>NC_058385.1:78880000-80197500 GCF_018350175.1 Felis catus
TGCTACGTGCCCCTGGCCTTGTGCCTCCCTTTACCCTCCTCTGGCTGGCCTATGCTGCAGCTGGAGGGCCCCAGCGAACCCGCCATGCGGCTGCTCAATGCTTGGCCTCATCCTGCTGGCTCTAGAAGGTGCCCCGGGGATATAACCCCCCCCACCCCACAGTTCAGTTAACAATCCCACCCGTCTGTCTGTTTTACTTCCTGTGAGACGCCAGCCCGCAGAACAGGAGAAAATGACAAAACATACAGTCGTGCTTTTGAACAAAGCCCATTTTCAAGACAGGGTCCTGCTTTCTTCATTAGCAAACACATACCCAGCAGCTGGTCCGTTTGGCAAGGCTGTGAGGACAGGGCCGGGGAAGAAAGAGACAGACGCGTAGGGTCACGGTCAGAGCACAGACACCCGGGCCTGGCAGAGAGGTTCCCAGGTGGCTGAGAGGGTCTGGGAGCCAGAGGGACCCCTTTCCGGCCACCTGAAGTCCCATCATTCTCTGGCCACCCTGCTCCTGCGTCTGGTCTCCTCCCTCCACCAAGCCAGGAACCTACCCGCTGACGTCCCTCTGGCCCCCACTCGACTCTCAGCTCTCTGCTCACATCGATGCTCTCAGTAACTCTGTCTGAACGACAGCCTAGGTGGTCTTCCCTGGCCTGGCTTTCCTCCAGGGTCCACCACCTGCAGCTTGATGACCCTTCTCTGGCTGCGCCGGGGTAACCGGCTAGGGAGTGCAGGGAGCTTGAAATCTGGTTTGGGTCCCAGCCCTGCTCCTCTCGTGACAGCTGGTCAAGGCACGCCAACCCAAGCCTCTGTGTCCTCTGCCGTAGGGTGAAGGCGGTGACGCACCCTCGCAGGACTGGGCGAGGACCAGGTGAGGCACAGAGGCGTGTGGGGGTCACAGGGAGAGCTGCAGCCGTGCTGTGGTCTCTCTGGCTGTGTCCAAGGCCCTGGACCACCCCATGCTTTTGCAAGATTGACAACAGGCTGAGCAATTTATTGATTCTCCTGCCACATACTTCATTAGGATTTGTTTTCAAGCTAGAAACCCAGCTGGAAATGGGAAATGGGTGTGGTATTCTGTTGACAAATGTCAGAGGTTCTGGGATTCCCAGTATGGCATACAAAGTGGACACTCAGCTAATGTCGTGGTAAAAGGAGAGAAAGGGACCCGCCGAGCCCCCAGACTCCACACTGGGGGTGCACAGAGGCCAATTAAGGGCCTAATGCGACCATCGAAGGTGAGAGTCAGGCAGCACGCACACCCAGGGTCCCAGACACCCAGTAAAGCGCAGAACCCACAAGCAGACTGTGAAGCCGCTTACCCACTTGGCCATCCTGGGCAAGTTATTGAATCTCTCTGTGCCTGCACCTCCTTGCTAACAACATGGGGGCGCCTGGGTGGCTCAGCCGGTAAAGCATCCGACTCTTGGTCATGATCTCAGGGTCAGGAGGCCGAGCTCCACGTCGGGCTCTGTGCTGACTGTGAGGAAACTGCTTGGGATTCTCTCTCTCCCCTTCTCTCCCTGCCCCTCCCCCACTTGCGCTCGTGCCCTGTCTCTGTCTCTCTCAAAATAAATAAATAAACATTTAAATATAAACAAATCAATGGGGACGATGGGGCGAATGAGCTCTCGGGGCTGCAATGTGGATGAACCCAGGGAGCACGAGGACACAGTGGGCAGGACCAGGCAAAGTGCGAGTGAGGTGTCTCTGCTCCAGGCCAGCGCTTAGTGCACAGACACCAGGTGGGGGTGCCTGGCGGACCCCCAAACTGGCGCGATGGAAGGAGGACAAGAGCGCCAACAGGTGTGCTGGTCCCTGCGGTCCTCCCGTGCTAGACGCTGACCGTGGCTTGGGGGCCTGCTCTAGAGCAGCCGGGCAGGCAGCCCTAGAGACCCAGGTGCCGACCCTGCGGAGGAGGGTGGCGGGTGCTGGTCCCCAGCACCAGCACCAGCCAGGAGATGGCTCTGGACAGGTGGAGGGTGGGAGAGGTGAATCCCTCTGGTCTCCGAGAGGGAGAATGCTCCTCACTGACCAACTCGGGAGACCGGCAGAGGCCTGGGACACAGGGAAGGGGAGGCCGGCGGGGCCTCTGGACAGGGATGGGGAAGGGCCCCCCACCCTGGCATCGCGAGCATCCCAGACAAGCTCCACCCTCAGGGCCCAGGATCGCCCCTCCCCACCCCTACTCCGATCGCCAGCTCTCCCCCAGCTGGATGGCACCCTCACCGCATCCCCCTGCCTACATGCCCGTCGGCTTCCTTGGCCATTCCTCTTGAACCCCCCACCCTCAGCGGGAGGCACCAGGAACCTCACTATCCCTGAGGAGGCCCCCAGCCGCTGGGCCTCTCACTGCTTCCTAATGGCCCGCCCCTCCTTCCTCTACATCCACCTGCTCCCTGCAGCCCCAGGGAACATCTTCGGATGCAACGCTGAGCTCTCCCTGCCCTACCTCTGCCCTTCCCACAGGCTTCACCGACAGGCTGCTCCCAAGACCCATCCTGCCTCACCCCACACTGGCCCAGGGCTGGCAGGGAGGGGGGGCGGCGCTTAAGCAAACCAGCTACTGTCTCTGAGCTGGACTCTTCACCTGTAGCACAGGAGCAATGCCCCCTCCGTGGCGTGTGGGGAGGGTTAAAGGGGTTGTGCTTGTGACAATAACACATACTCTGACGGGGACTGGCATGACCGTACTTGTATCATGCACACGCCACAGCTCTGTCTTCGCCAGGCCCCGACGCCCGTGGTCTTAGCCAAGGCGTGGTTTGCAGGTGGGCATTGAAGACGGGCTGTCTGAGCAGAAATCCCAACTCTGCCACGTTTTGGCTCTGCGACCTGAGAAAACCCAGGACATTTCTCAAGGAGCGTCCTTCTCCCCGGCCATGAACTGAGGTGTTCGTGGTGTCTGCTTCCTAAGGTTGGGAGGCAGCCTGGATCGGACGCGGGGTGGGGGCACGAAGGGGCGGGCACAGCGTGATGCTCTCAGCTGGAATTTGCAGCAGTCTGAGTGACGATTTTGGTAGCTTTACTTGCTTTTAGGATTTTCTTTCTCTGCTTTGGGCCCACGTCTACTATCTTATTTCACCCTGTCAGCAGCGACATATGGAAAGCATCAGCCTGGTTTCCATTGCAGAGGTCAAAGGAGCAAGCAGGCACAGCCGAGATCGCTTCCGTGCGTGACCACGGCAGGACCACTCGAGGGGACTGGAGGTGGACACGCGCGGGCACGGCTCGTGGGTGCCGCCTGCCTCCCTCCGCCCCGTCTCTCCTCTGCCCTACTGCCTCTGGCCAGCCTTCTCTGGCCTTCATTTTAAGGAATCTGTACATACTGGCAATGTCCACAATCTCTTCTTCAGCTAACAATGCAAGTTGTAAGAGACTTTCTAACGTTGTTTATGGTGCTTTTTTTTGGCCATAACACCATTTCTTGAATCTTGAGGTGTTCAAAATTACTCAATTTTTTAGCTTATGGTTTGTGCTCGACAGATCAGGAAACAATATTCACAACGTATAATAAATATGCAATTCATATTCAGAATATATACGTATTATCTAGAAGTCATTAGAAAAAAAAACACACAGCATAATCATAAAAACAGGCAAATGCTACGGGCATCCCCAGTCACTGAGGGGATGTCAAGTGGGCAAATACACAGGATGGCTGTTTGCGGCAGAAGCAGGGAAATACAGGCGGAAAAGACAAAAAAAATACCATCATATGCCCATCAGATCGACAAAACAAAAAACATTTAAAAGTAAAATACAGGGGCGCCTGGGTGGCACAGTTGGTTAAGCGTCTGACTTCAGCTCAGGTCATGATCTCACGGTCTGTGAGTTCGAGCCCCGCGTCGGGCTCTGTGCTGACAGCTTGGAGCCTGGAGCCTGTTTCCGATTCTGTGTCTCCCTCTCTCTCTGCCCCTCCCCCGTTCATGCTCTGTCTCTCTCTGTCTCAAAAATAAATAAACGTTAAAAAAAATTAAAAAATAAAACAAAATAAAATAAAATACATCAGGGCATCTGCTTGGCTCAGTAGGTGGCTGGCTTAGTCTTGATCTCGGGGTTGTGGGTTCAAGCCCCACGTTGCACGTAGAGATTGCTTAAAAATAAAATCTTTTAAAAAGCAAAATATATCAATATACCAGTGAGGACTTAAGAAAATAGGTCTGCTGTACATCGGTGGTAGGCATATGAATGTTCAGGCACTTTGCTGAGAAATTTACATTATGTACGAAAGTCAAAAACGGTTTACCTTACAACCTAATCACTGATCGTAAGGGCACATGCCCCAGTGGAACCCTATCAGCTGGTCTACAGCTCAGACTCGACGGGCAGGTGTGCTCCTCATGAGGAAAGTGTCCTTGGACACATGGCACCATGTTCAAGACCCAAGGCTTGCTGATTAGGACGGGGAAACATCAGTAACTAAACACAACGTGTAATAAAGTATATTGAAGCAGCTAGAAGAAGAAAAGCTTTGACCCATCCTCTTAGGAAGAAAAGCAAAAAGCAATTTTAGGATTGCCCAAATTTAGGATTTAGGATAACCACGGATCGTTTGCAGAAACTCCAAAGAACTGAGCTCACCTCCAACAACACCATCTTTGATAACAGACACGCGTGAGAGCGTAAGAAAGGGTAAGAGGTGGTTTTGGAGAGAGAGCTATCCCAAGTCATGATCTGATTACTCTTTGGGAGGCGGATGCTCCTGCTGTAGCAGGTAAGGCTGCCTGGGCTCGAAGGGATCGCACGCGGGGAGTGCCAGCACCCTTCGCATGTGCATCTCAGGGCCGTGCACTTACGGTGCCCGCGTCTGTGTGCACGGAGGGGCGGGGGCAGCTCCGGAGGAAATAAATACAAATTAAGGGAAAAAGAAAAAGAGAGGAGAGAAAAGGGGGCGGGAAGAGCAGGAAGAAAGAACACTGATGGAAGGACACGGGAGGACACTGGTACCATTACCGAGTTATCACTGGTTGTCATCCCCAGGCAGTGCACGGAGGACAATTTTTTTTTTTTACTTATTTTGCATATACTGTGTTTTCCAGATTTTCTACAATCAGACAAGAAAGCAAAAAAAAAAAAAAAGCCTCTAGTTAAATACACAGGGAAGTTTAGAATTCTACTACCTACAGATACATATGCAGACAGATGTCCCTATGGCTGGGGACAGCGCCTGGTACACAGCACGTGCTCAATATACATGTGAAAAATGACCGGCTGAATGAACAACTGAATGCATGAATGAATGAAGGGGACCCTGGGTCCCAACACGGTTTCTGAGGTGGGGTCCTCCCTCCTACAGCAGTCCAAGGTGACGTCTTGACAAATGAAACGGACAAGTCTGGGGGGAGGTGAGGGCACTTGACTCCCAAGGCTTCCCTGCCCTGGTGACCCCAGGACCTTGGGCGCAGGAGCCTCCCCCCTCCCCGCGTCCCGGTACTCACGTCGATGGGCACGCTGTCATACAGGCGCTTGCCGATCACGGTCTTGCCCTGGATGTCGATGTTCTCCCGCTCCTCGATGGGCAGCGTCTGCACCAGCACACAGTCGATGTACAGGGAGACGTTCTGGGCCTGGATGCTCAGGGCGATCTTGTGCCAGTCCCGGTCAAAGAGGTCACTGACCCGGGGGCCTTGGAACACCACCCTCACGGCGTCCTTCATGGCGCCCACGGCATCGTACTCCACTGCCTTGTTCTCGCCATCCAGCCGGATGGAGACCTGGGGAGCAGAGGACCACAGGCTCCCTGAGCTGCACGGGAGCAACCCAAGGGGAGAGAGGGCGAGGGGGGAGGGGGCTGCAGAATCCCGAGTCAAGTCCTGGCCGTGACCCTCTCCGCTGGGCAACCTTGGGCAAAGCCTCAGTTCCCTCCTCCGCCCTGGTGCCAATTTGCAGGCTGTCCTAAGCCTGCACTGGGCATGCAATAATTGGGCTCCACCTGAATCCAGGGGCCACAACCCCATGCCTGGTGGCACCATGCAGGACGAGCACTTCTGTGACTCTGCGAGACAACTCACGCCAAAGCACTTGAGTCCCGAGACCAGTGAGAAACCCCGGCTGGTTTCTGTAAAACCCTGGGCTGGCCAAACAGAACGTGCCCAGCCAGATGCCAGGCTGAGACCCCACACTGTCTCCCACCGTGGGGATGAAACTGAAGCCCCAGGAGGATAAAGTTCCTTAGGGGCAGGACTCACGAATCTTCACATTCACTGGAGGACGCCCCACCCTTTGCAAAATGCCTGGGAAGTTCTGGAAGAAAGTTTTACTTTTGTTGTTCTTTGAATGAATGAATGAATGAATGAATGAATGAATGAATGGACACTCCCTCGTGCTTCCTCCCTTACACGTATTCACTGAGCACCATCTGCAACAGGCAAGCAAGGTGCCTGGTGTCAGCAATATGACAGTGCGAAACACAGACACATGAAGGTAAGGTGGATTTCTACATGTAACGTACAGAGAGAAGAATTCACGGGGTGCCTGGGTGGCTCAGTCGGTTAACTGTCCCACTCTTGCTTTTGGCTCAGGTCACGATCTCAAGGTTCATGGGTTTGAGCCCCACATTGGGCTCTGCGCAGACAGAGCAGAGCCTGCTTGGGATTCTCTCTCTCTCTCTCTCTCTCTCTCTCTCTCTCTCTCTCCCTCCCTCCCTCTCTCTCTGCCCCTCCCGTGCTCTCTCTCTCTCTCTCTCTCTCAAATAGATGAATGAACTTAAAACAAATTTAGCCTTCATTAAAAAAAAAAGTATTCATCAGCGAGTGAAGGAATGAATATATTCTTGCCCCCGCCCCCCCCCCGTGGGACCAGTCTTCATGTGCCCTGACGCCCATGCTCCACCCCTCCCTGCCTAGCTCCGGCACCCCAAGTCTGACCTCTAAGGACTCCCACACCTGGGCTCCTGTGCCCTTTGGCTTCTCATCAGCGTGGCCCATGGGAAGCCCACGGCATGGAGACCTTAGGCAGGAAGACAGGGTCTGGGGCCTGATTCCCTGCGGTGTGGCTGTGTCCATCCACACACCAAGGCCACGTGAGGACTCGCTCTCCTCCATGGCTCCAGAACCCACGGCCTCCAGGAACCACCAACCTTCCCTGCCCACGCCGCCTAGGTGCCGCTTCCTGCTGTTACTAATCCCAGGACGCACCTCAGTATCCCTTGTCGGCTTCTTTAACTCTGACCCTTAACCTCATCATCAACCTTAACCCTGGCCGCTTTCTTTTTTTTTTTTTTTTTTTAATTTTTTTTCAACGTTTATTTATTTTTGGGACAGAGAGAGACAGAGCACAAACGGGGGAGGGGCAGAGAGAGAGGGAGACACAGAATCTGAAACAGGCTCCAGGCTCTGAGCCATCAGCCCAGAGCCTGACACGGGGCTCGAACTCCCGGACCGCGAGATCGTGACCTGGCTGAAGTCGGACGCCCAACCGACTGCGCCACCCAGGCGCCCCAACCCTGGCCGCTTTCTTAAAACCCTCTCCCAAAACTGGGGCTGTCGGCTGTCTGCCTACACCCGAACCGGCAAGTCACTTTTGAGCTGTGTGTCCTCGGGCAAGTGATTTAACCTCTCTGTGCCATTTCCCTGTTCATAAAATGGCACCAATGATGGCACCTATATCACCAAGTCATTATGAGGATTAAGTGAATCAACATGGTGTATGTAAAACACTTATGCAGCGTCAATCATATTCCAGGTGCTGCTCTGAGTATTAGCCATAATGAAAAAGGGACTAAATTGAAAGGCGTCACGCAGTGGAAGCCTTCTCCAACTCTCTCTCTCTCTCTCTCTCTCTCTCTCTCTCTCTCTCTCTCTCTCTCACACACACACACACACACACACACACACACACAGTTGGATTCCAGCCTGCTCACGTGCTCTCGCATCATCCCCCCGGCTTGTTCCATTCACTTGTTCTCGTTCTCAGAGTGCTTGGTCAGTGTTCATTTCTCTTGCTCACCTGTTTCCTGACTGTCCTGCCCCATCCTTGTAAGCAGGCACTTTGTCTCTCTTGCCCTCTCTTCAGGGGTGAGGACAACACTCAGCACATAGTGCCACCCCCCCCCCAAAAAAAAGGTGTTGAATGAGTGAATGAGAGCCCTCAGGTTAAAGGAAGGTGCCCACGCACTGCTGGGCATCGGCCACAGCTCTTGTAACACCACCCAGGTGCTCTGGTTTCTCTTTCTGGGTCCCATGTGACCTCCGGACAGTGGAGGGGGGAGATTTGGGGGTTTTTTTGCACTGCGTGCTGTGTTGGTAAAACACAGA
The DNA here is from genome assembly GCF_018350175.1 of Felis catus. Lineage (NCBI taxonomy): Eukaryota > Metazoa > Chordata > Mammalia > Carnivora > Felidae > Felis > Felis catus. The sequence goes on from NC_058385.1 coordinate 78,888,253, forward strand.
AAACTATGAACCCTGGCCAACAATCTAGTACACTTCTAATCCTCATGCCCTAATATTTCTATTATTAAACATGGTCTTCTGTTTCTAGAAACTGCTTTCCCATGTTTGAGTCCTGGGTCCCTGAACCACCGCGGGAGCCTCATGAGGACACGGCTTTCCCTTCAGGATGTAAATTTCTTTGGAAGACACAGAGCGCGGAGTGGCACCTGGCAGGCCAGAGTCCTGTGTCTACCAGGGCCAGCTGGGGACCTCAGGAAGGCACCTCAAGGCTCGGATGCATCAGCAAATCCTACTGGATCTGGCTTCAAAATACATCCAGGATCTGATCATTTCCACCCAGTTTAGTGTTACTAGCAGTCTGGGTCAATATCATCCTTTGCTTCAATGACTACAGCAGTCTCCAAATCGGCCTTCCTGTTTTGGATCTGCCCACCTCCCAGAGCCTGGGCTCAAACAGAAGTCCCTCCACAGCTTACAAAGAACCTTGTCCCCTCCCAAAACTTCTGGAGCCTCATCTCTGATGTGCGGGGCCAGCCTCCTTCCTGTCCCTCGATCGTATCTGGAATGAGTGGATGACAAGTGAGGAAAACACCAATGCGAGTGTGGTTGGAAATACTAAATGCAGTGATGGATAGATACAAAGATCTAGGTCTGCAGGACTAAGAGAATCACAGCATTCCGCCTACACATCCCTTCCGGCAGGCCTCTGTCCATCTTCCCTGTGTCTGGCCAGTATGTCCCCCGGGGCGAGAAGGGGCCACCCTCAGACCGCCAGGGTGCTCCATCAAGGCTTGCTCAATGAAATCGAAACGCCAGGTGCCTCTTTGCAGATGAGCCTGAGGTCCTCCGAGGCGGGCCATCTCTGCACGGCTCTGTAGTGTCCCAGCCCATGGCTCATTCCGGAAAGAGGAGGGGGGGACGCAGACATGGCAGACAGCAATCCCACACAGCTCTGCAAATGCCATGAGGGAAGAGAACCCAGACGAGGGGGCGGGGGTTTGCCCCGCAAGAATGCATGGCGGGGGCCCAGTCCCACTGCACCAGACCCTGCGAAATTGGAGAAGGAAGACCCACGTGCCGGAGGTGGACGTGAATGAGAGACACCATGAGCTGCCTGCCCTCCAGACAACCGGCCTCTGGAGAGGAGCCTCATCTGTTCCGTCCAGCCTCCCACACTCAGGAAATCAGGGCACTCAGCCGTCAGGGTCGAAAACGTTTCGCATCTCAGTCTGACCAGGGATGCTCTGGAAACATCATTTAGCAGGACAGAGGGAGACAGGAGCCAGCGGGGCATGGTGGATAAGAGACAGACGCGGAGCTGGGCTCCCTGGGTTCAAATCCCTCTTTGCCTTCAGGCAGGGGACAGACCGCACACACTCAGTCCCCTCCTGGCAAGATGGCAACAGGCTGGGAAGAAGACCCACAGCCTCGATGTACGAAGTGCCCAGGACGGTCTCTTGCCCCTACAGAGAGCAGGGGTGCATCAATGAGCCCGTGCGGCATCGGAGTCCAGCCCTCACCACGGTACACGGCCCGGCCCGCAGCTCGCCGTGTGGAGCAGCGTGTCCTCTGGCCACAGCCCACGAGTGTGGCCACTGGGGTCCAGTTGAGCCTCAAATGAAAATACAGACCGTGTCCGCCCGCTGAAGAGGAGTACGTCTTCAAAAGGGGACAAGGGTAAATGACGAAGATGGGGACGGTCCCTGCACTGGGGATTTGGCAAGGGCACAAAACTCAGTGTCGCCTGCAACTCAAACCAGCGTGTTATGCCAATGGCTCTGACTTTGAGACCCCGCTTCCTGACTTGGCTGCGTGCCGCCGGTGAGTCGTTCTACCGTCGAGGGGGTGGAAAGACAAAACGCACCTGAGATGGCCAAGAACGGCACTCGGGGTAAGAGCAGAATGGCGTAAGAAGGGAAGCGATGTAACACGACGTGGTCACATAAGGTCACACGCGTTGCTCCAGATGCACGAGAGACGTGGCTCACCCCACCTTCCCCAACCAGCCGTGGCAGCTGTTTCCACGTGACCGCGAGGAGCATCAGGACTCAGGACGCTAAGCTGGCATGTCTCAGGCCCACACCAAGAAAGGCACAGACACAGGATCTGAACCCAGGACTAGCTGACCCTGAGCTACGTCTTCCGCTATATCATGAGCTGTGCCGCTCTAACAGAGCCACCTCCCTGGTTCGGCTGAGCACCTGTAGGGCAGGAAGGGACGAGGTCTCCCGCCTCCCCCCACCCAGAGTGCCAGGAACGGACCTGCCCTCAGGGAAAGAAGCCACGTCTCTCTGGGGCTTCATACACCAGACTCGTGATCTCCTGGGCCCAGGATGGATGGCCCTGGAGAAAACATGGCGGATGACACCATCCCCACGAGAAGGAAACAGAAAGCTTCCGGCCCCTGAGACACGGCCGCTCCTACCTGTGGGATCCCGTACTGGTCAATGACCTGCCAGATGTACCAGTCTTCTTTCCGAGACGTTTTCCTGAACCGGAAGGTGGTGACGAAGGCATACTCATCAGGCAAACCTTGTGTGAACACATCCCTGGAGGGGGACGGAGAAGGACGACAGTGGGCTTAGCAATGAGCGTGCGGGCTGCAAGGGACAATCTCTCACGCTTCCCGAGAGCAGGTGCCCCGTGGGTCAGTACGTCCTGCCGAATGACCTCCCGAGCATCTCTAACATCCACCTTCTCACCTGTCTTTACTGCCTCCTTCGATCGGGGCCTTGAGATGAGCCTCTGTAGACCTTTGCTGTGGCCCCTTCACTGTCTCCCCAGGCCTTCAAATGTACCCCCTTGGTGCATGTAAGCCTCCCTGACTCGACCATCACCATTTGACAAAATCAGTGTTAGACTCTAAGCTGCCACCCACCCACCCTTCGGGTCAAATGCAGCCGAACGTACCCGTCTTCTCCCCCTGCCTGCTCCTTCTCAGCAGGGCCCAGCTGCTGTGTCTCATGCTGCATGGTCCCCTACCCTGTGCCCCAGGATATCCTCCCGTCTCCACGGAGCAGAGCCCCAGGTCCCTGCCCAGCGTGGGGAGCCAGGCCCTCATCTGGGGGGACTTCAGCTCCCCTCAGCTCTGCCCAGAGGGTCCCGTTCCTGTCTTTGCCCTCCACGCTCAGAATGAAAACTGTTGAGGGATGTCTGGGTGGCTCAGTCAGTAGGGTGTCTGACTTTGGCTCAGGTCATGATCTCATGGTTCGTGAGTTTGAGCCCCTTGTTGGGCTCTGTGCTGACAGTGTGGAGCCTGCTTGGGATTCTCTCTCTCTCTCTCTCTCTCTCTCTCTCTCTCTCTCTCTGCCCCTCCCCTGCTCACTCTCTCTCTGTCTCTCTCAAAATAAATGAATACCTAAAAAAATAATGAAAAATAAAAAAGAATAAATAAAAACTTTTAAAAAAGAAAAAGAATGAAAACTGTTCGTCACAGGAGTTACAAAGGAGGTGATCTGATCATCACGTTGTAGCTGAGGGTTAACAGGGCGCACTCTGGCTGGTAGGTGGCTGGGCAGAGACCCACACGGAGAGGGGGCCCTGTCCCCAGAGCTCTTCCCTTAACCATCCACTGGTGGCACCCTCACCCCAAAGAACCTGGCCGCATTGGGACCACGTCCTGCTCCGGGGGCAAGGCCCTGCCTGGGGACTGCAGGGCACTGACTTCTCCAATGGAGGGGGTGGAAGTCGTCTGGCCAGAAAGCCGGGAAGGGAAATGAGGAGGCGTCTGGGTTCCTGGTTCCCGGCTCGCAGACCCTCTGGGACCCCTGATTTGGCTGCAGAGCCTGTGAGCACAGACTGGTCTCCTTGTGGGATTCTCGGTTCTCAGATCCAAGCTGGGAGGGAGCCCCCACTGTTCAGAGTCATTCTCTGAGCCGGGATTTCACCCAGCTCACCTCCAGGCACTAGGAGCAGCCTGTCACTCAGTGCTGGGCCCCCACAGAACTGAGGGGGTGAGGATGGTGACTGTCCCCACGGGGGGAAGATGGGCCTTTCTCACCTGACTGCACAGACATGGGCTTTGCTGCCACACTAGACACTGCGTTTCATCTCAGTTTTCTTCTGATTTCAATAATGAGTCAAACCATGGAACTGTTTTTTTTCAAACACACCTTTTTCTTACACTTTTGAAACAACACATATCTGTGCACGTTTGACATCTATATACACATAAATACAGATGGATCCTTGCAGATAAGTAGATCTATGTAGCACAGATCTACAAATCTGTATCTATATTTGTCTCTCTATATTTAGATAAAGAGAGAGAGACCAGGACTTTTTCTGAGGACATTTATATAAACATAAGCACCCATACAAGCATATATAGCTTATGAAAAAGGTATTATGATCAGGAAGGGGGAATGGGCATTGACAGAGAATATCTAAAGGAAACAAAAGTGGCCCAAACCAATCCCTTCCACAAGTAACACAGAAGATAACAAGATCACAATGGGAAACACAAACGCCATGGAGATGGACGACCCGACTTTGTGCCAACTTCTGCCTCGTACGCACCCCAGGATGGTGGACATACGACTATCCCACTTACAGTCTCCGTCGTCACATGGCAAAAATGATGACAATAATACCTGCCTTGCTCCCCTGACCCACCATAGTGAGAAATAAATTAGACAAGGTGTGTAAACTGCCCATTAAACATGATACATGTGAGAAAAACATTAATATTGAAAGTGACACCCCTTTTCGTTATGCACACAATTCACCTGCAAATAAAAAATTACACCTGTCTATGTATTTGTGCATGAATCTAAAGCTTTAAAAATTACAAGAATGCTATTCTCCCTTGAAATATCAGAGCTTCTGGGGCGCCTGGGTGGCTCAGTCGGTTGAGTGTCCGACTTTGGCTCAGGTCATGATCTCACAGCTCGTGAGTTCAACCCCCGCCTCAGGCTCTGTGCTGACAGCTCAGAGCCTGGAGCCTGCTTCTGCTCCTGTGTCTCCCTCTCGCTCTGCCCCTAACCCACTCGCATTCTGTCTCTGTCTCTCTCAAAAATAAAAAAAATAAATAAAAATAAACATTAATAAAAAAAGAAACATCAGAGCTTCTTTGGGTCTGATTTTGTTTCCCACGTTTTGCAACTAAAACAAACTTGGGGGACATCTGGGCAGCTCTGCTGGTTAAGTTTCCAATCCCGGTTTCTGCTCAGGTCTTGATCTCATTATTTCATGAGTTCAAGCCCCAGATCTGGCTCTGTGTGGACAGTGCGGAGCCTGCTTGGGGTTCTCTCTCTCTCTTTCTCTCTGCCCCTCCCATGCTCATGCTCTCTCTCAAAAGTAAATAAACTTAACAAGAAAAAAAAAGCAACTTGGTACCATATAGAAATCCCCTCTCAGAAGGACTCAGTGTAATTGGAGCCCAGATCCACCGCTCCAGAAATGCCGCACAGATCGGCACCTGCAGCCATGATTCTGTTAGTTCCAAGGGTCTCATTGGAGACTTGCACTGTGTCTCTCTCAAAAATAAATTAACATTAAAAAAAAAACAAAAGAAAATGCACACATCCAAATCTAGCTCTGTGGCCTGGTGTTCCCAGCTCACGTTTGCTGGGATCAGACCTAACGGGGCATTTTCACTAACTAGGGATGGACTGATGCATCCATCCATCCATTCCACAGATACTGAATGATCCCCTCCTCCATGAAGAGCTCATTTTAATGCTGGCTCTGCAGCAGAGACCAGACTTAGCTCCCTCCTCAGGCTTCTTGCTGAGCAGAGAAGACAGTCTAAATGAGTAATTACACCATTAAGTAATTAGCTGCAACTTGGCCACTTTGTTTCATGCAGGAATGCAGGTTGTAATGAGACAAGATAGGGGGAGGCCTGAGGTAGTTTCGGAGGTGAGGAAAGGCATCTTTGAGAGCATCATGGTTCAGCACTGGTCTGAAGGACGAACAGGAAGTCTCAGATAGAAGGAAGAGCATGAACAAAGGCCCTGTGGTGGGTAGAAGGTGCCTAGAAGCTCCCAGAACAGAGAAAGAGGAGCCAGACAAGGAGCCAGGGGATAAGGTTGAGGCCAAAAAAGTAGGAATGGGTCACATCACACACAGGACCTTTCTTGCCCTTGGGACACTTGGGACCAATTAAGGAACTTTAATCGCTGGATGGAGAAGGAGAGTCATGATGAAATATCACTTCTGTTTTCAGAAGATCTGTCTGCCTCAAAGTGGGCAGAATGGAATGCTGACTTTGGTATCATCATCAGCCCTTGACCAGAGACCCAACAGGTGTCAGCCCCCGGACAAATGTGTGCTATACTCCTCTCAACAATTCTGTGGGGCAGAAACACTCACATCTGGTGAAAACAGGACACAGTTGAGGCACTGGGGCGTCCAATAACTTGTGTGAGGCCAGGCACCCAATAAACATTGAAACTGGGGTGCCAGTGGCCAAACCGACTACGTGAGGCTGGGCGGTGCTGTGCCTGACATGTACCTCAGTGGCTGGTCCAGAGGGGGCCCCACGTTACCTACGGCCATAAATGTTTGTTGTGTAACGAACTGACAGAAACACACATGCGTGCATGAATGATTAACGCCAAATCCATATGGAGAGAAGGGTACAGAAGGACCCAGGAACCAATAAAGACAACGGTGACAGATCTGCTAAGAAACAGGTTGCATTCCCAGGGCAGTGGCTCGGTCGCTTTGTCTCCAACCACCCCAGGCGACCTCCCCAGGGTGCTGAGTAGTTTCAAGCCCCTCTCAGTGCTCAGTGTGCAACCACAGCTGCCTGGCCCCCTTCCCACGCTTTGCCGGCGTCCAGGGCAAGTCCCGAAGGAGAGGTGAGCACTCACTCTGTCCTCTGCACCACAGGGAAGGATCCCATCCGGACATAGGAACTCTGCGCTCCGTTGTCTCTCTTCCCCAGGATCTCCTTCACACGGAACAAATCCATCAGGTCAAAACCTGTCAAGGAGAAGAGCGGGGGTGAGTGGAAGGGAGGAGCCCGGGAGACCAGGGAAGGGAACACCGCTCTGCAAAGGGAGCTGCCCACCCTGCCCGAGGGGAGTGGGCGTGGATGTCAGCGGAGGGAACTGCTCAATACAATTCAGGAGAAAACATCAACAACAAAGTAAGGAGATGTGCGGCTTCCATTTCCAGTTGCGGGGAACATGCGGGAGAAACTGCAGACCCGAGTTTTCCAAAGAAATGGGAGGTGTCCTGGCTGCCCGGCCAGGGCAGGTGTTAGGAAGCTCCCCCAGGAACACTTTGCAAAAAACACTTTGTTTTGTTCTGTTCTGTTTTGGCTCTGAGAGAGGACCTCGTGTGCCCTGGCGATGTACGTAAAGGAAAAGTCATGACCTGAGCGCTGGGGGAGCTGGGGACGCGAGGGGGTGATCAGCTCGGGCATGTGCCATGTGGACATCGGCCACTTGAACAGCACCGGCCACTTGGTCGTGAAGGGAGGGCAATGACACCCACGGCCGTAGGGCGGCCACGAGAACCGCTCACGATGGACCCACCACCAGCAGCACGTCCTTACCACGTCCCCTACACGACTGTCCCGACTCGAGTCCCACAGGCCAGGACAGCGGGTTCTCAGAGGAGCCTGAGCACAGTGCCCACACCAAGGTGACAACGTGGCCTACTGGCTCAAACTCTGTTCCTCGGGCAACGGGAAAGCTCACGCAGGTTCAAGGAAGCCAATGGAGGGCACATGTGGGAGCACTCGTGTCTGCATCCCCAGGGCCAACACGACCCTGGGTCCGGGCGACACCTGAGCCACGAGACTTTAGGACGACTGTGGGGGATCTCCAACCTTCTAAGGTGCTGCCACGAGGTGAGGTCTCAGGGCTTGTACGGTGATGATATACCCATCTTGTACCACTAAACCCTGCTGCTCCAAGCCTGGTGTAAGAAACATGGGGCGCCTGGGTGGCACCGTCGGTTAAGCGTCCGACTTCAGCCAGGTCATGATCTCGCGGTCCGTGAGTTCGAGCCCCGCGTCAGGCTCTGGGCTGATGGCTCAGAGCCTGGAGCCTGCTTCCGATTCTGTGTCTCCCTCTCTCTCTGCCCCTCCCCCGTTCGTGCTCTGTCTCTCTCTGTCCCAAAAATAAATAAACGTTGAAAAAAAAAAAAAAAGAAAAAGAAACAGCAGGGACAGGAAAGGTTTAGCACCGAATGAGAGAGTGGCAGACTTGGGCCGGTCTAGACTGTGTTCCTGACCACAGGGTCCTTGCTGTGTGACCTTAGGCAGGTTGCCTAACATCTCTGAGCACCAGTCTCATCATCTATAAAACCGGGGTTGTTTTAGAATGTACCTCATAGGATTGTACCGAAGCTCGAATGATAAGATACAAAGCTCTTCATAGGGCATCCACCATACAGGGGCCCACAGAGTAGTTTCTGTATCGATTATTTTCCCATGATAGCCTGACCCATAGCACAAACTCATGACGCTGGACTTCCAGCCAACTCTAGGCTGGCACGTGCCCTTTACCCTGGACAGACTATAAAGACACAGCACTCAGCCCCTGGAAGGTCAAATACTTGCAGGTTGAGCCCCACTTAGAGCTGTGTGACCTAGAGCATGCATCCTAACCTTTCTGAGCTCATTACCTTCTGTGTCTCTGCACAGTTGGGATAGTAGCAGTGTGGGGCAGTGAAGGCTCTAGAACAGGGAATATTTGGGCTCAAGCCCCTACTCCCATATTTCTTCTACCTGCTCAGTCTCAGACACGTTATTCAACCTCTCTGGGCCTCAATTTCCTCATCTGCCAAATGAGGACAAGAAATGCAGTCAGTGGGTGTGGGCAGGTGCAGCAGCCATCGTCTGGCAGAGAGCCCGTGGACAACACATTCTGGCTCTAATGACAAGCAGTGATACCGCGGGAGGCCACCCTGAGTTTTAAAGGAGAAAGTAAAGGGGCGCCTGGGTGGCTCAGTCGGTTAAGTGTCTGACTTCAGCTCAGGTCACGATCTCGCGGTTTGCGAGTTCGAGCCCCACGTCGGGCTCAGTGCTGACAGCTCAGAGCCTGGAGCCTGCTTCCCATTCTGTGTCTCCCTCTCTCTCGGCCCCTCCCCTGCTCCCACTCTGTCTCTGTCTCTGTCTCAAAAATAAATAAGCATTTAAAAAAATAAAGGAGAAAGTAGGTCAGCATATGCCTGGTGCATAGTAGGTGCTCACTAAATGTCAGGTGCCATAAACGGACTCTTCACTCTGAATGAGAAGGTAATCACTCTCCTATCCCATAGTAAGCTCTGAATAAACGCTCAGGGGTGGGGCTGGGTCACTTACCCCTCTCTGGAATCAGTTCTTTCATAGATCAAATGGGAGATCTGGGGGGAATTTGATCTTCTTTTGTGTTCTCAGCACTGATTACTACATATCATCTTTTCCCAATTCTCGCCATGACCGGAAAGAGCCGTCTCCCGATTATAATGCATCATTTGCCTGCCAGGGAATTCAGAGATCCGGTTTTTCCGCACTAAAGAACCCCTCAGTTCAGCAAGGATGAGGCCGCCGGTAAGGTGGGGCTCCAAGTCAAAGCAGGAAGTGAACCCCAGGAACAACGCGCCTCAGGCATTCAGAGTGCCTCACACAGCCCAGGGCGCACCCTGCCCCCTCGCAGACTTCCAGCTGAGTGCTGTGGACTGAATGTGTCCCCCCAGAGCTCCTGTGTTGAAGCCTGACCCCCAACGTGATGGGTTTAGAAGGTGGGGGACCTGGGGGATGATGAGGCCACAAGGGTGGGGGGCCCCATGGGTGGTATCACTGCTCTTATTAAGGAGACCCTAAGACCTCCCTTGCCTTCCACCACCCGAGGACACTAAGAAAGCTGTGTATAAACCAGCCGGCAGGCCCTCGCCAGATGCTACGTCTGCAGGTGCCTTGGTCTTGATTTCCCAGTTCCCAGAACCAGAAGATACAAAGTCCTGTTGCTTATATGCCACACAGTCCGTGGTGTTTTTGTTCTCCTGGCCCAAAGGGACTGAGACGCTTGGGTGGCTTTGAAGAAGTTGTCAGATCGTCTGAGTCTGTTTCCTTAACTGGGAAAGTGGAGAGAGTAATCCCTTGCAAGGCTGTCGTGGCATTTCGGTGAGGTGAGCCGACAGAGCGCCCCCGGGGAAGCTGCCGCTTGGGAGTTGCTCGGTCAGTGTCAGCAGCCCTTGCTGGGGACCAGGAAGGGAACCTTTTGGCTCACGTCCTCTGTGAAATCCCCAGGAGCCTCACAGCCTGGCGAGAGCTCTGCCACTTTTCCCGGAGCCCCACGACCGCCACCTGGTCGTAGAGGACCAAGCATGTGGCGGGGAGCAGCCCCTCTCCCGCAGGGGGCAGGTCAGGGCAGCAGATGTTGGGAGACACCTGCTGAATGAATAAGGAGAGAAGCCCCCTTCTCTCACCCCCCGCCCTGCACTTCCGCAGGCCCGGCCACGGCCTCCTTAGCAGGGGTTGGGCACTGCTGTTCCAGAATTGCCTGGGAACAGAAGGCATCGGGTCCCTGCTGCTCTGGGCTCTGCACCGCAGAGGGCCCGGGGAGCCCAGCTGGGAGCAGCTGGCAGAACTGACCACCCCTGTGCAAGGCCCTCTGAAGACGCAAACGTCTGCCACACGTGCTGGGGCCCTGTACCCAGACGTGCCCCAGAGGCTGGGAAGCCCCAGGCAGCGGGAGCGGCTGGGGGCCCGCCTGGGAACGGGGTGACTGGCCCAGAAGGCCCTGCAGGTTCCATGGACTAGACACCAAATGGTAAAGAGCATAGAGCCCGTCTGGGCCCCAGCAAGGCAGAACAAGCAGAGGAGGTTTTGGGGACAGTCCGTCCTGGGTCCGAAAGCTGGTGCAGCACTGGCCACGCGCACGGTCTGCGTCCTCGTGTCTCCTCTGCCGCCAAGGCGGGGATAACGGCCCGCCCCGCAGGCCGCCACCTCGAGGATCTCGCACATTCCTGCAGGCAGGGCCGCGCTCAGCAGGTGCCTGTACCTGGCACGCCCAGAGGCCCGGCGCCGGTGGGTCCTGGGTCCGTGAGGGCTCTCTCATTTGTGAAACTCTTTGATTGTCCTGCCTGCCTGGGGCGGTCCCTGCAGGGAGGTGATGGGGTTGGAGGGGTCAGGTTATTGCTCAAGAGAAGCTGCCCCCAGTTAAGGGAAGGAAAGTGGGAGAGGGAGAGCATCTCAGTCAGACACATCGGACCCCATCCCTGCCCTTAGACTCTGCGGCTCCACAACGGGGGTGCAGGTACTAAGCCCCTCACAGCTCTCTGCCTCATCCGTGTGGGGCGGACGGCCACCACTCGGCAGGCGTCTGGCCCCTGGAGGCTCCCACGGAGCAGCGGCCTGTGTTCAGACAGCGTGCTTGCAATCTGGGTGACACGTGCCCAGAGACTTCCCCTCAACAGTGAGAACAGCAGAGTGGGCCTGCTCCCCTAGAGCTCTGTCAACTGTCCCTAGACACTGCCACCTTAAGCTGGGCTTCCCTTAAGCCGTTACACGTGGGAGAATGTTTTTTTCTAGGTTTCGAAAAAGCAAACATATGCTCTCCTTTCTGGTTCCACTTTTATGGGTTTCGATGAATAAAAACAAGGAATAAAAACAAAGACTTAAACACGACGAAGCTTTGAACAACAAGCAATTAACCCGGTGGCAGCAAAAGGGCACCGAGAGAAAAGAGGAATTGCCTGCAATAAAGAAAAGGCTGGGAAGGAAAATGAAAAACGTTCCCGAGGTAAATGGACTCTGATGCGAGGCACCGCGTGATAAAGAAGCAATTGTTTAGTGCAGGAACTGCAGGGGTCCACCTCCCCCCAAATCACGGGGTCAGCTGAAACAGGTCGCATCAGCGACACCGTTAGCCATGGCCCAGCTCAACTGTGTGCACCTGTTCCACACCATTGCCCACTGAGCTCCCCGCCCATCCTTCTAAGGTCTGCACTCAATGGACCTTTACTGGACTCCTCAGGCACGACGCTCACTCCCGGGTCTTTAGTGGGTCTGGCCAAGGCGCACAGGGCCCATCTAGGGACGTTTTCTCACCAGCTTGTGACCAATTTCATCCGGTTCATGCTTCTGCCCCTAAGGAAGCCAGGAGCTTCGGGTTTACTTATTTGCAGCACATTTTGTGGAAAGACGGAAGGATTCCCTGTTGGCTGTGCGGATCCCAATAATGAGCAGGATAAATCCCAGCCTCCCCAAAATGTAGTGTCTAGAGAGAAGCAGACGCATAGATAAGCAGTGTCGGTACTGTGGGTAAATGATTAGAAGGGAGAACTACAGGGCTTGTGCAGAAACACAAGGGATATCTCTCCCTTATCCCCCTGAAGAGCAGTCAGGGAGGGCTCCCAGAGGAGGCAAAGCTTAGCCTGGATTTGAAGAACAAATAAAAGGTGGGCAGACACAGGGGGAAGAAAGGGCATCCAAGGTAACTGGATGTGTAAAGGTCAGGGGGCCCGAGTCAGCCCAGTTCCTTCCGAGAATCTTGGCTATTCCAGGATGTCAGGAGCCACGGTCACTGGCTGGGAATGGGGTAGGCAGGAGAAGACCAGGCTGGGTCTGTCGGCCACGTGGCAAAGTCTGAGTGTCCTTCTGCGGGGAATGGAGAACCATGAAGGACTTCAGAGCAAGAAAGAAACACAACCCTGTTTCTATTCTGAAGGTCGTTCTGGCAGTGGGGAGACAGGAAAGGGAGGCCTGGGAGATGAGACTTGCTAAGGGGGGGCAGGGGTGGGGGTAGGCCTCGGGCCAGGGTCCACTTGAGAGGTGTAGTGGGGGGTGCCTCGGTGAGTATCTGGGTGCAGGAGCTCAGGTGGGAAGAGAGAAGAATCCAGAATGCCCATGGCCACATTTCAGAGATGCTCCGAACCTAGCATGTTCTTAAGCAGCAAACAGCCAATCTCCCGGGAAAGTTGTATTCCACCCGCAGTCATGAAACTCTCGGAACATTCAGTTATGAGTGCCGAGAGGGACCCTCAGAGACACTATGTGGGACGTCAGGTTATGCGGGCAGGGAAACTGGGCCTCAGAGATGCCAGGGGTCTGGGAGCAGCAGGACCAGCCTAAGACCAAAACCTCCAACCGCGTTGCCTGCCCTCTCCCCTTCCTGGCTGTTTTGGCCTGGTAAGCCCTAAAACCTGCCAGAGTCATCTGAGGGGGTGTCTGGAACTGAGGCTTTTAGGAACCCCATTTTTCCCCAAAAGACAAACGATTCCAATTACCCAACTGTATTTAACTGGCAGGTCTGAGACTCCTCTCTCCATAACCCCATCCAGCTTCCACACGGCGGGGCTTCCTTCTGGGCTGGCTGTAGTTACAGGAGAGGACAGACCCAGTCAGATCTCCGTGTGCACAGCACTGCACCAACAGGGCATGGGTGCCGTGTGTGACGGGTGCCTGCCTGGGCTACGATTCACCTCCTGGGAGCCTCGGAGCCCGCAGAGGGGGAGGGGAGATTTCAGGAAGGTTCCAACGGCTGCAGACAGAGGCTGCGGATTCCGAACAGAGTGCCCGCTTCTCTCCAGTCACCAAACAGACTGTCAGCAGGATGATCCTCACATACCAGAGGCTGAAGAATTTGTTCCCACACACATGTGCACACGTGTGCCCCGGAAACACACACACACACACACACACACACACACACACACAGTGACTCTTCCCAGCAAGAATCAATTATTCTTGGGGCGTCTGGGTGGCTCAGTCGGTTAAGCATCCGACTTCGACTCAGGACATGATCTCACGGTTTGTGGGTTCAAGCCCCACATCGGGCTCTGTGCTGACAGCTCGGAGCCTGGAGCCTGCTTTGGATTCTGTGTCTCCCTCTCTCTCTCTCTCTGCCCATCCCCTGCTCACACACTCTTTCTCTCTCAAAAATAATAAATATGCATTAAGAATTTTTTAAAAAAGCATCAGCAGAAAACACGGTTGGGCTCTTTTCCACAGAACGAAACAGGACGGCAGGCAAGCCCATCTGACTTGCAGTGACACAGGCAGATTCGCGAATTCATCTGTGACTTCTTCCTTCCTCTCTCCTTTCCTTCCTTCCCACGGTCTGCCTGCCTGAACGCACCTGTGCCTCAGTTTCCCCAACTATGAAACACAAAACGGTGCCTCTCTCGTGTATCACGAGGGTTGAACGAGAGCACATGTGCAAAGTGCTTGACACACTGTAGAAGCTCAGTGAGCTCGATTTTCACCATTATTGTTATTAACGTCCCTCTTGTCACATCTGTTCCCTTCTAGGGACACACACACACACACACACACACACACACACACACACCCCAGATCGTGAATGATTTCGGCCAGATGCTGCTGTGAGGGATTCCCTGCTCACAAAGTCAAACACGGAGAATGCAGCAGGTAGGAATCTGCCTTCAACGCGGACTTCAGTGCACGGATGGGGATTGCCAAGGCAGCGAGCGGGAACACTGATGTCAAACTGCTCAGAAGCTTTGTGCCAGCCTGGGCAGAGCAAGGCAGCTATGGACATATTCCCTGCAAGGGATTGGGGTTATGAAAGCAAAGACGAGGAGAGCCATCGTCATCTCCCGGGTTGACAGAGGGCCCTGGGAGGGACAGCTGCTCACTGAACACCAGCGGCACACCGGGCACCAGGCACCGGGAGACTAAAACCGTCTTCCTTCCAGAGGCGCTTGATGGGGGAGTGGGGACCGGGGACAGGGAGGAAGAGGAGTGGGGGAAGCGTGTGGCACTAAGCGGGCCACCCCGGCAGGTGACTGCAGCTGGAACCCGCTGGGAACCGCCAGGAATTGGGTCACACGTGGACCTTGGAATGAGGGGCACTAAAGCCGGGCTGTTTCTTCCCGCAAGACACTGCCTGAGGGCCGAGTCACTCTGGGACACATTTCACCTGCTGTGCGAGCAGGCAGGGCCGTCTTCTACCTATTCTAGAAACATCCCTTGAGCACGAACAAGCAGATGCTAGCATCTCTGGTGGACGGGGGCACCCTGACTCAGCAGCGTCCCAGGAGAGTGTCGCCGGGACAGCTCCTGTGAAGCGCCTGGTTCTGACCCCTCCCAGCCCCCAGCGGAGGATGCAGACCAACTCCGGAGCCACACAAGGAGGGGGTGCCTGGCCCCCCTGCACCTGGCGGGGCTGGCGGCCTGGATGTGGAGGAAACTCCCCTGAGATCGTCACTCAGAGAGTGCTTTGCCGGGTGCGGGCCACAGGGAGGAGCACACCCCACTCCCACGCTCGTGGCTCTCAGGAGGGTGGGAAGCCCACTCAGCCGTTGCCACGTCCCCTGTGCACCCCGTCAGGCGGGGACAGCCTGGGAAGGGGCGCTGCAGGGGGATTTCTGCTGCTGGGGGCACACTATCTCCTATCACCCCCTCAGGGATTTAAAAACTCTGGCTCTCTCTCTCACTCCGAATGCACTGATCTCTCCATTCCTTCGCTCGCCTGGCCCATCATTCACTTACTCGTCCCCCAACTCTTTCGTTCTGATGCATTATATTTAGGGGCTCCCGTAGGGTCACCACCGACTCCCAGATGGAAACGGGATGGCTGCTCACGGCTGGACGGCCCGCAGGAGGGAGCTGCCGCCTGCCCAGCTTGTGTGATTCCTTCCATTAAGCTTCAGCGGAGAGGTTGGCGAGGCCAGCCCTGCGTCAAGGAGGACCGCGCTCAGGGCCAGCTCAGGGCGGCACGGAGAGCCGGCGGTCTCTCTCTTACCTGTGATTTCCTTGCTGTCGCCATTGGTGTGCTTAAATCGGTCTCCTTGCACACGGACGCTGGGGCACAGCACATCTGAGAAAAGCAAGAGAAGACAAGAGCTGGATGAGCAAATGCCACCCACAGTCACTCCGGGGAAGGTGACAGCACCCGGAGCCCCCAGCTCCCGGCGTGGAGGATGGCCAGTGCCCGGGGCACACGCGGGGGCAGCGCACATGGCTGACAGGTTCATGCCCGCGTGTGCTTGTGGAGCACCTATTCTGTAAATACCGTGCCCTGTACTGGGGGTGAATCACAAACAAGGAGGGTCCCTACCCTTAAGGAACTCAGTCCCCCATTAGAGGGAGTCAGACACCAAAAGTGACATGATCAACACAGTGTAATAAGTGACAGGACGGGCGTGGTGGCTGGGGGATCTGGGACACAGGTCTGACACCTCCCCAGGCTTGGGGGGGGGGTCAGGAAAGCTCTTCGGGAAACAGTGGTTCTCAAGGCTTCCTTAACGGAACAGTTAAGACCTGGCCAGACAGACGAAAGCCCGAGAGCGGCACCAGCAGAGGGAACATTTATAAAGGCTTGAACACACACATACAGATTCCAAGTGAGCGGTGCCCATAGAGCAGGAAACGTGCACTGGGGGCCCACCGGCAAGGTGTCGCCTGATGCTACCCCGAGGAGCCTCAGGTCCCATTCCAACAGAAGAAAACTGCTCAACTGTCCGAAGGCAATAGAGTAAGTCTTAAAGACGAAAATAAAAGCAAAACTTCATTATAGGATATTACGTTAATGTCTCATATTAAGGTCTTCATGATTCTTCACTTAAAAAAACTGGAAGAGACAGAAACTCAGTTGCCCTAAAAATCTCAGAAAGAGCACCAACTTAGCGTTTAAAAAAATTTTTTTAATGTTTATTTTTTTTTTTTGAGACAGAGACAGAGCACGAGAGGGGGAGAGGCAGAAAGAGAGGGAGACACAGAATCGGAAGCAGGCTCCCGGCTCCGAGCTGTCAGCACAGAGCCCGACGCGGGGCTCGAACCCATGAACCGCGAGATTGTGACCTGAGCCGAAGTCGGACGCTCAACCGACTGAGCCACCCAGGTGCCCCCCAACTTAGAATTTTAAAGTCCTTGATTCAAGTGCCAGGCTCCTGACCAACTGGCACAGTGTGTTGGATAAGTCCCTTAGCTTCTGTCTCCGTGCAAGTGTTTCTGACGGGGAGAGCTTATAAATCACGCACTGAGCACGGGGCTGCCTGGAGGGCTGGGCCACCTCAAGCTCGTCACAGGACTGGCATGAGGGAGGGTGGCCGTCAAATTCAGCACCTGAGGAATCTTGCTTTCCTTCGCCTAGACCCTGCCCTCTCCATGTCACTATTATAACCCCCCCTCATTAGATGTTCCCCCATCTGTTCTGTGTGCAATGACCTCCTTTCACATTCAGGGCACACGTGCTTCAGCGCAGGGCCGGTCTGGGGCCCCTTTTACCATCAGTAGCCAGGGGAAAGCACGAAATCGTCCCCGATTTGGGTGGAGGTATTTTTCATGTTTATCTTACAAGGCACCGCGAGGTCCGACGAGCCACATGGAAGGGGTTATTTTGGAAACAGCACCAAACTGTCTGTCTAGGACCAAATACAAGAGAGGATCCAGGCCCCGTGCAATATTTAGACGGCTCCACCCAGGACGGCGGCAGCTGTGGGGTGACCATCAGTTGCTTGGAAGGCTGCCAGTGAGACGGGCTGTGGGTCATGCGTCACTGCGAAGGCACTGACTCAGAAGGTTCTATCCTTGATTATGAGCAAATCTCTGGAGACTGATGGCTGGAGCTCAGGGCAGGCAGGGCCACTGAGCCTTGTCTCTGAAAATATCCCGAGGTTGTGACCTGATTCCCAAACCCAGATGTGCAAGGACAGTCCAAGGACCATGAGCACAGGTAAGACGGAGGGTCTTTTCAAAGACATTAGAACTTTTGCCCAAACCGCTTTAAGGACTCGTTCCCCAAACCACCTGCCAATCCCCTTTCGGGGCCATCTCTAACGCTTATACGTTTGAGAGGATCAAGGGGCAATTTATAGCCGACTTAGTACGTCAGGACAAATGGTTCCCAAATTACCCCCTCCAGCCAGGCTTTGCAGGGATGCTGGGGCCTCTGGGTTCACCTGCTTGGCAGGAACACAGGGTCAGCATCCAAAGTCCCTCTCAGCCTATAACTGTATCTGTTTGGCCAAGATATTTCCACACTTTGCATAATGATCTATTTATTTCCACATCAACTCATTTACTTCAACTAAAATATCTGAGGTCCCGAAATGTTCCGGGCACAGAGCTAGTTCTAGGGACCCACAAATGGGATAAAAGACAAGTTGCCATCCCTGCCCTCAGGGCACTCATGGGCTGACTGTGGTGACTGGGGACAGAGTGACACAAAGTGTCAGAGCTGCCCGAGTTCGTGATGGCTGGAAATGACCAGTGACAGCTAAGCCGAGAAGTCACTGCTGGATGGCCTTCCAGGCACGGGCTCCATCATGACGCTGCAGAGAAGTGAGAAATGTCCCAGATCTGGGCTCCTGCCATGGAGGGCTGACAGACCCTGTCACCCGTGCTATCTGTTCCCTAAAAGAATACCCCTTTCACTCCAAACGGCACTTTTCAGCCCAAGGAGAAGAGCTGTGGCTGGCTGGTGGCCGGTATTAGCCAACAGAGGTTATTCTGTCCTCCACCTTTTTAGCCACCCTTGCTGCTAGGGACACACATGTGACCCAGGTCTGGACGAGAAAATAAGTAACTGAAGTTTGCTGTGGTTGGCAGAGGGGTGGTCTCTCAAAAAGCCTTTGCTTTTCCTGATGAAACGGGACAGATAGGGAGATGCACTTGGCAAGGTGACTCTCCCTCCTCCTTAGATGGTGGGACATAATGTCTGCAGGACTTCCAAGGACAACTGAGGAGACAGGGACTTCCAACAGCAGCAACCCAAGGCTGGGTGAAGAGGGTAAGAAAAACACACTTCCATTTGAGCCACAGGAGCGGTTTGTTTTGTTGGTTTTTTTGTGGGTTTTTTTTTGTTTTTTTTGTTTTTTTTTTTTTTTTTTTTTTTTTTTTGCAGTTGAGCGCATCCCAAACCTGCACACATTCCCTTTTTTGGGAGCTGCACTGATTTGCCAGGCTCCAGAATTTGGAAGCTGCCTCTCTTTCCAGATGCCCAAGGACAACTCAAGAGGGTGGTAAGAACAGGTACATTACTTTCCTGGTAAAGGAGCCACAGACAGACTGGATTATCTGCACTATCCCAGTAAATATGGGTGTACCTGGAAATCATTCAGTATCAACCTGAGAAGCCGTTCTGGAATTAAGGATGGGGTAAGTCCTCAGGGTCCAACATGTGTACTTAGTTCTTGGTTACTTGGTCAATTTTCCTTTTTGAAAGAGCAAGAATATGACTGATCACAAAGACCTTCTCCCTGGGAGCTGATTTATGGTCATTCTTCCTTGGTCTTTAGGTAGGTAGAATATTCTAGACTTCTGGAGAGGAAAAAGATCTCCCTGCCCACAGAACCACTTCTATTTCCCCCGGAAGCTTTCAAGAGAGGCCAGCTGCTGATTGACCAGAGCTGCTCTTCCAGAGGGAAAAAAACCAGGAATTCACTGTAGTTTCTGTGGAAAAACACATCAGCTGTCCTCAGTTTACCACATGGCAGAAGGGGAAAGTCTGCTCGCACAGGATGCCCTTCTGCTATGCGCTGACACGCCCACACTTCCGTCTAGAGAACACACAGCCATGCCATCCCCAGGCTCTCAGCCAAGAGTGTCTTCGTCTGGGAAAAGAGAGTGCCGTCAACTATTGACTGCCTACTGTGTGCCAATCTCCCAGCTGGAGATTTTACCCCCAACAACCAATCTAGGGGATAGATTTTTCCCCCCATCACAGATTTAAAAACAGAGGCTAAAAGGTTAAGGAACTCCCCAGGATGAGAGGAGAACCCGGATGTGAAATAAAGGTCAATCTACGCCTAGAATCTAGGGAGCAGAGCCCAAGGTCTCGGTGAGCAACAGACAGGAAGCCTTCAACTCACCCAGCACTTCACAGTGACCACTACGGAGTCCAGCCAGCCCCAGAAGAGGTGCTGGCATTCCGAGAGGGTGGGGGAGAGGCAGAGGAGGAAGGAGGTGAATCAGGTACCAGCGGGCACACAGAACAGCTCCCTCGCTGCTCCGAGGCCAGCCAGGAAGTCACCCTCACTCTAGAGAGCCAGCCGACACTGCACCAGGCTCCAGGGCCCGGGACAACGTGAGTAGCAACTATGACGGCAATGCCAGTGGCTCCCGGGGACGGAGGACCCACACGTCCAGTATGGCACTGGGCGTGCAGACTGTTTCCGCTCTGCTGGGGGCAGCGGGGTCTCCGTGATCAGCAGACGGTCACGTGTAGAGGCTGCTGGGCACCAGACACCGTCCTGAGCATGTTGAACACATTAACACAGTGAAGCCACTTCTCCCTTCAGCTTCAAGGGGCAAGTGCTAGTATCTACAGATGGGGAAAGAAAGGCCTAGGGAAGTTAGTAAATGGATGGTCCAAGGCCGCAGAGCCCGCTAACAATACACGCGGCTCGATAAATCCAGCATCTGGCTCCTGACCACGCACCACGCAGTCTTTCCGAAAGTCACCTGCTTAAGTCACCCAGCTGACGGGGACCCAAGTTCGTCCGTCTCCAAAGCCTGCACAGACAGACGGCCGGCTGCTACCTCTGGAGGCAGCACCTTCCACTCACGAAGGGCCCTGACTTGTTGTAGACGGGCCTCCTTACCCTGCACCTATAGGGTCCAGGTGCTGGCTAAATTCTGCCCGCACACCTGTTTGCTTGTGACCCTTTACAGCAGGCTCCGAGCTGGGTACTGGGGACCCCAGAGTGGACAGACAGCAAGATGGCTACCAACCCCAAACAGGGGCCCCTTCTCTCTCACAGAAGCTACTTAGACGCTGTAGCCTGTGAGTTCCTACTCTCCAGTCCTGTGCAGCAGACGCCCCACAAATCCCCAGCGGTTCCATCATCCAGACAGGCCGCGGGAGTGGAGGGAGCAGGTCCTGCGGGAGTCGTGAGCACGTAAGCTGGGATCACAGCTCCCGCAGGCGGGGTTTGGCGTTGGCTGCTGACTGAGGCGTCCCGTCTGGCACCAATCAGTGCTGCTCATCAAGCCCATCTTGCAGATGAGAGAACTGAGGCTAGGACAGCCGAGACGACCCACTTCAATCAGGCAGCTCGTTTGCAGAAAGAGGGTTCAACTTGGTGTGACGCCAGCACCCTCTCGCTGGCTCCCACAGACACACGTATTGGGGCGTCAGGAAGGGCACAGGATATTTAGGCCGTGGTTACCTCCGGGGGGCAGAACTTGGGAGTGATTCTTTGTCTCCTCTTTGTATCTTTGTATTTTCAAATTTGCTTTAAAGATTTGAATGTGATTTACTAGTGCAGTCTTTTCAGGTTTTTGTTACTATTATTTTGATCTTTTTAAGGTTTGTTTATTTTTGAGAGAGAGAGCATGAGCGGGGAAGGACAGAGAGTGAGGGGGAGGGGCAGAGGGTCTGAAGCACACACTCGGCACTCACCAGCAGAGAGCCCAATGTGGGGCTCGAACTCACAAACTGTGAGATCATGACCTGAGCCAAAGGCAGACACTCAACCAACTAAGCCACCCAGGCGTCCAATTACTATTATTTTTTAAAAGCGGGTCTCAGCCGGGCCCTGGGACACTGTTGCTGGCCAGCAGGAGGCTCCGGGGGAGGGGAGGCAGGAGGGCTGGTGGCTGTAAGCACCATTTGCAGAAGTGAGCCTGGGAGGCCTGGAGGCCTGCTGGGCCTGCACCAGCTGACCTGCCAGCCTCGGCCGGGAGAACGCGAGGCCGCCTCCGCTCTCCCAGCCCCAGCCCGTGCTCGCTCTCTGCGGTAAGGTGAGGCTGAAACAGGGCCAGAGGGAGACCGTGCTCTCCACGGCTGATGGGGAACGCGGCCTGGAGTCTGCAGACCTCGCCTCTCTGACGTCAGCTGCCCCTCGTGCGTGCTCCCAGATCTGGAAATAGGGATGTAAGTGTGGGGGGCGTCTCCCCATCAGAGGTAATCCTGCAGCTTAAGTGGGATAGTGAGTGGGAACTTCTTGGCATGGTGCCTGGCACCTAATGAGCGCTTGTTCATTCATTCATTCATTCAGCCAATACATTTTTGCCAAGGGCCTGGCACATACCTCCCAGCGTGAGGAGTGAGTGCAAACACGTGCCCTGGCCTCTTGGTGGTCACGTGCCTAGTGGAGGAAGCAGAAGCCCAACAGAGACAGACAGAGAAGCCAGCGGGCCATCAGCTATGCTCCGTGCTGTGGAGGAAATATGTAGGGGATATGTCCGGGCGCTGGCCGTGGGGGCCAGGGTGCACGTTGGATACGCTGGTCTGGGAAGTCCTCTTGGCTGGGTGACATCTGGGTTGAGAGCTAAGAAGGGCACAAGCCAGCCACAGCAAGAGCAAACAGGGAGCAGGCAGCAGCAAGGGGCACAGAGCCCTGAGGAGGAAGGGGCTTGGCTTGCCCTGGTGTGGGGAGGGGGACCAAGCCCTGCGCTGAGTGGTTCATGGAGACAGGAAGGTAGGAAGACGCCAGCTCAGGAAAGCCTGGGGACCCAAGGCAGGGCTTGCAATTCAGGCCAATGAAGAGATGTCTGCTGGGGAGTTAAGAGTGGGCGACTGAGTCCAGGTAGTAGGTGATGTAGTTAGCATAAGAGTGTGGCTGCCCAAGAAGGGTGGGATTTCAGAGGTCCCTGGTTTCCTGGGAATTCCCTTCCCTCGGGGGTGCCCGTGGGCTGGACACCAGCAGGTGTCAGCACAGGCCCCGAGGACCTCCTCTAGTTGGGGGCAGGAGATGCGGTGCCATGGGAACTCGGAAGGGCACCAGAGCCCTTGGCCAGCACCCAGGTGCCACATGGGTCCTGGCCACTTTGGCCCAGCAGGCTCAGCTGGCATCTGAGAGGCACCAAAGCTAAGTGCAAACTTTCTTTCCTTCATCCCACGTTTAATGAATGCCTACTATGTACCTGGCCCGGAGCTGCTCCGGGGTATAATGGGCCCAATGACAAATGTGCTGTCCTCAGGGAGGCGCTGGCCAGTGGACAAGATGGAAATCGGCCAAATAAGGCACTGACATCTCCAGCAGGTGATGAGAGCCAGTGGGAAGCTGTAAGGCGAGGCCAGGATGAACACAGCGGGCCCCAAGCTGGTTGGAGGGTCGGGGACGCCTCCACTGAGACTTGAAGGGTGAGCTGGAGGAAAGCAGGTCGAAGCAGCAGGAGAGTGACCCACTGTGAGCTCAGAAGACTCAGCGACTCGTCCCCAGGTCACAGAGCTCAGCATCAGGGATGCAAAATCCAAATCCAGGTCTGTCTGACCCCCACTACCCCCATCTTTGAGCCACGGCAGGCTGCAGACCATCGTGGGTCAAGTGATCTGTCTGTCCAACAAGGGCTCTGGGGACCCTCAAGAAGCCCTTAAATGAGCAGAATCCGTGAGACGCTCACAGGACAGGTGGGGGCAGGGATCAGCAATGTGGGGTCTGTGGCCAGCAGTGGGCAGGGGCTCACTCAGACACTCGTGTTCTCCTGGGACGTTAACCATTAGGGAGTAGAGCAGGACATGAATCAATGATTCCTGAGTGTCCACCACGGCAGGGACATGATCACTGCCTGGATGCCAGGGAGGCCACAGGGAACAGAAAGGGCAAAAGTCCATGCCCTCCTGAAGCCCACCATCCAGCAGATTTCGCTCAAGTCTCTCCACAGCCTTCCGGTGGGTTGGCTTCTCCCAGTTTGCAGCTGGCACTGGGGCTCACTCACAGAGGCTCCCCGGTCCGTCTAAGTCACCTTGGGGTAAGTGGCAGAGACAGGAGGCAGACCTGGGCCTGGTTGAAATGCACACCCCATGCAATCTGCCCAGCGCACCCCAAAGTCTGGCAGGGGAAGACGCACAAGGCAGGGAAGGTCAGCGGCTGAGCTGGGCTGCCAGGGGAAATGGAGAGACTTCTAGAACCAGTATTCTTACAGCACAACGCCAGCAGCCAGAACTGAGGATCAGGAAAGGGCCTACAGGATGACCCTACGGTCCAGGACTCTGGTCTTACAGGGAGGAATCTGACGCCAACAAATGACCCCCGGTGCCACCCCACCAGAACCTCCCTCCACCATGCCTGGTGCACGGCCACAGCCCCCCTCCCACCCCTCAAAGGTCCTCTGAGGCCAAACCCAGGAAACACCAGCAGCCGGGAAGTGTGTTCTACGGGAAAGCTGGTCCTGAGGATGACGCATCTGGCTTCTAACGCAGAACTTTTCTCCCCAAAGCTTTGCCTTCTGACTTTTGATGCAAAACCTCTGACCCAAATTCGCTGCCTGGGGGCAATTTTGTCCGTCCCACCTACCCGAGCGAACACCTCCTTATGCTTCCTCGTGGCTGTCTCTGTACTGTTGGCTCCTTTGCAGGGAGTGAGCGGCCGCCTTAGTGCACAGCACCCTCTGTCTTTACAGCCTCCGAGGCTAGTTTTCTCTGTTCCAGAAATGGGTCCACGCTCTGGACGCCCACCCTTCAGGTCCCCAGGGGGATTCGTGAGCAAGTACAGGAAGCAGCCAGCTCAGCATTCAGCCCACCACCGTCTCCACCAAGCGGCGATCTGCCTTTCCCTCCTGCCCATTCTCACCGTGCAACCTGGTTCTGGGAGGACCATCACCCATGCCCAGTCTGCTGACAGTCACCCACAACTCTGGGCTCCCGTGAGACCCGAGGAGGAGGGGCACCCCAAGGGCTGCCTTACAAGGTGCAGATCCTACATGACAGGCTGCTGTACAGACCACAGGTAAGGAAACAGAGCCTCCTCCTTCCCTCCAGGGATTCTGAGCAGACAGAAACATAAACACAAAGGAGCAGAAAGATGCAAACGTATCACGTAAATCCAGGGGGGTTCTCACAAGATAGTTCACTCTGCCCCAAGGAGAGGAGACAAGAGTCCCTGTAGGAAAGGGGAGGAGGTAAGAGACAGGGCGTGAAGAAGGCCCGGGTTCTGGCGGCAGAGTTGACCCTAAGTCACTCCGTGGCTCGGACACAGCACCTCCCCATGCGGTCCCGGGAAAGCACAGGGCAGGCGGAATGAGCCCCAAATGCCTCCCCACAGGGACATTCTGTGGTTCTCAGCAGAGATGGGCAAACAAGATAAGGTGCGATTTCTTTTTCTCTAGTTACAGCCACATTCCCTCCATCAGCATGTGGCCTGGGATCAGACCCATCTGTGTCCAGGCTCAGGGTCGTGTCCCCACAATCAGAGCACCAGCGGCCCAGGCAATCCCCAGGGAAGAGCAGGGTATCCTGGTTCAGCCCTCTACCTTGCCAGGCACCGAACGCCTTACGGGAGCAGACGGCAAGGCCGGGACCCATTCACTGGGTCCTGGAGGCAGAAGGGGACCTGGCCGGCCCAGCTGCTCATTGGTTCCCGGCCTCTCCCCCAAGCACTGGTGGAGGTAGGTTTGGGGAATGGCCACTGGCTTCATTCCTGCGGCGGGGGGAGAGCTTTGGCGAGGCTGGTGGGAAATCACAGCCAGATGTCCAGGAGGAACCGCTGGGCGGCCTTTCCACCTCCCCCTGGACTAATGCAGCTGGCCAAGGCAGAGCTGTAACTAGAGATGAGCTGAGGCCGGAGGACACGGTGGGGCCCCTGCCCACGTGCCCTCCTTCCGTCCAGGGCACCCGCTGGGGCTGCACGTCCCATCACAGACTGCCACCGCCCCTAGGGGTCTGCAGCCGGAGGGGCCAGCCTGGGGTGGCATGTGGAGGGGTCACCTGCCTCTGTGCTCCTCCACAGCTGTGGTTCTCCCCCACCCACAGCCCGGGCTCTGCTGCACCTGCCGCCCCACACCTGGAGAATGAAGCTGACGGGGCTTCAGGGACTGCCATTCCTTCTCCACGTAGCTGACCACGAACCAGCTGCCCAGTCCCTCCAGCCTCTGGCTTCTCACGAGACCATTACCATGTGCTGGGCTCACCATCCAACCCTCTACCCACACTTCCTCGTTTCCAGCCCATCCCTCCACCCACCCACTCCCGCCCCTAAACCCTCTTCTTGGGGAACACCGCCCCATATGCCCATCTATGCCAATTTCCCTCAGCATAATGCCCTCAAGGCCCATCCACGTTGTTGCAAAGGTAGGATTTCCTCGGTTTCTTATACTCCATTGTACGTCTACACTACCACCTTTTACCCCTCCATCCACACGTGGACGTGGACAGTTACGTTGTCTCCACGTCTTGGCTTCTGTAAATAATAGTGCAACGAACATGAGGGTGCAGGTATCCTTTCCAGGAGGCAATTTCACTTCCTTTGGATACATTTCCAGAGCTGGGATTGGCGGATCATAGGGTAGTTCTATTTGTAATGTTCTGAGGAACACTGTTTTCCAAGTGTCTGCACCAATTCACCTTCCCACCAACAGCACACAAAGGTTCCCTTTCTCCTCCTCCTCACCAGCACGTGTTATTTCGAATCTTTTCAACAGCCCTTCTGACACGTGTAAGGTGCTCTCTCATTGTGGTTTCCCTCATATTTTTTACATGCTAACGTTTTAATGTGTTGTTTTTTCCCCCTGAGATAGAAGCGCCGTGTGAACAGGGCTGTGCCTGTCACGTGAAGCCCCACACCCCCATCACCTGCAGCCAGTTTCCAGCTCCCGGGAAGCGCTTAATCAAGACTTCCAGAACTGATGGATAAAATGCTGTAGCAAAATGATCGGATGGGTTTCTCATGCCTATGTTTCAGATCAGTAACTGAGCCAGACAGCTCATGTGACTTCCTCAAGGGCATATGGGCAACAGAGAGCACCTGCTGTGTGCCAGGCGGCTCCCCTCTGGGCCAGGCAGCACCTACTGTGTGCCAGGCGGCACCCCTCTGGGCCAGGAAGCGCCTACTGTGTGCCAGGCGGCACCCCTCTGGGCCAGGAAGCGCCTACTGTGTGCCAGGCGGCTCCCCCTGGGCCAGGCAGCACCTACTGTGTGCCAGGCGGCTCCCCCAGGGCCAGGCAGCACCTACTGTGTGCCAGGCGGCTCCCCTCTGGGCCAGGCGCTACTCCAAGCATCCTCTGTACTTCGGTGTATTGAATCTTCACGAGAGCAGCTGTCTTATGATGGACAAGCCAAGTGCAAAGATTACACGACGAGTAACAAGATGATAAATAGCAAACACAGGACTTCAACTCTGAGCTTCCAGAAGGGGGCAGGGAGGGAAGGAGGGAGAGAAAGAGAGAAAATTCTCTCTAGCCTAGAATTTTAACAGGCCCTCACTGCAAGGTTACTGGCTCCCTCTTTATTTTTTCTTTTTTCCTCAATATTTATTTTATTTTTTTCCCTCAATTTTTAAAAACTGCAGTGTAGTTGGGGCGCCTGTATGTCTCAGTCGGTTAAGCTTCTGACTCTTGATTTCAGCTCAGGTCATGACCTCACAGTTCATGGGTTCGAGCCCTGAGTCAGGCTCTGTGCTGACAGCATGGAGCCTACTTGGGATTCTCTCTCTCAAAATAAATAAATAAACTTAGAAAAACTGCAGTATAGTTGACATACAGTATCACATCAGTTTCAAGCATACAACATGGCGATTTGACATTTTTATACATCGCGACATGACCCCACTATAAACGTAGTTACCACCTGCTCACACAGTTATTACAACAACATGGACTATGTTCCCTATGCTGTACTTTTCATCCCCATCGCTTATTTACCTTATAACTGGAAGTTGAAACCTCTTCATCCCCCTTCACCGATTCCATTCCCCCCACCCCTTCCAGCAACCACCTGTCCGTTCTCTCCCCCACCTGTTCAAGCTCCTAGACCAGGGAGCCAAAGAAGCCCATGGGGACCCCGCTCACTCCCACCCTCCTGTTCACCATCTTCCGTTGTATATATCGCCTCTGTTGACAACAAATTACTTTATCCAAAAAAAATCTGGTTTTAGGTGCTTGAGGCCCTTTGTGGCGTCGAATCCACAAATGCCTCATGGACCACAGTGCCTTAGACTCCCTTGGGCCAGGCCCAGTTGCCCACCTAGTGACAACAGAATGTGCCACACAGGCTGATCACCTGTGTGATGTCAGGATAATCCGTTGCTGAGCCAGAGTTCCCAGTCAGACGTTCCCAGTCACCCCTTCTAGAATGTGCACCAAGGTGTCGCTCTCATGAAAAGCAAGGAGGAGAGTGAGAAGCTGGCCTGCACGGATCCAGCCGGCCAGGGCCCCTCTCCCTCCTGACCCCGGCACAGGGACCTGGGCCTGATGTGAAACCGTGAAGACTTCTGCGGCCCATTTTACCTCCAGGTTCCAGTGAGCAGAGAATTGCGTCAACGGGTGATTTTCACCTCCAACGACTAAATTTCTGCATCGAGGACACCAGGCGAGGAGGGTAGGAATGTGGGAATGGGCCCCAGGAGCCGGCTGCGTTCTCTGCCTCCTGTATGTTTATTCGCTAGTCTTGTGGCTTCTCTGCACGCTGGCTGATGCCCCTCTGAACCAGGGGACCTGGGGGCAGTGAGGACCGGCTCTACACCCACTCAGGCCATACACTCGACAGACATTCACAGAATCTCTGCTATGTGCCTACATGGAAGAGTTCTGCATGCTGGTTTCCAGATGAGGAAACTGAGGTTAAGTCCCCTGCCCAAATCCACACAGCTGGTAAACAGCAGAGTAGCGTGCATGCACATGCGTGTGCCCTGTGTCTTAGTGTATGTGTGTGTCTGTGTGGGGGTGGGGGATAGGTGGGTGAACTCAAAGAAACCAGAGCCTATAATTAAAAGGACAAAGACAGACACGTTTTACAGCAAAACAAGTCACCTAGAACCTGCTTTACCAGCAGATTTCCTTCCACTTTCCAGTTAAATGTGAACTTGTATCAGAAGCATTGCAATTACTCAGCCAACTCTTCTTGGAAAGCCCCTAGACGCTGTGTAACCCCCGGGTCCCACTTGCTCTCTGACAAGTATGAAGTTCAGCTAGGACGAGGTCAGCTGCAGGATGTGAGAGGCTCTCAAAATTGCACTTTCTCCACGTATTTAATTATATGGATGCATATTCCTATACAGACATATATAGAGAGGCTGTGTGTATGCATATTTACATTTTGCAAGTAGTACTAATTTAGTTGTGGCCACTAGATTGTACCCCTGTATCAACTCTAAACTAAAACCACCGTGTGAAACACGTAGTCCAACCTCTGTGAGTTTCTAAAGCGCCTGGCATGACATGACCCCAGTAAATGAGATGGTCTTGCCCATGTGGGTGCTTACGTGGGACGGCACCAGGGACAAGGGGTGCTGTGGCTGGCACAAAGCCCTGTGGCAAGTCAGTGCCATGGGGAGGACACTGATTGGCATCTGACCCAGGGCCCTGTCCAGTCCAGTTGGGATGTGAATCCTTGTCTGAGGCCAGGGAAGGCAGGAGGCTTTCTTAAGGATCTTGGGTGACCCCTAAAAATGACAAACAGAGCAGGGATCCATAACGCAGCTGCACACGTGGGGGTAGCATGACCGTTGACTGTGCTAGAGGAGAGGGAGCCTCTAAGGGGAATCCCACTCACCCCATTCAACACCCAAGGAGGAAACTGAGGCCTCCATAAAATATCCTACTCAGGGTCACAGAAGACTTAGTGACAGTGACTTCAGATTCCCAGCCATCGTTTCAGAACACACTGTCAGGGGTCAGCAAACTTCTTCTGTAAAGGGCCAGAGTGCAAATAGCCTTTGTGGGTCATGCGCTCTCTGTCACAACTGATCAGCTCGAGGTTGTGGTGGGAACACAGCCACAGACAATATGTGAACAGGCTGGCAAGCCATATTCCAGCAAAACTTAATTTGAAAAACTGGTGCCTGGGCAGATTTGCTCTGCGGGCTGTAGTCTTGCCTTCCTGAATGGGCCAGTGTCCATTACAGAGCTCAGGATCCATGAACTTCTAGATTCTGCTAGATTCCCTTCCTGTGACAGGGGGCTCAGATCCTGCCATGTCACCTTTGGGCACTCTGATGTTTGGCAAGTTCTATTTCATACAGGCTTTGCATAAAAATCGTGCAATAACCCCGTGATAATAAGAACCACAGTCAATGAGCTGCCAGATTGGTAAATATCATCTCAATTTTACAGACGAGGAAATCAAGTGTCTGAGAGGTGATGCCCTTGCTGAGGGGTCCCCAGCTGGCAGGTGGCAGAGCTGGGATTCCACTCCAGTTCCCCTGCCTCAGATCAGGGTCTTGGCAATGCAGAAACTATGAGCCCCCTGCGTACAAGCTCCAAAGGGGGCCTTTTAAGTGCATATTCCCCCTGCTCTAGGGAGTAGGTGGTACTATTACCATTTCCATCTAACAGGGAAAACTAAAGCTTAAGAAAGTAATCTGTCCAAACAGAAACCTGGACTTAACCCAGGCTTTTAGATCTGAGTCCCATCTGCTAAACGAGAAGACTATAACGTCACATCTCCCGAGGGACAGAAGGCAGGATCCGAACCCAGGCCTTCCCTGAATTCTCGTCCCGGACACCTGCCCTCCACCCGAAACGATGCTTTCTCACAGGGGCCATATTGCCTCCCAGGGGCAAACACTGCTCAAGGGAGGGGGTGAGCAAGTCAAAGAGATCCCATGGCTTGGGCCCACCCAAGCTCAAGCAGCATAAACAGACTGTTTGTATTCAATCTCAGAGAAGGAGGCAATTGGGAGGAAAATGCAACATTTACACAGAGTCGTTTAGGGGACATAACAACAAAAAAAAGAAAGATTGAGAAACACCTCCCTAAGTGAAAGGTAATCAACTCAATCACCGTTCCAGAAAATAGTATATGTACACGTGCACATACACATAGATAAAATTTGTGTATGTGTTATATGTAAGTTATACACGTATACACAAATTTCACATGCACACACACACATGTGTATGTGCACACACGTGTTTCCACACGTGTACATATATACATGCATGCACATTTATGTACATGTATGTATGTGCATGTGTGTACGCATGTGTATATACTTGCATGTATGTGTGCACATGCATGTCTGCATGTAAGTGCATATACATGCATATGTATATTTGTGCATGTATACGTGTGTGTATATACGTGTATGTGTGGATACATTTGTATATGAATATGTGTGTGCACATGTGTGTATACGTGTGTGCATATATGTGAGTGCATATGCGTGCATATATGTGTATGTATATACTTAATGTGCATTCACATGTGCATATACTTGTATGTGTGTACACACATGTATTTGCATGTGCATATAGCTAATTGTATGTATGTGCATACATGTAATACATACATGTAATACATGTATGTGCATGTATGTTCACACACGTGTGCATATGTGTGCATGTGTGTATGTGGGTGTACCTGTGTGTGTGTGTGTGTGTGTGTGTGTGTGTGTATAGCAAAAGCAAAGTGCATAGCATATGCTCAGGGCCACCACTGTGCCCAGTGCTTCCCATGTCCAATCCATGAGACCCCCACGACACTCCACAGCGTAGGAATGGTGCCAGCATCCTCTCTGTACGGCCGGAACGAGGCTGGAAAGACGCTAGGTACCTGGTCTGACTTTTCAGAGGGCGGGGAGGCAGAGCTGGGCGCGACGAGTGCCAGCTCCAGCGAAGCGGAACTGCCCTGCCTGAGCACACTCTTGGAGGAACCGCCTTCGGGCACACACATGCAGGCACATGCGGAGTCCAGCACGAGGGAGACAGTACTACACTATCGTGAGAAGCCGGGACCCAGAAATAACGTGAGTGGTGGTCCGTCCAGAGGGTGGGGGGTGTGACAGCACACGCTCCCCCCTTCCCCAGCACAGTGGGACACACTCCCTGGCCCTAAGGGGCTACGGGCAGAATGTCCAGTTTTGACACGTGGGTCTTGGTTTCAGGAAGAGACAGCAGTCAGGCAGCGGCACACACTGAACAGCTCCCAGGGACCCTTTCCAGGCATGGGCCTGGCTGGGCACAGCTGGGGACACTCGCCTTCCCGGATGTGTGCAAATTAAAAATAACTGAAGGCTGGCTTCAGTTTTCCATCATTTCCCATAATTTTCTTATGAGATGTCCCAGCACATCATCAGAATTAGGCAGTCCGATTACAATTTCTAGGGAGTGACCCTGATCACAAGTTTTCCCAGGAGAAACTCCCCATGACCCGTAGGTAAAGGGCGGGCCCGGCCGGAATTGCTTCTTGAGGCTGATGTGGTCCCAAGGGCCAAGCCACAGACATCCACGTGGCGGCTCCAATCCCACAGCTGATGCCGCCACAGATTCCTCCCGGGCCTTCAGATCCATCCAGAGGACGAGCTGGGTCTTGCGGCCACACACAATCCCAGATGCCCGTGTGTGTGTTGGGGGAGGGGGATATACGTCTGTGTGTATATATGTGTGTGTGTGTGTTCTGTGTTTGTGTTGTATGCAGTGTGTGTATAGGTGTGCATATGGTGTTTGTGTTGTGGACGTGTGATGTGTGTGCATGTGTGTGTGTTGGGGAAGGAGAATATATGTCTGTGTGTGTGTGTGTGTGTGTGTGTGGTGTTTGTGTTGTATGTGGTGTGTGTATAGATGTGCACGTGTCTGTGTGGTTTTTGTGTTGTGGATACGTGATGTGTGTGTGCATGTGTGGTGTGTGTGTTGTATGTGGTGTGTGCATAGGGTTTGCACGTGCAAGTGTGTGTGTGTGTGGTGTGTGCCCTAATGGTACCACCAGTCTCCGGGCAGGCAGAGGGATGTGGATGGAGGCAGGAGTGTGGTCAGAAGGAAGTGGTCACTGGGGTCAATGCCACCAGCAGGCTGTGCCTTCTTTGAGGACTACAACACTCAGGTCCAGAGGGAGACGAGGCCCAAAGAAATTCAGGCTGGATGTGTGACCCAGGCATGCCAACGGCTGACCCAAAGCCCTTTTCTTGGGCATTACTACTGGTCATCAAGGGGACAGAGTATTCCGGGCTCTACTTCTGGCCAAGGGAAGACTCGTGGCTGGACTCCTTCTACTGCACACACCTGGAAATGTTAAGTCGGGAAACGAAGCCTCAATTTCCACCTCCTGAAGTGGGGGGTAACAACTACCACCCTCCTCCAGCACACAGACTGCACGCCTACCTACCCCAGCTGCCTCTGCCTGGAGCTCTGGGCGTGGACTGATCCGTGCCATCCCAAGCTCAACTCAATTCTTCTCTTCTCAAGGGGACTCCCTCTAGGAATGTCACTCTACATGCAGGATCACAGGTGTCTTATTCAAGGAGGAACCCTGCGCCTCAGAACAATGTCTGTGAGATAACGGGGGATCCATTACAATGTGTCGGGAAAAAAATAACCCAATACTGTAGAGTCCTTAAAACATCCACACTTGTCAGGTGGTGTCTTTAAAGGTCCATCCAGTCCATTCCTAACTACGTAACTAAGTTGTGTTGTTTACTGAAAATGCACCACAAAAAGAAAAAAGGACAAAACAAATTATCAAGTGAACCTAATAACTCACAAGGTGATGGCCTGTTGATGAGCACAGTACAGAGCAAGGTGAGCCTTTGATGGCCACAGTGCCCACAGCGGGGCTAACCTGTGCCCCATCATGACAAAGGAGTGCGTAAGGAGGCACTCACCCTGCACACAGGGAGTCGGGCTCGGGGGGACGGAATGAAAGCAGGGGAACCCACTGATTAAATGTAGAGCTGGGGTACAGATGCCAACATTTTTCCAGTGAGAGTCACGGGGGAACAATAAAATTAATCTCCCTGCCACACAAAACAAGTCAGTCTCCCTCTCTCTCCCCGCCTCTCCCCTCCCACCATATTGGTAACTATAATATCCAGGAGTCTGGACTCTCATTGGAACAGCAACACAGCTAAGCACAAACACACCAACAAGAGACAGACAGAGACAGGGTGACCACGTGTCCTATGACAATGCACCACAGAAACATGGGAAACCCACACTAGGGTCTCAGCCTGGGAGCTAAGAGACAGGACCCAGGAAAGAGGCTCCTGCTCATGGGAGAGGGGAGAGAGGACCACCACCGAGTGTCCCCGAAATAGAAGGAGGAGGAGGGTCCAGCTGTGGCCAGCTGGCATTCCACAGGCTCACTCACGCCACCCGATAAGCTATATAAAGGTTGTTTTGTGGCCACGACAGAGCCCAGGGTGGAGAAAGCTCTTAATTACAGCCAGTGCTCTGGGGTTGGCCCCCGTCCGCAGCCTCCGCCCCACACACTGCAGGAAGTCAGGCTGAGATTGAGTCCCCTGGGAACCCGGTCAGGCCACAGAGGCAGGAGCAGATGCCACGACACGGAGGCACCTCCCTGCATGAGCCCAAGGCCGGGGGGGACAGTGAGCCACATACTGTTAGCTTTACTCATTTGCTCAACAAACAGCCACTGGTCCCCATGTGAGCCAGGCCTGCAGCAGGAACCAGCACCGTTCAGCATCAGAAATCCAAAGGATCACAGAGGGGCGGCCTGGCAGGCCTGACTCATGGCGGTGGACACGGTCACATCTCCCTGTGACCCCCTGGCGAGCCATGCAGGCCCCCTGTGCCTCAGTGCTGCCCACAGCATAGGGAGAGCCAGGAGATCTGTGCTGGGAATTTGGGGAGACATTAATGACATGGCGATTTAAAGATGCTCCCTAAACACCACAACTTCCTGGAAAGGACTCGGGACCTGGGTCAGACAGAACTGGGGGTAAACTCCCAGATCTCCTCCTTGCCTGCCGGGCCACCCTGGGGAGTGACTCTGACCCAGTCATCACGGACACTCAGGGGCAGTTACAGTGCAAGCCAGCATTGGGTGTGTGTGGCACACGTGAACTCTGACGGTGGATGTGAGCACAGGGTTAAGTCGTAAACACATTGGAACAAATGAATTAGCAGCGCGAAGTATCCTATTTGCAGCCGTGACCTAGGTGGCAGGATAGCAGGCTGGAATTCGAATGAAGCTCTTAGCAGAGTGTTGAACAAAGGCATCTCGAGATCCTGAGAAAAACAGGTCAGGTCCATAGGTGGCCAGGGACACTTGGGACAGAGAAGCTTCTGCAACCACCACCCCAGAGATGTTCTGTCCATCTCAGGTCCCCTCCTGTTCCCACACTGCCCTCTCCTCGACTCACCTGGTCCCTCTCAGCTGGGCTTCCAGACCAGACCAGCCACGGCTCACAGACCCCAACCTATGCTGCCTTAGGGCTGCAGACACTGGCCCCTCACCCCCTGTGCACAACCTAAGGTTCATCTTCCCCTCTGAAGGGCAGCCCCGGGGAGCCTGCTGTCCCTCAGAGCCACCCTGCCTCCCATCTGTGGCCAAGCTGGAGGGAAAATGGGTTCTGGATGCAGTTGGACCTTAGTCCATCAACAGCAGCAGCATCAGCGTCTGGTGCTCAGGGAACAACAGACACCCTGGCTCCATTCATTCACCTCCGGTGGTGTTGGGTCTGTCCCACTCGACGAAGCCGGGTGGCATCGTTAGCATGATTTAGCCCATCCCAGCCAGCCCGCCTTTTCCAGACCTTCATCAGCCTTCAAAATCTAACCGTTTGTCTTCGCTCGCCAAAATACGAGTGAGTTCAGTATTTCAGTTCTTTTTGGGAATGATGTCGGGTTTGCCGAATATTCTTATTCTTTGCATTTGGAAGAGAGCAGTACTTCTAACATGCATATCACAACAGCAAACACAGAACTAACCGCCAGTCTCCACCCTTAGGTCTAGGCGGTTCCTTCCACTTCCCGGGCTCTGTTCCGGGCACTCGGAAACCACAAGGAACAGAGTTTGCCCTCGTCAAGCTTATTCTTGTGTGTGAAGACAGACCCCGGGCAGATAAACTACCAGATACATGAAATTGCACGTGGTAACAGTGTCCACACTCCATCGTGTAATTAGCCGCCACTTTCCTGTCGTCTCAAGGAGACAAAAGGTCCCCAAGGACAAAAAAGAATGTCCGATCCATCACCGCATCCTGGCCCTTGGCATGTCCCCCAAAGGAGGAATCACTCAGCGTGTGGTTGCCGAATGAATGAATGAGTAGGTCGGATCCAACTGAATGATCACTACACCAAAAACCCCACGCCGTTAGTCTGCGAATTTCCAGATCATCAGTGCAAAGCCCCTATTCAGAACAGCTCCTATTTGAGTTCCAAAGGCAACTCCTCTGTGCCCAGGGACTTCTGGTCATTTGGATTTTTGTGATGCTCCTGGATTTAATCTTACTCGATACGGTTCGGTATCTTACTGTTAGCTATCTTATTTTATTTTGCTTTGTTTCTAATTGAAGCAATTGTAAGGGGATTTTGTTTCATTCATCACCAGAATAGACCAGGCCCTAGTCAGCTTACATCTGTATTTACAAAAGGAGATTCCCTCCAGACAGCTGAGCATAACTTAAATCTTCCGTCTGTTCAGGCATTTGGAGGACCCCGGCCACTGTGAGTTTTCTGAGCGTTGTCATGGGGAATATGTGGTGTCCCCGGCTGGCCAGCATCAGTGTCCACTTCTCTTGGTTACAGGGCCCCGGTTTCCCCGCATGAGTCACACATCCTCCCTTGAGGGGGGTGGGGATGGAAACGAGGACAGGGTCATGAAGTTTAGGCCCCAGTCAGCCTCCTTCCACTCTGGAGCTACAGTTTTGGTCCGGGGAGAGTCTCAGGCCCACACTTCTCTGTCAGACCAAATCCAGGCACGCTGGGCCCCAGTCTTGTCTGTCCTGGGGCTGGAGTCTCACATGGCCCTAAGATTCTCCACAGGTAGCCCCACGTGCCCCCCCACACACCTGTTCTCCCCTCCTTCCCTACTATGTCGCCATCACCTGGGCCCCTTGTTGGCTGCCGTCAGACAGGCTCAGGCCAGGGGAGGAGGGGAGGCGAGGGGAGGGACAGAGGGCGGGTGGGGGCTTCCTTCCTGCTCCCTCTAGGCCATAGCTGAGGCAGCAGGTGCCTTCCTGAGGGGACTTCAGCTCCTGTCACACGGCCTCCTCCCCCCACGGGGGTCTGGACACACCTCCGTCCTTGCCATCAGCCAGCAACCCTCACTGCCCATTCTCAGGGCCTCAGTATCCCTCACCGACCCCACCCCTCTTCAGTGAGCCATCTGTGCCAGGACCCAGATACAAAAGGCTGCCAAGGACGGGGTTAGGCCAAGAAAGAACCTAGAAATGGCAGGAGCTGAGCGAGGCCTGGTCTCATCACTCAAGCCCACCTGACCTCTGGCCTTTCTGTCATGTG
Organism: Felis catus; assembly: GCF_018350175.1. Classification (NCBI taxonomy): domain Eukaryota; kingdom Metazoa; phylum Chordata; class Mammalia; order Carnivora; family Felidae; genus Felis; species Felis catus. The sequence goes on from NC_058385.1 coordinate 78,925,178, forward strand.
TGAGGTCAATCTGCTTTATTCCCCAAGCCCGTTAGAGTGGGGTCCTCTACCGCCCGTGAGCGGAACGCTGTCCTCGACTCAGAACCCAGGTCAGCGATGGCGCAACCTGAGTCCTGGGGCCTGGTGGGGGGCAGCCAGCGCGTGGAGGCTGAAGCCCCAGATTCCATCCCCAGCCCTGCTTTAACTGGGGAGCACAGCCCAGTGACTTGGCCTCTCTGGGGCTGTCCTCACCATTCCTAGAACCAACCCCCAGGCATGGAAGTTCTTCAGAATCTACATTCTGCTTGGCCCAACTCGAGAACCAGTCTGGACCGAGGCCGGCAGGAAGACACAATGCCAGTGGGCAGGGTCTAGAGGAGCACCCATGAGCCACCACGTGGGACTTCGGCCTCCCGGCTGGGCCTGACTCTCGTCAGCTCAGAGGTCAGTCCTGAGCCCTGGCCCTACCACACTGCCTCTCCTGCCTCCCTGCTCTTTCCCATCCTGACTGGCTCCTGCCCCTTCCGGGAGCCTAGCAGGCTGCATGCTGTGAAAAGATCGCCATGGGGGCGCCTGGGTGGCGCAGTCGGTTAAGCGTCCGACTTCAGCCAGGTCACGATCTCGCGGTCTGTGAGTTCGAGCCCCGCGTCGGGCTCTGGGCTGATGGCTCGGAGCCTGGAGCCTGTTTCCGATTCTGTGTCTCCCTCTCTCTCTGCCCCTCCCCCGTTCATGCTCTGTCTCTCTCTGTCCCAAAAATAAATAAAAAAACGTTGAAAAAAAAATTTAAAAAAAAAAAGAAAAGAAAAGATCGCCATGATGTGCGTGGTTGCAATGCGGGTCAAGGGAAAGTCCATGGCCGATGCCTTCTACACTACAGCATAGGTTTCCTTCACTTGGCACTCAGGGCATCAATCTCCTCATCTGTGGAATGGATGTAGTCCTCATGCTCCATCTATCCCCAGTACCGTTTGTCCCTGAATTTCTCCAGCAGTCCTACAAAGGGTCTCCTATCTGACTGTGTCACACCCCTGCACAAAACCCTTCCACAATTCATCTGAGCACACAAGGCCCTCCTTTACTGAGAGTCGGACAATCATACAAAACCACCAACCCGAGTTCCCTCCTTTACCACGGCAATACAGGTCCATGATTGTTCACAGACTGCGTCATACCACCCCTCAGTCCCTCATCCTACAGCTCAGGCATGTCCTGCTAAATGGTCTAAGTGTCACCTCCTCCAGGAAGTCCTCCCTCATTCTCAGGGTCATCACCGAGCACAAACACAGTAGGACCCCCTGAAATTCTGTGGCATGTTTATTAAGGTCACCCCCACTGTATTAAATCCCTTTTTATGAGTCTTTTTTGCCATCCAGACTATGAACACTTCAAGGGCAGGGGCTTTGTCTTCTCTTTGTCTACAGGCCCAGAAATCAGCACAAGGCCCCACACACACTAGATCTCCAACACGTATCTACGAATAAGTGAGTGGAGATTAAGTAGAGCGGGGCCAACAGAGGAAAGAGTCACAGAAAGGTAAAGGGCCCGAGGGTGTTCTGTTTCAGACACAGCTTAGCTGTTTTCTCACAGGGCTGCAGGCCAAGCCCCTTCCCGGGAGCAGACCCTCATGGCTCTGCCAAGTCATGGCCAGCTGCTCCTACCGCTGGCCCCAACCCCAAGGCTTCCCTGTCCCTGACAAGGGGTGACGTTCTCAGTCCCTGGAAGTAGTCAGCAAAACAGAGGCTGGGACTCTGCTCCCAGCCCCCACCTGCTGGTCCTGGAGGCTGGGGGGGGGGGGGGGGAGGGAGGGGGAGGGGTACCAAACACTGGTCATGACCCAGGAAGGACAAATATCACCCCGATGCAGCAGGCAGAACAGAAGCTGGACACAGGCCAGTGCACGGAAAACCCACTTCTCCCTTCCCGTCCTTTGGGGGAGGCTGTCCTGGGAATGATCCAACAAGGATGTTGGAGGTCAGCCTTCAGGGTCAGATCCCTGCCTGCTGCCCAACCTCCCTCATCCCCCATCCCCAGCCACAGTCAACAGATTCCAGACAACCTCGGGTTATCTCAGGGCACCAGGTCAACAGCACTTGGCCTCTGAGACAAGCAGTGCCCAACCATGTAAGTGGCTGGCTGGGGGTCACAGGAACCTGCCTTGTGCCCATTTTCTTGGCCCACCTCTCAAGGCAATCTCTGGGGAGAGGAGAGGGCCCCATATATTTCACCTGCCATGTGCCTTAGGGGGAGGGCTTTGTGTGTAGGGCTCTGACCTCAACAGCCATGGAGGTAGCAGATATGTTCCCACCACAGAAATGCAGATCCCACTGCCTTGCATTTAACCATCTCTAAGTCTCTCAGGGTGGGCGGGGCTGAGGACCCAGCCCCATTTTAATTTCCATCCAGCCTGCGCCCTGGAGGCGGAGCCTGGGGAGGAGCCAGGGTGTGGGCCCCACCTCCAGCGCCGAACTGGTTTTCCCTGGTCACTGAGCCCTGGCAGGTGGACTGCGGCCTGCGCCTGCCATCAGCCCCTGCCCCGACACGCGCCCCTGCCTCCGCCGCCAGCCCCTGTCCCCTGCTCCTGCTATCGGCCCCTACCCCGTCCCCTGCCACCAGCCCCTGTCCCCTGCTCCTGCCCCCTGCCCCTGCCTTCGGCCCCTGTCCCCTGCTCCTGCCCCCTGCCCTTGGCCCCTGTTCCCTGCTCCTGCCACCTGCCCCCCACCCCTCCCCGCTGAGCAGTTCAGCACCCCCCCCCCGCGCCCCGCACCCACTCACTTTCGCACAGGCGGCGCCTCAGCTTGCCGCGGATCTTGTCGATGGCATTGAAGTCGGACACGTGGAAGACGTGTGCGGACTTGGGCTCCGAGGCGATCTCCTCCAGCTCCTCCCTGAGCGCCGCCCCGACGCCCACGGCGAAGATGCGGATGCCGGCGCGGTGGGCGGCGGCCGCGGCGTCCATCACCAGGTCCTGGCTGCGGCCGTCGGTCAGGAGGATGGCCACCTGCTTGAAGGCGCGGTCCCCGGGGCGGCCGCCGGCCTGCGGCGAGAAGCTGTGGCGCGTGATGAAGCGCAGCGCGTCGCCCGTGTTGGTGTTGCCGCCGTGGTAGGCCAGGTGCCGCGCCGCCGCCTTGACCTCCTCCCGTGAGCCAAAGAGGCCCAGCTCGAAGGCCGTGGCCGGCCGGTCGCTGTAGCGCACCACGCCCACGCGGGTGCGCTCGGGACCCACCTCGAAGGTGTCCACCAGGTTGGCCACCCACTGCCGCACCTTCTCAAAGTCCTCCTTGCCCACGCTGGAGGAGGTGTCCAAGAGGAAGACCAGGTCGTAGTGCACGGTCTTGCAGCCTGCAGGGGGAGAGGAAGGGCGACCTGGCCCAAATGCACTGGGAGAGGTCATGCCCTTGGGCCTGGAGGGGTTGGGGGGGGAGGGAGGGGGCGCGCACTCCCGGGGGCCCTGGTCTGGCTGTCTTAAAGCTGCAAAACCTCGGTTCCTTAACTTCTCATGGTGATGAGCGTCCCCAAGTTTGCTGTGAGGTTCAGCTGCCAACGTGTGACCCCTTGCATAAAAGGGGTCAACGTTCAGGGAACACCATTGTACCGATTTCCTAAATAGTTTTGGTTTTGGTTACACAGTGACTGCATCGTTTGTTTGTTTGTTTAAACCTACTACAAATAATGCAGGATTGCAGAAAACGCAAGCAAAAATGTTTTCAATGCTTATGTTTCCAGCTACGGAGAGTCAGCACTGCCAACCCGCAGCATGTATACCTGTTAGTTTGTGTCTCTGCATAGTTCCTAGTGCACGTGGGGCACACTCATACATGGCTGTTTTCTGCACCTCCTGCGATGTGCTAGAAACCCATCTCCAGGGTGATGCGGCCGGTTTCCACGGCTGCAGGGATTCCACTGCACAGGTGCATGTAATTTATTTAGTCAGCACTCTCGTTGGATGTTTAAACAGTTCACAGCATGCCAGCATTATAGACCACGTAAAATATACCGCACTCAGGGGCACCTGGGGGCTTAGTCGGTTGAGCCTCCGACTTCGGCTCAGGTCATGATCTCGTGGTTCGTGGGTCCGAGCCCCATGTCAGGCTCTGTGCTGACACCTCAGAGCCTGGAGCCTGTTTCAGATTCTGTGTCTCCCTCTCTCTCTGCCCCTCCCCCCTTGCACTTTCTCTCCCTCTCTCCAAAGTAAATAAACATTAAAAAAAAATTTTTTTAAGTTCAAAAAACAGAAAAACAAGAACTCTGCATGTATTACACACACACACACACACACACACACACACACACACACACACACACAGATACTTCCTTATCCCTATTCCCACCTAAGCCAGGGCCACTGTTGAATTTTCCACATCTACCTTTTAAACCCATGCTGCGTTGTGCTGCCTGGAGCAGAGGTAAATCCCCCCACCTTCACCGGCTGGCTCCCTAACAGGATTAGAGCTTCGTGGACCAACCACCGCCACGCTTCACCCCTCCTGCCCCCGGCCGCCTCTTCCGCAGTGAACTTCCCACTCCCCTCTCCCCCGTCTCCTCCAGAGTCTTGTTGCCCTTGCGGTCCTGGCCGCCTCTTCTGGCTGGACCCCAGCATGTCCATGTCCCCCGGAGTGTGTCCCCAAATCCCTCCCAGAGCAGGACAACGCGACACCGTCCTACCCCTGCCCTCTGTCCCCAAGGCCCTGCGGGTTCTCTGCACACCCCACGGCCCACTTGGGACGTGTGTTCAGAGCTCATTCTTCTCACACCCTCCCCCACACTCACTCACCCACATGCTCTCACACACTTGCACACACACTCACCCACATGCTCACACACTCACATGCACCTAGACTCACACCCACACGTTTGCACACTCAACCCACCCTCACACACGTGCTCGCACACTCAGGCTCACACAAACACACGCTCAGGTGATTTCACACACTTTCGTACACACAAACATACCTCAGACTCTTGCACATGCACACTCATTTGCACACGCTCGTTTAGACACAAACTCACACCCGCACAACCACATTCGGCCAGACCCTTGCACACTCATCCACACTCACTCACGCGTGCACATGTACTCACATTCACAACCTTCACACAAACATACCGCCTCAGGCTCTTGCACGCTCATTCACTCTCTCGCACCCCCACCCCCACGCACGGGCACGCACAGCAGCTGCTCGGTGCCCGGTCTGGCACATTCTATGACGTCCCCACCTGCCCTCTGGGCCCGACAGCCGCCGTCCCCGCTCCACAGCAACAGCAGCCACAGGAGGCAGGCCACGGCTCTCCCGCGCGTGGGAACACGCATCTCTCGGCCAGGAGGAGGCGGCACCAGGCTCTACGGGAACATACCCTGTGTGGACAAGACAACACCTTTAGAGAAGGGCCCCGGCCCGTGTGGGAGGGACTCCGTGCCCCCGCCGACCTCTCTCTCAGCCAACGGCGTGGCCCTCGTGCGAGTGAGCCCAGGACGCCTGCCCCGCGGGGGTCACCCAACCCTCCCTGCTTCCGGCCACCAGCAAACGCGCCCCGAGGACCTGCCGTCCCCGCGGGACCGTGCCTGGGCACCGGCACCACGTTCTGATCACAACCTCCACGTCGGGACGTGGGACAGGCGGTTTTATTTGTCTGATATGTTTGTACCTAAGCCTCTGCCCGCATGTAATTATTTCCTTAAGGCCCTCCGTGACATATCTTGAAAGGACCCTCAAAGCAATGACCAAGCTTCTCTCTGGAGAGGCTATACCGGCTCCCGCCAAGGGGGGGGCATATGACGGAGCCCCTCACCGCATCCCTGGCGGCACGGACGTTATCATTCCCTCAGTCGTTGCCAACTCAGTAGGAGAGACCTTGTTTGGGTTTTTATTTTTCTTACTTTTGATGCATTTCTTTGCTCTATGACATTTACTAGCTAAGTGTATTTCTCCTGCGTATCTTATTTTCATGTGGATATCCGCTTCCAAAAGTATTTGTCACCGTTTAAGCCATGAGACAGGAAAGGGAAAACAGCTAATAGGATTCTGAGCTATTTATCAGTTGCCCTCCTGTGCCAGGTGCTGAGGGCAGGCAGGTGAAGGACTCTGAACCACCTACCCCCCAAGGGCAATGACACCTGGGAGACAGGTGACATGTGGGCCAGGGCAAGACAGGATAAGAAACACCAGCACAGGGACGTTCAGGGGGTGACAGGAGCACCGGCAGGGGGTAGGGGGTGCTGTCACATGGTTATTTCAGGGGTAGGCCAGGACTCCTGGATGAATGACACCCAAGCCAATTTTGGAAAACGGAGTAGGACTCCATCAGACAAGAGGCAGTTGATGATTTCAGGCAGAGGGAACAGCATGTGCAAAGTCCCAGAGGAGAGAGAAGGCAGGGCACATGGAGACGTCCCTGGCCACATGGACAGGTATGTGGACCCTTCTCAGGACAGGTACCTGAATTCCCATGCTGGTCCCTGCCACCTTCAGGGCAAACTGCCCTCATCTTGCCAGGGCACTAAAGGCCACCTCGCAAGTGCACAGGGCATAAAACAGCCCAAATGACAATACCCCAAAAGTACGATACTCAGGAGGTGGCCACGGGAGCAAGAAGAAAGACACTTTCCCAAAATCGTATATGAAGAGGCAGAGGCCAAGGGTCAGGACCTGAGGGTCCAGGGGAAGAAGAGACACAGAGTCAGGGCAAGTCCCGCGGGTGGCCCACCCTTCTCATCCTTCAAACCTATATGAACGCACAGACTCGTCCTTGTTCTTCCTGTTGCCCAGAACCTAGAACAGTTCCCAGCACACAGTGGACATTTGACAAATAAATATTAGATTCAGTAGTGAGCCATGTGGTCACGTCATCTCATCATCTCAGGTGGCCAGGAGCCATTCATTTGAAGAACACGGACATTTCAAAAAGCCATGAAAGTAACTGAATGGCTGCCATTGATTATCTGCCGTGTGCCAGGTACTTTCTGATTGTTGAGCGAACTCCTGTGACCCTTCAAGGCAGGAATCATCATCCCCATGTGCCAAAGGAGGGTATTGAGATGGAGAAGATACCAGTCTGTCCCCGGGTCACCAGAGGATGGACCGGGACTGGAACCCCAGCGCCTTCTGGGCACTGAGCCCACTCTCTTTCCATGACCTCTGTGGATACATAAAATCCAAATATCACCACCAATTACTGAGCCATCATTTTTTAAAATGAAATAAGAATGTAGACGGAGGAGAGAAATTGGTAACAGCCATAGGGTCCAGTGTTTTTCCAGGGCTCAAGAAATTTGATAATTTCCCTCATTGTGGAAACCAGGCTTCTTCCTCCAAGCCATAGTCTCCAAGTTTCTAGAGGAATCTTGGTCACATAACTTCCCAAATACACACACAAATAAAGAGAAAACAAGAGGCCAATGTCTCTTATGAACAAGATGCAAACGTACTTAATGGAAGACTAGAAAACTGAACTCAGTAGCACACTGAAAGGGTTATACACCGCCACCACGTGGGATTCAGCTCAGGAATGCAAGGCTGGTTCAACAAGCACATGCCAACCCATGTGATGCACTCGCCAGGAGAGCAAAGGACACACAGTGTGCCAACCAATACAGAAACACCTGACAACATCTAACTGCCTTTCACGATAAACACACTCAACACTCTAACACAATAGGGAAACTTCTTCAGCATGACGAAGGCCACATACGAAACCCAGATAATAACACACCCTACCCCACAGTGGGTTGTTGCGAGCGACTGTCGTAGGAACTGAATAATACAACTGCATGCAAAGCCCTTAGCCTGATGCCTGATGCCTTGACCGCTCTCAAGTCCACATGGCTGACATGAGCCAGAGCTGGGGCTTCAACCCAGCCCAGACCTGCTCCTTGAGGCCACCTGCCAAACAGGGTCCCTGCAGCTGGGCCGAGCCTGGCACCACTTGAGAGCCTCTGAGCTGTCCACACGGTGCCTCTCCATCCTTACAATGACCCCAAGGGGCGGGTGTCGACATCCCCCTTTACAGGAGAGCAAGCTGAGGCTGAGAACAGGGGACATACCCCGGGCACACCCCACTGCCAAAGAGCAGGGGTGTGTGTGTGTGTGTGTGTGTGTGTGTGTGTGTGTGTGCGCGTGTGTGTACACGTGTGTGTGAAAGGCCACCCAAGGAACTCAGAGACAATCACCCCTTGTCTGTAAGCTCCCTGGTGGGGTGGGGGGCATGTGTCCCCACCGTCCGTCTCAAAGGCCGGCTATTTTGCCCCATGTGGGGCCCGGTGAGCACTGGTTGGGCTGAGAATCCCCAGTCTGGGTGTTTCCCTCTCGAGAAAGGGCCGGGGAGAGCCTGCCGACTGTGTGCCCTGGAAGTGCAATGCCTTTGCCAACACCCTCCCTGAGGTCTCGGCAAACTCGCAAGCCGCACTGCTCCCCCACCTCCCAGCGATGAACCTGGCATGTGCCCGCGGCCCAGACAACTTCGCTAGATGCACACGGCCAGTCATGACAGCTGGACTGGCCTCAGGCCGGAAGGACACCGAACGTGCCCTCTCCTGCTGGAACTGTAACAAGTACCACACCAGGTGAGGGCCTCACAGGTTAAGAGCCCAGAGTACCAAACAGCAGGTATCAGGAGCTTCAGTGTGCTGTGTGAGAAACAGCACCCAGGGCTTAGCCACCTGCCTGTGACTCCACCGCTCAGGGCCGGGATGCGGTCCCAGGGCAATCTGACCAGAGGCCAGGCTCCAAATAGCTCGGGCTGTTAGAACCTGGCTGGAGAAACACTTAACTACTTAAGTAAAGACACAGCGTGGGCAAACAAGCAAAGGATACAGTCAATGAAACCAAATTCTGATCACCCAGCTTACAGGAAAGAAAAGAAGGACAGGGCATCTGGGCGGCTCAGTCGGTTGAGCACCCGACTTTAGGTCATGATCTCGCGGTCAGTGAGTTCAAGCCCTGAATCAGGCTCTGTGCTGACTGCTCAGAGCCTGGAGCCTGCTTCGGATTCTGCGTCTCCCTCTATCTCTGCCCCTCCCCTGCTCACACTCTGTTCCGTCTCTCAAAAATGAACAAAAGTTTTTAAAAAATTGAAAAAAAAAAGAAGAGAAGGACATAAAGGGCAAAAGTAGGGAAGAAAGCTGATAATAACCAGAGGGAAGAGAATTTGGCTAAATCAGTCTACTAACTGATGTTCAAATGCTGACCCAGCCTCAGAGACCTGATAAAGCCCACTTGGCTAGACTGTGTACCTCTTCTTGTAGATATGTTCGTATTCAATCGGCTAATATTTTGTTAGGGCCTTTTGCATCTATGTTCATGAGAGATATTGGTCTGTCTTTTTCTTTTCTTGGAATGTCTTTGCCTGGTTTTGGGATTGCAGTGATATTGGCTTCAGGGGATGAGCTAGGAAATGTTCCCTATGCTTCCTTCCTCTGGAAGAGATTGTAGAGGACACGATGGCCTTCTGCCCAGGAATACCTGCAATGTTCATGGCAAAATACCCCCTGAGGCGGGCAGATTCTGGTATGGAGTCCCGGCTTTCCTCCTTAGCCATATGAATGACCATTTTATCCTCATAAAATGGGGGCGATCTCTACATCAGTGGGGTGCTGTGAGGGTTCCGCAAAATGTTTTCCGGGAAGGTGCCAGCACAGACCAAGTATGCAGAAAAGCTGGGGTTTGGGGGAGCCCATCTCCTTGCCTTCCCCAGCCAACCTCAGGTGGCAGTCCCAGAAAGCACGGGTGCCATGATTCCATCTCTCTCTCTCTCCCTCCCTCTCTCTCTCTCCAGTCTCTGAGCTCTCTCCAGGGCCCAGCTGCCCAGCTGGCATGATGTAGGCCACACCCTGTCCCTGGGAGGCAGAGCTCGGCCATTAGCCTCCAAAAGTCCAGCAATTAATTTGCTGAGCCGAGTTCTTGCCACAAGCCAGCCGATTGCCATAGTAACCAGTGTTCCCTATTCAGGCTCCCGGGGGGGGGATAGGAGGGGGAGACACTGAGCAGAACACAATTTAAAGGGAGAAAATGAGATTTGGTGCATTGGAGGGCAGCCCTGGCAGAGAGCACACTGGGTCTGCACAGAGGGTCTGGCAGCTGCCCGCTGCGGGGGAGGGGCCGGGTGGACGGGGGCACTGCTGACATGTTGCCAGGGTGACAGGCGATGCTCTGGGCAGGAATCCGGTGGAGACACAGAAGCATGGCACGAGGAGCCCAACCACTGAGCTCTGAGGTCCCAGGGCCCTTCTGCAGGGCTGTGGGGAAGAGGGAGCCGGACGGCTTGCTCTCTGCAAGGCTGCTCGAGAGCCCAAATGGGGAAGCCAGGGGAGCACTGGAAAGCCTGCATCTTAGATTCAAACTTGGCTGTGTGACCCAGAGGGTGTCCTCCTCAGTCAACAAACCCATACAGAGTACCTCTCGTCCACCGGGAACCGTCGGGGGCACTGGCTTCTCCCGGGGCAGCAAGCATGATGACGAAGCTTCTTGACCAAAATTCTTCCTAGCTGTGCAAACCAAGGGCGTCACTTAACCTCTCTGGACTTCAGCCCTTTCATGTAAGATCGGTATACCCAAGTGACAGGAAGTATTAACTGAGTCACTCCATGTAAAAAGCTTAGAACCATCCTTGACCACAGTGAGTGCTTAAGGCACGCTATTTTTGTGATTTTCCAATCCTTTGTCTCCTCACCTATAAGATGGGAACGATATCTCCTCCTTCGTGGATCTGTAGAGGAGATGAGGCGATGGGTGTGATAATCTTTTATAAAGTGAAATGTTGGCCAACATTGCCACAGTCAACGTTGAGGGGAGATTCTCAGTCTGAGCTAATGTTAGCACTTACTAAGTGCCAGGCCCGTGGGATAGGACACTCTGTGCAGGGACTGCAGCCTAATGGTGGAGACAGACAAACGAGAAGACGCTTACATTTCCCTGCGGTCAGAGCTCTGGTAGAAGGACGGACAAGCACTGACCTCAGGCCCGGGAGGTCAGCGGAGGCTTCCTGGAGGAGGTGATGTCTGAGCTGAGCCTGGGAAGGGGAGAGGGGAGTAGCCAGGAGGACAAGGGTTGCCTGCACCAGGAATGGATGGTCTCCCTTCGAGGACCACTCGTGGGATAAGCAAGGGGGGCAGTATTTTGCAGGAGGAATGAAGGCTAAAGGAGAAGGTAAGGGTTTGTGGAGAGGCAGGTATTTAGGTTTGAGGACAGAGTGTTCATAAAGACCACCTAGGGACTTGTGTGGTACCCAGAGCAAGGGGCCAGACCGCCTGGAGAATTCCTGGGACCAGTGGAAGCTCTCAGGCACAGGAATGGATATCCATCCTGCAGAGTGCCAGGTGGAGCGGCGGGGGGCGGGGGAGGGTGGGCGTGAGGAGGGCAGTGCAGGGCCAAGTAAGAGATGCAGACCACCTCCCCTGCAGATGCCATGATATGGGTGACCAGCAGGGAGCAGAGGGGAGAGAGGAGAACTTGGGGGTGGGGAGCCCAGACTCCCAGTTTAAGCAATGGAGCTGGTCACTGCGGGTCGTGGGCATGAGGGGCTGCCCCCTGGACTGAGTCTGAGGCACCAGAAGGGAGCCAGGTGGAGAAGCCAAAGACAGACAACTGAGTCTAGAGCTCGGAAGAGAAAGTGGGGCTGGGGACACCCCCAGAAAGGTGGACAGGGTGGGGGTGGTCACAGCTCTGGGGTATAGCAAGAGAATTCTCCCACGTCCGATGCTGCGTGGGCCCTTTCCCCTTACACCTAGGAATGGAAGTGGACATACTAGGGCACCTCTGTATTTCTGCTCTCTTCTCTGATCCAGTATTTTTATGGGACTTCTATGCTGAGCACTGTGTACGGGGCACTTTTAACTACACAACAATGCCGACAAACTTCAAGGGCATGAAAAGCCACAGAGTATGTGAAAATATTAGAAGACGCACCTGATGAGGAACCATTACCAAAATATACAAAGAACGCTTGAAACTCAACAATAAGAAACCAAACAACCTGATTTTAAAAACTGGCCAACGGGGACATCTGGGTGGCCCAGTTAGTTAAGCGTCAGACTCTGGATTTCAGCTCAGGTCATGATCCCAGGGTCATGGGATTGAGCCCCGAGTCAGGCTCCAAGCTAAGCGTGAAGCCTGCTTAAGAGTCTCTCTTCCTCTCCCTCGCTCTCTGCCCCTCCCTCACTTGCGCACTCTCTCTCCCTCTCTCAAATTTAAAAATTATTTTAACAAATGGGACGCTGTTCTTACCAGGCCCTTCACCAAAGAAGAAGCACAGACGGCAAGTAACCACACGGAAAGAAGCTCCACGTCACGCAGCGTCAGAAAACTGTAAAATACGAGATCCCAGCACACGCCTCTGGGCGTGGCCGGAGCATGCGCACGGACAGCACCTGTCGGGGACGCCGAGCAACAGGGGCGCGCGCTCAGGAACAGGGACGCGCACTCACGGCTCCTGGGGACACAGAACGGCGCAGTCACCTTGGGAAACAGTTCGGGGGTTTCTCACAAACCGAACGAGCTCTTCCCAGCTGACCCAGCAATCACGCTCGCTGGCATTTACCCAAAGGAGCTGAAAACTTCTGTCCACGCAAGAACCTGCACGTGGATGTTTACAGCAGCCGCATTCATCACTGTCAAAGCTTGGAATCACTCAAGATGCCCTTCAGCAGGTGAACAGGTAAGTAAACTGTGGCGCAGACAATGGAATACTATTTGGCGCTAAAAAGAAACGAGCTCTCAAGGCATGAAAACACATGGAGGGACCCTAAATGCATATCAGGAAGTGAAAGAAACCCATCTGCAAAGGCTACACACAGTATGACTCCAACTCTGTGACATTCTGGAAAAGTAAATCAACATTAAAAAAATTTTAGGGACACCTGAGTGGCTCAGTCAGTTAAGCATCTGACTTTGGCTCAGGTCATGATCTTATGGTTCATGAGTTCAAGCCCCACATCAGGCTCTGTGCTGACAGCTCAGAGCCTGGAGCCTCCTTCGGATTCTGTGTCTCCCTCTCTCTGCCCCTCCCCTGCTCTCTCTCTCTCTCTCTCTCTCTCTCTCTCTCTCTCTCTCTCTCTCTCAAAACTAAACATTAAAGGGGCGCCTGGGTGGCGCAGTCGGTTAAGCGTCCGACTTCAGCCAGGTCACGATCTCGTGGTCTGTGGGTTCGAGCCCCGCATCAGGCTCTGGGCTGATGGCTCAGAGCCTGGAGCCCGTTTCCGATTCTGTGTCTCCCTCTCTCTCTGCCCCTCCCCGTTCATGCTCTGTCTCTCTCTGTCCCAAAAATAAATAAAAAACATTGAAAAAAAAAACAAAAAAACTAAACATTAAAGGCATTTTTTTAATTAAAAAAAAAACCTACAGAATGGCAGCTGAGCCAACACGTTTGTGGTAATGACAGGCAACCGTACAAAGGCACAATGAGACAAGAGGTAGACTGAGTCAGCACCATGCTGTGGTTTCACTTCCATTGTTTTAGGTCATCCTAACAAGCCGGCAAGGGGGTCTCAAGTTCAGGAGAGTTAAGGACTGTGCCGCGGATCACACGGCCAGGAGGTGACAGAACTGGGGTTAAATCCCAGGCCACTGTGCTCCTAGATTCACTGTCTGTGTCACTGGACCAGAGAGGGGACCGGTCCCCGTCCTCCAGAGAACAGCAGCGTGTGACCAGGTGCCTCGTGGGAGGGGAGACAAGGAAGGGACCCAGCCCGCAGGAGACTTGTCCTGCCCTTGGGCAAGAACATGCGTCCAGTCATGTGTCCTCCTCAGTCAGGCATCCCAAGATGTAAATGGAACCCGCTCAACCCCACCCTGCCAAAGCACAGGATCCCTCTGACTGAAGGAGACAGAATTGGAGGAGGGACGTGGTTTCCTTCTTTATGCTATGGAATCCGCGGAGATTTCCTATCCGTTATTTTGTTCCCCCTAACAAGAGGCAAGATGCCGGTGGTTTCTCTCCCAGTTGCTAAAATCTGTGAATGAAACTCAAGCTCTGTCTATTCTTTGAACACTAAATATTTCTTAAACTGGTCCCCGAAGGGCGTGGAAGGCAATCCTCACCCAGAGGCCGGCACCCACTGCTTCACTCTCCTGCACGGTCCGCGGTCGTCGATTCACTAACTCAGCAAGTACTTCCCGAGTCTCCGGCTACGTGCCAGGCATTGTTTTAATCATTGGGTCAGAGCAATATCCCTGCCTCCCTGGAGCCCGCTTTCCAGGAAAAGAGGAGAAAACTAACCCAGGAAACAAGTACCAATAGGGTTTCAGAGAATAACTGATTTGAACACAGTGGGGTCAAGGGATAGATGACTTGGGTAGGACAGTTTTTACTCTTTGTGAAAGGACAGTCTCTGAGGTGGGGACACGGAACAGAGATCTGAATAATGGGAAGGAGCCAGACATCCAGAAAGAGGGGTGCAGGGAGGGGTAAAAGGCCTCCATCAGTTCCTGGACTCCTGAAACTAACAGCCTGGGAAGTGGCCCCAGCCCTCAGACACCTGCCCCCCCACCTCATCATCTGCACCTGCTCCCAAGAACCCAGGGCGGGGGGCGGCTGCGTGGCTCAGTCGGTTAAGTGTCCAACTTCTGCTCAGGTCACGATCTCACGGTTCATGGGTTCAAGCCCCACGTCAGGCTCTGTGCTGACAGCTTAGAGCCTGGAGCCTGCTTCGGATTCTGTGTCTCCCTCTCTCTCTGCCCCTCCCCTGCTCACGCTCTGTCTCTGTCTCTCTCTCACAAAAATAAGCAAACATTGAAAAAATTTAAAAAAGAAAGGGACTTTGATTAGGCACAGCTGAGAGCAAAGATGGAGAACAGAAACAGGTGTCGTTCCCACATACCAACAAGTTTCAGTTGTCCAAAGATGGCTTCTTTAGCATTAGTACTATTTTTTTGAAGTTTTTTTTTAAATTTATTTTTGAGAGAGAGAGAGAGAGAGAGAGAGAGAGAGAGAGAGAGAGAGAGAGAGAAAGTGTGAGCAAGGGAGGGGCAGAAAGAGAGGGAGACACAGAATCTGAAGCAGGCTCCAGGCTCTGAGCTGTCAGCGCAGAGCCCGACACGGGGCTCGAACTCACAAATGTGAGAGCATGACCTGAGCTGAAGTCAGATGCTCAACTGAATGAGCCACCCCGGGGCCCCACATTATTACTGTTAATTACCTCCTGCATCTGCCTGACAGGTCTGGCAGGTAAACAGGAAACACGCTGCCCCCCTCCAATCCCCTCAAGGTTGGTGGACACTCCCAGAGAGAAGGGATCCGAATGTGAAGTCCAGTAAGTCTCTGAGCACCAATCACACAGCAGGTGCACAGCATGGACATCCATCTACTCAGTCCCACGGAAGCCCCACAATAGCCTCATGTGCTCATGAGGCTACTGTCCCGTTTCACAGACTGGAAACCCCAGACCACGACATTGCTCAAGGCCCTGTGGTTATTAATGGCAGAGGCTGGATTCCCATTCTGGGCCACCCAATCCAGGGGTTACCGGCTGTCTCTGGAAGGAAACCAAGAGGTAAGCGGGAAGGTCGGTCCAGGGCAGACAGGGGCCCCTGAAGCCCAGTGCTTTGAGTTTTGTGCTTAAAATTACACACAGGGAAATGCTCATTGACTTTGAATCATATTTTCAGTTCCACAAAGATGCTGAACCTAAAGGATTTTAGGGGACGGGTGCCTGAGTGGCTTAGTCGGTTAAGTGTCTGACTCATGATTTTGGCCCAGGTCATGATCTCACGATTAGTAGCTTTGAGCCCTGCATCGGGCTCTGTGCTGACAGTGTGGAGCCTGCTTGGGATTCTCTCGCCTTCTCCTTCTCTCTGCCCCTTCCCCACTTGTTCTCTCTCCCTCTCTCTCCCCTCACCCCCAATAAAAGTAAATAAACTTTAAGAAAATAAAGTTTTAGGGGAGCTGGGAGAGAAGGGCCATATAATCGAGCACCCTGGGACCACTCCCGTCTGTCCCTGAGCCCCTGCACCCCAGGGATTGTCTCCTGCCTGGCCCCACCACTGCTTTCCCTCCTAGACTCCCTTCCTCTGAGCAGAATTCACCTTTTGCTTTTGCAGAAACTGCCCTCCTACCCTCCGTTGATGTGGTTCACATGGGGGGACCCCACGTGCCTGGCCAGTGGGGTGGCAGCAAACCAGACCAGCAGAGGCTTCCCATCAGCACCCTGGGTGCTGGAATGCGACAGGGGTCAAGCATGTAATCAAGCGGGGCCATCTCTGGGAGCTCTGCTGGCGTGTCCGGAGAGGGGTACGTTTCTAAGGCAAGCGCTAAGTATAGAGATGCTGGAGGCCATTTGCCGTGACCCTGGGGATCCTGATGGAGAACGAAGCCATACACCAAGGGGAAGGAGACGACACCCGTCACCTGGCCACCTACCCCAGTGTTGTCCAGAGTCCAGAGGCACCACAGCTGTGATGTCTGAAGCCAACGCTTCCCCACCTCACTTCTCAAACTCCAGCCCATCCGCGCCGAGGCTCCTTCCCTCGCAAAGCACAGAGCAGGTGCGTGTGCTTAACCAGGCCAGCAGGTGCGGCCCCCGCTTGCCCGGACCCAGTCAGCCTCCCACACGCAGCCTCCCCGGTTCCTTAACCGTCGTCCTCACTCCGCATCTTGCCCCTTCTTCTCCTCCTTTCAGCTCTGATTCTCAACCCAGTTTAGACCGCTTTCCGGGAATTACCCAGTTCAGCCTCCCCTCCGGGGCTGACTTCCAAAGTCCATCCAGATCCCTCACCCAGCGTCCCTTCTGGGCCAACAGGGCAGCACAGACAGGGGACCGCCCTCCCTTCAGCCGGAGGAGATGCTCTTTCACGCTCCATTAGTTCATTCCAGCATCTTAGAGCTGTCGCGACCCTGTTTTTACGTCTTCCACGTCCTCAGTACTGAACTGTTCCCCATTTTTAAGTTTGTTTTGTTTCCTTTTTTCCCCTCTGAATACACCGTCTCGGGTCATTTCACAAGACACAGTCTCGGATTACAGGGTCCTGAGGACACAGAAAGATATTTCTGTTTAACTTATTTTGAGCAGCGTCTGGTCTGATGAAGCAAGGGGTATAAATAGTGCAAGGCACCCACACTGATTCTGGAGGTGGCGTCCCCAGCAGGCTCCCCTCTTCCTAGGGGACAGTCGTGAAGCCCTGGGGATGGGAGGCAGTTGGGTGCCTGGGAGAGCTGTGGACCGTGGGGCCAGAGCAACTGTGCTCTGCCCCCGTGTCCGCCACTCCCCAGCCACGTGCTCTGAGCTCCTGTCTCCCAGCCCGCCTGTAACCTCACCCTCCAGCTGAGCGGAGCCATTCGAGTCCCCAGCTCAGCACCCTAAAATGAAAACGGTGGCCATAAGAACAAACATCAAAACCAAAACAACAACAACAAAAAAAGCTGCCAGCACTCCACTAAAGGAAGTTATCCTCATCAGAGAACGCTTTCCAGCATTTACTCCATGCCAGTGGTTATCTCTGCAGAACCACAGCATCTGGCTCGAGACCTCGGTCTGAGAGGGGTCCACCCCAATGTCTGCTCCAGCCCCCCACTCTGCTGCCCTCTTCCGCACACAGGCAGGTGTAGACGTCCCAGTAACGGGTGCTCGTGACTCTGCAAGGTACCCTGCACATCTCTAAGGTCAAGGTGCTAGAACAGGAGGGGTCTGAGAGGTGTTAGCCATCTCTGGATGGGGAAGCTGAGGGAAAGGGCGGCTGCCAAGTGGGGATCAGGGGGGCACGGTCTCCCCCAGGTGGGCTCCAGCAAGAGGGCTGTTGGGAGCCCCCACCTGTGGAGCCCCTGTCATCTCTGATCCCCACTCTGCCCGAGGGCACACAGTCCCCCCAAGCTCTGAGGACAGTGTCCCTTCTGAGAAGGAGACCCTTACACCTGGACCAGACTATAAATTCCCATGTTATACTCTTGAGTTTGCAGAGGGTGTGCTCACCCTCAGCACAGGTATCATTGGATGAGACAGGTCCCTTCCTACCATTTCCCAGCACAAAGTCTTCTCTTCATGGCCCTTTTCAATTTGGCTCCAACCTCCTTTTTCAGGTTCACGGCCCCTACCCCTACCCCAACCTCATGAAGCTTACCCTCCAACCTCAAAGACTTCTCTCTCTTCCTTGTACACCCCAGAATTTTCTTTTCCTAACTCTCTGACATTGCCTCAGGTGATGTCTTTTCCTTGCCAGGCAGACTCCTACTCATGCTTCAAAGCCCAGCTTATACGCTTCCTCCTCCAGGAAGCCTTCCCTGATTTCCCAGGCAGGAAGTGTGTCACTATCTTTTCTAGGCTCCCACAAACCCCTGAATTTTAGCACCCCACAAGTGGTATTAAAATTGACCTACTAGGGACACCTGGGTGGCTCAGTCAGTTGAGCATCTGACTCTTGGTATCGGCTCAGGTTATGATCTCATTGTCATGAGAATGAGCCTCGCATCAGGCTCTGCACTGAGTATGGAGCCTACTCGGGATTCTGTCTCTCTCTCTCTCTCTCTCCTTCTGCCACTCCCCCCTTCCCAAGATAAATAACGATTTTTTTAAAAGTGACCTACTTAGAGGCCACCTGGCTGGCTCAGTCAGTAGAGCATGGGACTCAATCTCAGGGTGGTGAGTTTAAGTCCCACACTGGATACAGTGACTACTTAAAAAAATCTTTAAATAAAATAAAATAAAATAAAGTCGACCTGCTTATTGGTCTGTGCTTTCCACCGGGCTCCTCAGACTTAGGGATCATGTCTCTGGTCTCTCTTCCTCCCTGCCTGGAATGCTGACAGGCCCACGGCAGGCCCTCCATGTATCAATGCAACAGAAACAAACCAATCCACAGATCGAGTGTGTAAACTACATTTAACTCTGTACTTCACCTCATTAGTAACGGGGAGATCTCTTTCATGTTTTTAAATTTTTTAAAAATAATCCTGAGCCTTCTGCTCCCCGAGAAGACAGCAAGCCTGTGGATTCACACAGGAGTTCCCCTTTGCCTACTCGCTAAGAGTGTTTCTCTTTGCCCTAGGTACTGCCACAGACCCCCACCAGTCGCTGTCATTCTGCAGGCACGAGCACGGGAGGAAGGCCAGGGATGCACGGGGTGGCCCCAGGAATCTGCAGGGTCGCTTCTCTTTCCAGGGAACTGATTCACAAACACCCCAACACGCCAGAGGTCTCCGAGCTGACACGGTACTGGGATCTCCAGCTCGGTTCCTAAAGGAGCCCCGTGACTTTGGCATCACGGCGCTGAGACCCCAGGACAGGGCTGAGCGGAAGCCCCACAACGCCTCTCCTTCCAGGGACCCGTGGGAGGAGCTGCCTTCCCTGCCTCTGTGCTTGGCTGTGCCTGGCCAAGCCGGGCTGTGGACACATCGTCGGAGCGTTCGCTGACGGGAGCCTGCAGCAGGGCGGACGGAAGAGAAGCCTCTGGAGAAGCTGTGTTGGAGCCAAGGGCCACCGTGAACCCGCCCTCTTTCCTTCCCACCTGGAAGACCAATCAGGCATGGCTGATGGAAACTTGGCAATGAGGACTCACCCACTCACTCACCCCTTTTCCCCTCCGTGTGTTGGCCTCCTCATTCATTGTTTCATCGAAGCTGCCCACGTGCCCCCATCCACGCAGTCACGCGTCTCCGCACCGCCCCCACCACTCACCAGCACGAAGGCTCACTCGTGCCACAAGCACTGAATCCCCCACCCACCCCAAGGCCCCGCCAGAGTCCCCGACATGGAGACCCACAAGGCAGAGTTTCTGCCTCTGGGACCATGCACGTAGGGCACGGCCCGAAGGAGGAGCACATCAGTGAGAAAGTGCGTGGCGAATTCTCCTCTTTCCCTAAGACTCAGCGTCGCGGTTACCCATCCTGGGAGCCTTACATCAAACCCCGGCCCTGGTAAGTCACACTCTGACACAGAGGAGACCAGAGAGAGGAGTAGAGAGGAGTAGTGAGGAGTAGTGAGGAGTAGCGTGGAGTAGCCCGCAGCAGAGGCTTCTGCTCTTATCTGGTCCCTTGTCCTTGGGCTGGTCACGGAACCTCTCTGGGTGTCTCCTCATACATAAAGTGATCACCGAATAGCTCCAGGCTTGCTGAAGCTCCCCAGGGCGGGGCTGGGGGTACATAAACCCTCAGTGCCAGTGTGTGCGTTGTAGGAGTATTTGGTGCGTGGTAAGCGGTCGATTATTGGGGGGAAGCGTTCTTCTGTCCTTCCCAGCACAGAGCACCCCGAACCGTCACCCTTAGCACACGGAGCAGCCTGGCATCAGGGCCGTGTTGTATTCGCCCTTCAGCCCCTAAGCACGCCTAGCATTCGGAGTGGGACAAACAGCAACTGGGCGGACCCCTGTGGGAAGAGCTAGTGTGAACTGGCCAAGCTAAGACACAAGGAATTCCAGACATCTATATTTACATTCGCGGTACACAGCTGCCGAATCACTTTAGGGAGGAGGTGATCAAGGGGTTCCGGCACTTTCTTCCTTGGTCTAAGAACAAGCTAGTGGCTGGACGGTAGTCCTGAGGCCACTATGACCTTGTAAAGGTAGGAAGTTGACCTACCAGCAGCTAAGGACGTCAGCCCTGCTCACCCACTATAGATCCCTGGGCCCTGGGCTGACACTCATTATGCTCTCTGGGCTCCTTCTCTGGGCTCCTGCACAGAGATGTTCTAAATGGTGCTGGAAACCACGCAGATAGCAAACAGGAGGGCCAAATTCACACATGAGCCAGACCTCTTCCACCAACACAGGCCGGTCCCTGGGCTGTGTGGGCCTCAACAATGCACAGCTGCCAGACCTGCCTGGTCGTCGGACAGAGCTCACCCTGAGCCCCAGCTGTTGGGCACACCTGTGTAAGGCACTGTGCCAGATGGCGGAAGTATCCCTCTGACTTTTCCAACTCCGATATTTCATTCACTCAGCAAACTGTGACTTAAATTAAATTGTGATTGATCCAATACCTACCACACGCCACGCACTTGCTTAACACCATTTTGAAATTACTCTGTTCCACAAAGATTTTGTTGAGCTCCTACTATGCCCAGCATTGTGTAGACACTGGTAGTTCATCGAAAAATAAAGCGGAACCCATGATCTCAAGGAACTCCTTGCCTGGCGATAGAAACAGACAAGCCCATCGTGGACTATAGCGGGGGACGACGAGGAGCTGGGCTGCTGCGGTCAAGGTGGACCAAAGAATCCAACACGCACGGAGAGCCCAAGGTTACTTGCTCACAGCAGCTTGGGAGCAAAGGAAAAAAGTTGGCTGGCCATTAGGTGTTTCTCCAGAGACCTGGAAGCAATCCACCCAGGGCCTCATTCTGTCCATCACTTTTGCTGAAAGCAAATGGAACCCCTGCACCACTGCCCCGTGGGCTCCCAGCAAGCATTAGACCAAGCAAAACAAAATACAATTCAACCTTTCAATTATTAATGGAGTACTTCCTATGAACCAGACATTGTGCTACAGAAACACGTTTTAGAATTCATTGTTACTGCTCCTGAATTGTTCAAACACCGGGTCTTGATTCATGTATATGTTTGGATATAATGTTATAAAAGGATATTTGCCACAATGTTACTATTGGTTAAAGCAGGGTGCAGGGGTTTGCCAATATTGCCTCACTTGTAACAATATGCTTTTATTACTTTTATAATTGAAACCATCCTAATGAGAAAACATTTTTTTTTTTTTTTTTTTTTAAGTAAAAAGAGCTTCCAAATGGTATATCTGCCTCTTTGGATGAATTCCATGCATTTACCTTAGACACTCAGTCTGGAATTTTGGTTAAGGGCATGAGCTGTGTGCCAAGATGTGGGTTTGAATCCCAGTTCTACTGCAGCTTACTAACTGTGAGACAGTCCTAAGGCTCAGTTTGTCCATCTGTACAAGGGGTAAGAGCACAGCCAATTCACAGGAGTAAATGATGGAAGTCAGAATGCCGAGCCCTCAGCCTGGGGCCAACTGGCACTCAATCTCAGATAGCCTCAGGGGGCACTTTGGTTTTGTTTTTACACAGCTCAAAAAAAATGTCACGGGAAATGGGATCTAAGTTATGCCAAGTAGCTCCAAAAACACACAGTAGGGACTGATAGACGGAAGTGGCAGGGAGAGCTTCCATTTCAACAAAAGGAAGACTTTTTAACCAGATACTCCACGATGCGTTTCAGGCTGCCGTGGGAAGCAGCGATTCCGCTGTCCAGGGAGGGGGGCCAAGGGAAGGTGGCCAGAGACGTGGGATGCAGTCAGCAGATAAGGAGGTCGGGCGAGGTGGCTCTGATGTTCAGTGCACAGTGTTCAGATGAGAGCGCCCTTAGAAGGGGTGATTATCTGGCAAAGCCCTGTGCAGTCGCTCTGAATCCATAATCACAAACAAGATAACAGTTGTTTTGTTTTTAAGTGACACTTTGTTTTGCTGTTTAGGCCACTTGGCTCTTTCTTGTTTTTTTGGACTCAGGAGCAGACTGCCCCCCAGCAACTTGGCGAAGCAGGTGGTCAAGGCCAGTTCCCGCATCCGGGATAAGCCAGTATGTAGTTAGAGCAGAGACTTCTCCCTTGAGTAAGTTCCAGCCAAAAGATGGTGTAAATCCCTTTTTTCCCCTGTATTTTACTATGAACCAAACTGAAAAAAATTTAAATGATACTCTCACATCCACCAGAACACAGCCAGAATTAACTAGAAGGAACAAGTTTCCAGGGACCGGGAGTTTACTGGCTGTGGCACTCGGCCTCCATAGTGGGCAGTAGGATGGAGCTCGGCCGTCAGATGGCTTTGTCACAGAATGATCCTGGCGTCTTCGCGAGCACAGCGCTGGAAGGCCCACCCTCTACACGTCCCCTGGGTCTCTACCAACATCTCCTTTATTTTGTGCTGTGACATTACTTGGTATTCAGCCTCTCGCGAATGCTCAGTCCTGATATCTCCCGAAAACACTGAAACACCCACATGCTTTGGCCCAGAAACCCTAGTCCTTGGGAATGATCTGAGCATGTCCTGGCCACGTGGAGGAAGCCACGTGCACAAAGATGCCCACGGCCGTAGCAAGGGGGGATGGTTAGCTCATCCACTTGAAGGAATTTCAAGAAGCAATACAAAATGGTACCAACCCTGTCCCATACCTGCATGCATGTACACACACACACACACGTGTGCACACCCACAGCTGCACAATGCCAAACCCTGGGCAGGAAGACCAAAGGGTCAACCCCTCTGTGTGCTGGGACCCCAGGAGACCTGTGTTTGAGACCCCCTTCTCGAAATACAAAGCAGGGAAGTCACTCCTGTTTTCCTGGACTCTGTTTCCTCATCTGTAAAATGGCGGCAGGGATCCCAATTTCCCCCTTCTCACCAGATCTTGTCCTTCCTTGGTCTTCTAGTTATTTGTGTCAGGCAACCTGGCATGTATGTATTCAATTCCTCGGTAGTGGATTGGCTACAAATTCCCAGGGACCTTTCCCACCCTAAAAAATCACCTCGGGCTCATTTTCTGGCTCCTCCTATGGGCCTGCATCAGTAAGGATGGGCCCTTTTGAGGGGACATTTTCCCAGCATGTGGAAACAGGTCTTTGTAGAAGTGACAAGGGGCTCTGATGCCTCAGAAGTGGCTCTGAGTCCTGACGCCCCGTCTTCTCTCCACCTGGCCTCAGGTAAGTCAATCATAGGTCCTTTCTTTCTCTGTTCATAAAACTGAGACATGAATGACACAGAGTTCATGGTTCCGGCCCTCAGTGACCACACAAGCTGGGTCAGCCTTCATCAGCAGCAGCAGCAGGACTGAAGGGAGAGAGGAGGCAGGAGAGGACTAGCAGAATTTTGAGGACGGAGAGGAAACACTCAGGAAGTATAAGATCTCAGGCTGGGAAAAGACTGAATATACACCAGGCCCAAGCGTTCAAGGTCCAGCCCAACCCTCCACCAGCCATGTGAAATGGCCATCCAACCTTTGTTTAAACACCTGCAGTACTGGGGGACCCCCCACCCCCCCACCGCCGCCGAATGGCTCCTTCTGTCTCTGCACAGCTCTCCCTCCTGGGCTGGAATCCAGCGTCCAGCAAACTTCCCTCACTAGGACCAAGATTGAAGATCAACTATGTCTTGTACAGGACATTCCTGCAGGCCACCATGGCCACCCCGCACTGGATGACCTTTCTTTTTTTTTATTTTTATTTTTATTTTTATTTTTTTTTATTTTTGGGACAGAGAGAGACAGAGCATGAACGGGGGAGGGGCAGAGAGAGAGGGAGACACAGAATTGGAAACAGGCTCCAGGCTCCGAGCCATCAGCCCAGAGCCCGACGCGGGGCTCGAACTCACGGACCGCGAGATCGTGACCTGGCTGAAGTCAGACGCTTAACCGACTGCGCCACCCAGGCGCCCCTGACCTTTCTTACGGTGGCAATCGCCCTTCCACACGAGCCGTGGCTTCTGTTCCCAGGAATCCTGGTTTCTCCCCCTCTGAAACCACTTCCACTTATCAACAACCCTCCTCGAATGGAATCAGGGAGGGAGAGAGAACCTGGCTCATGCAGTCCAGAGCCGGAAAACTCCAGCGTCCGACGAGACCCTGCTGGTCACACAGACAGTTGTGGACAAGCAGAGGGCATCCACCTGGCTAAAGGGGACAGCTGCTCTGACTGTACCCAAGGGACAAGTTGTCCCGTCTTCTTGTTTTTGAAGAAAAGACAAAGATTAAGATTTGCACGTAAAATCTGCCGAACAACTTCCTGGCAAGCAATTCAATCAAGTTTAAATTAAAATCAAGTTCACAACTCTGTGGCTGGATCAGCCTGTGAGCTGCTTACTTAACCATTTTGAAGATGCGGAAACGCTCTTCTAGACATGTGATGAAATCTGGAAGATTTTTGAGAGCGAGCGCACAAGCGGGGGGGGGGGCATGGAGAGAGAGACAGGGGGACAGAGGATCCAAGACGGGCTCTGTAATGACAGCATAGAGCCCAAGAAGGGGCTCGAACTCACGAGCCGCGAGATCATGACCGGAGCCGAAGTCGGACGCTTAACCGACTGAGCCCCCCAGGTGCCCCTGTTCTGAAAATTGTAAAGGCCCCCCGGATGCCCTAGAGTCACTCCTGTGTCCCCAGAAAGAAACTCTTCATCTCTTCCAGTCTCTGGCCTTGCATGAGAGGCCCAACAACAAGGTGACGACTGCCCAAAGTCACAGTCAGACCCTGAGTAGCAGAATGACAAGGAATTCTAGGACGGGGCATTGGTGCTGCCTCCCCAGGGCTGACAAGCAGAGGCCGCTGAGATGGGCAGCATGCCTACCTCATGCCCAGCTCTCCCAGAACGGTCCTTCACACCCCTTCTATCACCTCCATGTGGAAGATGAGGAAACTGAGGCTCGTGTGGACAGTCCCCAGCTCAGGCAGCCGCGTAAAGCAACAGGGTTGTGAGTGGAAGGGAAGGGCAGCCGTGCAGCTTGGCCTCACCTGCACCTGCTGCACAGCTGGGGAACGCGCCCCTCTCAGCCTGCCTCTGACTACACAGAAGCCCTGGGGAATTTAGAACTTTCCTGCAACAGTGCAGTGAACTAAATAAACTAGAAGGGGTCCCAAGGTTCTCCCCAAAGCCGGGGGGTTCTCACAGGCAGGTGCCTGGCTGTCTGGGGTTTTGCTGGGCATAAACCATCAATGAGACGGATCTGGGGCTGGAATGGCCCTGCGCAGGGTCACAGGTGTGGGGCAGGTGCCGGAAGGCGGCCAGGAGCAGAACGAAGTGCTGGGGAGAGGGATCCAGCAGACCCCCAGGACTGGCCGAGGGGGCGGCACCTTCTTCGGGGCGGGGGATACCCTAGTCAGCGTGGCCCCTGCCGTCTCAGAGTCTCCGCGGGAATAGGGAGAAGTGGGGCACATGCTACAATTACACCACTAACTCAAGTTACCCTTCACAACCTGGGACAGGAAACTCTGGCCTGCTGCGTTGGATGACACACAGGACAAAGGACAAAAACGGCGCCCCTGGGTTCGAGACCGCGAAGAGAGAGATAATAAACTGCTCAGATAGGAGAGAGATCCAAATTTCCACCAAAAAGGCAGAGTTCCCTGAAAATAATACAAAACGGAAGGTAAGCTCCTCTCCCTTCCCTGCTGTTTCAATTTTCCTTTCCTTCCCCCCGCCCCCCTCCTTGATTTCTTTACTCCAAATTTCTTACTGGAAAGTTGGAAGAGGCTGAGCTATCTCCACAACTTTATAAAAGCAGCAGCCTGGAAATGAGTCTCTGCATCTGACACACTGCAGGCACCTCCGGGCTCCTGCCTCCTGGAGCTGCTCACCTCAAATCAGACGGGTAGGTTCGCACTGACTTGGCTTCATTTTACCCTGAAGTCCGCAAAGCACAGACCCGGCAGCTCAGGACTGAGGTCACCCCCAAACAGCTTAACATTCAAGCTCCAGGAGGAAACAGCTCAGTTCGGAGAGGGCACTCTCCCCAGCTCCAGGCACCCACTGCTATTCCATCATCACCATGGGGAGACCGAGTAAGTCTGGAGCCCCGTGACCTCCGGCAGCCTCCAGGGAAGAGAACACGGGACTTACCCGCCAGGGCAGAAGCTGAAAACGATGCCAGCTAGGGTTCCAGTCCAGGGCAGGAATTCACCGGAAGCAGTGTCCTCGAAGGAGCCAGCCCCAGGCGGCCCCCTTCTGGGGGGTGGAGGGGTCACAGGCCAGCGACCCCTCTCACTCTGCCCCCCACCAAAAAAAGATCTAGCAATCTCAGTCTTGAGATAAGGCTTGTAATAAGTCTGGGGGCACGGGTGCCTAGAAAGAGCTAGTTTTAAAACCAATAACTAAAGAAATAAAGCAAAAAGGTAAGGCTTGGAACTTGGAAAATAAAACAGAAAGTGCTGGAAAAACACACACATAAGGAGAGGGGACACAGGTCCTCCGGGAGAAGTGCAGCGGCGGCAGCCAGCCCAGCTGCTGCCCAAGAACAAAGCTGCTCGGTCCCCCCAGGGGCAAAGTGGCCGGCGGTGGGAGCCCCCAGCTCGCATCGCGGAGGGAGGAGCGGGCGGTGGGCGGGCTCGGGAGGAGGGCCGGCGGGAGGGGCGGCGGCGGCCGGGAGGACCGAGGTCTGTGCCCTGGGGGGCGGGAGCCAAGCCCGCGGGAGGGTGCGCCCTGCGAGAAGGGGCCGGGACGGCTCGGCTTCCAGGCGGCGAGGAGGCCGCCCTAGGAAGCCCGGGACAGGGGCTGACAGCTCCCTGTCCAGTTATAGACTCCACCGGATATTTTGGTCCCTTTTCCAGCCTACAGCCGGGTCTGAAATAAACCCCCTCCCCTCCCCACTAAGCAGCAGCTGCGGCCACTTTGGAAAGTTTAGAGGGGCAGAGGGGCGGGGCGGAGGGTCTGGCTTTGCCCTTTGTCCTGCCAGGAGAGCCCCACACCTGTCCCAGCACCCACCCACCTCTTCCTACAGGTGGCCCTGTTTCCTGGCCCGCTCTACGTCCTGGGGGAGGGGGGGAATCCATGCCCTTATTATTACATGAGGACCTGGAAGGCCGAGAGAACCTCTGTCCCCTGCCAGGATCTCCCCGGAAGAGGGGGGCGGGAGCCAGGTAGGTCTGAGGAGAAGCGAAGATTTGAGCAACCCAGTCAGCATTGCTAAGAGTCACTGCAAGGCGTCAGAAGGATATTGAAGCAGGACCTAGGCGCCTCTCCTGTTTCAATTTTTGGAACACCATGAACTCTTGACTTTTGTCCGTTGCACCTCCACCACCTTCCAGAAGGCTTTCTTCTACTTTGTACTGGAATAGAAATAATGTTAACACTGGTTAGCTAACGAGCCAATCTTGTATCACATAGTTTCACTCCGCCCTTGTGGGGTTGGCCTTTAAAAGTCGGCCCTCTTCCCAGGAGCACACTTTGTAGACTTTTTGTCTCTGGGGTTGCGAATAAACACTTCCGGTTGTTTCACAGCCTCTCCTTGGTCCACAGAATACTTCCGGTTCCTTTTAATGCGCTTCCCAGCCTCTGGACACGTGCTGGCCCAGGGGGTTCTTTTACATTTTCTTTCTGACCTCTGTTCCTAAAAATGGCCCAGGCAGGAGTAAATTGAACTAGATGAGAGCATGGTTTAATCTGGATGACCTCCTCCATCCTCCCCCCCCCCCCCCCCAGGCAGACTCCTAAACTTCGGGGCATCTTTATTTGGCTGCTTGCTTGGTAGTATTTAATAAACAGGCAGTATGGGGCTCATTTGTGACCACCCAGGGAGTTCCCAACAATCCAGCCCCATCCTTCTTCTCCTGTGTTATTTTCCAGCCGCCGGTAACAGTTCACCCCACACCTGGTTACTGAGCGCTGCTTGGTGCCCAGCAGAGTGTCAGGTGCAGGCTAAATGGAGCAGAGGAGGCATGCTGGTGAAACCAGACCCTGATGTGGGTTGCTGACGGGCTGAGACAGGTGCCCTGCTTATCAGAGGCACAGGTAAGGCGGAGAAGAGCGTGATGGCACATTCACTTCTCAGCTGTGACATGCCCAGTGTGTGCCCTGACCGACCGTCCAGGTGCTGGGTGGATTTGTTACAGGTAGTAGAAACCAGGCCGGACCCCAAAGTGAAAGGCACGGGTAAGGCTTTTACCAGGGCTATAGCTCAAGCTACAGGGAGACAGAGCACCAAGAGACAGCGCTCAGGGGGGCCTCCCAGACCAGAGCAGGGGGGATCCTGCGCATCTCAGGTTCCCACACCCGCCCACTATGCTAAGGAGGGAAAGGGGGGGAAAAGCGCCTCCTCCTGATTGGTTGGAAAAGACCTAGTCCTGATTGGTCTATATTGGCAGGCAACTCAGGTAGCTCATTGATTGGTAGTTTTTGAGGCCCGGTCCTCTGTATCTGTGGGGTCATATGTTGGCAGCCTCCTGGTTCTGCTGTGTAGACAAGTAGTTTAACAATTACCCAACAGAAGGAGTCCCAGGTGCGCAGCGTTTTACACTCGGGGCCTGTTCCCATGGTCTCTAACAGTCTCTAACCCCATGGGGGTTGCCTCTGCGCACCTTGGACGGGGACGGGACAGAAAGCCGGGGCACTGGGTAGTGGCTCACCACACTGCATGACTGAGTTATCCTGAGCGCTGTGAAGGACGCAAGGCAGATAGGTGAGTCAGAGAATGAGCGGAGGAGCAGCAAACTCTAGATTCCCTACTGAGGAGGCAGAGACTAAACAATGGGAGAAGCCTCCCCCTGGGCCCCTGTGTGAAGGAAGGAGGAGGCCCTGGAATTAGAGTTTGGGGGGAGGGGTGGCTAATGGCCAAGGGTCAGGTGGTTGATGGGGGCTGGGGAGGTCTGCAGAGGCGTGTGGACTTGAGCTGAGGACCAGGAGTCCCTGAAGTGCTCTAGAGGGGCAGGAGCGTGGCCAGTGTGGGGCTTTGTACAGCCCCTGGGAGGTGGTGGGCTGGCAGACCACTGTTG
Source organism: Felis catus (assembly GCF_018350175.1). Lineage (NCBI taxonomy): Eukaryota > Metazoa > Chordata > Mammalia > Carnivora > Felidae > Felis > Felis catus. Next base: position 78,954,506 of record NC_058385.1, read on the forward strand.
CAAAGGGAGGGAGCCCTAGGCTAGTCTGGAGGTGCCGGTTGGAACTTCAGCCCCCGCTTGTAACCACAGGTGAAAAGAAGTCTCCGACGGAGAGGGAGAAGGGACTGGAACTCAAGATTCCAGACACAGAGGACTACAAGATCGAACTTTTCAATTTAGTTCCACATTTGTTGAGAAAGCGTACTAGAGTCAGACATTGGGGGTGCAAACTAGGTGCAGCAGGATGTGGGCGCTTGGGGAAATTAGCAAAGGCAGAGCTCACTGGCAGCCTGGGGCCTAAAGGGCGAGCAGGGGAGGGGGAGCCCTAGTCCCCAAATGTCAATTACTGATGCGGACAGAAAAAGACACAAGGAGGGAAGAATCATCAATTACAGGCCCTCACAGGGAAAGATACACGTTGACTCTCCTACAAGAGAGGGCCCACCCCTGCGACTCCGTGGGTGAGAAACCTTATCACCCTGACCTCTTGCCTTTCTCCAGGGGTCTTTGCTTCACATCAGCTCTCCCAGCTCCCTCCTGCTCTGCAAAATCATGCTCCCCATCCTGTGTGTGTTGGGCTTGCCTATGTTTTTTCCATAGTTTGCATGTCCTGAGTTGCAGTTCTCTGTTATTCCTGAATAAATCCACTTTTGCTGGTGTAATTACTGTTTTATGTTTAAGGTTAACACCCTGAAGGAAATAAGCATGTTTATTTTATTTTATGTGCTGTGAAAACCAAGGTCAAACGTGTCACCCATTGTTACAGGGCCTGAACTGGGGTGAACTGGGGAGAGCCTAGCCCAGATCAATGTGCTCATAGTTAACATGGCAGCATACACTTAAAAATTTATTAAGAGGGCAGATCTTGGGGTCACTGTTCCCACAGCCAGATAACATTTCTAAAAATCTAAGCCAGCCCCGCATCTCTCTCTGTTCCCTCTTGGGTTTTGTGGCTCCTCAAAGCCCCTCGTGCTCTCTGACAGCGTATCTTATATTTGTGTTTGCTCTTTGTCTCCCCAGCCAGAAACGAAATCCAAGAGGGCGGGGAATTCTGTCATTGCTTCGCCCCCAGATCCTAGGAGACAGTGCCTGGCCCAGGCAGGGGAGAGCTGTTACACGGCCAACGCGGTCTCTGACTCGATGTCTCCTCCAGAGACTCCCCAGCTTCTCCAAGAGAGAGAGCAAAGTAATAATAAAAATTGTAATAGCAATAACAATTATAATATCAATAGCAACGGCCTTTGGGTAAGTACCTGTGTGCTAGGCACTCACACCCCGTATTCCTGAGGGGTGGTTCACCTGGCAGAGGTAGTTAGGTTCCTGTTTCACCAGCCCACAACCAGAGGCTTGGAGGCGTTAAGAAATTGCCACCATTGTTCACCTGACTTCAAACCCAGTCTGTCTTCTTCCCCAAACTTGCTTTTCCTTCTATAGCCCTGTCGTCAAAATGACTTGAGAAGTTTCCTATTAGTACTAAGATTCTCTGATTTCTGAAAATTAGTTGCAATTGTCTGCTGAGGCATCAAACTGTGGTTTCCTGGCAACGCAGAATCTCCTCCTGCCGGATCTTGTGCCCTGTTCCCTGCAGAATAATTCAAGAGACTGTGTCACTAGCTGACGGTGTGACCCTGCCCAATCCACTTCATCAACTCCTGGGCTAGTTTCTTGCCATGTGTGCAAACCCCATGCCCTGGGCGTCCCTGCTTGCGAATCCTTACATCAACATCAGCAACGCCCCTCCTAAGACTCCCGGGCACCCAGGGTGAGTGGCTGCTTGTGACCTCAGAGTTTCCCCTCAGACATCATCTCCTTCATTAGCAGCACCTCAAGGGATAGACTTTCATTTTTCAGGTGAAGAAAGTGAGCCTCAGAGGTCAGTTTGTTCTGTCTCAGAACGAGTAAAAGGCTGAGCCCTTCGCTGATTTTGAAATCAAGTAAATGGCGAGCAGTGATCAAAGACGGCCAGAAGTAACATCGATAAAAATGACAGCAATTATACTCCCAAGATGGGTTATTTACCAGCAAAGATATTTTCCCAAGAGTGTTCAAATCAGCATTATTTATAAACGTAAAAAATTGGCCGTAGTCAAAATGTCCAGCCCGAGGGGATCGGTGAAACAAAGGATTGGGAAGTTACCCAAACGGTGACACAGGGTTGTGTTCATTACCACGGGGAGATGCCCATGCTGTGCTGGTAAATGGGAAAAATAAAACAGATCAGGAAAGTGGGGCTCCCCATTTCTCTCTGCAAAAATCTTGATTGAAGAGATTTCTTCTGTAGCTTTCCTAATATTTCTTACTCATTTGAGATATTTTGTCGGCACAGACACAGACACAGCCTACTCTCTGAAATGAGAACAGACTCCTTACACAACCCAGGCTGTGGCTTCCTTCCTTTTCACCCAACCCTACATCTTGGTCACCTGTCAAGGTCGGTTCCTTCAGACCTACCTTATTCTGCTAATGGCCACCTTCCATTCCCTGTTGGCACTGCTGTCCCTCCAATATTCGATGCCCATCACACGGCAGACAGCATGTGAGGACGTGCGTCCCTAAGCTGGCTGTACGGAAGGACTGCCACTTCCTTCAAAGTTCCTCACCTGATAGATGGTTATGTCCACCTCTTTCTTCCGTTACGACAGGCTGCAATAAACATCCTCGTATGCGTATCTCACTCTGTGCTTACCTGCGTTTATTTATGGGAGGGGTGCTAGAAGCGGCCCACGTGGTCAAAGGATAATTTAAATGTTGATAGATACATTTTTCTTGGATATCTTAGTTGTTTAGAGCCTCAGAAAGAAATATGGACTTTTATCCTGTGCAGAGCAAAAGCCACAGGGGCTTTGCAGATGCGAGGCTGATTTATAAACTTCTGTTTTAGGGAAGGGGGGAGAGTAAGGGAGTCACAGGTACAAAGCATCTACGACCTGCTCTGTGCTTTCATAGGTGGTCGGACCAAGGCGAAAGCCGTCTCTGTCATTGCTCAGAGGACATGTGACGCGTGCTCCTTAAATATGCCTGATATGAATGAATGCGTGACTACACCGAAGATGATGTTATCCTCTCATCTTGTAAAGATGAGAAAATGGGAGCATGGAGAGGTTTAAGTCTCGCTCGCCGCCCCGCTGCCAGGGAGTTCTCGCTGCTACCCGAGGGGCAATCCGTGTCCACACGTGGGCGGCCTGGAGGATGAGGAAACGGGGCCCAGGAGGCCAGCGAGGATGGATGGCTCCCAGTGTTGCCCTCTGTGATGGATGCCTCTGCAATGAGAGCTAGAAACGCAGGACAGAGAAATAATGAGTGTCTGCGCTTTCCAAAGACGGTCCCAACTACATAGGGCAGCATTATCTGTCCCTGTTGTTCAAGAAAAACAAATCCACGTCCCTAAATTACATGCCTCTCTATATTATAGGGATTGCACATCTTCCCCCATCTGCTCGGCAAGCACCCTTTGTACTGGGCCTCTGCTCAGCAGTATCAGTTATGTTGACAAACTGCCTGTGCACACATGCCCGGCCTGGCTTTGCACTCACCCACCTTTGCTGAGGGTGGGAAAGGCCCCTACAAATATTTACAGCGTGAGACTAGGCTGGGGTGGGGGGTTGCGCATCCTGGACCAGCCCAGACCTCAGGCTGCCCGGACAAGGAAAGACTTGGAAGGGCCTGGTTTTGTTTCCCCCGGTGGGGGTGGGATGGGGGGTAGAGAAGGGGGACTCTGTACATAGTCTCAGAGGGAGGCCTTCCTATCAGAATATCAGCCCCTTGGGGCGCCTGGGTGGCTCAGTGGGTTAAGCGTCCGACTTCGGCCCAGGTCACGATCTCACGGTTAATGGGTTCGAGCCCCGTGTCATGTCGGGCTTCGCACTGGCGGTGCAGAGCCTGCTTGGGATTCTTTCTCTCTCTCTTCTTCTCTCTCTCTGCCCCTCCCCCACTTATGCTCCCTCTTTCAAAATAAATAAACTTCAAAAAAATTTTTAAAAAAAGAAAGAATGTCAACCTCTTGAGAGACACAGGCAGAGAGTTTAGAGACTTGACCTTGACTCCCTGTCCTGTCACTTATATGGCCGCCTTACTTTGGACAACATGCCCACCATCATCCCAGGCCTTTATCTCGGCACCAGTAACATGGGGTCAAGGATGTAGTTCAAGCATCACTACAGTGTACATGGTGAAATTAGCCACAAGTGCTGGCACTTTGTAGGCGCTCAGAAAAGGTCACCATGGCCCCCTCAGAGAGCCCTGCGGTCTTAGACGAGCTGTCCGCACGCGGGGGCCTGCCGCACTGGGGCATTTGGGCTCGGAGAGTACGTGCAGGCAGGCCTTGCTAACACCAGGAAAGGCAGCTCTATGAGGGGATCGGGGTCTGCTCCTGGCCCAGTCCCTGCTGCCCACGAGGCACCTACACTCCTTGCCCTGTCTGGCTCGGGGGCAGGTGTGTGCCACAAAGCTGCCGTTCAGACTTTGCGCTCATTCAGTTTCATACAATCTGTTGTTGCTTTATTGTGGCACTCAGACCCCTTGAAACACTGCTTTCCTTTAACTTCACTTTTATGTGACCCCTTTTTTTACATGGTCAAATGGGGGAGGGGAGGGGTTCCTACCTGCCTTAGGTAGATTTTTAATTGTGTTTGACTTTCTATTTTTTAAATACCTTTTTTAGAGCTCTTTTAGATTCACAGAAAACTTGGTAGGAAAGTCCCAGAGGTTGCCCATGTAGCCCCCGCCCCACACATGCCCATAGGCTCCCTGTTGATCAGCGTCCCCCACCAGACGGCTGCATTTGTTACAACTAATGGACCTACATGGACCCATCGTTGTCATCCAGAGTCTATAATTTACATCAGGGTTCGCTGTTGGTCTTATACACCCTATGGGTTTGGATGTATAATGGCATGTATCCGTCATGATAATTTTGCACAGAGTATTTCCAGCGCCTTGAAATCCCCTGTGCTACCCATTCATCATCCCCTTCACCCCCGGCAACCACTGATCTTTTCACTGTCTCCATAATTACCTTTTCCAGAATATTATATACTTAGAATCATACAGTGTGTCGTCTTTCCACATTGGCTTCTTTCACTAGTAATATGCGGTGAAGCATCCTCTGTGTCTTCTCGTGGCTTGATGATGCATTTCTTTCTAGAGCCAAACAATATCCCATTGTTCAGATGGACCACAGTTTATTAACCCACTCAGCTCCTGAAGGACGTCTTGATTGCCTCCGAATATTGGCTATTATGAACAAAGGTACTCTGAATATCCATGTGTAGGTTTTTGTGTGGGTGTAAATTGTCAGCTCCTTTGGGTAAACACCAAGGTGTTACCTCCCCCCTCCCCCCACTGCACCATAGGGCAAGAGTACGTTTAGTTTTATAAGAAGCTGCCAAACTTCTTCCAAAGAGGCTGTACCATTCTGCAAGAAAGGAGGGTTCCCGGTGCTTCACATCTGCACCAGCATGTGGTGTTGTTCATGCCTGGATTTTGACCATTCTGGTAGGTGGTAGTGTTACTCTGTTGTCGTTTTAGTTTGAATTTCCCTGGCGACGTATGATAGGGCACATCTTTTTTGTTTTTAGGTTTATTTATGTATGTATCTATTATGTTAATTTATTTTTGAAAGAAAGAGACAGAGACAGAGTGTGAGTCGGGGAGGGGCAGAGAGAGAGGGAGACACAGAATCAGAAGCAGGCTCCAGGCCCTGAGCAGTCAACACAGAGTCCGATGTGGGGCTTGAATTCACAGACCATGAGATCGTGACCTGAGCCGAAGTCGGACGCTTAACCCACTGAGCCACCAGGCACCCCTATTTATTTATTTTGAGAGAGAGAGAGTGTGTAGAAGTGGGGAAGGGGCAGAGAGTGAGAGAGAATCCCAAGCAGGCTCTGCATCACCAGCGCAGAGCCCGATGCAGGGCTTGAACTCTTGAACCATGAGATCATGACCTGAGCCAGAGTCAGCTGGGCACATCTTTTTATGTGCTTGCTTGCCGTTTGTGTATCTCCTCTGGCGAGGTGCCTCTTAAGGTCTTTGACACAGTTTTTAAATCAGTTGTGTTTTTCTTATTGTTGAGTTTTTTTAAGAGTTGTTTGTATATTTTGGATCACAGTCCTTTATCAGATGTGCCTTTGGCAAATATTTCCTCCCACTCTCTGGTGTGTCTTCTCATTCTCTTCACGTGGTCTTTTGCAGAGCAGAAGTTTTTTCATTGTTTTAAATTCAGCTTTATTTATTTATTTATTTATTTATTTATTTATTTATTTTAATATAACTGATGTCAAATTGGCTTCCATACAACACCCAATGCTCATCCCAACAAGGTTTTAATTTTAATAAGGTCCAGTTTCTCAATGATTCCTCTCATGGAACGTGTCTTTGGGGTTGTGTTTAAAATAGCATCGCCATACTCGGGGTCATCCAGGTGTTCTCCTATATTCTCTTCTGGAAGTTTTATAGTTTGAAGTATACATTTAGGTGTATGATGCATTCTGAGTTAATTTCTGTGAAAGGTCTGTGTCTAGATTCGGGTTTTTTTGCACGTGGCCATCCATTGGTTCCAGCCCCGCGATTGATCCACTGTGTTGCCTCTGCTCCTGTGTCAAAGATCTGGTGACTATATCTATGTGAGTCTCTTTCTGGGCTCTCTATTCTGTTCCACTGATCTATGTGTTGGGTTTTTCCCCCCCAAAACCACACTGTTTTGAGTGCAGTAGCTTTACAGTAGTCTTGAACTTGGGTGGTATCAGTTCTCCAACTTGGTTCTTCACTGTTGTGTTGGGTCTTCTGGATCTTTCACCTCTTTATATACACTTCAGATAAGTTTTGTTTTTATAGCAACTTGAAAAATTTCACTTGCGGCTATGTCTTATGTTGTTAAAATGCATTTATAACCAGAGACACACTCACACATACTTTATATAAAATCAAACACATTAGTGAGATGTGTTCCAAGTTTTCTTCACGAATGGGGTGCTTTTTGGAGAACACCATGCTGGGACATCAGAGCTAGAAAAAGCATCTACAACTGCAGGCAACTTGTTTTCGATTTTAATGGGCTTCAGACTTGGCTGAGATGCCCTAGAGATTCTGGCTCAGAGATCTGGGGTAAAACCCCATCATATGCTTTTTGACAGAATCCCTGCCTGGCTCTGATGCCTGATCCCTTGGACCACGCTTGGAGAAAACATGCACCAGTTTATCTTTCCCTTTATAGATACGGAAGCTGATGTTGGAGAGGGACGTGCCCTGCCCCAGCTCAGAGGGCTGGGAAGTGGCAGCTGACCCTGGGAAGCAGGGCTTGGCCTCTGGGTTTACAGAGTGAAGGCCCAGTGCCTCGTCCCTTCTCTTAGCTCCGTGGCTCTGGAACATCCTTCCAGAGCTTCCTCCCCATCTGTTCTCGCTGCCAATTGCCCTCTGAAGTTTCTTCTTCACTTCTACCAGTAGTGGTTCACGGAGGACCAATGGTTATTCTTCCCGGATAACTAATGTTTTTTGCAACAGAAGCCTTCTGAGGGCCAAAACCTAACCATCAGAATTACACCCCCCTGCCCACCCTGACCCTCCTTTGGGGGGTCCTTGCTATTTGTCTGTGTTTCTCTTTATCAGTGGTTCCAGATTCAGAATCACCTGGGAAATTTTATTTTGTTTTTTAATATATATTTTCTAAGATTTATTTATTTATTTTGAGACGGAGGAGAGAGAGAGAGAGAGAGAGAGCGAGCAGGGGAGGGGCAGAGAGAGAGGTAGAGAGAATCCCAAGTAGGTTCTGCACCATTAGCACAGAGCCCGATGCAGGGCTCAATCCCACCGCTGTGGGATCCTGACCTGAGCTGAAATCAATAGTCAGACACTCAACCGACTGAGCCACCCAGGTGCCCCTCACTGGGGAAATTTTAAAAGCGATCCAAAGGCTCCAGCCCCCACAGTTCCAATTTAGAAGGTCTGACTCGCTTGAACCTCACAACAATCTCGACAGTTATGAGAAATTGGGGGCTCACAGAGGTTAAGCCATTCCAAGCTCCCACCTCTGGAGAGTCAGAATTTGAGCCTAGATCTTTAGATTTTGAGTTCTGATATACATCGGAGGCCACCACACACATGGAAGGAGTTTCATTTTAGGGGGGAAAAATGGCTAGGAGACACAGGCTGGAGGTGAGGCCCAGTGTCTGCACCAGAGCCACCGCAAGAGGGTCAGCTGGCGTGGAAGTCCCTGCAGACTTAGGGCCAGGACCAAGCTGAGTCTGCACAGGGAGGTGGGGGCCAGGGGCAGGGAGAGCTGCAGGGGCAGGGCCAGGCTGGCTGGGCACGAGCCCACCGAGCCCACCAGGAGCAGGAGGTGGGTCAGACAGGAGACGAAAGCAGGGGAAGTCATAGGGAGCAATGAGCAGGTCCCGTCAGGGACCCAGGAATGAGATGCTTCCAATCTGGGAGAAAACATGCTGCCGGGAACGCCTTTTCTAAAGCAAGGTCAGTGGCACTGCTCCCCAACCCAGGCCACGTAGAGCATTTCCTGGGCCTGTGGCTCTCCCAACCCCCAGCTGCCCTCCCCCCACCGGCTTCTATTTCTGCAGTCCTGTCCCCTTCCCAATACATCACCTTTCTTTTCCTCTGATCCAAGATGTACTCAACAGGTCAACCTTGGAAATGACCTTCAGATTCAAAGCTGGTAGGATGAGGCCAAAGCCGGAGGGGAGGAGCCGTGGGAAAGTGGAGGCCCCACAACCACAGGGTGGACCCTGTCTTCCATGCCCAAGGCAAGACGTGCCCCCCCATCTTTTCTTCATACCTAAAGGCGCCCTTCTGTATCCAGATACAATACAGTGAATAAGGCCGGGATTCCCGGCCAGGATTCCAGGCGGAGTGGGGCATTCATGCATTGTGTGGGCCATAATGGGGGTTTTCGGTGGGCCACGGGCCTCACAGCATGAGAGTTCACACAGCTAAAGACACTTTGTTGGGGAGGAGGCAGGGTTCCTGGGACTTTCTCAGAAAACAGTGACACAGACAGCCTCTGCCCTCAGAACAGGCCCTTCACGAATGCCGGGCTGGCCGGGGCCTGGACCTACGGCAGCTTCTGAGAAGAGACCCTGCCCAGGGCGGCTCGTGAGCTCTCAGAGCCCCGAGGCAGGGTCCCTATGGGGCAGCTGCCAGGGCCAGATGACGCAGGAAGCCTGAGCAACCTTCCCGATTTCACACCCACTCTCTGATCTGGCCCTCTTTCCACGTCTATAAAACAAGAATTAGAATACAGTCCTCCCAATTCCCTTTCAACTTTAAAATATTCTGTTCAGGATTAGCTCATAATATGTAGGATTTAGTGCAAAATGAAAATACATGGTGCCTTGTTCAAAAAAGTGCTGTCAAAAGTACTGAAATATAAAAGGTTTTGTTTTTGTTTTCGGTTTTGTTTTTATTCCTTCCATGGTCCCTCTCTCCAGTTTTCATTGTGGCTTTTTATTTGCTAGTTATTTGCCATTCTAAGTAGAGAAAAATAGAATTTTACATTGCTGGCATGAATTTGACCAGCCATCTTTATATTGTGCAAGGCTGGTTTTCAATGCAAATGTAAGAGCATTTAACTTAGATGCAGAATTACCAAAATTACAGGATTCGTGTTGTGTAGCTTGTTACATGCATATGCATTTTGATCTTACCAGATAATGGAGATGTTACACAAAAGTAACTTGACCACTTCTCACATATGGATATGTGCACATTCACAAGACACCCCACCTTCTGCTTACCTACAAGCAGAGAGCAGAGAGAAGGGACCTCGCTTTGTCCACTCTATTATTTGTCTCACATTTTATCATGTTTCACATCCACGCTTGATCCAAACAGGGACGTAACAGAAACCAGAAAAGATGGGACAGAGTTCCTTGCTTGTTCTAGTCTTAGAATTCCAGTGCCTTCCTTTGTGTTGGAAGCAAGTTCTGTCCGCCCCCCTCTCCCTTGTCACAGGTGAAGTGCACTTACCTTGGGCTCCCTCTGAGTCTCATTGAACCCCAAGAGCTCTGGGGTCCCCTGCATCTCTGTGCTTGTGGGCCATTGAAGAGCAAGGGTGGGATGCATTGTACACATCTTCTGTGTTTATGCACCTGCTCCATCGTCCCATGACACTTCACTCACAAAACACAAGTTCTACAATAGAATTGCTAAAAATGTTGAGATGGGGACAGCAGAGCCAAACCAAACATGAGGCTGTATTACGCAGGGGCTTCCAGAGAAACAGAGCCAGTAAAATTCTCTCTCTCTCCCTCTCTTTCTATCTCTCTCCCCATGTCTCTTCTATGTATCTATATATCTATGTGTCTATGTATCTATCTATCTTTGTATCTATGTATCCGTCTATGTATCTATGTATGTATCTATGTATCTATCATCTGTCTATATATCTTTGTGTCTATGGATCTATGTATCTGTCTATGTATCTATGTATCTATCTATCTCTGTCTCTATATATTTGTGTCTATGTATCTATGTATGTATCTATGTATCTATCTAGGTATCTGTATCTATCTGTCTATCTGTCTATCTATCTATCTATCTATCATCTATATATCTTTGTATCTATGTATCTGTGTATCTATGTATCTATGTATCATCTGTCTATATATCTTTGTGTCTATGTATGTATGTATCTATCTATGTATCTAATGTATCTATGTATGTATCTATGTATCTATCATCTATCTATGTATCTCTGTATCTCTGTATCTGTGTATCTGTGTATCTATGTATCTATGTATCTATCTATCATCTGTCTATATATCTTTGTGTCTGTGTATCTATGTATCTACTTATCCATGTATCTATGTATCTGTCATCTATCTACCTACCTATCTATCTACCTATCTATTATCTATCTTTCATCTATCTATCTATCTATCTATCTAGAATACTCATCAGTTATGGGGACTGACAGCTCTCATGATCTGCTGTCTGAAGCTGGAGACCAACCCAGGAAACCCTGCAGTGTAGCTCCAGTCCAAGGGCAGGAGAAGACCAATGCTTCAGCTCAAGGAGTCAGGCAGAGGGCAAATTCTCCCTTCCTATTCCTTTCTGTTCTAATGAGACCCTCAGTGGATTGGACGATGCCCATCCACACTAGAGAGGGCCATCTTAGTCCATTGATTCAAATGTTAATCTCTTCTAGGAACACCCTTGAAGACATCCACAGAATGATGTTTAACTAGGTACCTGAGATCTGGTGGCCCAGTCAGATGGATACATAAAACTACCCATCCCAGAGGCCCTTCTGAGCTGGGGCACATGAGGGCACAGTCTTCACCCAAGGAGGGGACACTGCTGGCCGCCCCCATCACCACCACTTCCCAGGAGGCGTTACCCAATTCTGCCTGGATCAGAACCTTCCACACAGGCGGGTAGAGCGAAGACACAGGTATCTACCTTCTGTTGGGAGACCTTAGGCGGGAGCCTCCTCCTCCTGCTTGTGTGCGATGGGCCCTGAGGCTGCTGCAGGGGACTGTCGTGAGAGTTACAGCACTGAGGCTAGACTCTGTGAGCCTCAGTTTCCTCCTCTGGGAGGAGGAAATAACTGTTTCCTCCTCAATAACTGTTGTTATTGAATTAAATTAAATTATATTGAATTAAATTAAATGACACATGTAAACTATCTGCCATATACTGCAATTGCCATTTTAATACTTATCACAAGTAAGAGCATCCCAGGTGGGTGGGAACAGCAGCAAGGGCCCATGGGCTGGAGGGATACTTGGAGTCAGGCAGGGCAGAGCTGTGGTTCCAAATATTTGGCCTAGAGCAGGATCAGGTACGTGTTGGAGTCCCAGGGGACTGTCCCCCCTTCCAGGGTCCCAGTCGAGCACCCTGGGTCCCTGGGCTGACCTCCAGTCCTAGACAGGAGCCATGTACTGAGCAGGAAACTGAGGCAGAAATGTGGTTTCTCAACAAGATGGAGGTTGTAGACAATAGATTTTAGATGCAAATGCAAATTCCCCCACCTGGAGAGCATCCAGATACAAGCAGGAGGGGGCAGCTGGTTTCCAGACACTTCTCCTAATGAGAGCGTCATCAGTAGAGTGGTCTTGTCCCTGTCAGGACTGGCTCGGAGGAATACTTCTAAAATTGTCTTCTATGAGATATAAGTGGATGTTTCATGGAAAAGTGGGGCAATGGGAAGGAAGAGAAAGAGAAGGAGGGGGAGAAGGAGAGGAGGACAAGGAAGTAAAGGACAAGGAAAACAACAGCGTGATGATTTGAGAAATACCAGCTTCAACAAATTTCCACAGATCCTCTGGGTGCGACTCACAGCCCCAGGAACATACTCCAGAATTCCAGAACACCGTGACTCTACCTACACGCAGTGGTTCCCAAACTGATTTTCACGGGGACCATTTCCATAAACGCTTTGCTAACCAAAGTTGGTGACTGTGACACTGCAGAGGCCTGGGGTAGGGTGGGGTGGGGGGAGGGGGGAAGCTGGTGCTGTGGACGGGGTCTGCCTGGCAGGGGAGTGGGCATGGGCTGGGGGCCCCTCTTGATGCTCCCCGGGGGGACCCGGGGCATTGGAGCCAGGAGAAGGGCAGGTGGGGTGAGGAGACATGCAGGCAGCTGTCGTGGGAAGGTCGCTGGCCTGGGAGCCACATCTGAGTGCTGCAGGGTGGCAGGGGCTCCTTGACCTTCCGTGGAAGCCAGCAGCGTGGGGGTCTAGCACCCCAAAGGGCCACTAGAGCATTCCAGCAGGCCCACGGCTAGTACCCATGCCAGGCTGATGGGGTCCACACCCGTCCACCCCCAAGCCAAGCCCACCTGTCCCTCAGCCCTCCAGGCCCGCCTCCTGGGACCCCGCTCAGCCTCCACAGACACCTGATGCCTCCCCCGCCCCAGGAGGGCATCCATGTGTCCCACCCCTCATGGCAACAGCCATTCTTTCCAAGTCTTTCCTTGTCCCTTGAGCTGGGGGCGCTCCTGACCTGGTTCACCCCAAACTTCTTTCAGAGGGTGCTATTATCAACAAAGGAACCCAAGAGTTGCATTGGAGAAAAGTGAGTGAGGTCATTTTGCTATTTGCCCATTGCCCTGGGCAGAAGCTCTCCCTCCTCCCTGCAGTGCCCCTGCTGCACCAGCGGGCCCCTCAGTGCCCCCACTTCTAGTCCAGACCCGTGAGTGACTCAGTGAGATCTCGGCTCTCAGCTGGAGCCTGTCAAATAGGAAAGTGCGGAAGGTCGCCCTTCTTTCACATCAATACGGAGCTCATATGAGAAAATAGTGGGGCGGGGTCCTTGGTCTCGGTCCCGGTCCCCGACGGGGAGAACCTGAAACTGAGAGTATGAGCCACAGGGAGACAGGTGCCAGCTCAGAAGAAGAAAGCACTTGCTAATCATGGTGGCCGGAGAAGGGTCTGAGCCAGCGTCACATGGACCCGGGTGCAGGTCCTGGCCCGGAGTCCCTGAAGCCTTACCTGGACTCCAGCACCCCTCCTTAGCTGCGTGGCCCGGGCAGCCTCCTCCACCCCAAGCCTCAGGTCCATGTGGCTAAAATGTGGACCACAATCACCTGCCAGTTCATCCACCAGCACTACCCCAGGGCATTTGCTTGGCTGTAGCCTGGGGCACCGCCCAGGATGCTTAAAGCCACTGAAAGTGCAGTCCCTGGTGAGACATGGTGGGTACCCAGCACAGCCACTTTTTTTCCTGTCTCTTCTCAAGTGACGAAGCTTCTCTGGCTGTACGAGCTCCCAAGGCAGGTTGGATGAGCACCGAGAAGGGTGCAAAGGGAGTGGTTCCAGCTTCAGGCAGGGAACAGACCCCCTGCATCTCCTGGCTGCACAGGGACGGTGACCTGGCTGGCCTGGCCTGGTCCCCACAGGGGAGCTCTATGGGCAGACTCACCAAGGAGCCAGTGCAGAGGGATTGAGAAGGATGGCCTGCGCACTGAGCCAGGGCTGATCCCCCGACAGGAGGGGCCCCCTGGTGGGCTGCGGGGGACATGACCCGCACCCCTCGGGGCTCTGGCCCCTCTCTGAGTCGGCCTAGGTCCCAGCTGGTGCGGGCACAGCCGTGCGTTGGTCTTTTGCACCAAAGCAGGTGCATCATTAGAAAGCAGGGAAGGTGCATTCAGTGGGAGTGGACTGTGGAGGGGGGGAGGGAGGGAGGTTAATTTGCTGTGTTTAGGAGGCCTTGCCAGGTGCCTACCCCAAGCCCTTCCGGCTGGACTCTTCTCCAAAACGCACCCTCACCCGTCTCTGTTGCTCATGCGGCAAGGAGTCCTGCTGCCTCACACCTTGGGCCCCCGGTTCTGATGCTGAGTCACACGTGAGCTCAGGGCTCCCATGGGTCCCGGGGCAGCAGATCTGGTGAATGGCCTGTGCATGAGCACACAGCACAGCACTCCCGATGACGAGGCGAGGGGTGAATTGAGGGGTGAATCGAAGCACCTGCTTCCTTTCTGAGTGTTCCCACCATGACCGGGTCCTCGTGGTACTCAGCACGGACTGTCCCCTGGCTCCTGCCCCCTCCGGGGACATTTTCTGCACACCGGTCGTGCCCGGGGCAGGGGGGGTGTGGTACCCACTGTAACCACCACCTCGACCACAGCTGATTGGCCGGTTTGGACTGGGCGTGGCCGCTCCTGGGAGGCCATCCACCTGTGGTCCATGCGGCCTACACGGTAGACAGCCAGCTAGTTAGCTGCTCTCTCTCAGGAGCCCAGCCGGGACTCTGCAATGGGCTGCTGGCCCCAGTACGGAAGGGCCATGTAGAGAGTGGGGGCTACATACGAGGCCAAAGGGTGGGGAGGTGGGCTTGGTTATATTTTGGGCTTGTGATGGTTAACTTTATGCGTCTGCTTGGCTGGGCCACCGTTCCCGGATATGGGGTCGACCATTATTCTGAGTGTTTCTGTAAGGGTGTTTTTGGAGGAGACCTACATTTAAGTTGGTGGAATCTGAATGAAGCAGATTGCCCTCCAAAATGGGGGGGGGCTTAATCAAATCCATTAAAGGCCTGAATAGAACAAAAGACTGACAGCCCCCCTCTCGCAGCAGGGGGCCTTTGAACTTGGACTGTAACACTGGCTCCTCCTGGGTCTCAGGCTGCCAGCCCACAGTTCAGAGTTTGGACTCAGCAGCCTCCATAACTGCAGAAGCCAATTCCTTAAAAAGAAATCTCTAGTCTCTCTGGAGGTGACGGGAAGGAGCAGGAAGGGGTTACGCCTTGGAGACAGCCCTGAACCCAACTCCATGTTTCCCCTTAACTCCGGTCAGATTAGGGCAAGGTTGTTAACCTCCCTGAGCACCCTCTTTTCCTCTGTGTGTGCGATCCTAGATTCCGGGGCTCTACAGACAATTCCACCCCCCCCCCCCCCAGTGCTGCAGATTCTGTCTCTAGGTGGAGGCTTACCTCCTCTGAGAAAAATGACTCCATGTCTCGTCTGCCCAGGGCAATGACTCAGGATATAGAACGTGAGCGTCCGGCCCCACCGTCCTCCCCCTTTCCTGCCTTTCCATCACTGTTAATTTGACCACTCATTTTATTACACTTGAGTTAATGCCCTTCCACGGCTGGGAGGGAAGGTCAGACTGAATGACTTCAACCCAGACCAGAAACAGCTCCTGACCGGGAAGTTAGGGATGGTCGCTGCTTAGGTCTACAAGGACAGGGCAGAATGAATCAGGCAGGTGGACTGTGGCTTTATGCCTTGGATAGACACAGATACATAAATGCACAGTCACTACTGAGCAGAAAGATGCAGGGCTTTGTAGCATCTAAACAGGGCTGGTATGTAACTTGTAGACATGCATGTGTATACTTGTCATATATATCTAGATTATATAATGTAGTATGCTAGATGTGTAAATACATGTTGACTGGATATCACGAACATGCCTGTGTTTATGTGTGTGTACATCCACACAGGACATGTGTATATACATATATGCATTCATGTATATATTCACATTCAAAGGTGCACATATATTTTTGTATGGGTCTATATCTAGACAGATAGATGTTCAGCAAATGATCTTGAGCTGTGACTGCCAGACTATAGACCAACGTCTATGCACATGGGATGCATCATGCTGGCTCCCCCTCTCATTCTCTCTCCCCTAAGATATGATCAAAAGAGGAATTGGATGTAGACTCAAAGACCAGACTCACAATCTCGGTCTTCTCTCTGCTTGACCTTCAAATGACTCGATTCAGCAGTCCGAGCTTCCTTGGTGGCCCAGTCGGTTGAGCGTCCGACTTCAGCTCAGGTTATGATCTCGGGGTCCGTGAGTTCGAATCCTGAGTCAGGCTCTGTGATGACAGCTCGGAGCCTGGAGCCTGCTTTGGATTCTGTGTTTCCCTCTCTCTGCTTCTCCCCTGCTCTCTCTCTCTCTCAAAAAATAAATACACATTTAAAAAAAAAAACTGTCCAAGCTTCAGTTTCTTCCTCTGTAACAGTGGGCTGGTGGCCCTTTTCTGGAGGGGATTGGTGAGTATTACAGAAGGAAAGCGACCGCACCAATATGTGACACAGACCTGGAGTCAGATTACCATACCATTCAGCTCATAGAGGCCCCACCGCGAGCCTGCTGGTCCCAGTCTGGGCCCCAGACACATAGATGGGAAGTGTGTCCACCCCAGTGGGGAAACGGATGTGAAAACAGACCCTACGGTCCGGCATCACAAGTGCCAGGACCAGGGCAGGGATGGGGTTGGGCATCTCCAAGGAGGGGGGCAGACAGTGGGCCATCAGGGTGGGCTGCACAGAGGAGGCAGAACATGACATTCATCGTGGAGAGGGGGCAGGGACTGGTTCCAAGAGTGAGGATGGCAGGAGATGCCCCACACAGGGTGTGCTAAGAGGCTTCTAGGAGGTCATGAGTGTGCATGCTGTGGGCCAGGAATTCGGGTACAGTGGGGATGCTTGGCCCCCTAAATATTTGAATCGTTGTCTTGTGGACTAGGGGTAAAATTCCTATTTCCAGTTTACTTGCTCTGTTTCTTTGGAAGGTTGGAAGGAACTCTCTCTAGGCCTTGGTCATCTTATTTAAAATGAACAGAATGGATAAAACCAGCTTCCAGGCCCTGTTTAGTCAATGAGGCCAATGGCTACAAATCTGATCACGTCACACGAGGAGGCTCTGACCGGGAGACCTGGATTCCTGACAGCACCCTTTAAATGTCACTCCATCAGGGGCGCCTGGGTGGCTCAGTCGGTTAAGCGTCCGACTTCAGCCAGGTCACGATCTCGCGGTCCGCGAGTTCGAGCCCCGTGTCGGGCTCTGGGCTGATGGCTCAGAGCCTGGAGCCTGCTTCCGATTCTGTGTCTCCCTCTCTCTCTGCCCCTCCCCCATTCATGCTCTGTCTCTCTCTGTCTCAAAAATAAATAAGTGTTAAAAAAAAATTAAAAAAAATAAATGTTACTCCATCAAGATTTCCTTTGTCATTATTGTACTAGTTCTCTTTCTTGCTTGCTCAGTAAAAAGTGGCATCAACTCTGACTTTGAACCCTCCAGAAAACCAGTTTGTTAAGCCAACTGGGGAGGATGATTCAGCAGCGTGCATAAATCAAGCTCTGACATCCCTTGATGATTTCATCTGGCACCAAGCCCAGCCATGTGGCTTCAACGTGCACTCTGCACCTACTCTGTGCTGGTCACTGTTCCAGGCCCAGGGGGCACAGCAAGAAAGAGATGTGGCCCTGTCATCAAGGAGCTCGCTGTACAGAGAGGCAGAGAATAAAGCTGATCGTTAAGATGTGCGATGTCAAGATGTTGGTTAAAAGCAGCATCGGATGATAGGAAAACGCACGGAGGACCCACTATCCAGGCTGGGAGGACACGCAATGCTCAGTTGAGACTAAGTTCGATCTTTACGTGATGGGTTGGGGTGGGGAGGAGGCACAAGGACGCGTCACATGGAGGGAACTGTATAGCAGGGCATGCAGCAATGCATGATGACAGTCACAAGTCTTGCTGATTCGGTGCTTCCTCCCCCACCGTGTGGCAGGACAGAAGGGCAGGGAGAAATCCCTCTGAGTCCTGCTAATCCCTCACTGAGGGCACCGCGGGGACCCTTGAAGTTTGCGGGTGGGACACCAGACCTCCAAAGACAGGATGCAAGGAAACAGAGCTGAGACAATCTGCTCTGAGCTCACCCAAGACTCAGCTGAGTGCTCTCCCTGCAGTGCCCATGGAGGCCGGGGTCGGGGGAGCAAGGCAAATGGAGATCTGTGGTGTGGACACCCAGGGATGGAACTAGAGGAATAAAATTACTCCCAGAGATCCCAAAAGCTGGTGTCCGAGGAGAGAGAATGAGAGAGAGAATGAGAGAGAGAATAAGAGAGAGACCTACCAGTCATAAAGAGATCTCCAGAGTGTTTTCAGTGTTCAGATCCCAAGGAGATGTCTTCTCACCTCTTTAAAAATAACGGAAGCCATTCACGCAAACATCTAAAGGGAAGTGCCAAAAGTCCTGGTTTAACCACTGATCAAATCGAGTAGACTCCTTCCTCCCGCACCGGTGCCCTGTCAGGAGAAGTGTGCCATTATCTGTAGGGAAATGTTGTTTGGGTGAATCTCCCCCACTCTGTTACACACAAGGTCTGGCTCAGAATGAGAAAAGTGTAAAACCCACCCAAAGCAGGAAGCCGTGACCCATGGTCAAGTGAAGGAATATCGGTAGTAACAGAACCAGACAGCCTAGATGCTGGGCTTTCAAAATTAGAAGACAGAGATGGTAAAATAAATGCGAAAAATGGGCCTCCCGTCCTTTTCCTCCTTTTTTTTTTTAAATTCCCCATTCCCCTTCTTTTCAGTTTGTTTTTATTCTGTTTTGTTTTTACAAGGGACTTTATATAAAGCACTGAATTCCACCAACAAAAAAATATGTCAAAGGACTGAAAATAGTGAAAATGGTATAACATGCGAACAGTTGGGAAATTTTAATGAGAGATAGAAACTATAGGAAAGGCCAAAATTGGAATGCCAGAAATGAAAAATGTGAAATCAGAAGGGGAAAATCGACTTGGAGGGCTTAGCAGGAACAAAGCAGAGGACGGGAGCGGTAAACGTGAATAAAGAGGGATGAATGGCAGATATCAAACCGAAACATGCAGAGGAAGAAAAGAATCTCGGGCAGAAAGGCACAGAGCACCTGACAGACAGAGATCAGTATCTAGCAGTCAGCAGCGTGCGTAGCTGGGCCAGCAGGAGGGGAGAGGCAGCCGGGCTGAAAGGTATTGGAAGAGAGAGCAGCTGAAGAGTTTTAGAATTGCTGAAAGCCATCAACCCCCCAAAGCAAGGTAACTCCAAACAGGGCTAAGTCCGTGGAAAAACACACCGAGGCACATCATAGCCAAAATGCTGAAAACAGAATAGAAAGAGAAAATATTAAAAACAAGCCAGAGGAAACAAAAACACATTTCAGGGGCACCTGGGGGGCTCAGTTGGTTCAGCTTCAGACTCTTGATTTTAGCTCAGGTCATGATCTCAGGATCATGAGATCAAGCTCTGTGTCGGGCTCTGTGCTGACAGCGTGGAGCCTGCTTGAGATTCTCTGTCTCCCTCTCTCTGCCCCTCCCCTGCTCTCTCTCTCTCTCAAACAAACAAACAACACAAACAACATATTCCACATAAGGGAACAGGAATACAAAACAATGCAGACTTCTCATTAGAAACTAGAAACCAGAAGACGGTGGAATAGTGTATTGTTTTCCTGATTTGCCCTCCAGAGGATCTTTTTCTTTCTAGCTCCATTGAAGTGTGATTGATGCACAAAAATTCGCACACTTTTAATGTCTACATCTTGATGAGTTTGGACCTATGAGTATACCCGTGGCACAGTCATGGTAAACAAAGCACTAAATATATCCATTACTTCCCAAAATTTCCTTCTGTGCATTTTTTTTTTTTTTTTTTTTTTTTTTGCTGCTGCTGGTGGTGGTTTTGGTTTCCTTTTCTTGTTTGTTTTTGTAAGAAGGATCTGCTGTACAACGTGGTCCCTACAGTTAACAATGCAGTATTATGCACTTTGAAGATAAGTGGAATAATATTTTTAAAGTGAGAAAGAAAACAACCCTGCCGCATTCATCAAAGTTGGTCTTTATAATTGGTGGCAAAACAAAGACATTTTCAAACAAGTAAAACCTGAGTTTTATCATATCCAGCAGATTTTCACTGTAAGTAACACTGAAAGAAATTCTTCAGCTTTTAGGTAAGGGATGCCAGGAAGAAGCTCGGATCTACCAATAGGAAGAAAGAAAATGAGGAAAAGCAAATCTGTAGGTAAATACAAAGTATCTTTTTATTACTATCACGTATACGTGCATGTGTGTGTGCGCGTGAACACACATACCCAGGCACACGCATTTATGTGCATCCAAAAAAGCAATTGGCTGTTAGAAGCAAAAATAATAACAATATATTATGAGGTTTTGTTTAATGTTAATTGTTTTTTATTTATTTTTTGAGAGAGAGACAGAGAGCATGCCGGGGGGTGGGAATAGAGAAAGAGGGAGACACAGAATCCAAAGCAGGCTCCAGGCTCTGAGCTGTCAGCCCAGAGAAGGATGAGGGGCGTGAACCCACGAACTGTGAGATCATGACCTGAGCTGAAGTCAGGTGCTTAACCGACTGAGCTACCCAGGTACCCCGAGTTTTAAATATCATTGGTTAGAAATTTAAAAGCCAATATGATGGGGTGGATGCCTGAATGACTCAGTCAGTTGAGTGTTGACTCTTGATTTCGGCCGAGGTCGTGATCCCAGGGTCGTGGGATCGAGCCCCAGGTTGGGCTCCATGCAGAGCATGGAGCCTGCTAAAAATTCTCTCTCTCTCTCTCTCTCTCTCTCTCTCTCTCTCTCTCTTTCTCTCTCTGTCTCTGTCTCCCCATCCCCTCCCCCCCCACTAGCACACATTCTTTCTCTCTCAAAAGAATATATATAAATAAACAATAAAAAATAATAAAAACAATGTGACCAGAAGAGGACAAAGGTGGCAGACGTTCTAAGGGGGATCAGACTCTTACAAAGCTCTTACATGACACTGAAATTTATACAATGTTATCTGAAGGTCACCTGTCATGAGCCATAGACGTCTATTTCTCTCCAGAGCAGACACTATAAGGTAACATGAAGAAAGGGACTTAAAAAGGCAATAAGATTTTATTTATTTTATTTTTTTTTAATTTTTTTTCAACGTTTATTTATTTTTGGGACAGAGAGAGACAGAGCATGAACGGGGGAGGGGCAGAGAGAGGGGGAGACACAGAATCGGAAACAGGCTCCAGGCTCTGAGCCATCAGCCCAGAGCCCGACACGGGGCTCGAACTCACAGACCGCGAGATCGTGACCTGGCTGAAGTCGGACGCTTAACCGACTGCGCCACCCAGGCGCCCCTATTTTTTTTTTACAAATAGACCATTCTTTTTATAAAGTTTAGTATTCAAGACGAAGAGAAAAGCAAAACTTCCTCCTGAGATATTTTTATGCATTTATCCCAGATTCTTATTATGTCTTCACCCCCTGGTCCAACAGGTTTTTTTTTTTGTTTTTAATGGGCATTTGATAAAATGCTTTTTAACTTTTTTCCATATTGTCTTTATTTAAAACTAGGCTTTAGGGATACCTGGGTGGCTCAGTCGGTTAAACGTCCGACTCTGGCTGTGGTCATGATCTCATGGATCATGAGTTCGGGCTCTGTGCCGACAGCCCAGGGCCTGGAGCCTGCTTCCGATTCTGTGTCTCCCTCTCTCTCTGCCCCTCCCCCGCTCATGCCCTGTCTCTCTCAAAAATAAATAAACATTAAAAAATAAACTATGCTTTATTTATACATAGTAATTAATATTCACTCTTGTCGGTGTTCAGTTCACTGAAGCACATGCATAGTCACGTAACCATCACCACAGTCCAGACCCAGAACATTCCTGTCGTTGCTTGGAATTACCTCCTTCTGAGGCTTTACTGTCACTCTCTCCCTGCTCGCTCCTGGTCTTGGGAAGCCACTGACGTGCTCTCTGCTCCTATGATTCCGCCTTTTCCTGAACTGGAATTTAAATGTGTGGAGGAGTAGCAGCACAAGGGTTAACTTTGTATTGTGCACGTTTGCATCAAGGGTCATGATCGATAATGGAGAAGGTATACTCCATGCTCTCTACAGATACAGATGTGTGTGTGTTGCAATGCATCTGTGAATCTTCCGCCATGTGAGAACTCCCTAGCTTAAATTAATGAAACCAGGTCATTTTTCTTTTTTTTTTTTTTTGCAACGTTTATTTTTATTTTTGGGACAGAGAGAGACAGAGCATGAACAGGGGAGGGGCAGAGAGAGAGGGAGACACAGAATCGGAAGCAGGCTCCAGGCTCTGAGCCATCAGCCCAGAGCCCGACACGGGGCTCGAACTCACGGACCGCGAGATCGTGACCTGGCTGAAGTCGGACGCTTAACCGACTGCGCCACCCAGGCGCCCCATAGGTCATTTTTCAAAAGAAGTCAATATAGGAGGTAAGATAGACTTACATGAAAAAAGGCAGAAAAAGTGAAAAAGAAGATCAAAGACCGTGGATGGAGAAAATAAATATTCCAAGACGATAAACTGTAACCCGATCTTATAAATAGTTGTGTTGAATGTAAATGGTTTAAACAGTGAGCAAGGTTTTCCAAAGACATATAAAATCAACACCGTACCGTTTGCTTTCTGTAATGTGCGTACTTCAAACACAGATATGGGAGTTAGAAAATAAAAAGGCCGTGGGAAACACACCATGCAAACAGCAAGCCTAAGAAACCGGTCACATAAATGTTGGGAAAGGTGGTTGGTCAGGGAGAGAGAGATGAACAGAGCCATTTTATGATGGTAGAAATGTCCATTTCTCAAGGGTACACACACAGGATGCATTGAAGGATAGAGCTTTGTAAAACAGACAGAAGCAAAGGGAAGAGAGGCAGATTCCCTGGTATAGGTGGGAATTTGGATGCCACTCTCTGAGTAATCGATAAAACAAGTAGGCGAAAATCAGTAAAGATAGAGAATATCAGAACAATATACCCCAAGATTTCTCGAATCAGCGATATTTACATTTTTCTCTTGGACAGTTCTGTCTTGGGGGCAGGAGAGCTTCCGTGGATTGATTGCAGGATGTTCGCACCATCCGGAACTCCTACCCATGAGGTGAGAAACAAACATGTTTACAGACATGGCCAAGTTCCCCTGAAGGGACACAGGCCATCCTTGGTTGAGATCCACTGACATAAGCATGTGCTGGGGCATGAGACAAGTCTAAACCATTTCTTAAGGTGTTGAACGCACACCCAGTATGTTCTCTGAACAAAATAGAATTCGTTTAGGAAATTACAGTAAGATTAAGATATCTGGAAGATCCCCAAATGTTTGTAAATTATGTAATGCTTTCCTAAGTAGCCCATGGTAAAAAAAAGAAAGAAAGAAAGAAAGAAAGAAAAGAAAGAAAGAAAGAAAGAAAGAAATTGCCATGGAAATCAGAAAATAGTTTACACTGAGTATTAAGGAAAACCAACCTGAAATGCATCATGGGACACAGACAAGGCAGTGCCTGGGGGCAATGATCAGCCTTAACTCAAACACAAGGGGAAAACTGTACAGTCAGCAACAAAAGCTTCCATGTTAAAGAAGTTCAAAAACTCAGAGAAAATTACATTATAAATAAATTTAAAAATATTTTTTTAATGTTTATTTATTTTTTTGAGACAGAGAGAGACAGAGCATGAACGGTGGAGGGTTAGAGAAAGGGAGACACAGAATGCAAAGCAGGCTCCAGGCTCTGAGCTGTCAGCACAGAGCCCGATGCGGGGCTCGAACTCATGGACTGTGAGATCATGACCTGGGCTGACTTTGGACACTCAACCGACTGAGCCACCCAGGCGCCCCCAAATTTTAAAAGTGAAATAAAAATAAGATAAAAAACCAATAGGCCAGTAAAAAGATGGATAGAGTTGGGGCAGAGCCAGAAGCTCACTCTAGACCTCCTGAGGTCTATGGACGAGGGGTGCGCTCGCTCCTTCTTCCAGAATCTACTCTGCAGCCTGGAGAAGAAACAGCTGGACGCAGAGGAGCGCGGGCCTCTGGGGAGGGGGTGTCTAAGGGCAGGATCGTACAGAACTGCCTGAGCATCCCATCCTTAGACGATCTGAGACTCTCAACCACATGGGTGTTCAAGAAAATGACTCAAGGGGCACCTGGGTGGCTCAGTCGGTTAAGCCTCTGACTCTGGGTTTCAGCCCAGGTCATGATCTCACAGTTTGTGAATTCGAGCCCCGCATCAGACTCTGCACTGACGATGCAAGCCTGCTTGGGATTCTGTGTCTCCCTCTCTCTCTGCCCCTCCCCTGCTTGTGTGCTCTGTCTCTGTCCTTCTGTCTCTCTGTCTCTCTCTCAAATAAATAAAAGAAAAGAAAAAGAAAAAGGTAACTCAATCAGGTAGCTCTGACCATTAAAAACTGGTTTCCTAAGCAAAACATCAGCCTCTCTGCACTTTGATTTCATGCCCTGTGAAACAGGGACCATGGCCATGCCCAACCTGCGTGGTCATCCTGAGGAGAGCACAGGATGACGTGGGATTCAGCCTGACATGCGGTGCACACACCCTACCCAGGATGTTGTGTTACCGGCCTCGTCCGAAGAGGAAGCTGGCGGTTGACCGCGTGCCTCCTGGCAAATCGTCCTTCTCTGCCTGACCCAGTGCCTCCTGGATGCCAGTGTGGCCAGCACGCTGAGCCCAGGGAGAATGGGTCCAGGACCTGTAAGCTGACAGCTGGCAAAGAGCCCGGTGCTCCCGGGAGCCAGCCTCAGGAACAAGTAAGCTGCTGTTTGAAGGCCCACGGAACACAGGGACCTCTGGGAGACTGCTGGCTCCAGGCGGCACCGTCCCGGCCCGCAGGGGAGCATGTTCTCTGTGTCTCTCTCCGCGTCTCTCTCTCCGTCTGTGTCTCCCTCTGTCTCCCTCTGAGATGGCAAGCCAAACGACAGAACATCAGCTAAACCACTTCCGGCTGAGTTTCTCCCCAACCTCTCACCGCCCTGCACCCCTACCACCCCCCCCGCCAGGCGTCTTCCCTCGGCTTCGGGAAGCCGGGGCTCAGGCATGCAGACCCCCAAAGGGAAGGAAGGATAGCTCTCACCAAACACTCCTCAAAGGCCTCTGTGCATCGCATCCCTGACCCTGGGCTGTGTGTAGACACACATTCACACGCACACAGCACCCCCTCGGGACTCTCCCTTGGCTCCTGCCCTGGCCTGTTCCCCATACTTCTCTGCTGTAAAGGCTTCTCTCTCAGGACCTCTGATGTCACTGCCCCCAACCCTGGGCTCTGTCATTTTGCTGGGCACGGGAACTAGGCCACACATGGGGCCTACGCATCGCTACGGCCAGCCAAGGCTCTGCCCAGCTGCCACACACAGACCTGGCTCTCCACCTTGTCCCGATCCCCAGAACTGGACAGAGACTTGCACCTGGACCCACACCTGCCGTGGCACAGGTGCGTCCCAGCAGCACCAGACCCAGGCTGGCTGTTGTGTGTGGGGCCCAGACCCAAACCAGCTGCTATCTCAGAGAGGGGAGGCAAAGGCTTGGGGACGACGGGAAAGGCCTTTTACAAACGGCACCAATAAAACTGCCTTGGAAGGGGCACAGGTGGGCAGAAAGGAAGAAAGAAAATGAAAAAGGCCCCCCGTGTCTCCCAAGGCACAGTGGGTAGATAAGGACACAGGACAGGCTGCCCATGGGAGCCAGGCGGTTTCTCTGGGGCAGAAGGACAGGACAGTCAGACTAGGCCTTCAGGATCGACATTCTCGTCATTACTGTTATCACTGTTATTGTCACTTTCACTGTGTGAAAGGACGATTGGAATCCCTTACTGTTAGTTAAACATCTGACTAACAGTAGGTGGCAATTTCACTTTCAAACTCACGCACCAACTTCTCCGGAACAGGCGGGCTACACGGCCACTTGGAGTG
Organism: Felis catus; assembly: GCF_018350175.1. Lineage (NCBI taxonomy): Eukaryota > Metazoa > Chordata > Mammalia > Carnivora > Felidae > Felis > Felis catus. The sequence continues at coordinate 78,980,440 of NC_058385.1, forward strand.
CATGTGGGCTGAGGCGGAGGGGTGCCCCCAGAAGGGTGGGTGTGTCACAGTTTGCCACAGTTAGTGCCCCTCCCGTCAGGTCCCTGTCCTCAGGCTGGCATTTCTGACATGCTGCTCTCTCTTTTCAAACACCTGCCTGTTCTATTTGTATATTTGTGCTTACAACCTCTGCTTAAATACATCCCTGCCGCATCAGGTAAGGGGGGCATGGGACCCTGCAGGGAAAGCAAAGACACCAAGACCGTGCCTGAGCTGGAAGCGCTTCGGTCACCCGGCCGGAGCTCTGGCTCTGATCTGTGCCCCTCCAGGTCCCCAGGACCCAACTCCGGGCACCCGGTCTGCTGCAGGAACCATCGGGCTAACATGCTCCTCTCTTCTCTAAATCCCAGGCCACCTGCCCTCTTTGCTGCCCTTGAGGCAATGACTCATCCACTGCCATTTCTAATTCTTCGAGCACTTGTTGCCATCTAATATACGCTAGACGCAGCCAGAGGTCCCGGGAGGGATGAACATGTGATCCCGCAGAATCCTGCCATTCCACAGGCTGAGCCAGCATAGCAGCAAGAGCCACGGGCCCGGGGCGGCCAGACCCGGGCTAGAATTCTGCTCTCACGCTGCTGGCTTGGGGACCCGGGCAAGTTCTTCAACAGCTCTGAGCCTCGGTTTCCTTGTGTGTGAAGCGAGGGCGGTGATTCCTTCCCCACGTAGTTGTGAGAGCGTGACACTGGCTGCCATCTGCCCCCTCTCACGTCCACGGTCCCCTTCCAATTCCCAGTGCAGCGACGGGTCCTTGCAACTCCCAGTGGGGGTGGCCAGCCTGAGCCCCGGAGGAAGATGAGGACAGCCGGGAGAGAGAAGTCGGCGTACCTCGATTTCTCTTATTTTGGGAGCGTCGTCTGGCCATGACGTGTCTCCCACAGTCCCGGCTCCATTGTATCAGTGTGGCTCTACCTCCTTCCTGACAGCCCTGGTTTCTAGGATCTGTGAATGTATCTTCCAGACCAAGGGCAGCAGTACCTTCTGCTGTGGATGATTTCTCCTCTGCTTGGCATATCAGCTCTTCCATTCCCTGTGTCCTGATTCTCCACTGTCGTGGGCTGAGTCGTGTCCCCCAAAACTCATATGCGGAAGCCCCAACCCCCGTACCTCAGAATGCAAGCTTCTTTGGAAATAGGGTCATTGTAGATGTCATTAAAGAAGAGGTCAGGGGGCGCCTGGGTGGCGCAGTCGGTTAAGCGTCCGACTTCAGCCAGGTCACGATCTCACGGTCCGTGAGTTCGAGCCCCGCGTCGGGCTCTGGGCTGATGGCTCAGAGCCTGGAGCCTGCTTCCGATTCTGTGTTTCCCTCTCTCTCTGCCCCTCCCCCATTCATGCTCTGTCTCTCTCTGTCTCAAAAATAAATAAACATTAAAAAAAAATTAAAAAAAAAAAAAAAGAAGAGGTCAGACTGTCATAGGGTGGACTCCTAATCCAATATGACTGGTGTTCTCAAAAAGGGGAAATGTGGACCCAGACACGCACAGAGAACCTCATGAAGGCAGAGATTGGGGTGATGGGTCCACAAGCCAAGGAATCCCAACATTTGCCAGCACCACCAGAAGCCAGGAGACAGGCCTGGAAAGAATTTTCCCTCGTGTGCCTCAAAGGGAACCAGCCCCGATGACACCTTGAACTGAGAATTCTGAGGCCCAGACCCGTGGAAGGAGAAATGTCTATTGTTCAGGCCACTCAGTCCGTGGTACTTTGTAATGGAGACGTGGCAATCTGGTAAACCCACTGTATCCTTCGTCTGAAATGCGCAGAGTGGTTTTCTGTTTCCCAATTGAAACGAACTGAGTCAAATAAATGGTATGTCTCCTGCATCTGATGTGCAGTTTCATGGGGAGTGGGGGACAGGGGGGAGACAGCCTCGGTCAAGCAGAGTGAAAGCTAGAGCCTAAGGAAATTCGACCCAAATGTTCTTGCCATTCACCGAGTTCAAGTTGTGTACGAGGAGCCTTAGGTGTGTAGGTGCACGTGTGTGTGTGTGCGTAGGTGTGAGTGTGTATTTCTGTGATGTGTATGTGTCCAGGTATGTATTTGTGTATGTGTGTGTTCACGTATCACATGTATATGTGTAGTTGATATATGTGTAAGTGTGTATGTGTGTACCTGTGTGTACTTATATGTGTATATCTGTTTGTACGTGTGCACATGTGTGTAGGTATGTTCATATGTGTGTATGTGTGCATATATGTTTCTAGGTGTGTATGTGTGTGTACCTATGTGTGTATGTGTGCAGCTATCTGCGCGTGTGCACATAGGTATATGTGTTCGTGTATGTGTATGTGTGTACATGTGTATAGGTGCCTGTGTACGTCTGTGTATAGGTATATGTGTATGTCAATAGGTGTGTGTGTATATGTATATAGTATGTGTTTGTATATGCGTGTGTAGGTGTCTGTGTGTGTATGTATGTGTGTGTAGGTGTGTGTGCATGTGCATAGGTGTGTGTGTGTCTGTGTGTGTGTGTGTAGGTGTGTCTGTGTGTATATGTGAATGTGTGTGTAGGTGTCTATGTGTGTGTGTGTGTGTGTAGGTGTGTTTGCGTGTGTCTGTGTATAGGTATATGTGTATGTCTATATGTGTGTATATGTATAGTATGTTTGTGTATGTGAGTGTGTAGGTGTCTGTGTGTGTATGTATGTGTGTGTAGGTGTGTATGCATGTGCATAGGTGTGTGTGTGTCTGTGTGTGTGTGTAGATGTGTCTGTGTGTGTATGTGAATGTGTGTGTAGATGTCTGTGTGTGTGTGTTTGCGTGTGTCTGTGTATGGGTATATATGTATGTCTATATGTGTGTATATGTATATAGTATGTTTGTGTATGTGTGTGTGTAGGTGTCTGTGTGTATGTGTGTGTCGCTGTGTGTGTATGTGCATAGGTGTGTGTGTCTATGTAGGTGTGTCTATGTGTGTGTGTGTGTAGGTGTGTGTGTGTGATCTCAATTATCTATCAGAATTAACTATCAGGACAGACTCACGGCATAGGTACCATTACCTTCAGGTTTTAGAAGAAGAACCAGGGACTCAGAAGATGCCCTTCCTCAACAGGACACACGTTAAGTGGCAGAGCCGGGGTGTGGCCTGTCTGTGTGGCCATCCAATCTTCCGGAAACACATGTGGTTACTGAGCACTTGCAGTGTGGTGAGCACCCCAGACTGTCCCACAGATTACGTGCCCCGGTTACAAACCCAGGGGAGTAGGACACGGCCTGCTGAGCCCAGGGGGCTCCGAACACTTCTGCCCACTGCATCCTGGTCCCAGAGTCGCCAAGGGAGGACCCCTCTCCCCTGGAGTCTGAAATACTGAGAGCTGGGTGGGGGGTACCTGAGAGCCATGAGCTCACACGCTGAAGCAAAGCCGAGCAGCACTTGATGAGGAAAGATATTCCCGCACGGGGTGTGTGGGCTCCTTATCCCTCGGTAAGGAAGTGATCCGGGAACAAGGTCTCCTCCTTACAGGGCTGGGTGGCGGTCAGAGTCTGCATGCACGAGACTGCCTGTCCCAACACTGAGGAACTGGACCTATAATTTTATTTGATTTTAATGAATCTAAATTCAAATACCTCCATGTGGCCACAGGCCACGACAACAGATAAAGCAGGTATGGAATGACCAAATCTGGGTGACGTGAGCACCCTGTAGACATGAGAGCATTTTGCAGACAGGAGATGGCCACTCCAGTGGTACCCTGTCGTCTCCTCCTGTCACGGTGACTCCGTTTTGAAATGCCGTCCAGGTGAGGGATGCTGGATGGGCACGCTATCTGTGAGAATTCCAAAGGGGCTAATCGGTCACGATGGAACTGATTCGACAGCTAGTTCCCAGCTAAGTAAATGCCTTGCTCCTTTTCTTTCTGGAAGACACTGAGGGCTTTCCCCAGGAAGACCTGGAAGAAACAAATGCGGTAGTTAGACAGGAGAGGTGTCTCCACTGAGGTATGGAGAAGGTCGAGACCTGCTTTCCTTTGGGTTGTAGAAAGGCGACCACAATTTAATCTTCTATCCAGCCCTGGGGAAAATTTAAGAATATACACACACAGCCAGCCTGCCGTCAGAGGGGTCTATGCCACCGACGCAAGTGTCCGGGGGCAAATCCACCATCCATCTGCTCAGGGTTTCCTTGTGAAGCACAACCAATCGTGTCTCTTTGTCATCTCGGACTTTGGGATTCTTGTGTTTTCCGAAACAAATGGCTGGCTCTGCCTGTCAGCTGACCAACCTCAATCCTGACCTTGATGGAAGCCGGACCCTGGGGAGATATGTGGGTCACAACAGAAAAATACACCCGGAGACATCTGCACGTTGTCTGAGGATCCCCTGAGGCCAAGAGTGCTCCTGGGCTCTGGGGGGTCCTCGGCTTCAACCTGCCACCCCTTCCTCAGGAGCCCGCCCCTCAGCATCCCTTCCTGGGAAACTTCTGTTTGGATGCCTCCAGGAACGGAAACCTTGGTGCTTTCCTTGGCAGGCTTTCCCTTGCTGGGTACCCTGTGCTGCTAGAGCATGATGCCACCTATGCAGAGGGCAGCCCATCGGATTTTACCTGCTGAGCCTTCTTCTTCTGAGCCCTGTGCACAATCCACGGTGCCCGTCCACGTGTGACGCCAGGGCCCTCCCCCGGCACACGGCCACCATTTCATCCAGTTTCCAAGCAGCCGCGTGACCTCAGACAAGTCTCCAAACCTCTCTGGGATGGAGTTAGAAGGAAAAGAATAAGAATAACACCTGCTTAACGATAGAGAACGAACTGAGGGTGGCTGGGGGGGGAGGGGCTGGATGGGTGCTGGGCATAAAGGAGGGCACTTGTTGGGATGAGCACTGGGTGCTGTATGTAAAGGGATGAGTCACCGAATTCTACTCTTGAAACCAGTACTGCACTGCAGATTAGCTACAAATTAAAAAAATAAAAAGTAATAGCGCCTGCCTCATCCGGTCGTCTGGGAGACTCAAGTATGACGCGGGGAGAAGGGCACCCCGAGCGAGCACAGTAGCCTCTCCATACGTGCGGAGTAGCACTGTTATTAACGTTGTCTGTCTGACTGTTAGTCGTAGTCGTGGGCAGGCCCTTCTCCTGCTGTCTGCTTGTGTCACGAGGCTGCAAACCTTCCCCCGAAATCCCCCCTGGAGCCTTGGTTTCCCACAAGGAAGATTAGCACAGCCACATGTGCTCAAAGATCTGAGGTGCAGATTTAACGATTTCATGTGAGGAAGAGGGCTGAGAACTTCAGATTCAGACAGCGTCAGCCCCTGCCCTCCCTGCTCCCTCCCTCTTGATATAAGCACCTACTCCAGGTAGAAAAAACAATCTGGAAATTAACACACAGTGTGACTGTCAAAAGAAATGGACCTTTTAAAAAATCAAGATGTAGCAGCACTTTCAAAGTATGTAAGCCAAAGTATGGAAAGAGCCCAAATGTCCATCAACTGATGAATGGATAAAGAAGACGTGGTTTATATGTATATGACGGAATACTACTTGGCCATGACCATCTGCAGCAATGTGGTTGGAACTGGAGGGTGTTATGCTAAGTGAAATAAGTCAGTCAGAGAAGAACAGATATCATATGTTTTCACTCACATGTGGAATTTGAGAAACTTAACAGAGGACCACGGGGGAAGGGAAGGGGGAAAAATAGTCACAAACAGAGAGGGAGGCAAACCATAAGAGACTCTTAAATACAGAGAAGAAACTGAGGGTGGATGAGGGGGTGGGGGAGGGGGGAAATGGCAGTGGGCATTGAGGAGGGAGGGCACTTGTTGGGATGCGCGCTGGGTGTTGTATGGAAGCCATGAATCACGGGAATCTCCCCTCCAAACCAAGAGCACACTTTATAATTTGATAATAAATTATATTAATGAAAAAAATCAAGATGTAATCCATATGACTCAAAATTCATCGTTTTAAAATGTATAATTCAGGGTTTTTAGTATATACCCAGGGTTGTTCAACATCACCACTAATTCCAGAACATTTTCGTCACCCTCCCCCACCACCGAAAAAAACTGTGTGCCCATTAACACTCACTCCCACACCCCTTCTTGTCCAGCCCCTTGACACTACAGATTTCCTCTCCGTCTCCTGAGACCGCGTGCCCTGGGCGTTTTATGTAAATGGCATAGTTCACTCTGTCGCCTGCCTTTTTGAGTCTGGTCTTGTCCACCTCGTATGCTGTGTCCTTGCTTTGTCATGTAGCATGCAGCACCGTCACGTTGATTTGGGAATGGACCTCATCACCACCAGGGGCTACTGTTCACTCCCCGGAAGTGGGTGGCCTAAGTGATGAGCTGGTTCCCCAAGGCCACCCTGGCAAGTGCAGCCGCCCCTCTGAACTCCAGTCTGCACCCCTCCCCTAGGCTGAAGCTGTTCTGGGGAACACTGCCCTTCCCTCCAGCCCCCTTGCCCTCCACGGTCCCTGACCTTCCCCCTCCCCTGCAGACTTTCTGCTGGTAATTTGCAGTGACTTAGATGTGGGTTCCAACCCAGCTCATGACATATGATTGTGGGCAAATGCTAGAAGCCCGCTAGCCTTGGTTTGTCCATTTGTGAAATGGGATGGTAGTCGTCCTTCCCTCGTGGGGTTACCGTGAGCGGTGAGTGAGGCACTGCATGCCCGTGCTTAGCACAACACCGGGGCCGGTTAGCAATCCACAGATAGGTGATGCCGTCATCCGTAATGTAGGGCAAGCAACATTCAGCTCCCATTGTGGCCGCAGAGAGGCCTGGAGGCGCTGGTGCCCCGGAGGGTTGGCACGGGGCTGGATATGTGCAGGCTGCTCCTATCACTGTCCTCATTATAATCCTCATTAGAATTATTTTTCTCAAAGCTCTAGCTGTGATGCTACCTTCCTGCCACCCCACCACGTCTGAGCCCTCTGCAGGATATTGCATAACTCCAGTGTGGTTGACAACGTTGACGCTCTTCCAGCAAAGTTCTGAATTGGGTTCCAGAGAGCACCAAGGTCTGGCCTAGCGGGAACACAAAGCCGGTCACATTTGCTGGCTCCCTGCAGCCACTCTGGCTGCCTGTGCCCCTGACTCTGCTCGGCTTCCTGGACAGCTCCGGCCACCCCGACCCAGAAGGCCGGGGGCACAGAGCACAGCTGTATGACCGTACCCTCCCTGCAGCCCGCCTTTAGGCGACGCAATGTTCAGATCACACTCCGTTTATCTTTCCCAGCGCAAAGCTGGTGACCGCAGCCTTGGTGACATTTGCTCTCTGTGGTTTTTGAACCAACCCAAGGCTCCACTTCTGCCTGTGCCCTCCAGGTGACCTCTCTCCCTGTCAGCACCATCCAACATGAATGAGTCATAGATTTCGTTTTCCTTGTGAACAGCAACCCCCAAACCCACCCCAGGGTCAGTGGGGCCACAGACAGATGGCTTTTCCATATCTCCCTTTAGAACATTTTCACAGTTCATGGTTCATTTCTGCCTTCTGCAACTCCGAGGGCAGAACACAACCCAATGTGGACAGTCTCTGATGGCTAACGTGACTCTCTAGGCCCAGAGCAGGGAGAGCTAAGGGGCTGTGGAGGTCGGGGAAGCCCCAAGGCAGGGTGAGCTCTGACCCACGCCCCGAAAACTGGGGACCAAAAGGTATTCCAGGAGAGAGCAGCCACATGGAGGAGCTTCTGGGGAAGACCTTCATAGACTCAACTCTTTTTAAGGATCGAGAGTTAAGGGAGGAACCCGGGATGGGTGACCGACAAATTCCTGGATGCCGGTGGAGAGGTGGGACAAGGTCCCGTTTGCCGCAGGGGGAGAGAGGAGGGGACTTGCATGGCTTGCATGGAACTGTATTCTGCAATCATCCTAAAAACGTTTACATATAATTGTGTGTACAACTCACAACTCTCCAGAATGAGAACATTAGGTTCAAAAGGTGTAATTGATATCACCCAACCAGGAAGTGGCAGTTAATTATGATTAATTTAATCGTAGACACCAAAAACTCCTAACTTTCTGTTACATCAGGTTGCCTCTAAAGCGGCATTTCAAAAAATGGAGGCTCAGGTTCTCTATATCGGTACCACCAGAGCTGGCAGATAAGAGTCTCCAAAGTCCTTTCTAACCGAATAAGATGACAGAGGATGTACGCACACATGGATGTGTGGGTGTGTGGATTACAGGACACGTGGATGGATTACAGGCTATGTGAGTTGATGAGTAAGTGAAAGGATCTCTGAGTGAGTGCAGGAATTAATGGCTGAATAGAAGGATGGGTTGGTGGATGAACGGATAAACAATAAGTGAACACTTCCACGAGTTATGTATCACTGAATGAATCGACACGTGAGTAAGTGTATGGATGAATCTGCACATATGGATGGTTGAATATATATTGGAATGCATAATAAATTAACAGACATGTAAATATATTAATAAGCAAGTGAATCTGTGGTTGGGTAAATGAATGGATATGCCAGGGAAATAATTCATATACGTGCATATGAATAAATGTGAGCGTGAACAGTTGGGTAAATAAGAGTGTATTTTAAAGTGTGTTAATAGATAAGTAGATGTTAGTATATATTCAGATGAATGAGTGGGGAGCAGTAATGGGAATGAATGTGTGAGTCCACGCACAGGCTGGTTGGTAGACAGCTGAATGAGGGACGCTTGCTCTGCACCATGTAAGGTTTTATGCACATCATCCCATATAATTTTAAGGATTCATGAGAGAGAGAGAGAGAGAGAGAGAGAGAGAGAGAGAGAGAGAGAGGACATGAGTGGGGGACGGGCAGAGAGAGAGAGAGAGAGGGAGACACAGAATCTGAAGCAGCTCCAGGCTCTAAGCTGTCAGCACAGAGCCTGATGCAGGGCTTGAACTCAGGAACTGCAAGATCATGACCTGAGCCAAAGTTGGATACCCAACCGACTGAACCACCCAGGAGTCCCTTACTTTTGAGCAATTTTAAATAACTTAGCTGGAAAGATGGAACTCATGACAAATTTTAAATGACTTTAAATTCTTTCCTCCTGAATGCCAGCCTCACAGCACTGTTTACAGGGCTAAAAGCAATAAGGAGAGATACTCAAGCCCTGTTCTCTTTGCTGACTGGTGATTTATTACTGGTTCGTTTGCTCACAATGGCAGGGAGCAGACCCATCCTTCTGCTTCTGGGCTTCGAGCTTCTAATTGGAATTTGCATTGTGTAATGAGGCTACTATTTATGGCTGCTTCATAAAGGAGAACAACACAAAGATAAAATGGTATTTTCATGTGTTCACTATTTTCTCTATGGCATGGGATGGAATGGATGGGCAAAATCCAGGTGAACTTGTAGAAGCATCTCCATACTGTGGGTGGATTCGGTCTTCGCTCTTGCCCATACACTCCTTTCTCCATACCCATTTTCTGACCTCTTCAGGAAATACAGAGGAATAAGTGACTCTTCCTCATGGTGAGTTCCAGGGCAGGCTCCATGGAGGAGGCATCGTTTGGATTGAGCCTTGAAGAGTGAATAGAATTCTGATGTGTTGAGTCAGGGACACAAAGGCAACAAAGAGGAGAACCCTTTCCAGTAATCTGGGAAAGCCTAGTGGATAGCAGTGTTCACGTGGGGCAGTGCTGGGGCTCAGCAGCTCTCACCAATCATCCGAAACATATCTATGGGCACCTAGTATGCACCAGGCGCTCCACGCACAGGGTAGTGTAGACACAATATGATCAGCTAAAGAGAGCCAGGAGTAGGGACCCAAGCCTTACCTATAGGAATACCTCCGCCAGAAGTGGGTTCTACCTTCAGAGGGGGGAGCCTGGGAGATGACAGAATGGGCACACAATCTGCACCACCACCAGACCGCCAGACCACCAAGTTGGCTTATTGGAGAGGGATCCACATTGGCAAAAAACAAAAACAAAAACAAAGACAAACCCTTTTCCTTTATCTCACAGTCTTGCCTTCAGTCTTACGTTCCCTGAAGTCTTTTCATCATGGCCTGTCACACCGCCATGTCACTCTTTTAAATATGGAGGGACCTCCGCTTGGAGGCTGGTTGTGTGGGGGCAGCTCTCCTCCAGCGATACATGTGCCTCAGTGAGCCCTCACTTATAAGCTGGAGAGAGAAAGGTGGATTATTGAAGAAATGTAACATGGGCCTTGAGAGGTGGGAGAAAGCATTGCTTTGAGTGCCATGAAAGCCAAGAGAAAAGCCCCCAAAACTCTCCCCTAACCCAGCACTCATAACTCACTTGGGTGAGGGAGAATGGAAGGCTTTCTGATGAAGTCACGGCCAGTGGCCTCTGGCCAGTCACTGCCAGGAGCACACCTGTGATGAACATGTTACTTTACCAGGTGGCAGTGAGGGAGAAGCATACACAGAGTAACCGTGGGACATCTCAGGAAGATGCTCCTGGAAAAGACTTCTATGGGATGTGGGTCTGTGTCCGGTGGTGCTGGGGAGGGTTCCAGGAAGCGGGCCATGCTCTGCCTTCGATGCAAGGAAGAAGCAGGTAATTTTGGGCATCTGACCCAAGCCTTACCTATAGGAATACCTCCGCCATGCTGGGGAAACCAGAGTGAGGTTCAAGCTGTGATGGGTGGAGAAGTGGCAGTCACTCCCTTAGCCAGGAGCGGGGCGTGTTCGGTCCTTTTCGTGGTTTGAACGGAGTCGTTATTCGTGACCCGTTATGGGTGGAGTGGCCTTGTCTGATGTCGATGTTCAGCAGGAGAACACCAGGCCTGGCTGAAGGTACCAGGTCAGCTGCCAGATGCCAGGGGCTACCCTCTTGTTCTCAGTTCTGAGTTCACATCTGGATCATAGTGGTTGTTAGTTTGGTGGCTTCAGTGGAGACACAACGTCAAAGGAGAGGAGGAGGCATATGCCTAGACTAAGCCAGTGGATAGCAGTGTCTGTGTGGGGCAGCGCTGGGGCTCAGCAGCTCCAAGCAGGCACATGGGGTCAGGAGGTGCTGGCGCTGGGGACATGGGCAGGAGCAGGTCATGAGGGGAAGGTCTTGAGCAGGCACTGGGACTGGAGGCTGCCTATGAAGGGGGAGCATAAGAAGCGTCACAGGCTCGGGTTGCCTTTTACAAAGTCACCTGCTGCCCTGGAGGTGGATGCGAGCAAATCTGAATGTGGAAGTCCAGGGACAGATGCGTCCTGGTCCCTCCTGGTCTCAAGGTCAGATACCTTGATCTGCTCCACCGGACCGTTTCATACTCGAGAGTACTTGGATTCCCTTCTGCCCAGGTAAACGGTCTCCCCACTGACTGCTTCTTCAAAGGAAAATAATGAGAAACTTGTCTTTTTAAAAATAAGTAGCCAAAGAGACTCTGGAAGAGGAGGAATTTAAACAGGTAATGCAGCCCAGTGAGACCCGACCTCCTTCAGGGCATCTGAACAGTCTTTGTCAAAACTGCCTCGAGACAGGACCTCTTCTCTGGGAGAGATGGCAATCAGCCTGTGGGCATAACAGCTTGTGTTTCTTTTTATTTAATTCTTTTTTGCTTTTTGTTTTGTTTTTTTCATTCCCTCAAGAACATTGAGATCAGACACTCTCAAGACACCTTAAAAAGCCACGAAAACATGCTCTTGCCTGAAAAGGAGGTTGACATTTCCTTTCTCTCTTTGGAGTCCATTGTTTAGATGGCTGTGCTGTGTTTTCACCCAGTGTCCCCATGTCCTCTGGCCAAAAACAAACAGATGGGGTACAGGCATGAGAATAAGGGAGGAATGACTGGGTGTTTGAGGCAGGCAGGCTTGGAACCTGGACAAATGGTCTGGGGGAAGGAGAAGGATCCAGGGATCCACAGGGTGTAGCCAAAGCTACATTGACTTAGTGCTTGCCCAGAGAGATCATAGTCCCTAACTCTGCACTTGTGCAGAGCAGAGACTTAGGGCTCCATCCTAAGGGTTAATGATTCTCCTACCTTCACCAGGTAGGGTCCAACAGTGAGAGACTGTGCAAAGGAGGCCATCTGAATTTTAAAAACACTTAGCCTGTTTACGTGATAGGAAAGAAGGGACAGGCAAACACCATGCTTCAGTCTCACGGCAATCCTCTGTGTCGTTAGTGCACCCCCATTGTAGCTGACCCTTTCTCTCCTTGACAAAGTACCCCACCTCCCCCTCAAGCCAGTCCAATCAAACAGAGCTCAACCATGGATCACTCAGCCCACCTTTTGTTGCTCTTCATTTGCATGGGTTTTCTTGACATGGCACCCTTGGTGGAAGGGGGGGTGAAGTGGGGCAACGCTTCACTGGGACTAAGACCAGGAGGGTTATTGGGCAGGTTGGTCCTGGCGGGTCCTTCACTCCATATGGCTGAATGTCTCCTGTATCCTCAGCTGTCCTCTCTCTAGAGGCTGGAGGATGGAAAAATCCTGCAGCTTCAAACACCTTAATGACTGAAATACCTTTCCTAGAACATAGTAATTTACTCAAATGCCATTCCAGTGAAGGCAATCTCTCTTCTCCTGAGTTGTTTGTTTAGAGCCTCTCTTTGCCTCTGGCATTATTCAGTATCACTGCAATGGGTCCAAGGTGTGGTTTTCTGTTTATTCATCTGTACTGGGATTCGTGTGCCTCCTGAGTATGAGAGCTTACAGCCTTAAGCAATTCTAGGCAGTTCTCAATTTTTCTGGTCATTTTCTCACTACATATTAACACTGTCATCGCCTTGTTTCCATTAGATGCATGTTATGCCTTTTCCCAAGATCCTTGTTAAATCACATCTTTCGTGTTTTTCTATCTCTATCTGTGTGGCTTATGTTTGGAGTGATATGGCAATGTCATCACATGTGACATCTAAGTCACATACTGTACCATCACCTTCTTCTAACGTGTTTTCGCCCACCCACTAATGTTATTTAAAATGCCAATATCTATTTTCATTCCTGGATGTTCTATTGCCAGCATATTACTGTTTTCCCATGGTTTCCATTCCACTTCTCATTTCTTAAATTCTTTTAAAGAGTAATCATCCAAAAACTCTAGGCATTGTTTGAGCTTCTGAAAGATCTACTCTAATGATTGTTGTGCCTATTGATTCTTGTGTCTGGTTTGTACAAGGTTCAGACACATTGTTGCATCCTATTGTATTTATACATTGTAAACGATACATTGTTTCTCTAAGCATTTGTCAGTTTATTGTTCAGACTGAACTGGACCTAAATTACACCTTACTCTACATTAGCCTGGCTGAGCCCCTGCTTCCAGCTCTTGGTCCCACATCTTGTTTCCTTGAAAATGGTGTCCTGGTAATGACCACTGGACTTTGTGCTGCTGTAAAGGTCTGGGCACAGCTGCCCCAGTACAGGAGCCCTGATATGCATCATCACCCTGTGAGAGAGAGGTAGCCACGCCCGTGTGTGGGCAAGGCTGGACCACCAGAGGCTCTGGCTTCCCCGGAGGCTTCCTGCAGGGTCTAGATAACGATCCCTGAACTGGGAAGGAGTTAACACGCTATCGAGTTGACCAATCAAGAAAGGAGACTGGAATGAGCCAGCGGATGAATTTCTCTTCCTTCCTCCTCTAGAACAGACTGTCCAAAGCAGTGTTTCCATGTGGCCTTCATCCAACATGCTTTGTTCTGAACTAGCAGCTGGCTAGAATGCATCATCTTGAAATTTGTGTGTACAGGATGAATCTAACACGTAACACCACGGGCATCTGGGGTTGTGAAGCTGGATTGACAGTGCCCATAATTTACATTCCTGTAGAAGTTATCTTATTTGAATTATGGGTGTCACGTATGTGAATAATGATAAACTGTGGGAATAAAGATTTGCATTGATGGACTGTGAATAGCTTAGACTCACTGCAGAAATAAAATACAGCATTAGACACTACCCCTTCCCCCAACCCAGACGGAAAATAATCTCAAAGAGCAGATTGGCAGAAGCTGGCTCCCGTGATCCTGACTCTCTTCTGCTTTGGGCAATTTACAACGAGAGGCGCTTCACAGAGGAAACCACATCAGATTGGTGTCTGAAGGTGGGGCTTGATCTCAGTTTTGTGCTTCCTAACTCTACCACCCTGGGCTAGTTAACCTACTCAGCACCCCCCCCCTTTTTTTCTTATTTGGAAATTGAGAGCATCCTTGCTTTTTATGCGATAGGGTTGTTTTGAGGGCAAGGGTCATGAATGCAAATTGCCTGGCGTAGACCCTGGCATTCAAGGCAGCCTCCATAGTGGTGGCGTGGTGACGGGCTCGTCCTCACCACAGCCCCAGTGTGGGAGCTTCATTACTCACGTCCCTTTGAAAACCAATTAGTCACTTCAATGCAACAGACTTTTACCAAGCACCAGGCGCCCTCTCACTGGTATAGGCCCTGGGGATCATATAAATGAAGGAGCCTGCTTAGTGATGGGGGGAAAGAAAAGATGAAGTTAGAGCCTACCTCCTTTTGAGTGAATAGCAAAATGCAACTGATTTCTAAGCATTGTGTCCAGGGAGCGGGTGACAGTTACTTTGTGCAGACATTTGTAAAAGTGAAGACAGGACTTGCAAATGATAAAAGGATATTCTTTCTAAAGAGATTTAGAAAATAGCACCACCTTGGGGCACCTGGGTGGCTCAGTGGGTTGAGGTCATGATCTGAGGGTTTGTGAGCTTGAGCCCCACATCAGGATCTCTGCTAAAAGCACAGAGCCTGCTTTGGATCCTCTCCCCCCCCCCCCCACATGCTTGCTCTCACTCTCTTTCTCTCTCTCTCTCAAAAGTAAATAAACATTAAAAAAAGAAAATAGCACCATCTTCAGGTAGACAAGTGAGACGAATGACCCCCTGGGCAGGACTTCAGCAGGCCACTCATTCAGCCTGGCAGGGAGCTTTGTGCAGTGTGCAAACCAGGCGTCTGTCCAGAGCAGCTCTGCCTGCACAGACATGCAGAAAGAAACCTCCCCACGCAGAGTTGGTCTCATCCGGTCAGTTTTCAATTCCAACTGGTTTCACTGTGTGAATCGCTCTTGATTCAAACAGCTCCCCTCCACATGCACCATTCCTGCCTGGGTTCAGGTCAAGCATCTCCCTCGCTGCAGCCAGAGGCTCCATTTGGAAATACAAGCCTGATCTCACAGTGTTGCCGCATATCTACAGCAGCAATTCCCACCGCTCGGAACTCAAGCGGCTCTCAGTCCCTCCACTGTGAGGCTCCTCGGAATCAGAGGACATGGCTTCAACAGATGTGGTCGTGGGCGTCGCTCCAATGTTCAGAGGAGAGAAGAGACAGGACCACTGATCTGTGGGAAGGTGCAAACACCTGGTGTTTGTGACAGACAGGCTCCAGAGTGGCCCCTCCCCATGACCCCCAGCGCCTGGTGTTGGTGCCTTGGTGTAGCCACTCTTCTGAGTGTGGGCGAGGCCAGTGATTTGCTTCTAACCAGGAGAATGTGGCAAAGGTGAAGATCTGGATGTGCGTGATTATGTTGCATAAAATTATAACCCGTCTTGCAAGGATACATTCTCCCTTGTTGGCTTTGGAGAAGCCAGCTGCCATGTTGTGAGCTCCCATGGGGAGGACCATGTGGCAAGACACCCAGGGTGGCTGTGTTAGTTTCTTCTCACTGCCTAACAAATCACCACAAACTTGGTGACTTAAAACAACCACAGATTTATTCACTTGCAGCTCTAGAGCCCAGATGCCCGACAAGGGTCTCAAGGGGCTAACATCAAGGTTCCCTCCCAGGGGAGCTAGCGGAGCCCCTGTTTTCTGCTTTTCCATTTTCTAGAGGCTTCCCACTCTCCTTTGCTCATGACCTTCTTCCTCCATCTTCAAAGCCTGCAAGAGTTCACCTGTTCTCTTGTGGTCAGGATTCTCTCTGACTGGCTGCCACTGGGAGACGTTCCCACTTCTAAAGATTCACATGATTAGATTGGCCCACCTGGATAATGGAGGACATTCCCCCACCCAAGGTCCTTATGCAGAGTCCCCTCTGCAGAGAGGAGAACATGGAACATAATCACGAATTCTAGAGATGAGGGCATAAACATCTTTAGGGTGCATTTTTCTGCCTACAGCTAATGTCCAGAAAGAAACTGAGGCCCTCAGACTAACAATCCACAAGGAACTGAATGCAGCCGATAGCCACAAAAGCCAGGGACAGACCCTTCCCTAGTCAAGCCTCAGATGAGACCAGCCCCAGCTTGACTGCAGCTAAGGCGTGCCAGCATTCCTGCCTGACAGTACCTGAGATAATAAATGTGTGTTGTTTTAAGCAGCTAATATTGTGGTAATACTATTACACAACAGTAGTTAACTATTATATTATACAAAAGGTTAGTTGGCCTTGTTTTTGCCCATTTATCCAAACTCATCTCCTCTGCCCTCCCCTCAACTCACACTTATTTGTGTTCAGAGAAACACACACACACACACACACACACACACACACAACCACCTCCAAGTATACACTTTTAGTTCTTTACACAAAACATCCAGTTTTATGCCTCTGTGCTGTAAAAATAAATGAAGATCACCCGAAATGGAACAAGCCAAGGCTATTTATTCCAAGCTGGCTATGGCAAGGGTTCTGGCCATCATCACTTGCGTCTGGCAGAGACTCAAAGGCAGACAGGAGAGAGAAAGCTTTATACTGGAAGAAAGGGAAGGCTGGTGTGCCTTGATTGGGGGGGCGGTACAGGGGGATATGGAGGTGGCGATAACTACAAGTGAGGCATCCTGTGTGGTTGCTTAGGGGTGAATATTCTTTCTTTTTCCATCTGGTCCTAAACTGGAGGTGGGGGACAAGAATTAGGGAAGCTGTCAGTTATTAACCAAGAAATGGCCCTTTGGGGCTGACTGTTATGGGGTTATTGCTTGGCTGCCTGGGTCGATTACTAGAGATGGTAGTTTGAACCCCTAGACTACCTACTGGGTTGGCTTTGTGGACTGCATGCTGCAGATTGTGGGTCAGATGGCCTGGCCACTGTCCAGTTATGTATTCAGTCTCACTGCACTTGTTTACGGGCTGTTCTCTCTACCCAGAGTGCCCATCCCTACACCTTATTCAGGTGCCAAACTTCAATTCAGCCTTCACACCTTGGCCTTAGTGTAACTTCCCCTGTGAGGCCCGCTGCGATCACTCTGCCCCTCTCTGGTCTCTTGGTTGGTAGCATGTTCCTATCGGTATTGAATGTTCACACCATATTATTTTATTGGCATACGTTTATGTCCCCTACCGTATCGGGAGCCTCTCTGTTTCTCTAGTTACCTACAGCCCAGTAACTAGTAAGGAAATACCTGCTGGATAGTTGTAAGATAGTTCGGACCAGCGACAAACCAAGGACCCCCAGATTCTTCATCCGACCCAATGGTTTCATTTTAATGTTCAACTGAAGCCATGTGGTCTTGGAATTAGAAAGCATTGAGTGCCTCCAGGAAAGAGAATAAGAATGACAGAGACCATTGCCCAAATTCCCACAGAGGAAGAGTCCAGATAAGAACCCAGAGGCAAGAGCCCCAGGCCTGGGTTCTTTCTGGTATTCCATGTATCCCAGAGACTTTGGGGGTGACAGAAGGGCCAAGAGCCAGAAGTGCAGTGTCTGGGGCCCCTATCTCAGTAGGTAAAACAAATGCTGACACATAGAGGCTCTTGTTTGCATACAAGAATGTACTCATGAATAATGGAAAATCACTCATTACCTAGCAACTACTATGATTCAAACTTTCCATGGAATTAATAGCATAAGCCAGGAAGGCAATGGAAGAAAAGACAGGCATTATAGAAGTATGTGAGTCTACCACTTTCTCTGTCCACATTCTCATTAGTTCCGTGTTATAACAAGTCAGACAATTACAGATATTCAAAGTGGTATGTCTAAGTCTGCTGTCATGTAGGAAAATCAAGAAAATGTAAGCCCACAGCTATGTTATTTCTTTGACTTCTTTAGTCATTAACCTAGGTAACTGAGTACATTCAGGATTTTTCTTTCTTTTTGAATCTATTCAAGTCCCTGTATGGTTAATTAAAAACAATGGCATCAGCTCTACTATGATGGAACAGTCCCATCTCTACAAGCCATCATGCAAATTAGGAAGGGGAGAAGGGATTTGTCTATTTTCAAATTGTTTATTTTAAAACTAGTAGAATTCAGAGGAGAAGGGCCAAGCAAAATCCACCGTGCAAAGTTTTGTTTGGAAAATCATGCTTTATGAATTTTGAACTGCAACTTAGATTTGTTTGGATTTTGGCCTCTTGCATTATTACTGTTACTGCAAAGTAATAATTAATTAATAACCTAATAATATGTATATCAACAACAGCAATGATAACAATAATATCAGATAGCATTTTCAAATGTCTATTCTGGGGGCGCCTGGGTGGTGCAGTCGGTAAGCGTCCGACTTCAGCCAGGTCACGATCTCGCGGTCGGTGAGTTCGAGCCCCGCGTCGGGCTCTGGGCTGATGGCTCAGAGCCTGGAGCCTGTTTCCGATTCTGTGTCTCCCTCTCTCTCTGCCCCTCCCCCGTTCATGCTCTGTCTCTCTCTGTCCCAAAAATAAATAAACATTGAAATGTCTATTCTGTTCTACATCATCATTTCCCCGTGTGTGTTCACAGAACACTAGTCCTTTATTGTGAAAAATGTTTCCATGGGTCATAGATGCATTGGAAAACAATATTCTGGTCCTTCCATGGATATTTATAATTTTCTCCAGAAAAATCTCTTTAGGAGTCACAAAGTTAAAAACATTATTTCTATTCAGAACTATTGAACCATACTTGATACGGAACAATTGTGGAATATTCGTTAGCATCATGGGAATTGGTGTTTCATGGAATAGATTTCAGTATTTTAATCACTAAAAGCAAACAACTAAACAGTTGTCCCAATACAGATAAGAAAAATGAGAACCAGCAGGGCAAGTGGTTAGTCTAAAACCAACAGATATATTCTATTTCTGAAATTTGAACCTGTGTCTGCCTGACTCCAAAGTCTGTTTCCTAGATGTATGCGTTTATTTATTTATTTTTTTGGCAACATGAATCTTGGTCTGTGCATGTGCTCAACCATTCAGATTAAATCCTCTATCCTTGCTATTTGAAATGGTTCCTTTTGAACATTTGCAGAATAAAGCGCCCACAATCAGACAGCAGACCTTGATTCAAGTCTTCATAAGAGGCATGGAGGGCCTTTGATCTCTTTGCTAGTGCCAGAAACTCATGCCAATATGGCCCAGCAAGAGGCCACCAGATGGGAGAAGAAGAAGGACAGGGAGAAAGCAAACCCTCCCCAACACTAATGAGTGCCAGGTTCTGGTATGGGCCCAGGCTACAGAGGTGCACAGGATATGGCACATATCCCAGATGCTGTCACTGAGGCATGGTCCAACTCATCACATCTTACGATTTTGCTGTTGATGATTAGAATTTCCTAGCTTCAATAAGTTCTAATTTGTCTTATTTTCTTATCTGATTAGTGATTTGTAGCCTACTTAAGAAATCTTTTCCTGGGGAGTCTGGGTGGCTCAGTTGGGTAAGCGTCCGACTTCTGCTCAGGTCATGATCTCACGGTTTGTGGGTTCAAGCCCCGAGTCAGGGTCTGCGCTGACAGCTCAGAGCCTGGAGTCTGCTTCGGATTCTGTGTCTCCCTCTCTCTCTGCCCCTCCTCCCTCTGTCTCTCTCTATCAAAAATAAATGCATCATAAAAAAAAATTAAAAAAGAAATATTTTCCTAAAACAAGGTTGTGAAGATATCTTACTGTTTTATTCTAAAGCTTGATTATTTTAACTTTCAGAGTTACTCATGTGATTGTCCTCAAATTAGGTTGTGAAATAGGGAGAAAAATTCATTTTCCCATGTATGTAGCAGGATATAGTATATAGTAGACATTTTTTACCAAAGTGTATTGAAAAGATTGTTTCCCAGTAAAAGTCTATGTCACTATAAATCAAATTACTGTCCATGTAGGGGTCTATTTTGACTGATTGCTCTATCTTTGTATCAATACCCACATTGACTTGATTATTTTAGCTTCATATTAAGTCTTGAAACCTATAAGTCTCTAACTTTTTCTTATTTAATATTGTCGTGGCTCTTCTATGTCCATAGCATTTCCATAAAACATTTCAATTTGTTTATCAATATCTACAACACTAACATATAAAGAATGATCTTTGGGATTTTGACTGGAATTATATTGACTCTATAAATGAATTTGGGGAGAATTGAAATATCAATAATACTAAGTGTCTCGATTCATGAACATGATTATCTGTCCATTTGTTTAGGTATTCCTTAATTTTTCTCAGCAACACTTTGCATTGCTGTGTGTGGAAGTTTTACCCATCTTTCCTTAGATTTGTTGTCAGTTATTTGATAACTTTTAATATTACATATATTTCTATGGGCTTATTCCTATGTACTTGGTAATTTTTCTATGCAAATATAAATAGTAGTGTTTTAAGATTGGTTTTATATTCGTTGCTGCTAGAATATATAAGCATAATTGCTTTTTATATAGAACTTATATTTTCCTATTTTCAGCATCTTTGCTAAATTGACTTATTAATTCTAGCTATGTATTTAGGCAATTTCTACATCCATAATCATGTCAGTTATGAAGAGAAATGGCTTTTTAAATTCCACTTTAAATCTTTATGGCTTTTATTTATTTTTGTGTGCATGACTGCCTGGCTAGTGTGTCCAGGACAAAGTTGATTAAAGGTGATGACGGTAGGCATCTTTTTTTTCCTCTTCCTATCTGCTTTTCTCCTGTATTTTGTTAATGTGCAAATTAAAATGGTTAGAATCTTAAAATTAAACTGAACTTTCATTCCTGGAATAAATCCCTGTTGGTCAAAGTATATAGCTCTTTTTATATATTTCTGGGACATGAGAAGCATTCCGTAGACATTCCTTTTAAGATCTCTCACTTCCCTCTTGATAAAGTCAAGGATATATATATATATATATATATATATATATATATATATATCCCTTGACGGGATATATCCCATTATATAACACATTAGCAATTGTGTATATACACAGTAAAATATATAGTCTCTAATGGGGACCATCAATTCTGTCTAAAGAGTTTAGAAAATACATTAAGAAGGATAAAATGTTTAATTAACATTTTAAAGAATGAACAGAATTTTAACAAGCAGAAGAAAGTGTACGAAACATGGTGGTTTATTAACACCTTAAATGTGACTGGTGTCTCTTTCGAGAATTCCTCTGAGGAAGGTGCCCTCCTCACTGTGTATATAGCAACTAGGGCTAATGGCATGAGACGGCCAGTCTAAGCTCCCACTCAACAAGGGAGGCTACTCGGAAGAACAAAAATTACAAAATAGACAGTAATTTTAAAAATGGACAGTAATTTCTCCAATGATTTTAAAGAGCTACTTAAATGTCTGAAAGAATTAGTGCAGTTCCAGAAGTTTTCCAAGTGATTTTCTTCTCTGCCCACCAGAAGGAACTCTTGTAGGGCTATGGACAAATAAAAGCTATCTTGCATGCACGTGTTCACTCATGAATTAAGCATTTATTAACCAGCGGTTGCATGCCAGACACAATGGTAGGTAACGGAGATACAAAGACGATGGCATAGAAAACCAGAACGCCCTTGGTCACGACCACATTCCTATGGAGCTCCAGGAATCTGGTATAAGAAGGAGCAGAACCAGGGGGCCCCAGGAGCTTCACACCCACCTCAATCAGAACAGCTCTGCGTTTGCTTTTGTGAACTTTGTTTTTGAATAAACGGTTTGGGATCTGCTGTGTAAGTCTTGATGAATTTTTACAGGTGAATATAGCCGTGGGACAAACTCCCGGTTTGAGATGCAGGAAATTATTTCATGTTAGAATCCTCTTTCCTGTCACCTCCTAGTAAATACACCCTGAAAAGTAACCACTCTTCCAACTTCTACTACTATAGAATGGGTTCTTCATGATTTTGAACTCTGTGTTAAGGGAATCATCAGTATGTACTCATTTCTGCTAACGTCTCTAACTTTTTGTGTGTTGTTTATTCATTTTTGTGCATAACTGTCCCAGTTACGATGCATAACAAATCATCCCAAAACTCAGTAGCATGACACAAGCCCACCTACTGTACTTATAGATTCAGGACTTTGGACAGAGCACAGTCTGGCAGGCTTATCTCCACTCTGCAAAATCTGAGGCTCAGCTGAAAGGCTGTTTTCTACAATCACATGCCTGGTGGTTGATTCTGGTTGCCAGCTGAGATATGAGCTCCCACATGAGGTGTCTTCATGTGAATTGAGATTCCTCATAATATGGTGTCTGAGTTTCAAAACTGAGTGTTCTGAGGCAGTAAGAGAGCAAAGCAGAAGTTAAATTTCCTTTTACTACCTAGCTTCCAACTGGAAAGTCACACAGAATAACTTCCACTGCATTAAATTGGTCAAGGCAACTACAAAACTTTGTCTAGGTTCAAGGAAAGAAAAAACAAAACTTTACCTTTCAATGGAAAAGTACTAATGTCCTAAGTGTTTTGTCTTGTTTTAAAATGTCCATTTATTTATTTGAGAGAGAGAGAGAGAGAGAGAGAGAGAGAGCATGAGTGGGGAAGAGAGGCAGAGGGAGAGAGAGAGAATCCTAAGCAGGCTCCATACTGAGCAAGGAGCTTGACACGAGTCTCGATCTCACAATCCCAGGGTCATGACCTGAGCTGATATCAAGAGTAGGACACTCAACCAACTGAGCCACCCTGGTGCCCCTATTGATATCTTATTGTAAGAAATGTGTGTGGGATGGAATATATGTTGGTAATTCCTGATGTACGTTTTCTTCTAGTTTAGGTGCTATAAATAAATCTAGATAAAACATTATTGTATATATTTTTTGATACACATTCATTTCCATTGACTATATATTATGTTGAATGGCATTGCTCAATCATGGAGTTTGAGTATACCATCTTTAAAAATTAGCACTAAAATTTTTCCATAGCATTCTGACAGATCTACACTTCTACTGGCCATATATAATGAGGTCACTCCACATCCTTATTATTGCAAGTGAAATAAGAAGCTAGTTAGTGAGTTGGGGACAGATTTTAGGGAGCCCTGCATCCATGACTTGGGGGCTCAGACTTTTTCCTACAAAGTCAAGGGTTTTAAGCTGGAGGTCTATAGGACAAGCCTATAGATGTACTTTACATGCAAGAACTATGCTGGTGTTGCTGTTACTTTTAACTGATTTTGAATACCTTAGATTGACCATAACTCACTTTCCCATGTTCCAAGATAGTTACTACTCTATACCAGGTCCCCATCTCAGAATTATCCACTTTGCTTCAGAAAGCATTTATTTTTAAAGTCCCCAAATTAGCAAAATTAAATACCGTATTGTTGAGGATATAAATGCACATGTATAGTGTAAGTGTATTTTTAAAAGAGCAGGAGGATAATAAATTCAAAATTTAGACTGAAACTTGCCTTTGGCAGAAAGCAGAAAGGATGGGTTGGGCGTTAGCTTTCCTGTTGACTCATTGGTATTGTCATGCTGTAGTTATTATTTGGGTAATATGTTCATGGTGACTTTTTTTATTTTTGCCTTATTGTTTACACATATTACACAAATCCTTTGTATGTGTGTTTGTATATGTATATGCCTTCATCATTCAGCCATTTTGTCTGACAACGGTCAGGTATATAAGCATAAATTATTGCATGATAAAAAACTAGGCCTTGTATTTCTTTGATACAATTTGTGTGTGTTGTATAGTGTGATCTGGGGGGGGGAGGGGAATCTGTGGATATGAGAGGCATAACAAGATGAAAAGGAAGAGAGACATACAAAACCCCTTTTAGTATAAATGGGCATATTCTGTCGTTTCCTTAGGACTGGGCTGTTCATTTAATTAAACCTGGATTTTTTCCAAAATGAAATATTTGAGGACAAAACACTTAAGGGTGTTGGATGCTGGAAATATGCCCAGATCTGGATGAAAGCAACTCAGAAAGAGGGTGAGAACAGGCAGGAGGGGAGCAGTGGTGGCTGAGGGGACCATTTACAGTAATTTACGGCTCTGCTATTTTTTCATAAAGGCCCATTCCCAAATGGAGGCTCCAACTTTGAGCCCTTCGTGTTGCCATTTTCCACAGGGAGTTTGAAGCAAATGGTTATCATGGATGCATTATGCCTGTGTACTTCAGGCATTTTCAACCCATTTCTGCTTTCACGTAGCAGATGCTTAATGAGTACTGAGCAGAAGTCAGATATCATCTTTAAACCTCACAACTAACATTCCTATGAAGTTTGTGCTGTTGTCCATATTTTATAGACGGGAAGATTGAGTCTCGGAGATGTTCAGTAGCTTACTGATGGGGAGGGTGGTGTTTCCAAGTGCGGCCATAGCGAGAGTCCATGTGTTTTTCTGACAGTGTGACCCAGCACTCCCCCCATCCACAGGAGCGGTGTGTCACCCTCTTCTTGAAACTTGGTGGATATTTGTAGCTGCCTTGACCAGTGCACTGTAGGGAAGTTGACCCTATGTGGCTTAGGGTCATGAAATAAAATGACGTTGGCTCCTTGCTCTCTTTCTTGAAATACTTGCTCTTGGAAGTCAGCCAGAATGCAGTGAGAAAATCCAGGCTACGTGGAGAGTCAATGTGGGGGAGCCCCTGCCGACAAGTCCAGCTGAGGCCCTCATCAACAACCAGCCCCAGCTGAGAGATATGCAGCGCAAATCCTTCAGAGAAGCGTCTCAGCCACATCTGATTGCACTTGAATGGGAAACCACGAGTGAGAGTCTTTGAGTCCAGTTGGCCACTACCCATGAGAAGTAGCAATACTACTATGAGATGATGATGAGAATGGTAAATTATTGGGTTTTGTTTGTTGTTGCACTCAGTGTCGAGTGGTTTCTTCAGTAGCCACAGATAACTGAATCTCCCAGTAAGCCTGCGGTCTGAGCCCTGGGCTCAGAAGCTCACAATCATTCGTATTATGAAAGATGGCATCGTGCCTCTAAGCAAATGGCCGTTTTCTTGTTTACAATTCCTTACAATTCTGTAGATAGCCCTGAGATTTTCGTTAATCAGATTTCATCTGTCTTCTTTTCACTTCCGAAATTCTAGACCCATTATCCCAGGTACAATGATCTATCTCAAGGCGCTCCGAGTCTGGTGAAACAGACAGACATATAGACAAATTGCTGGAAAGCATGAGGGTCAAGGCAGATGACGGTGGGACACGCCACAGGGACACCAGGGAAAGGCGACATCAGTGAGGGTGGCTGGCAAGACAAAAGCATCCTGAAGAAGGGGTGGGCTGATGAATACTGGAAGAAGTAAATTGAATTGAAGGCAAGGGAAAAAAATCCCCCAAAAGGTGGCATGAATCTTGCAAAGGCAGAGAACCAAACAATAGTTTAGTGCATTGAAAGAACGAATTTCCCAGCATGATCGCAGTGGCACTTGAGGCCCGGCGTGGTGGGAGTCGCGGGCACAGAGGGCTGGCCCAACCTCCCGTGGAGCGAGGCATGCCATCTTTGGGACTGGGGTGTAACAGGACCACATGCAGGGTGTAGTGGAAAGACAGTCTGTCTTGCATGTGAATCAGCTACTAAAAAATAGCTTTGCAAGTCTCTCCTCCGATATTCTCCTTCTGTAATTCTGGGTCGGGGTCTAGGAATTCTGAATAAAAAGGAAAAAAGCCTCAACTGACCATACTGGTATGCAGCTGTATTAAGGGAGACTGCTGAGGCTGATGGGGTCCGCCGAGGGATCTGGGGGTGCTGGGGGATAGAGTTGGGCTGTGTGCCTGGAATGGTCTTTCATCGAGCAGTCAGGACAGGGAGAGAGAAGGAGGAGGGCTGGGGCTGGAGGCAGGGAGACCAGTCAGGAGGCTGTGGACAGTCCGGGTGAGAGCTGGGGAGAGGCAGCCGGGCAGCGAGCGCGCTGGCAGGAGCAGAGTTCCAGAACAGGCGGGGCTGGTGACTGGCAGTCGGGAGAGAGGGAGAGGGAGCAGTTAGGGATGATGAGCGGTGTGGGCTCTGAGACGGTGCACGTTGGGGCTGTCAGCTGGGATGAAGAGTGACAGAATAGGTACACAGAAAGCCCCAACTGTGGGGGCACAGGAACTGTTCTCACTGCATGCAAGATAATGATCCGTATTCAAAGAAATAGAAATGAAATTAATGACAGGCCAGGGAAAGAGTCTTCCAGCTCCTGAAACAGATACATGATTTATATTGGTAATAAAAAAAAAGGAAGATTCTTGAATATAAAAAAAAATAAAATAAGAGGCTTCAATGGCAAAGAAATATGAGCGGAGGCTGTACAAAGCCCACTGACAGACGGGGAAGCCTAAATTACTAATGTGTTTGTTAAAAATGTCCAAATTCAGTAATTAAAAAATGCTAATTTAAACAATTAAAGGTATCACTTTTTACCGTGACAAAAGTGACGAGAGGAAGTGCAATTCGGCAGGTCAGAGGGGAAGGGTCAAAGGGCACGTGGTGAGTGCTGGTGGCTTAGCGAGCTTGCCGCTCCCCCTGTATCGGGGGTGGGGGGGAGGGAGGCAGAATTGGTGGAAATAACGGGTGCACAGCCAATGACCCAGCACAGAAGCTGCTATACAGCGAACATATACAAGGAGGCTCGTTTCTGCTCTGTTTGTGCACAAGAGGCATTAGAAGAAAACCCAGGCACCCGTCAGCGGGGTCGCAGGAAAAATGTGTGAGCGCCTGTGCTTCCTATGGCACAGGAAGCAGTGAGAAGGAACAAACCAGGGGAACATTCAGCCACACGGCCACATCTCGAAATGAAATACCAGCACAGTATCACTAACACACATTCCACAAGGGTACCCACATATACAGGGAATCATCTCAAACACGTTGTAGCAGTTACCCATCAGGGAGGCAAGTGACATCACTGAGGAAGAGAGAGAAAGAAATGAGAACAGAATGAGGGAGAGAAAGCGAGACAGAGAGACAGAGATGGAGAGACAGAGATGGAGAGAGGAAAGGAGAGAGTGAGACAGAGGGAGACAGAGAGGCAGAGCAGAGCAAGAGAGAGAGAGATGGAGAGAGTGAGGGAGAATGAGATGAGTGGGTTCATGGCAACCGTGTTGGTGGGTCATGAGCTGAGGAATATTACCCCTCAGCTTTCTGCTTCTGAGGTTTCTCCACCCTCCAGTAAAGATGGAAACTGAGAGAAGGTCTAGCAGAGAAGGTACTGGGGACATGGGCTTGGCATGGCTGGTACATGGGCTGTGGAAACTCAACATGCACAGGGACAGGCACAAATGGAGACCGTGAGGGAAAAGGGTCTGGAGACGCAGCCCGACATTGAGAAGAGGAAACCACGAGAAAGAACGAGATGTTGTAGGGCAGGGTCTCGGGCAAGTTGGGTTGGAAGCAGTTGAGGGTGGGGGCTGCCCAGGAAACCCAGAGGCCCGGGTGGGGGGGGGGGGTTGGAGAGAGAGGGAGGTGTGGTTCTCAGGCGCCAAGGGCAAAGCCTCTGGGAGGGCCGAGTGAGCAGCCTTTGAAAGGTGGCTCAGAGGCCCCGTGAGATACAGCCAAGCCAACTTTCCCATTTGGTCATGACTTACTGCTCTCATCAGGAAGTGTCCGGGGACCTGGGTGGGTGGGGTAGGGTCCCTCTCCCTCCTTGTTGCCTAGAGGCACACAGGTCACCTTCCAAATCATTTCTCCTCTCTGGATCTCAGCTTCGCGGAGATAAATCACAGATCGTTACCGTTTCGTGCCCTGTCCCTCCCTGGCTTCAGTTAGATGCCACGTGTGAAGGTCCTTCTACGCTTCCTGTGGCTTAGAGCATGGAACATGGAAACTCCTACAGTCGCCACCTACTTCCCGCCTCTGTGGACCCCCCCTTTCCTAGACCTTTCTAGTCAGTGAAATCTACACTGTGTTCTTTTTGATGGCTTTTTTTACTTAGTGCCATTCTCTTAATGCCTCTCCTTTCCCCTGTCAGCTTCTCCACTAATGCCTTCTGCTGTGGACTATGTCCAGGGTGGGGTGTTTAGGAGACAGTGGGTGGGCTTGGCCTCTGACTAGGGAAGGTGGACCACAGGCACTTCGGACTCGATGGGGTCCTCTGGAATGTCAGGTCCATCTCTCTTGATTTACAGATGAGGATGTGGAGGAGGGGAGAGGGAAAGCGAGTCCGGAGTCGGAGAGTGAGGGAGGGCAGAGGTGGGTGGGCTGCTGTTCTGTCTGCACACCTGCTGCCCCCAGAGGCCGTGCAGGCAGCGTGGCTGAGCCTTCCAGCCTCAGGACTTTTGTAGCCTCCCCCCCACCGCCCCCCAGACTCCAGTTCCCGGAAACAACTGCCATACGCATGATCTGAGCAGAGGCAAAGTGGAAAATTACTGAACTCGGGGCCAAGACAAGCACATTCCAGTCTCGCCAACCCTCCAGTTTACCGTGGGGGACTTACAACTCCCTCTCTGGCCTCGGGAAAATGCAAGAATCTCTTTAAGACCATCTCCATCTCTGATATCCTGCAGTTTAGGGGGGCACAGAGGACCTGATTTTCCAAGCTCACAGAATGTTCTGTCTTTATCTGTCTGACTCCAATTCATAGGAGCAAGCCGTACAACTCCTGTCTCCTGGCTTCCACTCTCAGTGGTGCCCACTGAGCTTACAGGGTGGGCAGGGGATCTTGAGTTTACTGCTCGGGCAACATGGAATGAGGCCTGCTCTGCCCGAGTCTCCCTTGTGTCTACAGAGAAGCGATGGCAGCGAATCGCAGAACCCTTTCCTCCACTGGCAAGACCTACCCCCCTGCCCTCTGATGCAGACATGGACGTGCCCGGCTCCTCTGCCTTTGGCTGTCACCTCCGTCGGGTCTTCCAGCCACGCCCCTTCTCCCCAGAATGAGATCTGGATTCAAGACACTGAGGCAGATTTTGAGCTCATGGGCAAAAGTAGAAGAGCAGGTTCATTGAGCACCTGCTGTATACTGACTAGTGCTCTGCTCACTACTTCTTCTTCATTGTATTTAATGCCCACAATGCTGAGAGTCCCTGTTTTCAAGATCAGGAAGCAGGTTTGGAGTTCAAGCGCAAGGTCTCAGGCCGTACCCTAGCACCAGCGGAGTCAGGATTCCACGCTCCTGTGGCACCCAGGTCTGAGCTCTATTCCACCATGCTTCCCACCGGGATCTGGAAAGGATGCCAATCAAATGTTGAGTTGCTGAGTCATCCGATTTCCCAACTCCGTGTCCACAAAGACGAGGAGGAAGGCAGGCAGACTTCTAATGCACGTTTAGATTTTGAGAATGTATGCTCTCAAGTGGTGGAGTGCAGGATGAAACCTGGGCTTTCAACCTGCATCTCAGTCTGAACTTCTTCCCCCGGGGCAGGTGGTAAGAGCCGCTCTGAGAACAGCAGATGCTGTGACTTCAAAACAAAGAAATACGTAAACTTTCATGCCTTCTTCATATATGTACCTCAAGGGCTTGACGATGCATTTTATAAAAGCCACTCCCTTCCCCTGAAATCAATTAGACTCATTTCTTAAACTCTAGGGGAATGGGTGAGCTACAGTCTCTCCCTAAGTCTGGTAGAACAGATAATAATAATTCCACAATTGACCAATTCCCAAGGCATCACTCAGCAGGGGACCCTGCTCTTGCTTCTTTCCCATACTTTCTGATAGCATGCAACATCCAGAAAAACCTCAGTTTTATCTTGCTTTATTTTCTTGTATTTTATCTTTGAGAGAGAGAGAAAGTGAGCACGTGCTCATGCGTGTGCAATAATGGGAGAAGGGCAGAGTGAGACAGGGAATCTTAAGCAGGCTCCACACATAGTGTGAACCATCTCGGGGCTCGATCTCATGAACCACGAGATCATGGCCTGAGCCTAGTCCAAGAGTTGGATGCTTAATTGACTGAGCCACCCCGGTGCCCTGGAAAACCTTTGGAATCTGATTTCATGGTTCTAGGGGTTTCATATCATTGGCTGGCTGGCTGGCTGGGAAAGGCTAATTGTAGAGAGTCAGTTTGGCAAGAGCTGACCTGTTTAGCTAATGGTGGAAAATCATGTATTCATGTATCCATTCATTAATCCATTGATTCCCTGCCCACTTTTCTGTGCCAGGAACTGAAGAAAATGGTGAACACAAGCTGATCTGGTGTCTGCACTCACGGGCTCACCAAACACACCTACTGGAAGGATATGACTCTATCCTTCCAGGAGCTGGTGACATGTGAGGGTTGTATTAAGAACTAGGGGGTGGACCAGAGCAGTTAGCTTCTAGAAGGAAGTGACATAGGTCAGGAAGACCCAAGAGTGAGCCTCTCCTAGGCCTTTATAGACCAGAGGAGAAATTTTTTTCCATGTCTTAGAATTACTAAAAACCTAAATAAAAGGTTTCAAGCAGGAATAAGGATAGGGGGTATGATCAGTTGTGTGTTGTGAAATAAGGTGACCACAAGAGGCTGTGGAACAAACCCAGCTAGGAGGGTGAAGATGTGCCCAGTTCCAGGGCCCAGAATTCTCAGGACCTGAGTTTGCTCGAAGGTCTGGCCCAGATCATCAAGCCTCAGGCAGAGAGAACTCGGGGTTGCTGGATTCTGACAGTGATATAGCACACACACCCTACCCCTGTCTCTTTGAGAGGACACACCCCTCTCTCTGATGAGTAACAGAAATCTCAAACCAAACCAGCTTGATGATAGGAGAGTAAGATCTAGGACAGCTCCATAGGCCCACCCTGTCTCTCTGCAAGCTTCCCCGCTCTGCCCACCTCTGCACATCTGCTTCCTTCTCAAACTGCCTTTCCTCTCAGTAGGGAAACACCAGCAGAGGGCCCAGTTCCAAGCCTTTGTTTTCAAACCATTAGTAGAAGCCAATTTCTCAGAATTCCCTGCAAAATCCTGAGTTCACAAGTCACTCCCTGTGGCTAGGAGAATATTGGACATCTATTGGCCCAGGCTAGTCAACACAGCGAGGGGGATGCAGTTGGTATTTCTAGCTTAAACACCCTTAGAGCTTACGGAGGGATCTCATACTCACCCCACATCTCAACGGCAGGGTGACTGGGTATTGGGAAGGCAAACCCACCATCCTGGGAGCGTATCTCTAGTGCTGCCCCTACACTATGGGTCTATTTATACCCCCATGCTGAATTCCTCAAAGATGGAATCTCAGCTAGTTGCCATCACCCCTTTCGGCAGCAAACACCGCTGGCCTCTGACCAGCCTGAGTCTCACTGCCCCCGGGAAGCGCCCTCTCTTGGCCAGGTTGTTGGGACTCAGTTGCAGGGGTCACATTGTAAAGAACATGAACACCCCAGTGCAGAGATTACAGTCCAGGAAGTCCCCATCAGACATTATCGGTGTGGAAGCACCTAGAACAAACAAATCTTCTTCAACGTGGTGGGGGCTGATCTTGACCCTCTCAGGGGAGAAGTTTCGTTTCTTACAGAGGGTGGGCTTCCTCTGCTGGACATCAAGCCAGATGACCACTAGGTGGCGATGTTGATGATCACCAAATTCTCAAATGGGAGTTGGACCAAATTACCTCCTTGCTACTTTGAATGTATAACTCGAGTATTATTTAGTTATTCTCCTTATTTAGTTGAAGATGCCCTCTCTGAGATCAGTATTCTCATTACATTAATTGTTTCAATTTTGTCTTCTGGGAAAAAGACTTGGCAGCATTTCTGAGCTCAGGAGCAGTCAAAGCGGAATTTCCCCCCCCCCCCCCCCCACAATGGTCTTGCTTATGTCAGATTTTTACTTAAAGTCACAGGATGTCAAAGCCAAAGGACTCTGAGATGTGGAGACAGAGGCACAGAGAGGGGAAGGGACTTATCTATGATGAGACAGAGAGTTCACGGAAGAAGCAAGTTGGGAGCCCAGGCATCCTGGCTGCCAGGACGATGTGTCTGCCTCCTCGCCATGATGCCCCCTTTCCAAAGAGGAGATGATTACAATCTGTGCAATGCTGTTGAAAAGAACTGCCTGTGATCTCTAGAAGCTGATAAGTGAAGATGGTTGGAATACCTTACCTGAAAGATAGGGCAGAGAGGATACACAGCAAAATCCCATCCTTCTAAAACAGTGGACTACATCCTCAATAAAAATGTGTGTATATGTACAAACATATAGCTATTTTAGTATAAGCATTCATTATACATATGTGACTGTATTTATCCCATTTTAAATTATGAATGAGACTCTGAAGTCTTTGCTTAAAACCTCCCAGCAACTGTTCGCTGCCCTCAGCCTATTACCTGTGTTCCCGGGCTAAGGCTCTGAGTGGCGTGGAAGCGGCTCTCGGTTGCATCTGATTCTGCTCCCCCCTCTCTGCACGCCCCAGTCATGCCCCCCGAGGCCCAATGCACTAAGCTCAATCCTCTTCTGGGCCTCTGCATTTTCTCCCCAGCTGACTCCAACCTCATACGTTACAATGTCTCATTCCTTTGTGTTATTTGGATCTCAGATCAGCATGAGACACATGTTCCCATCATCCTCTGCAGGGAAGCCCTCTTCCCAGTCAATCCGCCTTCTCTACTTGTGGGCCGTTTATGCATCTGTTTACTTCTTGTCTGCCTCCATCCTTGCAATGTAAAATCCATGAGACTAGAGACCCCGTTTACCTTATCATTGCTGCACCCTGACATCTGGCAGAGTATTCGAGCACACAGTAGGAAATCAATAACTACCTGTGGGAGGGATAGAGACACAGATGTGATGTGAGCCCATACAG
The DNA here is from genome assembly GCF_018350175.1 of Felis catus. Taxonomy (NCBI): domain Eukaryota; kingdom Metazoa; phylum Chordata; class Mammalia; order Carnivora; family Felidae; genus Felis; species Felis catus. Next base: position 79,013,092 of record NC_058385.1, read on the forward strand.
GTTCTGCAAATTGTAGATTAAACTCTTAATGGCGGTCATCTCTGGGAATGGAGGAACACGGAAATTGTGGTGTTTTTATTATGCTGGACAATACCTAATAAATATTTTCATGAGTACATTTGGACTTGGTGAGAATAAATTTAAAGATTGTTTCATTGTGGTTATTATTTCTTTTTTAACAGTAAGCTGTTCTTTCTCCCGGAATTGCGATCCAGACATGGTCTGACAAACCTTTACACATAAATAGAAAAGGTCCTCCAATGATGTAACGTGGATCATGTCCTTGACATTCTTGAAAGCTCCAGCAGGCACAATGAAAGGAAAAAATAGAATCATGGTGCTGAGAGGGACCAGCCTTTAATCTGATCCAACCCCCTTATTTTACTGGGGTGGGAACTGAGGCTTCAAGAAGCAGGCACTTCAAAAGTGGAAAGATAGATGTATGGTAAGTCAGAGTCCTGGCTCTGTAACTAACCTTGGGCTGGCCCTCTGTCCCCTCTGGGCCAGTTTTCTATACTTTAAAATATGGGAAGGGGGTCTTGCTAATTTCTAAGGCTCTATTCATTTCTACCAATCCATGTTCCTACTGATGACTCAATAAGACAAGCCCTGCATGACAAATCCAGATTCTTCATTTTCTAAATATCTGCAAGTATAACCAAGACGAAGCTTTCTCAGGTACTCGTTAGATACAGGGATGCACTATGTCTGAATTTAAGGGAAGTAAAAAAGAAGAGAAGGATATGCTCATTCCTTTCAGTTAGGATGTAGAAATTCTCAAGACTGTCCCCACCTCCCCCCCCAAAAAAAACCAAGAATAAGCTGAATAAATTAAATTATGATAATTTTTTTTAAGTCACAGATCTACATGGGCAGAAAGAAATAAAATTCTAGAAGGGTAGAACTCTTCCTGGTTTCAACCCTGGGGGCAGAGCAGAAGGAAGACTGAATGTGACATACAGGGTAGCAGGGAAGCATGAGAACACAATTTTTTTATTTTAATTTAATTTAAATTCAAGTTAATTAGCATTCAGTGTAGTCTTGGTTTCAGGAGTAGAACCCAATGATTCATCACTTATATGTAACACCCAGTGCTCATCCCAACAAGTGTCCTCCATAATGCCCATTACCCATCTAGCCCACCCCCCTACCCACCTCCCCTCCAGCAACCCTCAGACCTAAATGTTCTCTGTATTTAAGAGTCTCTTATGGTTTGCTTCCCTCTATCTTATTTTTCCTTCCCTTCCCCCATGTTCATGTGTTTTGTTTCTTAAATTCCACGTATGAGTGAAATCATATGATATTTCTCTTTTGCTGCCTGACTTATTTCACTTAGCACAGTACACTCTGGTTCCATCCACATTGTTGCAAATGGCCAGATATCATTCTTTTTGATCACCAAGTAATATTCCATTGTATATATACAGCATTTTCTTTGCCCATTCATCAGTTGATGGACATTTGAAAGACCTAAATGTGAGACAGGTGACCATCAAAATCTTACAGGAGAAAACAGGCAGCAACCTCTTTGACCTTGGCCACATCAACTTCTTACTTTATAGGTCTCTGGAGGCAAGGGAGATAAAAGCAAAAATGAACTATTGGGACCTCATCAACATGAAGAGATTTTGCACAGTGAAGGAAACGATCACCAAAACTAAAAGACAACCGACAGAATGGAAGAATAACATTGCAAATAACATATCAGATAAAGGGTTAGTATCCAAAATCTCTAAAGAACTTATCAAACTCAACACCCAAAAAAACAAATAACCCAGTAAAGAAATGGGCAGAAGACATGAATAGATACTTTTCCAAAGAAGACATCCAGATGGTTAATGGACACATGAAAAGATGCTCAACACCACTCATCATCAGGGAAATACAAATCAAAACCACAATGAGATACCACCTCACACCTGTCAGAATGGCTAAAATGAACAACTCAGTAAACAACAGATGTTGGCGAGGATATGGAGAAAGTGGAACCCTTTTGTATTGTTGGTGGGAATGCAAACTGGTGAAGCCGCTCTGGAAAACAGTATGGAGATTCCTTGAAAAATTAAAAATAGAACTATCCTATGACCCAGCAATTGCACTACTAGGAATTTATCAAAAGGGTACAAAAATCCCGATTCTAAGGGGCACATGCACCCCAGTGTTTATAGCAGCATTATCAACAATAGCCAAAGTATGGAATCAGCACACACTTTGATAGACTCTTAATGGCCATGTGTGAGCTCCTATGATGGACTAGAATTTCTCAGTGTCCCATCACAAAGCTAGCTGTAGCCAACTGCCACCATGTTTCCACAGGGCCATCTCCAAGTGCATATGGTAGTACGCTGAAAGCAGGTAGGAGAGGTAAGGGAGATCTTTGAAGTTGGATGGAGACTTTCCCAAGTGCAAATGCTTGTTTTTGGATGGAGGCAGAGCAGGAGAGTGAGAGAGATTACTCCAGACACATGAGGCCTTCACTGAGCATGGGTAGCAGGTAGCTGAAGCTTGGAGGCAAAGAAGCAAAACGGAGACGGACCTCCCCAAAAGCAGGTGGTAGAACAGAGACTGGAAAAGCTGGTGGCTGAGTTGTAAATCATAGAGAGATCTCTCTGTGTGACGAGGTGAGGTTTATCTCAGGAAGGTAAGGTGTGTTCAGCATTTGAGAATCACCCAATGTAATTCACCAAATTAAGAGTAGCAATCAATAATACCTCAATAAAAAAAGAAATCATATGACCATTTTAATGGAAGAATAAACATTATTTGATACAACTTAATAACTATTCATGATAACAATCCGCATTAAACAGAAATAGAAAGTATCACACTCAATTTGATAATGGGCATGTACAAAATCTATAAAAATCTATAGCTGTTATCATACTTAATTGTAAAATATTGAATGCTTCTCTTCTAGCACCGGGTACAAGGCAAAGACACCCACTCTCATCACGTAGAAACAACGTTGAACACAAAACGCAGGAGGTGGGGAGAAGACACACATATTATAAAGGAGGAATGCAAATTTTCTGCATTCTCGATGACGTGATTTGGGAAATAGAAAAATCTAAGGACTCTAGGGGCAACTGGGTGGGTCAGTAGGTTGAGCAACTGATTCTTGATTTTGGCTCAGGTCATGATCCCAAGGTCGTGAGTTTGAGGGCCATCTTGGGCTGGGTGCTGAGTGTGGAGCCTGCTTGGGATTCTCTCTCTCTCTCTCTCTCTCTCTCTCTCTCTCTCTCTCTCTCCCTTTCTCTCTGCCCCTTCTGCCACCCCCCACTTGTGCATTATCTCTCTCTCTCTCTAATACGATAATAAACAAATAAGTAAATAAAATAATTTTAAAAAGGAGATCGAGCAAAAAAATTATATAGATTTTGGATACCAACCCTTTATCCGATAGGTCATTTGCAAATATCTCTTCCCATTCCGTCGGTGGGGAATCTAAAAAAGAAAAGTAGAACTGATAAATGGATTTAGCAAGGTCAACTTGATGAACACTCAGGGATCCATATTAAAAAGCTCTCAATCTCTATTTCAATCATCATATAGATACACTAATTTATTTAGTGTAAATTTGAAATTTGACATGAATAATAGACAAAATTTTAAAAGCTAGTGCCATAAAGCTTGTAAAAGGATACATTCCATGTAGGCAAAGAATTCTTAGGACATAAAAGTACTAATCCTAACAGAAAATAAAAGAAACATTGGGCCCCAACAAATTGTTTCCATATAATCATCAAAAGACATCTTTATGGGTGCCCAGGTGGCTCGGTTGGTTGTGCTTCCGACTTCCGCTCAGGTGGTGATCTTGCGGTTCGTGAGTTCGAGCCCCAAATGGGGCTCTCTGCTGTCAGCGCAGAGCCCGCTTCAGATCCTCTGTCCATCCCCTCTCTCTGCCCCTCCCTTTCTCACACTCTCTGAAAAATAAATAAACATTAAAAAAAAAGGTATCTTTAGGCAAATTAATAGGTAAGGTACGGACTGGGAAAAAATCCCTGCAATGCATGCCTGATAAAAGTCTTAAATCCACAATACAAAAGAACACTTAAGAATCAATGAGGAGAAGACAAGCAACAGACACTTCCTGACAGCACTTTTGTACAGACACTGAGCGAATTCCCTTGGCTTCAGAGAAGGCCCTAAGGCGAAGGACGAAAAGACTCAAAGCAAGTGCCGTAGATGTGTTGCTATTCACAAGTCTCTACAGGTGTGGCTGACATGACAGGGCCACAGGAAATGCCACTGGGGCACCAAAAGCGTCTTTGAAAGACAAGTTCAACTCCTGTGAACACTCTCTTGGTGCTCAGGGAATTCAGCTGAATAAAAGTGCCGCCCACATATTTTCCAAGTTTGCATCTTCCTTATGCACACGGGGGTCTAACAAGGAAGAGGGAGGGTGGAAACACACAGAAGGGGCAGGAGCTGGGCCAGGGCAAGGGCCTGCACTATGCACACCACCACAGAGAAAGGCTGGGTGCCCCTAAGGGGGCTTGACCTGAACTAGAGTTCAAGGGGAAAGGATGGAACAAGGGAGGAGAAGGAAGAAGCAGAGGCAGAGATGAAGAGAAAGTCCCCTGGCCAAAATGAGCCAGAAAAACAAATTTAAAACCCAATGAAGGAACAGGAATGGGCATGACTCAGTTTCCCCGGGATACTTGCATGAAAATCCCTGAAGAGTGCTCCGTGGACAGGACAGAGGGTTTGCAGAAATGCCTGGATCCTTCCTCTTACTGGCCATGGGATCTGATATATGTTACTTAATTGCTTTGAGCCCCTGTTCCCTCCTCTGTAAACCGGGAATAATAAAAATGCTTTCTTATTTTCCTCTGGGGGTTAGTACAAGTATCAAATGAGAGGAAACAGTGTCTATAATCTACAAAGCATGGCTATTATTAAGACAAACAGCACTGAAAATGGCACACTATATCAAGCACTTAAATATGCCTTGACAAGCAAGAAACAACTAATATGAACATATTCCAGCAAACAAGAGGAGAAATATATTTTTGTTGACTTTTTAGAAGACTAAAACACAGGTATTGTAAAGTCACGTAGAATGAGCCAGGCTGGATCAAAATGATCTCCTCTTTAGCAAAGCAAACTTCCCAATAAAAACAAACAATGAGGGACACCTGGGAGGCTCAGCCGGTTAAGCATCTGACTCTTGATTTCTACTCAGGTCATGATCTCAGGGTTCATGGGTTCCAGCCCCTGCCTCAGGCTCTGTGCTGACAAAGCAGAGTCTGCTTGGGATTCTATGTCTCCCTCTCTCTCTTAAGATAAATAAAAATAAACTTTGAAAAAACAAACAATAAACAAATGATCACCGAAGCGAAGAGGCCAGCAAAATCAATAATATATACAAAAATTGCCCACGCCCATTAAATTATTTTAATGAATCAGTATAAACATGTTTAAATGAGTGTATTATGAGTGTATTTAGGATGCTGTATGCTATAATTCAGGTTTAAAAAAAAGTAAAAAAAAAAAAGTAAATGAAAACCAACAGTTGTGAAGGTTGAAGAAGGGTATTCGGTTTGAAGTTAAAACGTTTTGTACAAGCGTTTTTAGGAAGATAGAGATCGACATATAAGACTATTTAACAATAACTGACATTTAATTAAAAAGGGCATTTCCTAAAAGAATAGATGCACAGTAGGTCCCAAACAGCAGGGACTAAGGGAGTTACAGCCTGCTTCGTCTCTGAGGAAAAGAGAAGAAGAAGCACGCATCCACTGTCTCCGAGGGTTGGGAGCCCGGGTGTGGCTTTGTTGGGGGGGGTTCTGGCTCAGGGTCTCTCAGAAAGTAGGCCTCAACCCCGTGGATGCCATATCTCAGGGTCTGACAGGTGTGGGGTGTCCATTCCACGTTTGCCATGTGGCTCTGAGCAGGAGACTTGAGTTACTTGCCCCGTGGACTTGAGTGTCAGCGTGGCTTGGCAGCTGGCTCTCGACAAGTGCATGATGGGAGAGTCAGAGCGAAAGCACCCAAATGGCCGCTGCGGGCTTTTTACAACCTAGTCTCGGACACAGCAGCATCTCTGCTGTATTCTGTTCACCGGAAGCGAATCGCTAAGGCCAACCTGAGCTCAAGATGGGGGATTACACGAAGCTGTGTGTACTGGGCAATGGGGCCACGGGGCCATCTTGGAGGCTCGCTATGGCAGTGTGTGTGTGTGTGTGTGTGTGTGTGTGTGTGTGTGTGTGTGTGTGTAGGGGGAGTGATTAACAATCCAGATTTAGGTAAGGAGAGGCTATTCCCAAGGATTTTTGCAAGACGGGGGAGGGAAGTGTTACAATATGGATAAACCCTGAAATCTGCGAGATTCTCAAGGATTAGACAAAAAGAGCCTTTCTTTTTTAGGGAGAGGCGAAGGAGTCTAGAAAGAACTAGTGTGGGGACATTTTTTCTCTGAGGCCAGCCTTTCGCAAGAGGTTCCTTAAGGGAGGCTCAGCAAGCCCAGCGTGGGCCACATTCAGGGTCTGGGGAAGGAGAGAAACCTCAGGAAAGTTTGACGAAAAAGCATCTTATTCTTACACTCAGTGGGGACACACATTTCGGATCATCACTTATGAGGCAAGAAATGGGGACTTGGAGGGTCTGGGTGTGGTTTCGTCACAGTAAACAGGGGCATCGTGAGTCTTATCTAAGTCCTGTGGGGAAGGGGTTCCTTGCAGCGAGCTGGTTCCTGGGGCACAAATGGAGTGGGTGAGGGTACGGTGGGTGGGGGGTGGCGGGAGGCATGTATTTAATGGTCTCTGTTCTCTAGGATCACAGGCTCTGGAGAATTCAACACTGTCACTGACAGAGCCACGGTATGGTCTCACAGAAAGCTCAAGTGTGAAACAGGCGTGGGCCTTGACAGGTGGTTAGAATTTCAATCGACGTGGAAGGCCTGGGGTTTATATAACTTCAGATGTGCTCGGCAGCCAGTAATGGAATACCCCAGTAACAGGGGCTTCGGGAAAAGGATGTGTCGTTACCTTACCCAGCGGAAGGACACAGATGGGCAGGACCAGGCGTGTTACAGGAGCTGAGCTGCGCCACGGCTCCGGGTCAGCCTCTGTTGTCTACCTGGCCTTTTCCTTGACATTTAAGGAGACCATAGCTGCTTACAGCCTGTCCTCCTGCAAAAGCTTCTCAAGAAGGAGATAAGAGGGTCAGACAAAAAAAAAGGGGGGGGGTTGCAGTCATCAAAGAGAAAAGGCTATCACAGCAGAGACATCACAGGCTGCCTCATCATCCCCTGAGCAGAACCCAGCCCTCGGGCCACCTTTAGTTTTAGCTTCAAAGCAGGTGAGAGAAATATCAGATGAGGAACTCACGATGGCCCATCCCCTGAGGTGGGAGAGGTGCCCCTCCAAATTGAGGTCCTTACCGCCTGAGACACTTAAAGGTTTTTGTTAGTGGGGGTGGAGGGGGTGAAGGGTCATTACTAATGGCCAGGTGAAATCAATGCCTGCCCCAGGGCACCTGAGACACAGCCTTTCTGTGGGAATTACATTTACTTGGGCGGGTTTGCAGACTCAGTAGTTCTGAGTCTGGTGTCTGAGCCTTTGCGATTCTGAAATGTCCCCGGGAGGTGTGAATGTTGCTGATCCTGGAACAAAACTTTGAGGACCACCAGTACCGGCCAAGGTTGGGGGCCTGAAATCTGTTTCAACTCTGGAGAATATGGAGTACTTAGAAGCTGAACAGGTGGGATCTTTCTGCGGTTCCTTCACCCCACAGAATGGTGAGTCTGGATGGCCAGCTGAGAGGCTTAGAGTTCACATTCACTGTGGCCTAGACCATCTTGTCTGATAGAAATTTAATGTGAGCCATGGAGTCCTTTTTAATTTTCTTGTAACCACATTAAAATATTTTTAAAAAGGTAAAATTAATTTTAATGACGTATTTTATTAACACGTTTGAAACACGTAATTATAAAAATATTAATGAGATGTTTTACCTCTTTTAAATTAAGTCTTTAAACTCTGGTGTGTATGTTACAGTATGTTTTACTTCCTACTGGCAACATTTCAAGTGCCTACACTCACGTGTAGCTGGTTGCTACCATACAAAACAACGCGTATTTATCGTGTGAATTGATATAGGTCTCCCTTCACCCCCCATCGCTACTGTCCCAGGAACTAGAGGCAGGGGCACCTTTGTGGTGGCTTTGGCTGGAGGGCCTGAGCCCAGGTGGGGGCGGGGGGTAACAGCCTGGGTGTGCAGGAGATCATTCGTTTCCTTAGGTAAACTCTGCCATTTCGGTTATGTTATCCCTCACATTAGTCTTGTAATGTCTTCTTATTAGTTTGGCCATGTGAAAGTGTTACCCATCTCAAATATGCAAAAAGTAACAAAGACCACCCAAAGGAGAACAAACAGAGGCTATCTATCCAGAACTTGCCATAGCAAAAGATTCGGCCATTATCACTGCTGTTCGGCAAAGACCCGCAGGCAGGCAGAGGAGTGGGAAAGTTTTATGTGCCCTGATTAGCTTTCGTTGGCACGGGGACGCTGTCGGGTTGACTAGAAATGGGTCTTCTGTGTGGTTGGGTTAGATGCATGTTTGGTTGGTCTTCAGTTAGAAGAAGAGGCAAAAAAGAGGAAACTGGCAACTGTTGCCCAGTTCCTGACTGTTCTGGAAGGATTGCCGTGGAGGTGGTTTGCCTTCCTGGCTGGTGCTGCAGAGGTAGTAGGATAGAATTCTGTTGTCATATGTGGTCTGGCCACCGTCTGTTGGTGTATTTCATTTCTCTGTTGGAAAATGAAGACTTTCACTGGAATGTTGAAACCCAGTTGTCAAAATTTTTTCTTCCTAGAAGCTTTGGGATTCTAGGCTTTCTCAGTTCTTGTTTTCTTAAGCTGCTGCCTGAAGGGGAACCATGGAACAATGAGAGGAGCCCACATACTAGCCCCAGCTCTGCTATAAGTAACTTGGGGGCCTCAGGGAAGTCAGTTCACCCACTGAGCCTCAATTTCGTCATCTGTAAAATGGGACAAAATTATAATAGCTCTGCATTCCTCCAAATTAGATAGCTTTTCTGTCTGTAGGGCTGGACATTTTCTGTTATTGCTGCAGATATAAAGATGAAAGAAACACAAGCCTGCTTTCAAGGAGTTCCTAAATCTAAGAACTAAACAAACCTAGGAGCACAGATGATAACAATAGTGATGTTGATCTTGATGATGATGATGCCGCCAGTGGGACGACCATCATGGGGATGATGATCATGTTAATGGTGGTGATAAGGGAGTTGATGATGCTGGGGATGGTATTGTTGATGATAATGATGGTGATGGTAGTGGTGATAAGGTGGTGATTGATAATGGTGCTGGGGATGGTGAGGATCCGGATGATGTTGATGATGATGATGGTGGTGTTGGTGGTGGCTTTGATGGGGGTGATGATGATGGTGGTGGTGATGGGGGTGATGATGATTGTGGTGGTGATGGGGATGATGATGATGGTGGTGGTGATGGCAGTGATAATGATGATGATCATGGAGATGGTGAGGATGGTGATATTGTTCATGGCGTGATGGTGCTGGTGCTGCTAATGGGGATGATGATATCTTGATGGTAATGATGAGAGTGGATAGGTATTGAACACAGCTTCTGTGCCAGGTGCTTAGATATTTACATGCCTTGCTGCATTTAGTCCTAGAACAGCTATTGTGATTATCTGCATGTTTATGAAGACCTAATTGAGGTTGAAAGAGAGTAAGTAAACTGCTTAAGGTCACTTTGCTAGCCAGTTGTGAAATCTAGATTCTAACTTGAGCACTTGGGCTCCAAATCACCGCTTTGCTCACCTACCTCGTTCTGTGCTATTTTCCAAAATGTGATGTGTTTAACAGAAGTATGTGAAATGTGGAGACGGAAGGAAGTATACATTCTACAGAACAGATGAGTCTGAAGAAACTTCACTGAGATGTGCATTTAACGTACACTTTGAATGATCAAGACAAGTTGGAATAGGGAGATGGTAATTCCCAGCAGATCCAGTAGGAAATATACTACTGTTGAGGGGTCATGGTCCTAATTGGGGCAATTTCAAACATAATATGGCCGAGGTGGGAAAGAAAGCTGGGAAAATTGTTTGGGCCAGGTAGTTATGAGCACTGAGTTTGTTGGGCTAGGTTTAAGGTTAGGAAGGGTGCATAATTAAAAATTAAAAATGCCTTGATTTATGACTTTAGACACCAACTGACTTGCTGCTCTGGTACTCAGCTGGAGGGAGCACTACTCAGCTTTGCTGTGTTGCCTTCTTCTTTCTCCAGCATGAGGTGAATCTTAATTGTCTTTGATGTTTTTTCTGGGGCTCCCAAGGTCTCACCTCACAATTGCTTTTGTGAGAAACTATCCGACTCTATAAGAACATGAAGTAAGGACTCTGACAGCCCAACCCCATGCAGGGAAACATGGCGTTTCTCCAATTGAAGCAACAAAGTCTGTAGAAATTCTTCTACATCCAATTACTACATCCAATTAATTCCCATAACTAAGCCGAACACGTCCTTTCTTATTCTGTCTCGGAGGACTCATTTGGGTTGCTTTGATGAATTGAAATTTTTTTCCCAAGACAGGAGGATAAGAAATTCTCTACATGTACACTACCAGGTACTAGATTTTCTAGGACAAAGTTTAGTCTGCCCTAAAAGTGTTTAATTCTGTCTACTCTTAGGGTATAGAAATGACTTACATCTTAAAAAAAATTGTTTTTAATGTTTTTATTTATTTTTGAGACCGAGAGAGACCGAGCATGAGCAAGGGAAGGGCAGAGAGCGCAGGAGACACAGAATCCGAAGCGGGCTCCAGGCTCCGAGCTGTCGGCACAGAGCCCAGTGTGGGGCTCGAACTCACGGACTCTGAGATCATGACCTGAGCCAAAGTCTGACGCTCAACCGACTGAGCCACCCAGGCGCCCCGACTTACATCTTTTAAAGGACATTTTCCTATCTTCAAAATTTTAGAATCTAAGCCAGGGCATCCTGTTACATTCATAACCTTAGAAAGTAGTTTGGGGGGTGGGGAATAAAGTTTTGTATAATATGCATGGGTGCTACCTTCTGGAGGTCTGGGTCTGATTTAGGGTATGGGGGTGTATACCAGCACCCCAGTAACTGCTCTTCACTGTGGCTCAGGCAGAGAGTTTGCTTTCTGGGTGATCACTGGGGGAGGCCACATGTTGCCTTTTCTCAAGGTCATTCCCTCTTTGACTTGAGGGAACAGGAAGGGTCTTGGGAGGAAGGAAGCTCTCTCATACCCTCGCCCTCTATCTGACCCTACAGTGCTATTCTGTAAAGGGAAACCAAAAGAAAGGAAGGAAAGGGGACAAAGATGAGAGGAGAAGGGACAAGATGGAATTAAGTGGGAGAAGGGAAATGACAGTGGGGGACGTGGGGGGCGTAATCAGTGATTTCTAGCAGGTGTCTTAGAACCTCCCACTGTTCTGTTTCAAAGCTTACCAGGCTCCTTAGCCAACTTGGATTCTTTTCTATCATTTTAAGGGTTGAAAATCCACTATCTTGTAAGACCCACTTTCCTTTGGATCCAAGAGTATCAGAGAATAATAATAATAATTACAATAAACATCCAGTCTATGCACATGAACCACTGTGTGTGTGCAACACTATACTTTTCAGGGGCGCCTGGGTGGCCCAGTCGGTTAAGCGTCCGACTTCAGCCAGGTCACGATCTCGCGGTCCGTGAGTTTGAGCCCCGCGTCGGGCTCTGGGCTGATGGCTCGGAGCCTGGAGCCTGTTTCCGATTCTGTGTCTCCCTCTCTCTCTGCCCCTCCCCCGTTCATGCTCTGTCTCTCTCTGTCCCAAAAATAAATAAACGTTGAAAAAAAAATAAAAAAAAAAACACTATACTTTTCAAAGAATGGTCACCTCTTTCTCCTGGTAAACCATGGCTCTAACTTCTTGCTAAAGTGCTTTCCAAAGGCCAATGTTCAGAGCAACCTCAAAATATAAATATTACTATTCCCGCCGTGAAATGTTTAGGTAAGCAAACCGAGGATCAGAGAGGTTATGTGATTTGCCCAGAGTCACAGAGCTGGCAAGTGGCAGACCTGGGATATTACCAGCATATTCCTATCATTAAAGATCCTGACGTTCAACCTGGGAGGGGCACAGGAGGCCTGTCTTCACGCCCCACCCCTTCTCAGCTCCACCTACCCATCAAGTGTCCTGGTCCTCACTCACAGTTAATGCACCTTGAACTGGAATGTGAACCACCTTGTCGGAGACGGGCGTTATGTAACCACACGTGGTAACAAGTCTGTGCCTGTTGAAAATGTGCTCAGCAGACTGCCTCACTCGTGTGCCCTGGACCAGACACCTTGTCTCAGGAGACAAATAACAAAATAAGGACAGTGGCTCTGGAGCACCACTCCTGAGACTCACTCTCCTCTCCCATTCTGTAGATGGGGAAACTGAGGCTCAGAAGTGTCAAATGTGTTTGCAGGTCTCTCGGGCACACTCACTAAGAATCAGTAATTGTAAGTGTCCTCCTTCTCTATCCCTGGGCTGTGCCTGTTCCTCGTGGGGCCTTCGAAGACTGCTGGCCAGGAAGGTCTCCACAGCCCCCACGTTTCCAGATGTCTACACCTCAGTGTGCGAGGAAGGACCCCAAAAAACATATTTCCTGAGACTGTCACAACTCAAAGCCAGTGGAATTTTCTGCTTTGGGTGTGTATTCAGTGAGCATGCCGTTATTACCTAGAAAATAGGGTTAGTAAGGACTGTGCCGAGCTGTTTCGATAGCAGTGACGATGATGATGGAACGCACTCTTTCAAGCCAGGTGCCATCCTTCCTGTATATACATATGCATAAAATTTGCTTATTAAATCCCGATCTAAAACCTTTTGAGGAAGTTATCGCTGCATTTGTTTTATAGATTAAAAAAAACATCATAATGAAAACAGACTAGCAACCTGATGCCCATGGACTTCTGGGTGGCCAGCCAGCTCTGAAGGTGGAGCACAGAGATGGGCAGGCTGATGTGCAGGAGTGGGGGCTGTGCTGTTGGGGGTGGGCTCTGTGAGGAGAGGGACAGGGCACCCTGTGGGGAGGACTTAGCAAAGCAAGGGTAAGAGGCGAGGGGAGGTCAGGAGTCTCCTTCACTATCATCCAGCCCAGAGCCCCAGGACAGGAGAGGGAGAGGGACAGGGCTTTGGAGCTGGAGCCCATCTCAGAAATATCCCCATCATTTCCTGGAAGGTGACTTTCCAGTGACCTGGGCCTGAAGATGCCCCAAACTAGCCTTTCTGAGGAAGAAAAAAGTCACCGTGCATCCTTATCTGGCTGCAAGAGGAAGGGGAGGGGAGGGAGGGAGGGAGGGGGGAAGGAGAGAGGAGAGGAGGAGGCAGGAGGAGGAGAGGCCTGGAAGGGGGAGAGTAAGGGAAGAGGAGTGGAGGGGAGGGAGGGGGTAGGAGAGAAGGTGAGGGGTATGGGAGGGAGGGAGGAGGAAGGGGAGAGTAAGGGAGAGGGGGTTAGGATGGAGGGGAGGGGAAAGGGAGGAATGAGGGGCGGGGGGGGGCGAGGAGAGGATAGGAGATGAAGGGAGATGAGGGGAAGGGGAGAGGAGAAGACTGGAAGAGGGAAAGTATGGGAAGGGAAGAGGAGGAGGGGAGGGAGGGGAGAGGGAGAGGGGGAAGGAGGAGTAGAGGAGAGTTAAGGGAGAGGAGGGGTGGGGGGAAGGGAGGAGGAGGGGAGGGGAGGGGAGGCGCCTGGGGGCTGGGCACCTCTCCCAGGAGTCTGCAGGCCTGGTGCCTGTGCCCAGGGTGAGAGAGTCCAGGTGCCTCATCAGAGAAGTGGGGAGAGGGAGTCTCGGAAGGGCCACCGCACTGTCCTACCCTTATCCATCCCAATCCCACCCTCATTCCAAGGTGAGGGAGGAGTCCCTGGAGGCGAAGGCACTTTCCCAGATGCAGTCTGGGTCCCCGGCCACAGGCTGGAGGGGAGGGAAGGAGTGGAAGGAGGAGCTCTGAGAGGCCACCCTGCTCCCAGGTGGCAGTGATGGTGATCAGGGCCGTGTCCTTGGCACCTGCCAGGAGCACAGGTCCCAGGTGTCCTGGCGCAAACACGCAGAGGCAGCCGTGTGAGGTGACCGGGATCCCAATTGGCTCGACGGAGGTGACCGGTTCCCAGTGCACACGTCCGTCTGTCCGTCAAGGCCTCACGCCGTGCACCTGAAATACCGACGGTCTTTGTGTGTCCATCACACGTCAGCAGAGCTGGACACAGCGGGCATAGGGTCCTGGTTGAGGGGACTCACCGCTTCCCTCCCTGCCGAGGAGGCGTCTCTTCCTTTAGGATTCCTGCTCTCCCCCCCCCCAAGCCCCCAGTCCCCTGGGGTACCGGCCCTCCTTGCTGGCCCTAGGGAGATCCCCACAAACACAGTGTGGCTCTGGGGTCAAAGTTTCCTCCAGAGATGAACATGTGTTTGAGTCATTTCTGGGGACACATGCATGTTAACAGACAAAACGAGGTCCAGGAAAGAAGCTCTGTACTCGGCAACACTCAGAAATTGCCAAGAGCTTTTCAAACTTTAATTTTCTTCCTTTTCCTAGTTTTTGGTGCTATGCGTTCCCTTTTTCTCTCCACACGTAAAAAGGGAAAGGGACCAGCATCAGTTGACCAACGTCATCTTGGTCAAACTCCACAAAATCCTCCCAGATGGAGTGGGAATAGCCCACATATTTGAAAGCAGGACTCCGGGGTGGGGGTGGGGGTGGCGGTGGGGGGATGTCCTTGGATGCATGATGTGCTGGTGGGGCAGGTGCGCGAGGGCAGGGCTGAGGTTCGAGGTCCTTCTAGCCCAGTCCCAGACACAGGCTCTCCAAGTGTCAGGAACTGTGCAAACATGCATGATGGTACAAATGCATTGAGGCACTTATCACAGTTCCAGATTCCAGGGTCCCTCCTCTGGGGATTCGGATTCTGGTCTGGAAGGCGCTGCACTAAAACCACACTGCATCAGGAGAGCGCTGGAGACCCGAGATCCTGGAACCCGCGGCTGGAATCCCAGGGCTTCCGCCCACCGGCGCCCATAGCTTCTGACGGCCAGCAGGGGGCAGCAAAGAGCTTCCGCGGCTTGGGCTCCAGCGTGGCCGCCACAGGGGCCCGCCGATCACTGGGGGTGACGTGGGGGTGAAACGGGGGTGAAATGGCGCATCGGCAGCACGAGCTGAGCTGGGGCCGCGTGGTAGGCAGGGGCAGATGTGGGCGGATAACACAGGCCTTGCAGCTACCGCAAGTGGGGAGTTCTGACCCGTTTCAGCGGCGGAAGCAGTATCTCCCCCTCTGTTTCCGGAAGCTCATTTTGGAGGCTGGGAGGCAGGTTCTGGCACTGGAAGGGGGAGGAGATGAGAGGGAGATGCGCAGTCTTCACCTCTTACTGCGCTCCCAGCCCGGGGCAAGCCACTGAACCTCCTGGCTGCGGTTTAATGTGTGAAGTGGGGGCCCCGAGAGCATCCACTGCATAGGTTGTTTATTGAAGGAGCAAATCCTCCCAAAGTGCCCTGGACTGTGTCTGCCGAATGCTTAGCTTAACGGCTGGCCAATGTTAACGATCACTGGTATCTGTACTGTAGCTGTAGGGACATTCGTGATCTCCCGGGCCGGATGTGGTGAGAGGCGCGAGGCGAGGTGGGGGGCGATTCTTGCAGACCAGGCAGGAGGTGGGGAGGAGCAGGTGTTCAGGGAGACAAGCCTGAGGCCCTGGGCACCCAGGATGAGAGGCAGGGAGCTGGCGGTGGACAGGAGGAGCGTGTGGCCAGAGACTTGGGAGGGTCGCCCGGAGACGAGCAAACAGTTAAGTGACCGCTAGGAGTAAACTTGGAGAAGCAGAGAGGAAGCGCTGGGGGCTTGCCGTGCAGGGGGCGAAAGCTGGAGAAGGGCCACCAGGCAGGTGCGAGGAACACAGGTGAGGCTGAAGCCCAGAGGCCAACCCCCGCAGGTTTTCAGGCAGGACAAGGGAGCCTGCAAAGTAAAGCAGGCACAGGTGTCAGGCGGGATGAGCTGGAAGGAGGTGGCGATGGGCGCGAGCTTCCCAAGAGCAGCCCTGGTGAGGACAGAAACCCAGGAGCCGGTGGGGGATGGGAGGGGGATGCAATCTAGGGAGACATGGGGTGTGGCGGTGGGAAACCAAGCTGAAGCCATATTTTGAAAGGTCTTGAATGCCCACCTCTGGTTTGTTTATGAGTAGACATCAGGATCTAACCCATAATAATAATAAATCATATTGACTACTAAACCATCAAACCCTGTTCTAAACGCCTTACCTGTGTTACAGCCTTTGGTCCCTAGAACAACCCTGTGAGGTGGGTATTAGCCCTACTATGCACACAAGGAACAAAGCGCACAGATTGAAGTGACTTCTTCAAGGTTTCACAGCTAGTGGGGGGTCAAACCCAGGTGGCCTGACTCCAATTCCCACCTTCAGAGATACCGCTGCTTTAGGAGTATGTATACTTTTTAATATTTATTTATGTATTTTGAGAGAGAGGGAGAGAGAACGAGTGGGGGAGGGTCAGAGAGAGGGAGAGACAGAATCCCAAGCAGGCTCCGTACTGTTTGCTCAGAGCCCACCGTGGGGCTCGATACTACGAACTGGGAGATCATGACCTGAGCTGAAATCAAGAGTCAGACAGAGGCTCAACCAACTGAGCCACCCAGGCGCCCCCAGGAATACATTTTAACAGCTTTATTGAGGTGTAACTGACGGACAAGGCTCCACTCCTGTTTGTTGCTACACTTGGATGAGTTTGGGCACGTGAATCCATCACCACAATCAAGGGGATACGCATCCCTGTCACCTTCTAAGGTTTCTCCCTGCCCCTTTGTTTTCCTGTTTTGTTTAAGGACACAAGGTGAGACCCACACACTTGACAATTTTGTTTGAGTGCACAACACACTCTGCCTGTCGTACCCCGGATCGCTAGAACGCACTCATCTGGTGGGAGGGAAGCTTTAGCCTGTCCAGGGTGTGGGGAGGGGAAAGACCTGAACGGGGAAAGGACAGGGAGAGGGCTCCGTAGGTCTGGAGATGGGGATGATGTCACCCCGGGGAGGAGCCCGGGCGGCCTTGCTAAGCATGGGACGTGAGGTTCAGCGATGCGTGGGGAACACTTCAAGGTGAAGAAGAATGTACTGTCTGCCTCCAGGAAGAGCTGGCTAATGAAGACGAATCCGTGGGGCTGGGGAGGGGGTGGGGAGCCTGGGTGGGAGGCGGGGGAACTCACGTTTGGCTGTACGTGTGTGTTGTTTAGACCCTTTCTGTGTTTCCGCATGTTTATGAAGTACTTTAAACATCTAGAATATTACAGAAAACAGTATCATGTACTCAGTAGCAAGTTTCATGGCTGACATTGGGCCCCTTGGCTTCAGATTAATTCTTGTGAAAAGACACACACCGGGGTCCTCAGACAGACCCTCCAGAGGCCACCTTCCCAGCCCCCCGCCCTTCCTTGAAAGAGCCACTGTCCCCAGCTGCTTACCACTCACGTGGGTGTTCTTACACCAGTTTTTAAAAAATTGGCATGTGTTTCAAATCTGTAAACGTGGCCTATGTCATCTCTCCAGTTACAGAAGTTGATTTTACTTGAACAAGACCAGAATCTGTCACTGCAAAATATGCCTCTCTGGCATAAGGATTATTTTAGACTGACTATTTTTTATTGTTTTTAAGAAACACCTTCTCTCTCTCTCCCTCTCTCTCTTTTTTAAATGTGTATTTATTTTTGAGAGAGAGAGAGAGAGAGCACGAGCATGAGCAGGGGAGGGGCAGAGAGAGAGGGAGACACAGAATCTGAGGCAGGCTCCAGGCTCCGAGCTGTCAGCACAGAGCCCGACGCGGGGCTCGAACCCACAAACCGCGAGATCATGACCTGAGCTGAAGTCAGATGCTTAACTGACTGAACCATCCAGGCTATCTATCTATCTTTTTTCTTTCTTTCTTTCTTTCTTTCTTTCTTTCTTTCTTTCTTTCTTTCTTTCTTTCTTTCTTTCTTTCTTTCTTTCTCTCTTTTCTCTCTTTCTCTCTTTCTCTCTTTCTCTCTTTCTCTCTTTCTCTCTTTCTCTCTTTCTCTCTTTCTCTCTTTCTCTCTTTCTCTCTCTCTCTCTCTCTCTCTCTCTCTCTCTCTCTTTCTCTCTCTCTCTCTTTCTCTCTTTCTCTCTTTCTCTTTCTTCCTTTCTTAAGTTATAGGAGCTCTAAAAGCAGAGTAGAAGTTACCCTTTTATAAGAGACATTGATACTTACAAAGGAGATCTCCGTTCGTGAGCGTGTTCCCTGCTGCACACCAGGAAGAGGAGGATGAGCAAATCTCTAGACACTCCTTTCCAAGCAGGAGGCACAGCCTGAAACCTGCTTGACAACCACAGCCTCCCTCACTGTGTGGCCGGAGACCTCCCGTAACTGACCACCCCACCCCCAACACTGTCCTCTGCCTTTAGCGGAAGATGGTGTGCAAAGTGGCTTTGCTCATCTGGGGAATGACTGCATTCCCCTGGTCTCTCCCCTGTAGACAGAGGAATACATGGTATTAAACTTCCGTTTGCTTTTCTCCTGATAATCTGTCTTTTGTGACAGGGGGTCTTGGCCAAGAACCTAGAAGGGTGGAGGTAAAATTACTTTTCCTCCCCATATGCTATTTCATTTATTTGTTTGTTTAAAGTTTATTTATTTTGCGAGAGAGAGAGTACAAGTAGGGGAGGCCCAGAGAGACAGGGAGAGAGAGAATCCCAAGCAGGCTTTGCGCTCAAGCTCATGAACCATGTGATCATGACCTGAGCTGAAATCAAGAGTTGGACGCTTAACTGACTGAGCCACCCAGGCTCCCATATTTATTTATTTTTAAATTTTTATTTATTTTGAGAGAGAGAGAGAGAGAGAGCACATGAGAGCAGGGGAGGGGCAGAGAGAGAGGGAGAGAAAGAATCCCAAGCAGGCTCCATGTTTAGTACAGAGCCCAATGCAGGGCTCGATCCCACAAACCGTGGGATCATGACCTGAGCCAAAATCAGAGTCAGACGCTTAACTGACTGAGCCACCCAGACACCCCTGCATGCTATTTTATTTTATTAAAAAAATTTTTTGATGTTTATTTTTGAGAGAGACAGAGAGACAGTGTGAGCAGGGGAGGGGCAGAGAGAGGGAGACACAGAATCCGAAGCAGGCTCCAGGCTCTGAGCTGTCAGCACAGAGCTGGACGCAGGGCTCGAACCCACGAACCGTGAGATCGTGACCTGAGCTGAAGTCAGGTGCTTAACCGACTGAGCCACAGGCCCCCCAGTGTGCTCCTGTTTTGGAGACAGTGGTCTTGTGTGATACGTGTTTGTGAACCCTTTCTTTCCCCAAGTTAAGTTGCTCATGCCTTTCCTCTCCTTTACCATGTAAATGTGTTGAATCTCATTACAGGATTTTCTGAAATTGAGCCATCCTTTTTTTTTTTTTTTTTGCAAAAGTATGTTTCCATTTCAAATAGATCATTTTTAAAGGCCAATGACCTTAACGCACTCTGATGGACTTTCCGCGGGAGTCGGCCAATAGCTGTAATTTGTAGCAGCTGCTGTGTGTCTATAGGATAAGACAGCATTCCAAATTCTCTAATTCCCGTTTCTAATCCTTCAGGGGCTCTGTTTCGTTCTCCCAGCTTCAGGCTCCTCTGACTGCATCGGTGGCCTTCACACCTCACGATCCCCAATCCCGACTCCCCTCCTTACCTCTGGCTTCTCTTCCTAGCCTCCCATCGCCAGGGCTTGATCATTGCCATCTTTTAGTGGTTCTTGAAGGCAATCCCTACTTCCTGTATTGCGAATCCTTGCTTTGGCTCAGGCTTCCGAACCTTGTATGTCGGGGATCAAGCATGACTGTTGTCAGGCATAGACAGGGCTCTGCAGGTCCCTTCCCCGTCCGATGAAGGCCAAACTCTTTAGTAGCACATGACCTTGTTCCTGGGTGCTGGACACACTTCCCTGAGAAGGCGGTGACAATTTGTAGCGCACACCTGTGGCCACGTCTTGAGGTCCCTTCTCAAAGGGAGCCCCTCCCTCTCCGTGAGGGGAGTCTGGGTCTGTGAGCTGACTTCTACGTACATGGGCATCAAATCGGAGAAAAGGCCACATGTCCCCAGCATGGCGACTCGAGTCAATGCATGTCTGCTGGGTCCAAAATTCTCCCGTGTACGTATTTCCGGGAGCGCTGCGCGAGTATTTACATCCAGGTATCCACCACGGGTAGCCATCATCGTGAGGTCCTGCCTGTGAAAATGGCCTCTCTTCCCCCTGCTTGCCATGTGCTGGTGCCTACTTTATGTCTGGGGACCAAGGCCCCACCACCCAGCCCCTCACGGTCCCCGTCCCTCATTCCTTGGAAGTCAGGAACATGATTTCAGGGCCACACCCTCCCCATCCTCCCCATCACCACAGAGCTATTGAGGGATGCTGATGCCCCTCCCCCGAGGCATTTCTTAGTGTCTCCGTGCATCAGAGAACTTTGGCGGGGGGGACACGGTGTACAAAGTATCCGAGCAAACCACACATGACAGACTGGACTGAAATCCCATCTAACCTCTGCTTTGGGTGTTTGCCAGTGTTGAGCACGGTGCTCAGTTAGCCAACCAAGCACAGTGTGACTGCCACACCCAACGTATTAAGTCCCTGTCCTGCATGAGCACCTCTGTCGGTCTGTTCGAGCGGCTGTAGCACGGCTCCACGGACCGAGCGGTTTATATACACCACAGCTCTGTTGGCTGGACAGCCGGGATCGGGAGCAACGTGGTCGGGTGAGCGGCCCTTCCAGGATGCAGGGACCTTGCTTGTCCTTGTGCATGCAGGAAAGCCCAGTGCCGTCAGCCTTGCGTGTGTCTGTGGGAATGTTCCATCCCCGGGGCCCCCGCTCCCCCTCAGTTCTGGTTCCTCTAACAGAATCAGTGCCCCTCATGGCCTCTGGGCTTGGCCTGTATTCACACATGACCTGCCACGCTGGGAGATAAGGGGTTACTTTGGAACTGCCGTGGAGACGGTTTAGGTTTCTACCTGTAGTCTGAGTTGAGAACTCGAGCCTTTAAATTTGTCGTTTTCTCTAGATGTGCTCCGAAGGCCAGCCCGAATCTGCCAGCCCACGTGTCAATCTTTGCAAACACCGTTGTCAACTCAGCTACTGAGCCACGTGGTCACTTCCTGAATCCACATCTTCCCTCAGCCTGTGCACGCCATGGGCCACAACAGCTGCAGAGGAAGCCCGCTGCACACGCATCAGTGTCCCCCTTTCCCTGGTGCATTGATCGTGTGTTCCAGTGTTAAATACATAATTGGTGCAATCTCACAATTCCTGACTCTGTTTCCCGGGGGCACTTCTGGTAGCCGTAACTGGATTGTTCAGGGAACTATACACCCACAGGGTGCATAAAGGTACCATAAACTGTGCCCAAAGCTTTTCCAATGGAGGACAACCTCATGCTTAGCGAGGTCTTCTCTCATTCTAATCAAATGTAAGCTCCTTGCGAAAAGGACTTTCTGCTGGTTTTGTTTACTGATGTCCTCCCGGGGTATGAGCTGTGCCCTTGCATCCAGCGGGGGCTCAGGGGATGGTTTGTGACTGAGTGAAGAAATGAGGGAGGAGCCTGGCCGTCAGAAGCACCTCCAAATTGGAATCGCCAACAAACATTTTATGATCACACATGTAGTAACAAAAGAGCATTCTAAAAATAACTTTTATTTGAGCAGAACATTGAACCCCAAAGTGCCCAAAGGAAAAAATGTTCAGCTGTATGAGTTTTTCAAAGTAAAAGTTGCCTGTGCAACCACCGTCTAGGTCAAGGAGAAAAATGAAATAGCAACGGAAGCCCTTCAAGGCCCCTGGGGGATCCCCTGAGTCACAACGCCCATCCCCAAAGGGAACCATGACCCTGACTTCTATCACCAAAGGGGAGTCTTTCCTGTCTTTGAAATACACATGGGGGCACCTGGGTGGCTCAGTCAGTTAAGTGTCTGACTTGCAATTTCAGCTCAGGTCATGATCTCACAGTTTCTGAGTTTGGGCCCTTCATCAGGCTGTGTGCTGAACCTGCTTGGGATTCTCTCTTCTCTCTCTCTGCCCTTGTCCTGGTTTCTCTCTCTCTCTCTCTCTCTCAAAATAAATAAATAAACTTAAAAAAATACCATTCACACATATGTAATACACAGTTATACATATACACACATGTATAATACACAGGTATACACACACATACACAATACACATGCTCACAAATGAACATGACACACATACACACATATGCATGCACACACACACATTACACAATACATGTGTACCAGGACTGACCTAATATATATGCACACATACACACACACACACCATACACATGCACCCGCACACAAACACACACTCTCATGTCCACGCAACACAGGGTGTACCTCGTTGTGTCTGGGTTTGCTCACTCAATACCACCTTTCTGCAATTTATTAATGCTGGTGCGCATGTCAGTATTTGGTTCTTTCCCACTGTTTCATGTTCCACTATGTGAATAGTCCCAGTTTATTTATTCATTTCACCGAAGGTGAACATTGGGTTCTTTCTAGTCTGGTTGCAAATGGTACCCACCGTGGTGACTCCTGCACACGACTTCAGCAGACGAATGCTCGTATTACCTAGCGATGGAATTTCTGAGCAAATGCACTCATCTGTTCAGTTTTTTTAGATATTGCTACCAGTGTTACACAACAGTTGTGACAATTTATACTCCTGCTGGCTTAGTGTGAGCATTTGCAGATGACACGTTCTCACCAGCGTCAAGTGTCACCAGTCATTTTTCTTTTAGCTTTCTGGACGTGGGAGGGCGTTTACTGGGATCTCATCATAGTTTGGGTTTGCATGAGGAAAGAGGCTGAACACATTTTCATATACGTGTTGGCCTTTTGGATAAAGTGTTTTGCTGGCTGATTGTTCAGTCTCTTGTCCATTTTTTCTATTGAATTTCCTTTCTTACTGATTTAAAAGATTTCTTTATTTATTCTGGATAGGAGTCCTTCATCAGATATAATAATCTACTCTTACCTGTGGCCTGAACACTTCTCTTACTGGTATATTTTGACGAGTAGAAATTGTTAATTATATCCCAGGCAAATTGTCTTTTCAAAAATAGTTTAATGGGTAGTGTATAATTTCTCTACTTAAAATATCTTTGCCTACATCATGGCATTAAGCCATTCTTCCATGTTAGTTTTTAGAATTTAGAACAATTTTCCTTTTGCATTTATACCTATCACCTACCTGGAATGAATTTCATGTATACACAGAAGGAATAAATATTCATATTTTAAAAATATGGATATCTAATTGATCAAGAATATAATTCTTTTGTTTATAGCATTTGTGTGTGTGTGTGTGTGTATGTGCGTGCATGAGTGTGTTAGTGGAAATTTTACTCTATTCCATTCCTTTATTTGCCTGTTTGCACACATTATTGTACTGTCTTCATTATTTAGCTTAATATCTGGTCATGGAAATTCCATGTTTGCTCTACTTCCTTAAGATTGTCTTGGCTAGGGGCACCTGGGTGGCTCAGTGGGTTAAGCATCTGACTTCAGGTCATGGTCTTATGGTTCGTGGGTTCCAGCCCTGCTTGGGGCTCTGGGCTGATAGCTCAGAGCCTGGAGCCTGCTTCGGACTCTGTGTCTCCCTCTCTCTGCCCTTCTCCCCACTCACGCTCTGTCTCTCTTTCTCCCTCAAAAATAAACAAACATTAAACATTTTTTATAAGATTGTCTTGGCTACTTTGGGGCACTTGCATTTACATAAAAATGACTCGGATAGATGAAGCAATATTCAATCCAATTTTGGATACACCACATTGTGGTTTTGTTTCCTTTGTGATTTTTTGATCTCCAGTTCTAACCTCCTTGGTAGATTATCTATGCCAATCCTACACACACACACACACACACACACACACACACACACACACACCTGGTGCACTGCGCTTTGTGGTACATGTGCAGTTTTGTGGTCTCTTTTCACATTGACTCTTGGCCTGGTTTGGCCATGTGGCTAACTTTTGGCTCATGAAACATTAGCAAACATCGCGGGCACAGAGGCTCTGTCTTCAGGAACACGCACTTTTGAGATGCTTCTTTTCAGAACCCGGATGCCATGCTGTGAGAGCTCAGCCTAGCCACCTGGAGAGGCCGTGTAGAGAACTGAACACCTGGCTGATGTCCCAGGCCACAACCAGCACTAACCAGCCACCCAGCCTTCCGGGACATGGATCCTCCAGCCATCTCAGAGCTTCCCCAGCTGGAGCCATGTGCCTGATTGCAGGCTCTTGAGATAACAAATTATTTTGGCTAGATTCAGCCTCTAAATTTTGGTGTCATTCTCTATACATTCATGGAATGTATGTATATAGCGTGTGTGTATATACCTGAATATATTGGGGGTGGTTTATTACACATCAACAAAATTGTGAGATTTATATATGTATACATACCTATATATATGTATATTTATATATGTATATATATAGGTATGTATACACATATAGAGAGATAATATATATGTGTGTGTGTACATATATATATATAGAGAGAGAGAGAGAGAGAGCGAGCACGCGTGTACACAAGAGAGAGGAATCACTCTTCTAGTGATTCTTGGAAGGAATGTTGGGCTAACAGTTTTTCAGTTCAGTAACAGAGGTGAAAATATAATTGAACAAGTTTCCGTAGTGAATGGCATAGAAGAATGATATGGTTGAAACCCTGTGAATAATTGGACACTATGCCTCATTGATCCAATCCATTAAATAAAGACAGGGGAGGACAGCTCATATAAAATACATTATTGTAATGGTAGTTTTGCTGATAATACAAGGATTGTGATTGTTCTCAGGTACTTGTATGACAGGTGGGTAACAAGCTCTTGGAGTCACTGAATTGAAAATTGTGTTAATACATGTTATAGATCATGTTTCTTAAGTCCCGTAATGGAAGGAGAACCCAAGAGGGTATGTGCAGACGGTACTGCAAATAAATTATGTATTTTTTTTAGATAATTATCCTCTTTGCATTGGCATATTTACATTTTAGAAATACTTGTCAGGAACACAACAGGTCACGCGTGTTCCAGTTAAATGATCTTTCTGCACCTTGACTGCTACTCCTAGTACAACACGGTAAGGATCCTTTGATGTGCCTCACACGATTCAGATGTGCCACAAGCAATTTGAGACTAATAACCCTTAAAGCGCTGATGTTGGCAAATTATACACTTTATAAATAACGTAGAGCAATTCGAGTCTATCTCTGTAAAATTCTACTTGATTGTGTTTTGATGTTCCCTTAAAATGGCGCGCTGTACATTTTCTGTCTATCCCTGTCCCCCTGCATGCTCCCCCTTGCTCACCTGGCTCTGGCTGGCAGATGCTGAGATGGACAGAAGGCATCAATGGCATCCCAAGCCCTCTGCTCCTCGAGTGGATTTGGTAGGGGAGTATCAGCCAGAGATCTGAGAGCAGAAGTGGTAAAAACAGAGAGGGAGACAAACCTTCAGAGACTCTTAGATACGGAGAACAAACTGAGGGTTGATGGAGGGAGGGGGGTGGGGATGGACATTAAGAAGGGAACTGTCTGGATGAGCACTGGGGGTTGTATGTCAGTGATGAACCACTGGGTCCTAGTCCTGAAACCAATACTACACTGTATGTTAACTAACACAAATTTTTTTAAAAATCGAGGTTTTTCTTCTTTTGACTTTCTTTTCTGATTTCTGTGAGATCTCTGCAGATTGACGATGTGCCTTGACTGACAGTCACAGCTCATTCTCACGATGCTCTCCATTCAGCCCACTCTCTCTCTCTCTCTGCCTAGTACCTGTCCCCACACAACCTTGCATGCCTAGGGGGCCATGGCTCACCCTTGTTACTAGCTTCACAACATGGATCTTCCCTCCTGGGCCCCCCTAAATCCTGTCCACAGAATGAAATGTTTCCCTTTGCAAACTGTCCTTATGTAAACTCTTCTCCCCTATATGTATATCATCTCTTTCCTGCCAGGATGTTAGGAAGTTGAGATGACTTATCTTTTAGCATATTTTATAGCAAAATCTGGGTAAACACGTGGGAGTAAGCTCTGAACTTGACCCAACCCGTCATGTGCCAAACATCCATCTAAAAAATAAAGTTGAGCCTCTGAATTGAATCCAACAGAGCCTTTTAGAAGTAATAAGTTATAATAATGGCATCTGTCCATTAGAAGAAATAGTGAATCCTAGAACTTCTGCATGTCCACATTGGGAAGAGATCACGTGACCCCACACATCCTTTCTCAATGTGGGAAAACTAAGGTCCGGAAAGTGGGCATCACTGTCCCAGATCACAGTGTGAGCGGGACTAACTGGTATGAGCAGGAGGCTGAAGGCTGCATGTTGGAAGGAGAGAATCATGCACTGAGGATCTGGAGTTTGTGTTTCTGCCTGTTCAGCCACCAAGCAAATACCACACAGCAAATACGTGCAAACCCCGTTCTAGAAGTGAACAAGGTGATGTTATTCCTGCCCTCATGTGGCCTCCACCCTTAAGGGGATCTCAGGAAATTAGAAGTCAGCCAGAGTACTGTGACTCATCGTTACTGCAGTGAGTGAGTAGTAACAGGGACACCAACTTTGGGAAGCCGTCAAGGAACACCTTTCTGCAGAGGTGATACTTGAGCGCATATCCAAATGGCTCATTGATGTCACTGCCCAAATATTCTTATTGAGTGCCTACTATGTGCCATGCATGTGCAGTGTGCTGGGACTTAATGAGTAAAACCCGCTATTGTATCTCAGTGAAGGAAAGGGGCTGCAAGCCCGGTGTGAGGAAGAGGCTAGGGCAAGAGAGAGCGGTGGGGAGGCAGCGACACAGTGCTTTCCAGGTCCTGGTGAGAAGTTTTGCTGATACTCTTAGAGCACTGGGTCATACTAAACAGCCTTAGGCATGCATGTGTGTCTGTGTGTACATCTGTATGTACACTTGTGTGTGTGTGTGCATGCATATGCTCATGTACCCACATGCAGAGTTTACACTGCCTAGAGCATGCATGGAAGAGGCTGTCAGAACGTGTGCAAAGGCCCTGAGGTCAGAAGAGCTTTGTGCATTTCTTTGAGGAATTGCAAAAAGACCGCTATGTTGGAGCATCGTGAGTGGGGTGGAGGGGGTTTCTAGATGAGGCTGGGGATTGGGCAGGGGACAGGCCGTGCCGAGTCTGTGGGCCAGGGGTAGAAGCCCTTCCGGTAAGCACCTGGGAGGCACTGACCCAGGCCTGCGATCATCACTTACCAGCCCTGTGACCGAATCCTCCTCTATCAGAGCAGGCAAGCACAGCCACTGAGGCAGAGCCGCCCAAGAGGATGAAATGAGGTGCGACAGCAGTCCAGTGCTGGGTGCCGCGCGGGCCGCCGTCTGCACCACCTTCCACGTGACCCCTCATTTCAGTTTGCCCTTGGAGAAACACCCACATTGCGCTAAGTGGGTGACTGCTGAATGTGTGAGCGTCAGCGTCCTCCAGGAGCTTGTTTATAACTCAGACCCCCGATCCTGGTTCGAACCCAGGTCTACTGACCTTGAATTTGTAGGACTGGGGCCTGGGAGCCTACAGTTTCAAACAAGCACACGGGGTGACGGACGTTTGGAAGCCACTTGACCAGACGCTCTTCAAGGGCCCTCAGACGCCAAAGCCTCCATGAATGAATGCCCATAACTCTGGTGCCATGGCCTGCATTGAATGTGACCTCCGGAAGTCCCCTCTGCTGCCAGATCTCCACCTCGTTTCCGGCACGGCCTCCACAGACTCTACGGGATGGCTTCTCTCCCTCCCCTTGCTTCCCAGTTTAATTATCACGGCAACCAGATGGGACAGGCTCCGGCTCAGACCCATTTAAACATCTCAGAGGGCACCGTTTGGGACCCGGGCCCTTTATCATTTGCCAGGCCCTGACCCTAGAAGCCTGGAAGGTCTCCTTGTGCTAATTAGCAATGAAGTGTCCTTCTGCCAGAATAATCTCATTATTGGGCCCCAGAGCAGCTGTTGATGGTCACAGTCAAACCCCCACGGAGAGAGCACGTCACGGCAGGGGCGGGGGGTCGGCCCCCTGGAATAGTATGCCCTCTTCCTCCATGGCCCCGTTTCCGAACACTTCTGTGTGTCTGCGCCTCTCTTTGTGCTTTTGAAAATGTGAGTGTAAAGGTATCTTTCTTCAGGAAATTAAATGCACACATGCAAACTGATGTACCCACTTCCAGGGCTCGTGGGCGACCTCAGTCCACCGGTGGCTCCCGCCTCTCTGTGCCTCCTCTGGTGGCGGACAGGAGCCCGTCCCGCCCTGCTTCCTTTCCGTGCACAACTTACCGTGCTTCCTCCTGGACCTTTTCTTGTGTGCTCTTGTTTCTAGGCACGTGGGATTGATTGCACCATAGACGTTGTTCCTTTGAACGACACATGGGAAAAGGGCCCAGAATTTGAGTTGGGAGACCCGAACGCTTGTTTCAGCCCTGCTCACCAACTGTCTAAACTTGGAGAACTTACCCTTGGAGATCTAGTACCCAGCCGGGAACCTGGCGGGATTGGGCATTGCGGCCAAGGGCGGCTCACCACAGTAGGACTAGTTTACAGGAGAGCTGTGTGTGATTGTGCGGCACTGGCCGCTCTGAAGGTGTTGACAGGGTGACAGCAACTGACATTTGTTGAGTATGTCCTTCCTTCTCCAGACACCATGCTCCTGGCTGGGAACGCACTAATTAATGTGATCTGAAAATAACCAACCCTGGAAGGTAGGTAAAAACCTGAGGATTATTTTGTAAATCATTGGGTAGAAAAACCTGGCTAGAGATATAATGACATTTTTATGGTTTTCATGTAATTTGTTCTTATGAATATTCATGTCTCCCTGCAAAAATAGTAATGAGTTTTATTAAGAGGCCTGCCCTTGACCCTTCTTGGACCCTTCACACTATGAGACTTGCGAATTGTATTATGTGAGGCTTCTAAAATTTGAAAACATTCTGAATTCTGAAACATTTCTGGGCCCAAAGGTTTTGGAAAAGGGATTTGAATCTGCATATCTTATACTCGTTTTAAAGTTGTTAAAAGTGAGACTCATAGTTTAAGCACCAGGATGCCTGGGGGGCTCAGTCAGTTGAGCGTCTAGCTTTGGCTCAGGTCAAAATCTCAGGGTTTGTGAGTTCGAGCCCCACATGGGGCACGCTGCTGTCAGTGCAGAGCCTGCTTCAAATCCTCTGTCGCCCTCTCTCTGCTCCTTTCCCACTCGCTCGCATGGGCAGTTGCGCCCTCTCTCTCAAAAATAAATCAACATTAAAAAGAAAAAAAAGAAAAGTTTAATCACCTACCCAAGAAGAGCTGATGAGTAAGCTGGCTGCAGCATGAACCAAGAACCATCTGATGCCGTGGACCATTCTCTTTCCGCTGGAGTATGTGCATTAAACGTGGTCTAAGAAGCTGACGGGCAGAGTGGACTCAGTGACCCCCCCCCCCCCGCAACGGCTTTCTGACTCACATCTGCGGATCTCAGGTGGAGCAGCTCTTCCCTGCCCTGTCTTCCTCCAGAGCAGCCATGCTTCATCTCGGGGCTTTCTCAACAAACATACAGCTCCATTTTGGATCTGGGAACAAGCAACTATTCTGATTTTCCAATATGCTTGGGGTAAGGTGGCTGTCAGGGCCAGCACTGCATTTAGGACACGGAATGACATTGAGATGGTGGAGCTGAAAACCCAACAAAGAAGGAAATATTTACAGAAGGGAGGGAAGCGTTAAGAGAACTGGCACTTGATGCTGAGTCACCTCCAGAAGAGCAACCCTGGGGTTGGCTATCAACCAGAGCTGTGCAGGGACGAGGAGAGGACACAGATTGAGGGGACCCCAGAAAGAGCTGGGGCTGCAGGAAAGGCCCCCAGGCAAGAGCTGGAGTGAGGGAGGGGGACAGCCATCCCCAGACTGTGGCCCCATCGGTCTTTTTGTCTTCTGCCGGTGCTGTTGGATGGCCAAAGCCAAACAAAAGTGAGACAGCAAAGAACCCAGAAGATGCAGCTCTTAGGGTCTGGCCTCACAGAGCACAGAGAATGGCAGCAAATAGTGGACAGTGGGTTTCTGCATGGAGACTAACCAGTGCATGCGAGGTCAAGGTCCCTCATGAGCTACGAGCTAGTGTGGCATGGTGGTTAGGTGTGTGAGCTCTGGACAGAATGCCTTGCATATTGGTCAGCTTGGGCTGCTGTAACCAAATGCAGTGGGCTGGGCGAGAGCTCTCTTCTGGGCTCGTAGGTGGCCACCTTCTCCTGATGCCCTCAAATGGCAGAAAGAGCTTTGGTGTCTCTTCTGTTTATAAAGACACTAATCTCATGACAGGAGCCCCACCCTCATGACTGCATAAAAGAGAATTACCTCCTAGAAGCCTTGCCTCCAAATGCCATCACACCGGGGGGTAGGACTTCAATTTAGGAATTCGGTGATGGGCGAAACACAGTTCAATTCATAGCACCTCAGTTGATCTTGAAATTCCCTTGTGGCATTGATCATTTCAGTCATTTATTTAGAAATGTTTTGTTTTTGGAACTCTGTAACTGTTTTCATCTTCCCTTTTTAAAATTTCCTTCTCCTAAGCAGCACTCATAATGGGGGCCACACGTGTTACATCACTGAATCATGGCAATGACTCATTTTATCAATGAGGCCACCGAGTGATTTCGCCAACTCATTGAATCAAGACTGAGAAAAGTGTTCTTCTGAAGAGAGTATTTATCGAGGAGACATTTTTATAAGCTTTCTGAGATAGAAGTGAAGGCACAAAAATGACCTTTCAAGTAGGAATCTGTGAATTTGTGCATCTGTGAGCCCCTTCTTTCAAGAGCACCAGCAGGTTGGAGATGATAACTGGGGAGTTGTATCTTTCTGCGTCATGGGAGGTTTGAAGATGGGTTAGGGCAGAATCTGGAAAGGAAGGGATGCCCATCACGGCAGTATCCACGGCAGGGCAGACAGAAGGGAGAACAAAGGAAACATAAAGGCAACAAAACAGCATGTGCAGAGATGTGGGCGGGAAGGGAGTTTGGAGGAGTTAGTCCACTTTGTGAGTTGCATGTTACGTGTGTGGGATGCCATATAAACCCTACTCAACTTGGAAGCTTTAGGAAAGTCTGCTGTACTCACAGGCTTCAGTGAAGACAGATTATTTTAAGGAAGTCCAAGAGGATACGTTCTGTTCCAGGTCAGCAGGGATTAAAAACTGATCCAGCACATGTCATCAAGAGAGCAAAAGGACAGCTGCGTAGCCTCTATTTTATGAGAGAACATCCTGAGATTTGACAAGTCATTGTCTCAAGTTACATTACTCATAAGTGGTAGAACTTAAGGTGGAATTTAGGTTTGTCTGACTTCAATGACTGAACTGTTTACACTCTTCTCTAATGGCTCTAAAGTGGTCGAGATGTGATAATTGCTATAAGGTGGTAAAATAGGTGAATCACACAAAAAAATGCTTTCCTTGAAAAGTTACGTGTGACCATCCAATTCCTGCTTGAACACCAAAGGTGACAGAAAGCTCACTTTCTCCTCTAAGGAGCCTGTTTAATTTTTAAATTCTTTGGGGTAAAATTTATCCTATAAGATAAAAAGAAATACCACTTTCAATGTTTGAACCTGAATCTCTTATTCCTAATTCAACATCTTGCAGTAGCATCAAAGAAGGATTTTCCCAAACTATCAGAAAGCCTTTCCAACTCTTAGACAAGAAGTCACAGCTACAATGACCCTTTTGTCCTCAGGGCTAAGCAACCACAATGTCGTGAAGGAACATTTATATGACAGCAATTCCAAGTTCCTTCTCCAAAGGTTGCCTAATACCGTTAATGATCAGCCTTTAGAGAATAGATGAACATTATTTGAAATGAGTGCATTTTTTAAAACCAGTATGTATGCACAGGATATTAATCGTCAACAATGTGTCCTCTGCTGAGCCAGAGACATGCTGGGAGAGGCCTGGGGAAGAACCTGAGATGCCAGCTTACGGAGCAATGAGGTGAAAAGCGCCATCTGGTAAGTGAGAGAGAAAGCACCTGAGAGGTGCCCAGAGAAAGCGCTCATCTGCACAGAGGAACACGGGTCTGCTTCCCACACAATTAAGAGAGAAGACAAATCAAGTAGGAAGTCTGTCCCTAGGAAGGAAGCAGGCAGCCTGTGGGAGGGAGGTGGCAGTGCCCAGTATGGTGTTGGGATTCCGGGGTTGGGGACATTGGTTGGCATGTCTGGCCAGGGAGGAATGACTATAGCACCATCACCATCTTTTTTTTTTTTTTTTTAATTTCCTGGCTCTGGTCCCCTCCTTGCTGAGGTCCCAAGTCATACTGAATCATTGTCAAAGTGCTCTCAGGTCCCTGCCAAGGACCATAAGGAAAGGCTATGGCCAGCAACCAAGGGGGAGACAGAAAAAGAACCAGTGACAAATTTTGAGAGGATTCAGCGAAGAGCCAGATGGCACAACATGACTGTAGGACAGGCTGTGTTCCAAAGGGGAGAAGGGCAATAGGTCATTGAAATGCTGGCATTTAAGGGCTATGGGGCTGGTGTGGCAATTTGCTTATGGAGTCGAATGAAAGGTCTAGAGTTTCAAATATTCTCAGAAACATTCATGGTTATTACTTCCAGATGTGTACAAAGAAAACACGCAACTGCACTCAGGAAGGTGGGCAGACTGTAGATTGAACCTCAAGAAGTAGTTTCAATAAAATCAGAGATACTGATTAATGTCTACTTTGAGTGTATCTCCAATGTTTCTCTTTGCTATCATTGCAACATTATCTGTCACATGAGCAATGACGAACATATGAAATACCTAGTGACAAACTTAAAAACACACGATTTGAGGGGCGCCTGGGTGGCTCAGTCGGTTAAGCGTCCGACTTCAGCTCAGGTCACGATCTCGCGGTCCGTGGGTTCGAGCCCCGCGTTGGGCTCTGGGCTGATGGCTCAGAGCCTGGAGCCTGTTTCCGATTCTGTGTCTCCCTCTCTCTCTGCCCCTCCCCCGTTCATGCTCTGTCTCTCTCTGTCTCAAAAATAAATAAAACGTCAAAAAAAAAATAAAAAAAAAAAACCACACGATTTGAAAAGAAAGTCTAAAAATAAATGGAGGGTTGTACTGTATTCCTGGAGTGGCTCACTCAGTTTTGTGAACACTACGACTTGTCCAAAATTAATTTATAACTTGAACGTGGTGCTAGTTGGCAAAAGTGATTCTAAGGAAAATCTGAAAAAACAAACAAGAAAATTCTACAAAAGAGACCACTGGAGGGGGTTCTAACCTGTCATACAGCAAATTTATTGTCCACCTGAGATAACTGAAGTCCTGGAGTGCTGGTCCAGGAGGGAGAAAGTGTAATACAAAGAGACATCATGTATTATTTAAACAAACTGAGGGTTGCTGTGGGGGAGGTGGGTGGGGGAATGGGCTGGATGGGTGACGGGCATTAAGGAGGGCACTCATTGGGATGAGCACTGGGTGTTAGTTATTGAAGCCAATAATACAAAAAAGAAACAGTAGAAAAAAGTATAAAAATAGACTTTAACATATAGAAGGATAGTGTTTCAAATTTGAAGTCAAAGTGATTAACTGATTATTTTTTAAATAGTATTTTGAAATTTGGCTTAGGAAAAAATTAGGAAGACACTCGTCTAACATGTAAAATTAATTACAGAGAGAGTAAAGCTTTAAGAATGAAGAGTGTAGTAATAACAAGAAAGTAGAGGCCTATATGAAAACTGGTTTGAATAAAATCTGTAAGAATAAAGTCGAATGTTTAAAAGTCACAAATACAGGGGTGTCTGAGTGGCTCAGTCGGTTAAACATCCAACCTCGGTTCAGGTCATGATCTCACAGTTTGTGAGTTCAAGCCCTGCATCGAGCTCTATGCTGACAGCTCAGAGCCTGGAGCCTGCCTTAGATTCTGTCTCTCTCTCTCTCTCTCTCTCTCTCTCTCTCTCTGCCCCTCCTGCACTCACTCTTTCTCTCTCAAAAATAACTAAACATTAAAAAAAATCACAAATACAAAGCTGGATGGATTTACTAAATGAAATATTATTCCTATCTATGCACATATGACACACATATATACTTGCAGGCTATGAAGAAAATCCCCTAAGTGGTAGTAAATAATGATAGAGGTAGACCATTTAATTGGAAAAATTATAAACAAGAAAATGTCTTTATTTTGTGTCCAATAAGCATAGTTAATGATATATCAAGATATTGACGTTGGATATTCAAGATATTGAATGATATTGTAAAACTGATTGGAACATGGACCTTCTGGTCTCTGAAATGATAGAGAAGCAACTGGAAACTTGGTAGATGAAGTGCACATTTAAGTTGCATGTTTGAATTTTCCAC
This sequence comes from Felis catus, assembly GCF_018350175.1. NCBI lineage: Eukaryota > Metazoa > Chordata > Mammalia > Carnivora > Felidae > Felis > Felis catus. The sequence goes on from NC_058385.1 coordinate 79,047,527, forward strand.
TTTGCTTTATTATTAGAAGCTGTGCTTTATAAAAATCTTCATTTAGTCAAACCAGATACCAAAAGACAATCATGTAGTTAGCGCAAAGAAATACCTACTTCACAAATGCAGAGGTAAAAACAAAGCCTCAGTTGATTTTTTAGTGTTTTTTAGAAAAATGTTTATTTTTGAGAGAGAGAGATTGTGAGCACAGGAGGGGCAGAGAGAGAGGGAGACACAGAATCCCAAGCAGGCTCTACGCTATCAGCACAGAGCCTAACATGGGGCTCGATCGCATGAACCTTGAGATCATGACCTAAGCCGAGATCAGGAGTCGGTCACTTAACCCACTGAGCCACCCAGGTGCCCTGATTTTTTAATGGTTTTTATCTCCTAGGAAATCTAAGTCATGAAGTATGTTTATTTTATGTCATCAAAATGGGCATTTCTGTAACTATGGTCTGCCCAACCTGTCCACGATCTCGACATTCTGCACGAAAAGGTGTGTGCATGTGTGTGCGGGGGCAAATTTATTGCAAGGATTTTGAAAAATGATGTAAGCATCCTGGATCACCTTATATTCATGAATAGTCATACGTTATTAGCCCCAGATACAGTTTTGTGTTTGCCTTTACTGTTAGAAAATGTCCAGTTATATTGATTTAATTATTTTAGGTTAATGAGAAAACTAAACAAGATGGTTCAATATATAAGTGATGTGTTTGTGTCTGGTCAAGTAAAGCAGAACTGGTATGGTAAGTGGGACCATCAGTGTGCATGCGTGTGCATGTGCGTGCGTGTGTGTGTGTGTGTGTGTGTGTGTGTGTTTCCATCCTAGGAGTGAGAGAGGTGGTGAGGAAATAACCCAGCACAAAGAAGTAAACCACGTCAAAATCTAAATAACCCTCCTGGTTAGAGACCATGCCTATGTTCGTGTAATGTTTCAAGCAGGCTTTTATTTTAGCAAAAACCAATTTTTATGTATCTCATTAATGTTGATTATTTACATTTTATTTGCTTCTTGTCTTTATTAATGTTTCCATTATAAATTTTATTTGACTTTCTGGTTGATTCAGAAAATTTCTGCTTAATTTTCTTTTTTTTTCAAGTTTATTTTTTATGCATTACTTATTTTGAGAGAGAATGCACACATACAAGCACACAACGGTGGGAGGGGCAGAGAAAGAGAGGGAGAGAGAGAGAATCTCAAGCAGGCTCTAAGCTGTGAGCACGGAACCCAATGTGGGGCTTGAACTCATGAACCATGAGATCATGACCTGAGTCAAAACTCAAGAGTCAGATGCTTAACTGACTGAACCACCAAGGCACTGCTCTGCTTAATTTTCTGCACAAAGTACACTAGAGCTTTCCAGTTCTCTCTCTCTTTGGAGTATAACCCACTGGAATGAATGCTGAATTCTATCTCAGGATACCTTGGATGAGACCCCATGGCCTGGCCAGTATCTTACATCAGTTTCTTCCACTTTAGAGGCCTTAGTTTCCACATTCCCCCCCACCCCCCAAAATGAGAAGTTTGCATGTGAACTGAGGTTCTCAAATTTGATGGAGCATAAGTATCATGTGGGGAGTTTGATGACCATGCACATCCATATCTCCAGCTTCGGGGAATCTGAGAGTGCTGTTTGGTGGCACCAGGGCCACTGCTTTGGAACCAGCACTCCAGGCCATCCAGATGCAGGTGTGTTGTGGTCCCACACTGAGAAACGCCATCCTCAGGCCACGGTCCTTATGCTGGAGGCACATCAGAATCACCCAGACAGCTCTGAAGTCATAACGTTGACACCAATGTCTAGGCCTTAACCTAGGCCAGGGTAGACTTGCCAGGGCACAGATTTTGTTTAAAAAGCTCCCTTGGTGACGCAGTACAGTCGGGATGAAAAACCTCTTCTCTCAGCAGACGTGTTAGACCCTTTACAGTCTGAACCTGTTACTTAAACAGGTAGTTCTGGGTCAAATGGTAAGCCAGAATAGACAGGTGGGTGGTGGCACAGGAACCCATGTGACAGAATGATAGGAGACAATGGCAACTGTGGGAAGGAGATTCAAGGGTAGAGGGGAAACCTATTCTTTAACCATCAGTCAGGTCACCTCAGTTAATCCTGACTTAGTATCACTTTCTTATCATGTGTAAAGATGAGGGGAACATGTCCACAGGAGTGACATGATCCATTCCAGGTCTTACAGACAGCAAGAGGCGGAGCCAGGATTTGAATCCACGTTGGTTGGACCCAAAGCCCACCAACCACATTCTACTGCCAATCTGAAGGTGGGTGGGAGGTTCCCTCACTCTTCCTGGCTGACTTGGTCCATATTCCTAGAGGGTAAATTATGTTTCCTCCAACGCATCTGGGATGGGAAAAACAAAACGCAAAACAAAAGGAACTAAGAACAAGACCCTCTAATCATCTAAAGATATTTTGCGTTTTGGTAAAACCATAGTCATTTATTTCAATGGCCATGTAATTCCTGCTTTAATGCTCCATCTCCACAGATTTAGGGTCGCTCTGGGAAAGAATCTGCATTCCGTTTACTTGTGAAGCACACCCCTGTGCCAGAACCATGAGATATGTCATGTTTCACGCATTTCCACGGACCCGCCAACATGCCTAAGAAGAGCCAAAGACATGTTATCTAGAAAGCCATTCACCAGCGTGTAGAAAGTGCATACGTGAGTCAGACCGCAGGATTCTGGGAATTTCCCAATTAGACACTCATGGGAAATGTCTCTCCTACTCACACAGCTAGTGAGCAGGGGCTGCCTTGGCTCTGCCCCAGTTTGCCTGTGTGTGTCGCCCATTCTTGAAATGTTACCTGGTCAAACTCCACGCTCAATTCTTTTTTCTTTTTAATTTTTTATGTTTATTTATTTTTGAGAGTGAGAGAAACAGAGCACAAGCAGGGGAGGGGCAGAAAGAGAGGGAGACACAGACTCTGAAGTGGGCTCCAGACTCTGAGCTGTCAGCACAGAGCCTGACGCAGGGCTCAAACCCACGGACTGCAAGATCATTACCTGAGCCGAAGTTGGATGCTTAACTGACTGAGCCACCGAGGCACCCCTCCATGCTTAATTCTAACCGGTGCATCCTAGTTATGGAGCTGAGACCCTATTCATGGACCTGTCAGCTGTCAGACAGGATCACCTAAGCTCCTCAAGGATTGCCAGAGAGCCACAGACACTTCTGCTTGGGCTTCAGGATATAGAAAACAATACATTACACATAGTTGTTTGGGGGACAATTAATACATCTGTGTTTATACAATAGCATCATATGCATTAGCCCCATGTTTGCACATAAAATGAATACAATAAGAATACAATAAGAATGCTCAGCAGTTACCTCCTTATGTTGGGATTTCAGTCCATGACTGTCTTCTTCCTTCTCTTCCTCCACCTCTTTCTCGTCCTCCTCCTTTTCTTTCTTTGCTGACCTAAATTTTAAATATTAGCCACCATGACTGTGGACACCTGGCTTACTCATACGTATTTTCCAGGACTCCATATTTCTTCCAGGGGGCCTTATTGGAGATCCCAAAGTAAGGTTTTCTTCCTGATCTGTCCTCCCATGTGTCCCAGACCCCAGACCTCCTTTCACAGAACTGCCATCGAACTTATGGTACTCTACTGCTCATTGTCTATCTATCTCACTAGAGTATAAGTTCCTCGAGGGCAGAGCCTGTGGGATCATCCTATTGCCTGTATGATGTGTACAGGCCACTATGTGCGACTCATCTACTCTCTGCTTGTTGAAGTGATGTCTATGAAACAAGGACGCTACAGCACAGAACATCTTTGGCCAGGGTCGTGTTGTGCTGTTGTGTGATAGAAGGAGCATTTGAGAGTCATGACTCTGGTCCAAATCCTGGATCCTCAATCACCAGCTTTGTGAACATGGGATACTTAACCACTTTGTGTCACAGTTTCTATATCCGTAAAAGTTGAGGACACAGATTTGTACTGTGCAGGATGTGTGTGAGGAGTCAGCAAGATGTACACCATCCTTCCCAAGCTAAGCAGTGAGGCCCAATCAGGGGGAAAATGTAAGGAGACAAATTATACATGCCCAACTCTCATTAGAAACTGTATTATGCAACAGCCAGATACCTGTCCTCTTACCTAGCTACAGAATGCTTACGAAAAAATTGTGCTGCCTCAGAAGAACATGGACGCTTAGGTGGTAGTACGTCTTCTAACTAGAAATATTTTCTAAAGGGCATTTCCTGCCTCATGAATCTAATCTTCCCTGACAGGGGAATGGCGCTCAGAGATGAAGATCGTGATGGGTGTAATACATCTTGAGTTGAGCAAAGTTATGAATTCTTTATTGCATGACCCATCTGTTTCACATTAAAAACATATTCTAAATGGCAACTGCTAGGTACATACCCAATCATGTTTTCTTGGATAATATTTTATGGATGAAAGCTGTCTACGCAGAACATAAAGACGGATTTTCTGAAAAGACGGACTGAAAAGTTAGAATTTGAAATGTCAGAAGTCACTTTCAAGGCCTCGGAAGTCATGACCCACGTCACTGGCTTGGGCCTCACCCCATAGCCTGTCAATGCTCCCTGCAGGGACTCCAACTGAACCTCTTAGCCTGTAGACACAGCGTCTCCATGGCGGGGGCATGGGGAAGATAGTCTTCTGACCTGAATGCCCTCTGAGTATATCTCTAAGCACAGTACCGGGAGGAAAACATCTAAAAGATGGTTGTAATGGTTTCCATTTGAAGAGTTAATAGGGAGGGGGGAACACTGGACATTGCATCTAACCATCTACTTCTCTACACACGAACTGCTACTGCTTTTGTTAAGACTCTTTTCGTGGACAAGTGTCTATTTCTAGGAACAAGGCAGTAGCTTCTCAACCACCTGGTGCATAACCAAGGTTCGAATTCCTAGCATCCTCAGTGACCGCTCCTTACATATTTAAATAATTTCTGATCACCTCATCTCCATCCCCAGTGGACATTACCACTCACCTGCGTTACTAGGGAGGTATCCTCACTGGCATCTCCCTGCTACTTCAGCCAATATTCTGCTTTCAGGTTAGTTTTTACAGTTCTGATTATATCATTCCTCTGTCGGATAAAGTTTCTGTGGTTCCCCATTGCCCCCCAAAATGGTCCAGAATATTTTACATGCCCTTTTATGATCTGGCTCAAATATAGCCTCGTGTTCTCCTTGTAAATCGCTCATCAGTCTACAGTCATTTCCTTAAAAATTCATGAACATTGGTTCTTTGGTGCCTCTGTAAGCACTATTTCCTCTACCCTGAATGCTTACACTTTCCATATTTATGCTTTCCCCCAAAAATATGACTAGGAGACAAGCCAAGAGCTCCTTTTTTTATATAAAGCCTTTTCTGCCTCTCCTAGTTGGAAAAATTCTTCTCATTGGAACTTTAAAAATTCAGGTTCTCAGATTGGGTGAGTCCCCTCATCTTTACAGGCTTCAAGCTCTCACGTTTGAAAATGATGGGAAAAACAGTGATTTCTTTGCAGGATTGTTGGATAAATCACACTTAGGAAAATAAGTGAAGAGTTATTTATAACATTTATGAAAGCGTATAGAGCAATATTGTCCCTGAGTAACTTCCACCTTGCGGAGCACAGCGGAAGTCTATGGGATCAACATTTTTGCTTCTTTTACATCTCCATTTGGCTCCCTTTTAGGGATGTGACACTTCATCTAGGCCTCCGTAGAGGACAATTTGCAATTGCAGAAGGAAGAAATGGAGGCATTTCCAAGCAAGAAAATGTAACAACTGTTAAGCAAGAGAAACTGCATTACTTCAGGCAAATTTCAATGCTCCGAATCCCCCGTCTTCCGTTTACATGAGTACAAACCCAAATTTGAAACCTGATATAAAGAGCTTAAAGGGGGGCGCCTGGGTGGCGCAGTCGGTTAGGCGTCCGACTTCAGCCAGGTCACGATCTCGCGGTCCGGGAGTTCGAGCCCCGCGTCGGGCTCTGGGCTGATGGCTCAGAGCCTGGAGCCTGTTTCCGATTCTGTGTCTCCCTCTCTCTCTGCCCCTCCCCCGTTCATGCTCTGTCTCTCTCTGTCCCAAAAATAAATAAAAACGTTGAAAAAAAAAATTTAAAAAAAATAAAATAAAATAAAGAGTTTAAAGGTTAAAACTGCTTTATGACTTCTTTTTTTTTTAAAGCAAATCCTGATTAAATAAATCTTTGAGTAATGCCATAATTCACCAATGGATCCATAGTATGATGGGAAAAGCTGATTTTAAGAGTGTTGGGCTTGTCAGACATAATATAATGAGGAGGCAAGCAGAGGTGAAAAATGTGTCCCTCTTTACCCTAAATGAGTCTAGATATTTTTTCTTAGCTCAGACTTACAAGCATTTGATGTTTCCATTACAGTTTTTACTACCCTATTAGGAGACAATCATTCATGACAGGGAATTTGAGCCACTCTAATGGATCTCTGCAGGTTCACCAATACCTCATAGTCCCCAGTGTCTTTGATGAGCTCACTTCCTGAAGTCATCGATAAATAAATATAACCTTGACGCCAGCCTTGGGATTTCCTGGAAATGTTCTCTGATGAGTTCTGATGCATGAGGCGAGTGAGTAATGCACTCCTAATCTTTGTTCTGGGTGACAATGGCAAGCGTGGAAGCAAGAAGTGGCAGACATTATAAGACAGAGGAACTAGTAGGAGGAACTAGGAGGCAGCCACCGCAATGGGATGTGGCAAAGGTCTGGAGGAATAAATACACATGGGATGTTTAGAAGAAAACGCCTTGGCTGGGTTCTCTTTTCATGGCCTATTGATTTTTTTTTTCATAAATTAATACAACATGAAGTAGAACTCAGAGAATCTTTAGTCTCACTTGCCCTTATCTATAATTCACACTAAGGCCTAAAGGTCTCCACTCAGGCAAATCATAGTACATCCTCCAAAGCTGAACCATTAGAAAGGTCAGTTTCAGGGGGACACCACCATGTGCTGGCTATAAAGAGAGGTACCAAATATATGATTCCTGTCCTTGTGGAATCTGAGCCCTAGTGAAATCGTAAGAAGAGTACTCAAGTAAATGCCACTCAAGAGTGTTGCATTATTCTCTAAGGTCAGAAGTCAGAAGTGGGTCTCTTTGGGCTAAGATCAAGGTGTCAACAGGGTGCCTGGGTGGTTCAGTTGGTTGAGTGTCCAACTCTTGAATTCAGCTCAGGTCATGAATCCAGGGCCATGGGATCAGTCCCTGGGTATGACTCTGTGCTAAACATGGAGCTTGCTTGGGATTCTCTCTCTCTCTTCCTGTCTCTCTCTCCCCCTCGGTCCCAGCTCCCCTCCCCCAGGTTCTCTCTCTCAAATAAAACAAAAATTAAGATCAAGGTGTCAGCAGATTGTGCTCCCTCTGGGGGCCCTCAGGGGAGTCCATGTCCTTGCCTTTTCCTGCCTCCAGAGACCACATGCACTCCTGGTTTCCTGGTCCCTCTTCCATCTTCAGAGCCAGCCATGTGGTGTCCCTGAGTCTTTCTCTGATGTTTCTGCCTCCCAGTCTCACCTGTAAAGACCCTGTGGTACTTTGTACCCAACTGTATTAACTCCGAATGACCTCCCCAACTAAGATCCTTAATCAAATCTTATTCCCAAGGTCTTTTTGCATGTAAGGTAACATATTCATAGGTTCTGTGAGTTAGGACATGGGCATCTCTGGAAGCAAGAGCAGAAATGGGAGAAGTTATTTCTGCACCTGCAATCAGCAAGGACATTCTTAGTTCACTCAACAAGTGTTAGCTTCAGCCTACGCTGTGACAGACACTGTGCTAGACTTCAATGATAAGAAGGTGAGGAAAAAATAGGCATGATGTCTGCCTACACTGAAAATACAATATAGATGGGGTGGTGACATCAGAGGATCACAAAGTCAGCATAGAATCCCACCATGTGGATGTCCAGGGGGCAAAGGTGTAGGATGCTATGAGAATGAACAATGGGATCTGGGAAGAAACTGCCCCAGGCCACAGGGAAGCCAGTGCTGCCAAGGCTTTGGTGGGGAGAGCCTGGAAATGGTAAAGAATGAAAGTCCAGTGAGCCTGGTGCTTGGGGCGGGATGGGGGGCATAGCACGAAGCTGGAGGGATAGACTGCAACCAGACCATTCAGAGCCTTGCACGATAAGGCAAGGATTTTAGTCTTCAAAGAATGTAATGAAAGGGTTTACATCGTGTGTGTGTGTGTGTGTGTGTGTGTGTGTAGATCACAAAAAATAACATAAGGAGAATGATGGATTTGGAAAAGCGAGCTTATAGACTGATGGTGTCCCCCTAAAGTTCTGAATGAAAGCTCTAATCCCCAGTGCAAGTATATCTAGAGAGAGGGTCTTTGAGGAGGTCATTAAAGGCAAGTGAGGTTATAAAGGTAGGGCCTTGATCCACACAGGAGTGGTGTCCTTACAAGACACACACACACACACACACACACACACACACAGAGAGAGAGAGAGAGAGAGAGAGAGAGAGAGAGAGAGAGAGATGTGCATATGCAGAGCAAGGCAATGTGAGGACACAGGGAGAAGGCAGCCCCTGCAAGCCAAAGAGAAGGGCCTCAGGAGGACAGAAGCCAGTTGGCATCTTAATCCTGCGCTTGTAGCCTTCAGAGCTGTGAGAAGATAAGGTTCCATTGTTGATGCCACCCACTCTGTGGTATTTTGTTACGGCAGCCAGAGCAGACGAACATGGAGAGTCCTTGTTCTACTCAACCCAGCAGAGGCTCCCCTGAAGAGCTCAGGGTAGGAAAGGGAGGGATCAGGTCATGGAACTTGATAATGAGGCATTAGGGACAGGACAGAACCAATATGTAAGTCGTGGTCAGAAAGGATTTGCAGAGAAGGACACAGAGATTGCTCTAAAAGTGTTTAAGTATATGTAGTATTCATATTGAGTTTCATACATTTGAAAATTAACAAAAAATAGGGGCACCTGGGTGGCTCAGTTGGTTGAGTGTCTGACTTTGGCTCAGGTCATGATCTCTCAGTTCTTGAGTTCAAGCCCTGCATTGAGCTCTGTGCTGACAGCCCAGAGCCCGGAGCCTGCTTCGGATTCTGTGTCTCCAACACTCTTTGCCCCTCACCCATTTATGCTCTGTCTGTGTGTGTGTCTCTCTCTCTAAAAAATAAAAAAAAAACATTAAAAAATTAACAAATAAATATGGCATAGAGAAATACACACTGACTTAAGGTAGATTAAAAAGAGTTTAAAATTCCAGATTATATTTACTGTATTAATCAGCATTCTCCAAAAAAACAGAACCAAGGAATATGAATATATTCTTCATAATAAGAAAATGTAATAGTGTGTGTATATATCTTTATCTATATATCTATATCTATATCTCATAATCTCTCTCTCTCTCTCTCTCTCTCTCTCTCTCTCTGGATTTTGGAGGTAACCATATACCACATTTGGGAATACTTTTCAAATCCATTTACTGGGTCACCCATAGGCTGCAAGGTTTCAAGTGGACCCTTCACAAAAGAAGGCTCTGTTTAAAGTCTACTCTGTAGTTTAGACTTTGCACCAGCTAGTGGTAAAAGGAGGGTCTGTGGCAATGCAGTAAGAGGTCTCTGGAAGCCCTGGATAGGAAGGTATCAGTGCATGTTTCTAGGTATTTGAAGAAAGATCATGTTCTCTTGACTCCTATTGTTTATCTGGGTTTTTGGTTGTCCATATTTTCCCCCTTTTCTGTCTTGTTTTTCATTAGGATTTTGTTTTATACAGACACCAGATGAGAGTTTTTAAGAGTCTTTCTATGACTACCTTGAACATGATATAAAAATTCTGTAGCATCAATAAAAAAATAACACAATTCCGTGCAAGGCTAATGTTTCCCAGCTCCTTCATAGATGTTACATCATGCGCACCTTGTAATAACCCCATGCAGTGGGCTATCATCTTTCTTTACTTCACAGATGGGCAAACTGAGGTTCAGAGAAGTTGATTTATCCTGGGCACAGAGGTAATAAGTAGCTGGGTCTCTCAGTGTCCTTGGGGCAACTGGTATGGCAGTGAACTAGACATATTCTGGAGAACCTTCCAGAGAAAGCATGAAGAGCATCGTGAGAACCTGAACTAGAATATTACATCCAGGTACTTTCAAACTCTGCTTAGTCTAGAGATTGTTATAAGGTTTTGAAGGTGGGGATCCAGAGAATATCAATATATTTAAATTCCCCTGGAAACTTGTATCTTGGCATCACCAGTGATGGTGCAGTCGTGGAAAGAAGAAAAGGAGATTATATTAATCAATAAAAACTGTGTGGTGGTTATGGTTTCTACAGTTAATCAGAGGAATAACTTAATAAATTGGAGGCTTCCTCTGCCACCACAAAACTCATCTTCCCCATCCCCTCTGGCAGCCTCAGTTAATTGGAATTTTCTTCCTGATGGTGTCACTGAAGCCGTTATTCACACAGGATCTTTATCAGATTGCCAAAAGTTCCTATTGGCTGTTATTTTGGGGCATGCTGTATCTAAGAAATCGTCAAGTGCATTTCTCGGATTTCACACACTGTCTTTCTTGACAATATGTTTCCTGACAAAGGTTTTTAGTAACAGAACTTCCCGTCAGCGATCAGAATTGGTCACCCCAGCAAGTACAGGGACCCTCTTCATTTCTTGGGTGGTATGACATCATAAGGAGACCATGATGCTTAAGAATGAGTTTCACATTCCGATTTAATAAACATTTTACTGTAAATCCTGGTCCAAACAATCATCCTTTGGGCACTAGACATCGAAACCCACCAAACACAAGGCTGCCTGTATGGGAAGCAAGAGGACACAGAGGTCTGGGTCTAAGTCCAGGCCAGGGGGTCCGGCTCTTATAGATCTGTATTCCCTTGGGTGGTCTGCATCAGTTTCAATGGCAGTGCCTGCTCTATGGATCTGTCATGACTGTATTCTTTAGATGTTCCTTTGCCCCTTGATGGGCCATCCCCTACTCTAGCTAATAATTTCTTTTATTACATTTTTCACTTTCAAAATACTCTGTGGCTTCTGTCTCCTGCTTGGACACGGACTCTTGACTAATACAAACAGGGACACACCCTGTTGGTTTAAGGGACACACCTCATGTTGTGGCGAAGCATCCCAGCCTCGCAGGGCATTACCTCCAACTTGTGTGCTGAGTCTCAGAAGCTTATTCTATCTGTTTATCAAGCCAGTGATTTTGTTTTATAAGGCACGTGGTGAAAAAAATTAATTTGTACGTTTTAGCTTGTTATAAATTCTCCTTCACAGTCAAATGATTTCCTCGGATAGCGTCAATGAGAAGTGAGATTAGAATGGTAATGACTTCCACACGTCGCTGAATGATGGTTCTGTTAGAATATCTCCTGCAGGGTAGACAAATCTGTTTCCAGAATATGTATGTGTTTCCATTAGAATAAGTTGCTGCCCACTCCACCATGGAAGGGAAAAGTGCTACCATCCCCCCACCCCTGACCTGGTAGCAGGAGGTTTGCATTTGGTGGTGACCATACAATTTATTTTCTAAAGTAGGACACTTTTGAGAAAGAAAAGAGGAGCTGATGAGACACCAGGCAGGAGGGATGGACCAAGGCTCTAGGGGAAAATTTGAATGCGTGATCACTCCATGCCCTGGGTACCTAGCCTCAGTCTCTGCTGAGGACAGTCTCAGTGCTTCGCAGGAGCAATGGCCAGTCTAGCTTGGTGAAGGATGTCTAGCTTGTCCAGCCTGTCCTGCCCACACATAGTCTTCATTCTTGACGCCATAGGTGCCTTGTGTATAGACCCATAAAAAAGATGCCAGGGTCCCTGGGGAAAGAGGCTGACTGACATCCATACAATGTTTCCCTCGTCCTCCTGATGACTGAGAGCTTCCCCCACTGGCTGTCTCTCCTGATGCTCATTTAGTTTTATCATAATATCTTTATTTTCTGTGCCCTTTCCAAGTGGTCCATTCTTATGTTGCTTCTCTACACTACACCTAATTCCCAATAGTTTTTTTTTTCAAAATCCCTAAGCAGCCCAGACAAGGCATTTGCAATCATTGAAGGCTGTGTCTTGTTCCACTGCACAATGAACATACAGAAATATGACCCAAATTCTTCTCACTGAGACCACCTCACTTAGGCTGGTCTAACAACGTACCGTAGTTGGTTTGCTTCCTCACTGCTCTGGAGGCCAGAAGTCTGAGATCGGGGTGAAGGCACGGTTGGGTCTTAGTGGGAGTTCTCTTCCAGGCTTGCAGATGACCCTCTTATTGCTGTGTCTTCACATGGGGTGGGGGGGAGGGGGAGGGAGAGACAGAGGGAGAGGGACAGAGAGAGTATGAAGAAAACATAGCAAATCACAAAGCTAAATTTCACGTGTATACCACATCATTTTTAATGTCTATTTCCAATCACGCTACTCCATTGAAACATTGTGCTAGTACTACATTATAGTTAAGCCCCTATAGGCGAGACAAAACCATGCAGTTGTATAAGAAAGTGAGGTACCTTTATTTCAAGGTTAGTGCAATGCCAAGAGTGAACCTGCCATGGAAGATGGAATCCTACCACTAATTTCATTATATCTTGATCTGTGTAATCATGGGGTTCCACTATATTAACGAAAGCTTTCATTTATTAAGCACTTGCTAAGGGGCAGATCTGTGTCATTGCTTTTCATGAATTATCTTGCTTAATTCTCTTATCAGATTTATCAGCCCTCTTTTACACCAGAGGAGCCCGATTCAAAGAAAGATTAATGAGTGTGCCCAAGGTCATACAGCTTGTAAACAGAGGTATAGGTTTTATCCTAGGAAATCTTATACAGGGACCGTGATTAAAATGTCTCATTAGTCCCGTAAAGATATAAGGGAAACATTATGCGCTTAGAGAAAAAAGAAATACACAAAGTGCTTATAATAGGTAGGATTGTTGATGGATAAATTATCTGAAAAGCACTAAGAGCTTGGCAAAGGGCTGTTAGCATGTGAAGCCAGCTCTTGCTGCCAGCGGTGAAGTCGGATGCCACTGCCTGTGTCTCCTTAGAAGGACCCCAGCCAATTGCAACCGTCCCAGTGCATCTGTGGTTGGCTAATTTGCTGGATAAATTCTGGCCTGGAAGCCAGGAAATCATCTTTGAAAATGAGCTAGAAGACCTTTCCCAAAGTTTTGCAGAACTGACCAAATGGCCAATTTTCTCAGGTGTCCATTTGCTCATTTGTGTTCTAGGGTGGTCAGGCTTCCAAACCGCATGTACACGTGTGCACACACACACATGCATGTACATACACACGCACACACCTATTGTTTAACAGATGCCCTCCCCCTGTGTGCTTCATGTATCAGTGCAAGACACATACGTGTTCGGAGTGGGGCAGAGTCCATGGTTTAGACATGTATCTGAAACACACAATGTCTTGTGTGGTTGTTATGAAACTAGGTACATGGTGGAAGCTTCCAAAAGCTTCAGGTATACAGTCACCCCTCTTCTGTCTTTTGTACAACCAGACCCCAGAAAATCCCACAGTCCACTCTTTTCCAAAAACTGCAAGGGCACGACTAGTCTCAAGGTATCAGCCTACTTCTTGATAGGAGATAAAGAGGAGTGACCACAGGGACATCCCATAAGGGGAGTATGGTTGCAAAATGTGCTCTTGTCCACTGCTTCTTCAATGCTATTATGGGCTGTGTGATGTTCCCCTAAAGGATAGATTGAAATCTGAACCCCTGATACCTGTGAATGTGACCTTATTTGGGAATGAGGTCTTTGCCGGTACAATGGGTTTAAGACGAGGCCGCACCGAGTTAGGGTGAGTCCTAACCCAAATCGCTGGGGGCTCTTGTAAGAAGAGCAGAAAAGCCACAGAGACACAGGGGAGAGCACTATGTAGTGACCCAGGCAGGTTGAAGTGGGGCACCTACACAAGGCGACACTCAGGATTTCTGACATCACAAGAGCCTGGGAGGAAAACATGGAACCGGTTCTCCCGAGAGCCTCAGAGCAAGCATGGCTCCTCCACACCTTGAGCTCAGAGTTCCAGCCTTCAGAACTGCGAGGGATCACACTTCTGTTGCTTTAGGCTGCCCAGTTGTGACACTTCATACAGGAGCCCCAGAACACTGCCGTGATGCCCTGCTTTGCTGACCTGGCTCACACTGACTTGGAGGTGTGTTCCGTTTACGTTTTGCTTTTCTTTCTGGTGAATATCATCCACTGTTTCCACTGTTACAGGAGGCATTGCCCTGCTTCCTCAAGCCCTTGGGCCATTTAGTTTACACTCACATTCTCAACACAACCCCCCTCCACAAAAATAGCAAGGGAACAAAGCCCTTTCAGTGCCGGGCCAAGGACGGAGAGGCGGTCCCAGCGTGGTAAGGGGCAGCCTGCTACACCCTGAGTCAGATGGGCCTCCCCCTGGTCCCTTAGTGCCAGAGAAGCTCCAGACTCTCAATTCCACACACATACAACATTTGAAAGTGCTGGCGATGGGGAAGGGAAGGGGGAATACTAGTTTCAAACAGAGAGGGAGGAAAACCATAAGAGACTGTTAAATACAGAGAACAAACTGAGGGTTGATGGGGGTGGGGGTGGAGGAGAGGGGAAAGTGGGTGATGGGCATTGAGGAGGGCACCTGCTGGTGGGAGTATTGTCTGTATTGTCTGTAAGCAACGAATCATGGGAACCTATTCCCGAAGCCAAGAGCACACTGTATATGCTATGTTAGCTAACTTGACAATAAATTATATTTTTAAAAAAATGAAAGAAAGTTCTGGTGAACACTCGGGCTCCCAGGCTCCATCTCAGACCTCCTGAGCCAGCCTTGGACCACCGCCTCCCGCCCCCTTCACCTGGGACTGCAGAACTCTGCCTGCGACCTCACACAGATTGCCCCTGGCACACATTTGGAATAACAGTCTTGTTGGTTTTGTTGATGAGCTCAGTCTGTTCACTCTGACCTGCACTGTTCCCTGACTTCCACCAGGCATCCCCACACTACCCTCTGAATGATGGGATGCATGCATCCATCACCCGGTGAGGCTGAGAACGGAAAGCACGTGGCAGCATGTGCACAGGAACTTGACCGTCTTTAGGGAGGGGCACACCTTCTCCAATCCAGGGATATGGAAAGACACGAAGGCGCTCAGTATCCTGTTTAGGCTAATCTGAACTTACAGTACAATGGTGCATGTCCACTATTTATTATAGCTAGTTGGTAGTTTGTGCTATTAAAAACTGAGAATCTTGGTTTCTGGCCAGCACCACATGGCTGATGTACATCAAATATGTCACTCTACAAGGAGTGGAGACCATGGCCCCAGGAACCTACAGCTTAGGTAACTGTTGTTTGCAGAACATCCACTTAAATATCAATTGCCATTCCATTTCTTCCTAAGTGAGTCTGGATTAATCCAGGTAACCAGCTGGTTTTCTCCATTGCTAAAAATGAGTATTTAAACATCTCCATGCCCACTGTCCCATCTTTCACTGGTTATTGGTGACAGTTCTGGGCTTTGGCTCTTGACAAGAAAATCTAAAACATATTGTGGCCGTTCTGCAATGCTACACCTTCTAGAATGTTATAGGAAGCAGTCTGAGGCACCCGTGAATATAAATTCCTCTGCCACCATGTATAAGCA
Organism: Felis catus; assembly: GCF_018350175.1. NCBI lineage: Eukaryota > Metazoa > Chordata > Mammalia > Carnivora > Felidae > Felis > Felis catus. The sequence goes on from NC_058385.1 coordinate 79,063,145, forward strand.
AACTACATCTGTAAAAATTCAAGAAGGTATGAAAGTAGGGAACATTTCAATAACTGATGCATGTGGTCATATTTGAACTTTGTCTGGAGGGATGATTGTATGGAAGATAAAGACATTTGATATTCAGCCAAAGTAGGAAGGTGAGAGGGGGCACGTGGGTGCTCCAGGAATGATGAATCATGGGCTGTGGCGCAATCAAGGCATGCAAGAGAGAGGAGGGAGGTGGGGAGGACGCAGAGGTAGAGACAAATGAAGAAGAACCTTCAAAGGCCCCAGGCAGTTCAGTTTGTATTCAGGAGGTAATGCTGAACCTAGGAGAGAAGGGGAGCAATCAGTTTAGAAGGCAACCAGGAAGTTCTCTGTCATTAGGGGGGAAAATGAATTAGAAATAGTGCAAGCAATGAGGAAGTTTTGGAACCGGTCCATGTAAGTGAGAAGGAGAAACTGAACCAGCACTACAGAGGTTGAAACAAGAGAAGAGATGATAGATATTTGGGAAAAGAAACAGAAAAATTGATTTTCAGCAAGTGAGTAATGTAAACCTCTTGGTATATGCCTCTTCCAGAGCAGACAGTAGATTTGGTTCTACTGGCTGAATAATAGATGAGAAGGTATGTTGATGACTAAAGTTAATAAGAATATTGTAACAATGCTTAAATGAACATGCCAGGGTTGGAAACCAACTAGGAATATGTGTGACTAGAGATTCAGCACGAAGCACCACTGTTCTGTGGTTGGTTTTTAGTGATGGTTCCAGCGATGGGGAAGGGAATAGTATTGGGATAGGTGACATATCAGGCATTGGGAATATATCCTATAGGGCCAAAGCCCTGATGTTGCCAAACACTGTTCTAGATGCTTGGACTACATCAGGAAAGTAGTAAACAGAAAACCCCTGCCTTCTTCAGGTAGGTAACTGTATCTGTTATCTTCTTTCCTGAAAACTTGTACCCATAAATACCCTAAGTGCTAGGATAGAGAAATAAATGTCTTACCCATAAAACCAGGAAGAGGAACTTTGGACATTGTCCTATAAAATTATGATACTTGCTTTCTATAGCTCTTGAGCTCCCATTCTGTACCCTGCCTAGAATAATAGTTCCTCATGCACTGTTCCCTTGGGTAGACACAGCAACTCCATCCTTATGGTGTTGGGAGTGGTAAGGGGCGCCCCAGTGAGGCTGGCCCCATTAGGTGCCACTCTGATGCTGGAGGACTAGATCAGTGCCTCAACAGGGTGTGTGCTTCTGAGCTTGCCAACCCAGAGAGTTCACTTTTATTCTCTTAAGACAACTATCATTTATATGCCATCCAGGTGAGCAGTTTAGCATACTAATAACCATACAATTGTAATGTCATTGATAGAAGCCATAAAAACCGAGTCATCAAAGAGGAATTGGATTGCTTGTCTTCACATCAGAGAGAGGAGGCTGACTGCTGCCCCAAACAGGACCTTGGTGAGATTAATGAACTCAAACTCTGGTGCACAGCCTCACATACCTGGAGAAGAGAACTGAGAGGCCCTCCAGAGCTCATCTTGCTCTGCAGGATGACTCCTACTTAGCAAGCTAACAATACGAAACTGGGCATCCACGTCTTCATTTTCATGGGGAGACATAGCTGCCAAACTAATGAGTTCATTCTTTCATACTAGGGAAATCCATTCAGGAGACCAAATCATGAGACATTAAATGATGAGAGCTGATCTAACACGAATAGAGCATTGGTGATGCAACGGGCACTAGGTGTTTAATTCATGCCATCACATTTCATTAGAACGAGGATGCTGTGAGCTGAGGTACCTGAGCTTCTGGAGTCTCTCTACCTTTTCCGGAGGTGTGTGTGGCAGAACCAGAACTTGAACCCACCTCTGGCTGTCCCTAAAAGTGTTCTCACAATGCTCCATCCTGAACATTTAAAATCTTCCTAGAATTATTTAATTAAGATGCTGGAAGGTTATTCTTCAGTCTTTTAGAGTGGGGGACAGAAATGCATGGAAACTGAGAACATGGAGTCCAAAGTCAGAGTGTGGTTCTGAGTCTGGTCCTGCTTCCTGCATGGCTGACATCGGCAAATTAGTTCAACTCTTAGAGCAGAAGTACTTTTACTATGAAAATGGGAGCAATTATAGCAAAGTGCCTGGCATGTAGAAAGAGCTCAATAAATATTAACTATTCTTTACTTTTATACCCAGATTAGTTGTCCATTGTTTTTGAGGGGACATTTATGAGAACCAATGTTGGCCTTGTTGAATAAAATAATTCTTCCTCAGGATAATCCCTACACATCCTGGTTTCTTCTCCACTTATTTTTTTGTGTGTGGTTTTCTCAAGGTTTTACACACACTCTGTCATTTTCCTTCCATATCTTTACTTCAGAAACTTCAATGATGACACAATTCCATACTGTGAGTCTCATTTTCTAGAAGCAGCCTCTAGTCCATGTCACTTCATTGGATGTGGGTTTTTCTCACAAGCAGGATGGCCCAGTCCCCTCCCAGGGTGGCCCCTTCTGATTGTTGCTGGTTACACTGTGGGAGCGGTTTAATGGGCCTCTAAACTGTGTGGACACTCTTATACACGGAAACCACCTGGGAAATTAGGAGAGCAAGGACTTTATGATCCTCCTCTGAAAGATGGAGACACTGAGACTCGTGGAGAAGCAGGCCACTTGTCAGCAACTTGATCCGGGTCAGCGTTCAACAGATTTGAAAGCATATCCCCTTCCGCGATCTGGGTGGCTTGCAGGACAGCCTGGTGAGGCAAGACATATAGGCGTTGTCAACCCCATCTAAGAAGATGCAGTGTCTGTATCCCAATTTCAAATCCATTCTCTACAGGACAAAATTCATTCTCTAAACTGGCACCATGGATTAGTATCTGCCTGCCTGCCCGGTTTCATCACTCCTGACGTTCTGCCCAAGATCTATGGACCAGTCACATAGAATTGCTGGTAGCGCCCCTCTGCCCATCTACCTGACCCTGCTCATTCCCACAGACTCCCCTCAGGAACTCCCCGCCAAACATGCGCATGGCTGGTTCTCAGCTCCTGCTCTGCTCTCACACGCCCTCTTTATGATGTCCTTTTATGTGTCTTTTCACCAAGTAACTCTGACCCCTTTTTTAGGTAAGGTGTTTTTTAAAAATTTTTTGATGTTTATTTTTGAGAGAGAGAGAGAAAGCGAGAGAAAGAGCAAGTGGGGGAGGGGCAGAGAGAGAGGGAGACAAAGACTCGGAAGCAGAGTCCAGCCTCTGAGCTGTTAGCACAGAGCCCAATGCGGGGTTTGAACCCACAAACTGTGAGATCATGACCTGAGTCAAAGTCAGATGCTTAACTGACTGAGCCACCCAGGCATCCCAAAGTGGTTTTTTGTTGTTGTTGTTGTTGTTAATAGACTTTATTTAAAGAAAATGGTTTTAGATTTACAGAAAAATTGAGCAGATACTATGGAATTCTCTTTTCCCTCTCCCTTGCACGTTTGCCCTTATTGTTACCAGTATGGCCCATTTGTGACACTTAAAGAGCCAATAGCACTGCAGCATTATCAATTGAAGACCATACCTCTCTTTGCAGGTGCAGTTCCATGGGTTTTGACAAATGCATCATGTCATGCATCTACCAGGATAGCCCTGTACCCCCCAAATCACTGCCTCATCCATTCATCCCTTGCCTCTTCCCTAGAGCTCCTGGGGACCACTGATCTTCTTACCCTCTCTACAGTTTTGCCTTTTCCTGAACGTTACCTGATTGGAACTATACACTATGTAGCCTTTTCAAACTGGCTTCTTTCACTCAGCCCTATGGGTTTAAGGCTTCTCCATGCTGTCTCGTGGCTTCATAACTCATTTCTTTGTTGCTAAATGATACTCCATGTATGGATCTACCTCCAGTTGGCTTATCTACTCAATTATTGAAGGCCATCTTGGTTGCCTCCAGTTTTGAGTGATTTATAAGGAAAGCTGATATAAACATCTGTGTGTAGGTTTTGGCACAGACATAAGTATTCAAATCATTTGGAAAAAATACCTCGAAGCACAATTGCTGAATCATATGGTAAGGCTATGTTTAGCTTTATAAAAATACTGTCACTGTCTTCCAAAATGGCTGCACCATTTTGCATTTCTACCACACGGACTGAGAGTTCCTTTTGCTCTGCATCCTTGTCAGCATTTGGTGTTGTCATTTTAAAAATTTTAGTCATTTAAATATGTATGTATGGCATCTCGTTGTTTTACTTCACATTTCCCCAATGATATATATTTAGCATCTTTTTCATATGCCAATCTGCTACCTGTATATCATCTTTGGTGAGGTGTCTGCTCAGATCTTTGGCCAATGTTTTTACTTGGGTGTTTGTTTTCTTATTTTTGAGTTTTAAGGGTTCTTTGGATATTTTGGATACAAGTCCTTGATCAAATATGTGCTTTGCAAATATTTTCTCCTGGTAAGGAGAAATATGTTTAAATATTCTCTTAATGACTCTTTCTTAACTTTAACAATTTTCCTTTATGAAATTAAAATAGTTTCTAAAAGAAGTCAAGCAGAAGTTCTGTCCTCTGCCCTGCAGCCCTATTCCTCTCCATTCCCCAAATGCCATTAGTAGGAAGCTCTTTGTACTCTTGCTTTAAAATTCAAATCAGTGCTGCCTCCCCGAAGAAGCTGCTATAGTTTTGACCATCACCACCTGATATGGAGTCAGCACACAACAAAGAGGTTTGACCAATATTGTTGAATACATGAATTTGTGTGTTGGTGGGGATGTGGAGAAAAGGGAACCCTCTTGCATTGCTGGTGGGAATGCAAAGTGGTGCATCTGCTCTGGAGAACAGTATGGAGTTTCCTCAAAAAACTAAAGATAGAACTACCCTATGATCCAGCAATGCACTATTAAGTATTTACCCCCCAAATACAAAAATACAGATTCTAAGGGGCACATGCACCCTAATGTTTATAGCAGCACTATCAACAACAGCCAAATTATAGAGACAACCCAAATGTCCATCGACTGATGAATGGATAAAGAAGATGTGGTATGTACATATATGTGGGGTGTGTGTGTGTGTGTGTGTAATGGAATATTACTCAGCCACCAAAAAGAATGAAGTCTCGCCATTTGCAACAACATGAATGGAACTAGAATGTATTATGTTAAGAAAATAACTTAACCAGAGAAAGATAAATACCATATGATTTCACTCATATGTGGAATTTGAGAAACAAAACAGATGAACATATGGGAAGCAGGGAGAAGAGAAGAGAGGGAAACAAACCCCAAGGGACTCTTAACAATAGAGAACAAATTGAGCATTGATAGAGGGAGGTGGGGGAGGATGGGCTAGATGGGTGATGGGGATTAAGGAGAGCACTTGTTGGGATGAGCATGGGGTGTTGTATGTAAGTGATGAATCACTGAATTCTACTGAAACCAATATTGTACTGTATATTAACTAAAATTTTAATTAAAAAAATTTTTGCTAACAACAAAAAATTGAATATATTAAATTAGTCCCTGATATATAGAAGAGTAGGTGTTCTGCTCCTGCAGACCACTTTTAAGACTCATCCAGGAGGGGCACCTGGGTGGCTCAGTCGGTTAAGCGGCCGACTTCGGCTCAGGTCATGATCTCGCGGTCCGTGAGTTCGAGCCCCACGTCAGGCTCTGTGCTGACAGCTCAGAGCCTGGAGCCTGTTTCAGATTCTGTGTCTCCCTCTCTCTCTGACCCTTCCCCGTTCATGTTCTGTCTCTCTCTGTCTCAAAAATAATAAATAAACGTTTAAAAAAATAAAAAAAAGACTCATCCAGGGATTTAAATTCCCCTCTCAAACTGACATAACTTAATAAAATATACAAAAAAAGGGAGTACATTAATATATCTAATCTAAAAATTGCTTTTTATATACATATGAAACATTTGGAATTTCAACCAGGTATTCACAAATAAATCTCAACACGTTTGGAATAACTGAGATACAGGTCATATTCTCTGAGCACAATAAAATCATATACTAATAGTAAAAATATAAAGGAACAAAATAACCTATAACCTTTACATATTAAAAGAAAGGCAAAACTACTCGCAGCTAAATGACTTAGAAGGTCTCCAATATTTGCACATATGTTAATTATAGTATAGAGAAGTTGACAGTTAATCAACATTTCCTTTTTTAAAAAAAATTTTAATGTTTATTTATTTTTTATTTTTTTTAACATTTATTTATTTTTGAGACAGAGAGAGACAGAGCATGAACGGGGGAGGGTCAGAGAGAGGGAGACACAGAATCTGAAACAGGCTCCAGGCTCCGAGCTGTTAGCACAGAGCCTGAGGCGGGGCTCGAACTCACAGACCGCGAGATCATGACCTGAGCCGAAGTCGGCCGCTTAACCGACTGAGCCACCCAGGCGCCCCAATGTTTATTTATTTTTAAGAGACAGGCTGCCAGCGGGGAGAGGCAGAGAGAGAGGGAGACACAGAACCAGAAGCAGGCTCCAGTCTCTGAGCTGTCAGCACAGAACCTGACGCGGGGCTGGAACCCACCAGCTGTGAGATCATGACCTGAGCCCAAGATGGACACTTAACTGACTGAACCAGCCAGGCATCCCTCCTTTTTTTTTTTTTTTTTTTTTTTTTTAATAACCTTCCTGAAGATGGTGTTTGGTCAGTTCGCCTAAGTTACACATTCTTGTAAATCACAGTCTTTTATCACATTACACTTATAAGAAGAAGGTTTGGCATATCTCAGAAATTTCTGAACTTTATTTCTTGGAAATATTTATTCCTCAGGTTCTTCAAAGGTGTCCCAGGGGGTGACATGGGAGCAGCAGCTTTGGCCAGTCACCAGGAGGAGCTGTCTCAATGTAAGAATGATCTGGACTCCATGTAAATAGGCTTCTAACTCAAAATGATTGAAACATAAAGGAGGGTACCGTTGCTATAATTTAAGGCCAAGGGCAATATGGAACTTCAAAGTTGCTTGATTCAGTGACTCAATTATATCATTAGGAACCAATGCATTATTTGTTTTCTCTTCACATTGCCATGAGTTATGTGGCTTCATTCTTAGCTTCAAAGAAAGTTTGCTGAAACAATACCATGGGTCACACACAAACACTAGATTCAGGGAGAGAAGGAAGAGTGCTTTCTGTTTGGTTTCTCCCCTAGAAATAAGGAAACTTTCCCCAGAAGACTCCATCAACCATCACTACATGAACTGGGTGGACTCCAAGAACACCTGCAGATAGCATAGGGTTAGCTTCCATTGAGGCACGTTAGTGGGGTGGTGTGTAAGTGTATCCCCTTAAGAGAAATTACTACTGGATTTAACTATCTCAAAAATTATCCTCAATTATCAGTCTGCAGTGTGTGACTATGAATACCCCAGGGTTGTGTGAGACAGGATATTTAAAGCTCCATCTAAGGGCTGGCACTAGCCAAACAGCGGTGGATTCTAAATCTGTTTCTAGATCCCTGTTGGATCAATTGGAACCTTACTTACTCCTTGTGTCATTGTTTCTGGGGTTCTTGGCAAAAGAGAACATTTCCCTCTCCACATGAAGAAGTTGCAAGCCAACAAAACAAAGGGTGCAACTGTGGGGGGTGTAGAGTCTGGAGATCAGAGGGTGTGGTGACCCAGATGGCAAAGAGAAAGACAAGCTGGCTGTCCCAGTGAGAGCTGGGGCAGGGGTGGGCTGGAATGGGCCACACCCAAGGTCATGGCACTGAGTCACCCTTGGGACTCTCACACTGGCATGGCTATAAATAACATCCATGCCTCAAGCAAGTTGCCCATCCATAAGGGTTTCTAACCATCTCCATCCAAAAATAAATGTGCAATTTTATAAAGCATATGGTCTACAACCCCAGAATCCAAGTTTATTATTCATCTGGACAATCTCTCTGTCCTAATTCTCCATTTTCCAAACAATGAGCAAGAAAGATTCCTCATTACTCTAGTTTTCATTGATGTTTATAAAGGAGGGTGAAATTGATCTTAATTGCTCATAATTATGAAATTTTAAATGCTCACAGAATATAACAGATGGAATTAGGGGCCCTTAGAAATCATGTAGCCTGGATTCTCACTTTATGGATAAGGAATCTAAAGGCAGTGAGTTTAAATAATTTATGAAAAATGCAGTGCTACCAACTTGAGGAGCCATAGCTAATATCAGAGGTTTGTGTTTCTCCATCTGGAACTCTCTCCACCTCAACTGCATGGGATTCACACTGTCAGTCAGCGGGACCTGTAACATTTGAGTTTCTAGCCTGTCACTCCAAGTCACCTCTTGATACAACACCAGCATGGGCTAATCCCGAGATCCCTGCCTGGATTTGGTAAGCATGGAAAAGCCCTTAAACAAAGCCAAGATAAGCTAAGTTTTGAAATATGTGTGTTGATCACTATGGGGTTAGAAAGACAGGATATCCTACCCAGAATCAACAGCTTGAATCAAATCTCCAAAAGGAAAACAGTTTGTGAAAAAGTCAGCTGTTTTAGTGTTACTGGAGTGGAGGGTAGAGGGAAGGGATGATGGGACTGATATATTCCTAAAAGAATCATTTTAGTCAAAATGCACTATATCACATTTCACCTAAAGTATCCCTAAGATTTCTTTACACAATCACTTTTGCGAAGTGCTGGGTGAGTCTTATCATTCTGAATCTTTTTCTTTTCTTTTCTTTTCTTTTCTTTTCTTTTCTTTTCTTTTCTTTTCTTTTCTTTTCTTTTCTTTTCTTTTCTTTTCTTTTCTTTTCTTTCTTACAGGGAGAGAAGCAGAAAGAGAGGGAGAGGGAGAATCCCAAGCAGGCTTTATGCTGTCAGCACAGAGCCCGACATGGTACTCAGTCCCATGACCCTGGGATCATGACCTGAGCCAAAATCAAAAGTTGGACCCTCAACCAACTGAGCCACTCAGGCACTCCTGAATGACACTAAGCTTTAACAAGCAAGCAGTGGTAAGACCCATGACATTGCTGGTGTCTCAGCTGTGCTCTGTGGACGCATCCATAGACAACCACATACAACCCTCAAAGTAGTTCTCTGTAATTTTTCGTCTTTGTACGAATACATTGTTGAGTTGGGACAAATACAATACATCCCCCAAACTAGGAGAATGGAAGATGGTAATGCACAAAGGAGTAACTTTGAACACTTCAAGTAATCTTGCAAAACTGTATTTCTGTCCCCGCACTTGCTTCCTTGGGGGTTCTGGCTCCCATGGTGGAGCTCACACATCTCTTCAGTGCCTGTATGCACAGACTCACCTCTGAGCAAGAAAGGCCAGGGGAGCCCTTGGGCTCCTGTCTATTTGGAAAGTAATTGGCTCAGATGGAAGGTCCAATGTGGAATTCCAAGGTGGAATTCCCCCCTAGAGCTTCCAGTAATGAATGCATCCAGGGACACCTTGCTTCAGGCTTGTGATTTCCAAGGTGAGTGCCTGGAATTTGGATTCATGGACTTGGTGAGTCCATGAACTCATTTTTTTAAATAAACTATTTTATATATAAAGTACCACAAACTGTCTCATTTCTTAAAGAAAACTCTTTTTTTCTAAATTTCATTAAAAACATTTAATCCAAATACAGTTAATGTGCAGTGTTATATTAGTTTCAGGTGCACAAAATAGTGATTCAGCAATTCCGTACATCACAAGTACTTATCACAAGTGCACCCCTCAATCCCCATCACCTGTTTCCCCCATCCCCCACCCACCTCCCCTGAAGTAACCACTAGTCTGTTCTCTGCAATTAAGAGTCTGCCTTTGTTGTCTTCTCAAAGGAAATTCTCAAGTTTCAATTTCATGAATATGTGTCTTTTTTACCAACAAGGTAAACATGATATGAAGTGAAAGGTGTCAGACTTTGTTAATATTTTTGAAGACTTATGGCATGTTTTAAAGGTAATTCTCTAATGGCAGAAGACATTTTAGGAAAACTCATGAGAATTTAATTCATGTAGACTGTGACCACATAACACCATCAAATGTTATCAACTTAGTGAGGCCAAATTCATATACAGCTTCACAAATTAAGTTTTTTTTCCCTTGGAATTGGAGTGATACCCTTTAACCCTTGGCCAACACTCCTGATGGGCCCTACAAAAGAACCACAGATTTCCCAGATGTATGGTAAGCTGCTCAATTATTAAGACCTGTTCCCTGGCCTTTCTCTCCATGTCGGCCAAGGTGCTTGAAGCAGCATACTTCTGAGTATCTGAAAGTCCACAGCTGCTCCCTAGCAAGGGGTAGTCAAGGGAAGTGCTCTGGGCCCAGGTGGGCATGGTTACTTTTAGGAGTGGGGGAGGGGCCAGGGGCTATATAAGGAGAAGACTGAGGCCGCCCTTCTCATTTTGGTGGGTTGGGGCTATAAGGTTGTTTGTCTCGGGGACTCCGTTGTTCAGCGAGGATGGATTCTCTGGGGTGTTTGGCCCTGCTGCTGGGTTGGCTTGGGAAGATACAGAACCAGAGGGCCTGGGTGATTTTGCTTTTCAGTGGGGCAAAGTTCCTGCTTTTTCTTCTCCTTCTCTAGCTGTCTCCTCCCTCAGCCTGCTCTCTGAGGACTCTCGTGCTCTCCTATCTCACTCTGACCAGCAGAGGGGCAGACACACAGGCCACTTGGCGGCCTCTCTTGGGCTGTGGCTCTGTAGGGCCTGCTTCTTCCCAGAGGAAGCCTCCCCTCTTCGGAAGCCCCACTTTATCTCCAGCAAGAGGACCTTGAAAGGTGTATGTTCTCAGCTCAGTGGGCCTGGGTGAAGCTCGAGTTCCCTTACTGGAAAGAATGAGGCAGAAAGGACCTGAAAACTGCTAACCTTCTAGAGAGTAGCAGGCTGAGAGGTCTGGAGACCTGCGGTGGAATCAAAGGCATGGGACAGGGGCCCCAGAATTCCTGGAGCCTGGGGAAACCGGGGGGGAATTCAGGGCAGGGCATCCTCAGGGGAAGTGGATGGTCTCAGCAGGGAAGGTGGCCAGGAAGCAAGCAGGGCTGGGCTGTCTCTACAAGCTGTAGAACTAGAAGGAAAACAGTAACTGGGACTCCTTAACGGGAAAACTGGGCTGTGCTTCCTGCTCTCTGCTCTTCTGCAGCTGTCCTCCTGGTGCTCAATGAGTGATGTCTTCTGACTGGGTCTTGAAGGGACACCTGTTGAGATGAAAGATTAAATGGTTGGGTATTAGAACCTTATCTAACCTTCCTAAAGTCTTAATGAGGTTCTGGATCTTGGCTTCAGCCGCCAGAGTAGCAGCCAATCAGCTGTGGAAACTAAGTGGCCTCTGTTACAGCTACAGGCTTTTTTGAACGCTTGGATCTTTAAGTCAAGACCGTGGTTAAGCATCCCCTTCCAAATGAAATGTGGGACAAAGGACAAGGGATACTTGTGGCATGTGGGCAACTGTTAGTAGACTCTGCTGTTCCCTCAAACTTATGCAACTGAAGTCCTCCACCAATCCCTAAACAGAATGGCAACTGCTTTCTGCCACTTAAAGTCCACCTGGGGCCCAAAGTGCAACAGCCTTCATTGCCTAATTCCACTTTAGTCTTGGGTCTAGTCAGTACATCCCTGTGACTTGAGCAATGCTCATTAACCCTGTAAGGTCCTGTAGATAAGCTAGGTGACCACAGCCTCTGTGGTATGTGGGGTGTTATTGCTTCTCCCAGACACTTTGCTTCCCCCTTGGGGGGTGGGGTGGGCAGTGGTCTCCAAGGCCAGGCTGCTGACCGCAGGGGAGGCTTAGGTCCAGGAGTACCTTGGCTGGGGTGGCAGGAGGCCAGACTCTGTTTAGGAGTTGACTGATGCCATCCTGTGGCAACTTACACTTGAGAATAGGTAAAACACATCCCATCTGGATTTCCCCTGAACTGTGGGGACCACAGGGCCTTCTGGGACTGTCCCAGGCCAGTCAGTATAGAGTCCCTTATCCTATTGTGGAACCGGCATCTGATCAACACAGGACATGCAAGTAAGCTGAATGACCAGGTGTTGGGGAAGGAAAGTGATTGAGAACTGAAGTTTGCAGACTGCTGTCCTGAAAACCACTTCTCATCTCAGTGAAGGTAGGGGCTTTTGAAAGCCAGGGGGAAGGGAAGTGAACAGAAATGGGCTACAGCTGACCCAAGGCTTGAAGCAGTCAGGTCTTCAGCTGACGTTGAGGAACGTGCTAGTTTGCTTCCTCGGAGCAGCGTGTTCGGTCTTCATTCAGTGTCTCCATTGAAATCTAAAAGCCCCCTAATTCCCCAATGGCTTCACGTGTGCCAACAGCTCTAGCCTGGAATAACAAGGGAGCCCAGACCACTCCAGAACCACTGGTCCCTGCCAAGATCCTCTGCTTCCCCATTGCAGGGAATGGAGTGTGCTGATCTGAGGATACATGGAAGATGGAGTTGAGGAAGACAGCATGAATTCCTAACTTATCAGCTCTTCAAGTCTTCCTTCAATGCTTCATAACCTATCTTACAACTTGTAGGTCCATCAGAAGTATGTGCTCAAACTTTTCACTGGTGGCAGGAGAGGGGTTTTTGCATCCACACGACTCCTGAAACAGAATGCTACGGGCACCAATGACAGTCACAACAAAGTGTATTGCAATGAGAGGCAAGGCAAACCGATTGATCGGGACTGGCACTCTTGACCAGAGTGTGGTCTCGAACAGCCGGGGTACAGAGTTTTTGTAGCCAACCACATCGTCTTATCACCTGGTAACAGAACAAAGGAATAGTTCCCAGGTGGAAACAGTTCAAACAGGCCCCTGCCCCAACCCAATCAAACACTAATCCATCACTTGATAGGATAAGGCTGTTATCTTTAACCTATAGTGTTAAAGCTGTTATTTCTTAAGGCTACAGGTTAGCCCTACACTACAATTTAACCCTCACAGGGATATGCTAAAGTTCGGAAACCACTGAACTGGAGTAGTAAAGGCATTTACCCCCCTTACTGGATTAGATCTGAGTTTTTAGAACCCATTGCATGACTGGTTTTCTTGACAACCTCCTGTGGGTTCAGCTTTCGGCTTGGTCCTGCAAAGTCCATGGTGACAAAGAATTACTCAAGACTTAAGCAAGTCCAGAGAGCTGAGAGGGAAGTTAAAGGAAGTCTCCTCAAGCTGCTTTTGAGCTTCTGAATTTATTAGGGACACATTTAGGGAAACAATGTGTGATGCACTAATGGCCTACATGCCAGTAGGAACATATTGAAAATGTGCGGGGAAAACCAGGCTTTCCCAAGAAAAGAGCAGATGTAGAAAACAAGATACTCCATGTGATAACACGGTCTAAAGAATTTGAGCTCAAGCAGGACCTAACCCCTAGACCTACATTAAATAAGCAAAGTGTGGTGTTTTCAGCAAAGGCCATGTTCCACTTTCCAATGCATTCCTTATAATATCCTAACCCTCAGGATAGGACTTCCCACACCTCGGAGAGGACTAGTTCTCTGAACAGAACAAGAACACTTACCACCCCCCCGCCCTGATCATGTATCAGGTTTTTAGCCATGAAAATGTATTAAGAACTCTTTCATGGCGTGAATGGTGTGAGCATGGGGGCACATCTAAATAGTAGGGAGAACTGACTGCAAACCGCAGCTCGGCTTTGACCAGTCTATCATACCGCAGCCAGAACCAGAGATTCCGAGCCGGAGAAGGACCACACAACACCAAGGCATTCACTCAGGCAATCAGTTTTGACTAAGCCTATATAGAACATAAGGATTAAAATGAATTCCCTTAAACCAAAGGCCTAATCCTTAATGCTCCCTTTTCCAGTTAGTGACCATCGGATCGGGACTCCTTGTGTGACCTTACATCACCCAGGATTCACCTTAGTTTCCTAAATAGGCATGCAGATTCCACTTGTTAAGCTCTTGGTAATGGCGAGCATGGTCTCTTCCCCCCCGCCCCCCCACCCCACCTCTGGACTCCTGTTCATCTGACAGCCACACAGTCCTGTCTAGGAATACTGCAAATCCTTCCTAACTCTTCAGTGTTCTGTGGTTAAGGAGTAAGAGACCTAATCAAAGCAGAATGAAGACCAGACGGAGTTAGTTGTGCTATAATTTCCCCCCCCCCCCCCCACCAACTGTGATGGCTAGATATCAGGGGGAACTCTGTCCTAGGGACATGGAGGTGACCCAGGATGGTCTGGGCAAGCTCCTAGAATCGGGGGGGGGGTTGCCTAAGGAGGAAAAGCCAAGGGAAGAGGTGGAAGGAATGGGTGAGATGCCAAAGGCCCAGCCCATGCCCCCCTCCTGGCCCTAGGAGGCAGGGTGCCCTTTGTGGAGTTTACCCCAGCATAACCTTCTGGAGCATCCACCACTGAAGTGAGGCTCCCACCCAAGTGGCTATTGTTGTGTCCCTGCCTTACTTTGTTGGTTTGGGCTCCCACTCTGTCATCTGGCCTGAGTACAGGAAGAACCAGAGGTGTCGGGTGGTGGTGTGGGGGGGTGGGTACTAGGGAGATGTAGGGCCTGGAAGAAAAGGGGCCAATGTGGAATCCTAGTAACTGGCCATCAATTTCTTGGCTATCAATATGTTTTGTCTTATAAAGTGTTTCTAATGGAGTAAAAAGCATACCACTTTCTAACTACACCTAAAAATCCTTGCACAGTTTCTAGACGCTTAATAAATTGTCCTTGAAATCTTGGGAGGCTCTTCTGTCTTGTACTCCTGCCATGGAGCTCATCTTTGAGGGTAGTGGGCTCCTCTTCCTACCCACATGCAGTCTTGCAGTAGTTTCTACAGTTAGTTGATCCTGCAGTTTACATGTGTGTGGCTCAGCACGTCATCAATAAGTGGTGACCCTGCGAGTTTGGAACTTGCCCCCCATAAGTGGCCGATTCCACTCTGGCCAGCACCAAAGATCCCTTGAAAAGCTGACTTTTCAGGAAATAACCCAATCTTGAAGACCATTCCCTGCCACCTAAGAGTTCAAGGTGATTCTATTTGAAACTATACCCCTGTGGATCTGCGTATCCCTGGTCACATCTTCCCATTCTATAACCTGGAGGCTTCTGAAAGCAGACGTTTCACCAGGGGTACCCCGACTGGAAGGTGGGCTCTGTGCTTTTGAGCCCTGTTCTTGCTGAAACCAGTTCAAGCCCAAGGTGGGAATGTGGGGCTCCTCAGGGCCTCCCCCTGGCCTGTCCATGGTTCTTGTCCACGTCTACGTTGTGCTGTAGTGCTTCCTCCCAGCTGCTGACTCTCAGTGCCTAGTAGTTGTAAGCTCTGCTCCAGGCTCATAGGATAGAGACATAAAAGACAAGGTCCCTCTGCCCCAGACCCCTCAGTGAGTAGAGGTTGTATAGTAACAATAAACTGGGAACAGGGTATGGGGGGGCAGGGGGGAATGAAAGCTTTGCTCTTGTTGGCTTTCCCTAACGTTGGCTGTATCCTCCAGATGCTTCTCTCAAATCTAGGTTGCCTTTGTTAGCACACCATCTGCAGTCTTGTCCAAGCTTTGATCATCTGCCCCTTCCTCTTGGATCTCCCTCTGCAAGCTGGTGGCAGGCAACCCTATCCAGCCCATTCTAGAGGAGTCCAAGTAGCACTGCCTTGGGAAGACTTTGTCTCCATGCACATGATCACCCCATAGTATATGTCCTTGGAAAAATGAGCAACACCAGGAAAACGGAGCACAGAGAAGCAGCCAGTGAGGAATCCATGCTTGAGTTATGGTCCCACCACAACTTTTCTGCTCCTAGGACACAAGACTATGCTTTTGTTTTCCCCTCCAGCATGGTTCTTGATGCAGAGAGAAGCTATATGAGAAGGGAAAGATAATGGTGAATATCTCCTTCAGCTTTATCCTACAAGTATCCTCACCCAGTTCATCTGGAAGAACTCTCCTGTACCATACTTAAAGGTCTCTCTAGGTCTGAGTGATCTTAACTGCAAACCTGCAACTCGTGGTTCCTGAGGCCAGGCCAGCAGGTATAGGCTCACCTCAAACATTACAAGTTCCATTCGGAACCACTGCAATAAAATGAGCATCACCATGATCCTCAGCTTCCCAGTGCAAAGAGAAGGTATGTTTATGCTATGCTGCAGTCCAAGTATGCAGTAGCAGGTCTGAATGATGGCTGCTAAAAACTGCTAACCATGGAGCTGTCGATCTTATTACTGCTGGAGGTTCTTGCCTTGGTGGTGGTTGAAGTCTGGGGTATGTGGCAAGGTCTTAAGATGACCATAAAGTTTGCCATATTGATTCCTCGATGTGTGATGCTGTTTGATAGCCTTCCTCTCACCATAGAACTTTCAGAATTGGATCAGTCCTCCAACCCTGCAGCAGTTTTATCAGCTAAGTTTATGGAATACTTTCGATCCTGTCACTTCAATCTTCACAATGTCCTCACCAAGAGCAGATTCCACCTCAAAAGCCACTTTGTTTCTCCATAAGAAGAATCCTCCATAAGATAGGACTCCTCATTGGCGAGTCCTATCAGATGGTAGCACTTCAGGCCCCACGTCTTATTCTGGTTCTCTTGCTGTTTCCACCACATCTGCAGGGATGTCCTCCGATGACGTCCTGAACCCTCCAAAGTCGTCCTTGAGGGTGGGTATCCACTTCTTCCAAACTCCTGTCTTTGATATTTTGACCTCTTCCCATGAATCACGAATGTTAATGGCATCTAGAAGAGCTGAAGTAAAGCTGTGAATCCTTTACCTAAGTTTCTCAATTTGCCTAGGTCCATCAGAGAAATCTCTATCCATGGCAGCTATAGCTCTATGAAATGTCTCTTAAGACTTGATTCATGGGCTGCAGGATGGATATTAGTAGACATGAAAATCTTGCTGTAGGTATCTTTTAGAGTCTTGGGTGACCAGGTGCATTGTCAATGAGCCAGTAATGCTTTGAAAGGAATCCTTGAGCAATAGGTCTCAACAGTAGGCTTAAATCTTCAGTAAAGGAAGTCGTAAACGGGACAGGTCGTCACCCAGGCACAGGGAAAGTAGGCTTAGCATAATTCCTAAGGGCCCTAGGATTTTTGGAATGGTAAATGAGCATTGACTTCAGCTTCAACTCCCCAGTTGAACTAGCCCCTAGCAAGAGTCGGCCTGTTTGCCTGGCTTCAAAGCTTCGGAATTGACTTCTCTCCATCTCTGAAAGTCCTTGATGGCAAATAGGCATGGCAGTGGGGCAGTTAGAGCACACATTAAGTTTGCCTTCCTACATGAGTGTGGTTCATGGTGTCCCCCAAAATTACAACAGTAATCTCACAGATGCCATAACAAATATAATGAAATTTGAAATGTGAGACCAAAATGAGATAGGCATGAAATAAGCAAATGCTCTTTATGTGGTTGGAAAAAGTGCCAATAGACTTCCTCAATGCAGGATTGCCCCAAACCTTCAATTTCCTTAAAGGAAACTACCCACAATCCTTTATTTTGCAAAGCCAAAATAAAGAAAGGTATGCCTATATCTCCATGTGCTGGGCTTGTTCAGCCAGGGAGCTGACTCTGCTGCTTTCCTTAGTTCTCTCTGCAGACCAGCTCTTTGCTTGCACAGAGCATGGGGCCCTCACAATAACCCCTCCACAATGGCTGGCCAAATCCAGGAGCTCACATATTCTGAATTTCTATTTCCTACTTTCTGAGTAGGAGTTCAATGGGTCTGTAAGAATGTGGCTTGATTTTTTTTTTTTTTTTTTTTTTTTAACTAGGACTGTGGTGGCAGGACTGGGGAAGTGAATAGGTCCCTAGGCCCTGGGATCCATAGGCCCAAAGCTCAGAGCTTCAGCCCTCATTACTGGAGGTGCCAGTGCAGTGATGCATAGCAGGAATGAACCAAGACAATAACTCATCAGTGAGGTATGAGTAACAGGGAGCCTGGGTGTTTCCAACCTGTGGAGCTTCTCCCCAGTACATCCCTGGGTGCTGACTCTCACTATCTCAATGTTAAAAACCTCCCTGAGTATGGGGTCACAGTAGCTAAAGCCACCAGAACTCTTTCCCCAAACACATCCATTTTCTTCAGACTTCTCACAATCTTGGGGGTTTCCCCTAAGGACTTTGATTCAGTGGCTGGTGTGCATTCCCAGAGTTCCTGGAGGCTATAGTCCAGCTTTTCCTGATTCTGGGTTAAAGCCTGTGCCTTTTGGATCTGAATGGCCTAAATACTTTGCCCTCTTCAGGGTTTCTTGTGCTCCTACTCTTTCTGGGAGGACTACACCCAAGATGCCCCTTCTAGTCACTGCTATCCTTATGTGGGATTTTCTTCCCTTCTCTGACATCTGCCAAACTTCTCCCTCGAATTTCCTTCAATTTAGTAGAATCCTGCAGGTTACATAATACTTGGAAAAAATTCACTAAATACTTCCCTGAATGGTGACTTTCAGGTAAGTCACACTTAGGTCCCTGGTGTACACCCTGAACTAAAATCCTCCCAGGTCACCCTCCCGTGTATACCTGCAAGATCTCTCCCTCTTCCCCCATGGTTCCTAAGGTAGGTCTTTGGTCAGAGAGCACTTGACATTCTCTACAACCTTGGAATGAATTTGTACATGATCGTCTGTCTACTCCTTAAATGCTTTTACCTAGAAACTAATCTGTCCCATGCTTTGACCTATGGTCATACATGGTTTTCTTCTACCATACGTGGAGGGTTTAGATATTGACTTGAGGCTCTCTACACCTATTTCTTGTAGCTACCTTCTAGTCTATGTAAAAGACTGACTACAACATTCCAAATTTTCCACTGGCTGCCTAATTGTAACAATCTTTCCTCAATGACTTGTCCATCAAAATCCGCAAAATTCAGAGAATACCTGTGGTTGCCTCAGGGTAATCTTTTACTAGCTCTGCTTCCCTTGGTCTCCTGAGCACTTCCATTGAGGGTCCTCTCCTTTTGTAGTTCGCGTTGCCATGGCATCAGTAGCCACTTGCATGTTTCTCTCTTCCCCTGTCTCTATCCCCCTCTGATACCTGGGCAACATATCTGAATTCGACTCTGAGCTGCCTGAATTCAAAGTAGCCATGAGGTAGCTAATGGGACTATCTTGTAGGTTTCCAGAGTATCCTCTAATTCTGCTATATCCTACTGTTCCCAATCTTTGTGATAATGGCAGTTGGAAGAAATGTGGGGTCTAATTTCCCAGACTTAAGATGAGCCAAACCACCAAATTACAGATTTTAACAGGTGGATGCCTGAAACCTCTCAACTCTGAAAACTGTCTTCATTCTCAGAATCCTTTGAATCCCATAAAAGGTTAGATAAAGCTGATCCCTGCATTGAAACCAGTAACTGCAGGAAATGAGGTTGGGGTCCAACCTTTCTCACATACCTTTCAACTATGAGGATGTGTTAGAGGCTGGCATGGAGGGAGATGGGAGACCGATAGACAAGATTGGTGAGGGGGTTTACCAGGTGGCTACAACTATAAAGTCCTGGGAAAGCTTAGATGGCATGCTCTGTGTTGGGCTAAGAGCTGCACGCTTCTGATGTACATGGAGACAACACCTCCTGGGTGGTGGCAGGACGTGCCATTTTAAGAGGGCTAAACTTTCCTGGGAGCCTCTCTTGCTCTAAATCTCAAATTCTAAGAATTCTTCCTGAAACACCAGCTAGTCGTTCCCCAGCGATACCACAAGGTTCTTTTGGGAACATAGCTGAGCATCCTGTGCCTGGAAGATGGTCAGGATCAGTTCCATTTCACAAATCTCCAAGGTCTCGGATGAGGGAATACATCTGGGGTGATGAATATCTGAATGTCTGTCTTTCCTGTTACCCATGCATTAAAAAGGAAGAGCTACTTTCTGTACTCCTGAGATGGGAACAGTTAAAATCTCTAACCGTGTCCAAATCTAATGCCAAGATGCTTGGTTCCCTGGGATTTCTGCCTAAAGGGGTAGATGCTGGACATGGACTATGATGGCATTCTCCAGCCACGTAGCTTGTGTTGAGCTGGTGCCAAACAAGCAAGGTGGAGACCCAGACCTTCTCTGGCTATATCACAGCCTAGAGGGAGCCAGCCTCTCAGGACATGAATCAAGTCCTGGCTTCTGCTAACTATCCAGGTATATTTTCAGGACATGATCGGGGTTGGCTAAGCTGAATCTGGACCATGCTGAGAAGCTTATTTTTAGCATTGATTGAGAATGCAATACTTCTTGCAAAAGGCAAGTTAATCAGCCTCAGCTCTTTGGAGAACTTGCTATTCAATATTGTCTGTCCTAGTTTCCTAACCTATGTGTGCATGTTGGACTACTTGTGCTACATCCTGTATTTTTCCTATGCTGTTTCTGTATCCTCCATCTTCTCTGGACTACTTTCACCTCTATTTTGTCTCCTAAGTGTACCTATTCCTCCATCCACTGAGTGAATTCACAAGAGGACAAGGAGATACAGGAGTCCAGCTAGGAACACTCTGTAATCTGCCTTTAGGATAATGGCAGTGCCAGGGATGAGAGATACTGGAAACTCAGAGCCCAAGAAATCAGACCAGACCTACTCACATAGCCTGGGAGGGAATAATGCCTGAATTTGTGACCTGCCACTGGAACAGGTGCAAGTCCAAGTTGTGACTAAACACTTGAAGCCACAAAGTTTCAAGACAGACAGCCCTACAAGGGAGCACATCTGCAGTGGGTGGAGTTCAGAGGGGCACTCACCCGTCCCCTCCCCCACTCCCCGGGAGTTCAGCAGAGGTGCATGGCAGGAAAGCAGTTACACAGAAGGAAACTGCAGGTCTACTTGGTGGCCAAGAGGCTTCCCACACACCAGATAGGGAGAGAGGAATTGGGCTTTTCCCATGATAAAAGTGTGGCCAAAATTCCTCAAATGAGGAGCTGGTCTCAGAGTCATTTGCTGGCAGAAACTACTTAGGAGGGTCTAATTCAAAGGACAAATACATGAAAATCTTGTTGGACGTTCTTAAGATGGCAGCAGTCAAGATACTGAATTTAGCTTTAGAAGTATCTTATGGATAGTCAAAACTTAAATGTCACTTCCTCTACAAGAAGGGACTAAACCTTGGAAATAACTGTCCTTACAGAGCCTGACATGTGAGGGACCCCAGGGTTAGTGTCCTCTGCTTCCACACTGGGAGGAAGGTTCTGATGGAGCTACTGCAGGAGAAAGAGTCACTCGTGATCCACAAAGGGGGGTTACAACCTCCTGTAGGAGGATCTTGAAAGCTAAAGTAGGACTTAAGTTGGATAATGTAGATGAGTAAATGAAACTGGTTGGCTTCTATGCCGGTATTCCTGATGACCTCCGTGAGTGTTTCATTGAGATAGTGTCAGTATGGAAGAGCAGTTGTCATTATCCATTGAATTGTAACCACTAAGTTGTTCTTATGGGGAATGAGAAAAGAAACCAAATAGCCTTAGGGATAATCCTGGAATCGCCTTTACTTCTAAAATGTGTGTTGTAAGCTTTTTTTGCTCTGGATTGAAACAGCTCACCCAACTGGCTAAGGATTTCAGTGTATAGTGGGAAATTTGGATTGGAATTCTAGAGTCTTCTGAGGCTCTGGAGACCGTAGCTTTTATATGCTGCCCGATGAAAAGAGTAGCTTCTTACTACACAGAATCTTGCCACTGTTGTCTTGGACTGTTGCTTACTCTAAATTCTTAGAGAATGTTAGTGATGACCTGAGAGCCTGTCCGATATCTGAAGGGAATCCCAAATTAGTGTCCCCTTCCTCAATTTCCAGCCACAATTGGGTTGCCATGACTTTGATATATGCCTTCCTGAGCCTATATCCTTGTTGGTGGGGACTATATGACTGGGGCTGCTAACACTGGTCTTTCTGGCCAGAAGAATATAGCTGCTAGTGCTCCTAAAGCAGACCCCCCATCATCCAAGGCAGACAAACTCAGCTTGCTCATGCCCTCAGGGACTTTAAGTGGGGCTGGAGATACATCTCCAGGAGTTGAAGAAACCAGACTTTCACATAGGTGAGAGTGAGTATACTTTAGGCAATGGTGAGAAATAATAGAACAGTAATACACAAAGCAAAGGGACTATAGTAGGTCCAAAAACCTTCGTGCAAGTTGGTTGGAGGTGGAAGATAGAAGTAGCAGGCCAACACTCGAAATAGGAGACCTGGAATCAAATCCTAAAAGCAGAAGAGGAAGCTAAGGGTTGATTCAGGCCTGGGTGGAACACAAGTCCCTAGCTTTGGGCTCTAAGATCTCAGTCAGGTGGGTGTAAGTTTTCTTCTTTCTTTTCTTCTTTTTTTTTTTTGTTTTTGTGTGTGTGTGTTTTTGTTTTGTTTTGTTTTTTTTTTTACCTCCCCTTCCCTTTAAGGGATGCCCACTGGGTTTCATGCCAGAGCAAGATGGGGAATAAAATTTCTATAAGGGCAAGATTTTTCTGGATCAGCTTGCATTCCTTTATGTTAAGTCTCATAAACCTAAGCTATTTCTTTTCCTTTAGAACAAGGAGAAGCTAGAAATACAGATAAAGGAGGAATGATGTAGTCCGTGGCTGGATAGGACCTTTGATCTCATTGTATGAGGAAGACTTCTGATAGTCCCTCTCCTTGGGAATCAAGGTGTAAATCCTAAGGGATTGGAAGTTCTGTAGGTGTCTCTATTCAGGTAAATCGATCTCTGGTAACATAAATCTATTACTTGGAGATGTGTGGCAATTGGCCACCTCTTGAGTCTTAAAACCTCAGTCCAAATTTTAAGCACACACACTGCTCACTCGAACTTCTCAAAATACTGAAAATATAACTTGATGAAACTTTAAAGCTAGAAGACCTTCAAAAGGTCAATTTACATTGCCATCCAAGATACATTGATAGTAGACTCCAAGGGTGGGATTGATTTCAAGGAGTCTTCCTACCACAGAGCTGGTCACTGCCTAACTGCAAGTGATTACATGAGAAATCGGAAAACTCCTAAAAAGCCTTGAAGGGTCAAGAACTGTCCAACATCTCTAGTAACAAACTCAAGTCGTGGTTACCTTATTCCAGGTTGTCTGGGAAATGTAACACACAGACGTGAGATGCTTGGTTATTCTATACGCATTTGAGCACTTTTTTGAGGGACTCGTTCAGGGCCTGAGTATTTCCTTTCAAAGGATAAGCCATTTAGATGACAGATGATATAAAGGAGTTCCAGCTTTATGGTGGTCCATCCTAAGGTCCTTGAAGTTCAAATCCGGAACAGTCATCATAGAATCATCTGGGGCTAGGTAACTGTGAGATTATGGGTAACTGTGGCCTGCCTTGGTCCCAGTATCTCAAATTCACAGATCTACAGTCAAAATACAAGTTCAAGAAAATGTTCTAGGCCCTAAAATCATAACCAGATCATAAGGATGGATATCTGAGGATATTGGTGAGAGTAACTGAACATAATCACAGGGTCATGACGAGATGGGAGGTAGAAAAACCAAGTTACAACATATGTGGCTTTTAGCACAAATTTTGAGGAGGCCAAGTTGGACACAGGATAAAAGAGCATCTGAGAACTTCTGTCCAACATGGGATTGTGGCCACAGGACAGGCAGCAGGGAATGAACTTTTCCCATGGTCAGGTCAACTTTTCTTGGTCTTTATAAGAATACTGAGAAGTTGAAGTGGGGATAACTGTGACCCTTCCCAAGATCACTGTAAAAGGTTGCTGTGAAGCCAAAGGAAAAAAAAACATCTAGACCTTTATCAGAACCTTTAAACAGATCACCATCCTGTCTACCCTCTCCTCTGGGTGCTCATGGAAGACCGTGCAACAAGAATTCCATTTTCAAAGTTTGCTTTTGAGAGCAAGTGGAGGAGGGGAAGAAAGGGACAGAGGAATCTGAAGGGGGCTCCGTGCTGACAGCAGCGAGCTGGCTGTGGGGATTGAACTCAGGAACCGTGAGATCATGACCTGAGCCAATGTCCAAAGCTCAACTGACTGAGCCATCCAGGTGCCCCACAATTCTATTTTCAAGGCTTTCTGACACAAGGCTGACGCTTCCACAAGGTTAGTCTCATTAAAGTTGCTTAATGAATTACTAAATCTATGAAACGTTAAGAAGTACAGGGTCCCAGGAAGAAGCAGATGCCCAGACCAAGTTTTGGACATGAGACCTAAGCAGCAGTGAAGGGAAGGAGGGAGGGGGAGAAGCAGGGTTGATCCGATGGAAAGGTCTAAACAAGGCCGACAAGGTCTCTGTTAATCCAGCACAGAGTTCTGGAGCTGACATGTCTGAGTAATCCTGCAAGATACCCACCCACCCTTCTTGCTTCTGGAAACACTTGTGTAATCCAGTGGGTCCCATTGCCTGTCCTACACCCCAATCTCCTTCTCCTGAGAATCCTAGGATGGCTACCCCACTGTCCACCAGCACTGGGACCTTATAGGTGATCTCCGAATCAAATCCTGGACAGTGTTAGATTTCTTCCCACTGTGTCCAACCAATGGGAGGAACCAGTAGGAGACTGCATCAGGCAACACTTCTGAGTGGGCTACATGGGTCACATTTCAGCAGACAGGATGATGAATTGCTTGTGAAGGAAGTCCTTAAGCTACAACCACACACTTAATACTGTTATCCATTCAGAGTGGGCATGGTCACAAATAAGTCCTCTGTCTTGGAGATGGGTGCACAATTATGCATCCCCATGGACTCCTGACCTCTGGTGCCTAGTTTAATATCTTGGCTACATCTTTTAACTAGGACTAGGTGAAGGAGTGTGTAGCTTTCCTTTAGTCCTATGAAATTCTCCTCAGTGTCTAGATTTCCATATACCCTGTGTCCCAGGACCAGCTCTGGAATAGCCTCCAAGAGTAGGGTTAAATGAAGAACCAAGACCATGGCTTCAAGTTTAAGAAAATCTCCTGTATGTGATCCTATGTATTCTATTGAGCATTGAAATGAAGTCTTCCCACAATGTCCTAATAGGAGACTCTGGTATTGGGTGTGTTCTTCTATCCTTAAAGAATCTGGAGCTCTATATCTGGGCTTCTTCCTAGAAACGTTATCCAGTTTCCTAATGGAGTCTCTAGGTTGTATCTTGGGCCATGCACCTCCTGTAGCTCATGGAATGACTTTCCTGCCCTATGAATCCAGGCTCCATGTGCCTGGGCTGCTGCCAATGTAGGAGACCCTAAAAACAGGAAATGTCCTCTTAAAGTAGACCTGCATCTAGTTTCCATTGTCCATAAGAGTTCCCCCAATTGTCCTGGTCTTTGACTGTAACTTCAGTAGGCCTAACTAGGGTGGGCAGCAAGGAGAACAGGTTGGAAAGGCTTTAAGCTGAATGGAGGGCATTGGCTTCTGACCTGATGAGCCTGATTCAGAAGACTAATAAATCCCAGCACCTACACTGACCACTTGAAGAAGGCAGTTTTTAATGAAATGCCCTGGTCTATGGTTCTGGCCCATATCTCAGCCTCATTAGCTGAACTTTAACCCACTAGAACACCATTCTATGTAGAGCAAAGGTTCAGGACTTTTATGCTAGTTACCTCCCACTAGTAAGGGTACTGGCAAACTTTAGAAACTGGTTTGCCATTCCTGTGGGCACAGGGTTTGCAAATGCTATGAATAGTCATAAAAATGTATTTAGAGATTAAAACTGATTTATGTTTTAATTAGAAAAGAATGTAAACCTATACACACTCAAAACCAACTATCGTGATGCCTCCTGGGGCAGTGTGGATGTAATGAGCTTGTTGGCATGGTAGGAGCTAGCCTTCCTGAGTCAAAACCCAGAGACTGTTTCCTTTTTCTCCCTCCCCATCCATAGGATTTTTGAGGGCTTAGGCAGCCTCTGGTTTGTCAAGAAATGGGTTCAGTAAACAGAAACTATACAGAGCTGAGCTGCCCAAGGAAAAGGGCTGGGGGCCATATGGAAGCAGACTCTTCACTGAGGGTCCCCAGAGAAAAATGGAAGAATGCTTTCCTACATCACCTGCTTAACCCTTGTTCACTGGAAAGGCTGAGATGGACACAAGGTGGCTTTTGGTAATGAGCTAAGGGGATGGCATAGGTATAAAAGTTAAGTGTGACTATCCAAAGCAATGTAGCTTTCTGTGGGTGGAGAAACAAAATTCCCTTCCAACACTGGTCTGTCACTACCCAGAGGAAATAAAAGGTGTTTGGAGAGATGGACTTTCCACAAAAAAGGATGGAGGAACATTGATGTCACAAGTCAAAAGATGGTATTGCCTGACCATGAAGAACCTGTTTGCCCGTGGTTCGGAGTCCAGCCCATGATGGATGTCCCTAAAATGCTCCTGCTTTGAGGTAGAGCCAGCACTCGATCTCAAAACTCCTAGTAGGGCACATCCAGAGAGTGGGGAAACCAGATGTGATGTTTAGGAAGGAGGACCTTAAAGAGATGAGTCACTAGAATTTCAGGCTGGCATCAGCTGAAGCCTGGGACCCAGGA
This sequence comes from Felis catus, assembly GCF_018350175.1. Lineage (NCBI taxonomy): Eukaryota > Metazoa > Chordata > Mammalia > Carnivora > Felidae > Felis > Felis catus. The sequence goes on from NC_058385.1 coordinate 79,089,467, forward strand.
CTCAGGGCTGTGGCTTGGAGCTGCTTCCAAGCTGGTTGTTGTCCTGGGAAATCACTGCCCAGACCCATGGCTTGGTCACATTTGCTTCTTACTGTTGCCTGCTGGGCCTGGATACCTGGATACTGATCTTTATTCCCTTTCCTGATTGTGGGGGCGTGGGGGGGCGCGGCAGGGTGGCAGGGTGTGGGGAGAGGTGGGAGGCTGCTGGATTGCAGACTTCTCAGGCATGACCTGAAGCCGTTTTGTTCAAGGCAGTGAGCTACAACTGATGCCTAAGCATCCCTCCCAGAATCCCTGACTCCTGGAGTGGTTTTGTCCACAGAACACCAGGCCCCATGAAATGGGATTATCTAGAACCAAGGTGACCTTTCCACCAATGTCCAGTGTTGTCCATAAGGCAAAGGTGGCTGTTGGAGAGGTGCTCTCTATACTAGGTGGAGTTTCCTATGGAGAAACTCCAGAACCCACAACTAATTTTTTGCTTCCCTGGCCCTTTTTGAGCTGAGATATGTAACCATTCCTGCAAAGAGGTCTTATGGAGGCATCTTGACAATTGTGGCCAAGAGCTGGACTGGAAGGCTGATGGCCCCTTCTCTAGCTCCATTTAGGAACAAGAATCTGTCTCTTGTGCCTAGAGACACAGTGCTAGCTGTAATGCTCTGAGAGCAGGGCACATGTGCAGTTGTACATTCCCCACATGTGCTGGTGGGGGATCTGAGGGCAGAAAGGATTAAAGTCAAGGAGTGTAGTCTCTGGTCCTAGGTCTGGCTCCTTTCTAGCAAAAAAAACCCTTTTCTGTCCAATCTCTCCTGGTCATGTAGAAATTGGGGGTGGTTGATTCTTTCATTCTAGGTTGTGGGACGGCTTCCTGATTTCTCTGGGGCTTGTGAAACACTTGTGTGGGAATTAGGCTCTGGAAGCTTCCTGGCCTTCAGATAATATCCTCTGATGGGGTCTCCTCTGCTCTGGGACACTTCACCCTGCCTCTCAGGTGTGTGAGGACCTCCAAGACAGGAAATGTGGGTGAGGGCAGGGGTTCCAGGAAGGCCCATTTAAAAATCAAAAAGACAGGACATGGATTGACTCATGAGCTGGACCCTAGCACTGGGAGGCTCCTCACCTCCTCCCATCCTTGGAGGGAGGGTTCTCCTTCCCTGCTCCCCTTCCAGAGGCTGCTCCAAGGACACGCCCTCAAGTGGAGATGCAGCCCTGTGCCGTGTATGAACCTGCACCCAGGCAAGGCCTCTTTATCAACTCTTAAGACCTGTGGGCGAGTGTGAGGATCCACTTCTCTTGCTGCCACCCAAGACCCTCCTCGAGTGGAGGTTCCCTTTGCTTCTTAAAACTACTGCTTACCAACCTGGAGCAGCCTGCCTGTTGGGTGTCTTCCAACACTCTGCCTATGGGGGCTGGTTTCAGATTTCACCCGGGAAGCTCCTGAGGGAAGCTTTGTGACATCCAGGAGACCAGCTGGAGGATGAATCAGTGGAGACATGGCTGAGGTCTGCCTCAGTATGTTTATGAAATATGTTCTGGTCAGGGGTGCCTGGGTGGCTCAGTCGGTTAAGTGTCACTTCAGCTCAGGTCATGATCTCACAGTTCCATGGGCTCGAGTCCCGCATCAGGCTGTGCTGAAAGCTCAGAGCTTGGAGCCTGCATCAGACTGTGTCTCCCTCTCTGCCCCTCTGCCACTCTACCACTCACTCTGTCTCTCTCATCTTAAGATAAAAACGCTAAAAATGTTTTGGTCATTGTGGTTAGCAGATCACGGAGGTCTTGTCATGCAAACCTGTCCTACAGGCTCTCTGGGTACACCGTGGTGTTCAGGTGCATGAGTGCATGCTGCCTGGGGTCTCTGCTTGTCCTGTGGTTGCCCTCAGGACAGCAGGCGCACGGCCGCTAAGCACACATTGATGCATTGATAGTCCAGGATTAATTTTTCTTACCTTCTGAGTTTTCTGAGTTCTAGAACTCCCCCTGTGGTGAAGCCAGTGAGCTTTTGACCCTGGTTTCATTTTCAAAAGCTATTACTTAACAGAAACATGTTATTCCTAGGAGCCTTGGTTTCTTTCCAAGACTGAGGGAATTACTTTTCTCACATAGGTGCTATTGAGCCACACAATAAAAGTGATAGGATAGGAAGACATGAATCGAAGAGGGTTTAACAGGGTCTGACTTTTCCAGAAGTGTAGAAGGGGGTTGGGTGAGCCATCCATTGGATGTCTGCTCTGACAGATGAATCTTGTTACTTCAAATTTGTCAAGGTAGTGACCATCAGTGTAGCTGAGGACGGAGCTCCAGTACCCACCATAAATACGGAGGTCATGGTATGGCCCTCCCCCTTCCCCAGCAAGGGGCTACAGCTAGCTACAATAACCCAGTGGTCCAGAGAAGGCAGCCAGACCTGACCTCCATGCTGCTTTGTTTCCCAGGATCTCTGTGCTACCTAGACAGACTAGGGACCATGCAAGCAGGACAGGACTGTGGTTGAGAAGTAGTAGGATTGGAGTCCAGGTGGCAAATCTCAACATGAACAAGGTGCTTCCAGTTTTCTACGAGCCTGGGTTTATCTAAGAGTAGGCCACCAGCACCAGTCTATTGAATATGGTGAAGTGTTTTGTGGCTTATTTCTTAATTTAACTTTATTTTTTGAACCAAGACAAACAAGGAACCAGTCCCCCTTAAAAGGAACTAGATCCTTTTCTGAAAATCTCTAGAGGAAGAACATGGACAAAATCCTTCTCCCAGACAAACCACATGGGTCTGTCTACTTTCTAGTGGATTGTTGACTTGAGCACTTCTCAAGACTCAGGTTACAAGGTCTAGTCTAAAGGCTCAGGGCTTCTGTGGGGTCAGTTCTACCCCCCACTCTGTGTCTGCCTCTTCCTGATGGGAAGAGTGAAGTCAGGGCAAAGAGGCCCTTACTTGACTACATAAGGGCCAGGAAGCAAGAACAGCAGACCTACTGGAGAAGAGGTAACCTTTAGGAAGGGATGGGATGAATGAGTCACATCTGCTCAAGTGTTGAAGCCCAAGTGTTGACCAACCACTGTGTCACTGGTGGTGGGTGAGGTGGGGCACCACTTGGCAGCCTTTGCGGAGATGAAGTCTTAGACTAGTAAGTCCTAACATCTGAAAAGAGACCAGGCAAAGTCATGATCTGCAACTGTCCAGTACTGGGTTGTGGAGACTTGAGCCTTTAAAGTAGGGATTTCCTCCATATAAGGATTTTGGTAAGACACTCATCAGGTCTGGGCTGACCAAGAGCTGCCTGGGAAAATATGTTGGAGTCCACTTTCTCACAGGGCCCCTAACTGGCCTTACAGACCCAAGATAAAGGTAGATTATGGGGTTCACCTCATCGCAGCATTCCATGCCCATGCATGTGAGCAGCTCTAGAAGGCTGTACACTTGAGTCTTCTGGGTCCCCCAGTGAGACTGTTACCAAAACCCAAATTCAGCTGCTTGCTGCTCAAAAGTCAATGCTTGAGAGACCAGTGGTGGTGGTAAAGGAAAGGTTGCTTTATTCACGAACCTAGAAAGGTAATGGACTAGTTTCCCAGAGACCCATCTCTCCATGCAGGTGAAGCAGAGGGACTAAAAGGGAAGGTGCTAGAAATAGGGGATTATGTGCAGGAGAGGCTGTTGCTCAGCAGTTGATCATTTGTTCTTGAACAGCTTCTGGCTTCCTTCATTCTACCAGAAGATGGGGTTCTCAGGTGTCCTTCCACTAAAGGATACCCCTGCAGCCCTATAAGCCATGTCCTGACAAGGCAGTCCAGACCCCTCCCCCTGCACCAGGAATCAAGGTGGTCTGTGGTAGCTCCTCTGGACTGTGGTAAGGCCTAATCTTCTGGAAAGTCTGGTCCTCTTTTTCCTCAAGGCAAGTGGTCTGCAAAGTCCTGAGGGAAGTACCTTAGGTCTACCAATTATGGGGTCTAGGTCAACAAGCAAGGGGGTGCATAAGCCCAAGGCAAGTTCACATTTAAAGGAGTAGATTGGGGTGCTATCTCAAAGTACAACTTGCAGATATACTTCCTGTCCTTTTAGGACCCTTTTCTGAAGCCAGGTAAATGTATTAGGCTTGAAGTCTAATGTCTTAACTGCCCAGCTTGACCCATTCACTACAGTTGTGCTGGTGGAAGATGCTGTTTCTGGGCAAAAGCTACTGACGGAAGGGACCCTATCACCTGAGTCAGAGGTTCTGGCCATGTGATCAGTTTTACTTATTCCTGACTAGATCTACAAACTAGGAATGGGTCCATGTCCTGTCTCCCTCAAGATGCCTAAAGATAAGTCTCGCATGTCTTTGCTCTATCTAGGCTGGCTCCTGAAGCAGAGGGGGGCAGAATTGTGCTAGCAAGAGTTCAGGTGCCTGTCTATAGTCCTGTGACCTGGAGACAGAGGAGGCCAGAGCTCCCATTCCATGCAGGTGTCCTCCAAAATGAAACTTCTGCTTTTTCTCTGATGCCTCTACAGCAGCTATGCCTTGTACTGGGTCTCCTGAAGAGCCTTCTCCAGTGGACCAGGATTTGGAGAACTCTAGGAGGTCCTGAGTTTGTGGAGGAATAAGTATGCTGTTAAGCTGCATAGGGGTCCATGTGTGGCTATTTCTTCAAAGTGGTTTTAGGAAATGTCCAGCCTCCAAACCTGGAAGTTCTTAAGGGCCTACAGACGACAGAATAACCAGGGCTCTTTCTTGAGCAAGTATCCTAGTTTGGAAGGAAAAGGAAACAGACTTGGAGCCCTGAAGGTTTCTATGCCTTCCTAGGCTCTCCTTTGGGCTGCAAGGTTGGCATAACTGGCCTAAATTTGGAAACCTTGCCTGAGGAATCATTACATATTAAGAAAACAAGGAGGACTCTCCCAAGCTTCTGCCACTGTGAAGACCAAAGCCTTTTTACCTTAGACCTATGGGATCTGTAGAAATTTGCTTCAGTTCAGCTCAAAGCAGTGTACATATTTTTTCAGTCAGGACATCACTTTTTCTGAAGGCTTAATAGAACTGAAACCAGGGTACAAAATCTTCTGTAGCTCGGATAAATACATGGGGAGAAAATTGTGGGGCAACTTCCCTGCAAATGCTGCCTTTCATCCCTGGCAGATTCCTCATGCCTTCCAGGTTGATGTAATCAAGGGTCTAATTGCCTCTGCATAAAGGCAATTAGAGCTGAGTGTAGTTGAAACTGGAAGGAACTGAAATGAGGACAGAAGAAGCTGGACCATGTGTGGAGGTGTTCTAACTTCCTGAATTTTGGCAAGAATGAAGGGGGGTGGGTAAAACCACTGGAGATGCGTGGAAGTTTTCATTGGACTTAGGAGTAATTCTGCTTAATTAGGTTTGTGAAATCCATCGCGGTTAACTAATTGGCTGTTAAGGAGAAACCCATCTCTTACCTGCCGGACGAACTTTATTGCCAAAATCCATCCAAGAGTGTAGGACATCTAAGGTACTGACTTGGAGGGTAGCAATGCCAAGTACATCAAACAATGTCCTTAAAAGTGATGAGGATGTCTCCGTCTCTATCAGGTGATCATGTTGGGAAGAATCTAATTCACATCCACTTCCACATATGGTCCAGGAGAATGGTTTCTCTAGCTGCTGTGGATCTCCCACTGTATTCAGTGGCACAATGTGCTCTGAATTAATTCACCTCTCCTTTACAGGGGAGTAATGTCCTGAGACAACTACTCCTAAGGGAGACCAGCTTTATCTCGGCAGGCTTACGAGGTGAGGCTGCTGAACTTGACCCCTTCTTCCACCACCCTGATCAGATATCAATTGCCTTGAGACTTCTGGTTTTTACACTAAGGGCTTCTTTGGAAGATAGGCTTTTCTATTGATGGGCCTGTCCTAGGCTATGAGAGGGCTGCTGGGTTTATAGTAGTTGATGGGACGGGCAAGGCCAGGTCCCTGAAAGACCTTCTCTCCTTACTTCTCAATGGCCCGAGCTCATGGAGGCTTTCTAGGGAGAGGCCATGCTTCCTTGCCTAGGCTTATTCCACTCACTTCCAAATACACCCAGCCTGAATTTATCATGGAGAAGGGCTTGCCTTTCCGACACCTTGCTCTGCTCCCACACTGGGTTCCCAGGAATAGTAGCAGCCTTGAAATTGATTAGGATCTGCCTTGGGACATATATCCTTATGTTGGAGTAAGAATGTTTTAATTTTTTTGCCTAAAGGAGAAATTGCTCTTTTGGCTGAGATTATCCAGATTATAGTGTCTGGGTTTCATGTTGCCCTATGTTCTTCCTATCCGTGCCAGGTAGATCTTTTCTCCTAAAATAGTGGGAGGTCGTATCGCTGACATTCTCTCAATGTAACCGTTGTTCTCTGCCTCGGTTTGTCTTGGTTTTGAGCAGTATGGATGTGAGCCTGCTACATGTTCAGAGATGGTGTTATTTCACAATCAAGTTCTCTTCTATCCTGATGAAACTTGTGTTCAACTCAGGATTATGTCTTCTGTCATGCAAAAAGAGACATCCAGGTGTATGTTCCTGACCTATATCTGTATTCTTCCAGATACATTCTCACCTCTGACCTCAGTGACCTTGGAGACCCAGAACAAGAGATTGCACCCTGTGCAAGCATACTGTCCCCACCAGGTCTCTTCTCAGAATGTTGCCGGGCTAGTTCCTAAGAGTAACTGAAACCCACCTTTAGAGCTAGAAATTGCTGTAGGGTGATGTGGCCAGGCATTGCGAGAGTCCATCCCTAACACTCTAATCCCCTTCAAGAAAACTGCTATGGATGCTAGAACAGATGCTTTGTCTAGGACACGAGTTTCCATTGCAGCAAAGGCCTGTGGCTACGTAGAACTAATAACCATGCCTATTTGAACACCATTCATGGGGAGAAAGCTGCAGAGTAGTGTGAGTGTGTGTGTTCTGGGGCAGGGTAGAGCCATCTGGCAGGACAACAGATTCTGGAAGAGGTTCCTCTGCTGCTTCTAATTTGGGAATCTGAAGCTTCACAACCAGAAAAAATTGGCCCCTCCTCTGGTGTGGTCAGGGCTGTGTCAGACCTTGGCTCCAGAACTGTCCTGCCTGGGAGGTATTCATGGTCTTAGGGGACTTTTGGATTTCCACAAAAATGACCAGGGGATAGGTCCAAACCTAGTTGCTGCTGTCAGGTAAAATTCACAGCAGGGACCACCATCTCAGAGTTCATGGTCCAAAACCAGCAGCCCTTATCCTTGTGTGATTTTTGGTACGGGCAGGAATAGAACACTTTGATAAGGATTGATGACCTTGAGCTGAGTTGTAGATGGTTTCTATGAAGCTTGCAAGGGGCCAATTCTTCTGGAAGCCAGACCGCAGGGAATCAATCTTAGACAAATCAACTTCTGCCTCTCATCTCTTCAGAATTTTCAAAAACCGTTAATCACTCACTCATGATTTGTCTCTTCCAAAAGTGCAGAGTCTTTCTCATAGGCTCTCTTCCAGAAATCATGTTTAAAAAAAACAAACCTATATCCTAATCTACAAAATGGAGCTTCAATATGTACCAAAAATGTTCATTTGTTTCCCTTGGGGTTTAGGGTTCTAGTATCTTTGTCCCAGAACCTTCATGTCTCCCACTCTATGCAGGATTTCATCAGGGAGTTCAGTTGTCCTCTCTGCTCAGAACTGCCTGAATCTGAGGACTTCCTGTAATCTTCTATAGGTTGTGATGGCATGACCAGGTGATTACCTGGAAGCAGTGGTGCTAAGGAAGAACAGGTTAACAAACACAGGACCCTCCTCCCTCATTGAAAGCTATTATTAAGTTGCTGTGCTAGATTGGGATTTTGATAAACAAGTTCCTAAAGAATAGTTAGAGGACAAGTCATTGTTTGAAGGAGATCCAGGAGTGATGGGCACTTTAGCATGGTCAGGATTGACAGGAAAAATGTCCCCAGGGTTCAGGATCCATCTTAAGCAGGAAATCTCTCAGCCATGACTGGTGCCACACTTCCTGAGTAGGAAGGTTCCTTGACCTCTCACTGGTTTATAGCTAACTGTTCATGAGGAGAATCTGTGATCACCATGCCTACCCTCAGAAGCTAGGAGCCTTGTCACTAAGAATTGGGAGTCTGCAGGTGTCAGGCTGGGCAGTAGGGCAGAGGAATTTGTTCAGGAACTTCTAGTTGAAGACTCTCAATGAGTATCATTTTGTCACTTTCCACGCTACCTGCCTACCTTCAGGGAAAGATGCTAAAAGAATATATGATAAAGGGAGACCTAAATTTAGGCGTTGGGGCTCTCCAGGTTCATGGTGAGCAAAAGATCTTATGTTGTGACAGTCAAAGCAGGACCAAGGAGACCAACATCCTGAACCTCTGTCCCATTCCATAGTTCCAGTCTCTGAAACAACCAACAGGCGACTATCAGTAAAGCGGCAAGCCATACCTCTGGGGAAAGTAGGTTCACAATGGAATAGATGTGTCTAAGCCAATCGTATTATTCTAGGGAGTCCTGATTTGTCCCAGCCTTCTAGCCAACAGAAGTGTTCTATTTTGACTCTTCCAGATCCTAAGTTGACCAAGGTATCTGGGGTTCCTGTCAAAATAGATGGTGCATATCCCAGGGTTGAAACTAGTATCATTTGTAGGGAACTATATACCATTGAAAGTCCCTGGCAAATGCAGCAGGGAGTCTTAGTGATGGGCAGTGGGCAGAAGAGCCATGGTTGTCTCTCCAGCATGGGGAGTTATGATGGGGAGGTGGGTGGCCAGAAGGGCCCAAATGCCTCCATGCTCGTCTCTATCTCCAGACCCTTCAGAAACAGGACTGACCTGATACTCTTAGTTTAAAAGCCACCTCTACTTAAGTCACGCTCTCTCTCATGTTTTCAGTGGATCCTTAATGTCCACAAACCACTGTCTAAGCTGCCTATTGGAAATTCCTCTGGCATCTCCAGACCTACCCCACTTCTCAGGATTCCATCCTCTACATGCCAGCAAAAATGGGTTGCTTCACTGCTTAGGTTTTCCCCAGTGACCTTGAAGTTTCTGTCTTCTGGGAGTTCCTATTCTAGGTCATTTCCACTCAAGTTGAGTGCCCTTCTCCCATAATCCTTCAGTAATAAGCAAGATACAACTGTTGATTCCCAGATGCCACTAAGAGCCAATAGGGATGAGGCATGTAAAACCATAAATCCATAGGTTTTAAGTCTCCCCAGGTGACAATCAGTATGGTTATGGAAATAGTGATTTTTGGCCTCCTTTGTTATCTGAGGTTTATGTCCAACCTGGCCCATGCTGACAACTGCATGAATTATAATGTTGTGCCACTGGGGACATGATATCCTTGTTTTGCACAAGAAGCAGGAAAGTAAAAACTGAGCACTGACCTGCCCAGGGCTACACTGGTTGAGGCTGAGACTTGAACCCAGAAGTGCCTGACCACAAGGTCTGTTTGTCCTAAAACCTCACACTGCTGATCCGGGGGAAATAACCCACCCTTCTCAGAAGGCTCCTAGCACCTGCCCCCTTCTGCTTTGCCCTACAGGTGTGTATGCACCTGTGTTCTTGCTGGTGCCCCAGCTCCTAACAAGTGAGTACCTCCCTTGCCTCAATTTCATCTTCCTGGAGGAACTCACCGCCCCCCCCCCCCCCACCGAGCTGGGCACATAGGGTGCTTAGTAAATGCTGAATCGCTTAGTCTGCCTTCCCAAGACCTTATGTGGTTATACTTTAGAGTACAAATTTTTCCGGAAAAAAAATGTGAAAGAAAACTTCCAACTTGGCACAGTAACTTTTCTCAAAGTTGAATAAATATTCATATGGCTATAGCATTTCATTATAAGAGAGGCAATTATCAGTCTATCTTTTCCTGTGCAAACATAGAAAAGGGGTTCCAAGTTCAAGAGTGGTATTTTAGAAGGGTGGAAAAGGGCAAGTCACTTAATCTTGCTGACCTGCAGGATTTTCCAGGTGGAGAAATTCAAGTTATCTAAGAGCATAAGTGAAGGGAGAGAAATGCTTTGAAAGCATCCTGTGAAGGAAAATGAATGATCTTACATATGGATGATAATGAAAAGGAGGAAGACCCTAAAGATGAACAAGGAGAAAGCTGTGTCAGCATTTTGGCCCCTATGGGCCCCTGTAGTGTGCCACAGATCTGCTATCATTGGATTGGACACTCTGGCCAGCCTCTTAATTGTGTGAACCTAGACAGGCTTTCATACTTTGAGTTTCTTCATCAGTAAAACAAGGGTAGGAATTTCATGTGAAAACTCAGAGCAGTTCATGCATGTGGTAGGAACTGAATGTATGTCCCCTGCAATTCGTGGTGAAATCCTCCCCTCAATGGGCTGGTGTCAGGAGGTGGGGCAGAGATGAGCACTCACTCACCCTCCACCTTGTGAGGACATAGCAAGGAGGTGGCCATCTGCAAGCCAGGAAGAGCATGCTCCCCTGAACCCAGCCCATGATGCCATCTTGCTCTTGGATCCCCAGCTTCCAGAACGGTGAACCACAAACTCTTGTTTAGTTCACCCAGGCTGTGGTATTTTATGGCAGCCCAAACTGATTGGAAGCCTACAAAACACTTAGCTTTGTGTCCCGAGGCACATAAGTAAACACTTAATTGTAATACTGGTGATACTACTTGAAGTCATAAAAATAATCCTGGACTTCTTGCTATGCTGGTCTCCTTGGAGTCTTCTAGTTGGCTATAGTATTTGGCAAGTATTCGTTATGCGAGTTTTATAGAAAACTGCTTTGAGGATGATAAATGTATTCCTTGCCATTTTTTCCCCTTGTTTAACAAAACATTTTGTAAGGTAGCAGTTTAAAGGTCTGATTTGTTAGGTGTTTTTCATCCCAGCCTGATTGCATTTTCTTTGTACGCAGGCAGTTCTATCCTATAAATTCAAAACATCAATTCTTTCCAAGCCAGGAGGCGTTCACAATGGGCAAGTGTGGGGGACATTATTAAATAAAAATGATTGCACAAGAGAATCTAAGATGCTTCCTAGCTCTTGGTTCCCATTCTTTGTGCTTCCAAGTCAAACAGATGTCCTACCAGTTAAAGCTGAAGCCATGTGCTCTGGGACACCTGGAGCATCCTGACATAAAGCCCAGTACCCTGCATGAAGGGACTTGAACATCACTCATTCTAGGTGATGCTGTTACTGTCTGGTGGGACATGGTAAGAGAGCTGAAAGGCTTGAAAATTCAAGAAGTAAAACAAATCCGACATCAGCTCCACTGATGAGACTCCTTTGATCCGCGCCCCCCCTTTCCACCCCCAGGGTTGATGTTCCCATCATTGAAAGCTAACAGCCATCAGCTCTCCCTGTTAATGTAGCAGAGGGGGGAGTGAGCTAGAGGCTGAACCAGCATGGACAACGTGTCACCAGAATGTGGCCTTGCCTGTGGCTGTTGGGTCCAGGTCCCTCAAGGGTTTCCTGAGCAAGAACTGATCCCTTCCAGCTAGAGTCTAGGTGTGTATGAAACACACCAATATGCAGGCAGCATCCTGTAGCAGGAATAAGGGTTAGTCCCAGCAGAACCAAGTTCTTCCCTTAGCACCTCTGCCTACACCCTGTGATGAAGCGAAGAAGTTACTCTATTTCCTTAAGTGTTTCCTCAACAGGGTGGGATCAGTGTTGTCCACTGCATAGCAGGCTCGTGAGGAGTAGATTGCAAAACCCAACTTGGAGGGTATGACAGATTCAGTAACCACTAGCATCTCTGTTCCTGATACGGGCTCTATACTGCATAGATGGGTTCTACTAAAAAAGTGCAGCTTTGGGGAAATCGCAAAGCTTTTAAGCACACTTGACAACATTGAAGAGACACCTCTACTTTGTAAGGGGTATGTCCTCTGCGAAGGTGTCAGATATCCAGCAACTATCCCCTATTTAAGATCGCTGACAAACTAGTAGCCAGAGTCCTTAGCAAGTGGAGAGCAACAGCCCAGAATCAGAAGGCCTGGGTGCACCCGTTGTAAGATGTTACATGACATTGACCCTGGACCACTTCTAGTGTTTGCTCTCCTTCTCTGGAACAATACACACTTGAGATTCCAGGAGAAAAGTCCCTGCATGGAAGGACCCCCCCACTCCCCGTCCCCCACCACACCTTCCACAATGTCCCTACCATGTTGTCTGCAGCAGGGAGACCAAGCTGGGGATCACAGCGGTCCACCCAGGACTCTGCTGGGCCTGAGGCACATCTCCCTTCATGGACTTACTGTAGAACACTGTTAAATGTAATTGTGACCACATCAGTACACAGATCTGTACAATCCAGGATGAATTCATTATATGGATACTTCTGATTTTAAAAGAAATGAAAATCTTCAGGAACACCTGCAGGGACCCACAAGGCCATCGTGGGTCCTGGATACTGTGCCTTCAGAGCTCGATGGACAGGTATGCTCTGTACCCAGCATGTGGTGCTGAGAAGGACGTGTCCCTACAGCTCTTAAATGTCTTACACTCCTGGATTATTCTATAAGAGAAACCTTAAACACTAGCTTGAACTGGAATGACCCACTCTTCCTTGGGAGTAACTATGTGGTCTGTCTGCTGTGAGTCAATGCAACCTGGCCCATGCCTCTGCCCCACCTGTTCCATCTCTGCTCCTCCATCCAGCTCCCTGTGTGTGGTCACTGCCACCACCCAGTAAGTGTCACAGGCATGCACTGGGGCCACATAGATGAGCTGATCCAGCTGAAGTTGAAGTGACAGGGACAGTGAATCCGAGGGGAGTTCCTGGTGTGCAGCTGGCTTTTAGTAAACAGAATAGATTCTGCTGAGGATAACCTTGGGAGAGAAGAAAGGCAGAGGTGGTGGTGATGCTAGGGAGGGGGAAATAGATTTTCTTGATGTCACCCAAAGGGTTGACAGAGTGCCCCAGAACCTGAGTGTCCTGACACCCAGTCCAATTCCCTTTCATTTGAGATGCTTTCTAGGCTGAGAATCCAAAGACTGGACCAATGTGGGGGTATAGCTCAGGGGTAGAGCGTTTGATTGCAAAGGCTGGACCAATGTGAGTGAAGACTGATGTGGGATGCTTCCTGCTGAGGGAGCGCTCCATCCCAGCCCTCCTCTCCTCATGAGGCCCTCATGTGCCCTCTGGCATGGTGTCTCTGTCCTCTCCACAGGCCTTTCCTGCCCCCAGTCCTCTTGCCCCCTAGGCAAGGTCTCCCTCCTCTGAATACTCCAAGGTACTCTTCCTAGCCTAAGAGCTGCAAGCAGATTCTGTGCTGCATCAGTTACTTGCATCTGTGTGTCCCTGTATTGCTTTATTCTTAATGCTTATTCACTTTTGAGAGAGGTCAAGCAGGGGGGGAGGGGCAGAGAGGGGGACAGAGGATCTGAAGTAGGCTCTGAGCGGACAACAGTGGACCTGATGCGGGGCTCAAACTTACAGCGAGATGATTACCTGAGCTGAAATCGGATGCTCAGCTGAGCCACCCAGGTGATTCCCGCCCCCCATCCCCCAGTGTTACTTTCTATTAAAGTAAGACTTTTGTAGAAAGACCTTTCTCCACATACCTCAAAGTAGGTACCATCACGTAAATGCTCAGTTGGTGCATTCTTAGGGGGACAGACAGAAGAGTTCAGACCTTGGAGCCAGCCTGGGTTTGAGTCCCAGAGAAGCACTTACTAACTGTATTAGCCTGGAAAAGTTTGAGCCTCCTTTTCCCTTCTTATAACAGGGATAATGTGATCTTACATGAATTGTTGTGAGGATTGACCAAACACCTGAATGGGGGGCAGGGGTGCAGAATGTCTGCACAGAATCACAGCAGTCAGAGGGAAGGAAGGAGGGGTTGGAGGAGGAGCTGATGCTTATTTTACACACTTGGTCTATCAGGTCAACACGAACACAATGGATCATTAAAACCCCTACCGCTCTCATGGAGGAAAAAGAAGGCAGGGAAAGGATGGCATTTCATTCCTCCCCACTTCTAAAACACTCCAGGCCTCTAAAAACGCCCACATCTGCCAGATCTAACACAACCCTCCCAAATCCAAGACCCTGGGCATCATTTCAATCATACATTAGGGTTGAGAATTGGGCTACACGGTTATGGGTCTTGCATGAGTAAAGGTGTCTGGAATCAAGCAGAGACTTCTAACACTAAGCCTGATACCCTTCCTCTGGTGTGCTGGCTCCGAGAGAACCTGAATTTCTTTTCCTGATAGTTGGATCTTGAAGCAATTCCTTACATTTGACCCATTTAAATGAAACCATGTTTGCCTTGGGGGCAGGGATGAGGGAACTTAGCTACAAGTATATGGACTAGGAATCAGACGTGACTGAACCCACCCCAGTTACTTGACTGCTGTGGACGCCTTATGCAGGTCACTTTCTCTTAGGCTTCAGATCTCCTGTACAGAATGAGACAATAACACCCCTGAATGGTTTTAAAGGTACTATGAAAAAGATCGAGATCTGACCTGATTTTAATATTCCAAATTACAATACCTGAAATGAGACCCGAAACTGAGTTTGATAAGCCAAGCCTGATGCTTTGCCATTAAACTCGAGATGTTTTAATCTTTGCAGTGAGAAAGTTGAGGCTCAGTTAATTGGGTTCTGTTTTAAATGCCCTCTTACAATGTGCCAGCTGCTGGGCTTGCTGTTGTTGCAGCCCATGATGCTCCTGATAAACACGATGACTGCAGGCCTCACATAGTCTGTAGTAGAACTGGAATTGGAACCAGCTGGGGTTTTCTCTACAACATGGAAAACAATGATGGAATTAATACTATGTAGTAACAAATGAAGTTTCGTTTCTTTCTCTCCATGAACAATGAGCTCTGTTGAGCTCAAGACACAGCATGGGAAGAATCTGCATGAGCAAGCTTCCCATAAGCATCAGGAGACACCTGACACTGGATCCCATAGCCAGCCCTAGTTTATTACTCCCAACCACCTGCTGAAGCCACCAGAGCCGCATTGCCCATGATGGAGTGTTTCAGGATGGCTACAGAAGAAGTGGGCTTCCTCTACTCCTCTAGAATCTTAATGCAGACTGTTGCACAGAGCTTCCATTAAGAGGATGGTTCACATTTTTCTTCCTGGGTTTGCCAAACACCCACCATAAGTCACTGATGCCAGCTTCACAATTCAATCCAATAGATTCTTAGGGAGCTCTACTTTGTCAAAGACCAAGATTCTGAGGTGCTCAGGGGCATTCAAAAGCACATATGTACCCATGTTCTTGAATCTTCAATTTTCACAATACAGCAGAGTAATGATCAATGCCTTGACCTTGAACATGGAACCTGTCATTTTCAACCCTAAGTACATTCCTCAGTTCATGTTTTCACGAGCTCCCTGCAATTGTGCTTCCCTGTAATGCCATATGGGAGGCTTTTTTTCCCCCCACAAAGTGGGACTACTAGTGCTACATAAGCTGATATAACCTTAGGCTTTTGTTGAGTTCTCCTAGGACAGGTACCATGGGTTTGAACAGAACTATGATTCTTGAGGACCAGGGAAATCTATGGTGATTTCCGATAGATGATTCACCTTTACATCAGGCTTTTGGGATGTTTTGACAAATGGTATCTGGCAATAAGTTTCCCTTGGAAAAACAACTCTTTTAACTGTATGAAATCAACATCTAGTACATGAATACATTCTGCAGTGAAGTTCTAGCCCATAGAGCTCCTTCAGAACCATAGGAAGGTCTCATGAAAGCAAAATTCCAATGTCCTGTGGGTAGAGTGTTCAGGACCCCTCCTCATAACCTATACAGATGACATGAAGGTGACCTCTTGGGTTCCTATCGATCATCTTGATACTGTGGGTATTCTCAATTATAAGCTGTTCTGAATGGGAATCATACATACTCAAACATGTACAAAGCTATCTCTAATCCATATTTGACCCATGCCTGACTTTTATAACATTTGCATGAATGAGAGTCCATGTCAGAGAACCTGACCAATGTCAAATCAAATCCCAGAAACACATTCTAAACAACATAGCCACAGTTCAGATCTCAGGCTGGAAACCATGCTCCAGCTTAAGAACTGGGAACCCAAAATGTCTTCCCCCTGTCTAGTTCAGGACCAGAAATTATCTTTGTAGGAATTCTAGAAAGGCATCTCTTCTGTGAGGACTGAATTGAACATGCTGACCATCTGGTGAATGAGTTAGAAAAACTCTGAACTTGGGGTGAGGAAGTATCAGGAAATCTCAACTCCTGCTGATATTTGACAAGATATGTGACCAAATCCCACAATCATGTGCTGGCTCTGCTGTAATAGAGGCCATGAAGGAAGACTGTCACACAGCTCCAGGAAGCACCACTTCAGTCTCGAATCTATGCTGAGTGTGACTGGAGTTAAAATCCAGCTCTGTGTCCTACTAGTGTGGCTTAGAGAAAGTCACTTGGGTTATCTGGAGTCATAGCCTCACTTGTTCAATGTGGATAGTAACACTGTTTCTTGCATGCCTGATAGATGAGAAGTGGTCACATGTGAAGATGCTTTTGGTACTTCATACTATATTCACTTGGTTCACCTCTGATTTCATCTGTCAAATCCATGCTGACTGTGACCAATACCAAGTGTGGGTCATGAACCTTCTTGGTGTCTGCCTCAGGGCCTTTCCTTCATTGTAGGGTCTACTGGGCCTGCAAGAAGACACATCCTGGGTGTGTTTGAGGATTAATGACCCCTTAGAATCCCTAAAACAGTGCTATACAGAAGACTTCAGGGAAGTGCCAAGACAGACTTCCTGAAATAAAATTCTGGAAGTCCTTCTGTATCTCTCCCAAGTGGCCACAGCAGAACTTGGCCCCTATTGCCAATGGCAATGGCATTGGTGCCACAAACTTGTGTTTGTCTTTCTTCCACATTGTTCCTGTTTCTTGAGACTCCTTCCGAAGTCAACCACTGTACTAGATCACTCATCCTGGGTCCTGCTTTCGTGAGGACCTTAATTAAAAATACCTGACTTCTGGAGTTAGCTCTAACATGAAAATATCTTGTAACCCATCACACCATTCCTTACAACAAGAAAAAACTGGTCAGACTGAACATCCATTCTCTGCAAATTTCCTGACGTGTTTTGGACCCATCAGATTTCAGGGTGATGGGTGTCCTTCAGAGACCAGCAAATCCAGATCAGGAGCCAAGATATGCTCACCCAAAGCAGAAGTTGCTAGGGCCATAAGCTGGTAGGAAGACCTAAATGGCAGTCTGGATGAATTTCTGGGTACCAACTGTGGACTAGCATGAGAGAAGAAATTTCTAGGGGCCATACTTTGGTGGGTTTTGCTTCTAGGTTCTCGGGGAAGATCTAAGAAAGTTTCCTCTCTTGGCTCTGGAAGGCGATGGGGAAGAATTTTCACTATGAAATGAGCCCAGGGCATTCTCTTAACAAAGGACCCCTCTCCAAAGGGTGTTGGACCTCTCTAAAGAGCCTGCTCCAGAGTCCTGGGGCAAAGGACCTTCCTCTCACTCTTGGCTCCTTCCAACTATCCTGTCTCCCTTTAGGATAAAAAGAAACCTTCTGTGGAGGTCACCGCCTCATCAAGTGACTGAAATTTAATTGGAATACTGTAGAACATCCCCCATAAGCAGGGTTCTGGTATAATGACTAAAGCCAGAGTTACTAATGTTGCTATGAGTGCTAGAAGCTTAAAATTCCTCCAGTGTCCTTATGGTCCCTGATGACTCTCTATGAAGAATGAGTGCCAAAGTCCAACACTAAACATAGTCCAAACCCTAGCCAGGTTAACCTAAACTCTCAAACTACAGATAAACTTCCTCTGGTCCTATTACCTGATAGAACATATCTGGCTTTTCACTATAATAACCAAAATAAAAGTGAGGCCAAAAATAGTCTGAAAAGACCAAACCCACATCAGATTTAGACTCGGGACAGACATGTTACGACTGTAGAAGAACTTATAATAACTAGGATTAATAAAGTAAGGGCTTTGTTATGGGCTGAATGGTTGGGATCAGGGCTTTAACATAGTCTTAAAGAGGTACAAAACAGCTGTATTCAGACAGGGCTTCAAAGGAAGAAATTAAGGTTCCATGGTCTCGTAGAGATGGGGCCCTGATCCAATAGGATTGGCTTTCTTAGACTTGCTCTTACTGTCATACGAGGACACGATGAAGGATCTCTACCTGGTCTGCAGACAGCCACATTCTTGCTAAGGGCCACAGCAGTGGGTGCCTTGTTTTTGGACTCCACAGCCTCCAGAACTGTGAGAAAACTTGTTTAACTGACCCATTCTATGATGTCTTGTTATGGCAGCCTGAGAAGACTGGCATATCAAAATGTAATGTCTTTATAAATGGCCTAAATATACCAATTAAAACTATATTTAAAACATTTCTTGTAGACCACCTATAGTTGATCTTTTTTTTTTTTTTTAACCCATTGAATTTCTGACAGGCTTAAAACTCAAGGGATGGGGCACCTGGGGGGCTTAGTTTGTTAAGCATCTGACTCTTGATTTCACCTCAGGTCATGATCTCATGGTTGGCAGATTTGAGTCCCACACTGAGCTGTGCTGTGACAGTGTGGAGCCTGCTTGGGATTCTCTGCCCATCCCCCACTTTGTCTCTAATACTTTCGAAAAATATATAAAGAGATGGACAAAGACCTACCATGTTAACACCAATCAAGAGAAAGTGGGAATTAGGGGTGCCTGGTTAGCTCAGTTAAGCATCAAACTTTGGCTCAGGACATGATTTCCTGGTTTGTGGGTTTGAGCCCTATCATGAACTCTGTGCTGATAGCGTAGAGCCTGCTTGAGATTCTGTCCCTCCCTGACTCCTGTTTTCTCTTTCTCAAAATAAAGTGGGAATAGCTTTGTTCTCCTTAGTGTGAAATTCGCTTGGTCAAACTATGCAACGTCCAATCTTTATCCAATAATAAAGAGGCCAATTCTTCAAGAAGCTCTAACAAGCTTATGGGGAGCCTGGGTGGCTCAGCTTGTTAAGCATACAGCTCTTGAATCTCTGCTCATATCTTGATCTCAGGGTCATGGGTTTCAGCCCCATGTTGGGCTCTGCACTGTGCATGGATCTTAACTAGAAATCAATAGACGTGTAGAAGTATCAATTTGGAGATACTGAAATTTTCTAAGTAACACCTGGCTCAAAGACGTCTCAGTATTTAAATACTGTATTTTTAACCAAACATTCTACTTATCAAAACTTGTGGAATGAGGTGAAAACCCTGTTGGGGGTTGGAACATATAGCATTAAAGGAACAGAAAAAATAAAGGTCTAAAGTCAATAATCTGAACTTCTATGTTAGTAAATCAGAGGAATAAGAACAAAAAGCTAAAAAATGGTCTTAAAATCAGCAAAAATCATGAACAAAACTAGGAAAACTATAACTTGAAACCAAAAGATTCCTAGAAGTTCAGAAAAGCAACAAATCTCTATCCAGGCTAGTGAAAGAGACACAAATTACCAATATCAAATGAAAGAGGGGTCATCACTTGATCCCATGGACACTAAAAGAATAATACTATTTATGATGCTAGGCTCACGATTTTGATTTAGATGAACTTGACCAAATTCACTGAAAGATAGAAACTACCAAAACATAGACAAGGAATAGATGAAATAAAACAAACTAAAAGTTAAAAAATACCAGACCCAGATGACTTTAAATTCTATCAAGTGTTTAAAGGTAAAAGGGACAAGAATTCATGAGTGAATTCCAGAAATCAGAAGCAGAGGTAACCTTTAACTTACGCTATAATTCTAGAATTACTGGACACATGATATCAGGTAATGGACTACAGTTCTCCCTTAATATGATTTTCCTCACACACATAGATACAAAACCTCTCAGTAAAATGAGTGAATTGAACCCAACAATGCATAATCACAAAAACTGTAAACAAAATATACTTCAGTGGGTGAATAAAAAACAAATTGTATCAAATACCTTAGAGTAGGGGCGCCTGGGCGGCTCAGTCAGTTAAGCGTCCGACTTCGGCTCAGGTCATGATCTCGTGGTCTGTGGGTTTGAGCCCCGCATCGGGCTCTGTGCTGACAGCTCAGAGCCCGGAACCTGTTTCGGATTCTGTGTCCCCCTCTTTCTCTGACCCTCCCCATGCTCTCTTTCTGTCTCAAGAATAAATAAATGTTAAAAAAATAAAAAAAAAAAACAAATACCTTAGAGTATTTTATTATTAAAAAGCATCAAGCCACAAGAAAGACCTGGAGGTATCTTCAATGCATAACACTACGTGAAAGAAGCCAGTCTGAAAAAGATATATGCTGGCGAGGTGGGCATTGACTAGGGGGTATTGAAGGGTAGTGAGCCTCTTCTGTAGGATAAGACCTCAAGCATTTGTGAAACCCCAAAGAATTTTGAGGCACAATGACTAAACCTACACAACTTAGTGTTGAGTCTGGGAGATCCCAGGATTGAACACCTAATGTGACAAGAATGGAAATGTACTAATGTGTGAAACAACTTCACTTAAAGGGGCAGGGGAATAAAAACCAAACTAAGCAATTGAAAATGAGTGGAGGGGTACCTGGGTGGCTCAGTCGGTTAAGCGGCCGACTTCGGCTCAGGTCATGATTTCGCGGTTTGTGAGTTCGAGCCCCGCATCGGGCTCTGTGCTGATAGCTCAGAGCCTGGAGCCTGCTTCGGATTCTGTGTCTCCCTCTCTCTGACCCTCCCCTGTTCATGCTCTGTCTCTCTCTCTGTCTCAAAAATAAACATTAAAAAAGTTGATTGTAGGACTAAAGGCAGAAGGAAATGCACATAAGCACTGTACTCTAGTTGATAGAATTGTTTCCCATGAGACACCCAGGGTAACAATTCTGAAGTCATGGCATGTGTGTGCTGAAACTGAACGATCATGTAAACAGATGGCAATTGGAGGCCAGATTTCTCACTAATGTAGGCTACAGATAGGCAAGGGGAGGAGCCTAGAATGATCCATGGAGGAAGGATTAGACTTGGATGGGCTCATGTTTCTCTTATGGGCTCATTTTCCTCTTAACATATGCAGATGGTAAGACCTGTCTATAGATGTATATGACATACATGTGAGTATATGTATAGATGTCTACATGAGTGTGTATACATATGCATGTCTTCCTGCTCTGTCAGCTGGAAGGGCCTAGAAGCAAGGACACTCGGAAGTGAAGATCTGGGTGCTGGGGTGCTTCTGGCCTAATATTCCCCAGTAAGAGGGCCCAGGGCTTCTTGGAAAAATAGCTGACTCCAGGACAATACACAAGATGAACCTGGAGCATTTTACAAGTTATAAAGTAAGAAAGTGCTCAATGTAAACAAGCAAAAAACAAATCCCACAATGACAGGAACATATTAAAAGGACACAGCCAACTTAAGAGACCTCAATGGCCAAAAGTAGAAGAATTTGAGGGGGGAAAGTAGCAACTGGCATTATATACTTTGGGCTATAAGCTGAGTCCATATGGATGCAAGGAAAAAAACTGAACACAAACTAGTTGGAGTGGCAGGCCAGCTTCTCACGCCAAAGAATAAGTGATCTGTTTAGGTATCCACCATTAAGGAAGTAGACCATAACCTCTGCTCAATTTAGGGTTGCAACTTTCTTAGCAAAGAGAACCGTATGAAAGCATGATTTTTACAGTGGGAAACCTGACAAATCCTTTCTCTAGCCAGGTGATAGAGGTTAACGTCACTAGGGTCAAGTCATATTGACCACAGGTACCCTTGATAAACTAGGGGAATGTCACTCTTGAACTTCTTCCCCGAATCTAACACACCAGTCTAATAATGAAGACAATATCAGAAATCCTAACAAAGGAACATTCTACCAAATGACTCAACCATCAATCCTCAAGACTGGCAAAGTCACAGAAAAACAGGGAAAACCTGAGAACTTGTGAGCTGAGAGGAGCCTAGGGAGCCATGACTGCGTAATGTAATGTGGCATCTTGAATGGGATCCTGGAAGAGAAGAAAAAGGTTGTTATCCAGATACCCTCTTTTCACTAAAGGATGAACTTTAGATAATAACCTGTCTATTCACTAATTGTGGTAAGCACTCTGCCGATAGAAGATGTTAAGGGAAGATAGATGCAGGATACATGGGAACTCTCTGTACCTTCTCTGCAATAATTCTTTAAATATGAAACTGCTTAAAAATTAAAGGTGATCTTTATTTTTTAAAGGTCTTTTAAAGCTTGCCTTAAGTGTAGCAGAGCTGACCTGAGTCTGTCATTTGATTTCCTCAAGGCATATAAAAGAAAAAACCCTGGCAGGGTATATGCTATATAGTTGCCTCATCCCATGCTTTAGCTTTCTCTGAAGTGCAGTTACAGCTTTTCTTGAAATAATTTTGGTCTGATGGGGCCACTTTTCCCAGAACGGAAAGTGCCTGTGTGTTTATACCCTCCCCCAACCCTGTACCAGTTGGCCTTAGTGTACCCAGTTGACTAATGGGTACAGGAATAGAGCCTGAGGTGCAAGTCTGAGAAGTGACACTCCAGAGTTCCTCTGTGTGATCAACAGATGTGACCCTCCATGGGACTAAAACTGGTAACTAAAGGGTCAATAGGACTAAACTACAGTGCAACTTCTTACCCAGATCTTTTATCTTTTGCCTCTAAATTTCTCTGACCCTCCTCCTTTGCCTTCGGAATTTCCCTGACCCTCTTCCCTCAGGAAAGCACACTGGAGCCTCGCTCTCCCCTCTAGATCTCCTCATTTGGCTGCCTCTCGAATAAACCCTTTTCAAAGCTGCTCTGGGCTTTGCTGCATGTGAGGCAGATGAACTTGGGTCTAACTACAGGATCTTAGCTGAAATTTCATCCTTGTTTGGATTCTTCCCCTTTCCTGGTCTATATCCTCCACTCATTATCAATTTATCTTGCATGCTTAATGAACTACTTTTACACATGCCTTCATCACAGGAAACCTGATAGAAGGTACTGGAAGCACATTGAAAGGGTAGATCTCATGAGCCAGATCAATCATTGTCCAGGTGGTCAACAGACCCATCAGTGGTGGTAAATGGAGTGTGGGAAGCTTCTGCTATGGTGGCACTACAATTAAAGCTCTTCCCTGTGGGGAATTGGGGGTGAGCTAGAAGTGGAATGGTTTCTCTGCTTGTTCATTAGTCCTGCATTTAGAAGATACAGGGAGAAGTAGTTACAAGGACTGTAGGGCAAAATAGAGACCTAAGAAAAAAAACAAGGGCTCAAGTCAGCCAACAGTGAATTTAAGGTATAATGTGAAAAGTCAAAACTTCATGCCCTCCTCTAAAGAGAGCCTCATTTCTTGTAACCAAGCTGCAGATGAGCCACAGGATATAATTATAAGAATAACCATTTAAGAGAAGGCTGTATTCTCAGCCTGGAAAAGTTAACTATGTTAAAGCCAAGGCTCTGCTAGAGAAGGAACGGCATCCTGACACAGGACAGTTGTGATCCACCCACGAGATCCCCATCACATGATATTATTCACAACCTGGATCTCCTGAACTCTGGACCCGCAAAACTCACCTTTGCTCTGGAAGACCTCAGCCCCCCTCCATTTATTGATGGTCTATGCAGAAGTTCAACTGAGGCAGATACTTGTGAGCACAAGATCTGCCCTGCGAGCTATCTACCCTATCTCTGCTCCTGGACTTGAGACCAATAACTAGGGTCAAATCTCATGACCCAATTAGGGGTAATGGTAACAATGTTCACAGATTCATCAAAGCAGCTGCAACAACTGGCCCAAAGGTATTACTGGTAACTGGGAAATTAAATCTAGGAATAGATCTGGGTGCTGCTGGATCAGAAAAAGGTGAAAAAGTAAGGAAGAATGAATGTTGACCTAGAACATTCTCCCATGGCTTGGGATTCGATGCCTAGGTGAGGGCCCTTGGGGACAACCTTACCACCATTGGGAGAGGTTCTGTAAGTGATGGTGGGGAAAAGTCTCAGGTGGAATGAGGTGGAGATGCTAGAACTGTCTTGGTCTCAAGTGGTCAAGGGCTCAGGCAAGAAGGTGCACTAGAACAGAACTGTGTGAGATTAGTAACCTCATCAACTGATCGGTTCCTAGAGGGGCCCAGAAGATGCTGTTTTCAATTAAACCTGCTGGAGGAAGGCATTGACTTTGTTGAAACTCAGTGGTAGTGGCCATCTTGAGATGGAGGGGGACATTAGGAAGTGCTGTTACAGATCTGTGTCTCCTAGTGTCAGTGGGTTGGTGGGCTATAGAGTAGCAGAGGACATGGGACGGGCCACAGCCAGCTATCAAAGCTCAGGCTTATATGATCGTTACATTAGGTGGTGAGATCACAGGGATAACCAAAAGTCTTACCCCCCGGAATCCCATACCCCATAAGGACAAGATGAACAGGCAGCCAACAAAGGAACTATGTATATGTATGTGAAAATACGTAAGTGTGTATATACACACACACAAAGGGAGGATGAGCCAAAGGCTAATGGAAAGTCTTCACCACTCTTGCAATTTTCAGAACTGAGCCAGTTCAGTCTGAGGACTTATCAAAATAGAAGAAAGCTCACCTTGAGAATGGACCTAGCAATGTCATAACACCTGGAGTGATCCAAATAACACTGGAAACAACTGTAGTAGTGATTCTTTCCTTTAAGGATCCTTTGGTTATTTCCTTAAAGGACTGGGCGGGGAAAGAGCACCTGCATATAGGGATTTTGGATATAAATGTGAACTAACTTGATTCACTGCGGGGTCGGGGGGGGAGACTTTGGGACCCCTGAGTAGTATGAACAAGTGACAAATGGGGTTCTGAACCAGCTCTGACCAACAATAGAACTGAAATGGTCCACTGCCCCATCTGCTAGTCACTTTTCCAGTTCCTAAATGTACAATCAGGGTGGACATAGTTGGTAACTGACCAAATTCTCACTAGTTCTTTGACCAGTGGGATAGAAGCTATTATAGTAGGAAAGGCCCAATGGAATGCATATAATGGATGCATCTCAGCCAGGATGGT
The DNA here is from genome assembly GCF_018350175.1 of Felis catus. Lineage (NCBI taxonomy): Eukaryota > Metazoa > Chordata > Mammalia > Carnivora > Felidae > Felis > Felis catus. The sequence goes on from NC_058385.1 coordinate 79,114,383, forward strand.
CCAGATAATGTCTGTTGCAGAATGGAAGAGATGAGTGCCACTCTCAAAGACGTAAGGATCATCGTAGCCCCAGAATGATCCCTTCAGAAGCCAGGTGAATTACCACATATGGTGTGCTTTCTCAAAGCCAACACCTCAGGCTGCTGCTGGGCTTGCTCGGACTCCAACCCAGACAGTTGAAGGTGCCTGGAAGTTCCCATCTCACTAAGTGACCATAGCCAGTGGCTGATAGGGGCTGGAGGTTGAAAGTCTCCTCACTTTGAGGAGGATGTCCCATCCTCTTGGCCTATTTTGTTTCAGCCACTGCGTGGCTTTCAGCTCCATGCACACAGAACCCAAAAGTACATTGCCCCAGCTGCACACAGCATCTGCACTTTGAGTATGGGGGATTTTCTGTTCTCAGAATCCAGTCCATTGCTATGTATTGGCCTCTTCCCTCTCCCACCCTGAGGAAGGTCCTTGTTCCATTTCAGAGATGATGAAACTGAGCAAGTCACTTGTCTTTTCTACACTTCAAAGACCTCTGCTGGGTAGCCTTGGGTAAATCACCTTGACTTGTGCCCTTAGTCTTTCTGCCAATAAAACTGAAGGGGATTTGAATAGAAGAGCCATAAGGTATCTGTCTCCTATACGTGTTGTGACCTTCCAGCTTTTTTTCTTCTCAGAGTTAACAGGGTCCTTTCTAATCTGTATTTTAATGGCTACCCCGGAAAGTGTCCCCCACCCCACACTCCCATCTCTGCCTAGTCTTGATGACACATGTATTTGTATAAGAGTGAGGTGAAAGGCAATAGATGGGAGAAAGTGTGTTAAATACAAAATACCATTGGGGCGCCTGGGTGGCTCAGTCAGTTAAGTGTCCGACTTCAGCTCAGGTCACGATCTCACAGTCCGTGAGTTCGAGTCCCGCGTCGGGCTCTGGGCTGATGGCTCAGAGCCTGGAGTCTGCTTCCGATTCTGTGTCTCCCTCTCTCTCTGCCCCTCCCCCGTTCATGCTCGGTCTCTCTGTCTCAAAAATAAATAAAAAAATTAAAAAACACAAAAACAAAATACCATCACTGTGGGAAATCATAGCTATGTCCTGGGTTAGATTATAAGGACTGCATTGCAAAGCAGACCACTGCTTTCTGGCTTTGCTGAAAACAGTGGACTGGTATCTAGCTAATGTATATCTAGGGGCCAAGTCCCAGCTAGTCTCTGTGCCCTGCTGCACCTGCCACTCTGACCCCTGCTGAGAAGATGCTCATGAAAAGGCCCACAAGTCTGCAGGTGTCACCAAGTGCAAGGCTGTCACTGCCTCCAGGGAGTGCAGTGATGTGTCCCTAGCTATGCTCAAGAAGGTGTTGGCGGCCACCGGCATTGACCCGGAGAAAAACAGCATCAAGCTGGGCCTCAAGAGGCTGGTGAGCAAGGGCACCCTGATTCAGACCAAGGGCACTGGTGCCTTGGGTTCATTCAAGCTCAACAAGGTGGCCTCAGGGAAAGCCAAGCCTAAAGCCAAGATGGCAGGCGTGGCCAACCCCAAGAAGGCCATGGGGGCAAGTACCCCCAAGAAGAGTGCCAAGAAGACCCCAAAGAAAGCGTAGAAGCCTTTAGCAACTGCAGGAACCAAGAAGGCCAAGAATCCCAAAAAAATGAAAGCAGCCAAGGCCAGGAAGGCACCCAAGAGGCCAGTGAAGACCAGAAAGCAGTATCTGTTCTGCAATGCGTCCCCTATAGTCTCCTAACTCAGGACCTAGATATTGGATTTCCCACAAATCACTAACTCCCCTCATGTGTGCACGCAGATGCGCGCGCACACACACAACAGCAGTAACAAGGAATCTAGCCACTGCCACATGGCTTCAAACAAAACCTCTATTTTTGGATTTACCACCACCTTCCCCGGGTCCATTAAGGGGTGGAGTACGTTAAAATCCTGACAAGCTTGCTGATGTATCCTGAATCTTCAGGTTTAAGAACTATTTTTAGGACTGCAATATAAAACCCAGCACTGAGAAACCTAGGAGAACCAATCATGACACCCCAGAGGTGAACTGGGGGAGGGAAGGAGGCCGCTAACATCCTTCAGTCCTCCTGCCTGAGCTGAAGTTTTTCAGCAGACAGACTATTTATAAAATCTACCCTGTATGCTTCCAGAAACCATCAGAAGCAGCCTCTTCTTTATTTTCAGCATGTGCCGGGAACTAGTCTGAGTCAGGGTCACACTGGAGTTCAGTTGAAGGTCACTGAGTGAAGCTCCTCTGGTCCCAGCCATCTCAGGTAGCTGGACTGTATTGTTCCAGGCTTCCTGTCTGCTTCTGAGCTGTCCTCCAACTTTTGGTGCTGAATCTTTGCTAACATGCCCATATGTGAATCCAGATGCAAGTCCTTTCCTTGCACTCAAATGCAGCACCGCATTTTGCCACCCACTGAGTACAATATCATACCATATTTCCCCATTACCTTGAAAACCTAAAATACTTAGGAATTCCAGAATGCTTAGGAATGTCACTGTATTTTCAGGGTTCATTATTGTCCATTCAATTGTGTATTGCTCTACAGTGTGCAAATTTTACATGCAATTATTTTAGTTGAGGTCCAGAATCTTGAAGTGGATAATCCATTAATGTATCTCTTCACATGCCAACATACGAACAGTGTGGTGATAGGTACAATAGTGCACGAAGGATCAAGTTGGGATTTAGAGTTTGCATTGTGGTTATTTTGCAGGAATTGTGGGCTGGCAGGAGGTGGGGAAGGAAACAGGTGGAACAGGAGAACATGAGCTGCAAGTTCCTCATCTGTAAGAGGAGATTGGAAGAAAAACTGGCGTCCCTGGATTAAAAATTTAATGTTTTTATTTATTTTGAAAGGGAGAGCATGAGCTGCGGGAGGAGCAGAGAGAGAGAGAGAGAGAGAGAGAGAGAGAGAGAGAGAGAGAAAATCCGAAGTGGGCTCCAGGCTCTGAGCTGTCAGCACAGAGCCTGATGTGGGGCTCGAACCCACGAACTGTGAGATCATGACCTGAGCTGAAGTTAGAAGCTTAACCGACTGAGCCACCCAGGTGCCCCTCCCTGGATTTTTGTATGGACCAAGGAAAGAACTCATTAATCAGATTTGACTTTGTAAAATTCTACACAAATGTTTATTGGCTAACAGTCACTCAACAAACAGAAAACAAGACCCTTTTTGCAATATTCAGGTGGAACTGGTTTTTACTGCAGCTCTTCTAGCTGAACACTAACGGACTTTAGGAGGAGACAGAGCTCAAAGCTGCATCGGAGGGGAATTATGTTCTTACAAGTAATTTCTGAGATGGGAGGGGGAATTATAATGCAACTACTTTAAACCATTTGTTCCCTGAAGTGTGGCCATAAATCAGAATGATGGGCACATGATCATGTTCTGCAGGAATGTGAAATATTCTGCAGGAATATTCTGGGAATATCAGATACAAGCGGCTTCAGGTAGGTTCTCCATGAAGCAAACTCAATGTAGTATGTAGGCACTTGATAAGAAAGGGCCCCAAGGACCATCACTGGCAGGAAGAGGGAAGCAAGCAGGGGTTGCCACGTAACATGGAAAGCCCTTGCACACCACCTGCCACGTGAGCAGGTGGGGGCAGTGTGATGGTAACAGGACACCTGGAGTGGTCTCTACACAGATCCAGGGGTGGCTGTTTCAGAATCCCACAGGCCTGTCTTCCTGGAAGAAACTGAGAAAAGGGAGATAAGTAGGATGAAACATATCCCCACCAGAGCACGGTTTTGAGTCCACAAAACCGGGCATCTCTGCTGGGTCCAGGCTCTCATCCCTGAGGCACTGAATCCATTTGCACTTACCATTTGCCATCACCACTAAGCAAAGGAGCTCTGAGAAGTAGCCTAATGGGCTACTTGGGTGCCACCCTATTCCTTCCTGCTCCTTTTACACAAGAGCCATCCCGTCTCCTGATGATTGGGACTAATTACTCAGACCAAGACAGCAGCCCTTCTTGTCTGCTGGTCTCTGGACACCAGCAACCCGAGGTTCCCAAAAGCTAAAGCTTGCTTGGCCTCCTCACAGTGAAATTCCTCACCACTGGGGGGAGGGGATCAGAACCTCTTATCCCGCAAGGCCCAGACTTACTAGGGCAGTAAACGCAAAGGTGCCAAGTCAGACATTGGGAATAAGTGAGGACACACTGGCTTCTACCCTTCTGTGTCCCCAGTAGGGAAAACCTACAGGTCTGGGAATAGTTGTCACATATGATTCAGTGCATCTACTACATCCTGGAGGCTGGGGCTGAGCTCCCCTAAAGCTTTCCCCTTCATGGCTATTCAGGCTTCATCAGGAGGGCAGCGCATGGGTCTCCCAGTATGGCCTACAACTTGTATACTCCTGATCACTGTCCTCCTGTCATGTAAAGTAGGGACCCTGATCTACTGAGGTATTGTGTAAGGTCCAGGCTAGTGGATCATATGCTCAGTAAGGCCTTGGAGAGTAACAGTGGCTAAGACCCATAAGAAAGGCAAACCCAGAACATCTAGAGGATCAGACATAAGCCACTGCCCTTTTAGGGTAGAATGAGCTCCATAGACCCTGCTTACCTCCAAGTTGGTCTCCAAGAGTAATGGGTACCATTCCAGGATTAAGGTTTGGTCCCTGTTGCCAGAAGGCTGGTCAGTCAAGTTCGAGATGGTTAAATCAACCTTGGTAGATGGGAATCTGTGCTATTTGGCCCATGCATAACTTTCATCCCTGTTACCATGGTTAGTTGGCCACCCAACGAACAAATTGTGGAGGATGATTTAGGATAGTTGGCAAAGTCTTTACTCCACCTACCAGTTCAAATGCTAATCTCTTCTAGAACCCCCCCCCCCCCACCACCACCACCACACTCAGAAATGTTTAATAAGATATTGGGCATCCTATGGCCCGAAGATATGTATAAAATCATCTCAGCACTGATTTGTTAGACTCAAGCACAATCATACTACTTGGCCTTTAAAGTTTGGGAGTTTTTGTAATAAAAATCTCCCAGATTCAACAATCAGTATTTTCTCACATACACTTCATCCGCCCTTGTTTTTCTTTTCCCTTTTATTTCTTCACTGAAGTATTCTGAAGCAAATTCCAAATATGTCACTTTCTCATTACATAACTCTAAAAAAAAAAAATGCTTCGTTTTCAATGTGCCATGTAATTGGCTACAAAATGAAACACTCTTACATTTTCCTATTGTCAAAAGTATATATTTTAGGTCGGGAACCAAATGCCCGCCTATAACAATGCTGTATCCTTCGAATGTTTTGTCCCCGGCCATCCAGCTCCTCATCCCGATTTTTCTTTCTACCTCCTGTTACAGAAAACTGGTAAAATAACCTTGTTCCACATTCTGGGTTGGCCTGCTTGAATCTATGTGCTATCCTCCTCTAATCGGCAACCCTGAATTTTCCCGGATACCTGGGGAACATCCTTTTTCTCTAAAGGGCTAGATAGCAAATGTTTCAGGCTTTGGAGGTCACATATGGTCTCTCAACACATCCTTTGGTTCTTAGATTTAAGGGTTGTAAATAAAACCATTCTTTGTGTGAAGGCCATACACACACAGCCCATTCATCAAATTCTGCTTGTGCCTTATTTGCTGAACTTTGATTCTGTTAAACAGTATAATGAATGTTTTGGCATAAACACTTCATAACTGCTTCTATGTGCTTCACGTGCAACACATCAAGAGGCAAGTGGTAGTACCTGAGGATTACTAAGTGGACTGATCAGAGATGCAGGTGAATCTGATTCCTCCATTATAAGCTGCCTTATTAAAACATCTAATGGTTTCATCAATGGATGATTCTTAATCTGATTATGCCACTCCTTTCAATATGATTCACAATCTTCAACTAGCACTATTTGCTTACCTTGAAATACAAGTTCAGGAATGGTAGGAATTATGCTTAACACTTTTTCTCACAAGTGTTAATGTTCTGGGATCAAATGATTCTTGATCTCATGTGTGCATAAGTTCATAATTACTGGGTGTTCATAGTTTATAAGATCATTTTACAAAAGGTTTCCATCTTTTGTCAACAGGAGCTCCTTCATATTGGCTCTTACATCCCTTTGATAAGGCCCATTATTCTTTGTACCAGAATTCAAGGAAGCTATCAAACTGCTCCAGGCTCCTCTTGAATATCTCCTTGTCCAGACCTGTGATTTCCTATTTCCCCGAGGAGCTCTGGTTCCCCTGTATGGGATTCCTACTGTCTGCAGGGGAAGGGAGGAGAAGACCGTGCTCATCAGCTGAAAAGCCTGCAGGGGTTTGAATCAGGAGGGGGAACCAGAGGGAATGATGAAGTCTGAGGCCAACACAGAGAAGACGCCACATCTAAAATTATTCAAACTCCAGGATGTATGAAATCCCACAATGTCATACAAAAACCCAAACTGTCACACAGTTGCATCTCTAGTGCCAACAGAGTGCCTCGCACACCACAAACATTGACTCAGTCACTAAACATTAAGTGACTGAGTGAGTGAATAAATGTAGGAGACAAGAGACCGAAGAGAGGAAGGGGAAAAGAGAAGGAAGCAAAGGCTGGAGAGCTGCCCTGTGCGGCAGGAGGTGGGTGAAAGCCCGAAGCAGGGGGAGCATGGTGTAGAAATAACAAAGGATCCTGGGTCAGGAGATGGGAGGGTTAGCCCTAGTTGGGTCAATACCTAACTCCCACCAGAGCAGCCCCACACCCCATCTGATTGTTTCTTGTACAGCAAGGAAGTCGGGTTATAAGATTGCTCTGATATATCATTGATTCTAACATTCTGTGATTAGGAAGCTATGTGTACTTCTGCAGTAAAGAAAGGTATGTTCCTGTGCTTCAGGCACCTGCTAGGTGCTAGCTTCTAAACTAGGAATTCTATTCATTATTTAGTTCCCATAGAAATCCTTTTGAAGAATAATTCCAAACTTACAGAAAGGCAGTGATAGAGCTGGAACAATCGATCCTGGCTCAGCTTCTTACTAGCTGTGTGTACTTGAACACATTATTTGACTCTTCTGAGCCTCAGACCGCAGGGCCGAGGAGTGAACGTTCTAGTGCCTATCAGCATAGATCCAATGACTCCACTGGCTGGATCTTTGCTCAGAGCGGTCTAGGAATTCTCTGGCAACCCATCAACTTTGCCTCCATGGAAGCTGCACATTCCTGCATTTTGCCACCATCCTGAATTTGGGATGAACGTAAGGTGAAGGCCCACTGCTTACGTGAGTGTGTCATTCACGTGTGTGAATGTCATGCATTGAGTAAATGCTGGGCAAAGAAGGGTCTGCTTGTTCAACTTCCTATTGCTTACAGACCTCTGCCAACAAAATGGGGACTGTAATAACCATTAGCAAACCAGAAATGAAGACCTACCTGATGTCTGTTCCCCAGTATGGGAGGAAAAACCTCCTACCCTGTTGGCTTCTAGGAATTAAGCTGCTAGAAGACAGATGAACAGGAGGAAAACCTATGAATTTTTAATATTCTTACGTCTACACTGGAGTTTTCAGAAGGAAAACGAGACTCCAAGAAGCTATTAGTCCCCAAAGCTTTTATACTGTCCTACACCCAGAGTGATAAACTGTGGAGATGTGGCCAATGTGGCTCAGCCTGGGGGCAGTAAGTTGGGGGATGGGCTAGGAAATGCATGGGCAAACAGAGAGGGAGGGGAAGGGTTACTTTAGTAGGTTGGTTTGTTCAGGCCCAGACTAGTGTTGTCTCCCAGTCTCAGGGGACGAAATTTTCTTGAGGAAGGTGCCCATTCTGTGCTAGGAAGAGAAGAATATTTTTTGAGACCATCTTTTGGGCAGGAGGGGGTGGGTGGTCAGAAAGCTTTCCTACATCTTTTCCTCAAGTGCCTTCTCAAAAGAACATGCCAACATGGCATATGTGTAGAGCCCCTTCAATAATTAGCTGCACTCACCCCAGCCCCAACCCAGGCCTCATGGTGCAGAAAAGCACATTTGTTCCTGGCTCCCCATCCAGCTCAAATCTCTGCTGCAGCCTCTGAACCCTTCTCCCTGCCTCCAGTGGTCTTATCATCCTCTGTGGAAAAAGAATGACCAGAACAAATAAGAATGGCTCCCAGTGCATACAAGTTAAAGCCCAAATTCCAGCTGGCACTGAGGGTCCTTCTGGGCCTGGCATGCCACCTTCTACTTCTCACTTGCTATGTCTCAAAAACACCCTGCCTCCCTGCCCACACTCCATTTTAACATCAGCCAAACAAAATTGGGAGGAGATTTTGTATTGGGGACAGGTTAACCTTGTTTCAAATTGTCATGTACAAGCTCTGTGGTGACATGGGGCAAGTTGATAACATCTCTGAGCTACATTTGCTCATAAACTGACAGTCCGTGTAGGTGAGAATTTGTAAGCTACTATGGGAAAATTGCTGGGTATGTATACAGTGATGCACAGTGTGAATACTGTCCCAGCCCAATCCAACTGCTTGTTATCAGTTCTATCTGTTCTCCTGGGTTCCCCAGTTCTCTCTACCCTGGTAGGCTTCTCTTGCCTTCTCTTCTAGGCTGAGAGTACAGTCCTCATCTGATTCAATTGTATACCCTCCAGAGGGCTTGGCAGGCAAGAGAGGCTCAATGGACACTTAAGAAATGAACAAATTAACAGATTGCTTTGGCTGACTCCAATATGACCAGAACTGCCATTCCAAGAATGTGCAATGAGCAAGACCTCTGCTCCAAGTTCCTTAAAGTTCCTGGGGTTACAATAATGACTTCAAGGCCATCCTATCAGTAGAGTCCACACAAACCCAATTGCAATCCCACACATAGGAAACAAAAAGCCCATTCTGTTACCAGGCAGCCTGAGGATTAATCTGAAGTGTTTCCTGGAAATCGTAATTGTCTGAGGTTACCTTAGTTGGGTTTGCTCTCCAAATATCGCCAAACAAACCATGAGCAACAAGCACGAAATAATGGTGGTGTGCCATAAGAAAAGCTGTTATTTTCAGTTGAAATGATACAATTTCAACTGGTTATAAAAGTAATCTTTTGTGAAAGTATAGCCAGAATCTTCTAATTCAGCATTTGTCACCAACTTGAGATTTCCACCTCTTGGTCCTCGAGATGTGAATTCCCTAGCTGAAGAGTTGGGGATCTGAGATCCAATGTTTAGATTTGTAGGGTTTGGGGTCAGTAAATACTTAATAAATGAACAAGGGAATCTATCTCCTTAGCACCTAGTTCTTCACCCGACAAACCAGCAAAAGGTATGAAATAAGTACTTATCTGAAGTCTCTGCTAGGTCTTAGAGGGTGATGTTCTATCATGTCAGAAGGGCAGTCACTTCCAAATAAGGCAGCGTTGGAATCAAAATGGAAAAGATGAGAACGTCCGTGTTAGTAGACGATCATGACCACAGTCCTTCCAAACCCCAGACTGCTGTTGAATGTTTGCCATACTCCTCTATTAATCTTCAGCAAATCTGAGGTGAGCAGTACCCTCCCTAATCTTGAGGTAGGGAACTAGAGACATTAAGTAGATTGTCCAGACCAAGCTCTTGGAAGCTGCCAGGACAGGGCAGGAGTCCAGGTGTTCTGACTCCAAAGTCCATGCTTTTAGCATTTTAGAACTTCCTGTCACATAATTCCTACTACCGGAGCTTCCTACCACCAAGGTAGATGGTGAACACCTCAGAAAACCGTGTTCCTTGTTATACTATAGACCAGCCAGCAAAACTTTTTCAGACAGATTTTCCCAGAAAGAGTAGAGACCCACAGCATACAATGTCTAGCCAAACTGAGTAGATTCTTTGCTGTGATATCAGCTATACTCTGAAATTCATCAAGTTAGCTTTCATGGAACTTCATTTTGTCAGCAAAGCCTATTGTCTCCTTGGCTGTCATGCTGCAAAGTCCCTCAAAAGCAGGATCCCCTGATCCAGAGAGAACCCTTGCCCATTTTGCTATGCCCAGACCTGTGCCTTTCAAAGAGCCTGAAGTGTGACTGGGCTCTGTATTCCTGGCAGCAAAACTTCTGAAATGCTGCTGAAGGAATTCACAACCCGCTATGCTAAAATATGTCTCTGGCATATTGACCATTTTAAGTTCAAGGTACTTAAAATAAATAGCAATCCCTCCTTAAAAGCAGAAATGAAATTCCCATGTGAAAGAGATCCTATCTATAAGAGAAGAAGAATCCCATCCTGATTAAGGAGGAGAAATTGAGACCCAGAGAATTCTTTACAAGCAGACCTTGTCAAATAGTTCTTATCTCCCCTTATCATCTCAGTCAGTTTGAACAAAGAGGCAATCGTGGGAAAGTAGCCAAATAGAAATCATAAGTTTTGTCATTTCTTTGGACCTTCATTCCTTAAGAAGTCTCTACATCCTATAAGCCTTATATTAAAGGTGCACACTTTTCTCCTGCTCATCTGTCTTCTGTCAATGTAATTCTCAGGGCAGCCATAAAATCCTAAGCGGGGGGGGGGGGGGGTAGAAATGCCCTCCCTACCTTGCTGCTGGGAAATGGACCTAGGGACAGACAGCAGCCATCTCTCTGCTGAGGTGGTGCTGGGACACTTGCCCAATGCCTGTGTGTCTCCCAGGGGAAGATAAAATCTTCAGTCTTGCTTAAAATACAAGCAACCGAAACTATTTCCAAGAAAACAGCTGCTTATAGTCTTCCAGAAGTGGGAAGGGGCCTTGGAGAGCACCTGACACAGGCTCCTCATTTGACAGATGGGGAAACTGAGATACGGAGATAGGATGGACCCCCTTATATCACAAGGCATGTTAATTGCAGAGCTAAGGGCTCTGTCCAGGTCTGGTGCCACCAGAGCTCCTGCTCTATATCCCCATCATGCATCCCTGTCACCAGAGCTCCTGCTCTATATCCCCGTGATGTATCCCTGTCTCCCAAGGCACGGACCAGGAGCCCCCTAACCTGGAAATGCCCCTGTGCATTTGGGGAAAACCACAAATGGATGGTGTGGCTGTTCTGCACATACTTAAAGTTTTCCACTTCCAGAGAGTCTGTGACTCCCTTGGGCCACTGTGGACTCTGGGGCTAAATGTAGAAAAAGAGTGTCCTGGACTGGTCAAGTCCACTCAGGGCTTGGCAGAAGAATACAGGTAAAGGACTCAGATTAGATGTCTTCCGTGGCCCAACAGAGGATGGAGTGCTGGATTGGACCCAAAGGGCAACTCCGGAGCTAGAAGATGGGAGACATGGAATGTACAAGCTTGACTTCTAACCCAACATGGCATTGAGCAGCAGAATGTCCTGGGCTTCATTTGTTCCACCAACAAATCACAGGATTTTAACTGGTTGTCCTTAACATCTCGATCAGTTCTATCTTGCTCAGATCTGTGACTTTCAGACATGTTTTGGCTTTTCCAATCATGTATGTGCAGACTGGATTCCTGCTGAGCGACCAGAGAGGACATAAAGTCATGTTGACTGCTTTGTCCTTATGTACTACACACCAGGAGGTCCACCGGGCTCTTCCTTCAGCCAAGGACTTGTGGCTTCCGTTACTGGAAGTCCTGCCAGCAGCAGCCTTCTGTTGTTACCTCCTTTAGGGCTTTCCTGAGCTGCTGACACTTGCCTCCCACCTGATACCAACACCTCGGCTCCTTAGCCTTGGCACACAGCCTGATTCCATGACAGTTCACGTGTGTTGACCACCTTTCTGTTACCTACTAACTCATCTGCCACATTCTTACCGAGAATTTGCCATGGGACATGTGCTGTGCTAGAGTTCTAGAAGCTACAAATGCAGCCCCTGTAACCATCTGTGGCACTTCCTCTGAGGCTGGCTGTCCCTCCTGCTGAGCCATGGGCCCTTGATGGTGAGACCTGAATCTCCACAACATTGATCAGCTTCTTTCATGGCCAGTAATGGCTACTTGGGCCAGATGCTTAGCAGACCCATCCCAGATGGAGCTAATGTCTAGGCTCCTGCCATAGGCTCCAGGTTAGAAGATAAGCCCACACCTTTGGACAGTGGCTGTTCTAACTCCTCATTCCCAGGCTTTCACTTCCATTTGGGGTGAGAATGACAACTGATCACGCTCCCTGGACCTTGTGTCTCAGCTCTCCTCTCACCTCTCTGTAACCGTTCAGTTCCCCCAAAGCCCGCTAACCACAGAGCTTGAATCCCTGTCCCACTATGTGGACCCTGTATCTGTGTGATCACCCTGGCTGCCCTGTGCCAGAGTCTCCAGTGATGCCAAATACCACTTAGAGATCTCACACGTAGAGGACACATGACTTAACAGCATCAGGACTATGAAGCAAATCTATATATAATGATGGCAAACCTCACCAAGGAACGAAGAAACTAAATCCAAACAATGAATTTTCAAAATATCTGTGGTTAAAGGAGAAAACACTACCACTGGTGGAGGTGGCTAAAACCCTCTCACTGCCCCTCTGTAGTGTAATGACTATTCGGGAAAGCAATTTGACAAAGTACTTCCAGAGCAACAGAAATCTTCAGAGCTTTTCACCCAATAATTCACTTCTGGGATCAGAGCCTAAGGATATAATTCTTTGAGAAATAAAAGCAACACCTATATAAATAAATTTTCTGGAGGCATTTTAATGGGGGGAAAACTAGGAAGAGCCTTAATAACTGGGAAATGGGTATATTAATTATAGCACATGCATGCAATGGACTGGTACTTCCAAATGAGTCTAAAGCAATGTGGAAAAATACTTCTGGAATAAGCAGTAGAAAAACAGGATATGGCACTAAATGTGTGCCATGATCTGACACAAAAACTGAAATGCATAAAAAGAATGTCCCAAAACAAGTACAAAGACTATAAGCCTTGTAATGTAGTTGGGGGAGGCTGTTAGACATTATTCTCTGGTTTCCAAGTATCTAAAGTGCAGTTATAATACATAAAAATGGTGAAACACATTTTTCTTAAACATTTGCAGAAGTATATATTGAAGAAAGGCTGATTGAGGAGGTAAGAGGAAATCTTTACTCTTTGGAAGAAACATCTGGAAAGCCAAATGACCCTCCTCAGAAGAGCTAGGGTGGACTACACAGGAAGACCCCCAACCCAATTAAAATTTGGCTCTATGGAACAGTCCTGCTTAACCACCTTCTAATCAGACTCAGCCTGAAAATGATGCCTCAAAGAGACACTTCACTGCACTTCCACGAACGCAAGAGAGGCTATTTTTTATACCTAAGTGATCTTCCACACCTGTTCTTTTTGCCAAAAGATCTACGGCTGCAACAGACCACTCTGGAAACATAAAACTCTTCTCTCAACCCTGTCTGTCTCTAAGCTCTAAGGTCTGTTAGCTTGGAGCTCACAGGGCATCTTTACCCACATTGATCCTCAAAAATCCCATCAGAGTGAACAATGTCAGTCTTGGCACTGTTGGGGGCAAGTAAGTGACCCAACCAAGATCACTGATCTATAGAATGAGAGCCATTCCCCATCTGTTAGAATGGGCTCAGTTCAGGGAGCAATTTGGGTCAGTAGCCTATATTTTAAAATCCTCCTTTACAATTTATTAGCTGTGTGTCCATAGCTGGTTGCTTAATCTCTCTTCCTCAGGTTGCTTATTAATTACCCAAAGATAATAGCAGTATCTACTTCACTTGGTTGCTAGAACAAAAATAAATGTGTTCTATTAAATGTTACAACCTCTTTACGCTCATCTAATACAAGCACGTCACTTTGAGGAAGTATTAGTGAACTAAACCATGACTTGAACAATTACCCACTTAAGGAAATCAAAGTCCACCTCCACGTGTGGGTGCTTGGTCACCTTTATCTTTCATAAATACTCAGTTTTTCTTTTTTTAAATGTTTTTGAGAGAGTGCAAGCAGGGAAGGGCAGAGAGAGAGCATGAGGGAGACCCAGAATCCGAAGCAGGCTCTCGACTCTGAGCCATTAGCACAGAGCCCGATGTTAGGTTTGAACGTGTGAACAATGAGACCGTGACCTGAGCCGGAGTCAGACACTTAACTGACCAAGCCACCCAGGTGCCCCGATACTCAATGTTTTTCTAATTAACCCATTCGGTATGGGAAATGGGCTCTCTTCTATGAAATCATGAGGATCTATGATAGTCTAACTAAAATGCTCTAAATACATTTCCATATTGCATAAGCTGGGTAAAAGAAGTGAACTCTAGCTGCCTTCCCTGAGGATTCAGGCTAGAGAACGTTTGGTCCCTAGTGACTGGTAGGTTGAATTGTGTCCCTCATCAAGATGTTCAAGTCCTACTCACTTGTACTGGTGACTATGATCTTATTTGGAAACCATCTTCACAAATGGAATCACGTTAAAATTAAGTCCTATTGGATTCAGTGAGCTAGGACTCAAGGTCCTAGTTCAGTAACTGGTATCTGTATGAGAAGAGGGGAAACTGGACTCAGACACATAGGGAAGAAAGCCATGAAAGATAAAGACCAAGATTGGAGGGGATAATCTACAAGCCAAGAGACCTTAAGGATTGATGGCCACCACCAGAAGCTGGGAGAGTATCATGGAACAAGTTCTTCAGAGCCTCCATAAGGAACAAAATCTGTCCCCTAGATTTCAAAATTCTAGCTTCCAGAATTGAGACAGATTGGTAACTTGTTACAGCAGCTTTAAGAACTAACACTCTAACCCTGTGAACAGCAATGGGTAGAATTCTTGCTCTCTGCTGACCAAGAGGGTAAAGTAGTTCTATTTCTGGCTTCCAGTTAACCTTGAATGCAAGGACTTGTTGGGTCAGCTAACATTGATGGAGAACTAGATACACCCAGTCTAAGAATGTCCAGAGCTGCTTGCCTGCTCTGAAGAGCCTAGTGATGGCTTCAGTGGTGGTGTAGCAGTGACAGTGGCCACCTGGCTAGTTTTATGAACTAGTAACCAGGGAAGCCCAGGGCTTCTGGGAGCTTCTGTTCTGTGCCTTGTCTGCTGTACTTGTTGGCTTATTTTGAGAAATGAAAAGCAAAATAAGTTTTGTCTGCATCCAACGGAAGATGCTTGGCAGAAGCATCCCTGTGTACCAATGCTGGGCACATGAGATGTAGCTCTGGGAATGTTGTCCTCTACATTCTTAAAGAAGCTCTCAGAGATCACTGGATACCCTAAACCCCAGAGCCCTCACAGTGCTCCTTCTGTCCTCCTTCTCTGCTCCTTCTCTGCTCAGATAGCCCCTGATACTCTCCAAAACAGAGCCTTGAGCATCTCCACCAGGAGCTGCTGCTCTGGGCCTCAATACAAAAGATGACGATCACTGCTTTCCTTGCCTATGATGCAGAAGACACGTGGGTGATGCCCTGGCAAGCAGCTAGTGCAGTGTTGGCTCATGGAATCACAGCTTGTCCCAGGCAGGTGCTGCAGGCAAGGTGCCAGCATGTGCGATGCTGCAGGAGACCCGTGAGCAGCACCTACTGCAGTGAGCTCCCTGGGGTCCTAGCCTTTCTGCTTCCTGTTTGGAGAGGAATCTTACCCCCTGCTTGATGGCTCCTGAAGAGGATACCTGTATCTCCTGGGATGTCTAGTTCTTTTATGTCTCTTGAGTGCAATTCTGCTTGCCCTAAACACCTTTTTGAACATTGAGGCAGTAGAGGATCAGGAGATCAAGGGGAATGAGCACTTAATGGGCGGCCACCCTGTGTTCTCTACACCTCATGGCATTTTTCTATGCACAGACCCTTCTGGTATGATGCATTCTCAAGTTCTAACGCAGAGAATAAGTGAGTTATCCAAGTATGAAGTGATTTAGTCAATAGACACATCTTAAACACGGTGCTAAGCCCTGGGTTATGCCTGGTAATTCGTGTCACTTTAAAACTTTGAAATTCGGAATCAGAGCATCCTTTACTCAAGTCCAGGCTCAGCCCACCTCTGACTAGCTGTAATGCCTGTGAGGAAGTCCCTTTTATTTCCTATGCTTAGCCATCACATCTGTTCATCTGGGACACCTAGGTCTCGTTGGCGATCATCGTGGTTTTCAAAGGAGATTAAAGTGATGTCGTGCCCGGGACATATTAATGGCACAGAGCATCACTGTTATTAGGATGCAATCCTATTCTGCTAGAATTTGTTTCATCTGTCTGGAAGAGGACACAAAGGGTATCTGAGTGGTGACCTGGGCAGACGTGAAGGTTCTCCATGTCACGACTGTTGAGCAGAGAAACACTTTAATGCACCCGGGAAAGAAAGAACTGGGGTCCAATCCCAGCCCAGCCATTTGGAAAGTTAACACTACCTGCCTAAGGTCACAGAGTTACCAACTCCCAGTCTGCTCACCTACAGAATTCGGTATTTGCCTTGTGGAGTTACTACTAAGATTAAAATCACGGGAAAATAATCTAACAGGAAATGCTAAGACATAGTGTTAAATGTAAAGTAAACAATCAGGAGAGAGGATCACATCCTCAATGACCCAGGAATAGTGTGCCTCTGAAACACTGCCATCAGAGCAGGTCTCTGAGCCACACTCCCTGAGCCCGGGCTTCTCAGGCTTTAACACGCATACAAATCACCTGTGGAGCTGGTTAAACGGCAGATTCTGCTCCGACAGGTCAAAGTGGGTCCTGAGATTCTACATTTCTAACAAGCTCCCAGGTGATGCCAGTGCTCCTGGTCCCTGGACCAGACTTTGAATAGTGACAGTGTTTTAACAAGATAACCCACATGATTTGCATGCACATCAAAGTCCAAGAAGCAGTATGGTACATCCTAACCTGTGAGCATGAAAGAAAATTAATAGAAAGACTTGGGGAGCTATGGCATGGTAAGCTGTGGGCCACCTTCTGGGAATAAGAAGCATTTTCTCAGGGTGTAGATGATGCCCTTAGATGCATACAAACATCAGTAGTTCTCTGGGGTAGTAGACGGGACTATATCGGTGGGAATAATCAAGATCAGCTATAGTTGCTCTTTCATTTTTGCTTTAACTCTGAGGCAGGGACCATTGCAATTGCCAACTTACAGATGAGGCTTATGGGGTTATGATCTTACAGATTCTACAGCTAGGTTTAAACAAACCTATCACGTTCAGAGTTCACAGGCTGAGGCTGTCCTGCCCCCCACCCCCTTTTGTGGCACTCTGACAACCAGAAGAGAAGCAGAGGGGCCTGCAGAGTGGGGTGGGATGGCCAATGACCTTGTGCTAGCATCAGTGCTGGGCATCTCTGGGTCATCTGTTCCCTGCTCTTGAAGCTGAAAAGCTAAGCCCTATTGCTCCTGTGGCATGGGCCCGGTCCCCTTTCCCTTCCCTCCCTGTTCTGTTAGGCTTGAGGCTGAAGGGAAAAGATAGACGACCCTATTCTATCCCGGCCTGGGGATGTGAGCTCCCGTGAACTGAAAACTCTGATTTGCCCCTTCAGCACCACGGACAGAGTCTGTGGAAACATTTTTCTGTCTTTTGCCCCCAACCAACAAGGTTACTTCAGGGCACATAAGCAGCTAAACTTATTTTCCCCTAAACCCTTTAATTATTATAAAAATAGAAGGCTTTCAACCACAGTTATCCAACTTGATAACCATGAATAATGCACATTAATGCAGAGGCTAACAATAGGAGATGGGGCTGCTGATTAAGCCAGCCATGAGCAACCAGGATCAGAGGTTAAACTGTATGTGTGTTGGGTGTGTGTGTGTGTGTGGGGGGGGTACTTCTAAGAGATATTTATCCAAACACATCACCCACCTCTTCAGACATGAATACTATCTAATACATCATTAGGTTGCTTAAAAGTCCCTGGACCAGTGGCATCAGCACCGCCAGGAGTGAAATTCTAAAGGGTGGAGTCAAGCAATCTGTTTGAACAAACCCTCCAGATGATCTTGATGTTTTTATCTAAGAATCATGGTTGTATTTCAGAAATGGGTTTAAATATCTGTAATTTCACTAGGTCTTGAAAAAATGTCTCTGGAGAATGGAAGGAAAGAACCAGCACTGGCCAGCACAGGGGTGGAGTGGTGGTGGGTGGGTGGGGGAGGTCTAGGGTCAGACAGTCCCACCTAAGTCCCCTGCTAGTTGTATGGCCTTGGGCAAGTTACATCCTCTCTAGAGAGTTGAGAGCTCTGGAGATGGTCTTCTATTGCTCAAATTAGAATGTCACATAGTAATAGCTCCATGAGTTATTCAAATTCTCCCCATCTGATATCTTTTAAGCAAGAAATCACTATCCTATACCACACAAAATCAAGGCATTAACTAGTCCATTCCTCGTGGCCCACAAATCTTGGTTTTGCTGTTGTTAATGCCCCCAATGTATGCACCCAGAATGAGCTAAATGGAATGTATGCTAATTGTCCATTCCACACAACTTATTTTACCTGTATTGTTACTCCAGGGAAACGGAAATCCTCTTCCAGTGTGTGGAACCCACACATATGTACTGCTGGGGGACAGGGCCTTTGGGGAAAATGTTCATTTACCTGAGCCCCTCTTTTCTTTTCACAGCCCACTCACATATGATGGGTCAGATGACCCCCATGATCTACTTCCGCTCCAAAACTTCTTTGAATCTCAGAACTTCAATGGAGCCTCACTTCAGTCAGAACCTGGATCTGCCTCTGATGTTTTTCAAAGTCCCTTTGCTCATGTGATGCTCACACTAAGAGGGAACCCCCTGTCCCTTTGAGATCAGACACGCTAACATCATGGAGTACACCTAGCTAAGCAGGGCATGCAGGAAGGCGCAAGACCTCCCTGTGTCTGCTTTGTAGGTATGCTGTCTGGAGCGGGATCAGACCAGTGGTTGGCCCATGATCTCTTGTCTAATTAGAAGTTGAGTTGAGTGGGGACATCACTAGCTGCTGCCTCAGTCCTACAAGCCACAGAGCTGCAGGGTGACCTTTGTAAAATCCAATTCTTCTGTGTAAAAACCTCCCAAGGACTCCCTGCTACCTACAGATAAAGCTGAAATTCTTATGTTCTCCAGACTTTTCCACCCGCCTTCATGCACTCAATCAGTGGTTCTCAATGGGAGAGGTTCTTGCCCCCTTTTCTTGGGGACATTGGGCAAAGTCTGGAGATACCTTTGGTTTCCACAATTAAGTAGAGGCTAGAGATACCCTACAATGAACAAGATACCCCTCCACAACAAAGATTTATCCAGCTAAAAATGTCAGTGCTAAAATCGAGAAATCCTGAGCTAAATTGAGTGCAAATGTCATCTCTTCCAAGAAGCATTCTAGAACTACATCTTCTTCCCTAAGGGGATTTGGGTGACCTTGCTCTGGCTCCCATGGAGTAACCCAGAGGGCTATCAGAGCACCTACAATGTTAAATTCATTCAGATACAGTTCCTGGTCACTGTTTCCTCTTCTAGACCAAGAAGCCCTTCCAGGAAAGAACTAGAATCGGGTCCTGTTTGCTTTTTGTTTTGTTTTTTTAAGCTCAGATGTGATGTTCATTATACCAGCTAATTAATAGAACTTACCTTCTTTGGTCTACACAGCATCTCACAGAGGTTTGACACAGTAGTTACTCAACGAATGTTTGTCCAATCGATGATCCATCTAGATTTAGTCTTCCTGCTGTAACCTCTTATGGTGAAAAATAAAATTTTAGAAGGCATCTGGTGCCATGGACCAGGCAGATTCTGACCCCCTGTGAGGAGTGGACTTCTATCAAGTAGGTGCTGGTACCTTTCAATCACTCTCCATGCAGGTAGTCGAACTGGGGCCACTTGACCTTTGCTATGGACTTTGAAGTGGGTGATATCTCTTTGCCTCTGACTTAGAGACATTGAAGCAACACCTGTGAATTGCACAACAAAGTTTTAGGGACTCCAGGGGACCTGGATTTAGGATAAATGAGCCTAGACCCAGGCTTGTCTGAGGCCCTGGTGGTGGCACAACACATCCTCACTTGACTATATGAACCTATATCTTGCACAACCTTCCTGATTGGAGCCTTGGATTTTCTTTCCTCATCACTGAAGTAGCCACCCCTTACCTGCATGGGGCGCCACTGTGTGGAGCACCTGCTGCAGAACGCTCAAGCCCTGTTCCTGCCACCATGGGCCTCTGGCATTCTGTGTTGGAGCATTTAGAAAAGTAGCACCATCTGGGACACACGACAGCCTTGGCTGTTGTTTTACCCTTCTTATCCCCTGTCAGGTTTATGGGCCCAGTAAATATTGAAAAAAAAAAAAAAAACCCACGAACTTATGGGTGTGCAATCTAAAGTTGTCTGCTGCTGAGTCAGCTAACTCAATAAAATCCAGCTGAATTTCTTTTATTTGCTTGCTGAACTTTCTCCAGTGTCACAAGCGTGAAATTGGAGCATAAAAATCCATATGAGGTTTTATTTATTGCCATATGCATTTCAGTGATGATGCTGCAGAAGTGGCTCCTTGGTAATGCTGTTCCCAACCAAATCTGTGTTCTTGGTCATTGACACAAAGCATGTCTTTATGGGACATCTTGCCTGCTTGTCTCCATCTTTCCTGTGAGTTAAGGTCCCACGGGATGTGTTGAGAGTCTACTCAGGCACTTACACCCCTCCACAGACTTGCCCCATGGCATCATCTGTTACCTTCTACTCCAAAAAATTGGGATTGCTCAGAAACTAACATTGTCCTATCCCTATGCCAGTCTATAAAAATCTCTCCTCCTGGCCCTCACTCAACTCGGTGATGATGATGATAGGAAGAGAACATCAAAAAAATGCTAACTCTGGGGCCCCTGGGTGGCTCAGTCGGTTAAGCGTCCAACTCTTGATTTCAGCTCAGGTCATGATCTCACAGTTTCTTGAGTTCAAGCCCCGCATTGGGCTCCACACTGACAGTGCAGAGCCTGCTTGGGATTCTCTGTCTCCCTTTCTCTCTGCCCCTCCCCCACTCACATCACCTCTCTCAAAATAAATGTAAAAAAAATTTTAGATATTAACTCTACCTTCTATGTTACTCTCTTGTATATAAACAAATATTAACAAACAGTTCTTGTGAGAGCTACATTAAAGACAGGTCCTATCATTATCTAACTTTACCAATGAGAACACAGAGTCACAAAGGTCAAATAGGACAGGTGCAAATTTAAACCTAGGCATTTGGGTCCCACAGCCCCCTGGGTTGTCTCTCTAGTGACTACAAACACTTTCCTACTTTGATTATTCAGCTAATGTGTCACTAACTCAAGATGTCAGTACAAAACACCCTACTTAGAAGAGAGTTCACCGTTCTGACATCACATCCCATTTTGTCCTCACTCTTGCACAGCTGAGAATAAACTGTATTTTTAAATTATTCAACATGTATTAGGATTAAGATCTTCACATAATCACATTTTATATAAAGATGTATATATTTTCAATTTTTTGTCAGAATAAAACATTAACATCCCAATCATTGTCCCGATACATTAGTATGTTTCAGTGTTTGCATCCTTTTTAGGTATAAACAGGTGCAGCTTTATATTCTGCTCTTACATTTGTACTTAATTACATATATTCCCCCACCTTTAGTGTTCTCCTAATTCTACTTTTATGTGGCTGCATTATAGTCTGTCCAAAGGTTATAATTCTACTTAAATTTAGATTACTTTCAGCTTTTTGTGTTCTTTACAAAGTCCTGTTACCCAAACTAAACAAAATCATATCCAGAAAACATTATCTAAATTACTTGCCTAGAATAAATTCTAGGAGTGTGATGCTGGGTCAGGGGTTATGGCATACCTATGTCTTTCCTAATCCTTCTTCTCGAGGTGCAATAGACCTACAAGGATTCCATTTAACCCCTAAGCTACTTTGCTCCTATGAATATTGCTGCCACCTTCCTCCCTGATGTGCCCCATAGGCTGGGTCTGATTATTAGAACCATCACTCCTTTCCTATCTGTGAAGCAAGTATGGGATATTAACTTTCAATGCCACAGTCTCGAAAAAAGTGACTTTCTTGCATTGCTCCCCCTCTCGGTTGGGTTTATGAGCTCCTGGAGGGTAGGACGTAAGCTTTAGAGACCTGCTGCTGAGCACTTGGCTAACATCTGTCAAAAGAAGAGACACCTCACTTCTTTTTCAGGACCTTAGCAATTTCATCTGGTAGAGAAAGGAAAATGTTGAAGTCGAGGTAACTAATTTTTTAAATGTGAATCTGGGTGCCAGAATCTGCTGGGTTTCCTCGGGGTGCTCCCACTGTGCATTATCTTCCCTCTTGAATCTCAGGATATAGTTCTGAAGAGACAGACTCTAATTGCTCAGGCAAATAAACAGCAGACTATCCAAGTTACTGGTACAGCTCAGACCCATGACATGAGCCCACGTTTAAACATAACAGGAGGCCCCCCTTGTCCTGCTTTGTACCTAGAGCTCCAGGTTTCAAGGGAAGAAGGGCAGCCCAGAGGATGGCCGAAATCTCCAGAGCGTCTCTTCATCAGAACACCTGTGTGAAGGACCCTGGAGTGGACGCTTGGCCCCCACACCAGTAGAGGGCGCTGCATGCCCAGGAAGAGGCAGCAGTGCGTTACCCAGGTTCTTCCACCAAGTCTGGCTGTGGTCCCCAGAGCGGAGGGTCACTCAGGATTCACTGAAATAGAACTCCGTGGAAATAGCACAATTTAGAAAAGGCAACAAAACCAGCCCACATCTTTTTCTACTCATAGATTGCCTATCCCGGTGGAATCCAGCCTCCACATCTAAACCAGAATGACTCAGCTGCCCCCACAAGGCACGCTCGCACCAACATGCACCTGTGCTTGCTTGCTTATGTTTCTGAGCAGCAAAGACTAAACATCTGGAAAGGGTCTACTGAAGGCCACTGTAGCCCGTGGCCCCTATCCCTCCGATGGACTAGTCAATCCAAGCAAGGACTGTTGACCAGATTTTAGCCTCTCATTGTAGGTCCTAACAGAATAAGAACATCAACAACTAACATTTATTCTCCCAACAACCATACAAGTAAGAACTATTATTACCCTCTTTTAGAGAAGAGAAAACAGACTCAAAATAGTTAAGCCGCTAATTTAAGTCAAAGCCAACATTTGAAGTCAACTGCTTGGTGCCAGAGTCTGGCCTCCCTACTGAATGGTTGAGCTGCTCTTCGGTCCTCTGACCACCCTCACTTCATAGCCTGGATGCAAGGAAGTCAGGATTTTCATTCATTTGCTCACTTAGTTAGCAAATTATTTGCTTGATTGAGGTAAGCCGGATCTACAGAAACTGCATGCATTTAATATGTACATCTTGATGAGTTTGGACATATGCAAACATATCACCATAACAAAGGTACTAAACTGATCCATCACCTCCAAAACTTTCCTTGTGTCCTTTTGTAGGTTTTTGTGTTTGTTTTGGTAAGAACACCTAACATGAGATCTATCTTTAAAATGTATTAAGTACACAATACTGTATTGCTAACTACAGGTACCATTTTGTACAACAGAGCTCTACATTTAGTCATTTTGCATAACATTTTACCCATAGAATAGTGATTCCTTCCCCTTTGCTCACTATTCCATTCTGAGGGTCAACATAGGATCCTTTGTATCTCTGTGGTATTGGCTGTAATGTCTCCTGTTTTACTTCTGGTTATGTTTATTTGAATCTTTTTTTTTTTTTCTTGGTTGAGCTTCAAGTTTGTCAATTTAATTTATCTTAACAAGTCTTAATTCCATTGATCTTTTCTATTGCTTTTCTAGTCTCCATTTCATTGATTTCTGCTCTAGTCTTTACTATTCCTTCTAACTTTGGGCTCAGTTTGTTCTTTTTCTAGCTCCTTGAGGTACAAAGTTGGGCTGTTTGAGATCTTTGCTTTTTCTTAATATAGGCCTTTATTGCTCTAACTTCCTTAGTACTGCTTTTGTTAATACCTACTGTGTACAATTCTGAATAGATACACAGTATAATCTGACATGGAGGCTGACTAAACTATGGCAAATCTCACAGTAGGGCTGTCCCAAGTGCTCTATTCAGGACCCCAGAGGACAGAGAGAGTAATCCCAAACACAGTGATGAGGCCTACATCTATGGACACTACTGACCTCAGGAGCAGGGGCTAGTTTCCAAAATGAGGGGCAGAGTTCCCGGGAAACAGGCATCAGGCAGTAGCTTTGGAACAAATGCTAGATGGTGCCAAGGAGAGCTAACATGCTAGATCTGGGGGAGTCCTAGACCTGAGATTCAGCTGTGCAAACCTCAGGCCTGTGACTCACCATTTCCAAACTCACTTGTAAAGGGGTGAAAAAAAGGGATTTCAGAAGCTTTCCAGATTCTTACTTCAATAATCCTGATCCATTGCATTTTATAGCCCACTTAGTAGCTGTGTGGCAGCTGGCCATCCCTGTACCTAATTCTTGACGTCTACACTTCACATTGTTGCCCTCCTCTCAAGGATGAGGATATTTAGAGATTTAAAGTAGTAGCATACCTTGCACTTAGCACAGAGTAGGGATCCAATACGTACTAGTCCTAGATGAAGTCGGCAAGAGAAATGTTGATAACAGAAAACTAAAATTGGAAATACAATTCCTTGGGGCATCAGATTCCATGCTGTTGAATTTGCTCAGCACAGAAGAACTCTGATGGAAACTGTTCTGTGAAGGAGCCCTCTCCATGCACATGAGTCACCAGCTACCTCTGCCAGCCTGTGATGCCCCCGCCTCTGCTTCTCCAGAGGAGGGATGGGGGCAGGCCGCCACTGATCCTGAGGACCATGGGGTGATTGGGCTGGGGGCGGAATGATTGTTCATCTGATGAAATAAGGACTGTGGACAAGATGATGCATAAGGGCCCTCCCAGGTGGGGAGATCTGAGATTTGGCAGAGGCCCAGCCAGAGGAAGTGACTCACCCCAAATCATACAGCTAAGACTAGCCAGAGCTTGAATTTAAACATTGCTTAAAATAATGTCCAACTGCAAGGGAGTGTCCGTGGGACCCGAGCTGGGAGTCAGAGACTGTTGGATGGATGGCTGTGTCTCCTCAGTACTTGGAGCAGAATATGAGCTCACTTGCAGGGGGTTCAGGGTGACACTGTGTTTGAGTCCCTCTGTTGCTATTGTTGTTTACGATGCAAGATTTTTTTTTAATTACAAATTTATGTTTATCTTCGAGCGAGTACAAGCAGGGAAGGGGCAGAGAAAGAGGGAGACAGAATACGAAGCAGGCTCCAGGCTCTGAGTTGTCAGCAGCATGGGGCTCGAACTCATGAACCGTGAAATCATGACCTGAGCTGAAGTTGGACACTTAACTGACTGACCACCCAGGTGCCCTGAGAGACTTTTGTTTTTAATTTTTTTTAATGTGTATTTGCTGTTTAGAGAGACAGCGCAAGCAGGGGAGGGGCAGAGAGAGAAACACAGAATCTGAAGCAGGCTCCAGGCTCTGAGCTGTCAGCACAGAGCCTGACACGGGGCTGGAACTCATGAACCACAAGATTATGACCTGAGCCCAAGTCAGACACTCAACGGACTAAGCTACCCAGGCGCCCCCCATACCCCTCTGTTTCGAAGGTTGTGATAAAGCCATGTCTGAGGTCCTCAAAGAGTTGTCCCCAAGAATTGAAGTGCAAAGAATAGGTGGGAACAGGGACCCCTCTCTTCACCTGAAGGAGACAGGATGGCTGGCTGGACCCCGGCTCGTCACTGACGTGCACAGGAGGGATCCCGCACCTCAGGAGCAGCTGGTCCTCATAGGATGTGAAGAGGAGAGTCAGACACATGTGCCAGCAGGTGCTGCCCTGTGCCTAGGTGCCCTGCCTCGTGCCCTGAGGTTGGCTGTCCAGTCAGCGTCCTTTGCTATGGGCCACACAGCCACACCTGCGTGAGTCCCTATTTGGAAGGAAACAGGAACATCGTTATTATGAGTCCTTAACAATAATAAAAAAATAGCTCCCTGCTTCTGAGCACTGGTGATGTGCTAGGAGCTTTCCCCTTTGAGTTCTGTTTATTGGAAGTGGGGATTGAGAACTACCTTACACAATTTTTGTGAAATAAAATGTAAACTTTTTTTTTAAGAGCGTGAGCAGGGGGAGGGGCAGAGATGGGTAGAGAGAATCTTAAGCAGCATTCATGCTCAGCGTGGAGCCCAAAGCAGGGATGGATCTCAGGACTCCAGGATCATGACCTAGCTGAAATCAAGAGTTGGATGCTCAACTTGACTGAGCCACCTAGGCACCCTAAACTTCTTTTTAAAATCTAAAATATGAGAGCTAGAAACTGGTGGAGTCTTGAATTAAAGGTCTGCCTGACTTTAGAAGTGTTTTTCTAGGATGCCCGGCTGTCTCAAACTTCATATATTTAAGACCTATGTTAATATGTAATGTGCAAACATACACATTATAGAGCATAGACATATAAACATGTATTTTCTATAAGTACAAACATGTTCATTGTGAAGGAAATAGAAACTTGAAACAGATATCGGCACCATCACCCTGGGATAAATAATGGTAAGAATTTGTTTCTAGTTTGTCCATCTCTCTCTCTCTCTCTCTCTCTCTCTCTCTCTCTCTCTCTCTCTCTCTCTCTCCCCACACACACACACACACACACACAATGATAATGCATACTTTTTCCATCTGCCCTATAAAATGAATATATTATTTTCACTTCATCTATCACCACTTACTTTACCAAATATTCATCTGAATCCTGGCCTGCTGGCCCATTATTCACATCACAGCTTATTTTTACCAATTCCCCTAGCACAGGACCGTTTAAGTGTTTCCAGTTCCACTCACAAAATTGTAAGAAACACTCGGGCATGTAACTATGTGTGTGCTGATCTCTGATGATCTTCCTGACTTGTCATTCCGCTTCTGTGGATGTATTCAAAGGTTTTAGGTATTTTACAGTCCTCGGTAGGTCTGCCTACAGGAAGGGATGGGCTTGGCCCCGACCAGCACCTGCTGCTGTGACAGGCTGCTTCCCACTACGATTTAACCAAGTGCTGTGGTTCCCTCACCCACTCCTATGTGATTAGCTGATGTGAGCGCCCCTCTGGGCAAAAACACAGGCCCCCGCAAGCTGCTGAAATCCTCCTGTGAACTTGCAGGTGTCTGGAGGCTGGAGAATTATTCAAGGTGAAGGCTCCCTGGTGAGCTGGCTCTCCGGGTAGGATGCTCCTTCGCAGAGCAGTTGCTGTCAGGAGACCCATTGTCCCAAAGGAAAGCAAACCCTGGCTGCTCATTGTAATGGTGGGAATGAGAAATGAGCTCTCGGGGTGCCTCCGCCCTTTATAAACCCTCACGGATAATCAGGGCAGTTCTTTCCCTCCAGAGGGGTTTCAGGGGCCTGTCTGCTGAAAACCCATCTTAGAAATTCCAGTTACAGTCAGACTCCTTCAGTAGCTTCCCATTGAGAGGGGGGGGGGGGGTTGGTGCAGGAAGCCTGATCTCTGCTTTGTTCCTCAAGATCCTTCCATCGTGATGACCAAGCTCTCCTCCAGCTTTATTTCCCACTCCTGACCGGTATCCCCATGGAATGCTGCTTCCCTAGACATCCTGGATATCCCGCTGCTGACACCATTCTCTCCATTTTCCTCTGCTTATGTTCTCACTCCGTCTACAACCGGCCGGCCGTAGCTCTCTTTCTGGACCTGCCTGTATCGGCCCTGTGTCTAGAGTTTGTCAGAAATGCTATCTACTGTATCGATCTTCCATGAGGACTTTTGCCTCCAGCCCTGAAGCAGAACAATGCAAGCACCTGGAGCAAACAGAAGGCGAATGAGATGCTAAGATCTGTTTGATGGTGTCTGGCAGCCAATGGTGTACCCAGGATTGGGAGAGCAAGGCTCTTGAGTGCAGGGAATGGAGAATTCCCACCTTCTGTGCCCACTTTTCCCTCTGTCTTTGCTGATTCCTACCTCAGGGTGAGCACAGAAGAATCACGCATACAGCAACCGGCAGAGGGAAACTGCTAGCAGGCAGAGAAGCCAGCAGAATGAGAAATCTCACTCATGCGGCAGAAGAGAAAAACCGAGTTTTGGGCTCTGGAGGCAGCCAGGAGCTGAGCCCACTTCTGCACCCAGCTTCTCCTGGGATCTTGGTATACCAGCACTCAGCTTTCTTTAAGAGCATAGACGTTCTTAAAGGGAGCAGGGCAAGGGTCCAACAGGTTCATCAAAAAGCCATTGAAAACTGGGATAACATCGAGCATAATCTCAAGGTGTTGAGAAGATAGCACGTGGGGTTCACCATCCACAGAGGATGGCCCCTGGTGAAACCCCCAGGTTATGGGCTGAACCCCATGAGTCGGGATGAATCTCAGGCTGAAGGACCCTCCCAAGTCTACAGAGAAGTCTCAGCCCCTGGCTGGGTTGGGTGACTGGACCCCACTCTACCTACTTAGTAGAGGGTGACATACTAAGTCTCTACAACGTTCCACATGCAATGTCAGCTCTTTTGAAACCTCCCTAAGTACATCAAGAAACAGCATTAAAAGGGGGCAGAAAGACCACCGGAGGAGGCTCAGGTGACTTAGTCATTGGAATCTTCAGACAAGGTCTTTAAAAGAGCTGTAATGATGATGTTTCAGAAAATACACTAAAAGGTGGAGAATTTCACCAGATAGCAGGACAGAATCAAAACAGTAAACCTAAAATTTGGCAGCTACAAGAATTCTTTCTTGATAAAGGGGGGACATCCTGCCATTTGTGGAAAGGTGGATGGATGAACTGGGAGCACATCCTACTCTGTGAGATAAGCCAGTCGTGGAGGGACCCCACTTAGAGGCTGGAGGGAGGACACTGGGGCCATTGCTCAGTGGAGAGAAGGTTTCAGTTTTGCCAGAGTGAGTAAGCTCCAGAAGCCTGCTCTACAGCATGGCACCTGCCCTTCAGGATACAATTTTGTGCACTTCAAGATTAAGAGGGTAGAGGCCTCTGGGTGGCTCAGTCATTAAGCGTCCAACTCTTGATTTTGGCTCAGGTCATGATCTCACGGTTTGTGGGGTCTACCTAGAATCAGGCTCTGTGCTGACAGCATGGAGCCTGCTTGGGATTCTCTCTCCCTCTCCCCTGCTTGCTGGCACTCTCTCCAAATAAATAAACTTAATGGAAATCTACCCCTTTAATTTTTTAAAAATGTACTTACCACCAACCGACCCAAACTATCCAACGCCCCCCAAATTTCCCATATGTCCCTTTGTTTTTATGCCTTAATCACCTTGATTGTCACGAAAGTATCCCTGGGTGTTTGTATCTGTCCAAACTCATCAAACTGTACACATTAAATGTGCAGTTCTGTGTGCATCAATTATACCTCAGTGCTATGAAA
The DNA here is from genome assembly GCF_018350175.1 of Felis catus. Lineage (NCBI taxonomy): Eukaryota > Metazoa > Chordata > Mammalia > Carnivora > Felidae > Felis > Felis catus. The sequence continues at coordinate 79,143,546 of NC_058385.1, forward strand.
AAATAAAAGATGCATCCAAAGGCACATTCCGTGGGAGAGATAAATGCCCTGTAACTCTGATTTCTCTCCAGGAAGCCATGAGGGAGAAATGCAGAAGCCGAAATGCCCAACAAATGTTGGGCAGCAGTAGAAGTTGCGGGTCGGGGTCAAGACCATGCTCCTGGGGCACAGGGTCTCGTGTTACAGTTCGCACATGAGAGTTGGCCATACAAGCAAAAAAACCATCAACGATCTTCTTTCTTACCATTGCTTTTCTTTGCTTTTTATGTATACGTTTTTTAATTCACTTGAATTTTTCTTGTTGTTTGGCAGAGCTTAAGTGTCATTATTTTATATTAACCAGGGGGACGGGAGAAAGAACTGTACTCACAGTTCTGCATAAAATGAAAGGTAATTTACAAAAATGTTCGTGGAGGACGTACTGTGCACTGGGAGCATGGAGTGATTGAATGAACCATCTTGGGCTGTAGAGAGGCTGGCCAGGAGCCGGAGTGCTGTCTGCTGCTCACTGGGCGGTGCGGCCTGGTTACCTAACCCCTCAGAGCTCGCCAGCCATCCTGATGTGGGGCTGAGACTGCCTGCCCCCAGGGGCTGCCTGAGAATGAACAGATTTGAGATCCCTAAAGCACGTAATGTTAAGTCAAAAGTGCAACAGAGCCACCATGGTCATTGCTATTATTATTGTGACTTCTGGTCATCATCCTTGCTCCCTCTCAAACAGAAAGGTGCTACAGAAGCCGCCAGGCCCAGCCTCCCCAGGTCAGGTGACGGGCAGTGGGTCTTGAAGGATCTGAAGTTCCTTTGTCTTCTGAGTGCTTCTTCCCACAAAACTCCCTTCTTCTGTTGTGTTTGTCATTGTCTTCTAGCAAGATGGCCCTTTAAAAAAAAAAAAGGGCGGGAGGGGCTGGTGGTGTCTGGGAGGCTCAGTCGGTTAAGCAACCGACTCTTGATTTCAGCTCGGGTCATGATCTCAGGGTTCATGAGTGCGAGCCCCATGTCGGGCTCTGTGCTGACAGTGTGGAGCCAGCCTGGGATTCTCTCTCCCTCCCTCTTCCCCTCCCCTGCTTGTGCATGCATGCTCTGTCTCCCAAAAATAAACTCAAAAAAACAAGAGGGTCCTTGACAGGCCTTTGAGACACAGTATTTCATAGTGAGGTGCACCTGTGTAGTGGACAGTTCTGAGATGTGCGATCTTGGGGATTGTTGGGGCAGCTCTGGGCACAGAGCTTGGGGGCACTCTGCATGAGAACGGTGGACCAGCAGCAGCGGGGGGAAGGTCATGGCCCCAGAGTCAGGTGCGGGGTTCGCCCCACATCCCTCTCCCCCTGTGTGTGGTAACTGGATGAGTTTCCAGACTTTTAAGTCAATGACACAAGTCTCTGAATATGGTGCCTGAGCCTTACTTAACAGCCAATAAACCAGTTTTTTTAAATGATTCTACGTTTATCAATGTCACTGGCATCTCCACAGAAGGATGTATCTTCTAAACTCTGCGTACGACGCTGTTCCTCACCAGATCTTTCTGAGGGCCCTACCGCGGAGTAGGCGTGCGCAAAAGCACAAATTCCCTGCTTTCGTGGAATTTGTAGAATTTATTGTGAGAGGAAAGCAGAAGGAAGCACAGTAACCACACATAGATAATATGCGGGGATAAGAAGCAAACATCGTTCAGCAGGAGCGGGATTTAGAGATCAATCAGGTGCCGATGGTCACGGCGGACTTGCCTGGGGGCACCTGTGGGCAGGGGCCCAGACCCTTAGGTGCGGATCAGGCGATGGCGATCCGTAAGAGAGGGTTCCAGGCAGCGGGAGGTCTGCAGCTGCTGGTAGATGGAGGCCTGGAGGCTGCATGGCCCTCCCCTTCTCTGACTCTCTGAAAGTGACTATAAGCATCCTTTTAAAGAGTCTTTTTCTAGATTGTTCCATTTTCCAATGGAACTCATTACATTATGGGAAACAACTCTGGGACCATCAGAGGCCCAAACCAAGGGGAGGGGGCTGAGTTCTTCTCCAACCGGCTCTGGGTGTGGATGCCCCACCCAGGTCCCGGCCCGTGGATTCAGGAGGGGCATCACAGAGCGGGGCTCCCAGAAGTGAGCTGTGCAGGACAGCCCCGCCTCTTGCTAATCCTCTGGGTCTTTCCACTGGGGGGAATGGGAGTGGGGGTGGGGGACGGGAGGAGAGGTAAGAAAAGAGAAGCTGCAAGAAAGGTTGTTCAACGTCACTCATCATCAGGGAAATACAAATCCAAACCACACTGAGATACCACCTCACACTGGTCAGAGTGGCTAAAGTTAACAACTCAGGAGAAAACAATGTTGGCAAGGATGCGGAGAAAGGAAAACCCTCTTGCACGGTTGGTGGGAATGCAAACAGGTGCAGCCACTCTGGAAAACAGTGTGGAGGTTCCTCAAAAAATTCAAAATAGAACTACCCTACGATCCAGCAATAGCACTGCTAGGAATTTATCCAAAGGATACAGGAGTGCTGATTCACAGGAGCATATGTAGCCAATGTTTGTAGCAGTGCTTTCAACAATAGCCAAATTATGGAAAGAGCCTAGATGTCCATCAACTGATGGATACAGAAGATGTGGTTTATATATACAATGGAATACTACTTGGCCATGAGAAAGAATGAAATCCTGCCATTTGCAGCAGCGTGGAGGGAACTGGAGGGTGTTATGCTAAGTGAAATAAGTCAGAGAAAGACAGAGATCATGTCTTCACTCATAGGTGGATCTTGAAAAACTTAACAGAAGACCGTGGGGAGGGGAAGGCAGAAAAAAAAGTTGGAGGGAGGCAAACCAGAAGAGACTCTTAAACACAGAGAACAAACTGAGGGTTGATGGGGGGGTATGGGTGGGGAGAGGGGAAAGTGGGTGATGGGCGCTGAGGAGGGCACTTGTTGGGTTGAGCACTGGGTGTTGTATGTAAGCGATGAATCATGGGAATCTACACCTGTACACACGGTATGTTAGCTAACTTGACAATAAATTAATGGACTAGAAATGTAGCTTCTCTTTTTTATCTGACCACAGTGAAAGCTCGCGGGGGGTGGGGGCGGATCTGCATCCCCTGCACACTGAGTGAGAAAGGAAGTGTAGACGTGAAAACCTTTGAACACAAGCTATTAACTGGGTGGCACCCAGGGGCACCAAGAGAAAAGATGAATGGCCCGAAATACATGAGGGCTGGGGAGGCTATGAAAAATGTTCCCAAGGCACATGGACCCGATGGACGTCCCCGCAAGATAAAGTAGCAGTCGTGTAATGTGAAAATAATGAGGAGGCAGCTCTCCCAGGCCACGTCTCGTGGCTCTCATCACATGGCTCTGGGGGGACAACTAGTGACTCTTACCGCTTTTTGATGGGTTGCATCTGCACCACGCCCAGCACCTACTGTGTGCTCCTCTGTCCCTCCCCAGTCGGCCTCTGCTGGGGACGTGCCTGACACGCTGAGCTCCTGCCTGGACAATCCGTGCTGGATGCCTCTCTGACTCCCTGGCAGGCCCGGCTGCTCCAGATGTGCAGTGGCTCGGGATAAGTTGCCCAGGGGAGTAAGTGCTTCTCTCTCTCCCTCTCACTGGATGGCGGGCTCTGGAGGAGGGAGCAGGCCCAGGATATTCACTCATTTCGAACAGCGTACGTTTTTGTCCTTGTTTGATTCTGCATTCTTGTTAAGAGGAAATTGAAGCAGGTGGAGACAGAACGGCAGAATTCCACCGTCATCTGCTAAGACCTATTAGATGAGGTTCCGGTAATTTCACAAGAAAAAAGTCTCTTTTCTCCATGAGTTCAACACCTAGAGAGAGAACAGATACGTAAATCTGTCATTTCAGTATAATGGGTTAAATGCCTAGCTGGGGGATGTCCAAGAGGCGATTAGGAGCACATAGGTTATTTTCCTCACCCAGCTGGAAGTCAGGGGGACTTCCTGGAGGAGGCAAGGTCAGATTTGAATTTGGAAGAATAGCTAACAGTTGATCAGGCGAAAGGGGGACACCATGTAGCTACAAGCACGTGTGCGAAGACCCAAGGGCCTGAGGCCAGTTCGTTCTGGGAACAGCAGCAATTTGGGGAACCAGGGGCTGCTGGTGAATGAGGTGTGGAAGCAGCTGGCAGAACTGCCTGGGATGAAATGGAGGAAGGGGTGGCTGGGGCCAGCTCTGTTCAGGTGGTTGGCCGTGATTGAGTCCCACCCCCAAGAGGCAACGGGGAGCCATGGAAGGATTTTAAGCATGGGGAGGAGCAGGAGGCATGATCAGAGCGACATTTTGAGATGCGGTCCTCCAAGCCAGGTACGGAGTGAGCAGGGCAAGGGGGAGCCGAGACACCATCAGGAGGAGGTTGAAATACTTCCTGGTGGAAACATGGCTGCTTCATCCTGGGCAGGAGTGAGGCCTGGGTGCAAGTTCTTGAACTGCAGAGACCTTAGAACTAGAGCAGTGAGAAGTGGGGGTCGACGGCGTGGGGGGCGGGGTCAGTGGTAGAGGAATCTGGGCGTGTCAGGTTCTCACCATGTCTACACTTGTACGTAAACTGGACATGAGTGTCCGTGCAAGTTGTAGGAGATGTTTGATAACTAACGTGGAATCTTTTGACCTGACCCATGTAATTTTTAGGGCCAGGTACAAGAAGAAAATGAGCCCCTTGTTAAAAAAAAAAATACTGGAAAAAGTGCCAGCAAATACTCTGGGAGGTCCCACATGCTCTCCATGTCCCAGCTCCGAGTCCCCGTGAGGGCTCACCCACAGAAGGTCCCCGGGATTCCATGCCCCTGGACACTGAGAGCGCCGCGTCCCAGGGTGGTGCACATGGTCACAACCCTCCTGGTAAAGCTCTCGTTTTCCAGAAATTCCTTCTGTTGAATCTGTGTTTTTGTAACTAAGTTAAACCAGGGATGGGCCCTTCTGGGCACATGAAAGCTTGTGTGCCCTTGAAGTGGGCAGTAGGGAAACTGAGGCGCATTGGCCTCATGTGAGCGAATGAAGCTGGTGAGTAACGGGGGCCAGTCCAAGGTCAGCTTCTCCAAGCTCCGGGGTCCACTCTTGGCTCCCGCAGCAGGCTCCCACCTTCCCGTTTCAGGGTGTATAAATTCTAACAGCCTCAGGTATCTACTGCAAAGGACTAAATGTGAATGCCTCCGGGGACTGCCTTCCATTCAACAGGTAAAGCTGTAGTTATTACTCAACTGTATTCAAATTGACAGGATCTCTGCCTTTGCTTCAGCCCCAACCTAGTTTCTCCAGTGGATTGTTATTAGAGTAGGTGGCAGATCAGAGGGGCCCCTTGTGTGCCGGGAGCCACACAGACGGGACTGCTCTCTACTTGGTGACCACCCGCGGGCATTGCGATTTATCTCCCTGGAGTCTCAGGGCTCACAGATGGGGTGGGGGCTTTAGGGCTCATCTGGATAGAAATGAGAGTATCTTATTCAGAATCCACTGGGTCCACTCGCCAGCCGGCCACCAAACAGACTCCTCCTTGTGGCCTCTTTACACGCCTAGCACAGTGTTCAAACTCGAAGGAAAAATGGCAGGGAATCTGTGGTCAGTTTGAAACTTAGAAAGGATGCTGTAGGCAAGAATGCATGGATCTGTCGGCTACATTTTTCTATCCTTCATCTGTGTTTCCATATGTTTGGGCACATTCACACATGCATGCACTCAGCAAACGTCGCAGAAGGTGTCAGACCCTCTGCTCAGCCCTCTGTCTACAGAGATGGTTGCAGGTGCCTGAGAGGTTCCTGCTCTTGACCGTCTTACAGGCTGGATGCAGACCCAGGAGAGCAAGTAGGTCATGACGTGATGTGATCAGGGTCCTCGAGTGGGTGGCATTTGAGCTTGGCTTGGAGGGATGAGAGCTCACTAGGTAGACAGAGGGAGAGCACACAGAGCAGAGAACACAATAAGCAAAATCACCTGTTACTCAGGAAGCCTTGCCACGCTGCCAGACCCCACATTTGCCTGCAGAGGGAGGATCTTGATGCTAGGCTGAGCAGCATGGGAAACATGAAACATCATGTCCTGGTGAGTTAAGAGAGCTTTATGATGAGTCAGGGTGTAGGAAAACCATTATTGTGGGCTGTCTACGGGCAGGAAGTTTGGGGTGAAGATTACACAGGAAGCGGAGATGCTGGCCGGCTAACAGCACCACAGGGGACAGATGGTGGCAGCAGCAGAGATGGGGAGATGACAGCCCTGAAATCCCTCCTTCACCTCCTAGATGCAGCTCTGCAAGAGTAGGATGGGCTTCGCTTTCTAAACCAGAAGTCCAGGCTCCTCCTCGTGATCAGTATGTCACCCGCTTTTGTTTCCTTGCTCCTGGTCTGTATTCTGCTCACATGTTTGTCCCTAAAGCACTTTTTCTCAAATGCCTACTTGAGCCAATGCTTCTAGAGGGTCCAACCTAAGATGGTTGGACCAGGAGAAGTTCCGGGAGGGGCACCTGGGTGGCTCAGTCGGTTGAGCATCCGACTTTGGCTCAGGTCACGATCTCGCGGTTCATGGGTTCGAGCCCTGTGTCGGGCTCTGTGCTGACAGCTCAGGAGATGGAAGAGGTTTCACCCTAGATGTGGGTCAGGTGGCCAGGACCAGCGGGGCCAAGTCTTGAGGGGAGACCTCATCCTATAGGGCAACCCCCTTTCTTTGTGCCTAAAGAACTGGCCCAGGCATGCAAGAGACTGTGTGTGCGGGGGACTCCCGTTTCTCAAGTACATCTGCCTAGGTTTTGCACTGCAATCTCAGATTAGAGCCTGCTTCGGATTCTGTGTCTCCCTCTCTCTCTGCCCCTTCCCCGCTCGTGCTCTGTCTCAGTCTCTCAAAAATAAATGTTAAAAAATAAAAAAAAAAAAAAAAGCTCCTGGAGTTGGGTCAAACAACACGGAGGTGAAAATGAGGACCCCTCACTCGGGTAAGGAGGACTATGTTCTGATTCGCCCTCTGGTGAGCTAGAATGGAATGCCCGGGGCAAGGTATGCGCCGGCCAAGGGGAATGGTGGTGAAAATGATGGAAAGAGAAGGTAAGAGGTGTGTGGGTCATGGAAGTGCCAGCATAAAATGGGAAAGCCCATTAGTCCAAGGGCAGGGCTGGCGCTTAATGACACGCCAACCCTTGCAGCTGGAGGGCAGGCCAAGCTAACAATCAGGCATAAGACTTAATTACAGCCTCTCTCCATCATACTTATAATTACCAGCCTAGACGAGTCTCCTGTGACAATGCTGGGGCCCTGATAGGGAAGGAGAGGTGTGGGTCTGAGATTGCAGTGCAAAACCTAGGCAGATGCACTTGAGAAACGGGAGTCCCCCGCACACCCAGTCTCTTGGATTCCTGGGCCAGTTCTTTAGGCACAAAGAAGGGGGGTTGCCCTATAGGACGAGGTCTCCCCCCAAGACTTGGCCATGCTGATCCTGGCCACCTGACCCACATCTAGGGTGAAACCTCTTCCATCAGCCCTGCTGTAGAAGGATGATATTTGCAAGGGCCTCAGGGTGTGGCCGCCACGTACCAGCAGGAACCATAAGGACGTGCCTGGGGGTGTTGGAGAGAGAGAGGCACAGATAATAAGAACAGCTAGAGAGGTAGCTGGTGCAGGATTTAACACCCCTGGGGGGGGGATGTGGGGCATCAGAATGCCACTTGGAAGCTTGGGAAAATGCCACCCATGATAAAATATGTGAAGACACCAAAGCTGCTGAGGTGGCCGAAGAGGAAAGGAACAAAAAGGCCCAGAACGGGTGGGCGGGAGTGATTCTGTAAGAATCAGAAATCCGAAAGCTGCCCATTTTCCTGAGGAAGGATCAGGGCCCCATCATCCCCGAGGCAAGGAGAATATGCTTGTGAGGCGACACCAGCATGGCTCAAAGCCTTTGTGATGCCGTCCCCGCAGGCTGGGGTGGCCGCAGGATGGGCCACAGAACTAGGCTTCCGTGGCACAAGACAGGAGAGACTCTGGTGCAGCAGGCTGGGAGGGAGCAGGCTTCAAGGTTTTTTTTTTTTTTTTAATATTTTTTTAAAGTTTATTTTTAAGAGACAGCATGAGCAGGGGAGGGGCAGAGAGAGAGGGAGACACAGAATCCGAAGCAGACTCCAGGCTCCGAGCTGTCAGCACAGAGATTGATGCGGGGCTTGAACCCATGAACCGTGAGATCATGACCTGAGCCGAAGTGGGATGCTTAGCTGACTGAACCACCTAGGCGCCCCTGGGAGGGACCAGGCTTCAGAAGTCAGGTGGATGTCATTGCACACAGTGTGGGGGGCGTGGCACCAGGTGGCCCAATCAGCAGGAATCTAAGGCTGAGGCTGTGAGGATACTTGATCTTCGGGGCAAGAGAGATGGGCCGCTAGCAGAACTCTTGCTGAATATATTTCCTCACAAAAGACCAAGAGTAGATGTGCACGAGGCTAGCGTTAGCCACCCGGATGGAAAGTCACACACGAACCATGTATAGGATCCCAAACTCATCCCCTGGAGAGCCCAAGTCTTCATGATGAAAAGTCATATGGTTCAAGGCCCTGCCAGGTGATTACAGGAACAATTTCTTCACCCTTTCCCAAAGTAACCGAGGGCTATGTGCTTGGTAACCATGCACTAGGGAAGGGAACTACGAACCTTTCAAACACTCCTGGATACAGACTCCAAGTGGACCCCAATCCCAGCAACCTAGGGAATCCAAACCTAGACAGGCAATTTATAAAATCCTCAATAAAAATAAGAAATTACTGTAAGGTGGTAGGAGTTAAACCCCCTGCACACACAAAAAGTAACGAAATCTTTTCATGATTCTGACAAAGACAAGGATGAGAAAAGAATCATTGATGTGAGATCCAGGTAAAATCAACGTTAGGAGAAAGCTCTACCTTGCACAAAGGTCAATGGTACACGGCTTGTTAAATTTCTCTTCTCTGTTCTTTCCTTGGTTTCTCCACCAGGATGCTTAAAGAGGTCTCTACCCCCCACCCACAGTTGCCACAGCAGATGTTTAACAAATGCATGGAGGATTTGGGCCAAGTATGAGCTCCTGGTGGGTAGTCAATGCCTTGTCTGTAGACTGGTTGTTCTTCAGGATCCCCAGGACCATCCCCAGCACAATGTATGACCAGAAGGACTCAGACTGCAGCAAAGCCATTCTCGAAGCTAGAGCCCAGGGAACCTACAGATAAGATCAGGAACAGCAAAGGTGCACAGGGCAGAGTCCAGGAGGCACCACGTGCAAGCTTCCCCTTGTCCCCTCTGGGTGGAGCTGTGTGGATCCCCCTCAATCCTCTTAGCAGTCATGGGGGACAACACACATGGAGCATTGCTGACCAGGGATGCTCACCCAAGCCTTGGTGCCCACTCATGTGGCTGACCTTAGTCTCCAGCCCCTCTGGAGGTCACGCTGATACCATGTGGCCTGAGGCCTCCACCATAAGTCACATTGCTTATCCACGGGCCTGTAGCCATGCCAGACAGTCTATGCTAACAAAGACATTCTCCCCAGGAAGGAGGTTCAGGGGGTTTGGCCATTACCTCCCTGGAGCCAGGTAAAGGCCAAACCTCTCTTTAACTTGGCAGGATGTCTACATCCTGCACATTCCAAACCTTTACTGCACCTGGTCTGTTATGGCAGCACCAGGAAAGTCAGGTGCTTCTAATGGAGTATCACCAACTGGGGGCTTAGAACAACAGAAAGTCACTGCCTCACAGCTCTGGGAGCTAGAAGTCTGAAGCCAAAGTATTGGCAGGGCCAGGTGCCTTCTGAGGATGCTAGGGAAGGATGGGTTCTCCCTACCAGCTTCTGGTGGCCTCCTGCATTCCTGGGGTTGTAGATGGCATCTTCTCCCTGTGCCTCTACACCCAATCATCCCTCTGTGCATGTCTGTCTTTGTGTCAGATTTTCCTTTTCTAGAACGCCAGTCCCAGTGAATTGGAGCCTGCCCTAGTGATCACGTTTTAACTGGATCATCTCTGTGGATGCCCTACTTCTGAATAGGCTGAAATCCTAACCCCCAGCACTTTAGAATGTGGCCACTGGTGGGGGAAGTCATAATTCAACCCATAATTGTAGGGATCCAACAAAGCAAATAAAGAGGCATGCCCATGATCCAGGCTCTCTGACTAAACTTCAAGAAGGATGTGCCTGGGGACATAGAAGAAGCTCTGATTCAGCCTGGGGAACACAGGGAGGTCTCCCTGGAGGAGGTAGCACTTGCAGCTTGTTTTAAAGGAAGAATAAGATACAGAGGGGGAAGATGATTTTTCAGGAAGAGGTGGAAACAGAAATTCCACTCTCCTGGAAGCTGTTCGTGAGATCTGTGGTTGTCTTATATGCCATGGGAGGAGCTCTGTGCACAGTTCCCAATGAGCGGATGAATGAAACAATCATTGAAGTTGTGAGTGTAATTAAAATCACCATCACAGTCTTGGAGAAAGAGCTGAGGCAACTTTATACCTTGCATGCTTTTGGCACCCGCCATTATTCTCAACACAGATAAGACTCTTGTTTGTGGCAACTGTCTTCCCCAGAAAAAGTGCTGTGAGCTAAATCGGTCCACATTGATGGAGACTTTTCATCAGATGTTTTCATAGTGAACTGCACTGCTGTTTGAGAATGAACAAGCAGCATTGTAGGCCCAGGACCTCCAACGACATTTTAATCCACCCAAACTCATTTTCTCATGTCCTATGCAGCATCCATTTCCAGATGACAGAGACCAACGGAGCAGTGATAGCCAAGCACACGGAATTTACCAGGACAGCAGCCTACCTCCTGAGATACGTCCCCCCCACCCCCCATAAAAGAAAGTAACTGAAAGTCCTAGAGTGTCTTTCACGTGGCCTATGATGTCCAGAGAGGGCTCGGTGCAGGGTCCCGGGTTCAAGTGCTGGTCCTCCTCATTGGTAAACTGCCAGGATGCGTCTCTTAATCCCTTGGCTTAATATCCATGAATTGACTCTTTTGGAAAATTGGAAAGATAAATTTCACAGGATTATTTTGAGAATTGGGCAACATAACGTACCTGAAGTAATTTGGGCTCCTTCAATCATGGCGGTCGTTTTGCGGTCATGGATTCCCAAAGGGGTGGCCTTGTTTTCTAATCAATCTCTTTGGGTTTTGTTAGTTCACTGGAGACTTGTTTGGGACCTCATATTATGAATACACAATAGGGGACCAAAATCGTGCAATTCCTGTTTTGGGAAATGGTGTCTTGAGCGTTACCCTAAAAGGTACTACCAAGCATCATAAACCCAAGAACTTGGGGTGGATTTGTATTACGGGCTGAACTATGCGCCCTACCAAAATTCCCGCATCGAACTCCTGGTCCCCAGTACCTCCAAATGTGACTTTATTTGGAAATAGGGTCACCGCAGATGTAATTAGTCAAGCTCAGTGTGGTCCTACTGGAGTAGGGTGGGCCTGATGGAAATGGGGGATTCGGGCACAGACACACAAACGCGGAGAATGCCAGCGACCCGGTTCTTCAAGCTTGGGGTCGGTGGTACCTGGCAAGGCAGCCCTAACAAACTAATACATCTGGGAAATGGCAGGGAGCCGCTCATCCAAACCCAAAGAATCAGGCAGATGGAGACATATTTGAAGCTGGGTCTAGCAAACCGACAGCTTTGGTTTTATGTTGATTCTGACAATCCATCGCTCTAACTCCGACCGCCTGACAGAGAAAATGACTCAGGGTCAGGCATCGTTTCAAAGCTGCTTTATCGAAAGGTCCTTTAACGTGACCACAAGGGAGCCCTCAGAGCAAAAGACCCCATTCCGAGGTGACCTCCTGAGCCACGGGCTGCTCTCCTGGTGTGTGCGCAGACACTCCCCCTTCCCCAGGTCTGGAGGTGAGCCCTCTCCTCAGGATGTGTGCAGAGAAGTTGGGGGATCTTTCCAATGCTTCCAGACTGTGTGCCCAAAGTGCAGTGTCTCAATCCGGAGGTAGCCTACACGTTCCTTTCTGGGGCTTGGGGTAAACTTCTAGTTCTGGAAAGAGTTCAGAATAAATGCCTCTTGAGGTGTACTCTCCAGCGGGTTTTCCAGGTGTCCTGTTGGGGTCGAGTTGAGGGAGTATGTTGCTATTTGGCAGACAGATAGGGATAGCATCTGTGATGGCTAATTTTGTGCGTCAACTTGACTGGGCCATGGGATGCCCAGACTGTCGGTTGAGCAGGGTTTCTGGATGAGTCTGTGAGGGTGTTTCCGGAAGAGACGAGCATTTGCATTGGCAGATGGAGTGAAGCAGATTGCCCTCCCCAGCGTGGGTGGGCATCATTTAATCCACTGGGGGCCTGAATGGAACAGAAGTGCAGAGGAAGGGGGGATTTTATCTCTCTGGCTGGTGGCTGGAGTAGCACACCTGCCTCCTGTGTCCCTCAGACTGGGACTTCTACCATCAGGGCTCCTGGTGCTCAGGCCTCTGGACTCAATACTAGCACTACAACAACAACAGAACTTTCCTGGGGCTCAGCCTACATATGGCAGACGGTGGGACTTCTCAGCCTCGATAGTCACATGGGTGAATACCTTATAAGAACACATCTCTCTATATATACGTGTATATTCTACATACACCGATTTTTTTGTGCTTAAATTGCGGTTGACAGGTCTGTTACTGGACCTCTTGTGACCCTTTACTTCCAAGGCAATTGGTTGGATCTGGGTCCTGGGTTTCCTCTCATAACTGACTCCAGTTAGTGAGTCTGGTAAAGAGAAATGCTTTGTTTTCTAGCAAATTAGCAAACTGACCAATTATCCTGGGTCCCCCTGGCCCCTGATGGGTGCAGAGAAATAATCCTTTTTACCAAGAGAAGGGTGAGTACTTAGGATTCGGGACTGTGTCTCATGGTTCTTGTTGGGTTGGATTTCTCCTTTGAACGTGAGACAGAAAAGGGAAGGATCTTCTCACAATGAGGCTGGCCCCGGAGAAGCGTCTTTTTCTAGGTTCGCATTTTTCCCTACCCATTTAATTTCCCCCTGGCTTGTGTGACCGAAGCTCTTCCCCCTGGAATCCTGGAGGTGAAAAAGGTGTCTCCACACAGGAGTGAGCTCCCTGTTGGCAGAGGCAAGCAAGCAGATGCTGGGTGTTGTTGTTCACAGCTGCTGCTCCAAGGAAAATTCTGGAGCGATGACGCACAGTGAGGCTGCCGCATCCAGCGGCAACTGTGTGACCCGTGGCTAGCCGCTTTAACCAGGGCTCATTGCCTTCAGTGGCAAAACTGGAGGCTGTGTGGGTGGGGGGGAGGCACAAAACTGCACAGAGAGTCTCTGAAGATCTCCTACATCCAATCACCCTAAGCCAGTCTTTCTGCAGAGCTGACAACCATATCCAGCCTCTGCTCTGCCCCTCCTCTGTCCCCATTTTTGAGTTTCCTGAATATTCCTCCAAGTCAGAGGGCTGTGAGAGAGGGTGCCAGTGCCCTCTGGGCCTTGCATGGTTGCTTTCCAGACAACGGGGGTGAGTTCCTTTCTCGTGGTACAAACGGGGGAGGAAAAAACGTTTGGAGGTGAAATAGTAAAGGATAAGTCCTGCCAGGTGGAGAGTTCCTTAGATTTTAAAACTCAGCTGCCTTCAAAACCCAGGTTGGAGACTAGGCAGGGGATCAGCAGGCCCAGCAGAAGCAAGGGAAAGACACACAGATGGCCCCGCTGGGTACCAGACGGGAAGCGGTCACTGCTCACCCAGCACCTCGCAAGGCTGTTTCTGAGTGACGCCAGCCACGGTCGAGAGGAAGGCTTCCCCAGGGAGCAGAGGAGGCGGGGAGGAGAGGAATTGGGGCCCAGTGAACACAGGGTGCTGTTCGTCCGCAGCTCTGAGGCCAGCCGGCCCACACTGGGATGGGCAGTGGCCACAGGATGAACCGCCCCCCCCAGGACTGAGGCTCAGGGATGCTCCTCACAGCCCCATGGCCCAGGCAGAGGAAAGCGCAGGCTCCCAGGTGCTCCTGTGCCGCCTACTGCCCTCCACCTGCCGCTCTGCCCTTGGGGACATCTGCTGGGGCCCTGGCCACGTGCAAACTTGGGCCAGCCCTCCGATGCTGCAGAGCCTCAACCTCCTGTCTCTCTCGGAATGACCTGTTCATGCTTCAGTCACTCCTTTTCTGCACTCCTGCCAAGCACCCCGTAGCAGGTGGGCGCGGGACCCCTGCCAGAGCAGCACCCCCCACCCCCCGCCAGAGGGAAACGGGAAGGTCCCTCCATCCCGACTGGGGCTACGGTCTCCTCTTCTTCAGGCTGAGCTTCCCTCAGCCATGGTCCCTCCCAGACACCTGCAGAAAGACAATGCAAGAGAGGTGGAACCCAGACGTGATACCTGGTTCCCACGCACCCCACCCTGTGCCCAGCACGAAGTCTGGCACATTCCAGTTGCTCAGATGATCTCCCGAATGAACGCCCTTCCCCACACTTGTGCTGCCCTCACTGACTCTCCAAGCACCGGCTTGGCAAGCATCACCTACCTGCCGTTCTCCCGACAGCGTCCCCGTGTCGCAGGCACACTCACGCTAAGAAAATCCAGGCTGAGGGACATTTGGTGGCTTGCTCGGGGTCAACAGCCAGCAGGTGGTTGGCACAGGATCCAAACTCCTCCGTGTAATTCCGGGAGTCTGATTCACGCCACCCTGCATTCAGAGAACTCCTGAATGGGTCTGGAAGAATGTACTGGAAGACGTTGACAATGATGGCACCTGGGGGTGATTTTATTGTCTCTTTGCCTGTTGGCACCTTCAAGGTTGCTCAGACAGCCTTGCTCGTGGGCTTACATTACCTGTGTGATTTCTTAGACAAGTATAATACTTGTATGGGGTCTAACCAGGGCAAGTAAGTGCCCGAGAAATAGCACAATAGGAACAATTTGCTGAACCGGAGGGAAGTTTAGAAAGTACGTTGTGATCCAGCAGAGCGCTGGTTTGTGGTAGACGCTTTCTGATTCCTTTTTGTTCTGTTCCTGAGGAGGGAGGAGCCCCCACGTCCTCGCTCAGGAAGCAGCGAATACCAGAGCATCCTTGCTTTGGGGCAGACCCTGTCCCCCATCACCTTGGAACAGAAAGGAGGAGGGCCTGTGGGCCAGATCCCTTCCCCACCCGCACGGGTGTGGCACACCCATCAGCGGGGTCCTAGGGATGGAAGGAGGCGAGGGCCATGCTGGGGACCCCCGAGCCTGGGCCCTTCGGGGACTGACTACTGAGCAGAAAAAGTGCCGCCCCACCAGCCCTACTCGCGTGCACAGCGTGGGCCAGCTGCAGGTGCACGGAGAGGTATGCAGGTGGCCTCTGTGGCCAGTGAGTGAAGGTGGGGGCGTCCCCACCTGGCTGAGACGGAGCGTGAGAGGACCCTGAACCTTCAGGCCTGCCTTCTGCTTCTCAGAAGCGCATTTTGTGAGTCAGAACTGTGCCTCGTCTTCCCCTTTGCCTTCTCTCAGGCTCCCACCCCAGCTCACCGAGGGCTGCCCACTGGAGATGGTTGCGGGGAGCTCTTTTCATACGCGGACGTGTTCGGCAATGCTCTTTCTTTTCCTTCCATGTCTACGTTACAAAGAGTAATGCAGCAGCCATGGGCTTGAGTATTCTAGGCCCCTCATCTCAGTTGATATCCCCAGCAATTCTGAGTTCAGCATTCTTACACATGGGCAATTTGAGGCCCAGAGAAGCTTAGTAACTTATGGCACGTCACAGAGCCGAGGGGGCAGAGGTAGGGTTGGAACCAGGCTCCTGGCTTAGAGCTGGCTCTTGCTAAGCCCGGCTTAACAGCAGGCTTCTTCCTTATGAACATCCAGTAAATGGTTCCCTAGGAATGTTGACCCTGAATTTAATGGTCACACACCAGAGAGGGAGGTGCAATCGTGAAGATTTTGGATGGGGAAAAGGATTTCCAGGAAGTGGAGTGACTTAACCACAGTCACAGCCCCTGTGTGGGGCAGAGCTGGGATCAGAGCCAGGACCCATGATGCACGGTGTGGGGCTCCTTCTAGACACGCGATGGTGCCCAGTTTGAACGTTCTTTTCTTTTTTGGTGGCGGTGGTGGTGGGTGAGGCATTGCAGGGGAAAGAGAGACTTTCCTCAAAGCAAACCCTTCTCGAAAGTCCAAAATCTAGAACAGGAAAGGGGCAGGGGCATAGCCTTTCTCCGGTCTCTAAGGGGCCTCTGGGAGCACATTTAAAAGCCACCATTCTGGTTTCTTCACATACAGTCTCAGACAGAAAGTTGGCAAACAGCACCTGACCATCAGCTTCCAATGTCACTCAGCAACACTGTGCCAGCCGCCCTGAGCTCACACACTCCGCATAGTATGGTATTTAAACCTCACAACGATCCCGCAAGGCACATATTTCAGCCCATCTTTTACAAGCTTAGTTTTCCTTTTGGTGTAAAGGGTTGTCACCGCCCGCCTCACCGAGCCGGGCGGGATGTGGACAAGGGCAAGTGTCACCAGGGCAATGGCAAAAGGGGGTGCTGCCTTTGCTGTCACGTGAACCTCTCTCGAGGGCAAGGACCCACCTCTCTATGTAGTGGGTGTTCAATGCGCTGGGGGTGCTGGTGGGTTCTGCCACTCTGTGGCCACCTCGGGGATTTATGCAAGCACTTGGAATGTCGTTCTTGACCGTGAAGGCGGGACATCTGGACTCCTGGGCCTCTGCCCAGTGGCCTCAGACCGTCTTGTTATTTGAGCCACATCAATTCATGTCTTTGAGGCTGAAAGATGCGTGTGTGCCCATAGTCCTAGTATAATTTGGAGGTGACCAGGGACTGTATAAATGTTTCAGAGGCAGCCTGATGGAAGAGAGGGAGTATTGCCAGTAACAAAGTCACCCTGCCATTGAATCTGTTCCCTGCCGTCCACACCAGACCCACAGGGAAGGGCCATCATCCCTCCATCTCTACAACATCTTTACACGAGGACGCAGACATCTAGCGAGATGCATGGTGGTGGCAAGTCCAAGGGGAGAGGCTAAGCCCTGGGTCTGCCTGGTGTCAGCGAGGGGACATCAGTGGTGTATCCCTTCCCACAGGGCTTGGCAGCGTCTGAGTGAACAGAGCTTCAGGGCAGAGTCAGCCTCTGCCCTGAGCAGGTATGCACGCCTTGAGGGCAGCTGCGACGAGGTGATCCCGTGGCCAGAAGGGAGCCTTAGGGTCAGGTGGTCACCTTTTACCTCTTATTTGTCGAGCGGCTTAGCTACAGGGCTGGACAAAGTCTCTGCCTGCACAGCATCCGTGTGGAAATTAGCATCCTCAAGCCCCTGGCTTGGCGCCCTGCATAGACCACAGGCTTCATTCGTTAATTCAGCCCCAGTTTTCACCAAGCGTGAGCTAAGTTGCTGGTGCTGGATGTAGGTTCAAATGGGACAATAAGATTCTAAGTCATGGGCCTGGGCCAGCGGTGACCTCCTGGGAGGACGAGGTCAGAGCATCGTCCGTTCCGGTCCAGTTGTCTGGGGCCAGCAGCTCTGGCAGGTGTGGCCGGGTATGTGTTCTCTGCCGTGACCTGGGGGACTGCCCAAAACCATTCCAGCCACACCTGGAGTTGGGGAGAAATTGAGGCAGGAGCTTCTCCCTGCCGGGTGCCCCCTACCCCAGCTTTCTTCCCAGGCACGCCCATACGGGTGAGGGGCCAAACCGCAGCTGTGGGCCTTGTGCTGGGTGGGCACTGCAGTTCTGCTGTGAGCACCCCCCACCCCGAGGCCAAGTCTGCTGTGCCCGAGTTTGCAAGTCCGCGTGCCCTGTGCACCAGTGCAGAAGCAGAAGAGGTGGCCACCTGCCATCCTGGGGCTCACAGTCCAGCGGGAGAGACAGACCGAGCCAGGAGCCGCCCCTGGCTTATGTCTCTGTTTCTTGAACGGATTGCTATTGTTGGGGCCCGAGCAGACAGCGCGGCATGTGGGCGTGGGTGGGGCAAGGGCCACACATTGGACTCATTTCCGTCAGGGAAGCCTGGAGGCAGGCAGCACGTGAGCTGAGAGCCACGGATGGGAATGATCCTGCAGGAGAACATCCGAGCCAGAAGGACCCTCAAAGGCCTCAGCAGGTCTTGGAACAGAAAGAGTACACGGGAGCGGGGACACTACTGGGCGCGGGCGCTGGGTTTGGATTCACCCTGAGTAGAAAGAGAAGCAGAGGGCGGGCTCTAAATGGGCACATCCTATTTATGTGTTCAGTTCAACAGCTGGAGGGATCCTTGTGGAATGGCTCGTTGGGTGTACATGTGGGTGGACAGAAGGCTGGCAGGAGGCGATCCCAGCCGTGGGCGAGCCATGTGGTTGAGGTGGTGCAGTCCTGTTCCCCAGCTGTCATACAGGGGGTATTATAAGCTCCATTTCCTGACACCCTATGATTCCAAATGTCTCAGGGCTTCCTCCTCCTCCCCACGGACCAGGCACCAGTAGGTGTCACCAGAGACTGAGCAAAGTTTCACCACCGGGGGGCCGAAGGTGGGGAGGGTCTTGGAGAATTCCTAGTCTATCCCTAGGGTTTCTAGACCTTGTTCCTGCCGACAAATGTGCGGGGAAAGTGAAGCAGCTTGCTCTCCCAGTAAGGACTGAGGCTCGGTGTGGTTTGTGAGTCACCAACCGGTCACCGGTCAGGACTCAACGCTGGCCTTGGCTGATGGCAAAAGCACCCACCTTTCTGCACAAGGAGCCGTTGTGACAAGGAGGGCTGAATGAGATGCTCCCCACCAGTGTGGGAGGAAGGGGCCACCCCTTCTGAGAGGTCACAGCCAGAGGGAGTCCTGGTGGCAGCACAGTGTCTCTTTGCGAGTCCAATGTGTGGGACTCGGGGAACCGCGTGCAATCCCAGGCCGGTGACCAGACGATTCGGAGGGGACGTCCCGCTGGCGCTGTTAGACATTCACTTGGTTCATGTCAGGGTGTGATGATCGTTAAGCTGACAGTAAACGTCATCTGTCGCTTTCTGCCCGTTCTTTAGCGAGGCAGAGAACCCACCCCACACTGCTCAGCCCTCATCGTGTCCCTTTGTTCACAGACAGGCATTGAACACCCACCACAAGCGGCCATCCCCCTTGCTGCCGGGAAGAGAGGCCATCCCCGCCCTCCCAAAGTTCACCTTCCACCGGCTGGAGTCGGTTTTACTGTTTAACGCCTTCTGGGATGGGTATAATTACGTTAGTTTTACAGACGGGCAAACCGAGTCTCAGAGGTGAAGCAGCCCACCCAAAGCACATGGTGAGGGGTGGCAGAGGTGGGATTCAGACACAGGTCCCGGGCTGGTGTTACCCTGTCAGAACGCCCCCTGGAGGGAAGGGAAGGGCCGGGGGCCGAGATGAGCCTCTGGGAAGCCTGTGCTGGTTCACAGCAGTCCCACATGCACACACACGGGCTGGTTCAGCTGTGGCCCCGGAGGCACCCGGTCCTGCCGTCCCTACCTTCTCTGCAACAGCAGGGCGGGGGTGAGGACTCTGCCCCAGTCCTGTTTTGACCCACTCGCTGCTCCGCCGAGCGCCGGTCCACCTCCCCTCGGGACACTCCTGGCAACGGGGGGCTCACCACTCACCACACCCGAGGGAGGCCGGCCGTCTTTCTATCTTTGTGGTGGCTTTTCTCCCATTGGACGTTTCCTGAGCCGCCCCCAGCTCTGTCCAGTGGGCCTCCATGCAGCTAGATCATTCCGTGTCCCTGAGCAGGTCCTTCAGAGAGGTAGTATCCTGCCTCCACCCACCTCGCAAACAAAGCATCCTTGAAGCCACATTTCCTGACCCACTCCCAAGTTGTTTGCTCCCCACCCCCACCAAGCACTGCTGACCCCCCACCCTGGGTGTCCTTGTCTGTTGCAGCCGTGGAAACCCTGGGGTGTGGGTTGGCGTTCCATGCTGGGACCAGCGGGGTCCAGGCCTGAGGTGGAGACAAGGAGGTGAGATGGTCCACGAGGAAGGACCACGGCCTGGACGTTGACTGGCAAACTGTCCTGAACACCTGCTGGTCCCCGGCACGTTCACGGTGAACTTTCTGTGGGGCAGGACAGCATGTGATACTGGCTGGGGCCACTCCCATTGGGACAGTGCCCTTTACTCCCCAGGGCCTGCGCTGGCATTTGCCAGGTCCCTGAACCATTCACAACTCCCTCGACACGGCTGACCCTGAATCCAAAGTGTCACTTAAGCATGCCAAGTACTTGGTACCAAAGTATGATCACACGAAGTCCCCAACGTCATGGACAGAACATCCAGACTCTCCAGGTTTTCTTCCAAAAATTTGTCACCAGGAGCAGCAACACAGGCCTCGGCTTTCACACCTCACTCAGAACCCAGCTTGTCACCTGCTCCCTTCAGAAGCCCGGGGGATCTCAGTTACTTAGGTCCAGATACTTCTCGTTCCCGTGCTCTGAGGGTCTTGTCCCCAGGGGCCAGTGTGGGTTCCAGCTCCCAAGCCCCATCCTTCAAGGCTGCTTCCTAGCATCCCTTCTGGTACCAGTGGCCTCAAGTTGGGTCTCCATGCAGCAGAGCCTGAGGCAGGGATTGTGTTGCGGGAAATGTTTCTGGAGAGTGCTCTTGAATGCTGATGGGGATACTCAGGTTAAGGAATTTGCTATGGGAGTGGGATTAGGATTTCAAGGCAAAGCTCTGCCTCCCAGGGAAGGAAAGGCCAAAGGAGGGGGGATACCATTCTTGATGGTGCGCACAGTGCCAAGTGTTCCTTCATGGGACCCTGGGAGATGTGGGTTCCAACCCACAGGGACTGCTTATTGGCATGTCTTTGGAGCAGTCATTAACCTCTGTGTGAAAGGGGTACCATGAAAATATCCGCCCAATTTCCTCCTCGGGTGAGTTGGCTGGTGAATGTCACACACAGAGAGAGGCTTGCTCTCCAAGCTTCCACTGGAATTTGTCATGGGGATGTACAGAGAGCTTTGTCAGCCCCAAATCCCTCTCACCGGTAGCTCTGACATGGGGATGCTCTGAAACCTCAGCCCCATGGCTTCTCCCAAAGGCTGAAGCAGCTGAGCTCACAGGTGCAATGTTCTGTCCATGCAGGCTGGTGAGGTCCACCAGCAGAAGCTTCTCAAAGTCCTCCTCACCCTCTCTGGAAGAGACTCAGACCAGGCTGCAGTGGATCTTCCTACCAAAGGGCAAAGGGAAAGGAGCCCTCCGGACAAGCAGAGCCAGAAGGCATGTGCTCGGGGGCAGAGAGGGAGTTACAATGCTGCACTGCCCCATCAGCTGGGTAACCTGGGTCCACCCTTCCCGTGGCACAGGGAGAAAATAATGGCTTGCACCCCAAGATGCTGAAAATGTCCAAGAACAGCAAACATTTCCTAAGTGCCTCTTATGTGCTTTAAATAATTTTGGTGTTGGTTGTTCCTATAAAACTGCCCTTTTCCTGTTATAAGCAGCACATTGTCCATTGCAGGAGAATCTGGAGAAACACACGAGAAAAAAAAAATTCACCCACCCACCTGGAAATAATCAGTGTGAATGTAAACGTGTATACACCTAGAAAGTTAACTGAAACTGTACAATTACTTATAAAAAATGAAATACTATATACTTATTTATATCCTGCCTCCTTCCCCAGTTAACAATCTATCATGATCATTTTTTCCAGCTGAATACACTCATTTTTGCAATGCCATTATGTGACTGCCGCGTGCTTCGTTACAGGGGTGGTAGAAGTTATTGAGCTAACTCCTAGCTGTTGAACAGTTCGGTGGTTTCCAAATTTTCTGTTAGGAAGAGTATGGCATTATAAAGCATCATGGACTTCATTGCCAGCACTCACCACAACCCCCCTGAGGTGGGCCGTCTCATGTTCGTTTCACACATTCTATTCTATCGGGAAACGTATGATAAGGTGTCGCACAGCCAAGGCATCGGAGGGTTATGAAGAAGCCCCAGTCTTACCTTTTCTTGGGTCTTGAGTTCGATGAGCCCCATAACGGCAGCTGAAAAGCCTCTGGAAGTGTGAGCGGTTCCTCACAAGAGCTCTTACGCGTGCACGTGCTTGGCATGTCCGTGCACAGCACACCCTGAAACACCGTGGGTAACCTGATACTAGCAAAGCGCGAAACTCTCATGGCATTTGTGCAAGAAGGTGTGAGGACACACGTGGAATCCAAATGCTCCCCCAGGAAGGAGTGAGCTCCGCCCCTTGGGGGTGGAGTTAGATGTCTGTATGAAAGGAGTAGATAGATTCCCTTTGATTGAACGATTCCAAGTCCTGTAGGTTATCCTAAGGGGACAATAAAGCAACTGGAAAAAATGCAAGCCCAAATATGTTCACTGCAACACTGCCAAGGACAAAAATTCAACCATGCAACAGCCTCACTGGCCGTCCTATGGGAATGAAAATGAGTAAACAAAACACATCACAGAGCAGAATTCCAGGCAGCTCTTAGCTTGGTGGCTACGAAATGTATTTCTGTTTATCAACATCAGATGCTTCCAAAATATTGTTGATTGGAAACCTTGTGTGTCCTATAATATTAAGAAAAATTTACTTGTTATTTATGTTTCATAAATGTATTTATGCTTGGAAGAATATGCAGGAGAAAGGATAGTGTTAATATCTAGATAGATTGTAAAGAATATTTTTTTCCTACTCTGGTATTTTCTAAACACATTGTGCAAATTATTTTTTTTTTAATTTTTTAGTGTTTATTTTTGCGAGAGTGTGTGAGCAGGGGAGCGGCAGAGACAGAGAGACACAGAATCAGAAGCAGGCTCCAGGCTCTGAGCTATCAGCAGCGAGCCCAACGCAGGGCTCGAACCCACGAACCATGAGATCATGACCTGAGCTGAAGTCAGACATTTACCTGACTGAGCCACCCAGGTGCCCCTATAACTTACTCATTTTAAAAAAGAAAAAGCAGCAAAGCCCTTTACAAACAGTGCATGCGTGTGTGTGTGTGTGTGTGTGTGTGTGTGTGTGTGTGTGTGTGTGTGTGGATGTGCTCTCCAACATGATAGTGGGTGCCTTCCACACTGCATTCGTCCCCGTGTATTCTCCTGTTCTGCTTTTATTTCTTAACAGCTTTGTTGTGGTATAATTTGCATCCAAGTTCGCTAATTTGTAATTGTACGGTTTGATGGGATTTGACAAGTATATACAGTCATGTAACCACCGCCACACTCCTAATCTAGAACATACCCTTGGTTGTGAAAGGTGTCCTCTGATCTGCCTGCCCTGCATCCACAGTACTGATGTTACAATGTAGTAACATTACAATATGGCAACATAGTACCTTATACTATGGCCTGGTTAACATCTACCATCCTGCCGTTTATTATCTACTTGTGACATCTGCTTCTAGGGGTCGATTTCTGTATTTATCTTTTATTATTTTTTATTTAGTTTTTAAGCAGGCTTCATGCCCAGCGTGGAGCCTGACGCAGGGCTTGAACTCACGACCCTGAGATCAAGACCTGAGCTGAGATCGAGAGTCGGACTCTTCACCGACTGAGCCACCCGGGCGCCCCAATTTATATATTTATTTTATTTCAACTAATACCTTTTAGCTCTTAGTTTTATTTATTTATTTTTTTTAAGTGGGCACTCTGCGGTTTCAAACATATCCTGCATCAGATATAATTTGAAAACCTTATGACCGCATATTCCATTTTCCTTTCCTGGCCTTTATGCTGGAGTTCTTTTTTTATAGTTTTAATTGAAGTACGGTTGACATACAAGATTGTATCAGTTTCAGTGAGCAACGTTGTGATTCAGCAATTCTGTACGTTACAAAATGCTCATGACCGTAAGCGTAGTCACCGTCTGTCGCCACACAAGGCTATTATAATATTATACATTTAGCATCTACATTTGGTTTCAATCCCACCCCTGAAATTGTTACTGCTTTAAAATTCAATTATCTTTCAAAGGTATTAAAAATGAGAAAATCTGTCTCCACCCACATATTTACCATTTATGGTTCTTTCATAAAAAAATATAAAATCTGGATCTCTGCGTAGATCCAGATTTCACTTGGTGGTGTTTTCTTTCAGCATCCATGTTAGTGCAATTTTGCCGGAAAGCATCTGAAAAAGTCTTTGTTGCGCGTTCGTTTTTGAAAGATATTTTGCCAATTATAGAATTCCAGGTTAACAAATTTTTCTGTTTTCTTTCTTCCCCTGCACTTTAATTTTTTTTCCTTTTGATTTTTTTTATTTTTTGAGAGAGACAGAGCATGAGCAGAGGGAGGAGCAGAGAGAGAGGGAGACACAGAATCCGAAGTAGGCTCCAGGCTCTGAGCTGTCAGCACAGAGCCCCACGTGGGGCTCAAACTTATGAACCATGAGATCATGACCTGAGCTGAAGTCGGATGCTTAACCAACTGAGCCACCCAGGTGCCCCAGCTCCTTTTTTTTTTTTTTTTTTTTTGAGAGAGCATGAGCAGGGGGAGAGGCAGAGAGAGAGGGAGACAGAGCATCCGAAGCAGGCTCCAGGCTCTGGGCTGTCAGCACAGAGCCTGACGCAGGGCTCAAACTCACAAACTGCGAGATCATGTCCTGAGCTGAAGTTGGACGCTTAACTAACTGAGCCACCCAGGTGCCCCCTATTCTCTGTATTTAAGAGTCTCTTATGGTTTGCCTCCCTCACTGTTTTTATCTTATTTTTTCCTTCCCTTCCCCTATGTTCATCTATTGAGTTTCTCAAATTCCACGTATGAGTGAAATCATATTTTTCTCTAATTTCTCTTAGCATGATACCCTCCAGTTCCATCCACATTGTTGGAAATGGCAAGATTTCATTCTTTTTCATTGCTCTTCTATACTACATGCAAAGGGGTAAGGACACCTTTTTTTCTCTTGGTGCTCTAAGGTTCTCACCTGATCATTGGTTTTCAACAGGTTGAATGTGATACACTTGATGCTATTTTTTTTCTTGACTGGGGTGTATGAATTCTCTTCTATTTACCACTTTCATCAATTTGGAAAATTTCCAGCCATCATTTCTTGAAATACTTTTTTCTGGCTCTGCACTCTAAGGACTCCAATTGCATATATAAAATAAATTGATCCTATGAGAAAGGCCCCCTGGTTCTATAGTCATTCTTTCTTTCTTCTTCTCTGTGTTTCCTTTTTTTTGTTTGTTTTGTTTTTTTTTTAATTTTTTTTCAACGTTTATTTATTTTTGGGACAGAGAGAGCCAGAGCATGAATGGGGAGGGGCAGAGAGAGAGGGAGACACAGAATCGGAAACAGGCTCCAGGCTCCGAGCCATCAGCCCAGAGTCCGACGCGGGGCTCCAACTCACGGACCGCGAGATCGTGACCTGGCTGAAGTCGGACGCTTAACCGACTGCGCCACCCAGGCGCCCCTCTGTGTTTCCTTTTGAATAGTTGCTGTAACTGTGTCAAAGTGAACTGCTTGTTTTTGTCTCTGGTTCTATTCTGTTGTTAATTCCAACGCATACATTCAAATTCAATGACATTTTACCTCTGGAAGTACTTTCTTTTTTTTTTTTTTTTTTAATGTTTATTTTTGAGAGAGCTCGACAGAGCACGAGTGGGTGAGGGGCAGAGAGAGAGGGAGACACAGACTCCGAAGCAGGCTCCAGGCTCTGAGCTGTCAGCGCGGAGCCTGATGCGGGGCTGAACCCATGAACCATGAAATCTTGACTTGAGCCAAAGTCAGATGCTTAACCGATAGGGGCAACTGGGTGGCTCAATTTAAAAAAAAAAATTTTTTTTTAATGTTTATTTTTGACAGAGAGAGAGAGAGACAGCACGAGTGGTGGGGGGGGGGGGCGGGGCAGAGACAGAGAGGGAGACACAGAATCCGGAGCAGGCTCCAGGCTCTGAGCTGTCAGCACAGAGCCCGACGCGGGGCTCGAACACTCCAACTGTGAGATCACAACCTGAGCCGAAGTCAGATGCTTAACCGACTGAGCCACCCAGGTGCCCCAGGAAGTACTTACTTAAAGATATTTTTATACCTTCCATTTTTCTCATCGAATTGACGGTATTCTCTCCAATATGTGGCACACAGTTATAATAGTACTTTCACGCCTTATGCCATCATTCCATCATCTCTGCCATTCCTGTGTCTGTTAGGCATTGATTTTTCTCCGGGTTCTCGGTGGTGTTCTCCAACTTTGTTGCTTACTTGAGACAATTGGCTGAAGTCCAGATGCTGCGCTGGTCCTGGGCTTAGCTGTGCTCCTCTAAGTGGTGCTGGCTTCTGTCGGTCAGGTTGCCGAGATGGGTTTGGTCCTCTGAGGCTTGCTTTTCAGCTTTGTAAGGACAGGTCTGAAGCAGCCTTTACCCAGAGCTAACTTAGCCGCTCCGCTAAAGCAATACCCTTCAGCGAACACTACCCAATGCTGCAGGTGCTGCAAAATCAGACCATGTATCGGGTCAAGGACCAGTGGGGACCCCTGCAGATCTCAAGGATTGTCTCTTTCAAGCCCTCTTTTCTTTGGTATTTTGCTCCACAAATTCTATCGCCGTGACCTCCCAAACTCCTCTATCCGTCCAGCTCAGTGTGACCGCCAGGCTCTTCCTGGATTCCCCGTCCCCTCACCCTGTGTCTGCGGCCGGGAAACTGCCGTTGGAAACTGCCAAATGCAGGGTGCGTTTTGTTTCCTGTTCTCCGGTTCTTGGGAAACTCAGCTGTGCGCTGCAGGAAAATTGCTCTATGTATCTATAACAGGCACATGTTCCTTAGCAATATGTTACCTTGTCTATATCCAAATGAAATACAAGTTTGCTTTTCTAGTGGCTTGTGGCAGGATGTAAACTTGGTCTCTCGCACTCCATCCTGGTCATAGTAGAAGCCTCCTTTATTTTCACATCCGTGTTAAAACCTGCATGCTGCAGAGCTGGGCCAAATCCCTGTTTTGGCAGAGTGGATCACTAGTAAATGAAAGCATTTTGAATGTATTTTCCCAGTTTTGGACTGAGCGATCATTCCTGGGCACTTTTCTTCTTGACATGAAAGCCTGTCCTTTTGTCTTGGCGGCTGTGGGGGAGGAGGGGACAGCATCTCCAATGCTTTCAGGATAACTGTGGCTCCAGGCCAGGCAGGGCTCAGTCCTGGGGGCGTTAATCCTATAGCAAATTTGCTTTAAGGCTGCAAAGCGTTTGTGAGGTCAGGAGGCCTTGCCGGAGAGCCCTTTAGAGCTTTTGAAAATTGTCTCCTTAAGTCCCAGGAATGGACTAAATTGTGAGCAAGTGAGAATAAAGTGTGATACAGCAGAAACGTTTCTAAAAGAAGCCATCAGGTGTCCCAGCCTCTGGCCCCTGTGCTGAGTTTCAGGGATAAGTGACTTTAGACAACTCATTAAGTCCCTCTGGGACTCCATTTTCTCCTCTATGTGATAAAACGTGCAGAAGACAATCTCTACAGTCCTTAAAACTACGGAATACTCCCATGCTTCAAACTATGAAGGTAGCGCTCTCTCAATTTGCTTGTAAAACTGGTTATGGACCCTCACTTTGCACACGTGTTAAAAGGGGTGGTATAGACTGTGTCCACCCCCCAGTTCATCTATGGAAGGCCCTACTACCAATACTTTGGAATATGACCTTATACTGGAAATGGGGTCATTGCAGATATAATTAGTAAAGGTAAGATGAGGTCATTCTGGAATGCGATGGGCCCTTGGTTCGGTATGACTTGTGTCTTGATAAAAAGGGACAGTTGGGGCACGTAGGGACAAGCCACGTGAAGGCAAAAGCAGAGATGGGGATGATGTTTCTATAAGCCAAGAAATGCCAAAGATCGCCAGCCAACCAGGAGAAGGCTGAGGGAGAGGCCTGGAACCAATTCTCCCTCACCACCTCAGAAGGAACCTTGATCTTGGACACCCAGCTTCCACAACTGTGAGACGTTGCACTTCTGTGTTTAAGGCCACCCGGTTTGTGGCACTTTGTTATGGCAGCCCGAGCCAGTTCATGCCGGGAGAGATCGTGATGAAACTTAGACTTAACTAACCAGGCTCCTGCGCGGCTCAGGCAAGGTTCATCATTATCATAATATCATCCTCCTCACCATCAGAAAATGGTATAAATTGCAGAAGGCACATAAATGTGGGGACTTTGTTTATTTTGAGGTTCATGTGAGCTAGCTTGGACATGGACTTGGTTGGAGAAGCATCACCCTGGGCTCTGTATCTAGTCTGCGGGGTAGCTCTGTGTAAAGTACTAAATGACTTTACATTTCAAGAAAATGGGGGTTGGGGGGATTTCGGCTGTGACATAGTGAGACTGTCTTAGAAAATGGCCCCAGCGATTATGCCTCCCCGAGTCCCCACACCTGTGCAGAATCGGGGCTGCCTTCCTGGACCAGTGGAACTCTGTGCACCTTTGGGTGTCGGGTCAGGAGAGGCGTTGCAGCTCCTTGGTTTTGCGATCATGGAACTTGACCCTGATGCACCTTGTAGTGAAGCCAGTCCAGCCTCCTGGAGGAGTGAGCAGCCAGCCCCCACTGCCAGACAGGAGAGGGAAACACCCTGGACCTTCCAGCCCCGCTGACCCTCCTACAGCCGAGGCAGCCACATGAGCGGTTTTCCAGATGAGGAAACTGCCGAACCAGCTCCTACCTGGAGTTTTGAGGGGTTTTCCTTCGTATCAGCACGTGGCCTGCTTTGTCATCCACCCACACTCGTGGGCCCCTGAGGCCAGAGTCCCAGCCTGTTGTCTCTGTACCTGCAGTTCCAATCAGGGCACCTTAAACAGGGATCAGCCTGACCTAGTACGTGATTATTCAGGCATCCCAAACCCGTCATTGTTCCAAGGGTGCAGCTATAACTCAGGGGAAAGAAAGTAAAAAATAACCTCTGAGGAGTGCCTGGTGGCTCAGTCGGTTAAGCATCTGACTTCAGCTCAGCTCAGGTCATGATCTCATGGTTCGTGGGTTCAAGCCCCACATCAGGCTCTGTGCTGACAGCTCAGAGCCTGGAGCCTGCTTCACATTCTGTGTCTCCCTCTCTGTCTCTCTCTCTCTGCCCTTCCCCTGCTCATGCTCTGTCTCTGTCTCTCTCAAAAAATAAACATAAAAACTTAATAAAAAATTTAAAAAGTAATAAAAATAATCTCTGAATATTATTTTACTTTAAAATGTATCATATACATACAATCATTTTGGAGGATTTTTGTAAAGAAAGGCTGGGGGTAAGAGCAAATTTCACGTATCTGGTGTGTTTATATGAAGTACAGAATATTATGCTGGCATGAAAAATAAACGGGACTGAGAAGGATGCATGAAAACTGGACTGAGAATCAGGGGGCTCATTGTAGCCAGGACTGTGTGTGGGGCCGTGTTACCCTGGCTTGGCCCGCAGGGACCATGTGATGTTGGGGAACCATGGGCTGCAGCAGGGAGCTTATGGGGGTGTGTGTTCACCTGTTTTACATGCCCGATTAAACTATGTTTATTGAATTTAAAGAATTCGTGCAACGATCTCCATCATCCAGGGTTTTTTGTGTTTATTTTTTTAAGAGTTTATTATTTTATATGTATATAATTTATTGTCAAATTGGTTTCCATACAGCACCCAATGCTCATCCCAACAGGTGCCCTCCTCAATGTCCATCACCTACTTTCCCCTCTCCCCCAGCCCCCATCCACCCTTAGTTTGTTCTCAGTATTTAAGAGTCTCTTATGGTTTGCCTCCCTCCTTCTTTGTAACTTTTTTCTTCCCCTCCCCCTTCCCCTTCCCCATGGCCTTCTGTTAAGTTTCTCAAGATCCACGAATGAGTGAAAACCTATGGTATCTTTCCCTGCCTGACATTTCACTTAGCATAATACCCTCCAGTTCCATCCACGTTGCTGCAAATGGCCAGATTTCATTCTTTCTCATTGCCAAGTAGTATTCATTGTATATATAAACCACATCTTCTTTATCCATTTGTCAGTTGATGGACATTTCGGCTCTTTCCATAATTTGGCTATTGTTGAAGGTGCTGCTATAAACATTGGGGTTCAAGTGCCCCCATGAATCAGCACAGCACAATTTATCCCTTGGGTAAATTCCTCAAATAGATCTACCCTATGTTTTATTTTTGAGAGAGAGACAGAGAGATAGACAGAGACTGAGTGAAAGGGAGGGGAAGAGAGAGAGAGAGAAAGAGAGACAGACAGACAGAATCCAAAGCAGGCCCCAGGCTCTGAGCTGTCAGCACAGAGCCCAATGTAGGGCTTGAATACACAAACTGCAAGATCATGACCTGAGCCAAAGTCAGATGCTTAACCAACTGAGCCACCCAGGAGCCCCTCCATCATCCAATTGTAATCATTTTTACCGCCCCATCAAGGCCCTTCGTGACCATTTGTAGTCACTCCCCGTCCCCACCCCCAGGCCCAGGCAGATGTTAATCTGTTTTCTGCAGATTTGCCTGCCCTGGGCCTTCATACAGCCAGCCATATCATCTAGCGTCTCTCACTCGGCACATGGCCTCAAGGTCTGTCCATGCTACAGGAAGTATCAGTGCTCTGCTCCTTCCCGTTGCCAAACAGCATTCCATTGCATGGATGCACCACGCTTTCCATACTCAGTCAGCACTCGTTGGACATTTGGATTCTCTTCTCGGTTTCCATGAGTAATGTTGTTACAAACATACATGTTTGTATGTATGTGTGGTCTTAGGTCTCAATTTCTTACGGGTATATCCCTAGGGATGGAATCTGAGTCGCATGGTAACATATGGTCAGTCTCTGCTTCCTTTTCAAGGAACTGTTTTCCAAAGTGGCTGCACTGTTTTTCATTCCACCTGAAGACTAAGGGAATTCTAGTGTCTCTGTACCTTTACCAAAACTTGTTGTCATGTGCCTTTTTTTTAAAGTTTATTTATTTTGAGAGAAAGCGCGCGAGGGGAGAAACAGAGAGAGAGAGAGAGGAAGAGAGAATGCCAAGCAGGTTCCACACCATCAGCAGAGCCTAACCAAGGCTCGATCCCATGAACCGTGAGATCATGACCTGAGCCAAAATCAAGAGTCAGACGCTCAACTGACTGAGCTGCCCAGGCGCCCGGGGGGGCCTTTTTGATTACAGCCGCACCGGTGGGTGTCAAGTGGTGTCTCACTGGGGTTATAATTTGCATTCCCTTAATAAATAATGATGTTGATTACCTTTTCACAAGTCAGTAGGCTTTTGCTACACAGCAAACTATCTCAGAACTTAGTGGATTTAGACAACCACCATTTAGACAATCGATCATTCATCCCCAAATTTGGGCTAGTTCTACTGGGTGGTTCCTATGCGTTCAGCTCTGCTGGGCCCTGTTTCTACAGCCGGCTGCAGCTTGCCTAGCCTAGGATGGCCTTGGCAGGAAGAGCCAGTGTGCACTCTGGGGCATCTCATTCTCCCGCAGACTAGCGTGGGTTTTCTCACACTGCAGCTGGGCTCTAAGAGAAGAAGAGGAAATGTGCAAGGTCTGTCCACGCTGAGCTCAGGACTAGCACAGCATCACCTCTACCCTGCAAAGTTACACAGAGGAGGAAGGAGAATTGTGGCCACTTTTTCAATCCATCATAAATACCTTCCATCTACACAGTTTAAAATGGCTTAAAGTGTTCCTGAGTTAGAGACAAGACTCTCCTGGAACCTGGATGAGCTCTGTTCAAGCTCTCAACAGAGCCAGGCTCATGAGGAATCCAGGTGACCTGGAACCACCCCATTGTCCTTCTCACCCAGTTGTGCTGGAAGCGAAAACAAGTGCACAGAGAATAGTACGCCACTTTGACTTCTTAACCTTTTCTGCCTGCCCTCCAGCCCCTTCTCATGTTGAATTCAGCCCCCAGCCACAATGAACCAGGTGGCCTTCCCAAATGTTGAATTCAGCCCCCAGCCACAATGAACCAGGAGGCCTTCCCAAATGTTGAATTCAGCCCCCAGCCACAATGAACCAGGTGGCCTTCCCAAAACCAGTACACTCCCATCACCCCTGGCCTTTTGCTTTCATCATCCCTTGTTCTTAGGATGACCGGCCCACATACCAAGGGCACGTCAACTCCTCTAACTGCAGTGACTTCAGTGCAGTAGCCCTATGAAGTCAATATCTTGCCCCGGTTTCCCAGAGGAAGAAACTAAAGCTCAACCAGATGAAGTAATGTGCCAAGAGACACGCTGCAAAGAAAGACGATGCAAAGATCTGGGGTGTGACTCACCCATGAAGTCTCCTACCAAGGCCCACAGATGCCCTGTACCACCAGGTACTTTATTCCAAGTCAGCCTCCAGCACCGCATCTAGTCTCAGACGTGTCTGCTTCCCGCCCTTTGCACCTGGGCTGCCATGCGTGGGGAGATGCCCCTTCCTCCCAGCAGAACAGCCCTAGAGGTGCCTCCTGCCCTAGAGCTCTGCCTGCCACAGCCAGGTGAGCGCCTCACTGCCTGAACTCACCCTCTGTGTTTGCCAACTTCCAATGTGTAACAACAGCTCTTAACAAAGCACATTTGGTTTGAGTGTTGTTTTGTTTAAAGCACTTTCCCAAATCCACACTCACACAATTGTCTGGGTGGTGCATCAAATATCTGATGGATCCAAGCTCATGGCCTCTGTTATCCCACACCCCATCTGGCTGGCAGCACCGTAAGTCAGATGGCTGAATTCAGCCTATGAAGAAGCCCTCTTTTCCTGCATCTGCAGTAGCTTTTGTGGGGCTGGTGCCATATGCTTCTGGGGCTTGACTGTAAACATTGCAGCTACATTAGGGAGGGTTTATTCTTAATGTCCTCCTACAAATGGATGACTAAATCCAATGCAAATAGTCATTTGAGACTTGAAATTCCCGTGGCATTTATTTGTATCTGGAAGAACCGATGTTGTACCTGGTGGAGGCGTCTGTTGGAGTTGTCCGCACATCAGATTGCAATGACCCACTCATGTTTCTGTCACCCCTATTAACCTCTGAAGTCCACTGGGGTGTAGGTGGTGCTCTACTTGTTGTTATGTCTCCAGAGACAACACAGCAGGTGCTCAGCTAACTCGTGGCAATGGAAAGGGCAGGGGGAAAAGAAGGCAAGGAAGGAAGGAGGGAATGTGGGGATGGGAGAGAAAAAGAGAGGACCAATGGATGGGAAATTGGATGATTCAGAGAAAAGGCGAACAGGAAAAATCTTGGGATTTAGGGTTTCTACCCTCCAGGTTCCCTATACTACACTACTAACATTTTTCTTTTATTAAAAATAGTTAATATTTATTAATTGCCTTGCCAGAAGCTAGACTATGTATTTTGTCTTTTGTTTGACTGACATGAATCATCTAGGTTCATTCTGCAATTCCACACCATGAGGAATATGCTACCATGACCCCCAGTTGATAGCTGAGGAAAATAAAGCATAGCAAGGTTAAATAATTAGGCCAGAGAAATCCACCGGGTAGGAGAGGTGTCACACAATACAAACCCAGGAAGCTGAAAACCAAAGCCCATGTTCTTTGTCAAATGGGTACACTGCAGGTCTCTTTGCCTAGCGGATAGGCTTGACAAAAAAAGTTGTACACAGTAATGTTTTTCTCCAGACCATTGTGTCTTGATCAGTCTGCATGTCCAGATTGTGTGATAGACTTCCACTTCTGGGAAGATGGAATGGATACGCCTTTCCATTTTCCTCCCTCTGGTGTAGCTTAAAACCTTGAATGTTCTATATAAAACCATGAGGGAAGTCTGGCTGGGGATACTAGGACCCAAGTAGTGATGTGGTGGTATGTTCCCTGGGTTTTCTTTTTGCGCCAAAAATTCTAGACTAGATAGAGACTGGCAACCCAGAAATGATAATGATGACAGATAGAAGCCACCAAAAACCCAATGTAGCCTGCTGTCTCTAGCCAAAGGACCAGGCAAGGGTAGCCTAGCAGAGCAGAAAACTCTTAGACAATAAATACTCTGTTCTGGCCAACACACACACACACACACACACACACACACACACACACACACACACACAATCCGTGGCCCTTACTCACACCCCACCAGCAAAGGCCAAATGGAGAGCCTAGACTTCCATTCCTACCAGGCTTTAAGGAAGCAACCCAATCCTCTCTCTTCTTTTTCCACTTCCCACCAGGCTGGGTCAAGGTCAAAACTGGAAGCCAAGACTTTGGCAACAGGGAGCCCACCTCACACTGTCTGTGGGGAGCAGAAGTCTACTACCTGGACTTCTACCACACTCGAAAATGGTGAATTGCCTTTCCTCTTTGGGGAAGGACATAGTGAAGGGTGTTTAGACAGGACAGCCAAGGCAGAGTCTGCAAAAGAAAAAGTTGGTACGTTGGACTTTAACAAAATTCAAAACTTTTGCTCTGCAAAGGACCCCACTGAAAGAATAAAAATACAAACTACAGACTGGGAGAAAATATTTGCCAGGCACATATCTAACAACAGAGTCATAGTAGAGTAAAGAACTCTCAAAATTCAACAGGAAAACCAAACAAAGACATGCAATTCGACTAGAAAACGGGCAAAAGACACGAAGAAACATTTCACCAAATAGGATATACAGATGGCAAATAAGCACATGAAAAGATGTTCAACATCTCTAGCAATCAGGGAGAATATGGTCAGATTATGTACATCTGAGTTTCTAGAGGGAGGTTCACTAGGAAGGCGGTTTTGGGTAACTGGAGTGAGAGATCAAAGGACTTATATAGGAAAAGATTTGCAGGGATAATATCCAAATAAGAAGGAAGACATTAAAGACACAAATACATGGAAATAAATCCCATATTCATGGATTAGAGAACTAAGTATTGTTAAATTAGCCATACTACCCAAAGCAATCTACTGATTCAATGGAATCCCTATCAAAACCCCAATGGCATTCTACTCTTTACAGAAATAGAAAAAAACAATAGTAAATTTCACTAGGAACAAAAAGGACTCAAAATAACCAAAACAATCTTGAGAAAGGAGAACAAAGCTGAAATCATCACACTTAACTGATTCCAAAATATATCACAAAGCCACAGCGATTAGAGCAGCATGATAGTGGCATAAGGACTGACATGTAGAACAACAGAACAGAATAGAAATCCCAGAAAGAAAACCACATGTATATGGTCAACTGATCTTGGACAAGAATGCCAAGAATACACAATGGGGAAAGGGCGATCTCTTCAAATGGTGTTGGGGGAACTGAAGATCCACATGCACAAAATCTTATCTTACAACATGCACAAATACCAACTCAAAATGGATTAAAAATATAAGACTATAAAATGTATAGAAAAAAATGAAGGGGAAATCTTCACGTCATTTGTATTGGCAATGATTTCTTGTATATGACACCAAAGTCCAAGCAACAGAAGCAAAGGTAGACAAGGGAACTACATCAAACTAAGAAGCCACTGCTTTGCAAAGGAAATAATCAGAAAAATGAAAAGTCAACCTACAGATTGGGAGAGAATATCTGCAAACCATATCTGATAAGGGTTAATATCCAAAATATATGAGGAACTCCTGCAACTCAATAGTAACAATAACAATAATAATAATAATAACAACCCAATTAAAATGGGCAACGGTCTTGAATAGATATTTCTCCAAAGAAGAAATTCACTCACCAACAGGTATGTGAAACGATGTCCAGCACTACTAACCATGAGGGAAATACAAATCAAAATCACTATAATCTCATACCTGTAAGGATGGCTATTATCAAAAAAACAAAAGATACCAAGTGTTGGCAAGGATATGGAGAAATTGGAACTTTGGCACACCACTGGTGGGAACATAAAATGGAGTAGCTGCTATGGAAAATATTATGGAGTTTCCTCAACAAATTAAAAAAAGTAGAATTACCATATGATCCAGGAATCTCACTTCTGGGTATTCATCCCAAAGAATTAAAATAAAAATAAAAAGTTCAAAGAGATACCTGCACCCTCATGTTCATTGTAGCACTATTCCTGATAACCAGGAAGTGGAAATAACCTGTCTGTCAACAGATGAATGGATGAGGAAAATGTAGTACATACATAAAATGGAAAATTATTCAGCCACAGAAAGAAGGAGATCTTGTCATTTGCAACAACATGGATGGACCTACAGAATGTTATGCAAAAGTAAACAGCCAGTCATAGAAGGACAAACTCTGCAGGATTCCATGTACATGAGAAATCTAAAACTCATAGAAGCAGAAAGTACAATGGTGGTTTCTCGGAGCTGGGAGGAGGGGGAAATGGAGAGCTGACTCTTGGCTTTCAGGAGTAAATAGTGTATTCTTATCAACCACAGAGTCGGAAGAGCCTGGGAGTGAAAACCAGCTTTACTATTTAGCCACAGAATGGTGTGGTTTTGCACCTCAGCTCCTTCTAGAAATGGGGATCGGGAGACGACTCCATGTGAGGAACAGCTGAGTGGTAAAGAACATAATGGATGTGATACGTGCAACGGAAATCCTGGCACAGACTAGGTGTTCAGTAAAAGTGGGTTTACTGTCAGCCTCTCTCCCCTACTCTATTCTTCCCATCCTCGGGCTGCACCACATTTCATTCCCTTCCAGCCAGACCCAAGCGGTTCCCCAGGGGCAACAGAGCAGAGGGAAGCATGGGGCAGGCCACACCTTGGACTCTGGGAGGCAGATCTCTGGTCCTCTTGAGGCACAGAAATAGTTTCCAGAGTTCCTTCAGATGTCAGCCCATGACCCTAGTAGCCAGCATTCACTGTTGAGAAGGCAGGGCAGGAGGGGTAAGGAGCAGAAAGCAATTCATAGAGAGAGACAATGAGATGTGGCGCATCACTAGAGCTGGCTGGGCAGTGCACATGTGCTGTCTGCTCAGAGGGTCTAGCTGATCCCACTGTAGGGGGAGCTGGGTGGAGCAAAACACCACTGATGTGCTGGGTGATGGGTCTTGCTCAGGGAAAGCATTTGCTTTGACATAAAAGCGTATGTGTCTGTGTCCAGACCACCGAACTGTCTTTCTCTCCCAGATCCTGGCTCCGATCTCGGCCCCAGCCCAGCAGAGCCATGCGACGTGGTTGCCTTTGCTGTGTTTGAGAGGGGACAAGGGGGTGGGCTGCTGGGCTGCGCTCCCAGGCAGGCTCACCTGTGCTCCGGAGGGGCTAAAGAACAGGGCAAGAAGGCCAGATTCAACAGGTGGTTCAGCATGACTTTGAGCTAGTCACTGTAGCTGAACAAATGTTTGTTAAGCACCCACAGGCCATATTCTAGCCATATTGACTTCTTTCTAAGCTGCTCGACCTGCTGATTTGGAAGCCAGAAAAGTGTGTATGAAACCAAATCCCGGCTCTACCTGGCAAGTCACTGAGCCCCTCTGTGCCCCAGCTCTTTCTCTCGTGGAAGGGGGAGAATAACAGATACCTCATAGGGTTGTTGGAAGAAGCGGATGAGTCATCACGTGACAAGAGGCCAGACGGTGCCCAGCACACCTAAGTGTTCAATCCCTCCACTTTTATTCTTCTTCAGCTCTCACTTCCCTCACCTGTAAAGTGCAGTCCATAACCCCTGCCTCCCGGGTTTGTGAGGGTTACATGACATAAATGAAGGTGAGGATATTTTATAAAGTAAAATTCATTATGTGAGGGTTTGCTGTCATTCTACTTAGAGCAGCAGAGGAATATCAGTCTGTGCTCCTCTGTAGATAGGGGTGGTGGTACAGGGGATTTCAGTTTTTCTTTTTTTCCCCACTCATTCATTCATGTGCTAAATGGGTACTTGCTGTCTAAAGCACTGCCTGCATTGACCTTAAAGTCTAGGGGCGGAGGCAGATGAGCAAAGAGATCATTAAATATGGCGGAGTCAGTGTGGGACCCAAGAGGAGGGTTATCTAACGCAGGCCAGGAAGATGACAAAAGGCTTCCTGGAAGAGGGAATACCTGAGCTGAGCTTAGAAGGATGGCTGGGGAGCAGGCAGGCGGGCAAGTGCTGTTCACCAGGAGTACCCACCTGCCTAGACCCCTCGCAGGGCAAACAAGAGCACATGGTGTATTGTAGAGGGCAGCAAAGTATTTCAGAGCCAGAGAGTGCTAGAATGGCAGGAGGCCAGGATGGAGGAGGAAGCTGGGGTGCGGGGAGGGATAAGGCATTCACATGTAAGGAGAGGGCATCTGCAAAGGCAGCCTGAGCCTTCTTTGGTGACACAGAGAAGGAGCTTACACTTTACCAGGCAGGCCCCTGGGGAGCAGAGGAAGTCTGCATCCATGGAAGCAGCACAAAGAGGTTTGCTTTGATTTGTTTCCAGGAAGAGGATGGACTAGAGCAGAGGTGAGAGCAAGCAGGAGCTGATACAGTGGCTTCAGACAAGGCACAGAAAGTCTGTTCCATGACAGTGGCTTGAGAGGTGAGGTGAGGCACCTGTTTAAGCAGAAGACTCCAGATGTGGCCACTGATGGGGTGGTGGAGGTAGGCTGAGGAAGATGGCTAGGAGACGTCTGGCTCCAACGACCATGTGTGAGATACTGAGGCACGCAACATGGTCTTTAAGCAGGTTGAGGGCAGCAATGAGCTCAGGTTTGGATCCTTGACTTTTAGGTATCTGAGGGACATTCCTGTGAGGGTAGCCAAGGTCAGGTGAATACCTACACGTGATGTTCAGGGAAAGCCACCTAGGCTGGAGACCGAGTGGGGAGTTATTCGCATAAGGATAGGGATGGAGGAGGGGGAAAGGAGGAACAGAAGCCAGAAAGGAATCTCTGGTTTATCTCCCCAGCACTTTCATACCAAGCCAGGGAAAGCTTACATTCCTTCTCCATCATTTATTTTCTTTCCCTGATTTTCCACCACCCACTCTAGTGGAGAGCACAATGTAGGGACCTATGTAAAATACTGAGGAGAACAGAGTGGGTGCAGGTAGAGAGTCATGGCCATAGTTCTTGGTCTTTGTCCTCATCACTGCAGGTGGTTTACATAGATAGCCTCATTTAATACCTTTGGGAGGCTTCTGGAAAGATAGCCAGCATCATCCTCTTCTTTACAGCTTAGAAAACAAACACTCAAGGTCACAGAGCTATCTAGCAACAGAGCTAGGGTTGGAATGCCCCAAGGAGGGACAGAGGAAGAGAAAGGAGAGACAAAACAGGTGCCCTCCATGAGCCAGACACTCCCGCATGTCACCTCACTTAAGGACTGGAGTCCCTCCAGCAGGAAAGAGCACTGAGAAAGTCCCCTGGGGGCAAGCTTTGTGCTCACCTAGCCCCCGCTGTATTGGATACCTTGACTTTAAGTGTCTGTAGGACAGTATACCCACTGCTTAGCACCCACTGCCTACAGCTGTGTTGGATGGGTGAATGAATGGGCTTGAGTGAACAACAGAAAAACAGGCATTTTGAGCCATAAAATCTGTCACCATTCTGAAAAATACAACAAAATTAGCAACAGGAACTAAACTGGCTAGACATCTTTGTGGCCTGGCCATCACTCACTGAGTGTAATAAACAACATCAGAGCAGGGTAAAGATAGCATCGTCTATTTCCCAGGGTTCCCTGGTAGGTCTCTGTCTTACCCAGAAATAGAAACAACCAGAAATGAATTTATACTGGGAAACATTCAAGAGGGGAAGCCAGTGATCATGAGTTTTTCATTTCATTGCACTTAAGAAAAATTATGCTTCGGGACTGAGTGTAACCAGATCATCTTGTGCTGATTGTTCATCAGCCTCCTTTCAAAGATGCCCTTTGGGATGGGTGTTTTTAAGGAATTGTAGGGTCCCCAGTTCACTTAGGATACAGAGGCTCATGGAGAGGAAGGGAAAGATGAGAGTTTGCAAGTCTGGCTGCTTGGAAGAGAGGAATGGAGTCCTTCCCCTTTCTCTGCCAGGGGATTCCTGCACCCTTCCCTCACAAAGCACCTGTTCAGATCACCTCCTTCATTAGGGCTTCCCTGACCTCATGCCTTTCTTCCCTGCATATAATCCACCACTCCCTAGTTTCTACATCAGGAGAGCATGAGCTTTGGGGTCAGAACAATCCAGTGTTATGGGTTTAATTGTGTCTCTCCCTAAATGATATGTTGAATACCTAACCCCAGTAGCTCAGAATGTGACCTTATTTGAAGATAGGATTTTTACAGCATGAAGTCATTCTGTAAAATGAGGTCATTAGGGTGGGCCCTCATCCAATATGGCTGACATCATTATAAAAGAGGGGAGATTTAGACACAGACACCCACACACATAGAGGGAAGACAATGTGAAGACACAGAAACATTGCTGCGTAAAGACAGAGGTTGAAGTGATGGGCCTACAAGCACAGAAACACCAAAGGCTGCCAGCCTGCTGCCAGAAGGTAGGAGAATGGCCTCACAGCACCAAAGGAACCAACACTGTAGACACCATAGCTGGGACTTCCAGCCCCCAGAACAGTGGGAGAATAGTTTTCTGTTGGTTTAGCCCCCAGTTGATGGTACTTTGTTATGGCAGTCCCATGGATCTCATACAATGGGGTTCAGTCAACCCTCTAACGACACGCCCCTTCTTCTCCTTGTCCACGTGGACTCAGGGTGGCAGAGACCCAGAAAGAGATACCAGGGTGGAGATGGGGCTGCTCTGGGGCTGTTTGTACCCCATGGCCCAGTGCACCAGTGGAAACCATGGAGGGAAAATCAGCCCAAGTATTTGGCTGATACCCATTTAAGATGGCTGTTTGCAGAGCAAGGATACCTGTGCAATAAGAGTAGAAGGCATCCTACCAGAGACAGGAGCTGAGAGGGGCTTAGGAGACCCAGACACAATGGAAGCCATGGCCAGGGGAATAGTCAGTGAGGGGGTTCCTAAAAGAGCTGAAGAAATCCTCTCAAATACCTGGTTAAAGAGGCAGCATCTGAATGTCTGATCAAAATGAGACAGCCAGGAATGGCCCCACCTCAGTCTCTGAAGCCTTCCCGACTCCTCCTTTCTCCTCCCTCTGAGGAGCTGGACCCAGCAAAAGGGGGCAAGGAATAGGGGAGTCCTGTGCTCATCTCACCCTGAATCCCAGGGTAGGGGGTCAGGTCTATACTGCAGGAAGGGAAAGGAGAATTGAATGGGCTAGAAGTTTATGCTTTAAGCTGGATTAGACTGGGCTTTTTAATGACCAAAAGTGGCCGGAGAGCCACAGAATATGCCCAAGGTTTGTACGAAGAATGGCAAGTTCAACTTGACTGGCATGGCGGAAGGCAGAGGGTTGGGGAAGCAGGACTCATCCATGCTGTGTGCTGAGCTGAGGCAGTTCGGGGCAGGAGTTACAGGCTATGAAAGTGACACAGCTGAGAGGGAGGGAAGCTTTCCCCACTCCCAACCTATTCCCTGTTGGGATCTCATCACCATAATTGATTCAGTTGACATTTGTCGAGAATCTACCTCATCACAAACTCTCACATAGGCTGTTGACAAACACAGTTGCCTTAAATCCTCACAACGTGAATCCATACAATCATTACCCTTTTTACTTTCCATACAGTATCTGAGGTCAAGAACTTTCTCGATAGTAGGTGGAGAGACTCTTCAGCCTTGAGAATAAAAGCTAAGGATCTCAATTATGAGAGAAGCAGTGTAGGAGAGAGAGGAGCATTCACTATCAACCTCAGAAAGTCACCAATGCCTTACATCAATGCCTGGCCAAGGCTGAGAAGAAGAGAAAGCCTGTGCTGTTAGATGGGGTGTGGAACTCTTGGTTGGATGCACTTGAAAATCTTTAATCTCAAAACTGTTCAAAATTTCTGGTTTGTCCTCTCCTGTCATCAGTAAGGTGGGGAGGATTATCCCAATAAGCAGAGGGGAGCAGAGAACTATGGAGATGGTTACTAGAACATGGGTAAGGATGGATGGACAGCCAACAAACTTACTGCTCAATCTATTAAGTCAAGAGATATCCAGAACTGACAGCCAGATGCAATCCCCCTACGTTGGACCCTGGAGAGGAAAATTACTATAAAGGACATTATTGGGTCAACTTACAGAATTGGAATGAAGGGGACATAATAGATTGAAATATTTCATCCCAGTTAACTTGTTTGAATTTGATGATGCACAGCACAGACTTGGCACAGGCTGATCTGTCTTCCCTGAGATCCCCAGAGAGCTGGTCTTGCCTCCATGGGCACTTTGTACCTTGGCTTCTGGCTCATAATGGATGCTGTGTTCTAAAACTCCCAACTGCATTACGATATCTATGCCCCTGAGCCAATAATCCCCACCCCTCATACAGAATCTACCTGAGGGAGAGAATCCCTGCTTGGGGAAAAGCTGTCCGCACAAAGGTGTTCATTACAATGAAAAAAGAGGATTCATTAAGTATAGATTATCCAGTTGTTTGGACATTACAAAGCAATTGCAAATGGCGTTTTTTTTTGCCCTAAAAGCATGATTAATATTGGTAAATAATCAGGTAGTATTGAAATGTACAACAAGGTAAAGACAATTCTATTAAAGACATGTATACCAGTGGCCAGGGATTCAGAAAGAATATTTGAGCACCTACTATGTACATGGCCCTTTAAAAAGCTGATTGGTTTGAACCACATGGCTGCCTTCAGAGGTGGTAGTTACTGGGTTCAAAACTGGGGAACTCTGGGACTAGAGAAGCAAGATCCTTTTTCCAAGTCTTCTCTGGTTGCCATAGGATTTCAACCTAGGAACGTCTGCCCCAAAGCCCTATTTTATCTCCCTCAGTGCTATCTAAGATATACCAAGAGATATCAGGATGGTGGGAATGCAGGTGATTTTTTAGGCATTGCTAAATGTCTTCTGCATTTGTTGACTGAAAGACAGTAAGAGTCAGATATAGACAGACATAAATATTCACAAAGAAGCTATTTTCCCACCTCTAATTCAAACTCCATCCTCTAGTCTGACTCTCCAGCTAATCCAGAGATTCTCAACCACAGCACTACTGACATTTAAGGCTGGATCATTCTGCGTGGGGGGCGGGGGGAGGTCGTCCTATGCATGCAGGATATTGAACAGCATCCCTGGCCTCTAACCACCAGATACCAGTGGTACCAGTTATGACAACAAAAAATGTCTCCAGGCATCTCCACGTGTCCCTGGAAGGGCACAATTGCCTCAGCCAGAATCACTGCGCAAATCCATAGGCATCTGAGTTTCCTGCTCCATCAGCAGGACTGGGTGGTCAGACATCAGTCCTCATGGCCATCACTGAAAGGGTCTTCTCATCTTCTGCCCTCTGTCCAGGAATGCACAAAAGTCCATGACCACACATTCTAAGCAACAAAAGCCATTAAACAAATGCCCTTGAGGTTGAGAAAATGCACTATCAGATCAAATATTTCTTCTAAGTTAGCATCATTGCAGTGGTCAGGAGGGACTGTGTTCAAAAGACTGATTTCTAAGAGAGGAAACATTTTGAAATCTCAACATCAAGGCATTAAAACTGCTCCACTTAAGCCATTGGAAAAACCTGCTGCCCAGGCTGAGGACCAGCCACTGGAACTGACCATGTCATTCATTCATCCACTCATCCATTTATTTACTCTTCCATTCCCTCGTCCATCCAACAAACTTCTGAGCCTTGGACAAAGGATGGGAAGGGTGTCAAACTGACCCCTGAGTCCAGGGACCCACAATCTGGAATACCTGGGGCTCCCGAGACCTGTCCTTAGATGCTGGTTCTATTTGTGACATGATTCAGGAACACCACCCCCTCTAGGCTTTGGTTTCCTCCTCTAAGATGGCAGGACCTGACTTTCCAATTGCATCAAACAGTTGCATTCCTGGTTACTGCAGTCAGCGATACCAGCACATGTGCTTGTACCGTCCATTCTTAGACGCGCAGTGGGCTGTGAAGCAGGAAAATTATCTCCCTCAGCTGCACTTGCCTAAGAGACATCAAAATGAACATTGTTTTCAGACAACCCCTTCCTGACCCATTGACAGGAGGCTTGCTTCGAGACATCCTGCTCAGACCTATGGACTCACTCTGCTCTGTCCAGGGTTCCAACTCAACACATAATTAGTGTAAACACCATGACCACCCCCACTCCCATTGGGAGCCCTGACAGATGCCCTCCTGGGTCCACTCTGTGATGTCCTCCCCAGCAAGATGCTTATCTCAGCTTCTCATTGGTTTTGGTTTTTTGGGTTTGTTTTAGTCTGGCCATCTTCATTTGGTTCTTTGACCTTTGATATTCCCCATGGCCCTTTCTATCACGTTATGCATTATTCGCTTTGATGAACTTCTTACTTTTTTTGGTTTGTTTGCTGTTTGTTTGGTTGGGATTTTTTTTTTGTTTTTTTTTTTTTTGTTTTAATTTAAATTCAAGTTAGTTAACATACAGTGTAGTCTTGGCTTCAGGAGGAGAACCCAGTGATTCATCTCTTACATATGATGCCCAGTGGTTTTTTAAGCACAGCTTTTTCTGGGCAAAGAACCAAGCATCACTCGAAACTCCTTCTGCCTCTGGCCCCTCTAGGTGCTCACAGTGTGCTCCTGGGCAAGACACCCAAACTTTCTGAACCTCAGTCATAGCATCTGAAAAGTGTG
The DNA here is from genome assembly GCF_018350175.1 of Felis catus. Taxonomy (NCBI): domain Eukaryota; kingdom Metazoa; phylum Chordata; class Mammalia; order Carnivora; family Felidae; genus Felis; species Felis catus. The sequence goes on from NC_058385.1 coordinate 79,187,850, forward strand.
GGTCCCGACTTCTTCCTCACTGGACTGTCGCAGGGCTTAAATGGGAGGGAGATGTGGGCTGCACATGGTAACTGTGCAGCCAGCTTTGGCTGTTTTCATCATCCTCATTTGGATTAAAGGAAGAGGAAGAGACTGGGGTGGATAGGGAGCTCTTTGCAGAATCAAAGCGCCTCTGCTTTCAAAGGAACTTTGGAAGGACGCCTGGCGCAGCCCTGAGACTGGAGCTGTCTGTCAGAGAGCTGAGCTGCCATGCAGCCTCTGTTTGAACACTCAGTTCCGGGTGCTCACCGCCCATGAAGCTGGTCCTTCCATCACTCACACCTCTCCCTTTCAATTTCTTATCTACTGAGCTGCAGTGAGTTGTCAATAAACTCCAACCACCGGCCCGGGTTCCATCTGGGGATTGAAATGGAGGCAGATGCTTTTTACCCAAACCCTTTTTATGGAGCCAGTGTGCTCATTCCTCCACGTACCGAGAGTACCGTACCCTTCTTAGGGGGGCACCTTTGGTTGGTAGGAGCTACCAATCATAGAAGTTGCTGGGAGGTCATGCCCTGACCCAAGGGGAATGGGTGGCCCGCAGTGAGTGATTCACTGATAGAGCAGCTCAAACACCCTCCTTGCCACAATGACTAATAGCCCCGAGATGCCCTTCGTGGTCCATGCCCTCCCCCCGAGTCAGACTGAGGATAGACTTCAGCTGAAACGGTTTAGCTTTGCCTCTTCCCCCCTTCACTTCCCCATAGATCCCTCCTCTGGTTCCCCACTGATCATCAGTTCCAGAGTCTCCATCCCAGACCCAGCTTCCGGGAAACCTGCCTCTGACAGGTGACGCAGGTGATAAACCATCCACGTGACAGCCCTTCATTCCATGAGGGCCGAGTCCAAGGAGCCCTGACCTTCTCTTTCCTGCTTCTCATCCTCCCCCTTCAAAAGCCATAGCTTCATACCCCCCTCCTTGTGATGTCCTGGCTCCTCTCCTCTGGACTCTTCTTCCCAGATGGAATGAGTTCATCAGAAAGAAAAGATAGCCCAGGGTATCTAGTCCAGAGGTGACAAATTCAATTACCTAAAGGGAAAACTGGTAATGTAAACAAAGCAGCTCAGAGCAGTGCAATAGGGATGAGTGGGGGCTGTGGATTATTGAAGAGCACTCTTGGTCTCGACCAAAATGGGCTGCTCTCCATAGCTCCGACAAGGCTGCAGCTTGGTGAAACTACAACCCAGCAATGCAAAGCTGATGTTTCTGGAGAAGTCAGAAATTGAGAAACTTCCAGTATGTTTCCAACATTTAAAATTCAGGACATTTCTCATGTTAAAAAAAGAAGAAGAACAACAACAACAAACACCATGTAAAGCCGTCAGCCACTTATGATTTTAGTCTAGCGTTTATTTTGGTGCAGAGGAGGGAACCACAAAATCCTTGACCAATCACCAGAGGAAAACCTACTGGCAAAATTATGCCAGATTTGGATACAATTGAGGAGGTGATAAGAAACTCAGAATAAGAGCAAAGTTCTGATAGATTGTAACTGTTGAATGACCAGATTGGGGAGGTCACTAATGATATTTCTCATTATCAGGGTTTTCAAAACTATTTTAAAATCCACCTTCTTGAGATATGTTTTAGTGTATACTTTGAAGAGTCTTGACAAATGGATGCACTCATGTAACCATCACCTCAGTCACCCCACCGTTACAAGATCCTCACCCCCACATCTCTCAGCCCAGGCCATGGCAGCTGGCAGATCCCTTTCTGTCGCTGTAGCTTAGGTCTACTTTTCCTAGGGCGCCCTATGAGGGTGGAGTCATATAGTCTGCATTCTTTTGTGTCTCTCTTCTTTTGTTCAACATAATGGTTTTGAAATTCATGCGGTGGCTTCCTAGGCCAGTGGATTCCATCCCTTGTCATTGGCAGGTTGTATTCTGTCGTATGAATTGCCACAATTTGTCCCTTCACTGGGTGATGATTTTTTAGCCATGAATTTTGGTCATAACCATCCTTTCATAAATAGGTTGCTGTATATGTGGCCACAGCTTCTATAAAAAGCTATAGTGGTCAGGAGGCACACGTTCAATAGGACACTGATGGTTTGGGGGTTGATTCTGAGCTTATGATACCAATATTAAATACTGACATTTGAATCTCAGAATCAGTTCCAAGACTTAGGAAACATTCATTACCCCATAAAAAGCCACTTAGCGATATGAATGAATTTTTCATTTGATATTTGAGCATAATCTAGTTTTAAAGTTCAGGTTGCCCGTCTGGTAGTCCAAACTCTAAATACCTCAGAGCTTCTTCTTGACTTTAGGCCTTGTAGAACTTGCCTCCTTCTTGGTACACTTGATGGTAGACTTATAATTTAAGAAGTTTTAATTTATTAAGTTGATACATTTGAAATGTTTGCCTTTCCCCCCTTTTCTTTCCTTTTTTTAAAATTTAGCTTTCCAGGGTTGAATATATATCAGGTGGCTTGAACAAGCAGGTGTAGGGGTTTTTTCTTAATAGACTCTTTTGAAGCAGTTTCTGGTTCCAGTAAAACTGAGATGAAAGTATAAAGAGTTCTCACATACCTCTCCCTCCACAAACACTGCCATCAACATGTCAGGATTGATGGACCTACGTGGACGCATTGTTATCACCTGCATCCAGAGTTTCAATAGGGTTCATCTCGGTGTTGTGCATTCTTTGTTTTTCTTTTTCCATGATTTTATTTAAATTCAAGTTAGTTAACATATAGTGTAGTATTGGTTTTAGTATTGGTAGCATTTAGTGATTCATCCCTTATGTACGACACCCAGTGCATTGTATTGGTTGGGTCAGATGTATAATGACCTGTCTCTACTATCATAGTATCATGCAGAGCAGTTTCACTGCCCTAAAAATGGTCCACCTCTTCATCCCTCTCACTCCCCAAGCCCCTGACAACCACTTGTCTTTTTATCGCCTCCGTAGTTTCAATTTTCCAAAATGTCATATACTTGGAATCAGAACGTGTAGCCTTTTCAGACTGGCTTCTTTCACTTAGTAATAAGCCGTTAAGTTTCCTCCATGTCTTTTCATGGCTTGATAGCTCATTTCTTTTTAGCACTGAATAATATTCCACCTCATGGATGGACCACAGTTCATGTATCCAGTCACTTATCTCAGGACATCTTGATTGCTCCCAAGTGTTAACAATTAGGAATAAAGCTGCTATAAAGATCTATGTTTTTGTGTGGATATAAGTTTTCAACTCCTCTGGGTAAATGCCAGGGGGTGCGACTGCTAGATCATATGATAAGAGTATGTTTAGTTTTGTAAGAAACCACCAAATTGTCTTCCAAAGTGTCTGCACCATTCTGTATTCCCACGAGCCATGGATGAGAGTTCCTGTTCCTCCACAGCCTTGCCAGCATTTGATGTTGTCAGTGCTCTGGGTTTAACCATTCTAATAAAGTGTGTAGTGGGATATTGTTGTTTTCATTTGTGATTCCCAGATGACCTATGATGTGGAACATCTTGTCACATGGTTATTTGCCATCTTTATTTTTTTCTTCAAACAGTAGCTTTTTTAAATTATTTTTTTAATATGAAATTTATTTTCAAATTGGTTTCCATACAACACCCAGTGCTCATCCCAACAGGTGCCTTCCTCAATGCCCATCCCCCACCCTCCCCTCCCTCCCACCCTCCTATCTTTATATATTTGGTTAGGGAACTCCCAGGTTTTTAAATCATAAAGGAAATAACCTTTGCTGCACATCTACCTGTGTGCCCTCTAATATAACTTTCAGTTTCCCTACTATTGGATCATTACCTTCATTTCATAGATGAAGAAAGTGAGGTTCACTGAAGCAAAGGCAAATCCCCAAGCTAGCAAATGGCAGTGTTCCAGCTGGAAGCCAAGCCCATGCCCCTTTGACTGCCCTTCCTGCACTGGGGCTGCACACACCATCTAGAAGCCCTAAATTGATAACTTCCCTGGAATAACTCTTCCATCTAAAGTAGAATAGATCCGCAGGACAAGAAGCCAGGTGATTCTAGCAGGTGGACGACCGGCTTTCTGTAATTCTGCCGGGATAGAAATTTTCAATGAAAGACAAACTGTGGTCAGATTATGCCAATCTGACACCTGGGGCTGATAGGGTTAATGTGGAAACAGGTGCTTTTACAGTGGCTAAATTAAGATCTGCCCTGGAGAGGCAGGCAAGGCAGCACCATCCCCGGGGACCTGCTGTACCCAAAGCCTTCGGGTCACCCAAGTGTCAGCAGGAGTGGGAAGAAGACAGGCTGGGCAAGCATTCGGTGCCTTTGACATAGGATCGTTCTGACTCTGATCACAGTGGAACCAATACAGAAATAGTTCAAGAAAGCTCTCTGGCTTAGATGAAGTTGGGAGGGTCTCTTAGGTAAGAGCTCCCAATTTAGACAAAGTTTGCAAAGTACATTGAAAATAAACCTGAAACCCAGAAAGGCCATCCCTCTTTTGCATGCCTCTCCCAATTGGACTATAAATTACTCACTGGAAGTTTGGAAGAGGCTGGTGTATCTGACTGCCACCTCTATGTGTATTTTTATAAGATGCTTATGTAAGGAATCACCGATCTCGCTATCAGTTTTTAAAGTAGCAACTCCCCAAATATGCTTCAACATTTCAAAGGATCCACTCAACCCAAAGTTCTTGCCAGGGTCTTCTTAGAGTTCTCAACAGAAGCGACAGGTGCATTTCTACTGACTGGGTTCCAGATGAACTTTATGTGGGGTGAACTCCGGTCAGCTCAGGGGTAGGATGAGCCATGACAGGGACAAACAGGTGCCACAGAGCAACTTCTGAAGGCCTGGCCCATCTCAGAGAAGGGAACCAGAGGTCTTACCCAGCAGGAAGGGTCCTATAGAAGCTGTCAGCCCTAGACAGGCTTCCTCCCCCCGGGGGGTCACCTGTGGGCATATCCCCCGCCCCCAAAGTTCCAAGCTCCACCTCTCAAGAGGATTTCCATTAAGTACTCTCCAGACTGGGATCCAGAAAGAAAGAGCTTAGAAATGTAATAATAACTAAGCAAATCAGGTTTATTTAAAAAACAGAGTAAGAGGCACAGTGGAAGCAGTAGGTAGAGAGGAAATAAATAAACAAACATCTTTCATCACATCAACAGAAGTAAGTGATTATCTTGGTTTACAGTATACTCTTCTAGACCAGTTCCATACATAAAATACTTAAATGACACAGAGGACCTTTGTCATTAGTAATTTTATAAACTATATAGGAGAGGGAATATTCACGTCTCTGGGGACACTTAACACAATTGTCTCACGTACAACAGGTGCCTCACGAAAGCTTGGGGCTTATTGTCTTTTGCCAACTTCTAGAATACTAGAATGCATACGTTTCTTAAACATCAGATAAAAGCCTCCTTCCCCCCTGTTTTACAGAGAGGAAAACCAAGAAACCACAGGAATGTGCTCCCCTAACATGATGAGAAATGAAATGGAAACCACAACTTGCAAATAAACTGTACCCTAACTGGCAAGACGGAGGAACTGTATCAAATTAGCAATGACAACAAAAAATATCTAAGCATAAACTGCCATAAAATCAGTTCCTCCTTTATTTCTGTGTGTTCTACGGCGAGACCACAGCTGTTCTGCTTGGGCTCACAGCTCTGAAGAGAAGACCACAGATCAGCTACTGATTAAATTTGTCTAATTTACAAATTCTAGCCCATCTGCGCCCAGACCACTGTAAGACTCAGTCTTGCCTCAAAACGTCTACGTCAACCATCCCTGCTCCTGAGACAGTCCAGAGACTGTGTCAAGGGGGTGTTCATAATAAGCCTGACTTTGGCCACAAGCTTTCCTGGTGATCTTTGTGTGGGGGTTTCCACAAGGGTAATTATGTTTTTAACCAACGGACGTTATACGGAAGGTGTTTTAATCTTCAAAGACCCGTTATTACTGTAGAATACCAGCTTCCTCATTGCTACATTTTCTTCCCATTTTAAGAGCAGAGAGAATTGCACAGAAAGATGAGATTTTTTTTTGGTCAGAATCCATTGATCTCTTTCCATAAAATTGCACTCTTCTCTTTTAAGAAACTACATCTGTGCCCAGCAAAACATAAGGTAGGCTTTGCAACACCTCTTTGCTCCTGGAGCCTGATTCCTCTGGTTTGGAGCAAGTGATCGGTTGTCCGGAGGTCTCGATCTCATGGGATGCCAGCCCTCGCCTGTCCAGGCCCTTGCTCGTATCTAGGCCCTGGGTAGCAGGCCTCAAGGGCTGGACGTGGTGAAATTGTCCCTGACTGGCTCTGGGGGAACCTAACCAGTGTTTCCAGGAGGTTCCCACAGGAGGGTGGACTCAGCCGAGTGTCCAGATGATGTTGGGCCAAAAGCAGCTATGGCTGCAAATTGAGTAAGTTCTTCTCCCCAGGGAGCCAAGGGATTCTTTTCTGCTTTCACCTTAATGGGATAAAAGGCCCCCAGTGTCTCATTCTCCTCTGCAGGGGGTGGGTGGGGACTATTTGGAAAGGAAGGCCAGGAGTTCCCGCCTCCGCCCCTCCCCCACGCCAGGCCAGGCTCCCCCTCTGGAAGGATCACTTTAAAGAGTGAATCAAATGGCATCACTCTTACCGGAAATCCTTCAAAGCCTCTCCTTCACACAGAACATCAAATCTCACGTTCTTCCCATGTCCCTGGAGTTCCTGGTGATTTGTCCCCACTCCCGTCCCAGCTGCATGGCACTCCCTGTGCTCCAGCCACCGGGTCCTTCCCAAGCGCGAATCCCTCTCCTGCTGCGGGGTGTCACAGGCCACTCTTCTGCAGATATCCCTTGTCCTCAGGTCATTGGGCCTGGTTCACACTCCCCTCCTCGCCCCGTCCTTCCCGGACCACCCTTTGCACACCAACACCCGCGTCACACCCTGCCTCCTTGCCCTGGTGGTCCCTCCCCGGGGCCCTCTTCATGCCTGACAGCGTGCTTGTGGCATCTGAGATCTCGCACTGGAATGTGAACTCCACGAGAGCAGGGGCTACGCTCCGGTGCCTAGAACCATACCCGGCATGTTGCGGGCACTCAGCAGGTACTTGCTGAATGAATGAAGTTCATATGGCATTTGTCTGTCTCCTACTGAGGGTCTCAAGGTTCACTGGGGGAAGAAAGTGATGAGAATAAGCCCAGCCACATCCCACGTGCTAGGGGTCTCTGGGGCCCCTCGATTGCACCGTGTCTGGTGCTCACGACACGGCAGGTGGATCGCCTCACTCCATGTTACAAGAGGAGACACGGAAGCTGAGTTCTGCGGCGATTTGACCAGAGTTGTGTGACTAGAAAGGTGCAGAAGCAGATTCGAGCCCCTCATCTGCGATGGAGGCTTCCCTGGAGCACCAAACCAGAAAAACGGCTTGAAGACCCTCTTCCTGCTCAAAGATGCTTTGACTCTGAGAAGCTGGCTGAGACAGAATGGTGGTAAATAGTTTCCTAGCAGTTCAGAATCTCCTTCTGAAGAAAGACAGCGTCTTTTCCTGTTTCCCACTCCATTCAGTGGGGCCAAAAGAGATAGACGGTAGCTCCGGGCCTTGTCTAAGACTCCTGGACAGACTCAGGGTGGGTTTCTTCACCCAGACTGCTCGGGCTTCGGGAGAGAGACACAATCCCATCCAGATCAGGGATTGAATCTCAAATCGTCGGTGCCCCTGGTCTGCTCCTGCCCTTGGATCCCTCTAAGATTTCTGGGTGGCCAGTGGGGGAGCCCAGCACATCCATGCATGGTCCTGTGCCTCTAGCCGTGACAGCTGGCAGCCCAGGCCCCTGAAGTCCCCGACCAGACACCCACGGACATGCCAATGCGATCTCTGTGACTCCACATAGGGACCAGCCTGGCTGTGTCGTGTCTTCCGCTGGCCAAGCTGCCCCTGCTTTGCTGCTCACAGAGTGGGAGACTTGTCCTCACTGCCCATGATGTGGGCCTGTCTCCTTAGAATCCACAAAGTGGCGTGTCCAGAAAACAGGAGGAACACCTGGGCCACCTACACGATCCCCTTCCCCAGCCCCACGCTCTGCCTGCTTCGTGCTGCATTTGACCTTTCCCTGCCTTCTCCAAGTTGTTGGCTCACTCTCATCGCCCTGTTCCTCTTGTCCCTGGTGACTTCAAGTAATAACCACAGCTGTCACCTACTGGTCATACAGTGTGTGCACTTACGGCGAGCCTTCTGGGAGCTGAACGCTTTGCATGCATTAATCGTATTTTACTCTGGAAACAACCCCTCAGGATGGATACTTGTATTTCACAAAGAGGCAACTGGGATTCGGAGGTTTTCTGGTCCGCCCTCTGGCAGCTGGTGACCGAGCCATTGCGTGGTTTCAGAAGTCATCAAGAAACAGAGTGTCCCACGTAAACAAAAAATGTCTCCTTCTCCCAGCACCTGGGAACATAGTCTGTGTGGGCAAAGACATATGCACAAGAATGTTCATCTCGCATTATTTATAGGGACGTGGCAACCTGAAAACCAATGATGGGACCCATCACCCATGCAGTGAAGCATTAGGCAGTGCAGGGAAGGCTGACGGAGAGGGTGCTGATTTTCATGTAAATGTGTCTAATGCACATCCTTAATGAAAACAGCAGACTTTCAGTCTCCTCTGAAAGTTAGGGCCGAAGTGCTTTCTTCTCCAGCTTTACAGGGTATTTACTGGACGTCTGAAGGTGTTTAAAGGGGGGGGATCTTTTACGGAAAATAGAAATGAACTATACCCACTGTTCTGCCAGTCTTGTCACTGAACAGTTTCCGTGGACCTAGATCCTTATTCTTTGAAATGGCCGCACTGCCTTGCATTTCTCTGATATTTACTGAGCCTGTTACGAGCCAGGTGCCTCGCTAAGCGCGGGGGGGGGGGGGGGGGGGGGGGGTTGGTTCTCAGACCTTTGCTATTCCCTTCTTCATTTCGCTCTTCCTCCGCTGATGGGTACTTTCATTTTATTTTTCCTCCTACTGTCAGTACCACAACGGACATCACCCATGTGCATAGCTCTGCTGTGTGTCTGTAAGATAAATTCTTAGAAATGACATTACTTGGCCAAGAGAGGAAGCACAGCCTCAATGTTGATACAAAAAAAATTTTTTTTCCTGAGCACCTTAACTACTAAGAGTCTAATCAATAAAGGCATGTGGGCTTTCTCCTGTACAGAGGAAGAAGGTAATGGGAACAGAGAAGTGAGGCTTAGCCAGGAAGGAAACGCAGGAACCACTGCGCCCCGGAGCACATCTGTGTATTTGGAGCGTTCTGTGAGTTGCAAGGTGTTTTCCTCTCGACAGCTGGGATTCCCAAGAAGCAACAAGATAGGGATCAAAAATATTTCTAAGTGAGTGAATGTGAGGTGGGTTTCGAGAGCCCCATCCTGCAGGTGGGAAGCCAGAAGCCGAGGAGATTAAGACGTTGCTTAGCGCGCCCAGCCCGCCAGGGGTAGACTTGCTGCCTGGAGGTCGATGCATCCACCTGCCAGACAAGATGCACGTCGGATAAGGATAGTTGTGGTGCTGCCCTCCTGTGATGACAGGCTGTGGAGAGAAAGCTAGAAAGGCAAGGACTGAAAAAAAAATGTCTGAGGTTCTGAGAGAGCGCCCTGGCTACCGAGTGGCATTACCTATCCCTCTCGTTTAAGAAAAAAATAAATCCACTTCCCGAAATTGCATGTTCCTTTCTGCATTATGGGTATCACTCTTCCTTCCTGGTCTGCTGTGCAAGCATCCTTTGCCCTGGCCCTCTGGCTGGGGACTATCAATCATTTTGACAAATTGCATAAGCTCCCATCCCTCGCCTGGCTTCCCACTCGCCCACCCCTGCCGGGGGAGGGAGAGGATCTTGACAAACATTTAGGGCATGCAGAGTGACAGGGACAGGGCTGCGGAAGCCAGGGCTGACCTAGAGCCTCTGCACCGGCTCAGAATGAGCCAAGTGTGAGCGTCTCTTCCCAGCCCCCCATCCAGTGACAACGATCCATCAGGAGCTCGGATTTGACCGCAGTGGGAGTACTTACTGCACGATAATTGGCCAATGCTGCAAATGGGGGCTTTTTTTTCCCTGAACAGTCATTAAACATTTACTACGGGCGTAGACCCTCGAGGGGCCTTAGCTTGCAACTGCTTGGCAGCCTGAGACCAGAAGACAGACTGGCAAGGAGCCAGGCACCATTTGCGCGAGCGTGGGTGGCCCCCAGCCAGGGCTCACTCAGTGAGTATCTACCACATGCCCGGCCAAGCCAGAAGCGTGCTGTATGCAGACTAGATCCCCACTGGTAGATGAGAACTAGGTGTCCAGGCTGCAAGACTCTGTCTGCCTGTCTGGGTTCTCGCCTCTCCACACCCTCCCTGCACCCACCTTGGGCTTTGTCACATCTCTCCTCTGTTCCTCACTGCAGATTACCTCCCACCCTCCCTGCCTCCATGAGGGATCTACTGGCCCCTGGAAGAGAACACGTCCAGGGGCAGCTCAGCGCTCAGTTTTGGGTCAGGCAGGGCTCTGACTCGGGGTCTCTGTGATTCCCCCCAACTCTGCCCTCCCCCAGGTGACCCTTTACCCTCAGGGGTAGAAGGTGGCTGCAGCAGTCCTGGGCCCCTGGGGTACCTATCACTCTTAAGAGCCAGGACCCTTCTTTCTCAAAAGTGAGACAAATCTTGTAAACAGAGGAAGCACATCCACCCGGCTGAGTCCTTTCTTCTTAAATGGATCCTGAATAACCCAGGTCTGCCCTGGAGCTGGGACTGAGGTCAGCATCTCTTTAGGCACCTGGGAGTTTAGCAGAGAGGTGACAGGTATTAATTCCCCCTGGGGCGCAGACAAGGAGGAAGTAGGATAAATGTTTGCTTGGCAGCTTTTTAACCTACCCCTTGTATCCATTTCTGGCAGTAGTAAACATTGCAACAATGTCTGTTAGGATTCTCCTGTGCTCCCCAGGACATTACTTTCTTGTTGGAGCCCTGGTGATGGGCTTTCAGGCCACTTCCTGGATCTGTAATTTACCTGCCCCTTAGCAGTAATCAGGGCTCAGAAGCCCTCCGGGGATCCTGGGGGAGGCAGAGGTTCTTGTCAAAATATCTCATAAAATTTAAGAGATTCACAGTCACAGCTTTGACTTTGTTCTTAAAATTTTTAAAAACATTTAATGTTTATTAATTTTTGAGAGAGAGAGAGAGAGAGAGAGAGAGAGAGAGAACAAGCACAAACGGGGGAGGGGCAGAGAGAGAGGGAGACACAGAATCCAGAGCAGGCTCCGGGCTCTGAGCTGTCAGCACAGAGCCGATGCGGGGCTCGAACCCACGAACTGTAAGATCATGACCTGAGCCGAAGTTGGATGCTTAACTGACTGAGCCACTCAGGCAACCCTAGCTTTGAATTTGTAATGGAAAGAGGATTTGCCCTTCTCCAGCCTCACATGAGGGTATAAACCCCTTTTCAATTTACATAACAATGAAGGATGCTGTTCCCAATCCCTCATCTTTAATTATAGGGCCTGGATCCTGGCTGGGGAGGAGGAGAGAGCATGAGTGTCAAAGTAGAAATGAATGAATGAGTGAATGAATGAATGAATGAATGAATGAGGGATGAAATCACATCTCCTGCTCTTGAGTCTATGGCCCAATAAAGCATTTCAGAGCCATTCGCTGAATCGTGACTCAGTACAACGAGTGCTGGGACTGAATTCTGCAGTGGGTAGAAGGATCCCCCTGTGCAAGAAGTTATTGCCACTTGGAGCCAGAATCAGGAGGTGTTCGTGAGGCAGGCGATGGTCAGACGGGGTTTCAAAGAATGATTAGGAATTTTCAGGCTGGCAACCCAGTGCTGGACACTCTCATTAGAGAAGGTCGCATATTTTAATGAGTCACTGAGTTAGGATTTGACTCCAGTCTTTTCTTCCGTGAAACATACCCCACCCATCAAACCATATGCTGGAGGTTCCCGGAATCACTATCCATTTCCTAACGGCGCCTACCATTTGCAGCCGCCATCCAGCCCCTGGTACAGCAAACTCTTTTGCGACAAGCCCAAGAGGACTACCAAGGCACTGGTTTATGTACCTTCCAGACTTTTCTCCGGACTCATAAAATCATACGGCTGTCTACAGTCAATATATTGTGAAGCATATTTTTTTTCCTTTTACAAAGTCATAGCTACTTTCTATCCAGAGTAGCAAGTAAGTTGTGGCATAGTCAGCATACCATAATTGCATTTTTCCAGGTTTTTCTCCCCCTGCCACAAAGAATACTACAAAGATAACCCTGCACATCTATTCTTACATGCTGGTAATTTTATTTCTGTAGTATATATTCCCCAAAGTGGATTATTGGGTCAAAAGTTAGATGCATTTTTAATTTTAATGGAACAGATTACTTTCGGAAATGACCGTAGTAATTTATAATTCCATCAGCAATATATAAAAAGTCCCTTCCCTTTAATCCCTTGCCAGCCATGAATTTTACAAATCCTATTAATTTCTGTCAGTTGGATGGTCAGAAGTCATATCTCCGAGTTAATTACATTCTCGTCTCCCTGACTCTGAGTGAGGCTGAGAAGGTAGCAGCCTTTTGTGGTTCAGTCGGCAGCCAGTGGGGCCCCTCACCGCAGTAGAGGCGGCCGTGCCTGCAAGTCAACTTCACCCCTGCGAGTGCCGCTGTCCCTCTGCTGTGTCTGGGGCAGATGACTCCCGTCCACCGTGGCTTCCTCTTCTTTCAGAATATCATGCAGGAGAAAGTGGGCCCCTGAATGCCGCTGGTGGGAATGTAAAATGGTGCAGCCGCTACAGAAACTCATATGGGGGCTCAAATGGAACAATCATATAATCTAGCAATCCCACGTCTGGATATTTATCCAAAAGAATCAAAAGCAGAGTCTCCACGAGATAGTTGCACATCCACTTTCATAGCAACACTGTGCAGAATAGTCAAGAGTTAGTTGGAAGCAACCCAAGTGTCCACTGACATCATGGGACGATAAACAAAATGTGGCCTATGCATACCGTGGGATACTGTCCATCCTCAAAAAGGAAGGATATGCGGACACCTGCTACGACACGGATGAACCTTGAGGACGTTGTGCTCGGTAAATTAAGCCAGTCACAAGAAGACAATGACTGCGACCCCCCCTGATACGAGGCACCTGCCTAGAATGGCCAAGTCCTAGGAACAGGAGGAGAGTGGTGGCTGACGGGGGCTGGGAGAGGGTAGGAGGTGGGGCTCAGGGTTTCTTGGGGACAGGGTGTCAGTGCAGGAAGACGAAGAGAGTTCTGGAGGTGGACGGGTGGTGATAGTTGCACAACAGAGTGAATGTGGTTAATGCCTCACAGCTGTGTGCTTGATATGATTAAAATGGTAAATTTTATGTTAAATTTGGCCACAATTTAAAAATATTTTACGATGTGAAACACAGGAAGATTATACACACATGCATTCAACTCAGAGACTATAATAGTAAAGGAAGACTGAGGACCCCCCCCACCCCGACACACACACACACACACACACACACACACACACACACACGAGCTGGAACATTGCAATACTGTTGTAGGTGCCTGGATTCTGGGGTGCTAACCTTGCCACTCAGATGCAGAGAGAGGCACGAGGACGTTGACTTTTGGGTGACCTCTGCAGCTTCCCTCAAGGGTAGGCTGAGGTGGGGGGGGGGCAGCTCTGGAAACAGCTACTAAATCTTCCGAGTTTTTTTCCTTCTGGAACTTCCTGTGGTCATTTGTTTCACTTTCCACTTTGGAACCTGTTTACACTTTTCCTGTTTATTTCTAATCTTTTAGGGGTGGTTCTTGACGTTTTACTATTAAAGTTACTTTACGCAATTGTAAAAGTAGTCAAAAATGTATCTTTATTTCTCAAATAATACAAAGAAATTGTATCAGCTTGATTCTTACAAACACCTGCTACCTTATATGCACTTGTGTTGGCGTCTTACTACGCCTTTTAAACCACATATGTGTTAATTGTGATCGAATACCAAGAATGCTTGTTGAGTTATCTTCATGCTTACCCATCTGTTTACTCGCTATTCTTGCTTCCTTGGGTCAAGTCCACGGTTTCCCAGGTTCCGCGGCATCTTCTCTTCTTAGTTTTCTCTCCAGTTTTACTGGATGGCATCCTTCCACAGCTTCCCACGATGAGGGGACATAGCTGTTCTGGATATCCACTTTCAGTGAATATATTTGCCTTCAGATCTGCTTCTGTCCTTGACCTTCACCGTGTCTGTCACTTAAATACCTGACCCTCCCTGGTTTTCTTTTTTGTTTTAATTTTTTTATTTATTATTTTTGAGACAGTGGGTGGGGAAGGGGCAGAGAGATGGGGGTGGACAGAGAGGATCCGAAGCAGGCTCCAGGCTCTGTGCTGACAGCAGAGGGTCTGATGCAGGGTTCAAACTCACAAACTGTGAGATCATGACCTAGGCCAAAGCTGGGTGCTTAACCAACTGAGCTGCCCAGGCGCCCCCTGATTCTCCCCGGTTTTCTGAAAGAGGGTTGTGTCCCCCATTAACCATGAGCCCCTCAGTGAGTGCTCTAAGCACCAGCTTCCCTACCTGCTGCACCAGTTTCTGCTCAACTGTCTGATCTCCCCCTTCCAGAAATCCCTCAGTCCTAATGCCTGCCCAGTTCATTTGTCTTTATGGGCTTAGAGTTTTACATCGTTACTCCCCTCTACAGCCTTCTCCTTTTGCGGAAGAACTGAGTGTGTTCACTCTCAACCACACTCAGCTGTAAATCCAGAAGCACCCACTGGATAGTCCAGTCTTTCTCAGTGCAAAGTCACTTAACGTCCAGCCTCCTCCCTGCTATCCACCGCCCCCCCCCACCCCGCCCTGCCCTGCACCAACAACAATCTATGCTAACAACCACGAGGACTTATTTATATTCTGAGAAACAGAGCTGCTTCCTCGTGTCTGGGCACTTACCATAGTGTTCTCTAAGCTTCTCTTCCCACCTGTATTTGACCGGCAAACTGTCATTCTTCAGGCCTCAGCTTAGATGCCAGCTTCTGTGGGGACTTTTGTATAACCTCTCAGGGGAGTTAAGGTGTCATTTCTGCTCCCAAAGCACTGGAACTTATTGTCACAGCAATGACCACATGTCCTGCGATTTTCTTATTATCTCTTTATGCAGCCGCTGGACTATGAAACTCACAACAGGCGGTGGCAGTGTGAGTTTCCCTCTTAGACTGTCAGCTCCAAGCCTAATGCATGGCTCATATCAGGAGCTAAGATAATATCCACTGAACTAAAGAAAAGCTGAATATGTGTATATAATAGAGACACTCCTTGGGACTTCTTAATATTCTTTTCTCCCTTCCGACTATGACCTTCACTCTTAGACTAGCATTTGCTTTCACATGGGGAGAAAGATTACGCAGCATCACAGTAACCTTACGGTCAGACTGTTTTCCTGAGAAAGGGACATACAGATGTTTACGTGCCCTTCTTACCATTTCAGTAACTGGAGATGGAGTACTTAGCTCTTGAAAGTTCTTCTAGGGACGCCTGGGGGGCTCAGTCAGTCGAGCATGTGCCTCTTGATCTCAGGGTCATGAGTTCAAGCCCCACAACGGGTGTAGAAATGACTTAAATAAATAAATTTAAAAAAAAGTTCTTCCCAACTTTCTTAAAATGTCATTGCCTTCCCACCATTCAGGCTTCTCCAGAAGGAGAAAGAACATGAGATAAGGTTTGTGTGAAATAAACCATCCTTCTCTCCCTCCTGGGGCAGGGTATGAAGAAGAAAGCAAGAGGTTTTGTCTACGTTTATTTATTTATCCCCGTTTGACAAACTTGAAACCATACTGCAGTCACAGATACACCTTGACTTTTGTCACCTGCCATGATCTCATGAGCATTTTCGTGCCACTAAGAATCTTGCAAACTGATTTCTTTATGGCTCTTTGGCCCCTCGTTACAAAGACACACTATCATTTATATATCGGGGATTCTGTCTTTTCATCTCTAAATGGGGAAAGGGATGGTGGAGATCACGTGTAAAAAGGGTCTTGCTCAGGGCTGGCCACAGAAGAGGTGTAATAAATGTGAGTGGCTTTCTCCCTCTTCTTTCTCTGACACTCGTGGGTGCCCTTCAAAGGTCGGGCATTCTTCCAGAATGCATCCTAGAGTCTGAGGATCCCCGCCTTTAATATTCCAGAGATTATTTCAGCTCCTGAGTCTAAAAAAGACCCTCAAAGGGCTGTCTGCTGCGTGAGCTGGAACAGTGGCAGGTGCCTTATGCAGATGGTGCTGGGGACCCAACCATTTCCCTGTCCTCCCTCCATTCCCCCCACTTAATGATGTCCCTCACAGTTTTAATTCGGCCACAGTTTCAATTACATTTAATTGCTTTCATCAGGGGCAGCTAGGACAGAAGGTCAGATCCAGTTAACGTCAGTCCTAGACCAAGAACAATGCCTGCTTTTGCAGTATGTGAGTATATCAAATCAACACATTGTACAGCTTAAATTTACGTAGTGTTATATGTCAATCATATCTCAATAAAGTTCAAAGAAGAAAAAGTAAAATGTTGAGTTTTTTTTTAAAGAATAGCTCTTGACCTGAAACGTAGGGATACTCACTACCAAGGTCTTCAAGGAGTGAAAACAAGGCAGGCAGGTGGGTATGGCTATCTGCATTCGTTTCCACTTAGATCAATAGGTATAGAGATAAATAGCCAAACAGGACTTTGTGGCCCTTAAAGCTAAAATTTCCTGAAATAAAAGTATCTCTCTCTCTGTCTCTCTCTGTCTCTCTGTCTCTCTGTCTCTGTCTCTCTCTCTCTCTCTCTCTCTCTCTCTCTCTCCCTATATATATATATATATATACATAAAATATGTAACGTAGTTAACAAAAACCAATGTTGAAAGGTATAAGGAAACATTTCCTTCATCGGTATCTAAATGTAAAATAGGACAGCTCTTTTTTGGTGGAAAATATCACATATTAAATGTACACTTTTTGACAAAAAACAAAGTCAATGTAGAGGCTGTGAGCTTATGTACTTAGAGATGTATGCGTGCATTTATCTAAAGAAATGTTTGAAGATATGAACAAATATACATATTCATTCTGCAAACATTTTTGTACGTCTCTAACATACACCTACACGTCTCTGTTCCAAATATACATTTATTTTTATCCCTCTCTCCTGACACCACTATGATGCTATTAAAAGGTAATTTTCATAAAAGTAGTCATCACAACTGTATACAGGTGTAAAAAGAGCACATGTCAAAAGATTTTATTAAGTTCATTAGTTAATGAGGAAACCAATCAGATATTAAAATTTCTCAAGAGAAAAACCTCAAGAAGAAACACATATGGGGCACCTGGGTAGCTCAGTTGGTTAAGTGTCCGACTTTGGGTCAGGTCATGATCTTGTGGTTCATGGGTTTGAAACCCATGTCGGGCTCTGTGCTGACAGCTCAGAGCCTGGTGCCTGCTTCAGATTCTGTGTCTCCCTCTCTCTCTGTCCCTCCCTAGCTCACGCTCTGTCTGTCAAAAATAAATAAACGTTAAAAAAATAAAAAATAAAATAAATAAAAATAAAATAAAATAAAATAATCAGAAATCAGGAATGCTGGAATAAATTTGCTAACGGGTGCAAAACTGGTCACTATCCAACCAAAGGTGCTGTTTGAAATAAGCTCTTCCATTGTGTGCGGTGGGAAAATCCACTCTGTCACTGCCAGACAAAATCCAAACTGTATTTACATATGGAAATTTGTATTTACATATGGAAATTTACATTTACATATGGAAATTTACATTTACAGATGGAAAAAATCACTGTCTTCACCCTCAGGTTTGTCTGTTATAACTTACAGAGTTGTAAAGTAAGCCAAGTAAAAACTCTGACGGGCTCAGACCCTATGCCATCAGATAACCCCAACAGGTTTGCTAGGTAACGCCCAGGTGTTCCACTGAAAGGATACCCCAGGGCCATTTTGTGCATTTCCATCTTTTATGATTTTTCCTAGCAGTGTAATTAAAAGAGCACCAGTTATGGAGGGAGAAGATAGATTTTCTAGACCTGGATGCCCCATTTCATCTGTGTGAACTTGGAACAAATGACATGGTTCTTTTCAGGATGTCGTGGAAGGAAAGTGTCATGGAAAATCTCTTAGTCTTAGAGAATGGGTAAGAATTTGTGGGAGATGACGCCTGGGGGGGCGTGTGGACTGGCCCTACCAGGAAGGCACATTGAAAGACACATGAGCTGAGGTCGAGGAACCAAGGATCTAATCCTGGTCTTCCTGACCTCAGAAAAAAATAGCATTATATTTGTCCCTCTCTTTTCTCACCTATGGAAACTTCTGACCTACATATGCCAAAGAGAAGCTCTGAGAATCACATGAGCTCATATTTGGGAAACGTATTTTTAGGTCTTCAAAGGACTGTGAATTTTTAAGCTCTACTGGGCTGGGTGCTTTACGTATATCATGTCAACGAGTCCTCCCCACAATTCCAGGAGGTAGATGCCACTGACCTCCTGTTCTCTGAGTCTTAGAACAATGGAAGTCTCCTGCCCAAATGATGGAATTTGAAGTGGGGTTTGGGAGCAAATGGCAAAGAAAGAATTCTTGAGCCGTATTTGGTGCAAAAAGGTGATTTTATCGAAGCGTGGGGACAGGGCGTGGGGGCAGAAAGAGCTGCACTGGGGTTGTGAGGAGTGACTGATTATGTACTTTTAGGTTTGGGAAGGTGGTGTAGAGATAAGGTTCGTTTTTAAGGAATTTCTGGATGCTGAAAGCAGGATCTCACAGGACCCTGAAGATTTAGCTATTGTCAAGATAAGGTTGCTTTTAGTTTTTAAGGAAGTGTAAACATTAAGGCATTAAGGCAGCCATAAAGGTTTTGGGGAGGGTTATAGACTGTAGGCCTTTGACATGTATCATTGGGCTGCAGGCTGTAAGAGAATTTAATTTAAACTACACTTTGCTTGACTTGGTTTCCCTCATCATTTTCCCCCTTAGCAACTTTGAGCCTTAAATCTTTTAAGGTTGCTGAAGGCAGAAGGTCTCATCTTCTGCAGATTCTTCCTGATGAAAAGGGGCATACAGATGGCCCTACCTGTGGGTCAAGGTTGGTCAGTTGAGAATTTAATAGGAGTTAGGAAAGGCTAAGGCAGCTGTATCTGGAGTTGATAACATATGGGAGTTTTCCTGAGCAGAAAATATCATCTGTTGGCTTCAAGTTATGGCAGCAAAGGAGACTTGGCACCAGGTGGAGAGACATGAGAGAAAACAGCAAAACACGATTAAAATAACAAGAAGAAAAAGAAGCCCTTTGATAGTTGACAAAAATCATCCTTTCGTCCAGGAGTTTAACCAATTATTAAAGGAAAGAGAGGGATCATTTAAAGCATCAATTTGAGGATTTATCAGGTGGAAACCCAGAAATATTTTTGTGGTAATCTGGAATGTTATACACATAAAAGCACTTTGCTTTTATGAGAGCACAAGTTCCACCTCATGCAGCAGTGGAAACATCTGATGCCATTTAATTTGGTAGAACCATTTCATGCATTTGAGCTCTCTTAGTGTTTATTAGTATAACGTTATTTTGAGAGTCATTTAGGGCCTTGATTGTGTAGTGGTGTTTAGCCATCATATAGACTCTGTTTTGCTTAGTAATCAGTCAGGTAATTAATAAGAGGCACTTTTATAGAAGCGAGAAAGAGAAAATATAGGTTAATAGTTAGAGTTCAATTATAAACTGAGTGTCTGCCAGTGAGGTTTCTAGATGTCTAGAAGCACCCTCAGATGGAAGGGGAATGAGCAGCAGGAATCAGATGGGTTTTTCTGGTTTGTAATTTGAATGTCTGTGGTGATCCTTTTGAATGGCTCATAGAACAACAGGCACAAAGGTTATCTATGCTTGAGCTTTGTGACAATTTCTCTGAAGTTTACCTCAGGTTGTCTAGTTTAGGCAAACAACAAACATTTAAAGACAATCAGAACTAGAATTTAACATCCATAAAGATGTGTTATTGAAACATAATTTTTCTCTCTAATAACCCTCATTTCCAGAGATGGCCAAATCAAGACTCATTCATTTGTAGATTGAGTCCATTTTTAACAAACTTGGCCTAATTATTTACATGAGCTCAGCAAGAACAGTGATTGGTCATAGAGATCTTTTAAGATTTGCTTCGCTGGAACTTTATTATAAAGAATCTCTAGATTGAGCTTTTAGTAGCCTCTCTCCAGGCCAGAAGCCAAGCCAAGTACTTGCCATCAGACAGGCCTGCAATACCTGTAGATTTGGGTGAATTCTTCTTCTCGAGGTCCCCAAGACATCCTGAGGTTCCTGCACCGGCCCAGAAGTGACATTCTGTACTTACCTGGTAAGGCTGCTGGGAACCCTGTAAGTGAAGTATCAGGCCAACATTTCCAAGGGGCTTTATTGGCTCCATGTTTCAGAAAGTCAACCTTAGTTCCTTGGAGCTGTAGGGTCATATCTGAGTCTATACACGTCTCTTTCAAATATGACACTTTCGTCAAAGCCTCGGTAGAATAACCAGTATTTCCAATGGTGTCGTTACAAGAACAGATTCTTATTGAACTCATGCAAATAACTGTAATTGCCATGAAAGAAAGAATATTTACTGAGACCTTTTGAATTTCAGAGCGTTCCAGTAGAAAAGTTAAACACATCAGTTTGTTCGCAAAGGAACATTTTATCACATTTCTATAAGTCATAGGTATCTTAAGAGAAAGTTTTCTTAATCTGAAAGAGCAAACATTAGAAAACCAGCACTGTTTCCAACAAGAAATCTTCCCCTGTTTATTTAGTCCCATGTTACTAATTCTTGTTCAGTCTGAATGCAGGTTTTTAGTTCTGGAAATGTTTACCCATTTATTTTATGATCTTAAGCATGTCAATGCCTCTATTGGTCTTAAATCTCCTTGAAGATGAAACTTATTTTATAAATGAGAAGAGATTATAATGCAACTGACAAGGAAATTCAGTTATTTCTGCAACACCAAATACCTCAATAATCAGAATATCAAGTGATGATCTTATACCAAAACATACTAAAACTTTAGGGGTTTTATATGTATATTTGAGCAGTTATAGCATTTACCCGAGCAATATAACCTAAGGTTTACCATGATTTGTTCGACAAGCAATATACCAAATAAAAAGGCCCAATTGGTCACAAAGACTTCATTTACAATTTAAATCCTGAGAAGTTTGTTAAAAACCTTAGAAAGTTATGAAGCACATGCCTAGGTAGGATTACAGATCATTATAAGACTTAAAACTTAGAAGTGCCTAGGTGGCTCAGTTGGTTGAGCGTCCAACTTTGGGTCAGGATATGATCTCATGGTTTGTGGGTTCTGTTATGCCCAGAATTCATGATCCCCAAAGACCACTAGGGAGCCAAGTCCGATGCAAAAGCAAAGAGCCTTTATTCGAGCTAGCTCGAGCTCAATCCCCTACCTGCACCGAGGCAGCGGTGAGATACCAGGGAAAGAGAGCGAGTTTCAAAAGGACAAAGGTTTTATTGGGGCCTGGGGGCAGTTGGTGAGGTAATGGCTATGGCCTCAGCTGATTGGCTGGGGAAGGGTCCTGGGGAAGGGTCTGAGTCCTGTTAGGCAGGTGAGGGAGGGTTTACTCAAGGGGAGGAGGTGTGGTCAAGGTGAAGGACACAGAACAAGATGGAGTCGGCTGGCGTAGGCCCGCCCTTTCAGGTTCGAGCCCTACATCGGGCTCTGTGCTGACAGCTTGGAGCCTGGAGCCTGCTTTGGATTCTGTGTCTCCCTTCCTCTCTGCCCCTCCCCTGCTCACACTCTGTCTCTCAAAAATGAATCAACTTTAAAACAAAATCTTTTATAAAACTTAAAACTTATTTATTGAACCAAGGAGGCAATAAGAGGTTTTAAAGGCAAATATGTGGTATTATATAGTTGTTAGCAAAACTTAGCTCCTTTATCATTGGGAAGTTTTACATAGTAACCAAAGACCTGATAAAAAAACAAAACAAAACAAAACATAAAGCTTTGGTTTTCCTGGCAGACAAAAGAAAAAAAAAAGCAACAACTTCATTTAAATTTTCTTATCAAGAGCAGATCAAGATCCAAGAAAACCTTGTCTTTGAACAGATAGAAAAGTAGAATTTTAATCTTACACCAGTGTACTTTTAAAATCTATTCATTTCAACCTTGGTGTTGACTGCATATAAAGTTCCTTCCCAAAGACTTCCCTTTACAAACCTTCTACAACTTTTTTGCATTCAGATTTTAACCCAAGCCATTTTTCTCCAAACAACCAGTCTCATTTAGGACAAAATTGTTTTCTTTTGCTTTCAACAAAATGCATTCCCATTTCATAGATCTTTCTTACATATCTCCTGCTTTTGCAGTTACTTTCCTGTTTCCATCAGTCTTAATTACATTTAGCAGAATTTTAACTCTTAGAAACCTTAGTCTCCAGTGAAAAGTAATTGTGAATTGTTACATCAGAATTCTTTAGAATTGAAATTTATAAATACATGTTGTAATTAAAAAAAAAAGTTTTTTCATAGTATAATCTTTCAATAAAGCACAAGACATATTTACCAACAAAACCATTTATCCTCAGTGTCTCTGCAATTAGAAGCCAAAAACACAAAGCCTATGTTCAATAATCAATGTTTCAGCATCCTGTCCTATTGGGAAAAGACCTAGATGTCCAACGAATTGAATCCAATTTATTATCCAAGTGAAACTTTAAAATTTCAGGTTACCAAAGATTTTGAAAGCTATCTTAACAATTACTCATGAAAACTTTGAGACAGACAAAATTAACCTTCATGTTCAGTCATCTTTTTGCTGACAGATTGCCACAGAGATAATACGAGCTTATTTGACCTTCAGTACACCTAATAGGAAAAGTTTCCTATTTAATGCTGATAATTCTAAAGACACGTCTATCTTAAACCAACAAACTTAAATTACTTTAAATACCAAATACATTCCACCAGTGTCTGCTTAAAAGTCAAGTAATTTGTTCACCATTGGCAATTTTTGCCTGGGGCCCCAATGGGGAGATCTTAAGTGGGTGGTCCAAGGGAGTGCTCTTTGCTCCCTTAAAACGAGGGGAGGAGGGGGGGGATGATGGTACCAGAGGCATTGAAGATGTAGGCTGCACCCAAAGTGGTACAGAAACAGGAGAAGGGGGAGGGGAAGGCAGAAGAGGTGAAGTACAGCCGGGAAGGCTGGAGGTGGGTAAAAGCCCAGAGGACAGAGAAAGAGGTCTCCAAGTCTTAAAGCCTGTCAGCTCGGACAGATGAGAAAAATGCAGATTTGTTTTTTTTTTTTCCACTAAGTGAAAGTGGGCAGTCCGTGTTGGGCCAGAGAAGACAGGGAAGTTTCCCCAAACAGAAGGAATTTTGGCGGCTGCTTGGGAATATTCCTCAAAGTCTCCATCAGGAGGTAGACTAACCAGAGACAATTGGCTCCAATTATCATAGTAATTAACCCAGGAAATGAATGAGGGAGAAGCCCCCCATACAGCTAGAGTAACCTGAGTCTATTAGGAAGGAGGAACAGTGAGAGAAAGTGTCAGAGTCCCCTTCATTAGCGATGACCTGTGTTTCCTCCAGCAGCCTGGGTTTTTTTTTGAGGACACCTGTTTAAACACTCATCCAATATATCAGGAAGGGGTTTATTAGTGGCCAAACACATTCTTCAAGAGGCCTTCATGTCTGGATCCTGATTTAGGGCCATGAAAGCCTGGACATAGGATACCTCAGTCCATTTGCCCTGTTCCTTGCAGAAGAGATCTGATAGATTGTATTAAAATTTAATGTTCCATTGTTCCTCATCTCCCAAGGAATATTGAGGCCAGGCAGTATTACAAAAGAAGAGGAATTATTTTTTCCCTTAGATCTTGCTATCTGAATTGATTCCAGTGGGTTAAAAAGCATCCCAAGGGAGAGTCCTTGGAGGCTGAAGAAGGTCCCATATTGACAGAAAAGTAGAGAAGGTCCATTACCAAAAAATCCACCCCCCGACTCCCAGATGGCATCCCACACAGGATATGTCAGAGGTTCCTGGTATCAAAAGCCACTGGAGGCGTCCCTCAAACAAAATCGCTCTGATCACCACCAACTAGCTGCTAAGGGCCCTGGAGAAGGGGATGCTGTCATTCCTTCACCTCCCCATTGCATCCTGGGCTACAAATGGGTGGCTGGCATATGGACCGAAATACTGGGTCGGGCCCTGCCTTGAAAGCCGTGCCATATAAGGCTGTGCTGTAAAAGGCCATGCCTCAGTTTACCTTTTCTTGAGGAGCATGTCATGAAGGTCATGCCTTAGTTGAAGGCTGTGCTGTTTTCAACCCATGGAAAGCACTAGAAAAGTTTTACAAGGGGGAATTACCTAATTTTGTAATTTAAGTAGTTAGTAGAGGACATCGACAGAAAACGTAGAGGTAGAAATCCATCATGATCTAAGCAACATTACAACACATTTAGTCTTTACGGCCAACTTCCTAGGAAATGGTCCTTGGTTGGGTTTTAATTCAATTGGATACTGGTTTCCGCTAGCTCCCAGTGGAGTTCTCACGGCCAGAAGTGACTAGACCAGGGGTGTGGAGGGGTTCATATTGGACCAACGAGGAGGAAACTTCACATGGGAGTCTTTAAGATTGGCAGCCTTACTAGTCACTTAGGTGGCTGTCCTTAGCCCAAGACAGACAACTTTTGTATAAGGACAGGAGTAAAGAGAGGGCATCAAGTTTCTGGGTCTTATGACCATTCTGGCAAGGGTACTAACTTCCAACCAAACGGCAGGCTTTCTCCTCCCTGTGGAGTAGCCATGGGCGAGAGGATTGCAGCCTGAGCAATCACATGAAAGTGTTCCAGTAAGACCGCAGTCCTCAAAAAGCCCCTGAAATGACAGTAAAGGAAGAAAAGAGAAAGGACTCACCAAGTTGGCACCGAGGCTCAGAGTCAGATGAAAAGACTCAAAGCTCTGCGTTCAGGCGCCAGATAATGGAATTTGAAGTGGGGTTTGGGAGCAAATGGCAAAGAAAGAATTCTTGAGCCGTATTTGGTGCAAAAAGGTGATTTTATCGAAGCGTGGGGACAGGGCGTGGGGGCAGAAAGAGCTGCACTGGGGTTGTGAGGAGTGACTGATTATGTACTTTTAGGTTTGGGAAGGTGGTGTAGAGATAAGGTTCGTTTTTAAGGAATTTCTGGATGCTGAAAGCAGGATCTCACGGGACCCTGAAGATGTAGCTATTGTCAAGATAAGGTTGCGTTTCATTTTTAGGGAAGTGTAAACATTAAGGCATTAAGGCAGCCATAAAGGTTTTGGGGAGCGTTACAGGCTGCAGGCCTTTGACATCTATCATTGGGCTGCATGCAGGGTGTAAGGGAATTTAACTTAAACTACATTTTTCTTGCTCTTGCCTTGTTTTCCCTCATCACAAGGTCACACAGTCCCCAAGAATTAGAGTGTAGCAGTAAATCCTGGCAGACTCTTACTATTGCAGCTAAAATTAAACTAGAATGTTGAATAACGTACCACCAGCGACCTGGAGGGAGGTGTCCAGAGGTGGTGATCAGGCTCTATCCTCGGCTCTCTACCTTTCAAGATTTTTCATTCACTGATTCATTCACTCACTCGTTCACTTATTAACTCATTCAATCGTTCTCTACTATCGCTGTGCAATTCTAAGGATCTCCTGCGTAACCTACATGAGAGAAATTAAACCTCAAAACCTCTATGTAGATCCTATTAGCTTCATTTATCAGTGAGAACATTGAGGCATGAAAGTCCAAGCAGCTCTGTGACAGTCTGAGAGCCAGTATGTCGCAAGCTGTGACTACAGTCCAGGACTCCTTCTGGACCATGACCTGTGGAGTCTGGATTCAAGCCCAGCCTCAGTGACCCCAAGCTCACACAGACAGGCTCTCCCACTGCAGCACCTTTGTCCCCCTGCCCTGTGGTCTTCCTCGCCCCTGGCTCCACCCCAGGGTCGTCGCATCCCGTGTCTTACCCACTGTCTTGTGGCCCATTCCTGTTGCACGTTGGGTCCACAAAATTACCAACCGAACTCAGCCTCTCACACAAGTACCTCCCAGTCTCCCTAGATTTTCATCTTCCTTTCCAGCCTCAGGAAGTACTTCCCCAAATATGTCCCTTGCTCTCAACTGGAGTCAGAGACTCAGCGGCAGATTCTGCACTGAAATAACATGAGTTGGTCTCTTTGGGCTGTTTTTAACATCCCTGACCGCCGTTTCCACCTCTATGAAGAGGAGGTAAGGAGGGTACCAGTCTCCTAGGGAGCTTTTGAGAATTAAACTAGTGAAAGGAAGGAACCCAGTGTGTTGCGTGGCTCCACATAAGCATCTGTTTCACACTCGGCTTGACGGCTGTTGTCTTTATCGGGGCCACAGGCTGCCTCCTCGGCCTGGTGCATCTGCCCAGCCACCTCCACACTATCCTACATCGCTGCCAACCCCTGTTCATCTAAAACACTCAGGTGCTTATAGCGCCTAAAGCTTCCTTTAGCTAAGCACTGACCACCCTGCACTGTATGTCACTTAGTGTCGCTCTCGGTCTCTGACCTGAAAGCTCCACTGAGTTAAGTCTCTCCACCTACATGCACCCTTGCAGGGGCTAACTATGTGTTTGTTAAGTGAACCCGCACGATAGCCACATCTCTCACACTTCCAAGAGATGGCCAAGCTGTGTAGTAATTTATGTGGACCTAACTGGGTCATTCTTCCACGAGTACATTAAAAACTTGATTATCTTGGGGATTGGAAAGAGATTACATCTCCATTTTGAATGAACAGGAAGGCAAGTAGATCATTAGCATGATGCCTACGAAAATACAATCTATGACATTTAAAGGGCACTGGCAGGGTCCAGTCCTGACGTCAATGACTCCTGCAGGTGACATTATCAAGTTTGGAGGGTCACAGTGTCATGGAACTAAATGAAGCCTTGGAGGTGATTTCATTGAACCTACTTGTTCTATCCTGGATCACTTGAGGCCAAGGGGAGAGGAGACTTGGCCAAAAGAGCTTCAAAAGACTGTGCCTGGAGACTGGTTTCCTATAGCTGCCACCTAAAGGACAGCAACCTGAGCTCCAACTCAAAGCTCCTGCCCGTACGTAGCCCACAGCTGACATCTTCTGTGCTGCGAGGCTTCTAGGCTGAGTTATGCTCCTGCCAGCGATGGGCTTTCACCCATAACCAAGACACGTGTTGCCATGCGTGGTCGTGAAAGAACCAGTCGCTGTCCAGGCAGCTTCACTGGGTGTGGACACCTGGGAGTGTGTGCCTGGTTTCGCCTGGACTCCTCTCCCTGTGCCTTTTTCATTTGCTGATTTTAGTCTGTCTCCTTTTCCTGTGATAAACTGTATCCATGACTCTAACAGCTTTTCTGAGTGCTGTGAGCCCTTCTAGTGAACCATTGAACATGACAGTGGTCTTGGGGACGCAGACACAGCCCTCACTCCATTTGCCAACATGTCACATGCCTGTTGAGGGGGCCCTATCAGGACAGAAGATGTGTGGTCTGGACCAGGTATATTGACTGTGTCAGTTAGCCTTAAGCATATAATAACCCCAAAATTTGTGGCCTAAAACCACTATTTATATAGTCATGATTCCATAGGTTTCATTGTGGGTGGGGCTCAGCCAGGCCATTCTTCTGTTCTCGATGGGGCTCACTCATGTGGTCAACGACCAATCAGCTAACAGCTCTACTGCAAGATTTAGCTGAGTGCCAGACAGGGCAATGAGGGAGCCTGGACCATGTGTCTCCCTTCATCCAGGAGGCTAATGCTGGCTGGTCACACGATAGTGGGATCTCCAGAGCCACAAGACAGCATGCCCCAGCATGCAAGCACTTTTCAAACCTTCGCTTAGCTTACATCGTGGTCCCTAATATCGACTGACCAAAACAAGTCACACAATCAACCAATCCAGATCCAAGGGGCAGAGAGACAGAGTCTGGAATGTCACATTTCCAGGGCGTACATACAGGGAGGGGAAGACTTGGCAGCCATTTTCATAATCTGCCACACTAGGACACCAGTGAACTTCCAGAAGCCTGGCATCACAAAACAGTACAGTGACAGAGGGCAGGCTTTGGGCTGGTAACCTGCAGATTTCATCACTCCAGTCCCTGCCTGGTGCAAACTGGCTCCAGCATCTGGGTCAATAAAAAAAGATAAATACCCCAATACTCACCACAGATCAGCAAACCACAGCTTATTGTTTGGTCTAAAAAAAAAAAAAAATCAATAGGGATGTTAAAATAAAAAACAAATGAAGACCAGCCTTGAAAATTCCTTGAGCAGACAAAACCACTTTAGTCATATAAGCAAAGCTTAATTTAGCTTATTTTGCAAGGCTAAGTTGACCTGGGTCATTTCTTAGTTATGTCTCCAGAAATCATAACCAAACCTACACTGTTTCCCAAGGTCGGGATGAGGTAACCACTGGCCAATTCCCTCTTATTTAGGAAAGTTCCAAAATCATAACCAATCACCATGAAGAATAGAGTGCGTGCTTTCTCACTAAGCTGCTTTATAAATTACACCCCGAGCCTCATTCTGTGTTTTGGTTTGCGTATTCCTGGTTTGCAAACTCTTTTGGTGGGTGCACAATAAACTTTTACTAGTGACTTCTTAGTTTTCCTTCCGTTACTTCTGAACTTTTGACAGGCACAATTATTCTAATACCATTAAACCCTATCAGAAGTGCCTAACAGTTAATGCTTTACAGAATCCCTTCCAGGGGTGCCTGGGTGGCCCAGCTGGTTAAGCCTCCAACTTCACCTCAGGTCATGATCTCCCGGTTCATGAGTTCAGTTCGAGCCCCACGTCGGGCTCTGTGCTGACAACTCCGAGCCTGGAGCCTGCTTCAGATTCTGTGTCTCCTTCACTCTCTGCCCCTCCCCTTCTCACGCTCTGTCTGTCTCTCTCTCTCTCAAAGAATAAATAAACATTAAAAAAAATTAAAAAGAATACCTTTCAAATCTGTCATGCCCTTGTGTCCTCAGGATAACTTTATGAATTAGGCCCTCTTATGCCCATTTTTCAGATGAGGAGCTCAAGGCATAGAGAAGTGGTCTAAGTGTCCCCCACCCACCCAGGATCATACTCTGTGTCTGATTCCAACACCACTTCTTCAGTGCTCTGCTGGCCGCCTTCCTTTTGGTAAAACAGACGCTGCTCCCTTGTTACTGATGGGGAGGTAGAGGCTCACAGCACCTTGTAAATCCATGACACCTCTGAGAGTCGCCGCCTCTGTACATGGTCGCGTTCATCAAGCCTTCGTTACTTGAGCTGGTCAGAAGCACAGGGTTTCTTTCAAGGGGTGCCAAGACATTACAAGTAAACCTTTGCATGTTTTTGCTCTTTTGTTTGGGTTTAAGTAGCATCCAAGGATGCATGGATCTGGGCACAGAAAATCTCATTTACAGTAGGTGATTCAGAATACGTGCAAACAAGAGGAACAATCTCACAGTTTGGAGGAAAGAAAGAAAGAGACAAATACAACCAGCTGGTCTGAGGGTGTGATTGCCATACTCACAACACTGGCCTCTTCTGTGGTGGTGCTGGGCTCTGGGGCCAGGGGGATGAGCATTCCCACCCCAGTTTCTGCCTCGAAGGGCTGCCAGGTGGCGAGCAGGTCAGACATGTGTTCTGGGGTGAGAGGTGTGGTACAGGGGAGCCAACAGCGGGCTTGGGGTCTTTCAGAAGCGGTTGCACTGTGTTTGCATGTTAGCACATCAGGAACTTGGCCATCGCTACTGGTTTTCCACTCCTTCCCTGTATCAGACTGACCACCCACTCTGCCATGCCACATGCCACCATGGCCCACGAGCCTGGGAAGAGCCTTGCCCAGATGTGGACTTTGACCAGGGGACTGTGGGGCTGTGAAGATCCATCCATTTCAACACGAAGTGTTAGGAGGTGTCCTGTCTCCTTGTCTGCTTTGTTCCTTTCATGCCCTCATCTCATGAAGCAGATGCAGCCTTGGGATGCTTCCGGCCTGGGGGCAGAGACATTGGAGCAAAGCCAAACCCACCCTCAGCCCTGCACTGAAGAAACAGAAATCTTGGCTGCTGGAAACCATGGAGGTTTCGAGGTCGTTTATTAGGTAGACAGAAATGAACAAACAAAAGCTAATACCCCGATGTTTACAGCAGCACCATCAACAATAACCAAATTACGCAAAGAGCCCAAATGTCTATCAACTGATGAATGGATAAAGAAGGTGTGGTTTATATATACAACGGAATGTTACTGGGCGATGAGAAAGAATGAAATCGTGCCATTTGCAACAACGTGGATAGAACTAGAGTGTATTCTACTAAGAGAATTAAGTCAGAGAAAGATAAATATCAAATGATTTCATTCATATGTAGAGTTTAAGAAATGTGACAGATGAGCATAGGGGAAGGGAAGGAAAAATCAGATAAAAATGGAGAGGGAGGCAAACCATAAGAGACTCTTAAGTACAGAGAACAAACTGAGGGTTGCTGCAGAAGAGGTGGGTGGAGAGGTGGGTTAAATGGGTGACGGGCATTCAGGAGGGCACTTGGGATGAGCACTGGGGGTTACAGGTCAATGATAAATCACTGGTTTCTACTCCTGAAGCCAAGACAACTCTGTATGGTAACTAACTTGAATTTAAATAAATTTTTAAAAAGCTAATAAAGGCATGTGGTCTGCTAGCCAGAAGACTCCTGTTCTGTGCTCCATGTCAAGATTTGTGTCTCCCTCAACCTGCTCCATCCAGAGGACTGGTCTGTTTCTATGGCTGGGCCCCAGTTTGCCTGGCACTGGTGTCGATAGGGGATCCATTCCAGGCATAGGAGAGGCTGGAGAGGCTCACGCAGCCCCACTAGTATGTTCTAGTCGGTGCTGGGGTGAGGGTGCTCTGAGGGTGTCTGATGGCACCAACTGTGAAGTGGACGTCACACTCGGAGTCCTCAGCTCTCCTGGCCTCCAGAACACGGGGTTCCCACCCCCTGCTCTGAACCAAATGCCAAATGAAATGATGGGGACTGAAGGCAGGAGCCAGGAGCTGGAACAGGCTGCCAGCGTCCATGACGGACGTCCCCCTGGTGCCTGTCCCTCAGCTCACAGGAGCAGCTACAGGCGGTTCCTTCTGACCAGCTAGTGGAGAAGGAAAGTGCCCAAGCTTGGTTTGTGGCTCAGACGGCTTAATATGTGGCTCCAAACCAACAACGGATCACTCTGTAAATGTAAAATGATTAGACCATTTAGTTCTTGGGGTGGTTACAAAGGTTTATTGTGGTAACGTGTCAAGTTCTGACATACAGAGGCGTCCAGCAAATGCAAGATGTTGATCTTCTTCCCTCTGGGGTCAGTAGCATCATGGGCACAGCAAGGGAAAGCTGAAGGCAAGGAGCTCAGGCCACCTGCAGTCGCCTTCTGTCATCTACCCCTGGTCCCTGCTCTGTTACTAGCCCACTCCCTTCCCACACCAGTCTTCTAATTGTTCAGTCCAGGGAACCCCAAGGGTGCCACGTGATCGCATACGTCCACTCTCGGTGCACATCACCCTCTCAAAGCCCCTCCCAGTGGTCCCTCCGCCAGGCACTCTCTGGGGTTGACCAAAAGGATAATTTAGCAGCCATTTGGGCACCAATAGTGAAGCTTTGGCAAATGTGGGGAAGAGCTAAAATCTCTTTGACTTGAGTCTGTGTCCGACCTCCCAGGAGGCCACACACATGTGCACACACCTGCTCACAGCATTCTGGAAGGGCAAACGCAGAAAACAGATGAGCCACTGCCCACAGGCAGAGTGGACAAGTGGGAGTCATGGAGAGATCTGCTGGTCCCAAAGCTGACTCTTCTGCCTTAGGAGGGGCTGTTATAAAAGAATACCCTTCGGTGGCTTCAGCAACAAACACTTCTTTCCTTTTTTTTAAAGGTTTATTTACGAGAGAGAGAGAGAGAGAGAGAGAGAGAGAGAGAGAGAGCGAGCATGAGCAGGGAAAGGGCAGAGAGAGAGAGGGAGACACAGAATCCGAAGCAGGCTCCAGGTTCTGAGCTGTCAGCACGGAGCCCGATGTGGGGCTCAAACTCGTGAACTGTGAGACTGTGACCTGAGGTGAAGTCGGATGCTTAACCCACTGAGCCACCCAGATGCCTCAACAAAAACTTATTTCTCATGGGTCTGGAGGTTTTGCAGATCAGGGTACCAGTAAGGTTGGGTTCTTGGTGAGGACACCTTCCCAGTTGATAGATGGCCACTGCCTTGCTATGTCCTCACATGGCAGGGGAGAGAGAGAGCTAGTTTCCTTCCTCTTTATGCCCTAGTCCCTCCCAAGAGCCCTCCACTCCAAATACCATTGCATTGAGGGTTAAGGTTTCAATATATGAATGTGGGGGTAGGGGGACAGAGCATGCCATCCATAACACCATCTTAACAGAACTCATTCTTATCCTCTAGCACAGAAGTCGAAACCCGGCAGCCTGAAGGTCAAACTGGCCTCCCAGATCATGTCCCATTTGTTCTGGGTGTCTAAGGATAAATTGATTTAGTGAAAATATCTCTCATACGAATCCAGATTTCAAGTTCATCTTTAGAAGCAAGACTGTCTGGGAACACTTTGTACTTTCCCACTTGGCCACCATGGGCTGGGGCTGCTGTCTGCTGGAGAAGGGGCATATGAGCCCCAATGGCCACAGCCCTTTGCCCTCCCAGCCCCAAGTGTTTGTCATTTGATACCTATAGCACCAGTAGTTAGGGTGGCTTCTCTCATATTTGGAACACAACCAACCTCTTTATCATTTGAATTTGTAACCTGCACTTGAAGATAACCCTCTCTTTTAATAGATGAGAAAACCAAGACCCGGAAATCAGAAGGGACCTGGGACTCGTGCATGGCACACAGCATGGAAAACACAATTTCTACAAGTTCTTCTTTTCCTTCAAGCCCAGCTCCACATCTGTGTGATGTCTCCAGCAACATTCCAGCATGCAAAATTCTCCCCGTCCTCTGAACTTTGAACCACTGTGGTGATGAGGAAAGGCACAAAGATACAGAATGCCTTTGTCCCTTCTGTTCCTGTGCCCTTCTCTGTGTGGAATGGGTTTTGAAATGCTGTCCTGGTGAGGGGTCCAGGATGAACGTGCCCCCTGAGACAGTTCTAAGGCTGCTGATCTGATTTGGGCATTAGTGATTTGACAGCCATTCCCTGCCTAAGCTGGTGCCCCTGTCCCTCCTCTTTCCAGGACACTGAGTTCCTCTAGACTGAACCTGGCTCCCCAGAGGAATCCTGGGCAACAAATGTGGCAGTTAGACAGGAGTGTTTGCTAAGCCAACATTCATAGGAGGCCTGGGACTCCTTTTCATTGCAGAAGGTTAGAAATATGGTTCTTTTTTGCTCCTCTGCCAGGCCACTGGGGGAGAATTGGGAGAATTTATGCACAGACAATAAGCTCCCTATCAAAGGCGACTGATGCTCCCAGCTGTGAAGGCCTATTGTTGAATTCACCACTCTGGGCTCTGTTTATCCTTTCATTGTGA
This sequence comes from Felis catus, assembly GCF_018350175.1. Classification (NCBI taxonomy): domain Eukaryota; kingdom Metazoa; phylum Chordata; class Mammalia; order Carnivora; family Felidae; genus Felis; species Felis catus. The sequence goes on from NC_058385.1 coordinate 79,221,382, forward strand.
TGTATAATCACTGTTCCTTAAGGAAGTCTGTGTATCTTAATCAGATTTGACTTTGCAAATCTTGCATTTTCCCCAAGGAAACATGCAAATGGTTGCCTTTGCTCGGTAGCAGATTAACCCCGATCTTGCTTCTTGCAAAAAACCCAGGAAGTTGGCATGAAGACACTGAAACATTACCACAGAACTGCAGACAGAGTTAAGAAGCACAGAGACTCTGTCTCCACCCTATGCAGCCCGTTCCCAGCACCCTAGCCTCAGTTGACCTACCTTCGGCATGCGTGTCTCCCCCAGGGATGGGGTGCCCACTCGTCTCCCTGGAAGACCATCCTCTTGCCGAACAAGTGCAGCTGCAGAGATGGTTGTTGTTTGTCAAGGACTAGGTGTTTGTGCCTGTTCTACCCTCGTCCTTCTCCTCTCCTCTGAAGGGCATGTCTGCCATGCACTCTTCAGGATGGCCCTTCCTCTGTGCATAGAGACCTGCCCACTCCCAGTCCCCTCTCTGAGCAGCAACATAGCTTGTGACCTTGGGCAAGGCAATAAACCTCTCTGAGCTTCAATTTCTCCATCAGGAAAATTGGGATAATAATAATGCTCATCTGTGGAGTTTTGTGATGATTCACTTATATGACACATGTACAGGACCACCTGACTGGCTCAGTTAAGCCTTCAACTCTTGACTTCAGCCTAGGTCATGATCTCAGGGTTTGTGAGTTCAAGCCCCGCGTTGGTCTCTATGCTGACAGTGCAGAGCCTGCTTGGGATTCTCTTTCTCTCTCTCTCTCTCTCTCTCTCTCTCTCTCTCTCTCTCTCTGCTTCCCCCCTGCTTTCTCTCTCTCTCAAAAATAAATAAACATTTTTAAAAAAGATAACACATGTACAGTAGAATATGTATAAGAGCTCCTGGCATATAATGACTTCTCTGTAAGTGGTAGCTAATGATGTCAACATCGTCCTCGTCATTACCATTACCACCACCATGACTATCATCACCATCATTACCACCACCATCACCATGGTAACCGTCATCATCACTACCACCATCATCATCATCACCATCATCATCACCATTTTCTTATAAATGGTAATAAACAACCCTGGATCCTTCTACATTTTCTCATATGATTTGGCACGTGAAACCTTTATTGTCCTGGTTGCCTCATAGTGACAATGTTCCTAAGATCAGTCATCAACTGACCCTTAGTTCCCCTGTCTTTAAGTGGGAAACTAATGTGTCATACCCCCTTGCACAGGGGCTGACCCACAGTAGAGGCCATAATAGCATCAGTCTCCCTGTGGATACGTGTTCTTGTGTAGGATGTTGCTTGTTTGGTTTTCTCTTCCTTTGGGGAGCTCAGGGCACTGCCATGAACACTGAGAAGGACCAACAGTTGCCCTTGGAACTTGCTGTATTTTCATTCTGTCTCTGTATAGTAACAGTGATGACATCAGGGCAGGTATGATTGCTCCCACTGAGGGTGCCAGGAATTGGGAGGCCAAGGCATGCACTGGTTATCTCAAGGTTTACTTTTGCAAAGCTCCACCTCCCATTCTCAGCCACTAGACAGCAGATTCTAGGGTGGCATCCTTTGCCACCCCTATGGTTCCAGTCAGTTGCTTAGACTCAGGAGACTTGGTTTCAGACACTACATAAATTACAGACATTTCCTGTCTGTCGGCCTCGGTTTTCTCGTCTTGTTAAAAGGGGGTCATAGCAGCACCTACATCATTGAGCTGTGAGTACTGAGTGAGACAATCCGTCGCAAGTGCAAGCACAGTGAGTCTCAGTAGCAAACAATAAACTGGACATTTTTCATCTTAAAATGGTTATTTTCCATCTTAACAACTCTCACATCACAGCTGTCATGAAGAGAGCTTTACAATTATGGTCCAGAGCCTGGCATGGACCAAGTGCTCAGGGACTGTTCCTGCTTATATCATCTTTACTAGGATTTTGCTCCAAGGCTCCAGCCCTTCTGCCACTGCATCTGAGCTACCCACAGGTCATTGTACGTGTCCAGTCTAATGGGCAGAGTTGGCAGCTATATGGGCCATCCCTCACTCTGACATACATCCAAAAAAGTTTTCAAGCTGAGTTCCAGACACCAGCTCTGGACTGGCCACTCAGGGATCCATCCAGAGCCGCATGCAGGCTGTCAGGCCTGGAAGCCTTCTCACCTCCACCTGGCACTTCCAGCTCCAAGGCCTGGGGGCTGAAGAGTGCTCAGGTGGTAGATAATTATCCCCTGTGCTGTTGCCCGCATTTAGATGAGACATTATTCAAATCCATCACCTCTTCAAAGAGCTTTGTCATCTTCCTGGGCCCCGGGACATGCAGCCACAGAGCCACCTACCTCCCTGGACAGCCTGGGAGTGGGCTGTCAGGAACACGTACAGTCAGTGTGCTTTGTTTTCTGCGATGTTTCCACCACATAGCAATCTCTGCTCCTACCTAGCCTTCTTCCTGGGATCTCTAACCTTTGTGTTGGTTCCTTTCAAGGAAGGGACAATGGGAGAGAGGGAGGAAAGAGCAAGAGTGGAAGGAAGGAGAAGGTAGACAGGAAGGGGGCAAAAGGGAGGAAGAAAGGAAGAAAGAAGGAAGGAATTACCTGCATGTGTCCAGATTTTCTGCTTGCTCCCCTCCCCTATGTACGTCCACAGTGCATGGACAAGCATGTAGTAGGGCCATGAATCCAGAGCAGTTGTGATAGGTCTTTCCTTCCTTTCCACAAAACATGTATCCTAGTCTCCAGGGACTGGGATGATCTGTGTCCTGTGGTTGCATGGGACTGTACCAGCTGAGCCTTCAGGGAGAAACTGCTGCCCAGCACCCAGCGCCAGGCAAGGCTCCAGCTCTCAGCCCCTCTGTTTGGTTTTCTGATGCATAAACACGCCACCATTGATTTTTCCATTCTATTATGGATGGACGTCTCCCTTGCTTCCAATTTTGTGCTGCTATGAATAAAGCTGCATGAACATTCTTACACATTTCTTCTTACACGAACATACTCATTTATTTTTCTCATGTGTACACCTAGGAGTAATATTTTTAAATCATAGGGCTGGTACATAGTTAAATTTAATAGGTAATGCCATGGCATTGTCCAAAATGATTTTACGAACTCATACTGCATCAGCAATGTATGAATGTTCCAGGTGTTTCAAATCCTCACCGACAACTGGCACTATCAGAATTTTTTCGAGTACATTTTAGACGATCTAGTTGGCTTTGTAGTTTTAACTTACATTTACCTGAAAAATAATGGTGTTGGACATTTTGTGATCTTATCAGTCATTTGGAGACCCTGTTCTGTGAAATACTAATTCAAGTCTCTGCCTATTTTTCATTGCTGTCTTTCTTATTAATTTGTACCCATTATTTATTTGAAATACAAGCTTCCTGTCAGATACATGTACTATGAAAGTCTTCTTTTGATCTATGGCTTATCTTTTTCTCTCACTTAGAGATGTCTTTTGGTGAACAGAAGTTCTTAATTTTAATTACACTATATATGTGTATACACTATATACATATTGTAATGCCCCCGATTTCGAATCCGAGAGACCACCAAGGAGCCGATACCGATGCAAACGCACGAGGGTTTATTTGCAAGCTAGAGCTTGGGCCCAAGTATACCCGACACAGCGGAGCAGGGACTTGGACCCCTAGGTTAAGAGGCGTAGCAGTTTTATAGGGGCCAGTGGCCAATGAGATTGTAACACACACAGAAAGTTGCATAGTCATGTCAGTTCACACGCAGGTGGCCAATTGAATTACAATTTACCCTATAGTAACTGTTTGAACTAGCCTATCACTCTGGTCAGAATTGGTGCGCAAGTTTGGCGGGCAAAAGGCGAGGTTTACATTCTTTGGTGGTTAGGGGTTCCACATTCCTATATGAGCTGGTTTCCAGTAAGGGTGTGCTCAGTGGCTTGACTAGGGTGGGGGAGCGTCTTAAGCAATAAGCGGGTCATGTGGGGGTTATACATGAGATGGTGGGTGTAGCACAAAATGGAGTTAGTCTTGCTCTGCTTGTCCAGGGGTAGGGGATTTTTGTTAAATTCCTTGGGTCCCACAATATATATGCTTTATAGATACATATTTATAATTTTATTTTTGGTTAATGCCTTATTGCATCCTGCTCAAGAAACCCAAAAGTTATGAAGATATTGTCTCCTATTTTATTCTGAAAGCTTTAATGTTTTACACCTTACATGTAGGCTTATGATATATTTCAAATTATCTTCATGTATGGTGGGGGGTAAGAGTCCAGAGTTTCTATTTTCCATATGGATACCCAGTTGTTCCAGTATTATTTGCTGAAAGAAATAATTGTGTCCACCAAAATACTGGAGTGACTTTCTAGAAAGTCCTGGTTCTATCTCTAGACACTCCTTTCTTTTCCATTTGTATGTTTAATTATCCTTGTGCCAAGATCACACTGTCTTTACTACTATGGACTTAAAAGAAGCCTTTCAATAATGTAGAATAAGTCTCTCCACTGTATTTTCCTTCAAGCTTGTCTTGGTTTATAGTAAGTCCTTTGCATTTTCACATAACTTGTGATTTTGCCTGGTATTGCATTGAATCTCTAGGTCAACCTGGACATTGACAACACTGAGTTTTCCAATTGTGAGTATGGTATATCTCTCATCTATTTAGATCTTCTTTTAGTCTCTCTCTTGGATTTTGTTGTTAGAAATTGCACGGGTCCACTTGTCCCCTGCCCCAGCTTCTGGAATGGGAGGAGTCCCAGAAGGCACTACAGTAAGGAGAAATGTGAGGCCAGACGGCAGGAGCTCTCCAGCCAACATGGCCCAAGGGAGAAATGGCTCCACCTGCAGAAGAGCCTGCCTGCACCGAATCCCTGCAACACTCATTCAGTAGTTGGCTGCGAGAGGCTCAGGGGAAATGTGGCCTCAGCACAAAGAAGTGGATTCAGAACACAGCCACCGGCAATGTCAGGAAGTGCCAGATCTAGGATTTGACCCCAGGAGCCAGGCTCCAAAGTCCATTCAATTCTCTTCATACTATGCTCCGTAATCTCATAGAGATATAACAAGGGTTAAAAAGTAGTAAGCTAGGAAGCACTGTGTCCATGCACATTGTATGTCCTCATCAACCATAGGTTGTTGTTGTTTTATGCCTCAGGGGCAGGTCTAGATGAGATTCCAAATAAAAGTACTTCAGCAGAGTTTGTTTCCACTCTACCACTGATACCCAAACCAGGATTTGTCATCTGGCCGTCCTGTTTCAAGTTGCATTTAAGAAAAACGAAACAAGGCAATTCTAAATCAGCTATACAGTTAGAGTTCTTCATCTAGCATCCAAGTTTCTCCAAAACCTACACCTCCCCCTGCTGCCCCTTCACATTCCCCATTCACTCCTGGTAAATACTAGCCTCCAGCAAACTCATTTCTGTTCCAACAACACACCCCTGTGAGTATGTGGATCACGCTCTTCAACTGCCCCAGGTGGAAGTGGTTCCCCCATATGTGGCTTTCCAAATCCTCCCCAGCCATGCAGCTTAGTGCTCCAGTCCCTTCCAGAACCTTCCCCGCAAGGCCCAGCCCATAAAGATCTCTCCAACTCCAACTCCAACATTGTCTGCATTGGCCACTTGGTAATTAATCGCGCTTCGCAAATGCTCTTCACCTGACACTGAAACATACCTCTGTTATTTTATTTTGAGTGTTTCTGTGTTGTCCCCAAAATGGAACTGGAAGCTCATCCAGGAGGCACATCACTTCCAAAAAGCCATTCAATTCATCAAAATTCTTCCTAAGCCTTTTAAGCCACAAGAAAATTTACAAAACAAGTTAGACTTGTCTTTTCCTTCCAAGAAACTGATGTGAGCCCTGGACTAGAATACCCAGGATGAGGGTTCAAGGTTGAATTCTGCCACCGACAAACCATGTGATCTTACACAAATCACTTAACCTCTATGAACTCTTTGTCAAATGGAAATATTCTTTCTCAAGGTTTGCATTTTGAGATGAGGGTGGGAGAATTCCAAGTAGAGGGAACACGGTACGAAATGTCCCAAGTACTACCTCAGGCATTGTGTTCCAGGCCTGACCCCTCTCATCATCGCGTCTTCTGCAGAAACAGGCTGGACCAAGTCCTAAAAGCTGATGAGGATTGGCCAGTGGGTTCAGATATTCCTTTGGGGTGCAAGACAAAGTCACTGAAAGTTTTGAGCAGGGGAGTACATGATAATATTATGAAGAAGTTCACTTGTTCACAGTAGATTTTATCAGAGTACAACATACATATAAAAAAGCGAACATTATCAAGCTCAACAAAGTTTTTTTTCAAACCAGACACTTACGTTACTAATAACCAAATAAAGAAATAGATCATTAGCAGAATCTAAATAAGCTTCATGCTCCCTTCCAATCACTGCTTATTCCCCAAGAGTGATCACATGACTAATTCCAAACACCATATGTGAGTTTTGCATATTTTTAAAAATTTCATTCAAATAGAATTATAGAGTATGTCCTCTTTTGTATGTTTCCCGCCTCAAAATAGTTTGTGAAATTCACCCACAGTACTGTCTATAGTTGCAATTCATGCCTTCTCATTGTTAGTGTATTTACTAACTGAACATACCACCTTATTTATTTACCCTACTGTAGACAGACATCTGGGTGGTTTCCAGTTTTGGGTGATTATGCAATTGCTGCTCTGAATGTGCGTGTTAGTATGAATTGATGAATATATGTGCGCAACTCTTTCAGGGAGATAAAGGAGGATGGAATTGTGGAGTCTTAGAGCATGCTGGTGTAAAAAACCATTGAACTGATGAGTCCCCACAACAAAAATGTGTAAGTTCCATTGCTCAGCATCTTTACCAACACCTGGTATCGCCAGTGTTTATCAGTGTAGCCCTTAGTGGTTTCATAGTCCTTCATGTTTGGCATTATCTCGTAGTGTCTCTGATTTTTATTTCCTTCATGACTATAAAGTTGACCATCTTCTCTTGTATTTATGGTACATTTGTGATGTCTGTGCTCAAGCCTTTGTTTGGGGTTTCTGTGAGATTCCATATCTACTTTTATTGATTTTTAGGTATTTTTTAAATATGCCAGATATGAGTCCTTTGTTAGATGAATGCTTTACAAATATCTTCTCCTATTCTATGGTTCGCCTTTTCAGTCCCTAATGGCGCTCCAGGCTCATGGGGCAGCCATTGATTTTGTGCCACTCTTTCCCCAGTCCCAGCAGGAAGGACACCTCAAATCACTTCTTTCTCATTTCAGGACACCTGTGTACGATTGCAATCTTGCCCAGGGCTCTATTAACCTTCTCCTCCCGAAAATATCAGAGTCTGAAGGGACCCAGGTTGTTTGGACATTCCACATGATACCACATTGCTTTAACACATCAGTGGCATCTTGCTAATTGGGAGAGATGCACAAGATACAGCAAGAATGTTGAATAAGATCTCTGTAAGAAACCTGTGCTCCAGGGGCGCCTGGGTGGCTCAGTCAGTTAAGCATCCAACTTCGGCTCGGGTCATGATCTTGCGGTTCGTGGGTTCAAGCCCTGCGTCGGGCTCTGTGCTGACACCTCAGAGCCTGCTTTGGATTCTGTGTCTCCCCCTCTCTCGGCCCCTCCCATGCTCATGCTCTGTCTCTCTCTGTCTCTCAATAATAAATAAACGTTAAAAAAATTAAAAAAAAAGAAAAAGAAACCTGTGCTCCAAAGGGTGGGAATAAACCATATTAAGATTTTAAGGATCCAGTGGTCTGGGGTATTCTGGGACTTTCCCACCAAAGAAAAATGCCCAATTATTGCATTCACACCTCCCTCCTCCCAGTAAGAAGGAGGCGCTATATCTGACAGCTTTCACCAGGTTCTAGAGGAAGTACATATTCTGCACATTGGAATTCTGTTCCAATTTATTTACTATGTGACACAGAGGCTGCCAGCTTTGAGTGGGATCGGAACAAGGTTCAGGCTACACTGCCAATACACTGCCACTTGAGCCTTGGGAAGTGACAGGCCCTAGGGTAGTAGAAGTGTCTGTGGTAGGAAAAGATGCCACAGGAGGGTTTTGGCAAGCCCTAATAAGGAGAATCCCAAAGTGGACCCGAGTATCTGGAGCAAGGCCATGCCAATAAATACCTGCCAGGGTAAAAGTTGGTCCTGGTTGGGAAGGAACACCTGATCACAGAGCATCAACTGACCATGTGGCCAGAATTTCCCATAAATGGAACCACGGTAACCATGGTAACCATGGTGGCAGGGATGGAAGGTAAAGCCTGGGTTCCTCTCATCAAGGGTGCCTTGGATTCTGCAGCCACAAATGTGCATCCTGTCAACAACCAAGATCAGCACTGAGCCTCTACTATGGAACCATTTTTCAGAGATCAACTACCTGCTCAGTGCCAAGTGAAGCTGTGCTGGACCCCTTCCTCCCTGGGGGGGGGGGGGCGGGTGGGGAGGAACAGATCATCACCATCGAAACTGACACACGTGGGGACTGGGGTGCCCTCAGCCGGAACCAGTCTCATAGGGCTCATGGAACATTTGCTCCTCCTCACACAGAGAGAGCTGCCTACCCCAAGACATCCACCCTCCCCGGTGACTGGTTGGTGCTGGGGTCCAAAGACCTGGCCCCAAACCTCTAACTGGAAGGACCATCCTGGCTGCCGCTCTGGGTTCTGCCAACCCACCTTCCCTCACCCCTGAAAGCAGGCTCCAGCCCCCCCCCCTCCTGAGTGAGCACCCCCTCTCAATGTCTTCCTCAGGGAACAGGAACTGCCGCAGGTATTCTCTGCACTCAGAAAGACTTAAAGGAAGAGAGAAAACCAGCTCTGTGGACTCGGGAGAAGGGGTGCTTTGGGTGGAGGACACAGCAGGAGAGGGGACGGAGACACCCCCAGGGAGGCAGTGAGTCCAGCTTTATTCTGGGAATGAGAAGGAGGCTGGTGTAGCTGAAGCTAAACGAGCAAGGCTAGACAGCAGGAGACAGCAGGAGAGGAGGGGGTGTGGGGCAGCCTGAGGGAAAGAAAACCAGCTTCCACCGTGAGAGAGGCAAGACTCTCCAGGGGAAATCAGGGGAAGTTACAGGATTCCAGATCTACATGTTATGAAAATTGCTCCGGATGCCGGACAAGGTGCGGCAGGGGCCAGGAGGCGCTCTTGCAGGGATGCAGGAGACATGGTGGTCAAACGATGAGGATGTCCTGCCACCCACGGGGTCGCTCTTAACATCTTCCCTAATGTTGTAGACAAGGGACACCGGGAGTCAGGAGGCTTTAAGAACTGCTAGGGAAGAGCCTCTGTAAGAGGGAATCTGCTGGGCTGGCCTTCCTCCCGTGGACCCCTTGTCCATCATGTGACTCAGCATAAACTGCTGGCCCCTCTCTTGGTCACCCCTGCACCTGCCGTAGGCTGCAGTGGATGGTTTTTTCCCAAGCCTGCTTTGCCCTGGGTGGGGTGGGGGTCCTGGGAGCTGGAACTCCATAGTAGTTTTCCTTCCATCCTCTTCCCCCTGGGGCTCGGGGACCAAGGCAATGCTTGTGGAATGAACAAACTCATAAAGTATCTGGTTTCTTCTCTAAGCTCTCTAAGGCAAGTCCGTTTCCCACCTTACGGAGGAGGAGGCTGAAGCTCAGGGAGGCTAAATATCTTGCAAAACTGCAAAGACATGATGTGGATCCAGACCCAAGTCCAAATCCCAACCTTGGTTTTGAATCGTGATGAAATGGGTAACAAACATCATACTTGAGGAAATACTATTGAAAGCAGTATTCTAACTCAGGTTATATATATGTCAGGTCATATATATATATGTTATTATATATTATATATTATATATATTATATATTATATATGTTATTATATATGTTATTATATATGTTGTTATATATATATGTTATATATGTTATATATATATGTTATATATATATATAGTTATTACACACATACACACACACAGGATAACTCAATCTTTACTTTTATATGCAAGGAGGAAATATATGTCTTTATAGTGTATGTCCTTTATAGTGTGTGTCCTTTATAGTGTGTGAACGTATGCAGTAGCACCAGCTTCCATGCTAATGTTTCACGTATAACGTCTCATGAAATCCTACCAAATCTAGGATTGGCATCACCATTTTAAAAACAAGGACAGTGGGTTTGGCGAAGGTAACCATCCTAACCTGGCTTCTAGGGTCGCAAAGTTGACCTGACTTTTGACCATGATGTTTATTGCCACGTGTCTGTAGAATGCGTCTAGGTGCCGTGTGCCCTAAGGATAGGATGTACCCACATGCGTTTTGTGCTCTTCATGGGTATGTTGGATATGAACCCATCACGTAGGTGTGTCGAGATGCTGTGCTACCAGCTGCGTGGAGGGCTTATGTTTTCATACCTGTTTACCGTGAAGGGATTGTCTGGGCTGAATGTCTGTGTCCCTCCAAAACTCCTATGTTGAAGCCCAAGCCCCCAGTGTGGTGGATGGTATTTGGAGGTGGAGCCTTTGGGTGATCATTACTTTTAGATGAGGCCATGGGAGCCCCATGATGGGATTTGTGCCTTTATAAGAAAAAGAAGAAAGAGCTCTTTGTATGAGCACACACTGAGGAAAGGCCACGTGAACACACAGCCAGAAGGCTGCTGTCTGTAAGCCAGGAAGGCAGCCCTCTCTACACCCCAAATCTGCCACCACCTTGACCTCAGAGTCCCTACACTCTAGAGCTGTGAGAAACAAATGTTTGTCGTGTGAGCTGCCCAGCCTGTGGTGTCCCAGCTACGGCAGCCTGAGCTAAGACAGGGGTCTCTGTGATACATACATATGCAGACAGGAAGATCGCTTTTGCTGCTTTAAGAGTAGAATTATTTTTCTGGTCTTTTGATATCCCTTTTCATGGCTTACCTGGCAAGACATTAATCATGGCAAGCTTAAAATAACTTTAAATTCAATTTTCTTTCCTCTTGAATGCCAGCCACACAGCCTGTTTACAGGGAGCACCAAACAAAAGTGGAGGACAAGGGGGAAAAAAGTTCAATCAATGTTCCCTCTTGTTAATTGGGGATTTATTACTGGTTCACTTGCTCACAATGGGAAGGAACAGAGCCACCCTCCAGGTCCTGGGCCCTGGGCCGCTAATTGGAATCTGGGCTGATTCTCTGTGGACGCCTCACAAAGGAACACAGAGCTGAAGACAAAATGGAATTTTTATCTGTTTATGATTCTCTGCAGCCTGAGAGGCGTTTCCTAGAATGTGTGGGCTCGTCCCTCAGCACACCACACTTTGGCAGGGGGCAAGGGGGCTTCTCTCCACATGCATTTTTGGGAGCAATGTCCCCGTAGACTTGTGTTCTTTTATTCATTGACTCACACATTCATATCCGGATGGGCTTTTGCTGATGCCCCACTAAGCGCAAGCCCCGTGCTGGGCCCTGGACAAGACACCTCCAGCCCTCGGGCAGCTGACCCAGCCAGGGAGAAGTCGGCCCCACAGCCACCTGCCTGTTCCACTGAACGTGGGGACAGGAGCTCTGGGAGTGCAGAGAGGGGCAGGTCAGTTGTCCTGGGGGTTCAGAGAAGGTCAGTCCACTGAGTTCTGAAAAGCAAATAGAAGTTTGGAGGGTAAAGGAGAAGGCAAGGACATCCAGAGGAGAGCCTGGGAGCCTGGATGGGACGTCCCCCTGGCTGCAGCACCTGCTGTCCCTCCTAAGTGGCCTCCAGTCGCCACAGACAGAGTTGTTAAGTGTTGGGTATCTGGGGCAGACAGAGCCTACAAGGTCCTGAGGAGACAGGTCAGAGATACCCCAAAGGGAGTTTTTAAAGCCATTTCTGGGGATGGGTTGAGGAGGAAAGGGAGACACAGGGGGCTTGGAAAAGCCCGAGCCATGAAGTCAAAAGGTGGATGCATGTGGGGAGGGGAGGGAGGGGGGAAACGCACTTCTGGATGGATTGCGGGAGGTCTGGCCCTGCAGGGTTGAGGGAACTTGGGTGGGCATCAGTGGGACCTCACCTGCTGCCGCTCAGGAGACTAACGGCTCCAGTGCTGGCTCCCTGACAGCATGACCTCTGCCCCCAAGCTTACAGAACACGCTCCCACGCAGAACCCCACTGAGCCTCACACAGCCTGGGACACACGCCATGCCGTCATCACACACAGAGACTGTGTCTCCTGCTCAGCAACCCCCAGCTTCAGGGAGCACTCACTGGACGCACCAGGTCAGCCCCCCCGCATGCATGTGTTCCGGCCCCAGCCGGCCCGACGCACCTGCCTCCCTCTGCTTTTCCTCCTCACCGATCTGCTCGGCCCCAGTGGAGTCCAAATGCTCCGGCCTGGTTTCCAATCCCTTCATCTTTCTGGCCCGGGGTCTTTCTGGCTCTGGCTCCCGCTGCCTGGACCAGCAACCCACCAGCCCCTTACCTGACTCACCCCTACACATAGCTCGCGTAGCTCAGGCCTTCCGTGGGGGAAATGCCCCCCTGTCTAAAATAACCACCCCATTCTCCACCTCCATACTTTATTTTATTTTTTTAACTAAATCTCCTTTATTTATTTATTTATTTATTTATTTATTTATTTATTTATTTATTTATTTATTTATTTTTGAGAGAGCGAGAAGGGAAGGGACGGGAATGGGGGGAGGACAGAGAGGGGTGAGGAGAGAGGAGCTGAAGCAGGCTCGGCACTAACAGCAGACAGCCCGATGTGGGGCTTAAACTCAGCAGCCGTGACATCGTGACCTGGGCTGAAGTCGGACACTTAACCGACTGAGCCACCCGAGAGCCCCTCCACCTCCATAACTGAGATCAAATTCAGTAATGGACCCCGTGTGATCAGCGCTCCACCTGCCCTCATAGGCTTAGGGCTGTGGGGTTATTCTTACTCCCCCTCAGAACGTACCATAGAATTCAGCCTAGAATAGCTGATCCAATAATGTTTTAGATGAAAATATGAATTTATGAGAGATAATGGGGGCAGAGGAAAGAACTGAAAACAAGCTCCTGGCTCCAATGGTGCCTTTGTGATGACATGTAGCTTCACCTGTAGCGGGAAGGGTTTGCATTCAGTGGACCACCTGGTTGGTGTTTTTTTTTTTTTTTTTTCCACCTGCCGGTCAGCAGCCTGTGAAAGGCCGCCCCCTGGTGGTCCGCCACTGACACCAGCACCTCAGAGTCCATAAACTACAAGGTCAAGGTGAACCGGCCACACAGAACAGGTATTTCCCACAGCACCACGGGTTTCCGTGACCATAAGCCGCCAGCCTGTTGGCCAGCATCTTCTGTAGGCTGCTCTGGTCAGGCAAGCTCATCCCTTTGTCCATAAATGGGTCTAGAAGTCTGAGCTGGAAGGGAGTTCAGGGACTGAGCCTGTAGTTCAGGGACCGCCAACGGGTAGCACTGATGTCACCCTCCCCTGCTGCACACTGACAGGCATCACTAATAGATCACAGCACTCTCCCTGCTGGGGAAACACCCAAATCCTTCAAAACACCCACCGCAGGCAGCCACTGGCAATCAATCTGAATCCACCTGTCAGATGAAAGCTGAGGCAGTCAGGTGCCCGGCAGAAAAGAGATGTCCCCCTCAGCCAGGAACGTCGCAGAGACTAGGAACAAAAGGACTCTTGCCGGAAGGGACCCTAACAAAGGATCAGTAGCAGTCGGGACCAGTTGGGACCAGTAGCAGTCGGTGGGGGAGACATGGCCACCCCTAGAGAAGAGGAGAGGGGAAGACTTGGTGTTAGGAGCTGGGTTCAAAGCCGGAGCCCTGCAGAGATGGGTACAGGTCGTGACTGGGCAGTAAGGCAGGGCAGGAGCAGACGAGCAGATAACCCAACCTCTCTCTCCTCTACCCCTCACCTCAAGCCAGCCATTGGCCAAACAGCCTGGAAGACAGGAGGCAGTGACACCTCATGACATATTTCACTGTTACCAGCCAGCATCCCAGGACACACGTCAGGACAGAGAAAGGCTGGTGGTAATCCTGAACACGGCATGGACAGGGGTCTGGGTTTTGGAGAATATCTTAGGTCAGGCCCTGAGAGCAGAGCCTGAGACAGGGGTGGGATTCACCTGACTCACTGAAGGGGGGACCCACAGGAAGTAAGGGAGGCAGAGCAGGGGAGGGGCCTCCGTTGAGCCAGATCACAGGTGGGGAGGGTCTCCACAGAGCTGCTTCCCCGCTCCGGCAGGCAGGGGGCTGGCCATCTGTGCTCCTTTATCGGCCAGTCATTGGCTGCAGGCTGTCCCCAGGGAGGGAGCACGCTCTCCGAGGCAAGGACAAATGTTAGAAGGGGACGCTGAGGAGCCGTTGTGGAGGCTGGGGGCACCTGCCACATGAAGGAGACCTGAGCCAAGCACCAGCCCCGCCCCTCACAGAGGAGATGAGACAGCAGACTGCCACTTCTTAGCTGAGTGACAACAGACAAAACTTTGACTTCTCTGAACCTCCATGTGGGTGTCTGTGAATGGCTGTCAGTCCCAGTAAAGTCGAGCCCCACAACAGTCCAGACTGGCAGTTTCTCTCCTCCTTAGCCATGTCCTGTGATCTGCAGCCTGAAATGTAGGGTCACGGGGGCCTGACCCTTGGGGAGGCCGGGGGGGGGGAGGGGAGGGAGGGTGGTGGGCAGCCATAGGTGGCTCTTTCAGCAGGCAGAAGCCCAGTGGTTGGCACCAGGCCACTCCAGGCCCCCTTGAGTTACACAGTATATGCATTATTTTTTGTGTGTCCATGTTTCTCTACCCAACTAGACTATTTGGCCTTGAGATTAGAAGTGAGTTTGGGCTCCTGCATACAACCAGGGCCCAGGAACTAGCAGGTGATCACCAAATGTTTGCTGAATTGGGATAAAGCAGTCAAGGCCAGCCATAGCCCAAAGGCACTCACGGCAGAATAGATCCAGCCTCATAGAAAGGGAGGGTGGACGGTGAAGGAAACTCACAAATGCCCCAGCAAGTCAACAGCAGACCCTACATAAGAACCCAGAAGTGGAGTCCCAGCCTGGGGATGTGGGCCAGGCTTAAAGGCCAGCAGTACTCACTGGGTACAAGAATGTGCTTGGAAATAATGGAAAACCATTCACCACTTAGGTGACAATGGGACTGAAAGTGTCTAAGGAATAAGAACGTACCCCCAAGAAGTCTTCGAGAAAGGCCAGCGGTGTGAATCTGCCTCTTCTTCTCGGTCTGCATTTCCCTACCTCATCTTGTGGAACGAGGGGCAATTGAAAATGCTAAGTGGTGTTGGCATCCACTGTTCCCTTGTCACTGGTCCTTGAAGACTTGGTGTGTCTGAGGTGTGAGTAAGCACGTGTGCATTTGGAGGACTGTCACTGCTTTTCTCACGTCACTCAAATCCCTGTATGGTTAATTAAAAGCCATGGCATCATCTCTACTGTGACATGGGATGATCCCTGCTCTACGATCCGTCATCCTAATTAGCAAGGAGAGAAGGGATTTGTCTGCTTTCAATGTGTATGTTTTAAAGCTGGCGAAACTCACAGGAGATGGGCCTGAGCGAATCCAGCATGAAATTCTATTCAGAAAATCGTTTGTGAATTTTGAAACATGATCTTGGGCTTGTTCAGATCCAGGTCCCTTGTATTATTTCAACTGATAAATAAGTAATAAAGCAACAGTAACAATTATGAAAAGTATACTGACAGCTGATGCCCATTTTATTGCTCTCCACAGGCTTTGTCAGTGTTTCCCAAAGTGGGTTCCAAGAACCCTAGACCTTCAAGATGCTCCTTGACAAAATGACCCGGTCCATTTGGCATTTGGGGCTCACATAGACTTCTCTTGGAGACTTACGATATCCAGTGGACTATGAGAAACTGACAAGTTCTGCAGTTTAAGAAAGAGTAATTGAAGTCCAGACTTCTTTGAAATTTTTTTAATTACTTCTTCGCATAACAGTTTGAGTCAACATGGTCTGTAGCCATAAACATACTGAGCTAGGTAACCCCTGCATCGCAGATGAAAATATTAGGTTCAGGAATGAGTCCCTAGAAACTGAACCCACATCCATTTGGCTCTAAAGTCTATGCTCCTCAGTCTCCATGACCCCAGGCTAGCAGTGTGGACTAGGGTCTATGCTTGCATAGACAGTTCAAGTATATGCCTCACTCTCACTGTGTGGAGGCTGCTCACCAGGCCAGAGCAGCCAGTGACACCAGGAGGGGACAGGAAAAGGGCATGTCCTGAGCATCCCTGGGTGCCCACCACTGTGCTGGGCCCAGAGAATATAGAGATGCTAAGATGACAGCCCCTAGTCTGAGGGTGCTCCCCCTCTAGAAGCAGAAAGAAATGAATGACCAGCTTGTTAGGAAAGCAAAGTCTTCAGAGCCAGAAAGCTCTGAATTCCATCAAACGTCTGCTCTGTGCCCTGCAGTGTTCCGAGAACACCATTCTGAGTTTCCAAGGAGTTCTGATGAGCTTGGAAAATTCCAAGCCTGGTGCTTCTAGAAATAGTATTTGTGAGGGCTCTGAATGCGAGCTGTAGTCTGCAGTGCGGAAGCCCTGATGCCAGGTGTCCCAGGTATTCTTGGAGCTCCCCCAGAGCTGCTCGGCCAACCTCTCTTCTGTCCAAGGAGAAGGAATTGTTCTCTGTTGACTTGCCACCAGCACCAGGCCAGGCCACCTGCCCGCTTCAGGAGAGAGCAGAGGGAAGTTTTGGGGAGGGCCTCAGGTGACAGCCGGGCCCAGGGAGGGAGCCTGTGCCGTGCCGTGGGCACCTGGGGCTCCTTGGTCAAGCTCCAGCGGGCCCTGTGAGCAGGGGGAAGGCCAGGTGCCACCATATTAATCAAGGATGTCACTTTAATGGAAGCAATGAAGTTATTACTTTATTAATTGATTAACTCATTCACGCTTTCTTTCTTGTTGCCTTGTGCCCGTTTAGCTTTGTTCTTTTTCCATTCAAAATAGGGGCGATAAGACACATCTTGATGGGTCGTTGTCATGATAATTGGCAAGGATAGTGAGGGCTTGCATCAAGTTCCGGCACCAGGAAGGGCTCAACAGACTCCATGTTCTGGACAGTTTATGATCCGTTAGCTCTCTAATCATCTCTGCATCTCTGTCTTCTGCTGTCACTAAGCAAACTGAGTTTTCTGCCACACTCCATTCTCTTTGCCGGAGGGAGTGATCAGGAAAATAAAGAACACCAGGTTGCCAGCATTCAGGATGACAGATGGTCCTGATTTGCCCAGGATGGAGGGGATTACCCAGGAAGTGAGACTTGTAGTTCTTTTTTTTGTTTTCTATGTTTATTCATTATTTTTGAGAGAGAAAGAGAAAGTGAAAGCAGGGGAGGGGCAGAGAGAGAGGGAGACAGAGAATCTGAAGCAGGCTTCTCGCTGACAGCACAGAGCCTGATGTGGGGCCCCAACTCACAAACCGTGAGATCATGACCTGAGCTGAAGTCGGACACTCAACCGACTGAGACACCCAGGCGCTCCAAGGCTTGTAGTTCTAAATAGGAGAAGTCTCACCGAGATGAGTTGGGCACCCTACCTCAGTCAGCAAAAGGGCTGTTGGAGAACCAATAATGGAGGAGCAACGAAGGTACTCAAAGTCTCATCTACATATGGAGAATACATTGATTTTTCTTGATTTGCCAAGGTCTAGATCTCTCAACACTATCCTATTAAACACTGTCAAGCAGGACCCTCTCTCTGGAGTCCAGTCCTGGTTCAGCCACCTCCAATCCACTTGGACAGAGTACTTAGCTTTTCTCTGCACAACTTCCTTGTCTAGATTCAGTTTGCTAATATCTTGGTTAGGATTTTTGGATCTATATTTCTTGTAAATCACCCTTACTTGGTTTGGGTATTGATGTTACATTCCGATGCCTCACAAATGAGCTGGGGATGAGTTGTGTTCTCTGGAAGCATTTGTATCAAAATGGAATTATATATATTTGTATGTGTTTGTATATAAATTATATATATTTTTCATTTTGTCTATGTTTATTGACATACTGCATTTGACACAGTTATCTTTAATGTTTGACATTTGTAGTTATGTTCAATTTTCATTCCTATCGTTAATGTTTACTGGTTATTATTTTTTCTTGGTCAGCATTATTAGATGTTGTCCAAATTACTGACACCTCAAAGAAGCAAATATTGCCCTGTTCTATTTTTGCTTTCTAAGTCACTACATTCTCGTCTTATATGTAGATTTTTGCTATATGTTAAGAGGAAGCAGGGGAGAGTTGTCTTGGCCTTTCCCCAAACTGCCTGAAGCTTAACTCCCCAGCTGTAAGGCTATCTTTTTCCCCAACATAAAACACCATGGTTTGGTACGCAATAATTTCATTATTATCAATGTACAGAATACTGACGATTGTTCACTCCAATTTCCCCTTCGAATGAGTTGTTTAGAACTTCACATCATTTCAAATTCTTTTGAGGACATGAAAGATGTGAGCTTTTCCCCTCCAGGCCTGTTCTCCATCCCTCTTCCATTCTGCGCTCTGTCCAACAAACCCACGGATGTGAACTGAGCCACTGGCTCCATGGCCCCTGGCTTCACGGGAAGGAGCCAAGAGGGGCAAGGAGAGCCAGGTGAGGTATGCATTCCTGGGCTCTTGTCCGTTCACTTCACTCGGAGCACATGTCACACCCTGGAGCTGTGCTGTTCACACCTGCTTACCTACCCCTGCATATTCTGTCTCCCCGTTGATACGGTAAGTTCCAGGGTGGAGGTTTCCCGGCATCAAGCCCAGGGCCTGGCATGGATTAAGATCCCTTCTGCTACCAGGGCACCTGGGTGACTCAGTCAGTTGAGCATCCGACTTCAGCTCAGATCATGATCTCATGGTTCATGAGTTCGAGCCCCACATCAGGCTCACTGCTGTCCATACAGAGCCCACTTCAGACCCTCTGTCCTCCTCTCTCTCTGCCTCTCTCTCTCTCTGTCTCAAAAATAAATAAACATTAAAAACAAAACAGAACAGAACAAAAAAGATCCTCTCTGGCACCTGGTCCTGAAAGGAAGAGTTGGAGGAAGGTTTATAGATCACAGAGCTCCGCTTCGTCCTGCTACATCTATGAAGCTGAGGCCAAAGAGGCAAGAAGATGCATGGATTGTCAGGAATCTCATAAGAGACACAGCCAGGCCGACACTCAGCTCCCGGGGCTCCTGCAGGTACAGCGTGAGTGCTCTGGGAAGGACAAGGGAAGGGACGTGAGGCATCACACCTGCACATGGTGTGGAGATGTTATCGATCCATCAACAAAGGAGGTGGAAACACCTGCCAACCTGAGTCACTCCTTCCATTTCTTCTCCTAAGCCGCCCAGCCCCGGATGTCTGTGCCTCGTGTATCAAGCCTGCACAGACGGTCAGTTAATTAAATGAGGCCACAAAGAGCCAAATGGCCTGGAAGGTGTCTGTTCCCACTGCCAAAACTGTAACTTCTTTATGGCTGGGATTTTGAAAATAGAATAAACAAAAGTTTCCCAAGAAGCGGAGAGAAAACTACTCTCTTGAGATCAGACCAAGTAAGCAGTGACTGCCAAGGGACGGATGCCCAGGTCGCCATCTCAGAGCAGCCGGTCCCCACACGCAGTTTCAGTGCCCAGGCTGCCCACATCTCATTTACCTTCCTCCCCCACTGATCTGGGGCCAGTAACCAAAGCACAAAAGGGAAACACAGACATTTTGAAAGAAACCACTGTGGGCCTATAAGAGGGAAGGAGGGCCAACAAACATTGTTGAAAATTTTGATTCTGTGTGCTTTTAAAAATATTTAAGACTTTCCAAAGAGGACCTTGCTCATAAGTAGATGTTTAAAAACTCATAATTAGTTTTGTAATGGTTACCTTTAAAGGAATGGGAGCACTTGCCCTTGGGTCAGAAGTGGGACCAAAATACCACCTCCCTGCATTCCCGTGAGCATGACTCCAATGGTGCGTTCATCCCCTGGGGGGAGGGGCACCTGCTTGGGCCCAGACACTCACAGCCTGCTCTCAGAATGAACCCTTCTGGTAAGTTCCACCTTTCGGTTTTTATAAAACCCTTTCATGGGCTGATTTCTCATCATCATTCCGTGAGGCTGGCAATTACCAGTCTTATTTAAAGAGGGAAAAAAATTGAGACTCATGTAGGTTGAATTAATCCGCTCAGTCCATCCAGCACTAAGTGACAGCCTCCGAATTTGAACCTTACCTGTCCTGTGTATTGCCCTGGGACATATCATCACGTGCGTTGTTAGTTGAGTGTGTGTGTGTTTCTTGGGATAACGTCTCTAAGTTTCTTGGGATAATGTCTCATCTACTTTGCTATTGGCCAATTCAGTCACTGGATTGCACTGAACGGGGGCCTCGTGGTCACATGTTTAAAATGTTCACCTGGATAAGTAACCTGAACAATAGCAACCCCGTCCCTGGCTCTGCTGTGTGACTTTGGACAACTCGCTTTTGCTTTCTGGTCCTTGGATTTTCCACCTGTGACAAGAGTTCTTTACTTCCCTTTTTGTGCCACAGGTCTTGGCATGAATCAGCACAGCCAAATAGAAAGTGAGATCTCTTCCCATACTTTTTAAAAAATTTTCAATGTTTTATTTATTTTCGAGAGATAGAGACAGAGAGCAAGTGGGGGAGTGGTAGAGAGAGAGGGGGACACAGAATCCGAAGAAGGCTCCAGGCTCTGAGCTGTCATCACAGAGCCCAACATGGGGCTCAAACCCACAAATTGCGAGATTACGACCTGAACTGAAGTCAGATGCTTAACTGACTGAGCCACCCAGGCACCCCTCTTCCCATACTCTTAAAACCAAATCAAAGACACCAGTAGAGAAAAGACAAACTTTTTGGCATGAGGCTCTCAAAGTGACCAGGCAGCAGGAATGACTACATAATTTGGGGGACCCGGTCAAAATGAAAATGCAGGTCCCTTACTGAAAATGCTTAAAATTTTTTTGTGTGTTTATTGATTTTTGAGAGACAGAGAGTCAGAACGTGAGCTGGGGAGGAGCAGAGAGAGAGGGAGACACAGAATCGGAAGCAGGCTCCAGGCTCCGAGCTGTCGGCACAGAGCCCGATGCGGGGCTCGAACTCACGAACCGTGAGATCATGGCCTGAGCTAAAGTTGGATGCTCAACCGACTGAGCCCCCCAGGTGCCCCCAAAATGTTTAAACAAATGACAACAGAAGAACTTTAAGCCCTCGAGAGCCCTTTTGAGCACGGTGCCCTGTGTGAATGTGTCACCTGCACACATCTGAAGCTGGCCCTGCAAACAGCAACCCATGAAAACACGTGCTTCTGGCTGATGCCACCTGATGGAAGCACTTCCCCTCCAGGAACCAGGGCACACAGCTCGGAGCTGGGCTCTGGGTGATGGTCCCCAGGGCTACGCCCCCCACCCTGTTGGGCTTGAATCTGCCTTTTGGATCACAAAACCGCCTGACGGTAGTTGATTTGGGAAATGGTGTTTGACAAGAGGGCACCGTTACCCCCCGGGGGACGTTGGACAACATCCGCAGACGTATTTGGTTGTCACGGCTTGGGGAGGAGGTACCGCTGGCACATGGTGGGTTGAAGCCAGGGTTGCTGGTAAACACCCTGCAAAGTACAGGACAGTCCTCTGTGACAAAGTCTTATCTGGACCCAGGGGCACCTGCGGGGCTCAGTCGGGTGAGCATCTGACTCTCGATTTTGGCTCAGGTCATGATCTCAGAGTTGTGGGATCGAGCCTGAGCCCTGCATCAGCCCTGGGCCCGTGCTGAACATGGATCCTGCTTGGGATTCTCTCCCTCTCTCTCTTTCTCTCTGCCCCTCCCTGGCTTGTTCATTCTCTCTCTCTCTCTCTCTCCCCCTCTCTCTCAAATAGAAAAATTAAAAAATGAAAAGGCTTGCTGGCCCTAAATGTGATGGTCTCACAGTGAAAACCCTTGATTTAGGGCATACACTGCACCCCAAATTCAACTAACGGAGCAGGGCCCTCGACAGTCATTGACTTAACACCGACAGAGTGCACGCACCAAAGTCTCCAACATACTTCTTACTCACCCGTCCAGTTGGTCTGATGTCATCGATATCTGATCGGGGGGGATTTCCAAACGGTCCAGATCCCTTCAGACTCCACCGCAGCAAGGGACGTAGAAGTAACATGGCTTTGGGGCAAGCATGTAAATGGACGCCGCTACCCGTGCCGTATGAATGCCAACTGTATACATGATCCTACTTTCTGATTCAAGTGTAAGAAAAGGTGGACTCTGCCATATTAATGGCCTCCTCAAGGATACGCATGAAACACATTGATGCGGCTTCTTCCAGTGGCGGGGAAGGGAATGGACTGTGAATTATGAATGAATGAGTCAGCAGTCCGTACGTAAAAGACAAGAGAATTCTTGTACGCACCAGTGATGGTAGTGATTTAGCTAGTGTTTCGTGAACTTGAGGGAAAGACCAACCCAGCCCCGTGTCTTCTCGGGCTGACATAACAGAACATCACAGAATGGAAATCAAGGCCAGACTGCTACTTCCCTTCACGAGCTGCGAACATCGCTTGATGGGGGTTGGCAGTGCTAATGAGCGGAAATTCTCCAAACTCTGGCCTCCAGGTCAGCCTGCAGGGATCCCAGCCTCTACCCTCAGGCCCTCTCCCCACCAGCCACGAGGGCTCCCCAGACACCTGCCAGTGCAGGCACCGCAGGGGATGCCTCTTACCTGCTGAGTGGCTGTCTCCTCTGAATCACCCCTGCAGGATTCTGGAGCTTAGGGAGGAGCTTTTTCTAGTCCTGGGGACCCCTGGGGTCTGGGCTAGATATTGTCACACCAGGGCTAGTGCCTAATGAGTGGTTATACCTCACGAGGGTAAATGACCAAACTGGAAATTGATGCGGGGCCAAAACCCCCTAGGAGCTAACTCTTGTTCCCTAAAGCGCAGAATGAATGCCTGGCCTCTTCTCCGCAAGTCCCAAGAGGGGCTTGCTTCGGTTGCCCGTTTGCAAAGAAACACGGCTCCTCATTCCGCACAACCGGAGGATCCTGCTGTCACAACATTCCGTGAAGAGATGTCCTCGTGAGTGGGCAGACAGCCCTCCCCGAGGAGCCCCCGCCCTACCATGTGAACACTTGCGTTCACATCACAGGCCGATGTTCCTTTAGCTGAGGTGACCGTAACTCCAAGAGGAGGTCTTGCCACGTGGCTTAGTTTTTAACAGGTGCCCTTAGCGCGTGCAGGAGACCCCACAGTATGTCTGTTTGCTACCCATTCACCCGCCCCTCTACCTCTTTGTGGAGGCCCTACATGACCTGGGGAGGGAATGGGCACAGCTGAAATGACCTCTTCAGGTCCTCACAGCGGGGGGTGGCTGTGTGACTCAGTTCTGGCCAGCTCCACTGGGGGAAACCTCACATGAGGGGAGAAGGCCACATGGGAAGAAATCCTCCTTTGCTTTTGCCTTTTCTGACTACCTAAAAAGCCGAAGCCATCTGCAAACGTAAAAATAAAAGCTAAAAGGAAAGAAATATTCTGGGTCCCTGACGAGTAGGCTGCACTGGCCCCGGACAACCTGCCTCCAGTAAGAACACACCCGCGTTTGTTCACACCAGCCTTTTGCCGGGGTTACCATAGATGTGCCGCAGGCTGGGGCTTACACAACAGGAACGTGTGTTCCCAGAGTTCCGGAGGCTGCAAGGCTGAGGTCAAGGTGTGCCCAGGGCTGGTCCTCTTGAGGCCTCTCTCCTGGCATGTAGACGGCATCTCCTGCCCGTGTCCTCAAATGGTCCCTCGTGCGTGTTTGGGTACTTGTCTCTCTCTCTCTCTCTCTCTCTCTCTCTCTCTCTTTTTAGTGTGTATATATTTGAGAAAAAAGCGAGAGAGAGCCCAAGTGGGAAAGGGGCAGAGAGACACGGGGACAGAGGATCCGAAGAAGGCTCTGTGCTGACAGCAGACTGCCCGATACAGGGCTCAAAGTCACAAGCCGTGAGATCAAGACCTGAGCCGAAGTCGGACGCTCCACCGACCGAGCCACCCAGGAGCCCCTGTTCTGGTCCCTTCTAAGGACATCCGTCGTACTGGATGTCACCCCAGTGAACCCCAGTGCTCACCCCAGTGAACTCGTCTTACCTTAATCACCTCTTTTAAGACCCCATCTCTAAACACAGTCACATTGTGAGGTAGTAACAGTTAGGACTTCACATATGAACTTGGGGGTGGGGGGTGGGGAGCCCAGGTCATCCTCCAACACCACCTCCCATTGTTGGGTTTTCTGTAATTTGCTGCGATCCACGCAGCTGTTTGCCATGTTGGGTAAACAGAGGCACCAAAGTTTGAGGGGTTGTTCGGTCCAGGACAGGGCCTCAAGGCCAGGTGGCCACCCTGGGAGGCACAGGTGTGTGCGCAGGGGCCAAACGCAGCCTATGGGGGAAGGGGCCCGTGGTGAGAAGGTGAGCAGCAGACAGCAGGTGGCAGGGCCACAGGGGTGACCACGTTCCAGGGCCAGCACCCACTGGCCCCGTCTGTCTCGTATGAAGTTTGCGCGTGCCCAGCACATACCTCAGCACCGCGCAGGCCTGCTATCTGGCAAAAATGGAAACCAGCTGGGACAGTGACACACACTAACCCTTTACCAGGTCCTGGGACTCTCTCCCAGGGCTCTGACGGAAGCCGAGCGATGCGGGGAAGGAATAGAGAGGGCCCAGTGACAGGCCCTTGAGCCAAACCCGGGCTCCGCAACCCACTCGCTCCGTGACCTTCAGCAATCGAACGCCCTCTCTGTGCCTGTCTCCTCATCCCTAAACAGGAACGCTCACCAAACTCTCCTCAGTGGCTTACCTTGAGGAGTAAACAATTAACACCTTTGAACCTTAGGAGAGCGCATAGCACACGGTTCTCCTTAAGTGTTCAGGATTGTGGGTGTATGAAAATTTTTATTCTGGTCCCAATATTTAATCCAATACCATGGGCCCAGCAGCCAACCACTATCCTATTCTCAGTTCCGGATTCCTCCTGGCAAATATTCAGTCCGCGAGGGCATTCCTGATATTCATTAAGTGCCGACCGTGTACAGAGCACCAAGGTCAGCACCGTGGGCTGAAGGCTGTGGGCGGATGGAATATAATTGCGGTTGATAAACTGCATGCTGCTGTGTAGGGTTTAAGACTCACTAACACTACCGTCCAGTGTGCACCGGATGCTTGGGTGGGCGGCAGGGGGGAGGACGGCCCAGAACAGCGCGGGGCTGAGAGGGACCAGACGTCAGAAGAGATCTCATGGGAGCTGCCACGGACAGGTACCCACTGTGGGCGGGCACTGGGCGCTAGGCCCTTTGCAGGCACGTTTTGCTGTGGGCCGGGGAACGCAGGGCTCAGGCGGGCCCAGGCGTCTGCTCCTTCCTGGGCCCTGGGGGAGATGCGCAGTGACTATGTCTGTCTGGCAGGCTGTGGGGGGAAATGAGGCCGCTTGCAGGTGGAGACGCGGGCGAGCGGATACGGCTCCTGCCGCGGCTATTTCCCTGCTGCCGGGAACTTTAAGCTGCGTGTTCAGGATGGAAGGTCTAAAACACGAAGGAGGACGGCCTCACCCACATCAGGTGTCACGTGGGCCATAAGCACACCTACACTCCTTGATTAAGCACCGAAGTGTCTGGGTTGTTAATTTATAGCCTCCCAACTGCCCCCACCCCCACCTCGTGCCCACTGATCCCCGCAGACTGTTCTCGACACCGCGGGAAGAGCAATCCTGTTGCCATGTGGATCCATGGCTCGCAGCTTCCAGCGCTTTCCCTAACTTGCGCTTGGAGTGAAGTCCTCACCCCAGACGCCTCCAGCCCTCCGCCCACCCCAGGCCCTCTGCCTCCCCCCTCCCCCCGGGGCCCTCTGCCTCCTGGGCCTTCTGCCCATCTTGCACCACTCGGCTCCCGACTCCCGCAGGCCCCGGCTCCTGGCTGTTCCTTCCGCCAACAGGCTGCTCCTCGGAGCCTCCCCGGGCACCACTTCCTTGACCCTGAGGCTCTTCCCCAGATACAGTGCCTCTAGCTCTCGCCACTCCTTTGGGTCTTTGCTCCACGGGACTTTCTTAGCAAGGTCTCTCTTCAGCAGCCACTGAAAATGCGTCCCACCTGGGAGTCCTGTCCAGTCCTTGGAAGCCGGGAGCTCCATGCCTGTCCTTCAGCCCCTGCTCCTCCCTGTAAGGCCAGGCCAGGATCAGTGGGAACCTGCAGACAGGCTTTCTCTCCCCTAAAGACAACGATAAGAGCTCTTGGAGGCCGGCTTGCAAAACCCTCTTCATTATCCCCTTGACCTGCAAGCAGGCACCATTTCAAATTCCCCCAGTGGCTGAGGCAAGATGGTGTCAGGTTGAGAAACGGAACAACGGCTCAAAAGGAGACTTGCAAGCTCCTTCTTCTGCCCCGAATCCTCCAGAAAGCACTGGCCTGGCTCCAAACCGGAATTGGAACAGAGAGGCGGGTGGGCTTGCGCAGAGTTGGGGGTCTCCTCTGTCCCTTCGTGTGAGCCTGGCCGCGTTTGCTCCCCTCTCTGACCCTGTTTCCTCATCCGAGACGCAGGGGTGCGGGGACCCAGTGTTGCTCCTGTTCTCCCCGGGGAGGCCGGAGGGCTGTGGCTGGCATCTCTCCCCGTTGTTCTGTGCAGCGTCAGGTGGTGCCGCGGTTTGATGAGCATCCCTGGGAGCCGTGACAAGGACAGAACAAGGCAACCTATAGCGAGCCCCTTTCACAGAACCTGACACAGACCCGCTGGGTCAAAGATGAACGACTAATTGTGGGTGGCTAACGACATCGTCCCCAACAAGGATCCGTGCACCTGTCAGATGGCAATCAGAGCGGCCTTTAGGTATCAAGGGTGTTCCCTTTAATAATGAAACTGGAGGCAGGTGGGTGGGAAGGGAACTCCCTTAAAGACAGCCTCACCTGAATAAAGGACTTTACGCTAATGAAACTCTACACCCAGATTCCAATACAGGCTTTTCTAAAAACTTGCTGTGTGATCTGGGCTAATTGCCCAACTCTCTGTTTTTCATCTCAGAGATGATACGGTTAGAGTAGATAGCATCTAAGAGCTAGAAGGAGTGTTTGAAAACATCTAGTCCAATTTCTGACCATACAGATGAGGAAGGTAAGTTTCAGAGAGGAGACAGGACTTCTGATTCCAGAAATCTTTGGACTCTAAGTTCTAGGCAACTCACGCAATACTGCGGAGAACCAATATTAGACTCACAGAGACAGCCCCACCCAGCAGGTTCGGATTCTTCCTCAGATGCGCCCACCAGTAATGATGATGGAGCCTTCAGAAGCCTGTTCATTTCCATTGAATGCATGTCTGTCAGGCCGTGCAGGGTTAAGAGGAAAGATAATGGAGTCACATCCAATTCTCTACCCAGCTGATAAAGAAGACGCTGGTGGCAGAGATCAGCAGCCAGCAGGGCAGGGGGAAGGATAGAAAGAGTTTTCCATCTTCTTAAGCCAGACAGCTCTGTGACTGCTGAGTGATGAGCCGCATTCATTCTGGATTATTCATTAAAGGCAACTTTGATTCTACCTCTTAAAATGGCTGTGGGGAGGTGTGGGGGAGGGAAGACAGGAAGAGCAAATAAGGGTCAAGAGAGAGCACCCCCTTAGCAGGAACCTAGGGTTCATCAGACAGAATTGTGGATCTGGGAGGAACAGGAATGTCCGTGTAGCCTCCAACTCCTATGTACAGAAAAATACCTTAATACATACTTTGGGGGGGCATCAAACTAATGTTTTCAGTCTCATTCATAAGTTATCCTTGCTTTACCTGACCCTTCAGTCTTGAGGTCCCTCAGGCCTCCAAACTTTTCATTCTTATCTCCCATTTGTGGGTCATGAATCCCCGTTGGAGGACCTTATGAAAATTGCTGATTCCTTCACCAAGAAAGGTCCCATAAACAAGTATGTGGAAATACCACAATTTCAGGGAGTTCAGAACCCTTGGTCTATATATACTGGTGAGTTTCATTTACTCATCTAGCCTCTGTACCCTATGTGCCTACAAATTCATACCTTTAACCCAGAATTTTTCTCAAACATCATCTATATGAACCCAAACGCTCTGTGCCATCAATACAGTGGGGAGGATTCCTACACCACCTGTACACCCCATGGGCTTTTGGTATGAAATGAGACACCCCAGGAAAACGGCTATGCGTGCTGCACAGTGAGATGATACACAACATCTTGGAGAAGCCTGATCATGCTTTTCACTTATGGGGAAGACCAGGCACATAGAAGAGTTGTCTTTGTCATTTTCATCCAAAAGGGCAGAGGAAGGAAGGAATTTTGTATGTCACCTTATCTCGGGTGGATGGGAAGGAGAATTTCCTCATAATTCAAGCCATCCCAAAGCAGAAGTTCACAACATGGGAAGACCCAAGCTGCTTCTTGGCTCCTTGGGTGTGTTTTAGAGGAGCGCTCTCGGTTTTTGATAGCATATTTCCAAACTGAGTCTTACAGGTGTGCATTTGGAAATAGGCTTCCCTCGCTTCCTGCAGTCTTTAGTGAAGCATGTCCCCAGCATGTGTGCTGTTTCAGAACACCATCGAGCCGAGCCTCGAATACCCCACTCAGCTGATGGGATGGGGAATCCACCCTACAAAAGGGCTCTTGAGATGATTTGCTCATGGTGCCAGCACTTGGTTCTTCCAGAAACTTTACTCGTCTCCCACTCTGGACAGAACAGAGGTCTGGGTAGGAGCCAAAGGTTTGGGGTTGAAGAGATCGGAATCTTTACATATCGGTTTAACTTGAAATCACTTTCAAGGACTCTGTTTTTCCTGCCACTGTTTGTTCTGTAAACCCTTCATTAACTTCCATGGAAGCATCACCAAAACATGCTCCCTGATCGAGGACTGAGATGAATTTTCAATGTGGCCTTGAGGTCTATGAAGATGACAGCGATGGAGGAACAGAGACTTACTGAGTGTGTCGTGACAGAGAAAGGAGATATTTTATCTTGACAGTGACGTTCACAGACCATCATCGACTTTCTATAGAATGGGGCGTGCTAATTACCACTGGTGATACCTGTTTGTTTATTATAATTTTTAAAGATCTTTGGAGGAGTTCAATTTGATTAACTTTTTAATCTGCCCGTGATGGCTGTGATGCCCCATTTACTGTAAATTAATGAAAATAGTAAGCAATGGAAAAGTTTGAAGGATTTGAAGGCATCCTTTAATATAGGTTAGGACCCTTGGCGTCGGGGAAAGAGAAAACTGGGTTTAAAACTTCAAAGTCATTTAAACTTCTTAACTTTCAATTTGTGCATCTATAAAATTATATCCACAAGAGTACATTTTAAAATTATTTATTTGGTGGGGGAGCACCTGGGTGGCTTAGCTGATTAAGTGTCCAACTCTTGATTTTGTCTCAGGTCATGATCTCACAGTCATGAGATTGAGTCCTGTGTCAGGCTCTGCACTGAGTGCTGAACATGGAGCCTGCTTGGGGTTCTCTCTCTCTCTCTCTCTCTCTCTCTCTCTCTCTGCCCTTCCCCTGTTCATGTGCTCGCTCGCTCTCATGGAATAACTAAATAAATTGAGGTATAATTAACATGCAACATGAGATTAGTTTCAGGTGTGCAACATGCCGATTCAACAATTCCATACATACTTCTTATCACAATAAATGTGGCCACCATTTGTCACCATAGGACATTATTACAACATTATTGACTCTATTCCCTGTGCTGCACTTTTCACCTCTGCGACTTGTTTATTGTATAGCTGGATGTTTGTACTTCTCAACCCCTTTATTCTTACGGATTGTGTTGAAGACTGAATGTGTTCGCATATTTCAAGTGCTTGACATATTGCTCAACACATGGTAATACGTCCAATGGATGCTGGCCATCCATATTTGGTGCTACTGGGTTTCTTGTTAATATGAGACACATTGTATCTAAAATAAATAGGAATGCAAAGGATTTCCAATAGGCAGAATGACCCTGAAGAAGGAAACTCTGAAGCACTCATACAATTTGGTATCGAGACTTAATAGAAACCTACAGGATCCAGAGAGTGTGGTATTGGTAATATCGTCACAAAGAGATGAATGGATCGAAGGCATAGACCAAGTCATATACGTAATTTGTTGTGTAGCATTTTGCGGCAGAGAAGAATACGTTTTTAACAAAGGGGGAAGGATGAACTGGATAAATGTAGGAAAAATATCACACAGCTGGAATATGGTGCAGCCAAGATCTAATGACAAGTTTTTACCTTCAAAGTCTGTGTTTACATATTTCCCTCTACTGTCATCCAGCACAAAGATCTGCAAAGCATCCTAATTAAACATCCAGTCATCTTCGTCAAGCTGTTTCTCAAGTCATTCTTTACAAGGAAAGGCAGGATAAGTTGAGGTGATTTACAACGTGGCTTTAGACTTGGAGAATCTGTCCCTAAATGACAGAGCAAGGATTGGACCCCAGACCTTCCTGGGCACAGCTCACGCTACCCCAACCTGCTTCTTAGCAGCCGCCTCTGCCCTGCAGGAAGCGAATGAGGGCTGCCTCAGGGACCTCAGGAGCCCTTGTCATTGCAGAATAGAGACAGATCCAGAAATAGCTCAAGGGCTTGGCAATGCATTTAATTTAATCTTTCGCCTTGCCCCTGAAATCAATTAGACTTGTTTTTTTAAACTCCAGGAGTGTGTGCAGGCTACCGCCTTTCTCCAAAGTCACCAGAACATATAAGAAATGATTCCATGATCTGCCGACTCCCAGGCATCCCCAGCTTGGTTGATATGCCTCCCTAAGGAGAACTGCCCTTGTTTATTTTTCTACAGCAAGTACCATAGGCAAACCCCTGATGCCAACATCTGCAATCCCCTGGCTTTTGGATGACGTCCCATGTTATGCAGGTCTATAAAGTGCTCACCAAAGGGATTGGCCTGGCAAGGGCTGCCCCCTGACCCTGCATATAAGCCACAAAAGGTGGGAGCTCAATCTGATGGGAGGAAACAACTAATTATGGTGGTGATAGGCAAGTGACTGCACTAGAAACCAGGCATCCCGGCCCAGGAGAGGTGAAAGTAGTGGGCATTCTACAAGGGGATGACATCCGGATAGGTGTCAAGACATGTGTCAACATGAGGTCCAGGGCTGAGGCTGATGATGGGGAAGGGAAGGGATGGAAGGTTCCAGCAGAGTCTAGAAATCAAAGGGCACGTCTTTAGGAAGATGGGTACCAGAGCATGACCTGGGGAAGCTGAGCTGAGATTTGAAGGACTGGCATGAGCTAAAGATGGAAGAAGAGGAAAAGGAGGGTCACTAAGGGACAGGAATGGCATATGCAGGAGCCCGATGCTGGGATGGACCATGGTGTTTCTAAGGGAATGAGATGCCAGGGAGGCTGCAGAAAGGGGGAGGGAACAGGAGGACAGAGCGAGATGAGGCTGGGGGGCTGAGGTCTGGGGCTTCCTTCCTCCCAAATCATAGGAAGACACTGGAGGCATTAAGTGAGGGTAGCAGTGATGTGCTCTGTGTTGGGAAATGCGAAAGAAATCTGACTCTCAAGACAGAAAATCAACGATGCTTGTTGGATGTATAAACACATACACATGGTATAAGCACCCAAACTTGTAAGAAACAGATAGCAAACTGATTAGAACAGTCATCTCAGTGAGATGGAATTTCAAGAGGATTTTGCTTTTCCTAGGGTACCTTTCTGTATGTCACAAATATCTTGCATTGGTACATTTTGCCTTTTCTGAAAAGAAAATAAAGTTTGTTTTGTTTTCCTTCTTTAAAAAGCAAAATCTCTGCAGACAATGGTTTCTTTAGACAATAGGAATAGATCGCAAAGGAAATTGCCCTAATGTGACCCAGTCTGGGACCAGGCATGCTTTAAACATAAATAGAAAGGTCTTTTGATGATGTCATTTTGAAAGTGTCCTTGACATTCTTAAAGGTTTTAGCAAGCCCAAAGAAAAGGAAAAAAGTAGCATCATGTTGCTGAAAAGGACCTTACAGTTCAAACAACCCAACGTGCATATTTTACCACTGCAGGAAACGATGCTCTGAAAGACGTTTACTTCGAAGAGAAATCCACTCAATAATCAAGAGCATTTCTAAACAACAATAATAACCAAGTAGACATCTACGTGTTTAAATGGTTTCAATCATCAATAGCAACAAAACAGGTCGACTAAGAGAAAATCTGACCACATGTGTGCAAGTTCATCACAAAGACTGTAAGGAAAAAAGATTTAAAATGTATATATAAAAAAAAAAGGCCTGCAGAAATGAAGACCTATACACCTTGGTCAAGAGCGGGAAGATTTACCATCGGGACCTGCAGAATGGACCACCATATAGCAGATGCCCCATATATCCAGGCTGGAGTGAATTCTTTGGAAAGAAGTCAGTCCTCCCCACAGGGTAAGCACACAGTCATTAGCGCCCCAGAAAAAAATCCTGACAAGGTTGGTTGGTTGGCTGGCTTTTCTTTTTAAATCGGTGTTTTGTGCTGTAATTTCCATGAAACAGAATGCATTTATTTCCAAGCGTACGATGAATTTGTACAAACATCTACATCCGTGCGATCATGACACCACTAGAGGCTCAGATACTCCCGAAATCATTGTTGCACAATATTCTAACTAACTTGGGTGTAAATTTTTAAAAATAAAGAAATAAAAATAAAAGAAATAAAAGAACATCTCCATGACCCTGAAACGTCTCACGGGGGCTTTTCAGGAACTTGGCAGACTGATCTGTAAATACACACTGTATGGCAAAAGGTCAAGGAGAGTGTAGACAGTGATAGGGAACAACAGCAAGTGTGGGGAGGGGGTTGATCTAACAGATACAAGATTAGTTTTAAAACCACAGTAATGAAGACACGAACAGTCCAAACGCATAGTTATGGATTCCAGAAATAGACACACTCAGATAAGAGGTCTCTCCACATTTCCCAAACTATATATGCCCCAAATAGCATCTCAGGTCAGTGTCACTGGAAGACGGCCACTCGAGCTCACCAGCGGGTTGTCCGCGACTGTTCAGTTCTACGTATAGATTACATTTTGGCTCTTCATTCCTTCTCTCATTATTTTTATATGGGATCATTTTCTCGCCTTTGGTGTTTAGTGCAGCTATGTTGATATTCAAGTTAATCTCTTATTTCCTTCTAAAGTGTTTTTACTTTGCCTTCATTTTTGGAGCTGCTTTTGCTCGATATGGAGCTGGAGGATGGTGTTAGTTTCCTTTCAGCACCCTGGTGTCCCCCTATGCGTCCCTGACTTATTACAAATGAAACACGGATTATTACTTTTATCAACTCTCTCACAATGCGAGGACCCTGCAATAGTCAAATTCTAATGATTATCTTCATTTTTTTTTCTGTTATTTTAGACTACAAGAGATTAAGGACCCACATTCTAATCACTGGGTAACCACTAAAAGAATAAAAAAGTAACAGATGTAACGCAAAATTAATTTAATGGATGGACACAGGGAACAACGATATATTGAAAAGAAGGCCAAAAAAAAAAAGAAAAAAAGAGAGAACAGAAATAGAAACATACAATAAATGGATGTGTCAAGAAGAGAACAAATAGTAAAAAGGTAGACGGAACCCTACATCTATTAGTCTTATTTTAATTGTAAATAGATACTCTTTCGATGAAAACATTGAGATCATCGAAGCAGATACAAAAGCAAATGCAGCAATATTTTTGCATGTAGGAGTTGTATCTTTATTACAAAAACATAGAAATATACAAAGCAAAGGGTGAAATGTGTGTATCATGCAAATACTAACCAAAGGGAGAAACAATTGGCTTAGCTATATTAATGTCAGCTATATTAATGTCATGTGAATTCAGGCAAAATAGACTTTAAGGCAAAAAACATTACTAAAGAAAAAACCAGCTTTCCTTCATGAAAAAGGGGCCAAACCATCACGAGGAAATAACAGTTCTGAACCAGTGTAACTTCAAAACCTATAGAGCAACACCCAACCAAAACAAAAGGGGAACTGAAGAAATTCACAATGATCCTGGAAGTTCTATGACACTTGCCACGGTAGGCGATAGGTCATCTGAGGAAAAACTCCATACAGAGAAAGAAAATCAAAAGAAAACACCAAATTTAAATTATTTGACACATATGGAACACTGTGCCCACACTCACCATGTATACATTCTCCGCGAGGATACATGACCGCTTCCCAAAGTTGATCATGTAACAGATTGCAAAGCAAGCCTTAGCATTCAAAGGACTGCAATTATGCAGGTTAAATGCTCTGATCGCAGTGAAATTAGGCTGGAAATATACATCAAAAGATAATTCAAAAATCACCAAATTATTTGTAAGTTAAGCAATACACTTTAAAATAATGTATCATTCAAACAAACAAAAAAATCACAACACAAAGTAGAAACGTGTTGAACTGAACATTAAGGATGCGACTCAGCAAAACGTTTGCGATACAGCCAAAGCAGTTCCTAGAGAGAAATGCATACCCTCAAGTCCATATGTTAGAAAGGGAGAGAAGATAAAAAGTATGGACCCAATTCTATCTCACAAAACTAGGGAGGAAAGGGGATTAAATGGAAGCAAAGAAAAGGAAATAAAATTATAAAAAAAAAAACCAGAATTTGATGGATTAGGAAAAAATGTAACATAGAGAAAATCATCAAAGCCACAAATTTATTCTTTGAAAATATTCATAATGTTGGTAATCCCCTAGCAATGCTATTCAAAAAAGAGTATGGGAATAAACATGTATTACCAACACTGGGCAAAAAAAAAAAA
The DNA here is from genome assembly GCF_018350175.1 of Felis catus. Classification (NCBI taxonomy): domain Eukaryota; kingdom Metazoa; phylum Chordata; class Mammalia; order Carnivora; family Felidae; genus Felis; species Felis catus. The sequence goes on from NC_058385.1 coordinate 79,256,112, forward strand.
AAAAAAGGTGGGGGGGGCGAATCACTATACAACCTCATACATCACTGATACGGGAGTAAATCGAGAAAACCACTGTGTAGCCCAAGTCAGTGGTGTGCACAAAGTTTGATGATCCTGTAATTCTGCATGGAGGGATGTGGCTTCAGGTGGTGGTTCCGGAGTCTGTATGTACATTAGAACGCCTGGCAAGCTAAAAATCAAAGCAAAACCCAACTGACAGATTAACGACATTGGAATATCCGGGCCTGGAGAGCACATGTATTCTGCCATTTTAAAAATGCTCTCGTTTTTAAATTCTCCTTAACGTATCACCAGAGTTGAGAACCACTTCCCAAGGGAAACATATATAAATATTCATAAGGAGATAAGGATATTCTTTGTAGCGTCTGCAAGAAATTAAGAAGGAAACTATAAATGTTCATCAACAGAAACATAAACAATGAATCTGGAAATTTTCAGTATTGGAATACTATTCAATTCGTTTTCAGACAAATGAATGAATGCCCCAACAGGTTGACATGGAGGCAGCTCACAAAGTAGGAAGAACAAGTCCAGTATGATACCAGTTTTATAAAGTTTTGAAAGATCCCCAAAATCTACTCCATGTTTTATTTATTTTATATATTTTTAATTTTTTATAATTAAAAAAATTTAATGTTTATTTTTGAGACAGAGAGAGTGTGAGTGGGGGAGGGGCAGAGAGAGAGGGAGACCCAGAATCCGAAGCAGGCTCTAGGCTCTGAGCTGTCAGCACAGACCCCGACGCAGGGCTCGAACTCACAAACCATGAGATCATGACGTGAGCCAGTCAGAGACTTAACCAACGGAGCCACGCAGGCGCCCCTCTACTCCATGTTTTTTTTTTAATTTTTTTTTAACGTTTATTTATTTTTATTTATTTTTTATTATTTTTTTAACGTTTATTTATTTTTTTAAAAAATTTTTTTTCAACGTTTATTTATTTTTGAGACAGAGAGAGACAGAGCATGAACGGGGGAGGGGCAGAGAGAGAGAGGGAGACACAGAATCGGAAGCAGGCTCCAGGCTCTGAGCCATCAGCCCAGAGCCCGACGCGGGGCTCCAACTCACGGACCGCGAGATCGTGACCTGAGCCGAAGTCGGCCTCGGCCGCTTAACCGACTGAGCCACCTATGCGCCCATCTACTCCATGTTTTAATTTTTTTTTTTTCAACATTTATTTATTTTTGGGACAGAGAGAGGCAGAGCATGAACGGGGGAGGGGCAGAGAGAGAGGGAGACACAGAATCGGAAACAGGCTCCGGGCTCCGAGCCATCAGCCCAGAGCCCGACGCAGGGCTCGAACTCACGGACCGCGAGATCGTGACCTGGTTGAAGTCGGACGCTTAACCGACTGCGCCACCCAGGCGCCCCATCTACTCCATGTTTTAAAGTCAGCAGAGCGCAGTAGGCGAGAACTCAGATACCGGCTTCCCTCCCAACAAGTAATCATGTGATTTCTGTGCACCTCACTGCTCCCCCATATAAAATGGGGGCCACCTCAGAAGACTGCGGTGAGGACAGGATGAGCTGACAGATGTGAAGTGATCTGGGACCATCCAATGTTACCACTGTTATAGCTCAGGCTTCCACCGTATCTATGCTTCTTAGTATCAAGCATGGAGGGTTGGTAGAACTGGGTGGTGAGTGTTGTTTTGGTTTTTTTTTCCTACATATTTAAAATATTTTGCAAGGAAAACAATTTAAGGGTTAGAGACCATGCTCACAGCTCAAGTCTTCTACCTGGATCCACTGCCTGTGTCACTCAACTGTTCACTGTAGACAGCAGTCAACCCAAGGTTCTGAATCCACATCAAGGGGAGTCTGAAAATCCCAAAGCCTTCTTGCCCCAGAGATCTTGCAACTAATTTAGCAATTGTGATATAAGAAATTAAATTCATTATGTGCATAGGAGTCATTTCTATTCCAACTGCTACAAAACTGGTCTGCAGAAGCCACAGTTTCAAAAGTCCTTTGTGAGATGCTCCTGGGTGGCCCAGTTGGTTAACCATCCGACTTTGGCTCAGGTCATGATCTCACGGTTCGTGAGTTCAAGCCCTGCATTGGGCTCTGTGCTGACAGCTCAGAGCCCGGACTTGCTTCCGATTCTGTGTCTCCCTCTCTCTGCCCCTTCCCTGCCCACACTCTGTCTTTCAAAAAATAAATAAACATTAAAAAAAATTTTTTAAGTCCTTTGTGACCCTTTAATTGGCTTCTTGTTGTGTTGGGTTGTTTTTCCTTTGCTCACCTCTCCTTCACTGACTTGCGACCAGAAAACTCAATGAGAAAACACTTCCTGGAATTCCCACCTCACTCATTATTACCACCAGACTTCATGCTGGCCGCTGAACACGTTTCTCTGCTGATCTCCTGCCCCCTTCCCTGTGCCCCACTGTCCTGGCCACACTCTAGTTTGGGTTCTGGTTTTTCCTTTTCAAACCTGCCAAGCATCCTCTCATCCCAGAGTCCTGGCACTCGCTCTGCCTGGGTCTCTCCCTACAGATCACTCTGTGGCTCACTCCTCCCTTCCCCTGGGTCTCCACTCAGACAGCAACACCCTTCCTGGCCAGCGCGTCTGAAATAGCCACTCCCCTCTATTACTCTCTGCCCAGCCTGGTTTCTTTCTCCTCCTGGCTCGCACGCAGGCCAGCCTCCTACATGCACAAGACCCAGAGCGAGGATGCAAACAGAGGCCCACGTATCTGATTATTTACGAGTTACGAGTCAAGCTGGCAAGCTGCGAATAAGATGTTTTCTATTCTCCTGCATTGACAAATAAGCAGTCGTAACCACCTACCAGGCTAAGTTTAAATTTAGGATTTTCAGATTCCTCTGAATTTTGTACCAGAAAGCAGGGAGAGTGGGGCTCTGGTTCTCAGACTGGCTCTTACTCCCTTCTATCCAGCCCGGCTTAGAGACCAAGGGAACAGGCCCCACTGTGGGGTGTCAACCACCCCGTGTCTTAGATCATGCACATTCCCATGGAAGGGGCTCTGATTTTGTCTGGGCAGAGCCTTTCAAGTGATCGGACACTGCCGCCCAGTAGATGGCTCAGGGATGGTCACGGGCAGAGATGACTACACAAAAAGAAGATGTCACACAGGCAGAGACACATTCCTGGTACAGGTCTGTGGCTCAGGATGTGAAAGAACCAGTCAAAGTCAGACAGGCAGGATGGATTGTGGGCTCTTAGTGGCACTGGGTGGCTCAGTCGGTTGAGCATCTGACTTCAGTTCAGGTCACGATCTCACAGTTCATGAGTTCGAGCCCCACATCATGCTCTGTGCTGACATCTCAGAGCCTGGAGCCTGCTTCACGTTCTGTGTCTCCCTCTCTCTCTCTGCCCCTCCCCCTCTCATGCTCTGTCTCTCTGTCTCTCAAAAAAAATAATAATAAATAAACATAAAAAAATATATATGGGCTCTTAGATCACCCGGCTAGTGTTCAAATCCTGGCTCTGTCACTTACCAGCTTTGTGACTTTGAACAAGTTATGTAACTGGCCTTTGGCTGCTCCAGAGGGTGTTTGAGGTGATTTCTCGAGTTAATCCAAGTGAGTAGAACAGGGTCAGGCAGTTATTAAACTCTGGTAGGTGTTAGGCAGTAGAGTAATGTAGCCTTGAAAGTCCTCACTCTTCCCTTCACCAAATCCTGTGATTTGTAATAGAATCAAGGGCTGATATACAAATTAAATGTCCCCTTGAAAATAAATTCTGAATTGTAGACTTTTCATTTCATAAGACTTTACAAGAAGGAGAGGAGAGTAGGCCCTGGAGCCACCCAGAAAATCTTCCAAGAGGAGCCCAGAGGAGGGGCATCGGGCTGGAAAAGGCCCCTTCATTGGAATAAGGGTTGAGTGTCCAAAGGGCAGTGTTTTGAAGGACACAGCGAATTTGGGTATTTGTGCAGTAAAGAAAAATCACATTATGCTATAGTTGTAACTTTTAACGAGCCACTTCCCTGACGAGGGAGGAGACAGATCTTCTCAATCATTCTACTTCCTGCCCCTTGACAAGGCTTTCTTTCCACCATAAGGCAGCCTCCTCTTCCAAGTGGTCGTTTGTGGGTGCTTCCGTGAGCAGCCTTATTAGGAACCCTGCCCGGAAAGCCAAGTCAAGCTTGTCCACAGAGCCACTCAGCTGCCTTGTCTAATTGGAGTTTGCTAACAACAGGCTGACGGACAATGGTCTCTGCACAGATGCCATATTGATTTCAGTCCATCCCCAAAGCCTTGCCCACCTCATGCCCAGTTATGTTCTCTGCTAATTAAACCCTGGTGTCCTTGGGATCGGACCAAGCTAGATGCAGGGCGATCTCTCTGCCCCTCTACTTCTCCCCTCGTTTCCTGAAGACCGACCTAGAGGGCAATCCAGGACTTGTGTTTGGAAAAGGCTGCTTAAGAACATGGTGAACACACTGGATTTATGATCTCAGAACTGATCTCAGGAATAAGAGCTAATGTTCAGTTATGGTGTGTGTGTGTGTGTGTGTGTGTGTGTTCACTACATGCTGCCTCCGGCTGCGTCATGGAGCTCTCTCTGCAGCAATGCTCAGCACATCAGCTCTTTCCTAACTGTCTTCTCATGGCTGTTGCCATTGGAAAGGGCCTCAGACCTCTAAGAAAATACGGTCCTCCCCCTCAATCCCCATCCCTCCCCCCCCCCACTCCATGTTCTGGCTTTTCTGTGCTTGGTCTGCCAGGTCAGTGCTGGTCATTCCCACACTTTTGTCTTTTGTTGGCTGCCTTTTTCACCCTCATGCTCCCCAGGGCATGGTCATCGTGCCCATAGTTTTACATGCTGCCTTTAAGCCCATGTTCCTAAACTCTGGCCCGAATGACACTTTTTGGGGACTGTCTTGAGCGTTGTATGAAACTTGGCCATATTCTTGGCCTCTACCCACTGGATGCCAGTGGTGCACCAGCCCCCACGGTTGTGACAACCCCAAATGTTTCTAGACACCAGCAAGAGTCGTCTGAGGGCACGACTGTCCCTGGTTGGGCACCCCTGGTGGAAGCTGGTGCCTCTCCACTCTGTGCTTGCAGAAACTAAGAACCTGAGTCTGGGAGACGATAGCTGAGCACAGCCTAGAAATCTCCATGTGGAGCCCCTGTGGGTACCCGCCCCCCGCACACAAACATACACAATTCATCTGGGTCCCCGCATCCTCTCCTTGAGCCTCTTTCTGACTCACTGACCTCACTGATCCTCCATTCTTCTGTTTTCCTCAGTGGCCCCTCAACCTGCTTACGTTTTTCTCGTACCCACCCTGTGCTCTCCATTTCGATCACCACTGTTCTGGGGCAGGACCTTGTCTTCTCTTGTCTCGGTGACAGCCTCCCTCTTCTTCCTCTATCTTCCACAGGCAGCTAGCTTAGTCTATTTGAAATCCAAATCCATGAAGAAACAATTTAAAAAAATCCAGTTGGGTCACTTCTCAGCCTACAATTTCAAAAGGGACCAAGAGCTCCCCATGCTCAGCCCCATAAAGTCCAGGTTCCTAAGTCCGGACTGCTAAGCCATCCCTGCCTGTCTTTCCAGAGACTCCCCAGTTCTTCAGTTCTTTTAATGCCCCAATGTCTGCAGTTCTACCCATAAGCCATGCACTTCTGTCTCTGGGCCTCTCTTCTCATTCTTTGTACTGCTGGGAATGTTTTTTCCTCTCCTCAACACTCAGCTACATTCTAGACCTTTTCCAAATTTGCCCAGATATCTTTTCTCCCAGGAGGGTGAGAGAAGACCTGGAACCCCAGGCCAGGTTCCCCTTCTAGGCTCCCAAAGCACCTTGTAATCACCCCCACCAGACACTTGCCACATGCCACCTTCTCCCCACATCATGACCTGTTCTCAGCACACCCAGCTCTCCAGCAGTGCCTGGCCCAGGGTGGTCTTCAGTACCTGTTTACTACCTAACCCAGCTTCAGCCCCTGGCTAATTACGTCTCATCCTGCAGCACTCACCTTGGGCATTATCTCCTTCAGACCTCAACGCCTCACTCCCCGCCATGGGGTTGAGTGCCCTTCCCCTCTGCTTTCCAAAGTCTCCTCTCTGTAGGCCTCCCATGATGTCTGTCACAGACTCTGCATGGCTGCCTTTCTCCTTCTGTCTCACCAACCATACTTAAGCTCCAGGACAGCAGAGTCTGTTGTGGGTTGAATTGGGTCTTCCCCAAAGTTATATTGAACTCCTTGCCCCTAGTAGCTAGGAATGTGATCTTACTTGGAAATTAGGGTCTTTGCAGATAAAGTCAGGTTACGGTGAGGTCATTAGGATGGGTCTGAACACAATGACTCATGTCCTTCTAAGAAGAGGAAAAGAGACACAGACACAGAGACACACAGGGAGAACACGGGACACGTGACTGACAGAGGCAGAGACTGGAGTTGTGATCAAGGACTGCCCATCACTGTTGCAGCCACCAGAAGCTACGAGGGAGGCATGGAACAGAACTTAGAACACTTTAAAAGAAGCAAACTTGGCTTGAACTTTGGACTTTTGCCTCCAGAAGAATGAGGATAGATCCCTGTTGTTGTAAGCCACCCATTTGTAGTTCTTTGTTACCCAGCCCTAGGAGTCTAGCACAGGACACACAAGCTATTCATCTTCAACACCTGCAGGGGCGTCAGGGATCCAAGGGCATTCACTGCCAACCTTGCATCCACCAGCCCTGTTTAGAGGGGCCTCTTTGAGGGCACCTGGGTGGCTCAGTCGGTTAAGCATCTGACTCCAGCTCAGGCCATCATCTCACAGTTCATGAGTTTGAGCCTGCATCTGGCTCTGTGCTGACAGCTCAGAGCCCGGAGCCTGCTTCAGATTCTGTGTCTCCCTCTTTCTCTGCCCCTCCCCTGCTCATGCTCTGTCTCTCTCTGTGTCTCAAAAGTAAATAAACATTAAAAAATTTTTAAATCTTAAAAAAAAATAGAGGGGCCTCTTTGCATGTCTGCCTTCCTTTTATTTTTTTATGACTATTTCAACTAAATGTTAAGTTGTTCCTCCTGCATGAAAACTTCTTCTATCAAGCGGGACCATTAATGTAAACTTCTCACCTACCCTGAGCTTACCAGTAATACCCCAAAGGCTCTGAAGGGAAAGAGCATCTCACTCAAGTGAGGACAAAAGCTTCCAGAATTTCCCCCAAAGTCCTTGCCTCATCAATCCCAACCGTCTACATGGTCATTGTTCTTTCTGAGAATAGATTCTCTTTGACATAATTAATTCCCCAGGCCTGCCTCTTGCCTCAGCATTTATTCATTCATCCATTCAACAAATATTTATCAAGAGATACTGTATTCCAGACATTTTTCTAAATGCTAAAACCACTAGGGATAGAGCAGTAGACAAAAATAATCAACAATCCCAGCCCTCCTAGGATGTACATTCTGGAAAGTAAAGCCAAACAGCAAACAAGCCAAAAGTTAGGAAAATATATAGTATATTTTGTATAATATTATATAATAATATATACTATATTATGTATATGATATCATATAGGTTCGTGGAGAATACTAAATCAGAAATGGCGAATAGGAGGTGCACAGGGGTGGCTCCATTGGTTAAGTGTCCGACTTCAACTTAGGTCATGATCTTGCAGATTGTGAGTTCGAGCCCCACGTTGGGCTCTGTGCTGACAGCTCAGAGCCTGGAGCTGCTTCAGATTCTGTGTCTCCCTCTCTATCTCTGCCCCTCCCCTGCTCATGCTCTATCTCTCTCTCAAAAATAAACATTAGAAAGAAAGAGAGAAAGAAAGAAAGGAAAGAAGGAAGGAAGGAAGGAAGGAAGGAAGGAAGGAAGGAAGGAAAGAAAAGAAAGAAAGAGAGAAAAGAAAGAAAAAGAAAAAGAAGGAAGGAAGAAAGGAAGGAAGGAAGGATGGAAGGAAGGGCAGATAGGAAGTTTTGAATGGAGAGGCTGTGTCCACCTGACTGTCTTAGCCACTTTTCCATAGAGTGATAACCAACTGCCGGGTCTCATTGGCTTGTGAGAGCGGCCACTGCTTTCTCTTTGATGGGCCTCTAGGCCAGCCAGTTGCTATTCTGGGCCTACTTGGACTTAGCTGGGTTCCGTTGGTCTCCTCAGGTCAGGACTCAGAGTGGGGGGCAGACTCTAGGATGGCCCCCAATGACCTCAGCATCTCGTCTCGATATTTACACCCTGGGGTAACCTGGCCTGGACTTAGCGACTCGCTTCTGATGGATGAACAGGGCAAAAGCAATGGGACAGCACTTCTGAGAGTAGGTTACAAAAGACTGCCTCTTCTGTCTTGCTTGTCCTTTCTTATTCTCTCTTTCTCTGCATCCTCCCTCTGGAGGAAGCAGCTGCCATGCTATGAGCTGTCCCACAGAGAGGCCCACATGGCAAGGAACTGGTGTCCCTGGCCAACAACCAGTGAGATTCTGAATGTCTGACTCAGGATGAGTCAGTAAATGAGTGCTCTGTGCTCAACAGGCCAGTGGATGACGTGAGAGGGGTCGACAGTGCCTCTAGATGGGAACGAAAGCACAGACACCTTCCAGAAGGTGGCATCGTACTAGGGTGGAGGGACACAGAAACATGTATTTTTCACAAATTTATTCTAGGCAAATCAGGTGCTGTTTTATTTCTTTTTTGGAAAGAGTGAAGTATGATCAAGACAGGAGATTCTTTTTAAAAAGATTCCCCACTAAGGAGCTGTTTTTATTTTGAGTTCCTTTGCTAATGTGTACTGATCAGATACCTTGGGTGTCTTTTTCACCACGGTTTTATTATTGTTTTTCTTTCATGTGGAACTTCAAATATAACACTTGCTACTTTGCAAAAAAAAAAAAGTCTAGTTTTTATGATACTCAGGCACAAGCTTAAGATAAATCTCTCAGGATGGTTTCAGGGCCGGCGTGGGTGGGGGCAGGGCAGCCCCTGAAAGGCACTGGGACCAAGCTTGGCACGGGCAGGTGGACTTGAGGTGCAGGACCCCTGCTGGGGGACCGGCTGCAGTTGGTCCCGCAAACTGAAACTCGGGATTTCTAGTACGAGAACCCGTGTTCAGGTCCCAGCTCTGCTGCCTCGCCTCTGTGTGGGCTTTGGCAAACCCCTTCATCTCTCTGGTTAATTCTGCTGACCCCAAAATGGCTAAGCATGACGGTACTGTTTGCGTCTCCAGGTTCTGATAGATTTTAAATCACGTGTTGTATAAAAAGAACCTCAGATGTGGCCCTCGAACCCAACACGACGATGCAATGGTTATTAAGTAGGAAAAGATAGGCAGAGCTTGCTGGGACAACGAAGACGTTGCACAGACATTGGGCCCTGCTGGTATTAGAACCCCAGGAGAGGGTTGGTTGCCCCTTCCCAGGGGGCACAATGCTGTTGAGTGGGCACTGCGAGTTCTGACCCCTGAAGGGAAGAATCAGAGTCGACCCTTTTGAAACATGACGGAGAGTGTCTTCCAGCCTCGCTGGGTTCCTGGACCATTCCTAACCCTGTTCGCCATTTTATCTTTCTCCTTCCTCCGCTTCCTTATTTCTTTCTCATTTATCATCCTTCTTCCCTGTGGCCGTCGAGGAGGTGACGGCTTGGGGGGACTTGCCCATCCACTGCAAGGGCCACTGTCTCCTGGCAGCCGCCGGCTGTAGCTCCTTTGGATGGCAGCGACGGAGCAGGGCAGTGAGTGGGGTCTGCCATGTTCACCCAATGGGGCTCGTCTTTGCTCCAGACCTCTGCGTGGACTGGTGGAGCCTCCGGTTCAGACCCACCTTGCAGACGGAGATGCTCTCTGCTCGGCTCTGCATCCTCTGCTTTCCTGTCTCAGGTGTCAGACCTGTACTGGGGTCTGAGTGCTTTCCTCCCCAATCCCACTTGGCCCCATTGACCTTGCACGCGTTCCCCTTCCCACCCCCACCCCGGATAAGCGTCTCCTGTGCCTAACCCCATGTCAGTGTGTGCATACCGAACTGACCCATTTTCCTTCTGCACCTGCTTCCCTTCCTTCTTTCATTGGACATCAGCTATGGTGCTCCACACAGGTGTAGGTCGTGCACCCCCAGCAGGCAGATCAGTGACACCATCTGGTGACGGGAGGGCTGGCCAGCTGGGACCTCAGGAGCCGCAGAGAGGTCATCTCAGGATTGAAAACGCCAAGCGGGTGGTCATGTTCTGAGCAGTTAGAGGTTGCTGCCAGCACCCCTTTGCCAACGCCATTTGCCTTTCAAGGTGGTGATGGCACCCCAGGCCCAAGAGTCATTCCCCCAGAATCTATTCTGGACCATAGGGGTCTCTGGGACTGACTTGATCAGGGAGTCAGGAGGGCGGTGTGGAACTTTGGCTACAGTATAGTCACATCTCCTCTTCTTGAGTTTTCCCCGAGGCCCCACTGGTGCCTTAAGCGTTCACAGAGTGAGTTCGCTCCCCAGTACTTAGTGCCTTTTGGTCCCACCTCCCCTCAAACCAGCCCCAGAGAGAGTCTGATTGGCACAGTGGTGGCTAAGATGGAAAACCTTCCAAAGGTTTCAGGAATTTTTGAGTGACAACTGATCTCACCCAGAGGGTATGCGCATGTTACCAAGGGTGAAAGACAAGGTCTGAAACCAAAGGAAGGAATTTCAAACAGCCTGAGCCCAGATCCTGCGGGACCACTGGGATTGGTGTGTTCTGCCTGGTGCTTCTCAGGTCATGATTTCTCTTCACCGTTTTCTCCCTGCCTCTCAGGAGGGCAAGAGACCCGCACTTGTGGACGACCGGCTCTGTGTGCAGCACGCCTCTGAGCTGCTAAGCATGATCTTACTCAAACTTTGCAAGGATCCTCTGAGGCAAGTATTAAGAAATCTTGAGGAGGGAGGTTGTTTTGGTTTTTTGGTTTTGTTTCAGGTGAGAAGAGAGCGTTGTGGTCAAGTGACTTGCCGGGGGTGACAAGGCAGTGGCAAAACTGGACCGGGGACCCAGGTCTGGCTGACATCCACCTCAGGGTCTCTCCCCAGGGGGCTTTCACAGACCTTCCTGAATACAAGGAGCGCCTGAGGTGCATACCCAAAATGGAGCTTCCGAGGGCCCCTCCAGGCATTCGGAAGCAAGTCTGGGAATCATGCACCCCAGGGTGGTGGCCCCAGGCCCAGGTCCCCAGCAGCAGATTCAGAGGCAGAAATACGGGGCAGGACACTCACTGGGAAGGGCTCTCGGGATCCTCACCTGTAGGAAAGGATGCAGGTCAGGCTGTAAACGTCTTCAGTGGGGGAACCTGCTGGAAACTCTGAGGCTGGGATAACCCATCAGAACTGGCCTGAGCTGGTCAGAGGGGCCAGACTTTCCACCCCTGCCTGAGCAATCAGTCACCAGTGAGTTGGCCTGGGTGTGCCCGGGGACGGGCAGCGCTGTTCGGCCGAAGCAGTCCCCAAAACGTCAAGAGTGGAGAACTGGTAACCACCACCTCCCCAGCAGCTGGCAAAACAGATCCTTTAGTGCTGAAGGGGAATTTGAGCAGGGCCAGAGCGTCCACCACAGGAACGACTGTATAAAAGCCACAGAAATCGTGATACGAAGTCCCAACGGTTAACGTACAGCAAGTGTATAGATTTTCTTGTCCTCACGGGTAGTTTGAGGCCAGTAGGGGGCAGCAAAGAGCTGGCCAGGGGCTGCTATGCAAGTGTTGCCTGGATGGCTTTAGGAAACTTCCTCTGCCTGCCTGGAGGATGCGGGCAGTGGGGCTGTAGAAGACAGGATGCCTTATTAAGGGGCTCTCCTCCTTGCAGCCATGCAACGAGTTCCTTAGCCTCATTATCCACAGCTGAAAAACTGTGGGATGTGGTAGTACCCACCATACAGTGTTCTCACGTCAAAGAGTTGAAAGATGTACAATGCTTGCTTAGCACGATGCCTGATAAATAATGCCTTGTCACTGAACCTCATTAGACTTGTTGTTTTCACCATACTTCAGAGATATTTGTCATTCAATTGGGAGGCTATGGTGACAGGTTGTACACATGGCGAAGAAGATGGTGGGGCCATTTGTAGAGACCAGGTGGGGAAGGGGAGGAGCAGGTGTGCAGGGAGAGGAGGAGGTCAGCCCAGAAGGTAGACATTCTGGAGTCAGTGTTCAGGTAAGGATGGAGATATTAGGGATCTGAGAGTCGATGGCATATTGGAAATGATTATGCCAAAAGGATGTATGAGGTCATCCAGAGGCATGACCGATCAAATAATTAAGCATACAGTCAGAATTGAGTTTCAGAAGAGAAAAAGGCTGAAGAAGGAACCAGGGGGATGCTGACATTTTAAGAGTGTTGAGAGAGGGGAAGGGCAGCCCATGGTTGAGAATGAAGAGGAAGCCAGGCAGGTGTGAGGACAGGTGAGGGTCAGGCAGGTGTGAGGAAGGCAGGTGAGGGTAGTGGTCCGGTAGCCAGGCGAGGAAGGTTTTCACTAAGGAGAGGTAGCCTGAAAAGTAAAGCAGGCACAGATGTCAGGCCGGATGGGGCTGGAGAGAAGTGATGGGCAACCTTCCCAAGAACAAACTTAGTGAGGGCAGAGGCCCAACTGTACAGGTCCAGGAGCCAGTGAAGGAGAACTGGTGGATGCATTCAAGGGAGGCATGCAGGTGAGAAGCCTAAAGATTGTATTAAGTAGGCAGTGGGGAGGGAGAGACAGATGGATGGATGGGTGGGTGGGGGTGGACGATTAGATAGATGGACAGACAGGCTGCCTATGGTTTAAATCTCATTTGTCAAGTTGTTCTTCTAAGCACTGACCTGTGTTATGAAACTTAACTGTATGAGATGTATACTATTAGTCTATTTTCCTATTCTTATGCTAATAGAACTCTGTTCTGATTGTCTCATCTTTGTAATAAGATTTCATATCTGACTTCTTTGGCCCTTTTCTCTCCATATAGGTTTTAGAATAAACTTAAGTTCCAAGCGAAAAAAAAAAAAGGTAGGCGATTTGGCATTAAATTTTTAGATTAAACATAATCAGAATCTTAGAGTGAATCTACTCATCCATGAACATAGTATATATCACCATCTTTGCATTTCTGGGAGAAGATGTTCTCATTCAAAATTGATTAAAAAAAAATTAAAACAAATTACCCTAACCTATTTTAACATAGGGCTATGTCAAGAGCCTTTCTTTATAAGTGTTTTCTAAAAGATATCACTTGTCTTCAGGAAAAAACCACATAGCCAATCATCTCCTTCCCCTATTTAAAATCTTTCAGTGGCTCTCTGTTGCCTACTAAAGACAAGATCCTTTGATGTACACGCATGGTTCTTCAGGACATGATCCTTAAATTGCAAATTCTCTGCTCATCTCTGGCCCCTTTTCTTTGTTCATTGTGGCTAACCTGTCATCAATGCCTTAAAATATATTTATTTTATATTATAATAACACTTGATATTTATTTTATTTATTATATATAGACTATATATAACTATATATGTGTGTGTGTGTAGAGTTGACCCCAAGAATCTTTCATCCAGATGATCACAATGGGCTCCTGAACAGTTACCAAAATGATACTGTAAAATACAATTCAGTTTATGTCACTCCCAAATCCTTCAATTGGCCCAGTGGTATGCTGTAGTCTGTTCATACTGGCTTCTGAGTGAATTGTTAATACTCAGAAGTCTCACAAGCCAATTGTTAAGCTGTTGTTTGCTTGGAAATGATCCTGGTGGGACTACTTACTCTAGAAAATAAAAGGGCAAATTCTACAAATCAGTGAATTTTGTGTTTGAAGCCAGGTTTCCAGCACATCGCTGAATATACCCTTTACCCATGAGATAAAGACCACAGCCCGTAATCAAGTTTCTACCTATGTCCTAGCCAAACCGTAGCTCCGAAAGCTTTTATACTTATTTGATTTTGCACGATCTTCCTTCTGACTGTAATGTACTTCCTTTTCCCAGCTCATATGCACCGCTGCCTAGACTCAGTTCAGTGTTTATCCCCTAAGGAAGCACAGGATCCCTCTTGCCTGTACCTGTACAAAAAGTACTTCTAACATGACGCCTAGTCATTGGTCTCTGTGTCTGTGTTCTCCTTAATCTGCAAGCTTCTGGAAGGCAGGCCCTCTTTGTTGTTCATCTATTTATTCCTGTGGTTAGTCCAAGCATACTTCAGAGCTGTTACAAGTTTGGTTTCAGACTCCTGCAATAAAGTGAATATTGCAATAAAGTGAGTCAAATGAAAAATTTCCCCAGTGCATCTAAAAGTTACGTTTATCCTCTACTCTAGTCTATTAAGTATGCAATAACACTGTGCCTAAAAAATGTACAAAGTTTAATTAAAAAATACCTTATTGCTAAAAAATGTTAACCATCATCTGAGCTTTCAGCAAGTTGCAATCACTGGTCACAGATCGCCATGACAAAAATAATAATGAAAAAACCTAAACTAGGGGAAGAATTACCAAAATGTGACACAAAGACCCCACGTGAGTGGACACAGTTAGAGAAATGGCATTAATAGACTTGTTCAACACAGAGTTACCACAAACCTTCAATTATAAAACACGCAGTATCTGGGAAGCGCCATAGAGTGAAACGTAATAAAGTGAGGTATGTCTGCACGTTGTCTAGCACGTGACAGGTGGTACGGAAACGTTGGCCAGCTAGGAAAGGAGTTAATAAAAGATCTTCCCCACCTTTTTTTAAGTGCCCATGTTTCCTTCACGCTCGCCTACTTTCCCAGACTTTGTTCCTTCCGTGTCCCCCAGATCTGCCCTGTAGAGAGGAGTACGGCATAGCACTGCCCCCAATCCCACACTTAGCCATAAAGCAGGACGGGTGAATCAACCCCAAGTCCAGACAGAAAGCAAACTGAATGGGAATTCTGTCTTCCCATCTTACTGGAAAGTACTGGAAATAATTGCTGGGGCAAAATTGTTGAAAGAGGCTGTTCTGATTATCTATTGCATGAGCTACCCCCAAATTTGGTGGTTTGAAAGAGCCATTTTGGGGGCACCTGGGTGGCTCAGTCGGTTAAGCATCTGACTCTTGATTTTGGCCCAGGTCATGACCTCACAGTCATGAGATTGAGCGCCGAGTCAGGCTCTGCACTGGCAGCGTGGAGCCTGCTTGGGATTCTCTCTCTCTCCCTCTCTCTCCCTCTCTCTCTCTCTCTCTCTCTGCTCTTCCTCCCCATGCTCTCTTTCTCTCTCTCAAAATAAATACCTAAACTTAAAAAAAAAAAAAGAGACATTTTTTTTTCTCACAACTGTGTGGGTCAGGAATTCAGGAAGGCCTAGACTCTGCAGGTTGACTCTTACCCATGTGGCCTCCAGTGGTGTGGCAGTGGGGTGGGGGGTGGGGGAGGCCTCGTTTGCTTCCAGGTTGGCATCTTCACTCACATATTCAGCATCTCTGTGTTCTCTGGCCTCTCTGTCTCCACATGACATTTCATCTTCCAGGGCTTCTCCATGTGGCTTGGGCTTCTCACAGCATGGGGATCTCAGGATAGTTGTCCTTATATGGCGGCTGCCTTCCAGAAGAACAAGGCAGAAGCTGCCAGTCTTCTTAAAAAGTGGCCCCAGTGACCATTGGGCCACCTCTCATGCACTCTATTGGCAAAAGCAGTACTGGGCCAGACGGGCTCAAGAAGATGGAAATAGACTCCATTTTCTTTTCTTTTAATCATTTTTTAATGTTCATTTATTTTTGAGAGAGAGAGAGAGCATGAGCAGGGGAGGGGCAGAGAGAGAGAGAGGGGGAGACACAGAATCTGAAGCAGGCTCCAGGCTCCGAGCTGTCAGTACAGAGGCTGACGCGGGGCTCAAACCCACGAACCGTGAGATCATGACCTGAACCGAAGTCGGACGTTCAACTGACTGAGCCACACAGGCGCCCCAACGCCATTTTCAATGAGAAGGGTATAAAACACTTCATGTCTCTCTTTAATCTTCCACAGAGGTGACTCACTTTTGTCTCTCTCTGATGGAAATTGGATAGCAAGGCTACACTGAAAGGAAAACATGAAGCCCGGAGCACCCTCTGCGGAATCAGTTACTATTTCCAACCAGGTGGAGTGAAACCTGGCACCAGACATTTAATCAAATCCCAAAAGAAAGTGCTGAACTCAGTTTTTTCTAACATTGACCTGCAATCCATCTCAGATGACTTAACCTCCGGTAATTCTGTAAGTCACAAAAGTAGGCAGAATCTGTTCTCTGAGTGTCAGAGAAAAAGTGTTGCCTCTCCTGAGGTGACCAGGGAGTCCAGGAGCCATCCTCGCTGTGTCAGAGAAAATAGAAAGAATCGAGCCATCTAGAGGAGATCGGGATGAGAAGACGTGGCATGTAAACCATTCACACAAACTGCTGAAAAGGGAAGGCAGCAGAAATAAGCACACAGAACAGACAAAAGCCATTTTTTCCAGACATTGGATGTCAAGGCTTTAATGTGTTTCCTTGAGGAATATAAACTTTAATCACTAAAGGATTTTTATGCTTAGAGATCACTGTATTAGTCAAGGTTAAACAGGAAACACGGAGACTCAGTTCAAAGGGATGAATGATAATTGTGGAGAAAGTAGCCTGTTAATAAAGATGAAGGAAGCATTGTGCAAAATCACAGGAGATGGTGAGACAGGAAGGTACAAACAATGGAAAGAAGTCATTGTGACCCTGTCGATGAGGGTAGGAAAGGAAGGCACTAATGCTGGAAGACAACAAGACCAGAATCTGTAGGGAAGGGCCGCCTGATGGAGTTTCTGCGTAGGAACAGGGCTTCAACCAAGACCCAACTGTGGTCCAGCAGGGATTCTCCCGCCCCAGGTGAGCTGTCAGTGACTGCAGCCACCTGAGCAAACTCAGGCCGAACCTGCAGAAGACTGGCCAGTTGAGCCCATTGCAAATTGCTGACCTACAGAATCTTATATTCCCAGAAAATTTGGTGAAATTTCTAGGGGCCAGTAGTGTGAGGCACATTGATATATTCCTTCCAAGGTGAGCTACGCATTTCTCTCTCTGGCCCCCCTACCCATGAGAAGGCACAATACCTAGTGGGTCTCCTTGGGTCTTAGAGGCAACATATACTGTATTTGGTCAAGCTGCTCTGACCCGTTTTCCAAGTAACATAAAGGGTGCCCACTTTGATTAACCAGCAGAGGAAGAAAGGCACTGGATCTGGTCAGGGCTGTCATTCAAGCTGCTGTAGCCCTTAGGCCATATAACCAGCAAATCTGATGGTGTTTAAAGTGCCTGTGGTAGATACTGATGCTTTGTGGAACCCTGAGCAGGTCTCATAGAAGAATCCCAGCATAAACCTTGAAGAACCTAGAGTGAAGCTCATCCTCTCCAGATACTATTCTGTTGACAGTTCCTGGCTTGCACAGGCCCTAGTGGACAACAAATGCCCATCCATAATTCTCCAAATGACTAGGCAACCCCAGGTGTCCACCACGAACTGGATGTTGTCTGATCCAACACGTTACAATATTTGCCGTGCCCTGTAGCACTCCATCATCAAGTGGGAATGGTAGATACAAGATTGGCTTCCCAGGTTCTGAACTCAAGTGAATCTCATGGACAAGTGGCTCCAATTCCCATAACTTCTATGCTTGCTGTATTCCCTCCTTTCCCTCAGGTGGGCACCCATTGCTTCATGGGCAATTCCCTACGACCAATCAGCTGAGGAAGAAAAAATTCCAGCCTTGTTTACAGAGAGTTCTGCACAAGGTTGTGGCACTATCCAAGAATGGGCAGCAACAACATCTCTGCCACATTGAGGAGCTGACCCAGAGGACAGTAAAGGCACTAAAGAAGCCCTCACAATGGCCAGAACTGCCGGCGATGCACCTGTGGCCCTTCAATTTGCCTGAAAGAAGAGATTGTCGGAGATCTCGTGAACACTGGCTCATGAACACTGACTAAGTCTGGCTGGACCTGAAAGTAAGGTGGTTGGAAAATTTCTGACAAGAAGGTCTGTGGGAGAGGAATGTACATAGACCTCTCTGAATGTTTACAACCGTGAGGATGTTTGTCTCATGTGTGAATGCTCACTAAAGAGCAATCAACGGTAGATCTGAACGATCAGGTGGATGAAATGACTAATTCTAGGATGTCAGTTCATCTCATTCCAAAGTCACCCTATTTAAGCAATGGGCTCCTGAACAGAGGGCATGGTGGCAGGGATGGAGATTCTGCTTCGGCTCAGCAACATGGACTTACATTCATCAAAGCCAATCTGGCTGCTGTCGCTACTGAATGCCCAACCTGCCGACAGGAAGACCAACAATAGGCTCCTAATTTGGCTCCTTTCTCCTAAGGGGACCAGATTGCCACTTGGTGGCAGGTTGATTAATAGAACCACTTCCATCATGAAAGAAGCAGCACTTTGTTCTCTCTGAAAGAAAGACTTCCCTGGATGTGGATTTGCCCTTTCTGTCCACAGTGTTTCTGCCCAAACCAGCATCTTTGGACTCATTAGCTACCTATTGACCATCATGGTAATCCAAACTTCATTATTTCTGACCAAGCAAGATCTCGTAGCAAATGGAAGTTAGCAACGGGCTCAAGTGCATGTAAGTTACCAGTGTTACCATGGTCCCATGGATCAGCTCGCTGTACAGAATGGTGATATGGTTTTTGAAAGTCTCTGTTTGGTATCGGGGCAGTGGGCAACACTCAGAAGGGATGAGGTATATGCTCAGAATCAGCAATTGATATCCAGTAGTTTCTTCCTTGCCAGGACTTCCAGGTCTGGATACAAGGTGGAAATAGGAGTAGTTCTTCACATTTTCCCTTAATGATCCACTAGCCATGTTTTTGTAACCCATCCCTGCAACTTTCCACTTTCCTGCTCAAAGAGTCTTTAGTTCCCAAGGGGCGTCTGGGTGGCTCCATCAGTTGAGCATCCAACTTTGCCTCAGGTCATGATCTCACAGTTCGTGGGTTTGAGCCCCACGTTGGGCTCTGTGCTCACAGCTCAGAGCCTGGAGCCAGCTTTGGATTCTGTGTCTCCCCCTCTCTCTCTGCCCCTCCCCTGCTCATGCTCTCTCTCAAAAATGAATAAACATTAATTTTTTTTTAAAAAAGAGTTTAGTTCCCAAGGGAGGGATGCTTCTATCAAGGGACATAGTAACCATTCCATTGACCTGGAAATTTGGTGGGACACTGAATCAGAAGGCAAATATAGGGCTGTTGTGTGGGCTGGGCTGCTTGACCCTGACTATCAAGGGGACTGGGGGCTGCTACCAAACAACAGGGGCAAGGAGAAATATGTCTGGAATGCAAGAGATCTGGGTACCTCTTAACATTCCTTTATCCCTTAAGGAAAGTTGATAAAATATTGCAAAACACAATACTGACAAAACTGAAAACAGTATAGCCATTTCAAGAATTAGGGTTTGGATCATCCCACCAATTAAGGAACCATAAGCATCTGAGGTCCTTGCTGAGGGGAAAGGGAAAATTCACAGGCTGTAGATGATGGAAGTTTGTAAGTGCTAGCAACAACCCGTGGCCAGTGTCAGAAATGAGGATTGCTAAAGTTTTGGGTCTTTCTTTCTTGCTCTTATATAAGCAAATTTGTGTAATATTAACCAGATCTCTCTCTCTCTGTCTCTCCCTCTCTCTGTCTCTCTTCCATTTTCCAACTATTTAGCCTAAGATATATTCTTAGCAGTCAACCTTGTCTCGCAGGAAGTGAGATACAGGCTATCAAAGGGGAGTATGACTCAGCTAAAATGGCAATGGATACATCAGATGGATAACTTGAACACATAGAACTTTGAATTCTCCTTTGGAGAGAGAGTTAGCATGTTTTCACTTGCACAAGGTTAGATGCTTCATTTTAGGAAGAAGCAGGATTTTGCTTGTCTTTTCACTTGGAGAGTAAATGTGTTAAAGAGGCTGTCAAGGAATGGACAGTGTTGAAGTAGACCGTGCTGATTTTGCTGAGCTGGGGATTGGGTTCCCCATAATTTTCTCCTCTGAATGATTCCAGGTTAGAGTTGTCCTAAAGAAGAACATACTCAAGGTCTGGAAGGAGAAGTGCCTGAGCCGCCATAACTCTCTGGAGTGGTTGTGGATGTGACAGAAAGACGCAAAGATGCCCTCTGGGCTCCAGGCCATTCACACTCTCCTCCACCCTGGCCAGCTCTTCCTCCCTCTCTGCTGACCCACAGCAATTCTGGGGCCCCCAGGAGAAGCCCACTTGTGGTCACGCACAGACTGCTGTATGGGCTCTGCCCTTCAGCACCACTTTGGAAGCAGGACAAACAAGTCTCAGATTGACTGGTTAGTGCCTCCTTTTCTGACTTCTGGACTCACATTCTGCACCTGCTCCAACAAATGACGAGGTCTAATTCTGATAATGAAGTCTTTATTCCCTTGTCTCAGAGTGACTCTGCTCCCTTGAATGAATTCTGGCTTCTGGATGGGGTCAGCCAATGGAGAGCAGCAGACAAGACCAGAAGAAGGAAGGAAAAGTGGGTCAGGGAATACATTTCCTGGTCCCCCCACCCCGTGCTGCTGAGTCACTCTGGATCAACCAACCTAAGGTACAGCTCCCGTGGGTCAGTCTGTCCTCAGAACGCCTCTGTGTTCCACTCCCTGCAATTGTTCTGCAGGTCTTGGGATGGGCCAGACTTGTCTATAGCCCTGAGCCCCGAGGCTCTGCACCGCCCCTGTTGGTTTTGCTTCACCCTGCCCACACCTCTGTAAACATTTGCTGCAGCAAATTCTCCCGAATTTTAGGTATGCTTCATTGACCTAAATGAAAAGTGTCCAACTACACAAGTCTTAAAGAGACTCCTAAGAGCCAACCTTTGTGGCTTTGGGTCAGGTGATGGATGGTTCCTTGGAGGTGATAACAAAAGTACAGTTGGACTTCAAAATGTAAGACTTTTGTGCTTCAAAAGACACCATTAAAAAGTAAAAACACAACTCATGGAATGGAAGAAAACATTCGAACATCATATATCTGACAAAGGTCTAGTATCCAGAACACATATATCTTAAAAAATATTACTCAACAATAAAAAGACAAGCAACCTAGTTAAAAACAGGCAAAGCACTTGACTCGATATTCCTCTCATACAGTTACATAGATTGTCAATAAACACAGGAAAAGATGCTCAGTGCCATTAGTCATCAGGGAAATGAAAAACAAAAACACTCTGGAATACTACGTCATGTTCCCTAGGGTAGATGAAGTAAAACATAAGGATAATAACAAGTATTGATGACGAGGTGGAGAAATCGGAGCTCTTCTACACCTGCCGTGGGGGGAGTGATACAAAGCCCTTCTTTCTCCAAAGGTCAACCCTGAGTTGCCATATGACCCCGCAGCTCTACTCCTCGGCTTATACCAGGGAAAATGGGAACGCACAGCTGCACCAAAGCCTGTACGTTGGTGTTCATAGCAACATTATTCGTAAAAATCAAAAAGTGCAAACGATTGAAACGTACATCACCTGATGGGTAGATGAGCAGAATGGGACGTGTTCATACCACAGGATATTGGCGATAAGAGGCAGGGGACGCCTGGGTGGCTCAGTTGGTTAAGTGTCTGACTCTTGATTACCCCTCAGGTCATGATCTCACAGTTGTAAGGTGGAGACCTGCCTCGGGCTCTGGGCCGGGCATGGAGCCTGCTTGAGATTCTCTCTCTCTGCCCCTCCCCTGCCTTGCTCCTGTACTCTCTCTCTCTCTCTCTCTCACTCAAAAAACAAAAGAAGAGAAAAAAAGAAAAGAAAAGAAAAGAAAAGAAAAGAAAAGAAAAGAAAAGAAAAGAAAAGAAAAGAAAGAAAAGAAGAAACAGTAAAGTACAGATACACACTACAACATAGACCAACTTGTAAACCAGTGGACTATGTGAAGAATCCAGTCAGAAAAGACCACAGATGATAGGATTTCATTTATATGAAATCTCCAGACAGATCACTACATAAAGTGCTTGCCAGGGACTGGAGGGAGGGGAAATGCAAAATGATTGCTCATGGGTGCGGGATCTCTTTTTGGAGTGATACAAATGTTCCAAAATTAAATAGTAGTGATGGTTGGACAACTGTGCGAATGTACTAAAACCTGCCGAATTAAACACTTCAGAAGGGTGAATTTTATGGGATGTAAGTTACATCGAGATAAACCAGCTATTTAAAGAAATTAAGCGTACCACCTTTTTCCTGTTGGGACCCTGACCGCCAATGGTTGAAATAACGGACGTGTCAGCCTATTTTATTATAAAAGCTGGTTTCACCCATGTGACTGAACCTGACATCATAACTACATCGTGAACGTCAGGAAAACAAAAAAGAGGTTTTAGAGAGTAAACTCAAACTTCTCAACTGTGCTGTACAAGGCACACTTTCAACGTTTATTTATTTTTGGGACAGAGAGAGACAGAGCATGAACGGGAAAGGGGCAGAGAGAGAGGGAGACACAGAATCAGAAACAGGCTCCAGGCCCTGAGCCATCAGCCCAGAGCCCTATGCGGGGCTCGAACTCACGGACCGCGAGATGGTGACCTGGCTGAAGTCGGACGCTTAACCAACTGCGCCACCCAGGCGCCCCCAAGGCACACTTTCATAGTTTAACAATGACCAAAAATAAGTTTTCATAATATTACCTGGCCATGCAGACATATCACATCTAGAATTCCTGAATATCAGCCCTGGAAAGAAACAGCACTCTCGATAGTGAACCAGGATACATTGCCCCGTCGTGGTTTCGTGGGGAAAATAGATCCTGAATGAGAAGCTGCTATTCCCAGGACACAGGAATTGGGTCCAAACGCTATTGATGAGAAACTACGTGATTTTATGGAGACGATCATGAGCGAGGACTTAAGAGTTTGGGGTTCTTCTTCTCGCCACAAACAAAACTTGAGCCACTACGTGCATAACAGGGGAGGGGCGGGAGGAGGTTGAAGGAGTCAAGAGCCTGGACCTTGGGGGGCAGTGCCTAACACTGGCTGGGCTCCTTCACAGGGACCAGCTGGGACCTCCTCACACGGTGAGGGGCTACCCTGCCATCTCGCAGGTGGGGGCTCTGCAGACCGTGGCAGGAAGCCCATACAACAATGCCCCGTGGGGTCCTGGAAGGCAGCCGGGCCATGTGTTCATCACTCATTAGCTGTGCAAACTTGGGCAAGTCTCTGGTCCTCCCAGAACCTCAGTACCCTTGTCTGTCAACTACAGTAAATAAAGTCACCATTGCAGGGCCATCCCGGAAGAGTAAATAAGATAGAACATATGTGATGTGCATGGCACAGTGTGGGTGGCGCTGTGCTTGGGATGTGATTCCCGGCAGATGTCCCCGCCCCGCTTCCCGGTCTCTCAAATGAGGATGTTGAACGAGGTCAGTGACAACTAAACTGGACATCCACCCATTTAATCAAGGAAGTTGTTTACAATGGAGACCCCTGGGGCCAAGTCCAGGTCTCCTGGCCTGGAATGTGCAGGGGCAGGAACTGGGAGCCTGTATTTGCAAACGAGCACCCCAGGGAAGTCTAATCCTCAGATGGCTCCAGGAGGAGGTTGGGAGCTACAGGGCAAGATGCCCTCTAAGCCTGGGGCCTGCGAGCCCGGGCTCTGGGCCGTGTGATGGTCCGGAGGTCACCTCTGCAGACTAGCTATTTTCAGATCCACCTCCCGGGCCTCTGGCAGTGTCTGTGCAGATTACACTGGGCGCCTGCTCTCTGCTTCTCTCTGCTTCCTAATCTAATTATCACAACAACCAGATGTGACAGGCTCCCTCTCAGACCCATTTAATAGCCTCCAAAGGCACCGCTCAGTGTTCAAGCTTTCTCTAATTTTCCCCTCCCTCCTCAAGCTGGACACCTTGGCTCCTGGCACCTTCCCTATGCCAATTAGCAGTGAAGTATCCTTCTGACAAAGTAATCCGATTATTGGGTGCTGAATAGCAACCACAGACTGTCACAATCAAATCCTCGTCCCCAGATCTCCAGGGAAAAGAAAATCAGCATTCTCCAGGGTCAGCCTCCCAGAAAAGGACAGCATCTATTTTGGAGAGCCGTACTCTGAGCACTGTTGTGAGACCGTGCCTCTCCGTACCTTCGAAAATGCGGTGGATGTAAAAAATCTCTTTCCCAGAAAAAACGCACATGTGCGCCTTGATTCAATTCCAGTTTCCAGAGCTCATGGCCCCTTGGAGACCATCCTGGACCCTGGCCGTCCGTTGTCTCCTCTGTGGCTGACGTGAACCGTCCAGGCCCAATCTGTGGCCCAGAAGCTCACCACGCATGGTTATTCCCTTCCCTACCTTTCCCTATTCCCGAATTTCCCTTCCTTTCCAGAACAGTAAGTGGGAAATTCCCGTTCCTGGCCTTGCCTCAACGTGTTCTTTACACTTTGCAATATGCCTGCCAGTCTTCCTATGTCCGGAAGGTGCCTCTGTTATTTGTCATGCCGTGCCCGTGCCATGGCGTGGGTTTTTCTTCACCACGGATGGACGTTTAAATTCCTCCCTTCCTCTTTAAGGCAAATCGTGCACCCCTAGAGCACAGAGAATTAAGAAATCAGCATAAACAATATTGATCAAGGGAGAGAAAGCATTATTTTAAAACACTGCAGACCACAAATCGAATTGTGGTGTAACCGACAGGTCCGCCCAAGGCCTCATTGGCCGGCAGACGGAGCGCACACTCCCCAGAAGGGCCTGGTTAAGGGCACCCCCGCCCACCCAGATGCGCGCCCTGAATTCCAGGGCCAGTGCTCCTGCCTGTGCACCCTCCCGGGTTATTTCTGATTTCTTGAGCAAGCCGTGACTTTCCCGCACCCATTACTGAGCTCAGACTCCCTCGGGGAGCTCCACCGCACACATTTACATATTAAAGGCTTGAAGCCGAGCTAAGGGAAAGGGAGAGCGACTTCCATTCACATTCTGCACCTCCTCCTGTCACATCCTCCCACACCAGCCTCGCTGGTGCCAGTGTCAGGTGCAGGACAGGAACAGGCGGGCCTGGCTCCCCGCTTCCTGGGACGTGCAAGCCACCTTCAGCCGGACCGGCCTCTCGTGCAAAGTACGTGAACAAGGGACTGTCGTTTTGTGGCTGCTGCAGGGCTCGTCCTGGGCCGTGGATTCCCTCAGGTCTGTGGTGTCCTGGGCTGCAACAGTGACCCGTTTTGATGTGTCCAGGAAGCCCGACGATCCTTTTCTGCACACACACCTGGCCTCCCTCCCGCTACCAGCAGCCAGACAGGTGGGACTTATCAGGGCTTATTACCTTACAGCCTGAAAAGGGGTGTGACGGAGGACAGGTCACATGACCCAAGTGGCCCATCATTCATCCCTGGGTCCACACCCCTGCGTGCTGGAGGGAGGGGCTGCCTGGTAGAGGGGCGGGGGAGGGGGCGGCCACAAGCCACTTGCACAGAGAGGCAGAAGGTCTGGAAGTGGATGGAGGGAAGGGTCAGGTGAGTGTGAGGTCCTCAGCTCAAGTCCTCGGGGCTGCTTCCTGAGGTCCTGCCTTGGCTCCCTGAGCTGCCCCAGACAGCTTTCCAGAAAGTAGAACAGTAAATTCCTCTTCGAAAAAAACTTAAGTCTCTTTGATGTGGGGCCCTGACCCATGAAAATAAATGCATGGCACACATATAAAGAGTTTAGCAGCTAGATTTGTCTTTTGTGTTGAGTTAAAGGCTCTGTGCCCTGGGCCCCTCCACCTCTCTGAGCTCACCCCTGTTCACGCAAATCCAAGGCAACCATTTCTTTCCTGCTGCTGCAAATGCACTTAAGGAGTATTGTGGGCATTTCCCGTTCAGCTAAGATCTCTGTGCCCAGCTCTTCCCTCCGCCAGCTTCGCAGCTGTGCCTCCAACATCCAGAAGAGTGCCAGGCATAAATGGCGTGCGGTCACATGACTGAATGAGCCACCTAACAAACGAAGGAAGTCCTAGAGAGCAAAGGGCTCAGAGGCTGAACCAATGACCTAAAATTGCATATAAGCTCTACCACTTAAAAGCTTAGCTTCCTTGAAAAAAAAAAAAGTAGGTAATTTTCTGAGACTCTGTATTGCTACTCACAATGCAGAAAATATCCATGCACAATATAGGTTTTTGTATTTGACTTTTTTGGTCAGGGTTCTTCCAAAAACCTATGGTCTTAATCAGTGTTCTATAAATGGGTATAACCTTGAGCCCTTTCGTTCCTAAGACTCAGATAACTTATCTCGAACATGAGGATAATAAGCCTATTGATTTATTTTTTACCTCCTACAAGACCAGAGTGCATGAGCGTTCCATGTTAACTGGGAAATGTTGGCCAAATGATGAGGATAATGATGCTAACTGCGGTTAACAATTATGCAGTACATGTTGTATTCTAGACATTGTGCTAATAGCTTTATTCTGTGAACTCACCAGGACCCTTAGTCAGGTATTAATCTGCCTGCATTAACGAGAAGGTGCAGCTGAGGCTGGGGGGGGGGGTGGCCGGAGGTATGCATAGCATCCTGTGGTCAGCTGGCAGGACTGCCCTGCTATTTGGATCACTCACAGGCTACAGAAACATGCTGAGCAGGGAGGGCCACGCGGCCAGTGGGATGGTGGGACTAAGGAACCGAGAGGGACTTTTGGGGCTCCCAGATTCCGTGAATGTCATTGCCAACCAGCTTCCACTTATGATCTGTTCCCCAGTGCTGCTGTGCTTCCTCTGGGCTGCCACTTGATCAACTCCTCACTCAGTGTGGACCCAAGACACCCCCGATCATGGACCTTTGGGTGAGTTCAAAACAAAGGACACACCATTGTTAGAAGAGGGGTGTGGGCCCCACCTACTGGCTCTGGACCCAGAAAGCCTGAATGTGAACAAGGTGTGCCTCTAACGAGCTGCGTGACCCTAGGTGGGTTATTAATCGCTCTTTGCCTCAGTTTCCCCAGGACAAAAGGGGGCATAGTGAGAGGCTGTCCTCAAAGAGTGTCTGGGAGCATTACATGAGTCAATATAACTAAAGCACTTGGACCCGTGTCTGGACCATAGTGAGCATTCCATCGGCACTGGCTATAAAAAATAGGGTTCTGTAGAAATGGGAAGAAAGCAAGTCAGAATTAGCAATTCTGAATTCCACGATGAGAAAAGAACATTAAAGTAATCTCAGGGCCAACTCCCAGCGTACAATACCCTTTGGAATCCTTGAATCTCTTTTATAGCATTCATCTAGTCGCACATTCATTCAAAAACCAAACAAAAAGCCTTACTGAGCTTGGTTAACGCTCCTGCCTCCCCCCACCCCTCCACTCTTCCCACCTGAGACTCATGCAGTTATTAGCCTGCTGAACCAAGATGGAAGTGTAGTCAGCAGAATTCACTCAGTAAGAGCGTGCAGCCCTGCGTGGAGTCAGGAGAAATCCAAGGTGAGCCACCTGGGGATGGGGCAGGGAGGGGGCACTAGTCTCTGAAGGTCCCTGGAAACTGCCTTCTAGGAAGGGGGTGCGCTGCTGAGACGTGGCCCCTTTGTTTGCAGAGCGCTGGTGGAAGCCGGGGACACAGGCTCATCTTTGACTAATGGAAGAGGGCACCTTTGGCAATGGAATCGGAGGTGGGATCTACAGAGAAGAGAGTGGAAGCTTGCTGCTCCCCCGGCTGCAGGAGGAGAGGAAACAGGAAAACCACATGCAACTAAACAATCCCAGAAGAGGAGCGGGTGTTGGAAGAAAATATTCCTTCCAGGCTCCCCCAACGGCATGCTGCAAGAAACTGGGCGAAATCTCTAAGAGCACATTTCACGGAGTTAACTTCACGGAGGCATTCAAGTAGAGAAGGGTCTCTCGCTGAGGGAGACACTGGCTTCTGAGTCCCCTGTGTCGCAAAGAGAAAAGCAGACTCATGACTATAGGTCACGTGCTGTGGAGGGGTGTGTGCCTGAAGCCCCTCCTCCATCCTGGGAAGTCTTCATCCAAAGCGTTTTCTGCAGGTGGATTATTCTAGCCAAACATAAAGATGCACTTTGTTCTCTGTCCAGGTTAGTAACGGGATGAACACCAAGACAGTGCATGTGGACAAAAAGTGACCCAAGGATAGGAAATGTAATGGGCTGAACTGTGTCGCCCGCCCCCCCCACCCACCGTGTTGAAGCCCTAACCCCCAGGACCTCCAGATGTGACTGTATTTGGAAAGAGGGCCTTTACAGAGGTCATGCAGTTAAAGTGAGGTCAGCAGAGTGGGCCCTGATCCAATGTGGTGTCCTTATAAGAAGAAGAGATTAGGACACGGACACACACTGGGGAAAGACCATGTGGAGGACGCAGCGAGAAGGCGGCATCTAGAATTCAAGGAGAGAGATTTCAGAGGAAGCCAACCTTGCTGATTCCTTGCGTGGCCTTTATCTTCTGGCTTCCAGAATTATGAGAAAATAAATTTCCGTTGTTTACACCACCCGGTCTTTGGTATTTTGTTACTGCTGCGCTGGCAGATGAATATGCAGAAGTGACATCTGGATGACCTCTATTTTACAGAAGGGGAGCTAAGCCTTGGTGAGAATTAAGTGATTTGCCCCAGTGTAAATGATGGAAGACTGTAACCAGGTGGGTCCGATTCCACAGTTCCTGCGTTACTTCTGCTCTTCTGTACTGCCTCTTAGGTGCAAAATAGCACGCTCCACGCTAGGAAATGATAGCAGGGGATCCCAAGCAAAGCCTTTCTTCCCTGCTTAAATACCTCCACTGCTAGTGAGCTCACTACCGCTCAGATAAGCCGTTTCCATTTCTGAACATCTGAATTTGTCAAAACAAATCTTCTTTATATGGAAAACAAATGTTATTTTAGAATATTCATTCAGTGCTTTATAGCCCTGTCTTTGGAACAGCATGGACAAAGTATTGTTTTGCATCCCCAGAATGTCCTTCAAGTTCTGTTAGAGGACAGTCATGTCCATATTGCAGTGTCTCAAGATAAAGCAACTACCATACCATGAGAGCATCTCTATACAACAATAATTCCAACGTCCCTCCTTATTACACTAAAATTAGGTTAACCGACAGTTGCCTGGTCCAGTTAGTAAGACCATCCTTTAAAAATGGACAAGCGTGATTTGAAATGAGTATAATTTGGCATCTTTACCAATTCATCAGCACAGGAAATTATTCACCAACAGTTTGCCTTTTCCCGGAGCCAAAGACATACCGGGAGTGGCCTGGACGTGGACTTGGGCTGCCGATGTACGAAGCAGCCAAGTGGAAACCACCATCTGTTAAATGGAAGTGAGAACACCTGAGAGGAACCTAGAGTCGGCATCTTCTCTCGAAGCAAAGCCGCGAGGAAGGAAGAGTCCAGTGGGAAGCTCCATCCCCACCACACGCTCCAGCACACGGTGTGGACAGGGGAGCCCGCCATGCAGTGCTAGCGCTCCCGGGGAGGCTGGCTCTGGCTGGCCTGTTAGAACAGTGGGGAGGGACACGTGGCCCCCTCCCCGTCTCTCCCGTTCCCTGGCTGTCATCCCGTCCACCCCGAGGTTCCAGTCAGTCCGAATCATCGTCAAGGCCACGGCAAGGTCCCTGCCAAGGAGAGGAAGGAAAGGTGCTACTTCCCCGGCCAAGTTGGATCCCAAACGGGGATGTGGGACCACAGGGTTCCCGTAAAAGTCACTGAAGAATTTTGAGTGGCTTCAGCAAAAGGACCAGAAGGCACGGTTCTACACTGCAGGCAACACTGAGAAAGGCTCAAAGTGCCCAGCAGAAAGGAGAAGTCTGAATGACTTATGTGCAGGCACTTTTGGAGAGCGGTATTAGTTGTGGCTCTGTGATGCCAACGCCGGTGCGAGATGGGTGTTTTAAATACTTTTAAGAGGTATATAATTTTCTACTTTCAAATGCATGCAGATATACAAAGACAGCTAATACAGGGATGCGTAGAAGGGCCTCCGAGAACTGGCTTTAATTAAATTACCCCATTAAGCGCTTCTTGATGGCTTCTAATGTGCCTGAACATTCACCACTAAGTACATTAAAACATTTTTCTCTCATAAGAGCAATAAAAAGGATGAACTACCTCAACAGCCTTAAAATAAATGAACACATCGTATCTGAAAACAAACAAAATAACGAAAACTAAACACACACAGACACACACACACACACACACACACACATACACACACACAAAAAATCTGGCCAAGTTTTCTTGATGGGTATCCAGCAGATTTGAAGAGAGAACTGTGCTGTCTTCCCAGGTGGGCACACTCAGTGTTACACATTATCCGTTCTTTTCAAGTCTACTTACGATTCCATGACTCCAACCTAAATCTTAGTGCGATGTGGTGAAATGCCACAAAGGGTTTCTAACGTTCATCTGGAAATAAGCGCACAGAGAATGCTGGCCAAGATGTGTTGGAAAAGAATACTGAGTAGGACTTATCCTTCCAGGTAGAAACTGGAATAAATCAAAAATAGTTTAAACAGGATGATGTGCAATCTTACCAGCCACTTGGTGCCAGATGGGTCATGAACAAAAATGCACGCAGGGCCCTGATATTGCACGATGGTTTTGAACAGGGGTCACCTTTCATATCTGCAAAGGGCCAGATAATAAATATTTAGACTTGGTGAGCGAGCCCTTCTCAGTTGTAACAACCCACGTCTGCTGTTCTAGCACGAAAGCCACCACGGATGATGTAAGACGAGTGCCTGTGTTCCAATATAACTTTATTTACAAAATCAGGCAGCAGGCTCAGCTTAACTCATGGGCTGTGTTTGCCAACCCGGATCTTTAAAGGCTTTTGTCCAGAATCTAGAATTCGAAACGTTCATGTACATATTATCCTGGAACTCAGAACTGTTTAGACTTCTTAGGCAGACCTCTGTGGTAGACTGGGGAGAGGAAAAGGTCATCCTCCTTTTCAGCCCTCCCATCAAGAGTGAAACTAGGCTCCCACTCTCTGACTTGCTTTGGCCAGTAAAATGGTGTGATGTCATCATCAGGAGCCTGGGCCCCTGGAGGAGATGCGAGCCTCCTCTTATGCTGAGAGCCAGTTTCCATGGCAACAGACCTGGTTTCCTTTGCTGGAGGATGGGATTCTACGTGGAGGAGAACCCTGGAGCCTTAGCTGAGTTTCTGGATGCCAAGCAGACTCACTTACAAGCCCCAGTTGAGGTCAGCTGAGCCCGGGGAGATAAACAGAACTGCCTAGCTGAGCCCAGGGGAAGTCACTGACCAAGAGACTCATGAAGTCAACAGAAGATGTCCTGTTAAGCCACTACATCTTGGGATGGTTTGTATGTAGCAAAAGCTAATTAACACCAATCTGCCCCTAAACGTGGAAAACAAACTTATTTCATAAGGTAGTTCTTCCAAAGGGAAGAACAATTAGCAAATCAACTATGCTTTTATTTACAGACTTGTTCTTAAGACCTCTTGGCTCCACTAGGTCCTTCTGTTTTCATTTCTGATTCGATTGTAGGAATGTACTTAAGATTAGATGCTTCATACTAAATGCTGTGGGAGTGCAGGCACACTTCTGAAACATCTGATCTGTTAGAACCCATGATCAAGGCAGAATCATTTTTGCTCGTGACCGTATTAGCACCAGGAAGCTAAGTACCATTGCCCGAATTGTCTCAGACTAATGAGGGAAGAATAAGGCAGATTAACATGCAAATGGCATGTGTGTGTGTATGTGTGTGTGTGTCTGTCTTTCTGGACAAGTAAAAGGACATGATTTTATAGTGAGCTATATCCTATAAAGTTTTTCAGTAGTTTGGAGTAAGATGTGAGAGGAAATTAAGTGTCCGTATGGTGATAAGAAGTAAAGACACACAAATCACCAGAAATTGTCCAGCAGTGCCCATGGTCCTCCACATCACAATCAGACATTTCATTCCAGCAAAATAACTTTCTCCATCACGTCAGTGTCATCATTTAGAACTTTTTTGTTTTCTTATGGCTTTAATGGGGTGTGTCCTTTATAATTTTTCTTTGGTTCTGATTCTGTGTTTGCTCATTCTCTCAAGGTAAGAACAGAGCCTTCAACCATGCTCGGTCCACTTTTGGTGCAATTCACCAGGCTAAACCCGGACTAGATGTCAACACGGGAGGTCCCTGCTCTCATCAGCACTCCTGTCAGCATCCGAAATAAGGTAATCTCACTTGAATTATGGCTCTCAAACTTCAGGAACATGTGAAAATGCATAGCTATGAGCTTTACCTCCAGAAAATGTCATGAAGAGTAGAGAGTAAGACAGAAACCAAAGCAAAAAAAAAAAAAGGCAGCAAAAATGGACAGAATTTAAGGTCGATATTAACAATTCAACAAAAGCAGTTGAGTATTTTTTTTTATTTTAGAGAGAGAGAGAGAGAGTTGGGGAGAGGGGCAGAGAGAGATAGAGAATCTGAAGCAGGCTGCACGTCTAGCATGAAGCCCAATCCATGACCCTGAGATCATGACCTGAACCAAAATCAAGAGTCAGACGCTCAGTGACTGAGTCACGCAGGTGCCTCGGCTGTTGAATATTTTAATACCACACGTGTACAGAACAACTAGACAGAAGATCGATGAGGAAACAGACAGCTTGAACATGATCAGCCAACGCCAGGCTAATGACCCTCATAGAGCAGCTCTGTCCTCTCAAGTGCTCGTTCTCCAGGGCAGGCTGTTTGTTAGACCATAAAACAAATCCGAATAAATTTAAAAGAAGTGAAGTCATGCAAAGTGTGTTCTCTGGCCACAATGCTAAGAAATTAGGAGTCAATTACACAAGGAAATCTGGGAAATTTCACAAATATGTGGAAATCAAACAATGCAAGCCCAAACAACCAACGGGTCAAAGGAAAGAAAATCTCAAGGGAAATTAGGAAATACATTGGGATGAATGAAAACAAAAACACAACATACCAAAGCTTATGGGATTCAGTCGAAGCAGTGCTTAGGAGGAAATATGTTCCTGTAACTGCTGTCTTTAAAAGGAGAGATCTGAAGCATAACCCCACTTCCTACGTTAAGCAAATAGAGAAAGAGCAAACTAAACCCAAACCAAGAAAAAGGAAGGACATTAGAGCAGAAATAAATGAAATAGAGGATAAAAAACAATAGAAAAACCAAGGCCTGGCTCTTTGCAAAGATCAACAACATTGACAAACCCTTATGTAGACTGACCAGGAAAAAAACCCCAGAAGACTCACATAACGAAAATCAGGAGTCAAAGAGGGAATGTCACCGTGGGCTTTACAGAAATAAGGATTGTATGGAAATACTATGAAAAAGTGTAGGTGAACAAATTGAACATCCTATATGAAATGGACACATTTCTAAAAAGACAGATTCTAAATTCTAAATGGGCACATTTCTACAACTGACTCAAGCAGATAGAAAGCTGAATAAACCCATAGCAAGAGCGACTGAATCAGTCACCAAAGACTTCCAAAAGAGAGACACCAGTACGAGACAGCTTTCTTGGTGAATGCTACCAACATTTAAAGAATTAAAATCAATTATTCCTAAACTCTTACAAAAAACAGAAGAGAGAACGCTTCCCAAGTCATTCTGTGAAGCCAGGTTTAGCCTAATACAAAAATCAAACGACATCACAAGAAAAGAAAACACTAGACCAATATCCTTTGTGAATATAAATGCAAAACCCTAACAAACTACTACCAAACCAAATCCAGAAACATATAAAAAGGATCATACAACATGACCAAATGGGATTTATCCCAAGAATACAAGATTCAACACACAATATGGCATATTAATAGAAGAAAGGGCAAAAACCACAATCACCTCAACAGATGGAAGAAAAGCATCTGACAAAACCCAGCCCTTTTATGATAAAAACACTCAACAAACCAGAAGTAGAAGGGTACTTTTTCAACCTGAGAATTAATATGGGTTTATCGAGGCTATAGGATACAGGATCAATTTAAAAATTGTGTTCTATCTACTAAAACTGTCAAAAAATTATCATTTAAAACCATCACTTTCAGGAAGATGGAAAACATGTGCTTTGCCCTATTTCTCCCAATAGGGCACCTGGACACCTTGGACCTTATGTGTAAAGCAAACGTGGCGGGATTCTGAGAAGTAGAGGGAAGAAGGCAGACTGTTTAGGAATCTCAGGACCCAAGGAATGACATGGTGGTGAGTTCTCTGTGTTTTCTTTTTGCCTCATTTATCCCAGACTTGGAGCCAAAGAAAATGGCAACTCAGAAACACCAACAGCTACAGCCCCAAAAAGCCCCAACAAAAGCCTGTCCCGTCTAGCCAAGGGCTCCAGAAAGTAGGCAGCCTAGCAAGACAGAAACCTTTTAAATAGTAACCAGTTGGCTCCATGAAAACATAAGAAAAATCTGCTACCCTACCCCCTTACACACCAACTCATATGGCTGGACTTCTTCTGTCCTTTGGAGGTCCTAATGAGCCTCCCTCTTCTCAGGGTAGGGGCTAGCTCAGAGAAGGCCAGGTAGAGAGGCATGGCCTTCCCACCTGGAACAAGGCATGGGATCCCCTTCTCCAGTCAGTGGAGACCATGTAGGGAGCCAGAACTCCCAACTCCACACTTGGGATGAGACCAAGGGTCTCCCAAGGGAGATCCTGAATTTCTACCTCCATCAGGCAGTGAGGCAGCTGGTGGGAACTTAATTGGTATGATCACCATAGAAGAGAGTCCGGCTGTTTATTTAAACATTTACCTGCCATATGATCCAGCCATTCTTGTCACAGATCACTGTCCCAAATGTGGAAGTGTATGTCCACACAAAGACTCATATACAAATGCCCTAGCCACCTTGTTGTTGTTGTTTTTATTTATTTATTTTTTTGGTTTATTTATTTTGGGAGAGAGAGCCTGAGCAGGGGAAGGGGGCAGAGATCTGTGCTCTCAGCACAAAGCCAGATGTGGGGCTCGAACCCACAAACCATGAGATGATGACCTGAGCCGAAATCAAGGGTTGGACACTGAACAGACTGAACCACCTAGCCCCCAGCCACGCCACCTTATCTGTAGTAGGCGAACGCTGAGAAACAGTCCAAGTGTCCATCAGCAGATGAATGGATAGACTCATTTTGGTGTGTCTGTACAATGAAATCCCACTTAGGAGGGAGAGAGACAAGCCGTGTGACCAACAATATGCAAGAATCTCAAAATAGTTATACTGAATGAAGAAAGCCAAACAAAAGAAGTACATGCTGTGTGAGTCCATTTAAAAAACTCGCTATTCTCTAATGACAGAGAGCAGATGCGTGGTTGCCTGGGAACCTGAGAAAACAAGAAGAATGTAAGGAGAGCTCACTAAGGGATGCACGAGGAAGCTTGGGGGGTGATGGATCTGTTCATTACCTTCGGGCCCCGTGTTTATCCCTATTGACTAGAACAGAAGGGTCTGGAACACTGATAAGTTGGATGCCTTAATTAGTAAAAAAAGGGCAAAAACCCCCCAAAACCCAGAAGATAAATATCTCCTTTATGTGAAGTTGGGGGGAAAAATGATAAGGGGACAAATTTGGGGCAAAATATGAAATTGCAAGATTTTCTCACTCAATACTTAAAAAACTTTGCACTATGAAAGTAGCCTGCTTTAGCAAAGAGCATAGCCTCCTTGCCCAGGTCCACAGGCTGAATCCTCAATGTAGATGTTTCGGTTCAGAAACATGGGCTGAACACTGCAGCCAACAGAGGTGAAATTCCCTGAATCTAGAAAAACTGATTAACACCTTTACGTGCAGTAAACTGGAATGCATCATGCATCATGCCTTTACAGTTATTTTAATAAATGGTCCAATAATTTGAAGTTAAATAATCCGTCCTCCTTGCTCCCTCAGCTCTACAGCTCGGAAGATATATAATAAGCTGAAATCATGGTACAGTCTTCTCTTCAGTGAGTCCTTTTACCAAATTCCAGTCTTAAAGGCATGACTGGAATGGCTCCTAGTAAATAGTAGTCCCTTGAATGGTCATATTTGCCAAATAAATGGGTAAGAGTAGATTTGCGGAATTGCAGTCGCCCAGAGGTAAGAGGTGAAGCTCTTCGTTCCTGCCACCAATTCCCTCCGCTCTACCTCATGGGGACCTACTTGGATCACTCACTTTGGAAACCTTGCCATGTTGCTAGATACATCACTCATACCTCTCTTAACTAGGACATCTCCCTTTCCAGGAACTTCGCCCAAATGCATCCAAAAGTGGGACAAAAACATCACAAGCTGTGTTCTCTCGATCCCAGGAAGCAAAATCAAAGAGCGTCTCCACCCTGGGTACCGAAGCGTCCACCTTCAGGAGCGTCCCTCTTGAAAACTACTTGTGTATTGCATCCTTCCTGAAACTAAATCCACGGAAGAAAAACGTGCTCCAAACACCAGAGTGTTTTTAAACAAGCCTTCTTAACTATCCTAAATATGGAGAAGGGGCAAACAGATTCTATTTCATTAACAAAATTCATGGCCAGCTCCTAACACACTCATTCTACAAGTATTTGTTGACCACCTACTATGTGCTGGTCACTTTTCCAGCTCTGGTGATATAGCCATGAAAGAAGAGGCAAAAATGGCTGTCCTTGTAGAGGACATTCTAGAGGGCAGAGCCAGCCTGAAATACTTACAATAAGTAAGTCTTAAAGCATGTGAGAAAATCCTCAGTTTTGAGGAGGTGAAGGAAGTATGGGATGGAGATAGGGAGTGCCAGAGAAGGGGCATCTGCAAACAGCTAGAGAAGAAAAGCCCACGTGGAGGCTTGTGAAGGGGGTGAGGAGATGAGCCACACAGATACTGCCGGGAAAGGAGGTTCTTGTCAGAGGAAACAGAAGGGCAGTGCTCAGAAGCACCAGTAGAAGCGCCAGCCATGTTTGGGGGCCTTCATAGAGGCCCGGGAGGCTGAGAAGGACACCAGAGAAATGTGTAAATGTATACAGACCCCGGCTGTAAGGACTTTGACCATGCTGTGAGTGAAAGGGGGAATCCCTAAGAAGTTTTGAGCACATAATGGATGACATAATCCAACTTAAGTAGTTTTTGTTTTGTTCAATGTTTTTCAATTGTGATCAAATACATACATTTACCATCCTAACCATTTGTAAGTGTACAGTTAGTGATCTTAAGTACATGCACATATCCAGAAGTCTTTTCGTCTTGCAAAACTAAAACTCTATAGATACTAAACAACACCCTGCTCCCCCCTCCCCCCAGTCCCTGGCAACCCCCTTTCTACTTTCTGTCTCTACCAACTTGACTACTCTAGGTACCTCACACTGGTGCAATCATACAATGTGCTTTTATGATTGGCTTATTTTGCAAGCATAACGTCCTCAAGGTTCATCCTCATTTAGCATGCGTCAGAACATTATTCCTGTTTAAGGCTGAATTATTGTCCATTGTATGAACAAACTGCCTTTTGCTTCTTCATCTGTAAATGGACACTTGGGTTGGTTCTACCGTTCCGCTGTTGTGAATGATGCTGCTGTGAGCATGGAAGTACAAATATCTCTTCAAGACCCTGCTTTCAATCTTTTTGGGCATGTATCCAGAAGTGGAATTGTTGGATATGACAGTTCTATGTTTAGTTGGTGGGGGTGGGGGGGAACTGCCAGACTACTTAAGCTCTGCTTAAGCTCTAGAAGGGCACTCTTGCTATAGTGTTTAGGGATACACTACAGGCAGGCAAGAATGATAACAGTTGCTCACTGAGGAGGCTGTCTTAGATATGTTTCCCTGCCGGACTCCAAGATGGAAATCTGCATGTAGACAGTGCACTAGCAATTATATCTGAGGGG
Source organism: Felis catus (assembly GCF_018350175.1). Lineage (NCBI taxonomy): Eukaryota > Metazoa > Chordata > Mammalia > Carnivora > Felidae > Felis > Felis catus. The sequence goes on from NC_058385.1 coordinate 79,293,733, forward strand.
AGGGATGTACCGAGGGAGGGAAGAAAATGGGATTTGGTGGAAGGAGGATTTGAACAGAGATGCCGATGCCAAAAAAAAAAAAGTGCATCGGATCCATGGGACTCTGAAGCTGGGATGGCCCTTTAGTGCTGTCCAACCTCAAGACAAGATGGCTGGGCCTTCCTACCCAACAGCGGCCAGTCTCTGGATGTACGCTGACCCCACAGTGAAGATGTGACTTGGACTGAGCAACTCTCGTCCATGGAGGACACTCCCCAGAGAGGGACTCACTGACAACCTTCAGCCACCAACCCTACCAGCAGCTAGGAATGTAAGCTCAGTTTTTAGGGGGAAGGGGTCTTGGTAGCATACCACAGCTCCTCACAGAGGCTACTGCAATAATCTATGCTTGGCCAAGGGTCTTAGCAGACAAGGTGAAGGGAAGTACAGAATTCTTGAGCCATCTTGAAGGTGGAGTAGAAATTATTTGCTGACAAGTAGGATATTTGGTGAGGTTAAAACCCAAAGCCAGAATGATGTCAAAACTGTTGACCTAGCCACTAGAAAGATCAAGTTGCCATTTACTAAGATGAGGAAGACTATTATTGGAACAGGTTTTGGGGTGCTGCTCAGGAGTTTAATTTTGGACATGTTAAACAGCAGGTGACTAGTAGACACTCAAGGGCAAATGTCAAGCAGGTGGTTGGATATACCAGGGTGGGTTTCTGGGGAAAGGTCCATTTGGGCTATAAGCATAGGGACATTAGCATGTAGACATTATTGGAGACTGTGAGGTTGGAAAAGGTCATGAAGGAAATGTGAAGAGGGAAGAGAAGAGGTCTGAGCACTGAATCATGGGCAGGTCCAGCTCTTAGGTGAGGGAGACCCAGCAGAGAAGATGGAGACGGGGCAGTCAGTGACAGGAGAAAATGCGAGAGCATTTAGTGTGTTTCCTATGGTGCTACCATCACCCTCTGCTCTTTGTCCTCTCCAGCTGTTATGTGTCCTGGAAGGCTGTCACCTATGTGATGCATCTCATGGGCTTCCTTGCCCTCGGGATTCCTTTCGGGTTTAGCCAGTGGGAGTCCCTGTCAGGACATCAGAAGGTGCTGGGAGAGAGGTGGGGATATTTATTCCTCCCATGTCATCCTTCCTCAAAGCAGTTTGGGGCTACTGTATCCTTCTATGATCAAGCTTTGTGCCCAGCTGCCCCTTCCTTGGCCCCAACTCTCCGCTAGATCCTGGTACCAACATTTCCATCCTCTATCCCATGGGGTGTAGGAGTGCTGACAGCTTCTTGAGGGGTGGTTATTATCCAGGTGAATCTACATCCCTTTACCCTGTCATGCTCTTTCAAATAGTCCATTCATTAAAATGTCCCTTTGAAAATTCCTGATGAGCATTTCAACTGGATCTGCCAAGACCCTGACTTATGTAATGTGTCATCTTGGAAGGAAAGGAAGATTAAGAAGTTTGAAGGAAAAGGGTGAAATCCACTGTGTCGTGTGCTGCCCGTAGTTTCACTAGGATGTGGACTGAAAACATGGCCACAGGGACCCACAGCCCGGAACAAGTGCAGATATTTTCAAGAGTGATGCCTTTAGCAGGTGGTGGCAAAGGGATGGTAACCGCCTAAGAGAGACAAAGAGAGGAACCTGGAAAAGCAAAGGTATACAACTATTTTAAGGAGTTTTGCTGTAAACAGGAGCAGAAATGGAGCAGAGCACGGAAGGAAAAGTGAAACCAACACCAGGTTTTTAAGATTGGAGAAGTGCATCCATGTGCATGAAAATGACCCAGCACAAGGAGGAATTGACGCTGTAGAAAGGAGTAGAAAGTTACTGCGGCCATGTCTTTGAGTAGGAGAAAGCAGATGCTTCCCTGTGCGGGGGATGGGCTGGCCCCCAAATGTTTCTTAGGGTGTTTATCTACTGGGAGAGAAGGCAGAAGGTGCGCTTACAGATGCTGACAGGTGGGGACGTGTGGGAGCAGAAGTGTGTGGGGTTTCTTTTCTTATCACTTCTATTTTTTGAACAAAAAGAAAGGCCATCACCTGAGAGTGAAGATGGGGTGGAGGAGAAGTGTTGGGAGATCCGAAGAGAGAAGCACGGCATGCCATTTTCCCGAGTTGGGGAGACCGGGCCAGGGAAGGTAGGACCATTGTGGGAGTGCGTGAGGGCCACACCATAGAGATTCAGTCCTAAATTTAAATAAGTCCATGGTGTTCTGGGCTCCTTCTGCCATATTTAGCTACCTGGGTGCAGGAACAGAGTAGGGAAGAATTCTTTTACATGTCTGGGGCTTTTCTAAGAGAGTACTGCCTAGCAAGAAAGGGCAAGAGAGCTGGGGGTTACGCAGAGAATGCTTGTAATCCTTTTTCAGGAATCAGCATGTTAAGGTGGAGTGCGACTAACAGTGCAATGACGTGAATCCAGGTACTAGAAGGAATGATCTGGAAATGTGGGTGGTGTATTTGATGTATCAATCCCTACCCAAGATGCACTGAAGGATACAAAGGATCTTCGTATATATTCCTCGTTCTCAGCTTAACGTCTAATGGCAAGGAGTACGTTTTACACTGTGGGAGAAGAGAGTTTAGCGCTAGACAGCACACTTTCTACATGCAGGGAAATTTGCAATCTCTAGCTTAAGAGCCTTCATTGAAAGGTAGACATGGTTGCTCCATTGAACGGATGGGGAAACTCAAGCTCGGTAACTTGTCCTCTGTTGGAAGAGCTGGGATAACTCAGACTCAGTGTCTTAGTCACTAGTCACCTCGGCTGCCTCAGGACGGCAGCCTACACAACAGATGTTATTTTCTCAGATTTCTGGAAGCTACAAGTCCAAGATCAAGGTGTTGGCAAGGTTGGTTCCTTCTGAGGCCCCTCTCCTTACCTTGTGGATGGATGTCTTCTCCCCATGTTTTCAAATGGTCTTCCCTCTGTGCCTACTTACCTGTGTCTAAATTTCCTCTTCTTGTAAGGACAGGAGTCACCTGGGATCAGGGCCCACCCTAATGGTCACCATGATAACCTAATCACCTCTTTAAAGACTCCATCTCCAAACGCAGTCATGTTCTGACATACTGGGGTTAGGACCTCAACATTGAATTTGGGGGTTCACAATTCAGCCCATAACAGACACCTACGTTGCATGTGTGGGGAGTGTCCATGTGTGTGTGCATGGGTGTTTGTAAGATGTGGAGGTGTGTTTGTAAGTGCAGAAGGTGATGTTTTAAAAGTACACAAAAAATTAATAGCATTTGCCTTTCGGTTGGAGAATTCATTTTGGAGATAATGTATAAAGGAGGACTTGTGCTTCTGATTCTTACACAGGTCTTCATTCTTGATGTCTTACAATTAAAATATATTAGTTTGTATTGAAAATAATGGAAAAGTTTCAAACAATAAAGAGAGGAGGAGTATGTAACAAGGGCCACGTTGCACTTGAGTATGTAAACAAGGTTATATAGACTCAAAGCTTGTGGAGTTTCAGACCAAAACCAATGGTGGTAGTTGATCACAGCTAAGTGATGGGAGTTTCCCTCCCTGTGTGAGGATCCCTTTCTTGGAACCTTGGTGCCCTCATCTACAGGATGAGGGTCTGGCTGAGATGATGCTCAAGGCCTTTTCCATTTATAAATGTCTACATTCCACAGTGCCTGAAGGTTGGGGTGAGAATAGCAGGCAGGAGAGAATCTTGAGCCACAAGAGGTGGGGGTTCTAATCCTCATGCTGGTATCTACATCACTGTATGAACCTGGGAAACTCACTTTCTCTCTATGGTCTTGGTTTCATCATGAGCAGAGTAAGAGACTTGAACTAGATCAATAGTTCTTTACTCAGTTCTGGACTATCCTGACCAGGAGGAACTTCCCAGTGGCTTTTTAAAGGGCCAGTGAGCTGAGGTTTCTCTCTCCTGCCACAAATGGGCAACTTCATATCTGTCCATAAAAAAACAATCGACTTCTGGGGCGCCTGGGTTGGCTCAGTTGGTTAAGCGTCCGACTTCGGCTCAGGTCATGATCTTGCAGTTTGTGAGTTCGAGCCCTGTGTCGGGCTCTGTGCTGACAGCTCGGAGCCTGGAGCCTGCTTAGGATTCTGTGACTCCTTCTCTCTCTGCCCCTCCCCCACTTGTGCTCTGTCTCTATCAAAAATAAATAAATGTAAAAAAATCAATCGAAATCAATGTAAAAAATCAATCGACTTCTAAGGAAGTTTTTACTTAGAGAAGCAGGTTCTTTGGCTAAAGGAAGTTTCTCACAGGGGAAGTGATTTGAGACCTGGCAGTTTAAAGGCTTAGAACTCTAAGGGACAGGCAGAAACAACTGCCTGATATGTTCAAGCATTTATACAGGTGGAGTATGTAGCATGCATGAAGATGTAAACTGGACAGCTTCTATCTGGCCAGAGCACACAGGACATTGTGGGCCATATTAAAGCCTTGGCTTTTACTGTGCTGTATGTATTTAGGAGCTGTGTTAATATGTGCATACAAATTTATTATTATTTATATATATATATATTTATATATATTTATATATTTATTATTATATCTTTTATCATTATGTAGCACCCCTTTTCACATAACTTGAAAATAGCATTGATACAATGTTTTGATACAATGTTTTTTGATACTATTTCCCATCAATTTAATTTCAACTACTTTGATTTATTTTTATATGCTGCTTTTGTTGTAGATGGAACTTTTGTAAGCAGCATAGATGCATTTTTTATTTTGCATTATCAAATCTAATATACTCTGTCTTTTAATACATACACATAATCTGTTTACTTTTGTTGTAATTACTGATAACGTTAGATTATTTTTACCACTATGCTTTCTCTTTCTCTGCTTTCTCTGGGGCTAATGGAGATTTACTGTTTTTCCTTTATCCTTACATTAATGATTCTATCTTTTTTCCATTGTGGTTACTCTTAAATTTTCAAAATATACACCTTTTTCTAACTACTTATGAAGTTGTTCGATGTCACTATTTTCAGCAACTTTCTCCCCTCGCCAAAAGTGTTGGAACTCAGGAATGCTTTAATTACCCTACAGATTCTGTCTGCATTCATGCACCTGTTATTACCACTGGACTAGCATTTTCCTCTGTTGTACAAACACAAATAAGTGATATTCTTATTTGTTGTTAATGTTTTTTGGTGTTTTTTTTTCATTTTATTTTTAAAATTTACATCCAAATTAGTTAGCATCTAGTGCAACAATGATTTCAGGAGTAGATTCCTTAATGCCTCTTCCCCATTTAGCCCACCCTCCCCTCCCACAACCCCTCCAGCAACCCTCAGTTTGTTCTCCATATTTGTGAGTCTCTTCTGTTTTGTCCCTCTCCCTGTTTTTATATTATTTTTCTTTCCCTTCCCTTATGTTCATCTGTTTTGTCTCTTAAAGGCCTCATATGAGTGAAGTCATATGATTTTTGTCTTTCTCTGACTTACTGACTAATTTCACTTAGTGTAATACCCTCCAGTTCCATCCACGTAGTTGCAAATGGCAAGATTTCATTCTTTTTGATTGCTGAGTAATACGCCATTGTATATATAAACCACATCATCTTTATCCATTCATCCATCAGTGGACTTTTGGGCTCTTTCCATGCTTTGGTTATTGTTGATAGTGCTGCTATAAACATGGGGGTGCATGTGTCCCTTTGAAAGGTAAGATTTAATTACATTTACCAACATAGTATACTGGTTTCTCTCTTTCTTCTTCTTTTAACTTGTATCCTAGCCAAATTTCTAGATCCCTCTCTTTTCATGCTCAAATATATCCTTATGGATCTGGGTGTTTCAGCGAGAGTCAGACTGAGGTCACCTCTCTTTGTATATGTGAAAACAACTTCATTTCACTTCACTTTTAAAAAATGATATAGATTGGGTTTAATATTCCAGGTTGATATTTATTTCCCTGCTACATTTTGAAGTTGTTAATCTAGCATCTAGTATAGTTGATGAAAAGTTCTATATAAGGGGCGCCTGGATGGCTCAGTTGCTTGAGCATATGACTTTGGCTCAGGTCATGACCTCTCAGTTCACAAGTTCGAGCCCCGTGTCGGGCTCTGTGCTGACAGCTTGGAGCCTGGATCCTGATTCCGATTCTGTCTCTCTCTCTCTCTCTCTCTCTCTCTCTCTCTCTCTCTCCATCCCTCGCTCGTCCTCTGCACTCTCTACAATAAATAAACATTTAAAAAATGTTTTCAGTCCCATATAAGTCTAGTTGTTGTTCATTTGCACATAATATTTGCTTCTCTTTCTGGTAACTTGGAAGAGTTTCCCTTTATTCTTGAACTTCCTGAAATTTTACCACAGTGTTACTAGGCGTGGACTTGTTTTATTCTACTCAGCAAGATTCACGTCTGTCTTCACTCTGGAAATGATTTAGAATATTACTACACTTGCCACTCTGCCTATTTTCTAGTTCTGGAAATAGTGTGATAATGTGTATATTATCCCACAATCTGTCCCTAATGTCCTATAACATCTGCTTCACAGCTCAACATTTTACACTCCTGCACCAGGGTCTGGGTGAGTTTGTCACAATTACCTTCCAATTCTTCATTCTCTCTTTGACTGTGTTCAGTTTACAGCTGTTCTACCTGTTGACTGAAATTTTATTAATTTCAATTTCTAAAGGCTTTGGTTCCTTATCTATCAATGCCTCGTTTTCCTCTCTTGCTTTTGTCATACAATGCTCCATGTCTGTACAGAATTTTTCCTTTTTGATTTCTTCTTATTTTACTTCCAAGCAAGCCCACTTTCATTTTTGTTTTCTTTTAGCGTTTGTAAAATGTTTAGGGTCTCCCGGCTGGCTCAGTCAGTAGAATATGCGAGCGACTCTTGATCTCAGGGTTGTGAGTTTGAGCCCCACAGTGGGTGTGGAGCCTGCTTAAATGAATGAATGAATGAATGAATGAATAAAACTATTTTAAAATATAGGGTTTTTAATTTTTTATAGTATATAAAATTATCTCACCTATAACAGCTGTTTCTTAGTATTGGTCTCTCCACATAGTCCCCTAGGGCTCCCATTTCAAAACCACATATGATATTGTCATCTCACCGGATGTTTTGGTGTTCTTCCCAGTTCTTGATTCGGGTTGCCTCTGCTCATTTCTGCTCCTCTGGGAAAGCAGCATCTTTCTGGCCACAGCCTTGGACCTTGATCACAAATTTCATCTGCCTCTTTTCAATGGCAGACCTCCCTCGACTACGAGCCCCTTGTTTTGTGCGATGATCCCGGATCCGCCGTTATCACACTCTAAGCCTGGGTTCCCCGTGTTAGTGGCCACAGCAGAATTTGAACACATGATCGTCCGTGTGCGCAGGAGGCGTGCATAGTGATTCCTTATTTACAGCTGGGCATCTTTGGTGTCTGACCCGTGGAGGTGTTTGCTTTTATTTTCAGTGGGACTAAGTCCACTGATATAAGCGCGCACACACACATATTATTGTTCCAGATGTAGAGTTGAAATTGCACAGAATAAGCCTTAGGCCTTAGGCCAACGGGTCCCCATCAAGGAGGGGAATGATGAGGTCAGTTTCACACAGTAGCAGTAGGCAACTGCAGATAAGGAGGAGGAGGTGGGTCTTGTTAGCAAACCACCTCAAAAGGCAGTGGAGGAAGCCGGATGGGAAAAGCGGGGGCTTCAAATCTCGGCCCCGCCACCTGCTTACGGCGTGACACTGGATCTCTCAACCTCCCCGCGGCTTCCTTTTCTTCTCCCGTAAGATGCGAATGGCGGTATACTATTTACCAGTAACGTTTGAGTGATGAGCTCAAATCGGGTGCTCGTCAGCTCTGACTCTTGTTTATTGAGCTGTTCCTATGCTAAGTGCTTTGTAGATATCATTTCAGTTACTGCTCACAAGAACCCTGTGAGGTCAGCTTCATGACGCTAACGTGCAGAGGTAAACTCTGAGGCTCAAGGGAGTAGCAGTAGTTGATTTGTCTGCGGTTGGAGGGCACGCAGGCAGGGGAATGCTTACTTGCCTCTACTTGCTGCTTCCATCTGGCCAGCAACCAGCAGACAGAAGACAGCTTTTGTTTTACTCTCCTTATTGATAAGGCCACGTCCCCAGTGAGAGGGAAAGAAGGTGACGGTGGCACAGAGAGTGGGGATACGGCAGGTGAGGACAGGAAGGAAGCGAGGACAATTCGGGTGTGAGCTAGAGGGGCGAGGGGGCGATATTCCCGAGAGCGGGGCACACCCATCTGTCTCTTGCAGGCACCATCTGGAAGCTTGCCTTCAGGCACACAGACACGGGTTTCCGCCTGGGCTCTTGGGACCTTGGGGAAGTCATTTCACCTTCTGGGCTTCCAGGTCCACGTGCGAGACGCGGGAGTAACGGTGCGTAGGCTGCAGGCTTGTGGGGAGGATGAAATCGTGTAGCATGTGTGGAGACGCCTAGAACGGTGCTTATCAGAGTAGAGGGGCAAGGCCAGGAGTCAGACTCCAGTCCCCGTAATTCACAAGTGCTTGCGCGTTCTGCATCCCGCCGAGGACCGGGCGCTTGACCCTGGCCTCCAGAGACAGGCAGGGCTGAAAATGCAGAACGGAGAAGCCTACAGACCACTTCAAGGATTGTTTCTTCACTTTTTCAGCTGCTTTTAGCCCTGAAGACACTTTCCATGCGTTGCTAATAAAGCCAAATGGGAAACCGGCCTAAAGAACGTAAAGGTGAAGGCTACTTCCTCCCTTGGTTCTTTCCACCGCCCCCCCCCCTTTTTTCTAATTCTTGTAATTAAACACAAGTCTTGAATAATGCAAACCTATAATTCATGCAAATTGATCCCTAATGAGATGGAAACAAGCCAAGTTTTAATTTGTTGAACTTGTGGGAGATAGTATAATGAGTTGGAAGGAGCAGACGCAAAAATATGTCCCCTTTCCTCTAAAATGAGCCCAAACATTTCATTTCTGTGCCTAGTCTCAGGCGCTTTTAACGCCTTCAATGTGATTTTAAATATTTCTGTCAAGGAGATGACCGCTCATCACAGGCCCCCTGAGCTACCTTCACGCAGGCTTTGCGGTTTCCCGGGATCCCCACATTTGTCCAGGCTCTGCCGTGACCTCTACTTCCTACGACTTCTCGGTGGGTGAGAGAACTTGATCCCTTAGCGGTCCGTTACCCGCGAACGCTCTGCCCGAACCGAAGCCTCAAGAATCTTCGTCATTCGTTCCAATGTGGGGAAGAGGGCGAGGTGCTCCTGAGCTCTGTTCGGGCGAAGCGCTCAGAATGGAAGCCAACAGAGAAAAGCATTTCAGGCAAAAGAACTGAATAAGCCAAAGTGTGGGCGCATGAATATGCATGAGGTGCTTAGCATGTAGCGATGAGACAGATCGTTCTCTTTGTGTGGACTCTGCTAGGTACACACGGAAGGAGGTCGCGCGTGTTGAATTCGTCGGGGTGCCCCTCCTGCGACTGCTGTCCTCCTGGAGCCCCAGCCCTTCCCCTCAGCAGTAACCGACACATCCCCCTTTGTACAGAACAGGGGGGAGACTGGTGTGCATGTGCATGACCCACGCTGGGTGATGAGCAGGGGCGCCCCAGATGTGGTCCCCACTTGTGAGTGTGCTACTTAAGGGGGCCCCCAAGACAATTCCCCAGGAGGACTCGTAGGACTCACCCTGCGGATGTGCCCGGGGCAAAGCTACAACAGCAAAACGATCCAAAGCAAAGTCAGCAAGGGGAAGTGTACAAAATCCAGAGGAGACCAGGCAGAAGCTTCCAAGGGTCTTCTCTCAGCGGCGCAGAGAGGAGGCACCCCGTTCCCACAGCAGGGAGGTGTGAACACGCGTGAAGTATCTAGCAGGGGAGCTCACAGGAGGCTCCGTGGCCAGGCTTTTCCCTGGGAGCCGGCGGTGTAGTCCCAGCCATGACTCAGGCCAAACTGCAGACGCCCACTGGGAAAGTGGCTGTTGAGAATAAACCCCTTTGTACGGCGGCCACTCTTATCCATTCCGGGGATGGTGGGAACCCTCCCGAAATCCACGTTTCCACCTCCAGCCAAGCACCAACCTGGCGAGGAGCCCCGCAAAGGAGAGCAGTCCCCGGTGTGCCGTGCTGAATATCCTCTTAGCGGGAGGGCAGGAGAAGCATTTACTAGCCAGTGCGGAACACAACAAGTGACGCTAGAGAGTATGGGAAAAATAATTTCTAATGTGTACTTATGTTTGAGAGAGAGAGGGACAGAATGCAAGTGGGGGAGGGGCAGGGAGCGAGGGAGACACAGAATCCAAAGCAGGCTCCAGGCTCTGAGCTGTCAGCACAGAGCCCGACGTGGGGCTCGAACCCACAGACTGCAAGATCATGACCCGAGCGGAAGTTGGATGCTTAGCAGTGTTCCCCGAGGGAGAAGAAGGTGGATGGAGAGAATGCTGGAGGGTCACATCGATGGCACAGATGAGTGACTTAGGGACGAAACAGACTGGTCAGCGCAGGTTCATTCATCTGTCTGTGTCCCCTTCCTTCCGCCACTGGAACCAATCGGTGCAGATGCAGTGACTGAGCACCACACAAGTTTATTCTCTCACGGTCCTGGTGGCCAGTCTGAAATGAGTCTTCCAGGGTTAAAAGCAAGCTACTGGGGACTCTGAGGGGGGATTCCAATTGTTCAAGATGTTCTGATGCCAAATTATAGATTACATTTATTTGGCCAATGGCCGAGTCTATTTTTTTTTTTTTACAAGAACTTTACCAATTAGTTGTTAATAACAATCTAAGCTGAGAATAATTAAAATACTGTCATAGATACAAAATCAACTTGGCGGTCAGAAATCCTTTATATGGTGACATCAATCAAATTGTTGAAGTCTGGTGTTTAAAAGAATGAGTGTGCAAGTTTCTGCAAGTTGTAAATAAACATCCCGTCAATGTACATTTAGGGAGCACTAAAGGTGTTCAAGGTATTCTATTAAGGCAAGAGTCACAGGGGCGTCTGGGTGGCTCTGTTAAGCGTCTGACTCTTGATTTCAGCTCACATCATGATCTCATGGTTCATGAGATTAAGCCCCGTATCGGACTTTGTGCTGGCAGCACAGAGCCTGCTTGGGGTTCTCTCTTCTCTCTCTGCTCCTGCTCTCTCTCTCTCTCTCTCTCTCTCTCTCTTTCTCTCTCAAAATAAGTAAATAAACTTAAAAAAAAAAAAGAGTCACAGAACTTGATCTCTAGGAGCCTGCTGGATGAGACACATGCACAAACATCATGTGCAATTCTGGCCTTGAGAGACGAGGCCGTGTCTGTGCAAAGTGCCTGATGACCCCACCGTTTCATTCTGACCCAGAGAGTCACACGAAATCCAGAGTAGGCATATGTTCAGTTAAGCCTTGAAGGTCACCATGACAATAGTCATGTTCATAGTTAACGATATCCACTTTTTCTGTTTGTATGAATTTGTTTTTGAAAGGAAAAAGACAAACCCATGAGAGAGACACAAATCAGCACGGCTGTACGCATGACCGAGTTCTTGCCAACGTAGAGAAAAGAGCAGGGGTTCTAGACCCACACAGACCAAGATTCAAAGGCTGGCTCTCACACTAAAGACCTGTGTTTATTTGAGTGATTTATTTAGCTTCTGTAAGTCTTGATATCCTCATTTATAGAGCAGAATTGTTAATAACACACAAGTTACTTCTTTCCAACACCTCGGCCATTTTGCTAACTTGGTAAACTTGGGGGCAATTTCTTCACCGTTAATTTCTTCAACTGCAAAGTACAATTTACACTATGTGCTTAAAAGAGATGCTGTGTTAAGATAATGATGTATGCAACATCTTCTCTGTAAATTATAGAATGCCAAACAAAAGTTAATATGTGCAATTTAAATACTGCCTCTGAGGAGATAGAACTATACATAGAGGTTCGAGGGATGAGGAATTAGAATTGGGTAATCTTGGAAGGCTTCCTGTAGGAAGTAGGATATGAATTGGTATATTTATGTCACTTTTGAAGCACTAGGTATAAATAACACGATTCAGGTCTCCATGATAACAGAAGTAAGTGCTAAGACGTCCCCACTGGGGATTTAATCAGCATAATGGTCTTCTACACAGGAATATTGATTGAGTTTTCTTTTTATAATACAGCCAGCTTTACTGAGATAGCAATTCTTTTATCCAGGAAATTGATCGGGGACACAGCTCATCCAGGGTCAGTTTTTAGCATAAAGGATGGCCAAAGCGGACAGTACATGGGTCTAGACAGGCCCCTGAAATTTTGATTTTTCAGAACCATACTGGCAGATGAGGGAAGGTTCAACAGGAGTTACGGGTAATTAGAGTGGCAGGTGTCTCACTTAGAGAGAAAAGAGTCACGTGTACAGACAGGGTTCTGGCCGAGGGAAGCAGGGAGGTCAGGCATGGGAACCTCGCTGCCCCAGACAGCACCTGAGAGCCTGCTTGCTAGAAACAGGTCACTCCAACACCAGCTGCAGATCGGGGAAGTTTCTGACCATCACTCCAGTACGTCAAGAGAAGCACGGTATGAACACCCTTTTGGAAAAAAGGAAATTTGAAAAAATATCAACCTTATTCCTTCATGAGTATGGAGAAAAAAGGATACGTTGATGCTATGAAGGATGGCATGGGCAGGGAGGGTCAAGGTTAGCCGCAGAGTCTTCTGCCGAGAATGATCTAGTTCGGTGCGGTAGAAAATTCCAGAAGGCTGTCTGGGAATTTTCAAAAGGTACAACGAAGTTTATCCCCTTGCAAAGAGTAGCAGAAAACCGTAAAGATAAGACCAGTTGAGTCAACTAGGCATCACAGAGAGACGTGGATGAGAGGGACTAGGGAGACTGGGAACAACTATCTTAAGAGTCAGACCAGAGTCTATAAAATAATCTTTAAGTGGATACAAAAAGGGGCAGGTGAAAATAAGTGATATGGATAAAAAATTTGCAAAACCATCCCAAACTGCAGAGAAAATGCAGAAAGATGAAAACACAAAAATTCAAAGTAGTGTAATTAATACCTGAAAACAAAGATATAGCAATAGGTTCAGAGGACCCCACAATATAAAAATGTTGCCTTACTAGCAAATCCGAATATAAGTTATTTTTATATACAAAAATGTAACCAATTAAATAAAGTTATTAGAAAACCTAAATAGGGCAGCAACCATGGGCCAAAATGGAAGAAAAAAAAAAGGAGTTAAGGAATTACTTCTGTAAAAGTGCTCAGACAAGGCATAAGTGAATTTTTTTTTTCAAAATTCTTATCCCTTATAAGCAGGGCTAAAACACGGAAATATGGAAATGCTTTACACCCAGTATATAACCTTGTTTCCAAACCCAGATGAAGATAGCATACAAAAAAAATCAAAGGCTTACTTTGAAATATTGCTATACAAGCCCATAATAAATTACATGCATATAAAACTCACAGTAAAATACAGTTAAAGTAATAAGGTATTATTTCAGAATGAAAGGATGGATTCTTAATTATCATTAATATTTTTATCATTTCTGGAAGAGACAGATAATTTTTACGTCCTCTTGGTGGTAAAGCCCAACCTTATTGTCTATTATTATCATTTCTCCATGTCTCTACCTCTGATTCTCTTCTCAGACCCTTGCCCTCAGCACCCTGAGAGATGGAACCCCTCTGCCATCTTGCAAAGGCCAGTGGCCAACTCTCTGGACTCACTGTATTCCAACTCTGGTCAGCATTTGACACAGTTGAACGTGGCGTCCTTGAACTTATTTTCTGGAAGACCACACTCTCTTGACATTTCCTTCTGCCTTTCTGGTGGCTCTCTTGCTTATTCCCTCTACTCATGTAAATGGCGGTGCCCCAGGGCTCATCATTTATATTTATATACAGGGCTAACTTATGAGCTCCACTTTCTCGGTGCTCGGTGTCATCATCTACTGAGACATTAACAGACTTCTCGAGGCCAAAGTCTAACTCCCCATCCCTTCCTCCCAAAGGTTCACCCACTGAGTCACTGGCACCACCAGAACCTTAGGTGGCATCCTTCTCTGCTCCCTTCTCCTCTTACCCATGTGCAATCTGTCAGCAGGTCTTGCCAGCTCTGTTTTCAAAATTAATCCCCAAACTTCCCACTTGTCACTGCCTCAACCATGTTCATCCTCCAAGAGAGATGCTCTCATCTTTGAGTTGAAAGCCCATGAACACACTCAGGATGTAGGTAAGAACATGTGCATTATTCCACATCCATTTCTACTCTTCCCTCATTGTACTCCCCCACCAGAATTAAGCTCTCTTAAAATAATGGAACAGGGTTCCGAAAAACCGTCTATCCCATCCCAATGTGTTTCCATTTATCTAACAACCCCTCTTGAACTTGGGTGATTGTCTCTCCTCTGCACACACCACCACCATAGAACTCACTTCCTCCAGTTTTCTGAGTCCCCTCTGCCCTCCGTGAGAGAATGCTGCTATAGGATCTGTCCCTCCTTCTATACCTGCGCTTTTCCGTACCCAAACTGATCATAAGCATCTGTGAGAGGAGGGACTTCCAGCTGGCACCCCACGGTAAAGGGTCTCTGTTCCAGAAGGAACCTTGAAAACCTGCTTGAAGTCAACACTCAGACACTGAAGCCTTGGGGAGCAGAGTCCAAAAACATATGGGGAGCTACAATGCTTAGTCCTGGGAAAGGTGGAAGGAAGATGTGGGACACAGAGAAGGAATGGTGGGGGGAGGGGAGACCAGGAAGTAAGGCTCGCTGGCCAGCGTGTCTCCTACGCTCAGGGAATCTTGGTCATGATCACACTGTGTCAGTGTAGCCGGCTCCCTCCCGTTCCCCAACTCTCAGGCAAGTTGCCACCAGGTATAAATACCGTGCAATGCTGTGTGCGCGAGTGCTCATGTGGCAACGGAGGGAGGAAGAACAGAGAGGCAGTGTGTCAACTGGGCAGACACAGGAGTCTTGAGCCAGAGGCAACAGATGAGCATTTGAGATAACCACTCCCCACCCCGCCACACACACCTCTCATCACTGGAAGTGTATAGAATCTTAAGTAGGGGTTTTCCTGAGTGTGCAACATGGAGCTACCATCATGGACCGTCCACGGATGGTCTGTCTTCTACGGACCCGAGGGGTGGGGAGACGGCCACTGCTGCGTGGACCACACACGCTTAGCCTCCAGTGTGCACTGAAACACCCTACATGTCAATGCAATACCTAAACAGCCGCCAGTGTTGTTCATAAGGGCGGAGGAGGAGGAGTACTAGACCCTCTTACCCGATGAGACACTTGTAAGCTCTAATGGTTCAGTAAAGGATCTTTTGCTAACTCCAAGATGTGGCCTTAATGAATGCTGGCAAATGTTCAAAGTGAGGGAGGAGGTATGCAAATAGGATTAATCTGCGCCTTATCGAAGGTACAAACAGAAGCTGAGTAAATGTGTTCAAAGGGAGATTTGCTTGCTTAGTGCTTTGTAATACAGTCCCACACATACTCCATCAAGAGCTCAGCCTACAAACACATGCAGAGGCACATCTCCTACCAGCGGCTTGCCTGACTCTTCTCCGGAGTCCGAGAATGTCAGGCCTGGAAGTCACGGCACTGATTTCCAAACAGCCGTCCTTGGCCCAGTGTAATCCATAAGGAAGGTGCTCCCGGTTCGTTATAAAAATAGTGACAATGAGAAGGTTCAATTACAAAGAGCCAGTCTCGTCTCACGCACGTCTCTTCCCACGTGATGTGGCTCGGGCAGTGTGTCTGCACCGGCTGTGCCTCTTGCGTGGCTACACCTCCTACTGGATGGGTCCATGCTGGTTCTGACTCTTGTCAAGCAACGTTAGCCACTGGGATCCAGTAATGGTGCCTCTTTGCTCCAAAACATGAAAAGAAGTGGATTTCTGGTGTTGCTAAATCTGGGCTGGCTCAACATTGCCTACTGATTTATCCACTGTCCTATGACCTGTTGAACCAACTCCCTGCATTAAATACCCTCTCAAATACTTGGCATTGTTGGTTCTGAACAGAGATGGAAGGAAAAGGGGGGCCAGTCCTGATCAGTAGGTGGCAGGTTTAAGAAGCAAGGGAACTTACTTACCAGGCTTGCCTTGAGCGCCACCTGATGAGAAGGTCTCTGCACCCACCTGCCAGAATCTTCAGTTTATAGAGAGGCCTTAACAGGATTGATTCAACCACATCTGCCATCGAGATGTTCTCAACAACACCATGTTCTCTCAAGGTGGAGTCCTTGGACATGGCTCACTATGGGACAAGGTGGGGGGGGGGGGTGTGGAGGGCAGAGAGCACGTCCCAAGGGAGGAGGCTCTGCTGGCCAGGGCCAGATTGTAGGCCAGCTGGTGGTCACGGCCTCTCCATGACCTTCTCCCAGCAGAATGGTGTCTTCTTTCCTGGTTTTATCCTAACCGGCCCATTATCTTTCTGGGGTTTTGTATAGTTACAAAGTTAACATATGAAAGTAACTACCACAATGCCAGCATCCGGTTGGCACGTAGTGATTGTGGATATGCTACTCAGTACTCAAGATCAGACTCACAGATTCGAAATCTGGTTCCATCCCTTACTGGCTGTGTGACCCTAAGCAAGAATGGAAACATTCTTTGCCTCTGGGTGGCTCAGTCGGTTAAGTGTCTGACTCTTGATCTCAACTCAGGTCTCGGTTTCATGTTCGTATGTTTGAGCCCTGCATTGGTCTCTGTGCTGGGCAGGAAGTCTACTTAAAAAAAAAAAATGGAATTCTTTGCCTCGTTTTCCAAATGTGCAAAATCAGGACAGAGATTTTGCAACAACTCAAAGCATTGTTGTAAAGACTAGTTTGGTTCATGTAAAGCACTGGTACCAGTCCCAGTTATAATGGGTCCGGTAAATATGGTTCTATTCATGAGACTATCGCTCACACACAACAAGTCAACTGATAAAATTCCAGCAGAAAGGGGAATGTGAAATAAGTTTTTGAGACCTAGAGTGAGCTGGTTGGAACCTTAGGATTTCAAAAGCAAAATGCGTATCTTTTAAATGAGATACTTCAAGAGGTTAAAGAAAGGTATTACCCTGAGTAAACTGGTAAGACTCTGGATGCTCTCATCCCCTGTAGAAGTGAATGGTGTGTATATCTACACGTATATGTCTATATGCGTACCTGTGTGTGTCTTTGTAGCTGGCAAGTAGGAGAGGGAAATGCACCTGTCAAGTTGTTCCTGGCTTGGCCGGTTATATTCTCTGGAGAAAAGAAACCCAGTTCTGGAGGCAGGAGGCAGAAACTGGGATTTCCAGTTGTGGTTGCCACACGTAACGCTTACGTGATTGCGAACATGTTACGAACTCTCTGAATTTCATTCCATTTACCCCGCCGTGGAATGTGTCCGCCTTCAGAGTCTGTCGAGCAGAAGGAATGGAATTGTGCTTGTAAGATAACAGCGGATTATGAAAGGGATTTCAGCTGTTCTCCAGTAAAAAGCAGAGGTGCAGGCTCAGGCCGAAGAAACCGGGAAGCAGGCTTCGATCTCTGTTGCAGATTTTGGTTCCATTTTCAGAGGAGAAAATGTCCCATTTTCAGATGGAGGAAACAGATGCTCAGGGAACTTGACTGTCTTGCCCAAGATTGTCGGTAAAGCTGAAGGGCCTGGATTTGAACTCGAAGAGCGTGGCAGGAGAGCTCAGGTTAGCAGCCTTGACTGTCTCGAACGCCTCTGACCGGGTGAGGCAGTGGGGCTGGACTGCATCTCCCAGGGGGCTGCGGGAGGCGTGAATGTCATCTGAATGTCATCTATGACATAAGAGCCATAGCCAAGGCAGCCCAGTGTGGGGCTCGAGAGCCAGGCGGATGGAACCAATGGGCTGCTTTATAAGCAGTCCCCAGTGACTTCTCAGACCCTTAGGAAAGTTTACAACAAGACCATTCTCGAGTGAAATGAATTCATTGAGAAAAATGGTAAGGGGCCAGGGTCTGTTGCACACAGACATGTGCAGGTGCACACAGAGGGGGCCATGTGAAAGTTAATGGTGAGACATGATAGATATTGGCGGGGGGGGCGCCACCAAAACCAGCCTCTGGTGTTGGAGATTCAGGCCTTTGGGAGGCCGCGTGTCATTTCTGGGCTCCGTGGTCACATGCTGAGAGAACCCGCAACAATGTAGGAATTACACTTCCATCAGATGCCAGGTGACAAGGGGCCTTGAGGTCCCCGTGTACAGGTATTTGGTGTGTGCAGTAGAAACATTACCTGTCATATCTGTGCCAGCTCCACATAAGGAGAAAACAGGACAAATCATAATAACTGATTCATTATATACTTGTGTTTGCAAAATGTTTCCAAATACATCTTCCCAGCTGATTCTTATACCAACCCAACTATATTAATAAAAGCTGATATTTATTGAAAACTTACAATAGACCAGGCATAATAGTAGTAAGCACTTAAACTGTATCTCTTAGTTTAATCCTAAACAACAACAACAACAAACACCCACCATCTTATTGGTGAGAAAACAGGTCAGGAGAGATTGAGGACTTTGTTCAAGGCCTCCCGGTAGGGAATTGGTGAGAGGCAGATGCCAGTCCAGAAAGTCCGCTTCCAGAGGCCAGAAGGTGTGGGCCAGGCAGCCAACCACACTCACCTCCTATAAAAAGTGGCTCTGAGGCTCGGAAGATTGAGCAATGACTTTGAAAAGTATTGGGTGCTAGCAAAGGGATCACTTTCATGCAGACACAGATCTCATTGCCAGCGGCGAACGGCAGGTGCCAAAGTCGCCTCTGCGGTGTCGGGCCAGATTGCAGTCCTTCTGGTGGGTCCGCGGTCGGCTGATTTGCCTGACGAGTGCCACGCTGGAGTCAGGAAGCTGCTTCCCAAGAGCGGGAGAGCCCTCCCCAGCTCCCCCCACACTGACCAAATGGCAGGTCTTCAGGCCTTCACTTGTTCATTTACATTTCAGGCAGAGCCAGCCCTGCTCGTCTCTAAATATTTTATAGTAGAGGCAAGAAAGACGCCTACTGTTTAATTTATACCTTAACTTTCTTCCTTTAACCCCTGTCATTCCCTGAAGCCGGAGCTGGAATCTGGGGAGAGTCTGGGCCTGGATTTAGAAAGCAAGTGGTACCCAGAAGCACCTGCTTTATGGGATCCTTATGAGATTAAATCGAGGCAAGGGTACAGGCAGCCAGACCCCGCCCACAGCTCGGGACATTTGAGTGAGGCCAGCTCCAGGAGGCCCCCAGGGCAGGCTTTCCAGTACATCCAGCACCTCCTTCTTGTCCCGGGGTTCAGTTGCTCTAACAGAATTAGCCCTGCTACTAAGTAAGGTGGAAGGAGTGGAGAGACCCAGCCACCCCACACTGTAACCCCCTTGGAGCGCCACTGCGGGGTCACTGCATCTCGCCTGCGTGGAGCCCTCTTTCTTAACCACTGCTTCCTTGACGTTCCCGCCGTCAGGTTCCAGGGCAGGCGTGCTTTGCCCTTCTAGAAAGGATGACCCTAAGCCCTCTGATGCTCGCCTGGGCCACAGTCCTGCCCCCCTGAGCCAGTTTGTTTATATCCACAAGCTCAGTGTCTTTGAGCGAGCTCTTGGGGCTGGGGGACTGGCTAGGGGTTCAGGCTTTTCCGCCATAACCTTGCCCGGCATCAGAACCCCACCCGCTACAGAAGAATGTCTGAGACCGCGGTTCTCCCGGGCCTGTTTTGTTGCCACTCGTAGTAAGACTCGTACTCCATTAAAAAGGCTAAACAGTGATAAATGTTAAAATGAACAGGATGCAAATATAGTTGGGTCTAAACTGGTCTGTGCAGGGCAAACGGGCCCTCTGCCACCAGAGCTGAGAACCATATAAGGTGGAAGGAGTTATGGTTCTTGTTTCCAGATAGCTCTGGCAAGGGGCTGAGACTCTGTGAGCATCACTGTTTTATGGCCTGTCTGGTTTCCTCCTGGTATCATAAAGGCAGAGAACAGCATGTAAATCCTGTGGTCGAGGCGGGAACGAGGAGAGACCTCACGAATGCGATTGCATTTAAGCCAAGTCTTAAAGGCCGTTGGGATTGTGATATTCCCCAGAGAAAGGGTGGGGGTCCGGAGGTGGAAGCACACAGAAAAGGGGCAGAACTGACACGCACGGGTTGTTCAGGGAGGGTGGAATCATCCAGGCGGAAGAAGCAGAGGATAAAAGAAAAGAGGAAGGGGGAGGTGAGTTGTGGAAAAGTAGTTTGCGGGGCCAGAACTCTCCCCGGGAAGTTTAGATTTGACTCCCAAGGGAGTGCAGGCTCCCTCGGGGGATTGCAATGGAGCAGTGGCCCAATCAGAAGGGGAGCCAGAGAAAGTGCTGACGGCCCCTCTGTGTGTCTCAGTGAGGGGTGGAGGGGGTGTCAAGGGAGAAGAGCCACCGTCCAGCCGGACTGCATGCAGCAGGAGGGCCCAGGAGGGGAGAGGCGACTGGGGACATCAGCAGAACTCGGTGGTCCCCAAGGGGTCAAGGGAGAACCCTTGCTACCTGCTTCTTCCAGATCAGGAGACAAGACAGCCTGAGTGCAGGAGAGTGTTGTGTTCACGGTGTCGATGGGAACGCAGGTTAACAATGGGCTTAAATGAAACTTTGGGGCTGCAGACCCAGTTAGGGGGTCTCATTAGAGGCCTACACAAGGGGCTTCAGCTTTGCTTTCCAGGTTATTCTTAGTGGCAGTGCCGTGGAGGTGAACGGGAGAGACACAGAACATTTCGGTGATGGATGTCATGGGTGCAGCGTGATTTCTGAATGGGTCCTAGAGGGCAGGGCTCTGGAGAAGGGCAGCTCCTGCCACAGACCCGTGATTCATCCTGTTTCTGGCAAAAATAATCAGAATTAATTTTAGGGTCTTTGATGGATACCCTCCCCAAACTCACAGATTCACACTGTTATCCCCATTTCATAGGATGCAAAAGCATACTCACCTCAAAAGAGAAGAATCCCATAGTTGGCGAAGGCCCCAGTTTGGGCTCTGAGGCACCTTCTGTGTGTGCTAGTCTTTTTTTTTTTTTTTAATTTTTTTTTAATGTTTATTTAGTTTTGAGACAGAGAGCATGAACGGGGGAGGGTCAGAGAGAGAAGGAGACACAGAATCCGAAGCAGCTCCAGGCTCCGAGCTGTCAGCACAGAGCCCGACGCGGGGCTCGGACTCATGGACCGTGAGATCATGACCTGAGCCAAAGTCGGACGCTCAACCGACTGAGCCACCCAGGCGCCCCAAGCCTCAATACACTCAGAAGAAAACGCCAACCTGAAGCTGACTTGAACTTAAACTCGAGTCCTCGGTAAAAACTAAAGCTTTGGGAATCAATACCGTAAACTTAAAAGTAAGCTGTCTCCGATGTTACTTTCAGTAATAACAATCACGGCTCATAGTTACTGAGCACTTAACCAGCGCCAGGCTCCGCGCTAAGCGGCCTACCCATATCACCTCTTGAACTCTTGACACGGCCATGGAGGTGATCTGGTACCCTCAAGGAACACAAGAGGGAAAGACCGAGGCTCCTGTTAACAAGTGGTAAGTCAGGGAACTGACCTCCATTCCCTCTGACTCTTGAGACTTGGCAAATACACACGGTGTTCTAGACCTAACACGACCTTTTGCAGGCAGCAATTTGCTTTTTTTTTTTTTTTATTTTCAAGACAACACAAAGACGTTACTATTAATAGCCTCCGTGCAGCTGGAGCAGGCGGAGGCTCAGAGAGCTTAAGTGACTCACTGAACAGTCATACGGCTCCAGAGTGGCTTGCTGGGGATTTTCAGCAAGTTCCCCTGACTCCAAAATATATGGGTGAGTCAGGTACACAGCCCATCCTGTTCTTTCTCTAACCTGTTCCTCTTCCTTTACTTGTTCCCTATTTTGGTCCATGGCCTTGCCAAGTCACCCCCGCTCAGAACCAGAACCATCTCGATTCTTGTCTCCTTTCTCCCCGCCCACGTGCACAGTCACCGCGGCCTGCTTCTTTATTTCCGAAACGTCTCTTTCCTCCTCTCTGGTTTCATCTCCCCTGATTTAAATAGAGCCGCCACCTCCAACAGTCCGCTGGCCTTTCTGGGCACTCTCCCCATTTCTCCCAGGGACACGCACCTGCGGGTCTGCACAAGAGGTACCTGAGGGCTTTTGGACACACAGATCTAGAGATTCGGATTCTGGGGTCTGGGGTGGGGCTCACACCTGGGCGTCTCTAATGAGCTCCCAGAGGAGGGTGCTTCTCTGGCTGCTGCTTCTGGTCTGACTCACTTAGAGAACCACTGTCCCACACCATAACCCCGGAATCATCACTTCACTCTGTGCATCTAAACTCTCCTGCGTCTCCAGAGGAAGGCGGATTCCTGGCATTTTAAAACCTTTATGTGAGCCCAGGTGAGGCAAAACAGACCTGATGTCACTGTAGAAGCCAGAGCTGAGAAACACCACTCATGCTGATGGTGCACACGTACAGAAACCCTCCTCAGCTCAAAGAAACCAACCAAACTCCGTGGATGCAGAGGTCTGAGTGAGCGGGTCAGGGGCAACCGATCTATGTTCACATTCCCCCCCCCCCAATTTCAGTGTGTCATTTATTTGGTCATTCCTTCATGACTCTAGGTGACTAGAATCCATCTTTGAAAAAATGAACAAAAATCCTTGTTCTCTTTGGGTAAGTATGACCCATGAACCCTGCTCTTAGATATCAGGGATACCGAGATAAAAGAGGCTGAGAGAGAGAATATTCCCAAGTCCCCTCGGAAGGCAGGAAGCCATTCACTGCTCAGACCTGCAGTTGGGTTTGGGAGGCTCCGGCCATGAACAGAGGCTTAAAAGTCCTGCTGGTGAAACTATCACCTGGACTATGATTTGTCAATCACTGTAATGCACTATATTAATAGAATAAAGAACAAAAACCACACAGTCATCTCAACTGATGCAGAAAAAGCATTTGACAAAAATCCAATGTCCTTTCGTGATAAAAACACTCCATAAAGTAGGAATACAGGGAGACCTCTCAGCATGGCAGAAGGTCCATCTAGGAGACACCCAGCATTCTTACGGCTGAAAGACTGAATGTTTGCCTCCAAGGTCAGGAATGAGACCAGCATGTCTGCTCTTACCACTTCTGCCCAACATTTCACTGGAGGTTCCAGTCCAGATAATTAAGCAAGAAAAAGAGAAAAAAGAAAGACTTAAAACTTTCTTTGTTTATAGGTGACATTATCTTTAAATAGAACACCTGAAGGAATCCACTAAAAATCCGCTGGACTAATAAATGGGGTCAGCAACTTTGCAGGATACAAGATCAATACACAAATTGTAATGGTTTCCTTACCGACCAATGAACAACCCTACAATGAAATGAAGAAAGCAACTCCATTACTAACATCATTAAAAACCGAAGTGTTTAAAAACAAACTTTAAAAAAGTACAAGACTTACACACCAAAAAGTATAAAATGTTGATGATACTTACAGATCAGTATAAAGACAAGGAAAGCCCATGTTCATGGATCAGAAGACGCAACATTGGTAAAACATAATCCCTAGGGAGAGATCTACAGATTTTATTTAATGTTTTTCAAAATCGCAGCTGGCTTTATTCTGCAGAAATGGGTAAGAAGATTCTAAATTTCATTTGGAGGTGCCAGGGACCCAGAATAGCCAAAACAGCGTTGAAAAAGAACAAAGTTAGATGATTCACAATTTTAAAACTTTCTACGAAGGTCCGGTCATGAAGGTGATGTTGTACTGGCATAAGGGTAGACATGGAGATCAATAAAGGGAACAGAGACCCCAGGAATAAGTTCTTACATTTACAGCTGATTGGTTTGCAAGAGGGGTACCAGAAAAACTCAACGGGAGAAGCTTGTGTTTTCAACAAATGGTGCCGTCACAACTGGAAAGGCATATGGCCCCTCCCTCATATCATTAAAAATAAAAAGATTCCAAATAGATCAGAGATCTAATTCTAATGTAAGAATTAACACTTTGAAAATCTTAGAAGAAAAGAAGGAGCAAATCTTCACGACCTGGGGGTTGACAGTGGTTTCTTAGATACAGAACCAAGAGAAAAAAAAATAATAAACTGGATTTCAATACAATGAAAAACTTGGGTGGTGAAAATGACACTCTTGAGAAAGTAAACTGGCAACCCAGAGTGGGAAAAAAATATTTGCAAATCATGTATCAATAAGGGATTTTTATCTAGAATATTTTTTTTAACTCTTACAATAATAAAAGGGGGGCACTTCAAACAGACCCAAAAATGAGTAGATATTTCTCCAAAGAAGATATACCAGTGGCCAACAACTGCACGAAAAGGTGCTCAACATCATTAGTCACTACAGAAATGCAAATGAAAACCACAACGAGACTGTGTTACACTCGGTGATGCACAGGCTGCTGGTGGGAATGTAAAACAGTGTAGCCACTTTGGCACAGTCTGGCAGGTCCCCAAAAAGTCACACATAGAGCTATCACGGGACCCAGCAATCCCGCAGCTAGGTATCTGCCCAAGAGACTTGAAAACAGTCCACAAAACTGTGTGCATGAAGTTCATAGCAGCACGATGCAGAAGAACCAGAAAGTGGAAACAGCCCAAATGTGTTTCAACTGATGAATGGATAAACACTATATGGTACATGTACACAATGAAAATTATTCTGCCACGATAAAGATGAAGTACTAACTCATGCTACAATATAGGTGAGCCTTAAAACATTATGCTAAGTAAAAGGATCCAGACACAGAGGGCCACATAGTCTATGTTTCCATTTGTATGAAATGTCCAGAACAAGCAAATGTATAGAAACAGATTAGTTCCTCTCAAGGGAACTTGAGGGCTGAAGGGAACAGAGGAATCCCATATTAACGGGTATGGGATTTCCTTTTGGAGTGTCAAGAAAGTTCCCAAGCCGGGGCAACTGGGTGGCTTAGTCGGTTAAGCGTCAGACTTCAGCTCAGGTCACGATCTCACTATTTGTAAGTTCGAGCCCCACGTCGGGCTCTGTGCTGACAGCTCAGAGCCTGGAACTCACTTCAAATTCTGTGTCTGTCTGTGTGTGTCTCTCTCTCTCTCTCCCCCTCCTCCACTCCTGCTCTGTCTCTCAAAAATGAATAAACGTTAAAAATATTTTTTAATTTAAAAAATTAAATAAACATTAACAATTTTTTAATAAAAAAAGGAAAGTTTCCAAGCTAAACCGTGATGGTTATGTAAACACATTGAAATGTACAGTTTAAATGGGTTGAATTTATACTATGTGAATTATATAATAATAAAGTGAGTTTTAGTAAGCCCATAGGATTAACTCCTGACCAGAGCTGGTAAAATAAGCCGGTGTTGCATGGGAAGATGATACTGAGGAAGTCGCCCAGAATGCAATGGAGGGTTACAAAGAAATGACAGGCCTGGCAAGAAGCAGGAGGCTAGATCAGGAGCCTCTGGTGTCCCTGCAACAATAGTGCCGGAAGGAAGAAATTAACGGATGTTGACAATGGAGATAATAACCAAAAATATTCCAGGAGCGAAGATTTTTTCTTTTGTAAGATATAGTCTCTCCTGTTCAAAGATGATGCACTGAGTTCCAAGCAAAAGGCAGAGATGTCTCGAGAGACTTTAAACATAAAGAAAACAGAAAATCCTAGAAGCTTTTCAAAAAGAATAGTTCACCTACAAAGAAATCCTCTTGAGGACAGATTTTTCATCAGCAAAAAAAAAAAAAAAAAAAAAAAAGACACAGAAATGGAATACTATCTTCAAGGTGCCGAAGGAAAGTAACTTTCAATCCCAAAGCCTCACTAAGCCATAATTTATATGCAATGAAAAGTTGAAAAATTGCGGATAAACGCATGACTCTGGAGCTAGAATGCACGGATTTGCAACCCAGCTCTGCTACATATTATCTATGGGGCCTTGGGCACAGTCGGCCTGAGTTTCCTGACCTGTTGCATGGCTATAAACACCACGGAGGGAGCTGTGAGTATTAAGTGAGTTGGCGGGTGTATGTACAGGTGCTCAGAACACGCGTGGCACATAGAACCGCGATTTAAGGGTTAGTTACAAATTCAAGAGACCTAATTTGACAATGAATATGGAAAACAGCTTTCCAGTCCTATAACCCAGAAAGTTATTTTTGTAACAATTAGTATCAGATTTAAAAAAGAGACCCAAAAGAAAAGTATTAAAAGAATAAAAGGAACAGGGCACCTGGACAGCACAGTTGGTTGAGCGTTTGACTCTTGATCTCAGCTCAGGTCATGATCCCAGGGTCATGGGATCCAACCCACTTGGGGCTCTGTGCTGACATCATGGAACCCGCTTTAAGATTCTCTCTCTCTTCCTCTGCCCTCCCCCACTCTCATGTGCACTCTCTGTCTCTCTCTCTCTCTCTAAAATAAAATCAAGATTAAAAAAAAATTTACTGAAAAAAATGTTTAGAAAGAATAAAAGGGTCAACTCAATGAAAGGATAAACTACCCATCAACCTATATCACATGCAGGATCTTGCTTACATCTTTGTGCACAAAACATAACCTCAAGGTATGTGCAATAAAAATTAAAGAAAAAAATGGACAAATCCATGGTATATTTTAATGTAACAAGATTACAATAGAAGTGTTGTGAATGAACACACACACACACACACACGTGCGCACACACACACACACTCCCTCACAAATCTCATAAAAATGTTTCAACAGTTTGAATTTAGATAGTTTGTAACTATCAATCTCTTGATGTATAGTAAATTAGAAACCAACAGTGAAAGTGTAGAACAAACAGAAGCCACCCCCTCAAAAAAAAAATGTATACTTTGAAATCGGAAAAAATAAGAAAGAGTAAATATATGCAAATTAAGTGTTCAACAACCTAGAAAAATTAGATTAAAGGAGGATATAACAGAGAAGCCTGTTGAAAATGTAGAATTTAAATTTTTTTTTTTTTGAGAGACAGAGAGACAGAGAGAACAAGCAGGGAGACGGAGAGAGAGAATCCCAAGTAGGCTCCATGCTGTCAGCACAGAGTCTGACATGGGGCTCGATCTCACGAACTAACAGATCATGACCCAAGCTGAGATCAAGAGTGGGACGTATAACTGACCATGTCACCCAGGCACCCTGAAGAGGTAGAATTGATAGTCCACTAATATTCTGCTCTAAAATCTCCTTCCTAGTTGGTACCATTTGTAAAATACTGTTACTTTCCTTTTTACACATACATTCAAAATGTTATTAAATTCTTAAAATTGTGAGACTCGTACCATAAATAGCGTGCCTCTGTGTATGTGTTTGTAATGCTTAACAAAGATTATAAATTCCAGGAGGAGAAGGATGATGATTTATTCACTACCATATCCCCATTCCATATAATAGCGCTTGGCATCTAGGAGCATGATAAATATTTATTGAATATTGTAGTTGAATATGAAGTAAAATGAGTCAGAAGCTCACCCTCAGAGACTTTTGCAGAGTCAAACAGAAGTGGATTATAATCCTGGTTCTAGAACATTCTGGCTGAACTCGAGCAGAGTGTAACGTCTCTAACTACAATTTCCTATGGCATGAAATGCAAATGACAAGAGCTCCTTTGCAGGGACCTTGCAGGACTTAGGGATGGGGACCAAGCATCAACTGTTAAGTCAGGGCTCTGCTTTGTGATGCTGGGGCTGGGACCGCAAACCACATTTCTGCCGGTTCCTTGTTATGCGCTGGTGACAGTGGTGGGGGCAGGGGGGAGGACACTAGAAAGGAATGTAGGGCTGGGGGAGACGGAGGTTACCTGCTCCTTCCTGTTTGCTCCCACGCACTTCCTGTCTACTTCCTGTTCATGTCTAAATTTTAATGTAACTCATTCTAGCCTTTTCCCTTGGATCCCGGAGCCCTGAAATCGCCACTTCTGTACATCTTCGAGTTCCCTTTCTACCCTTTTGCTTACCTAACAGTCGTCTTTGTTAAAATCTCTGTTGAAGTATCTTGTGTGGGTTTTGTCTTCTGACTGGCTGCAGGTGCCGGTTGATGAAGAAGTCAAAGCCCCAGTCTGGTGACTCCCCTGGTCCTTTGCTGTCTTTCGCGGAGCCTTTCTGCTGGTATTTTGCTTTCTCACAACAGTGCCCACAAAAATCTCTCTAGGCAGTTCCCCTTCCTCAGATAAAAATAGCCAGATTTGGGGTGCCCGTGTGGCTCAGTCAGTTAAGCGTCGGACTTCAGCTCAGGTCATGATCTTGCGGTTCCTGAGTTTGAGCCCCGCATTGGGCTCTGTGCCGACAGCTCAGAGCCTGGAGCCTGCTTCGGATTCTGTGTCTCCCTGTCTCTCGGCCCCTCCCCAGCTTGCACTCTGTCTTTGTCTCTCTCAAAAATAAATAAACTTAAAAAAAAATTTTTTTTTAAATGGCCAGATTTACAGAACCAAATCCTAGCTATCCCCGGGATTCAACTTTGCCCCTCACTAGATACACTGTTTCAAAATTTATTTGCCACTATTTTGTTTCAGGATAACAACCTGAGCTAGATATCGAATTAGTCTTCATTGATTTTTCTCAGCACAATGCTGAACTTGATCGAAATCTCTCGGTTCTTTTGAAATGTTTTCCCGTAAAGTCATACTCAAAAAGATACACACATTTGACAAATTGCAACGGTCTGATGAGAAAGTGAGGAGCGCCGACCTTATTTAATTCAGCTAATTAGCAGGCAGCCCTGGGAATCGGAGACCTGGCCATGACTCTGGGTGGGCCCCACGAGTTATTAGCCGTGTGAACTTGCACACAACAGGGGACTGCTCAACCTAAATCTTCCCACACGTAGAACAGCTAATGCCTTGTTGGGCTATTAGGGAGATTAAGTGGTTTCTGTACGGTTCCTGGTACACAGACCATTTTGAGTCAAACTTGGGTAGCGTAGGCTACAGACACTGGTCTCATCCTCAGAACGAAACGAAACATATTACCTTCAAAATTTCTATAAAATACGGTTGGATGATTGGCACAGTTCTCTGGACCCGGAGGACACGGGCTCTTTTCCACCTTGCTGCATCCCTAAATGGAGAGGTGTATTCAGTCCATGACTTCCAGCGGGATTTCTTGGAGCCTGGATGATCCTGAAAGTTCCTTCAGAGGCTGACGTGAAGATCAGCGACGCCAGCCAGGAGACAGGAGACCAGTGGGGAGCCTTCAACCCATCAGGAAGGATCTGGCAGCCCATAAAGGAATCTCTAGTCAAACTGGCATAAACACTAGAGACATTTGTCAACTCAATACCAAGTCCAGCAGTAACATAGGCTTCGGTGCCTGAAGATAGCCACGAGGACCAAGTCTTTCCATTCTGTCCATTGTACCATCCTCGGGGTTGATTTCCCCCTCAAGCCAGGAGGACGAGATGCTTAGAACCTTACAAGCTTCACACGTGATCCACTGACACCTTGTGGAAGAAAAGCGTCACCTCTTGCTTCACTATCAGGACCAAAGACTACTTTCCCAGAAGGCTTCTCAGCCTTTACTTGGTAACTCATCAGGCAGGGCGAGGCCATATGTTCATTTGCAAGAAATAAATGCAATCCCGGAGTCCTGCGGCTGCTTAGGGGAGGACGGCACTCACAAAACACCAGGTTTCCGTTACGGAGAAGCGGGGCTGGGAAAAAGGGATCCCATTACAAGCACGTGTCAGGAGACCACTGACCCCAGTGACGCCCAGGCTTCTTCTTGGTTGTCGAGATCTCTGTGCGTCAGTTTCCCAGGGCTGCTGTCGGGAGTTACCACGGCGTGCGGCTCAGAACAACGGAATTTACTTTATCACAGTTCTGAGGCCTGCGTAAAACATCCAAGTGTGGGCAGAGCTACGCTTCCTCCAAAGCTTCTAGGGGACAACCTGCTGCTCACCTCCACTGGCTTCTGGGGGCTCCTGGAGTTCCCGGGCTGGGGGGCTGCACCACTCCGCTCGGCCTGGTTGGCCACATGCCTCTGTCTGGACCAACCCTCTCTCTGCACCCCCTCCCCCCATGAGGGCACGCTCACTGGATTTAGGCCCACCGGATAACCCAGGATGAGCTCATCCCGAGACCCTTAGCCTGATTGTGTCCGCAACAAACCCTTTTTCAGCTAAGATAAGCTTTATGGGTTGTGAGGACTAGGATGTGGATAGAACTTTTCGACAGGGAGGGGTGTCACCATTCAGCCCACTGCCCCCACCACAGGGCTGCTGTGACACAGCGGATTAATAGCTCTGGCGAAGCGCAGCCCCCAGTGAGTGTGTGATAAATAGTGGTTGAGTCTACATCCATTTATACATCTCTGCGGACTCAGCTGGCATTTTACTCGCTCCCTATGCCATTACTTCTGGGGTTCTTGGCAGAAGGCAGCCTTCCCTTGGCCCGAACAAGAAGAGAGTGAGCCAACAGGACAAAGGGGAGAGGCGGGTGGAGGCTCAAATACAGGGGTGAGGAGGTTGACCCAGATGGCAAGGAGAAAGAACAAGATGGCCGTGACCATAGGAGTCCAGTGTGTGTGTGTGTGTGTGTGTGTGTGTGTGTGTGTGTGTGGTGTGTGCTTGTGTTAAGAGGTGCACCCAGGACTGCGGGCCGCCTGCCTCACTGCTTTCTCAGTCCTGCCATGGGCCAGGAACACATCCCATGCCTCGAGTCACCAACAAGCCCCAGAGCATGTCACATCTTCTATCTTGAAAGACTCGCAGCCAGCGCCACAAAGGGCACACCTTACCCTACGGCCAAGCTTGTTTTCCTTTGGGGCAAACACATCAACCTTCCCAATCCTTCATTTTCAAATAATAGCCAAAGCAGTTTTCTCATCACTCTGTTTTCCACTTTTCAAAGACAGGTGGTGCTGAAATTTCATATTGAGATTTCGTGCTCAGCCATTGTCTCAGCTGCAGTGAGGGGCCACAGGGGTCACCACCCCAGCCCCGTGTCATATGGGGGAGGGATCTGAGGATGTGAGACGTTAGCTCACCTGCCCACAGCCATAGTCAGGGGGTTGGAAGGAAAGGCCAGAGGAACAGACTGAGCAAAGCCCCAGATGGAAAAAGTTCCTGGAAATCTAGGAAGATGTGCAGGGCGGGAGTGTGGAGCCGCGAGCTTGTCCCTTTCCTGGGTCGCCAAACTCGAGTCAAAAATTCCTGTTTTGTCGCTCAAATCATCCCTAAGATTCTTTATGCAATCCCATTTACCAAATAAAGGTTAGGCACTTAAACTGTAAAGGGGTCATTACTCATGTTCTGGAAACTCTGAGCAAGTGAAGTGAATCCAAAGTATAAAATAATAAATCTATAACTTTGTCATCGATTGCATCAAATGTGCTATTTATCACCAGCCATTGACATGCAGTTACCATCCTCAAACTGATTCCTTTTATATTCACCTTTAAAAAAAAATTTTTTTTTTGGCTTGGGCAAAAAGCCAAAAGTCGAAAATGACAAGACGAATGGAAGAGGTCATCGAAGAAAAGAGCAACCTTGAAACCTTGAACTAGCCAAGTGAAATTGCAAAATTGCATCTTTTTGCCCTCTGTCCTCTGGCAGGCTCTGGCCGTGGGGGCTGGGCGGGAGAGAACAGCTCAGCCAGCACCTTCTTGGTGCTCCCCACGAAAGACAGACCCAAGAATTTAAGTGACTTGTCCGTGATCACACGTTCAGTTAGTGAAACTGGTGGGCTGGGAACTTCTGTCTCCTGACAGCTTTCCACAATGCCACCTTGTTAACCCAGCGACTCAGGGTATGACTTTGTCTAAAATAAAAGTATCTCTGCTCAAAGGCTTTGAGAAAATTGCAAGGAGAGTAATTGACTTGGCAACAGCAACAGAGTAATTCTATCAGTCAAGGTTCAATCTGAGAGTTGGAGCCAGTATGATGGGGAGAAGGAGAGGGTGGGAGAAGGGGAGGGAGGGGCAGATAGGGAGACAGGAGGAGGGAAAGGGGGAGGGAGGGGGAGGAGGGAAAGGGGGAGGGAGGGGGAGGAGAGGAGGGAGGGAGGAGCAAATGAAGGGGGAGGGGAGGGAGGAGGGGCAGGGAGGTAGAGAGAGGAAGAGTGGGGGGAGAGGAGAGAGGGGGGAGGGAGAGAGGGGGGAGGGAGAGAGGGGGGAGGGAGAGAGGGATGGGGAAGGAGAGAGCAAGGTAGAGAGGGGAAGGGGGAGGGAGAGAGGGAGGGAGGGAGGGAGAATATGGGGGGAGGGAGGGGGTAAGGAGAGAGGGAGGAAGAGGGGGGACAGAGGGAGGGGGAGGGGCCAGATGGAGGGGGAGGGGAGGGAGGAGGGGCAGGGAGGGACAGAGGGGGACAGGGGGTGGGGGAGAAGGACGGGAGAGAGGGTGGAGAGAGAGGGAGGGAAGAGGAGGGAGAGAGGGATAGAGAAGGAGAGAGAGCAAGATAGAGAGGGGAGGGAGGAGGGGCAGGGAAGAAGAGAGAGGGAGGGAGAAGATGGGAGGGGAGGGAGAAGATGGGAGGGGAGGGAGAAGATGGGAGGGGAGGGAGGGGGGAAGGAGAGAGGGAGGGAGGAAGAGGGGAGGACAGAGGGGGAGAGGGGAGACAGAGGGGGAGAAGGAGGGAGGAAGAGGGGGGGACAGAGGGGCAGAAGGAGGGAGGAAGAGGGGGGGACAGAGGGGGAGAGGGAGGGAGGGCCAGATGGAGGGAGAGAGGGAGGGAAGGAGAGGGAGAGAAGGATGGAGGAAGAGAGAGAGAGCAAGGTAGGAGAGGGGAGGGAGGAGGGGGAGGGATGGGAGGGTGGGAGAGAGGGGAGGGGAAGCAAGGGGCAGACGGACGGGAGGCAGAGGGGGCGAGGACAATGGTCACACAACTCCAAGGACCAGCCAACCAGTGTGAAGGCAGTGGGACAGGCAGGCCACAGGAAGAGAAGATCAAGGGTGGGCTGCGGCCCCCCAGGCACGTGTGCACAGGCAGGAGCTGCCCTCCCCCCCCCCCCCGCCCTTCTCCCCAGGGAAAGCAGAAGCCCTCTTTTAAGGTCTCCCCTGATTAGGTCAGGCCCACTCAAGATGATCCCCCCAATTTAAAGGCAGCTGAATGTGGTCTTTAACCACGTCGTAGCGTTTGCACAGCCGCATCTAGATTTGCGTTTCACTGAGTGATGGGTGAGTTGTTCCGCCCAGCCAAGGTGACAAGCCAAGAGGCTGTCATAACCATCACAGATCCCCGGTGAGGGAGCGTTCGAAGTCCACGGTGAAGTTTCCAAATTGTATTTATAATGAAACAATAGTTTCGAGAGATGCCAAGCCTCCAGATGCATTATTGGCTATAAAAGGCTATATGGCTGGATTCAATCTTCTAATATATGTCAAGGATTTTGCATCCATCTTCAGGAGAGGCGGTGGCCTCTGGTTGTTTTCTTTTCTTTCTCGTAAGATCTTTCTCAGGCTTCAGGATCAAGATTATGCTAATAAAGTCGGGGTGGTGGTCACCTCTTTGTGGGGGTAGAAACTGCCAGGAGATGCCAGGGGACTTGCCTGGCACTGGGAATGTGTTTCTCCTGATCTGTGCAGCTTACAGGGGTGCATCCCCCTTGTAAAGACTCACTGATTGGCACCCCGATGAAACAGGCACTTTTCCACGTGTAGGCGTGACTGTCCAGGTCTTCAGGGAGCAGACGCTAAGAAGGGCTTTTCCAGGGGGAGTGTGATGGGGTGACAGAGGGAAGGAAAGGAGGGCCTTGGGTGAAAACGGAAGCAGGTCCCGAAGGTGCGGAGGCTGGAGGCTGACACGCTCCTCGTGGCCAAGTCCCTCTTAAAGGGAGGGCAGGCTGACCGCTGACCCGCACGCGTCCACGCTGCTCCGGAGCAGGTGCAGAGAGGCGTTTGGAGCCTCCGCGCCCCAAACTAGTGAGTCTTGAGGATACAGAATTCCAGCCCAGCTCCTCTTGGGTCCCATCTTTATGTCCTTCCCGTGTGCGGGACCGCCAGGGCACGGGTCCTCAAGGGCTCCACATCGGGCCCTTTATCACTGCAGACCCGTACCGGACTGGCGAGCGAACGGGCCTGCCCCTCAAAACATCCCTCTGCGGCTCGTGGAGACCACTGGAAACTTGAGGAGACAAGGTGTTAAATGCAGGCAAAGTCCTCTTGGGTTATTTTGCAGACAACCGTCCTCAGAAATTGGTGGTAATTAGTATTCTGGCTATTTTTCCAAGGCTGAATTCCTCCGAGGTGAAGCAGTTCAGCTCTGTAATACCTGGAGCAGAAATGATGCATGTTATGAGCGCAGGGAATCATCAAACAGCCACTGAAGGGCACCCACTGAGAAACCAGAGATCAGCCTCGTGAGACGGCAAAGCAAACCAGGCTTGGGCCCCCTGCAGAGGGAAACCAAAGGCCACGGAACGAGAAAGTCCAGGCCAGCTCCCGGGAGGGCAGGCAGACTGCGAACCAGCCTGTGCGAGGAAGGACCAGCCTCTCCAGTTAATTAGCCAGAAGAGCAGCCTTACCTCTGATGCAGCGCCCGGGTCTGTGTTTCCCATCGTCGCCCTCAGATGGAGAACACTGGCTCCTCCTGGATCAGTTTCCTCTTGCGATTGTAACAAATAGCTCCAAATTTAGAGCCCTCAAATGAAACAAAGTTACTCTCTCACAGTTCTGGGGGTGGGAAGTCCTACTGGGCACCTCCCGGGGCTCCAACCTTGGTGCTGGCAGACGCTGCCCCCTCCCACCCCCCCCCCCCCCCCCGGAGGCTCTGGGGAGAGTCTGTTCCCTGCCTTTCCCAGCTTTTAGAGGCACCTGCCTTCCTTGGCTCCGGCCCCAGCGTGCTAATCTCTACTGCTGACAACAAATCTCTTCTTCTCCAATTCTGACCCACCTGCTGTCCTCCCTGGGGAGGCTTTAGGTCAAATCCGTGTCCTTGTCTCTTTCGGGTGTTGGAGGCCATCTGCAATTCTGGGCTTGTGGCTCCTTCCTGTGTCTTCAAGCCAGTGGCCCAGCACCTTCAAATCTCTCTGTCCCCTGCCTCTGTCCCCCCTCCCTTTTCTCCTCTGTGCCCCATCAACCTATTACTGCCCCTTCTCTGCCTCTGCCGCCCGAGGAGATGCTCTTGGGTGTGGTGCAGTCATCAGCATGGAGAGTGTGAGAGATGTGTGTGTGTGTGTGTGTGTGTGTGTGTGTGTGTGCAAGTGTGGTGTGCACGAGCATGAGTGTGTGCGTGTGGTGTGTGAGGGTATGAATGTCCAAGTGTGGTGTGTGAGAGCCTGAGTGAGTGTGTAGTGTGGGGTGAGTGTGTAATGTGTGGGAATGTGTGCATGAGCACGTGTGTGAGTGTACTGTGTGAGAGCAGGAGAAGGCATTTGAAACTTGCCAGGTCAAAAACCGAAGTCTGGATCTTGCCCCCAGACACCTGCTCCTCTCCCGGTCTTACACGCCCGGGGGAAGTGCCAACCCCCTGCGGCCCCCTTGGTGTCCTTCCTGCACACCCCCTCCAGCCCACCGGCAAGCTCAGTCGCCTGCAGACTTACCCTAAGCCCGACACCACCACGTCTGTGTCCAGACCAGTGGGTCCGCGCACAAAGACGCTAACCCCTCACTGCTTCTCTTGCTTCAAGAGGCTGTCCTCGAAACAGCAGACAAAGTGACCCTGCAGCTCACGCCCGGCCCCTCGAAGCAGGGCCTGCAAGGCGGATGTGGGTGCACGGGACAGACTGAAGGAGTTCTTTCAGGGGGAAACGTCGGTGAGGGAGTGGGGGGACACAGAATGCACGAGGGGACGGATCAGAGCCAGGACAGGGTCTCGGTGAAGTGTGGCCTCAGCCCATCTGCAGTGGGGGAGCACTCGGAAGAATAAACCGCATAGCAGAGTCCTCACTCCTGGGCACAAGAACACTCTGAGCCTTTTGCTTGTCCCGAGGGCAGTTGTGGTCAGCTGTGGGCAACACGCCACGGAGGGCAGCAGCTGAGCACCATCAGCCATCAGCACTCGCGGGGCCAGGGATGGCCGCCCCGGCATCCAGGGGAAGGGCACCAGGGTGGCTCATCAACAGTTCTAGAATGGTGATTCTCAGACTTCGGCACACATCAGAATCATCTGCGGGAGGGTTTCCAGGTTTAGCAGATATAGGACACGCAGGTAAATTTGAATTGCAGGTAAACAAGTCCTTTTTTGTTGTTTTTTGTAGAAGTATGCGATATTGCATGGGGCACGGTTACGTAAACATTATTCACTGTTTATCAGACATACTCAAATATACCTGGGCGTGCGGTGTTTTATGTCCTCCCCAGAGGGCTTGGTGACAAACGCACTGTGTGGTCCCTGAATCAGGGGGTCGGGGGTGAGGTCTGTGAATGGGTCCTGCTAATAAATTCCCAGGTTCCACTGATTCTGCTGATCCAGGGACCACACGCATGTTGCAAACTCCTTTTGTATTTTGAGAATATAAGTCAGATTGATGCTCAAACCCTTCTGGGGCTTTCCAATCCCATAAAGGAAAAGCCAAAGCCTTTTAAGGGCCCAGGTGCCCTGGCAGTAACCTCTCTGGCCACGCCCCCTAATTCCTTCCCCTCACCACTGTACAGATACTGGCCACAAGATGGTTTCTAGAACAAATCAGAGTCCAACCCGAGGACCTTCGCACAGAATTCTCCTGATTAAGTGATTCTCCTCTAAATGGATGCACCGCCTAGCCCTCCCGCTCCTTCCACCTTTGCTTAATTTGACTTTTGACCCCATTTTAAATTGCACCATGAACCCCCCCCCCCATCTGCTCTGCGATTGTTCATCACGGCAGCATGGCTTCCATCTGACAAGCAGGAACATCAATCACTGTTTATGATCTACCTCCTCCTGCTAAACTCGAGTGTCCATGGGCATGCACATTGGTGTTGAGTGTACCCACTTCTGTTCCCAGGAGGGATGTCATTTCCCAGCACAGAAGAGGTGTTCAGCAAACACGTGGGATTGGGGTGCAAAGACAGGAAGACGATGTACCCAGACGCCACCGGGCCCACTGTTCCCTCATTCTGTGAGCACTGGAATGAAGTCACCCTGAGTGCCAGGCACAGAGGATCGTCTGCAAAAAGAGCTCTTTTGCAAACGGGTAAAGTGAGCCACCCAGGGTACGGGGAGGTGGAATACAGCTTTAAAACTGCGGTTGCAAGAGGACTTCGCGCGGTTGGACCATTGCACGACTGCCAGCTATTCGTCGTCGTTTCTAAATGAATCATCAGGCGACAGTGGCCGCTGACACAAGCCACCAGCAGATAATGTCACAAGGATGAGGCTCAGAGCCCGTTGTGACAAACCCGCCAGTGTGCGTCAGCAATCAGCACCGAGCAGCCCTACGCTCTAAGTCCAGAGGGCTCCCTACACTTTGTCCCCGAGCATTCCAAAAACAGCACAAACATTTCACTCTCAGAAAATACAGTATCTGCAAGGCAGAACCGGCCAAGCCTTCCGTCTCTTCAGGGGGTCAGAGGGCTCCGTGAGAGCAGAGAGGCTGAGGAGGAAGAACCCGGCCCCACAAGGTGCTCTGCATGTAGGGTCCCGGGAGGTGCTGGGCAGATGGGCTGCTCGGTCCTTAGACTGTTCACCCAAGGGTGGTGGCATCCACAAGCCAGTCACATGCAGCTTGGCCGTAGCTCGTTGTGCCAAAGCAAAGTTGCTGCGCGCCTCCCTTAGGGACAGATGAAGGCGCTTAAACACTTTGTGGTCCTCTCTAGAGATTAAAATCTTGTTAAATTACTGCAAAGTTAACTAAAGCCTCCGAGCGTGGAGATGAAAAGTATACAAACACCTCCCGCTATTTCTACCGAAATATTTTTTATCGGAACTACACCTAGACGGCTTAACAAATGTCGATATATTAACTCTGAAATGTGTTAAAGTCATCAACACGTGTATCAATTAAAACTAAAGTAAGCTTTGCAAACGGAACAGATTCAAGATGCCTCGATTGAACATCAAAGCTGGCAACTGAACCAAAAACTGTGTCATTCGTTGACCTCACTGGATTGACCAGTCCTGAGGACAAACACAATGAAATAAATGTACAACCTCCCGTAGAGGCAGATTCCAAATTCTTCCTTCCGACCATGCGTGCTCTGTTTGAAGGT
The DNA here is from genome assembly GCF_018350175.1 of Felis catus. NCBI lineage: Eukaryota > Metazoa > Chordata > Mammalia > Carnivora > Felidae > Felis > Felis catus. The sequence goes on from NC_058385.1 coordinate 79,331,682, forward strand.
TCCTCACCTTTGAAACTACCTACCCTCTTTCATGGAGGCCTAAGAGTAAACACCTGACACCGAACTCCTCAAGCAGGGGGTAATCAAACTTCCAAAAAAGTCTCAACAGGCACAATTGGTGAGTTTGTTGGTAACTAAGGCACAGAGGTACAAATCTAACGAATCTCACAAAACCCTTCACCTTGCTACCCCAACTTGAAACAACTTGAATTGAGAGGAATAGGACATGCTTCCCGTCTTTCAATAGGCAGAGTTGGAATAGGTCTAGGGTGATTTGTAAATCTAAGTGGTTTAGAGACACTCAAGGGCGTTTAAATACAGCAGAGTGTTTCCTTACAGCTCCCAGCCCAACCCTTGCCAACTGCGGGAGGCCAGACCCCGTATCTTCCTCTACGAGGGTGACCAGCCTCCGGTTTGCTTGGGACCTGGGGGGGGGGGTTTCTCCCAGGGCACACAGACTTTCAGTGCTAAAACTCAGCTGCAGGCAGACAGGGATGAGTTGGTCACTCCAGGTGAACCCTCAGGTCTCTCAGAAAATTCTTTCCCCACTATGACTGCCCCCGAGGCCAGGGAGGACCTCCCAAGAGTTATTTTCTCACTCATAGGATGCTGCTGAGGTTCCCTCCCCTACCCCACCGCCCCCACGAGCTGTTGCAAGGCCCTCCCCTCAGCTCTGCATAGCAGTGTTCGTGGCTTTGCCCCCTGAAGGCGCCAGCTGTCCCTGGTCAGCCCCCAGAAGCCAACAGGAGGCCAGGGAGGGCCGGGCAGGTGAGTGGCTGCTGGTACAGGTGGCTGTTGTTCTAGTTAACTGAGGGGCGGGGAGAAAGCAGCTTATAAAAAGGCAGGTTGCCGCCGGTCTCTGGTGGAGGGTGGCTGTGAGCTTTGACAGGGGGGTGGTGGGGTTGCTGTGTGTTTTCAACCTGGCAAGTTCGGTGCGCGCGCGCTCTCTCTCTCTCTAGATTCCTTCCTCTTGAGAAAACTCCTGTTTTCTGCTTCTCTCTCTTGCTTTCACCCCGCTAGAGCCTAAAGAGGCCGTAGCCAACAAAAGTCTGCTTTAGCGCATCTCCACCTGCACATCTGAGGCCTCCTCTTTACGTAAAGGGCCCTCCTTTGCTTTGAGCCCTTTCCCCCTCTGAAGAGGAAGCCGGGAGCAGGTCTTTGGTTCAGAGTGCCAAGGGGAGGCTCTGCTGCTTTTCTCCAACAGAACGGGGCAAGAAGGAACCGGCTGGCCCCTCGTGGCCCAACCTCGGGGGGAACGATAGGGTAGGCTTTCAAGGGCAGCACCCCTACTCCCTCACGATGAAAATCCACGTTGATAGGCGAACCATAGGCAGGGCCCCACAAGGCCTCTGAATCAGGCATGGAGGATCCTGGGAGCCTGGGGCCTATGTGACAGCTGTGTCGGGCTCTCCGTGCCCATCTTCCTTGAGCTTGGTCGTTAGCTGGGTCAGAACAGAGCCAGCAACGTGAGACGTCAAGTAGATGAACCTGAGCTCCTACCCAGCGAGCTGCAGGCTTTCCTACGTTCCGATCGCTCTCTCCAGGGCAACAGGACTGGCCGCTCTGAGCAGCAGGCACTGGCTCTAGACGCGGCTTTATTAGTTCCTGCTGTGGTCCTGGGGGGGTCTAGATGGCTGCTCAGATCTGAATTCATGACGGTCGAGAACTCCTGACCCCTATCAGGTGTTGAATCCACACGGCACTAGAGTAAGGTGCTCAGCAGAACCAAAACGTGCGAGGATCTTGCCACAAGCTTTGCCTGAGACTCAGGATGTCAGTCCTTTTTCTGGGCAGTGACTAAAACAGGCTGTTTTCCTTAGACCTCTTCTGATCATCCCCTCAGACTGCGTTGTCCTGGAATGAGCAGCAAAAGGGGCCGCTACTTTGCCCTCCCTAGAAAACCTTAGGGCCACCTCTCCCTAACCTGCGAAGTATGAGGACTTCTACCTCCAGTCACCGAAGTGTCGTCTGGGTACCACATTGTCAGCAAAGAGATGCAGACTGTAGGCTTTCTTGTAAAACTTAAGACCGTTACTGCATTAAGACCTTGGAGCTAAAATGAACCAAAACCTCTTCCTTTACCTGGCAGGGGTCCGATGTTCGTTGCCAATCCTTCTCTGATCAGGATTCACCTTCCCAGGAGAAAGTGGCCCTGATCCTAGTTCTTGCCTTTCCTGGTGACCGACTTCCACACTTCCTCTCCCCTGAAGGACACTTTACCCCTACCTTGGAAGGGAGGAAAAGTCTTGTTTGGGCTTTCTCAAAGCACCCCAACTAGTCCCTGTTGGGGAAAAGAATTTAGGCCCAGTTCTTTCCAATTCACTGGCTCTGATTTTATGATGGGAGCCACGTGAACCTAGTTGTAACCGGACTCCTTCCTACTCCTGTCAACCTGAGCTTTCTTGATCTGATGCTACTGCCCAAACTTGTAAAACTGGGAATAGGAAATAGCTTCTGAGGCTTTCACAGACCCCATCTCAACGTGGATTGTGCCCAGAGTCCGGGGACCCCAGCTGTGCCACTTCCGTGGGTCTAGGGGTAGCATCTGGTTGGAAACGGGGTGCTAACTAGATCGTGAGGCAGCCCCCGACACGGCCACAAATGGCCAGCAGGTGCAGCTTACGCCAAGTACAGGTGATGCCAGTGCTCCTCGTGGGGAACTTGGAAACGCAGAGCACTTGAAAACTAAGCCCACAGCTCAGAGTGTTGCCTAGCTTTTGCCGCCCTGCTATAAATACGGTGCAGAAATCCTGCCCTCTCCTAAGAGCTTAGAGGAAGGTTCTACGGAGCCTCATACCCTGGTCACAGCCTGGCCTTCGGTCTCCAAGCTGTCATTCCTTCGTGAGCTGTCACTCTCGAGAAATGTTGCCTTTAGCACTTTGGTGGTCAAAACCATCCTTCCCAAACAGTACAAGGGCCTGGGTGGGTGGGTGACCACTTTGAATCCTCTACAAAGGAACAGTGTAAGGACTGCTGCAAAGCTGAGCCTGCGTGCCTTTGACGTATGGTGCTGATGTGACCTTAGGAAACGTGCAGTAGGTGGTAGCTGAGCTGGTCTTCCCGCATCTTCTACGTTCTCCGTGTCACACCCTCCACTCCGGCCGCAATCAAATGTACGTGAAGTTGAACATGTTGAGGCTGAACGTCAAAATAGGTGGTGTGCAGCGGGGAGGTTAACTTTGCTGATTTGTGCAATGTCCCATGATACTTGTACTAGGGCCATTTAGATGCCATCCCGTGAGGGGCCAGTGGCCCTTGTGCTGAACCTTAAGCTCTAGGTGCCTGGTGAACAGACTCCTCTGCCTCCAGGGGTGGTGAAGCTTGTAATCCTAGATTAAATGTCCGTGTATACAGGCGTTCCCCAGAGATCTTGTGGGATCTTCTAGGCTACCACAATAAAGCCGCGAAATGAACTTCTTGGCTTCCAAGTACACATGAAAGTTCTACTCTATACTGTGGTCTATGAAGTGTGATAACCTGGTCCTAAAACACTTGAACTAAATATTGCTAGGACGAACGGTAACCATTTGCGCTCTCAGCGAGTCTGGCTTTCTGTTGGTGGAGGGTCTGCCCTGATGCTGATGGCTGCTGACAGATCCGGGTGGTGGCCGCTGAAGGCTGCGGTGACTGGCAATTTCTTAAGACCGCGATGAAGTTTGCCACCTCGACTGACCCTTCCTTTCACAAGTGACTTCTCTGTAGCATGTGATGCTGTTTGACATCATTTTGCCCACAGAACTTCTTTGAAAACTGGGGTCCTTTCAAGCCCTGCCACCTTACCAACGAGGGCTCCAGAATATTCTAAATCCTGTCCTTCCAACAATCTCCACCGCATCCTCACCAGGAGAAGCTTCCGTCTCCAGGAAGCATGTTCTCTGCTCCTCCCCGAGAAGCACCTCCTCCTTCACTAGCCTTCTCCTGAGAGGACAGGAGTTCAGTCCCGTCTTCAGGCTCCACTTCTGATTCTGGTTTTCCTGCTGTTTCCACCACATTCACAGGGCGTCCTCTGCTGCTGCCCTGAGCCCCTCAAAGTCCTCTGCGAGGGCTGAATCCACTTCTTCCAAACTGCTGTTTAGTGTTAACACTGCAACCTCTTCCCATGACATCCTAGATGTTGTTCGTGGCCTAGAACAGTGAATCCTTCCCAGAAGGTTTTCAACTTTGCCCAGATCCACCCAAGGACTCCTGTCTATGGAAGCTATATCCTTCCAGAATGTACTTCCTAAGTAACAAGACTCACAACTCAAAAGTTACCCCCGATCTGTGGGCTATGGAATGAATGTTGTGTTAGCAAACATGAACACCTTAATCTTGCTGTGAGGCTCCTTCAGACCTCTTGGGTGAGCAGGTACTAGACCGAGAGCAGTAAAACGAATCTCTAGCAGTTCTCAACAGTAAGCCTGAAGTATTCTGTTGAACCATGTCGTAAGCACTGTCAGGCTTTGTTTGTGTTGATAGAGCACAGGCAGAGTAGACCTAGCATCCTTCCTAGGGGCCTTAGGATTTCAGCATGGCCAATGAGCATTATTTGGCCTTCTCTTAATGTCAGGAGCAGCGTTAGCCCCTAACAAGAGAGTCAGTCTGTCCTCCAAATTCCTGGCTTCAAACTTCAATCTATAGATGTCCTAGATGACTGCCTCTTACAAACATAAGGTGGTTCTTGCTATAGTGAAAATCTTACGGATTAGCTAAATCTTACAGGTAACTTGCTGTATCACTTTGTACTTCTGTTATGGAGATCACTTCTTGAACCTGAAGAACCAACCTGTCAGCCTCAAACTTCAGCTCTCCACCTCCCTTGGCCCTTACAGAATTGGGAAGTTAGGGCCTTGCTCTGGACTAAACTTTGGCTTGAGGAAACGTTAGGGCTGCCTTGACCTTCCATCTCAAATACTAAGGCTTTCTTCATATCTGCAATCGGGTTGCCTGGCATTCTTATTCCTGTACTTACTGGAGAAGCCCTTTTAATTTCCTTTGGGAACTTTTTCCTTCGTGTTCACAACTTGGGTCACTGGCCAAAGATGAGCTTTTGGCCTGTCAGCTTTCAATGTGCCTTCCTCACCAAGTTTTTTGACTTTGCGTTCAAGTGGAAAGAGTCCCATCTCCCTTGGAGACCACTGTAGGCTACTAATTGGTCTAATCTCCGTATGGTCTCACCAAGGCTTGAAGAGAAGGGGAGAGACCAGAGTGGCGTGTCAGTGGAATAGTCTGAACACTGCCATTAGTTAAGTTTGTGGTCTTATGGTCATGGTCCTGGATCGTGGTGCCCTGAAACAATTAAAAATCACCACATCAAAGATCACGGATCCCCGAGCAACATCACCAATAGAAAAGTCTTGAAATACTGTGAATTCCCAAAATGTACTGCAGAGAGCAAGTAGATAGGTGAAAAATCACACCGATAGACTTGCTCTGTGAAAGGTTGCCACAAACTTTAATTGGTGTTTAAAAGTGCAAGCACTCGAGGTAGGTCTGTAGAAGATCAAATGGAGAGCAGTTTCTGTAGCTGTCCTTCCCAACAGGGAAGAGAACTTTTCAAAATACTTGCACATTAGACCTTTGGTCAGGTCAGTAAGAATACTCTGAGCATCCCAACTGAGGGCTGTCCAGAGTCTTGAGTGCTAGACCAGAGCTCACAGGTACATGGCTTTGCTGAGAAAAGGGAGCCACTAGCCTCTGCCCTGAACTGTGCTTGTTTTGGGGAATCCTCATTGCTTTCAAGATAAGAATCCATTCTATCAGGCTCCAGGGTGACCACTGTAGCTAGACTTTGCTCCTGGTTGAAGCCCTGAAGGCCCCGAGGTGGAATCCAAATAGGCACGAAGTAGACTGTACTGAGCAAGTTGGCACTTAAGGCAGCCCCCTTAGATGTGGTTCTTCTCACCCCACCCCCATAGGTTTGGGTCTGCCTGAAACATTCAGGCTCCATGATTCCCGCTCTCCTCTTACCCATGGTTGGTCTCCTCCTGAGGTGGTTTTAAGACCTTCATGGACCCCTAGGAACTGTGTTCCTTTGCCTCTATGGTTCTGGGCTTGACTACAGCCTAGTAGCTAATAAGAACTTCATAAAGGGAAAGTTCTTACTGATTCAAGTGGCAAAAACTAGCAAAGGTTGGTCCAAATATCACCAAAGGATATCTGGACCTGGGCTGGGATCAAGGGGTGGCAAGAAATACAAAGAACGGTTGGCTGCAGAAAGGCTAACATCTGCTGGCCTGGACTAGTCCTGTAAGAAAGGAGCCCCGTCGGAGGGCAAGGGCCTATGGAAAAGCCTCCAGATAGGAGCAGCTTTGTTGTTCTGATGCATGTGATGTTGGAAGTTGGCAACAGTTTTAGGCAAAGGACACTGAACTTGGAGCTCTACAGGGTTTGCCCTGGTCTATCCTAAACTCTTCAAGCTATGGAAGTTGGGAGGCTGTACATCACATGCGACCAGATCCTACCATGGCTCTTGATCCTTGTCTAATGAGGTTGACTATAGTTAGGGATACAGGCTAAGTCAGGCTGTCTTCCACATCAAAATCCCCTCGGGAGAAGGTGGGGGGGGGGGACACTCCTATATTCCTGGTCTGAGAATTCATGTTCTCCTAATGTAGCTTCTTACCACAGTTGTGTTTATCGTGCACAAGTGCTAACGAAACTGAACTTGAGGCTAACTGCACCTTGGTGACCAGCATGAGTGGCAGGTAAACCACTGCTTGCTTGAAGTAAACAAAACTACCAGGAGCTCTGGGTCCCAAGTATCCACAATCTGAAAGCAACCACAGCCAGAGCATTTTCTCTGCTACCAGGGCCCCTGGATCTGACTCCATAGCTGGCCTTCCTACTACAGCACAAAGGCTTGATGTATCTGGGGACAATTGGACAAACCTGGCCCCATGCAATATCCGTACCAGCTGGGCTTCAGAAGATACTCTGAAACCTACACCTACTTAGGTAGAAGGTTCCTATGGGCATTCACTTTGGGTCCCAGCTGACCTGGCATCTGTCAAAGTATATTCGTGTCCCTCTACTGCAAATGGAACATATCTCCCTCCTCCCCTACCTCTTAAGAGTTGAGAACCAGGTCTTAATATGAAACAGACCAGAACTTTGGAGGGATTATCCTCCCTATAGGCAACCTGTCTGAAGTGATGGTTTGGGGTAAAACCGGGGCAGAACAAGGCTCTTGCCTCATGCCCTAAGAGCACTGTGTGCTCTTCCCTGTGAAGAGGTCTATACACCCCTATACACTTGGGCTTCACTATCTTCCAGAGGTGAAATCTGGCGAAGTCTGCTATGTACTTCTGGTCCTCCAGACTCTGAGGTCTCAGGGCATGGGGTTCTGAATGGTTCAGGGCAGTGGAGGGTGCATGATTTCTACTCTAGGGACCCAAACAAATCATGGCTTTTTTTTTTTCCTTTTGAGTAGGTTTCTGAATTCTTCCTCAGCCTCAAGAGAACTTGGGGGCAGGAAACCAGAGGTTTACTGGGGTGGCCTTTCTGTACTAGTGTGCCTAGGGAAATCTGTCCAGTGTTGCTACTATGACTGCTGACTATACAGGTCACCATGAGTCTGGAGGGCTAGGTGCAGGAAGGTTCCCAAAGGGTGGCCTTCTGGGTTGGATGAACACTTCTCCCTTGGTTTTCTACCTGGGAGTTCCAGGAATCCTGCCAGGGCACACTATCTGTTTGACCAATATCTCAGTGGTGGTTCTGGTTCCTCGAAGGGACTTCTCAGTCACAGAAGGCACAATGGGGGTCTGTCCTTCATTGGGGGTCTCAGTCCTAGAGAAGTGGATCTTTCATTCTCCAGGATTCTGCCCACTCCACCATCTTCTAGACCCTCTACAACTCCTCCTATACCTGGATGTCCTCCTCAAACCAGGGTCTCTGTCCTGAAAACCATCCCCCCACTAATACTTCTGAGTTGGCATGTTGGTAAGATCTTCCCAATTTCTAGGATCTGAATGTGCCCAACAGACTGCAACTTCTCTACCATGAAGGTTTGGGCTGAGGGGGCTCTGGCTCATGAGTCTCTATTTTGTTCATGTCTCCTTTAGAAGCTGTTCTTTGGCTGGTCCCCATTGCTCCTGCTCTGGGTTCTGTCTTGAGACTTCATGGCTTTGACTATCAGCTCTGTGCCTGTTCCACCCCCTATCCCTGCTCTGCTCCCCTCTAATGGAGCTTTTCCGAGTTGCCTCCTAGCATATTCAAACACCTATGGGCTGTCCCTACAGGGGTCTCCTAGGTGCCCCGAACACGAGTTGGTCTTGGTGGACTTGACCATCTCCCCTAAACTAGCTACACCTGCAAATTCCTCCTCCTCTTCTGATACCATTTGGAGGGGAGCATAAAATAACACTTTCTCAGCTTCCAGATAACCTTGCACAGATGGTTCTCTTGCAGTCTCTGGGATTTAAGCAGCTATCCTGAAGTTTATAGTGAGAAGGGGCTGAGGGTAAGCTGGTGTTCATGTTGGGTTACAAATCTGGCAATACTACCACTAACGTGACTTCTAAGTGCAGTGGCAGCTCCTAATGGGTCCTCCACCCTTCCATCAACATGTCTGATATCCGTCTCCCTGGCTGAGGCCCTTGGTGATGGGATCAGCAGTAAGTTGAGGAAAAGGAGGCCCATATATAAACATAAGCCCGTGGTGACTTGTATCAGATGAACAATCTTGGCAAATGATACTCTCGTGATCCTGATCTGCAAGGCTGGCAATCCTTGACCGGCTAGCTTTTTGGCTAGAACACATACTATTGAAAGCTCGGTGCCCACAAAAGCACCTAAAAACTGAAAACTTAGACTGGATTAGAACTCGGGGTTTCTGGTGCTGGGAAAGAACGACCTTGGCATCTATAGCTATGAAGCTTCCCATGTACAGAATGGCTGCCAGCAGTGCCCCTTCTCCAGTGGTACCCAGAAGTTCTGTGATGGATTTCCCTTGAATGCTGATGTCACTACTGAGACTTCGAATTGTCCTCATTCCTACAAAAAGTTCCCAATGTTTCTAACTTCAAGTGACTATCAGGTGACCAATGGCTAATGCTGCTAGTAAAAATAGGTAGTTTCTGTAGAACTGTTGCTACAGAATGTAGCAATGTCTGGATGACTTAGTCTGCCATGCTTTATGTACCCAGTACATACAAAGGCTGGGGATAACTTGGTGGCCACCTGCCATGAGACTGGGAACTCCTCAAGGAGGAAGTTGACCTGGAGCAGCACGTAAGGGCAGAGCCTTTCAGTTCTGGGTCTCACCCAGTTGAATGGATTGTGCGGAGCTGATCTGGCACTACACCTGATCAAAACTACAGATGTTGGCAGTAGTCTGTATGACCCAGACATCAAGGCAATTCTGGCTCAGGACCCTTGTCTAACACTCGCTCTAGAAAGCCCTCTACTGAAGTGACCAATAAAAGTTGAATAAGACTTGTTTAGAAAATGCTGTGAGGCCAGTCCTGTTAAAGTCTTATAGGTCCTTCCAGATGCCCAGTTCTGTGAATATAGTCTGGGGCCAGACTAGGTCTCTCCCCCCCCCCCCACCCCCCCTTTTTTTTAAACCTTAAGAGCAGTTCTAAGCTCACAAAAGATGAGCAGGAACTAGAGGGACTTCTCATATCTGCTTCCTGCCTCACATATATGCATAGCCTCCCTCACTGAATATCTGCTACCAGGTGGTACACTTGTCAGTGAACCTACACTGACCCATCATCTCACACAAAGCTCTTAGTTGATATTGGGCTTATTCTTTGTGTACACTTCAATAGACATTGTACAAATGTGTGGCCCATATCCACCATCACAGTATCCTATGGAAAATTTTCCTGCCCTAATAAAACTCTGGATGAAATGGTTTGTGCATAGCAAACCTAATATGCTATGGACTTGAAGATCCTTCTCTGAGTTCATTAGTGTGTGACCAGACTTTGGTCCATATAGACCTGCCACAGGCCTCCTCCATACTGTTATCCATGGGACGTAGAAGAAGCTCAAAGGCTTCAAGTGCATAAGGCAGGTGGTAAGGAAGTGTGTGCCAAAGACCAAACTGATCTTTGGGGTCTGTGCTAGAGGAAGGAGATGAAATGTAAGCACAGTGCTGAACAGAATGGTGGACAGGACCTAGGTCTTGCATGGACTGGGAGCAGGGATGAGTGCAATCTGCTGACTGTAACAGGGACATGCAGCGTGGGTAGCATTTTTCCATCTTCAGAGCTCCAGCAGACCTTGAGGATGGAACAAGTTGAAGTCCCCTCCTGCAGGGCCTACTAACTACCAGACCCCCGTGAGAAAGCAGGCTCACCAGGTCTGATGAGACGGGTAGAACACATTATTGTCCTTCCTCAGGGCAGTGTGGGTGCTGAAGCAAACAAAAACAAGGTCCCATCAATGTGACTGGCCAGCTATGTGGTCACATAAGATGTCTTTTCTTTCAAGTAGAGATAACTTAGGCTCACAATAGTTCCAAAGAACACTACTAAGTTTCAGCAAACAAGTAGCCAGAGAATAAACCACTGTTCCCAGGAGACTGGTCAAGGCTTCCTTCAAGCTGATGAAACAAATGTGTAGTGCTAAGGAGTCCTATGTGAAATATAGCAGCTCTGGAAGCCTTAAGAATTTGACTTCACTTGCTTGAGGCCAGCCCAGCCAAGGGTGCTTCCATAGTGACTAGCAGGTACACAGGGAAATCTGGGTCTCCAACCATGTTCTCTAGGACCCTGTCACAAGGACTCCAAATGCTGGAATTGAGCAGAAACAGTGAGGCAGACTTGTAAAGTTTGGACTGTCTGAATTTGCCGGTATGACCTTCTGTCCTTTTCAATGTTCCCCCCAGTTCTAATCTATTCCATTCGTGAAATGTTACAGTGAATGTATGTGTGAAAACCAGGGCCTGGAAGGTTGGAGTACATTACCAACAAATGAGATGTCTTCCTTGTGCCTCCTCTGATCATTCTCAAGGGCAAAGCTAATCAACGGTGATAGAAGTAGAAAAACAAGTAGTCTTGAACTTCACATACTAGGATTCCATTTCTATATGCTCGTTTTCCACACTTGTCTGAGACTTATGCATGCTGTACGTAGCAGTAGCTCCTTTCTACTGTACACGATTTCCTTATAGGAATATACTCTGCCTTATCCACTGTCATACACAGGGGGCACCATTAATTTTTAGCCATCCCCAAGCTGTCATGTTGGATCTAGAACTGGTACACATGCATACCAGTCCTAGGCTGGGTCCTAGGCTTTATGTGCTTGGCTTTGGGATGGGGATTGGGGCAGGGTGGGGGCACACCAGAACAGTCTTCCAAAAGGTAACTGATTTTACACCATTGCTAGAGCAACTGAAATGCTCCTATATGTACTTGCTAGGGCTTATAGAATTCCTGCCTGGTGACTCAGCAGTGGTATGTGTAGTATCTTTAACTACTGAGGTTGTGTCCTAGTTACTTCTCCTGCTTGGGTATCTAAAATATGCAAGGTGTTTTCAACGTGACCCACAACACTTCGTGGCAATGATGGGAAGAACTTCCAAGTCCCGTGGGCCCTTCACTAGGATGTGCATGTATAGTCTCTGAAAGCTCCAGTGGCCAACTAGGGCCCTTTAGACTTCTGGGGTAGTTGAGTGTACTTAGGACACTAGTGTTTAACTGAACTAGCTATAGTGAGTCGACTGGGGGGGGGGGGGGTCTCTGGTTCCTTTCAAAATACAAATATAGGTGGAGTGCTTCTTACATAAACCTAAGAAATCGGGGGTTCCAAGATACTCAAAAGAAAACCAGGCCACCCCTCCTTTCCAGGTCTTCTGAAGATGGAGGTGAATGTCAAGGGCATAAGTCATTGTAACCCTGTTACTCCTGGCTAATGACTGTCACTGCTTCAATATAGAACAAGGCAAGGGCAAGCATTCTTCCATCTCTTCCATAGTCTGAAATAAGGGTATTCACAGACTGAAATAAAACTCCCTGGTGATGTCTTAACCTAGACTGGAAAATGAGGTTGCTATGTGACCTCTTACTGCTGAAGGAATCTGAACAGAAGGCATCATGCCTTCTATCTCCTGAGCAGGACTCTGCTCCCCAGAGTGTAACACGTGGGCAGGGAAAATACGTTAGTGGCTCTCTGGATACCTGGAGCTACATGTAGTTTAAGAAAACCATGGTAGAGCACTGCAGAAGTCCACTTCTTCCACAGCCTCCTACGGAGCTTAAGGCAGCTCAGGCCTTGGATGGCCCTGGGAAACGGGCTGAAAATGTGCAAGGAAAGCTATAGCTAATAGACTTCACACTGGGTTTATTTTCCTCTAGGACTCTGGCTCCTAGGCCTATGGCTGGTTCAAAGAGTCTCTTAAGACTGGTGCCTACTCAGGAGTTGCCCAATAGACCATCCCTAGAAGATCCCTACTTCTCAAGGCTGAACAATTAGCTTCTCTGAATAGCAACTCCACACCTATTTGGTTGATGGTTTTGGAGCTCTAGGAAGCCTGGCGAGATAGGACCTCTTCCCAGTTCCTCTAGGAAACTGGCTTCCACCTACACAAGCAGGTTTCCGTGTGGTTCTTGGGTCTCAACCCAGCTCTGTGCACTGACGGCCACATCTAGGTGGGTGACTTGTTGCTGTACCAGCAAAATGTGTGCGTTAAACCAGCAAAGCTAAGTCCACCAGTGTCTCCCATTGACTTTTCTGGCTTGTATTTTCTCCACTTGAATAGCAAGTGCATGATCGGTGGAAACCTAACCCATTAGTATCCTACAGAACAGAACATTAAGTGAAAACAACGTGGCCTATAGCCTTTGGATGCTAACTTCTTCAAATACAGAGTACTTCCAATGCATTGTGGTGATTTTAAAGAACAAGTGTGCCTCTGCCAGCGAGGAGACCATGCCCTAGTCGGTGAGGAAGACAATGTAGTCAAAGGGGTATAGAGTGTAAAGTTTCAAGGCAGAGATCATGCAAGGCCTTAGGGACTCCAAAGACTTCGTCCCCTACTTAAAACTCAACAGTACATTTCCATTTTACTCAAAAATGAGGGCTTACTTTTAAGGCTTTCACTGGCTCTTTGTAGAGAACAGGTGGTAGGGAGGACAAAACCAGTTGAGTATCCCGTAGAAATCAAAACATAGTCATGATTCAGTCCAGAGGGGTGCATGGGAATAGAGAATGGACTGAAACTAGAATGTTTTGAAGGAAAAATAGACAACTGCTTTGATACTCAAGTTAGGGAGACCACTATGAGGAGAAAGTCAGAAGTTGGGCAAAAGTTTGAGATCCATAAGAGCAAATAGCTGTTAAAAGCAAACTGTATGAGGTTTAAACTCTCCCCATATTCTCTATGCAGAGTGTAGTGAAGGAGTTATGTTCTTGTTTTTGTTTTCCTTCCGTGTCAGGTAAATGGAGGAAGGATGAGCCAACAGTGTTTGCAAGCAAGTCGTTATGGGGGATGGGTCTCCCAAACTCTGTTCAGAAAGGTTTACTGGCAATTGACACTGGCTGTCAAACGGTAGGACCTGCATTGATATCAGAGTAAAATAGTGTCAAAACTTGAAGGCCGTCCCTTTTAAAACTCAAGATGGCGTCTACAGGCAGCTGTGGGTACTGACAGACTCTAGGTGGAGTAGACAAGCCTCTTCTTAGATGGGATCTCAAAACCAGAAGACCAACTGCTCTGGATCCTCTAAATGCATGTTGAAGTAGCCATGGGTGACCTGTGGTGCTGAGGACAGAAGGGAGAGCAAGAGGTAAGTACAGTCAGTGAAGGGAGTGGGGGTGTCCCTGTGGGATCAGAAGATTCTTGGAACAACTTGGAAAAACAAGGTGGAAAATGATGCTTGGGCTCTAGAGATGAGGAGTTTGAGGGAGAAGTGAGGAATGTCCTGGAGTTGCTAGGAAAACTTGCACCCATCTCTAAACCCAGTAACTTCAGGGATATAAGAAGTCCTAAGCAGAGGTGGTACACTCAAAGGGGCAGCCATGTTTGTTTCCCCAAAATAACGTCCAGAGGAGTTTGGGGATCTAAACTCTGCCAGAGGAATACCAGAAATCCCCGACCCCCCCCAATCAAATGTTTTGGGGCATCGGGGGGCCTGGATGGCTCAGTTGGATACGCGTCTCTTGATTTCAGCTTAGACCATGCTTTCCTGGTTAAGATTGAACCTCTCATCGGGCCCTGCAGAGCCTGCTTGGAATTCTGTCTTCCTCTCTGCTCTTCCCTCACTCCTTCAAAATAAACCTTTAAAAAAAAAAAAAAAATGCCCCAGGGCATCATACTAGGAATGATGAGTCCAGACAAATAGTAAAGATGGGATCTATGAACCTCTTCAGACTCTATCTTCTTGACCACCACAACTTTAAAACAGTCTCCTTGTGCCTCTTCTGCCTTCTGACTCTTGAGGCTGATCTAGAGCCTGCAGTTCTAAATCCCTCCTCCCTACAAGCACATTCTCACTCACTGTAAAGAATCTGACTCCAATTACCTGACTCTTTTAAAAATACACAATTGATGTGAAAACTGACTTCCCCAATGGTCATCCCTAAATTCTCCTCCCTGGAAATCACTGCACATGTCCTCTAGAAATGAGGGTCTGTTCTTCATCCCTAATGGAGTTGGTCTGTACCATGCTAATAGGGTTTCTCCTTTCCCCCTCTTCTGCTAGGTGATCTTGTCCTATAACATCAGCACTGACCTCCCTAACTCTGAAAAGAGGGACTCCCAGGGAACCAAGGAAATGGATGTGTCATCAGGGAGAAAATCTCTGGCCACAAATGCCCAGTGTTTCCTGTTAGAATCAAATATAACCAGACACCAAAGCTTAAGGAGCTGGAGCTAGGAATCCTTTCACTTGGGATTGGCTGATTCCCCCACCTTCTGGACCTGTGGTGTGAGCTTTGACCCTCATGTATATTCTGTCCTCACTAGGAGAGGACTCTGATAGAATCCTGTAGATGAAGTAGTAGCATCCTACCTAGGGAAGTCCTGTGTTTCTGCAAGAATCCTTGGTTTTCTTGGCAAGGTCAAAAGGATTGTGCCTTTTTAGCACTATGTTGTCTTTAATTGGCTAACCTGAAAAGTACCTTCGAATTTCTGAGATCGCAGGGTCTTAGGGAAATAAGGTGTGTAGTTTTCTTAGCTTTATCCAGGTACATCTTACATAAAACACAAAGTATGCTTTGAGTTTGGACACCTGCATAGACCCATAATACCATCACCCTGATCAAGGCAAGAGTATTTCTATAAGTGTACACACACCAGGCACTATTGACTGGATCCTACAGGGAACCAAGGGAAAGTTATGCAGAGAACATGGTCTATGGTGATCAGTGATGCTGGCAAGAAGGCGTTAGGGAGGCTGAGTCCACGAGAAAGGGAAAACTCTTGAAAGGGATATGTCCAAGGAGGAAGCCTGTGGCCCTGGTATGGGGTAGTGGAAGCTGGTGGATAGGGCACAATCCCCATATCTCCTCACAAGGTGCCCAAATAAACTTGGAAATGTTGAGGCTAAGATAGTTCATGTCCACACTATAGTGTGGTAAAGATGGCCTTCTGGTGAGGACAACAGGCCACTTCCTCTAGGGTTACAGCTGGCTGGACTCCACTCCTAGGGCACTGGCACCACCACTGGTGTCAGGTGAAACAGGATTCTTGGTGGTCCTCTGGATGAACACCCAATGCTGCTGGGATTCCTGGCCACACAAGGCCAAGTTTGTCTTCTGAAGACTGCATCTGGCCTAGATCAAAAGACCCAATCCCCGAGACATCCCTTTACCAGCTCCTCCCTTAAGTTTAAGGGACCTTAACAGGTCTCAGCAGGTGGTGGACCCCCAGCACAATATGGAGGATGAAGTCTGGCATTAAGCTCTCCAAACCCTTTCCAACCAGGCTGAGGTGGTGAGAGTCTTGATGGTCCTGTGTGAACTAAAGAAAGCTATTATTACCCCCTGTGATCAAAGTTCAAACTGGGACCAGAGATGGACCAGTCAGGAATAATCCTCAGACTCCATCCAATAACCTGGTAAAGCTTGTCTTCCAGACCTGAAATGGCTTGGTCTTAAATCTTTGTGTTGTACTGGCATTCTGCTGTGAAGAATCTTGTGATTGCTTATGTGTCAGATGACCTCCAGCTTATGACCATTTGGCCACTGGAAAGTTCTAGGCACTTGGTGACCCCTCTCTAGGCATTTATTGCTACCAGGACCCAGGCACAAGAGTTGACTTTCAAACTAGTGGGAGTGGACGTGTTGCTTCTCCAGGAATCTGTTGTGATCATCCAGCTGGGGCTTTTCAGCAGCTCCACACCATAATTCTCTGCCATTGATCCTTCCTGTGTTAAGTCTCTTGAGATGTAAAGACTACGTGGCCTGGCAGCTCCTATCCTGGCCTGGGTGAAACACAGCCTCATTGCTGTGTGTGTCCAGCTCTGAAATAGCTATAAGGGTAAACTGTTCCATGGATCCAAGCAGCATCCTCAAATGTGCAGCCTTCCAATTCTAAAGGTGCCCATGAGGCAATGCTTCTTCATGTTAGCACAAAGACCGTAACTTGCCCTCCTCTTGAAGTCATCCTGACAAGTTCCAGATCCCTGAACACCGCAATGACCCTGAGTCATGCCTTTCCCTAGAGAATCCTGTGTGCTTGAAGCAACCCTAGACTTTATCCCCCCTAACCCCAAGAAGCAGGGTCCCCTAGCTTCACATGGACAAAGTGGAGCTCTGATCTGCTTAGCCAGGTGACCTCTTACTAGCCAGAGGCACTAGCTCCATGAACTCAATTTGCTTGGGAAAGCCATTGCCTAGAGTTGGGTTAATGGTCAGGGTCCGTTCTGGGCCTCCCTTGCTTTGACAGGGCCTCCAAGGACGTGGCTATTCTGCCTGGCACTGTTCTGGGCCCTCTCCTTTGGAGTAGATGAGGGCAACAGTGTTATACTAAGTGCTATACTTGTCGTTGGGGCTGTAACCAAGACCGTGACTGGATGCCAGTGCTCAGGCTAGATGTTCTGCCCAATGAGATCTCTCCTTGACTAGATGGTCAGCCTTAACTCCTGAAGGGACTTTCCTAGAAGTTTTTCCTGGGATACTTCCATGTGGAAATCACATAGAACCTAGAAGCTGGAGGCTGACCCAGGTTCCTGCATGTTGCTGGAGTAGGGGCACCTCAATGATGTCAAAGTGGGTCCTGTTTCCAGACTCCTTGGTTCTGTTGACCCAATCTGAACAGAGAAAATAGATTATTTCTACTGACCTACAAGTTCATGAATTCCTTCCTCTGTCCTCCATTCTACTAGAGTCCAGTGAATTTTAACTTTTCTTGTTCTAGAACTGAAATATAGGTCTATCTTCTAACAATCTTATAATTCTAATCTGTGTTCTCAGTGTTCCTCTTGTCAGTCTTTCCCTTCAAGCTGAAGTTTTCCTGGTCCTCAGGAGTAATTTTGGGCTGTACTCCGAGAAATCAGGCTTACAAAATGCAAGCCTATTCTCCCATTTGAGCAGGTAGTCAACCTGTCTGTTCAGAACACACATCCCTTTCATGAGCTGTGGATCAAATGTCAATTCGGCTAATGAAGCTCCTGCAGAGCTATTCTAGTCGATCCCACCTGTGTTGCCCAGATGACAAGACTCTCCCAGGCATCCCCTCTGCACCAGCTGGGAAGGGGGAGGTGGGCTGCTGCCCACAGGCTCTGGGAGAGGGGCACCTCTTTCTCACTGCAGGGAGTAGAAAAGCAACTTCCTCCCATGAACTCTGCTATAATAATGCTCGTTACAGTTGGGAAAAGGCTTGATTTTATTTTTCTCACCCCAAGAACTGGTAGGTGTGATTAAAGCATTCTTGTCATGTTGGGTGCCCTTTTTCCAGGCTTCTGGCTGGAGAGAATAGCTGATGATCCTTGGTTATTTCTTGTCTGTGCCTGTTGGCATTTCCTGGCTGCAGCACTCCCCAGTGTCCAGGCAAGGGCATCTAGGAGCTCAGACAACAACCCAGGAAACTCTCAGCTGGGTTGTTGTTGGCATCCCAAGGTCTCCAGCCAGTATGCCTTCTCTGCTACTTCCAGCATCTTGTCAGTGGCTTACTCGGGGAGCCGGCCATTTTTAGGCAAAACTGTGAACTCCAGCTGCTGACTGCAGGGAATGGACTCCTCAAGACCACGAAAGCACACCAGTTTGTACTTCCCCCAACTACTATACTTCAGTATTGCTTAGCAGCCAAATAAATGCTTGTTTATCTTCATCCTTTGACTTCTGGACCTTATGCCTATCTTACGCTTAAGCAGAAACAAAGCAATCCTGGGTGTGTTTTCTCAGACTCTGACTACTGCTGGGAATATAACAACATGTTTTAATCCCCTCTTATTCACCCATGAATGAACAAGTGAACTTCCCATTCTGTAGGGAAACAATTGGGCAGACGAGGTCAAAGTTTGTCTTACATACAGCCTAGGTGAGGAGGACACCTGCCACATGGGAACAGAATCGGGGGATGCATGAGGCAGGCTCTGTAATGAATAAAAGATGGGTGTCCCCTGGTTTCCATGGAGGATGTTGTTCGCTTGTCTGAATAATACCATGGTCTGGCAGAGAACTGAAACCTGCCACTCAAGGATAAGCAGGGGTTGTTCCTGGTCCTCCCTTAAGGGTTGTTTGGCTGGACCCCTTCTCCACGGAGGCAGAGTCCAGTAGGGAAACTTGTGGTAAGGCCCTCCTGGCTTCCCCAGAAAACAAGGCAGCACCTAATCCTGAGCCTCCATCTCAGGCCTTAAACAACACTGGAGGAACCATCATCTTTATCCTTCTGCAGCCAATGTGATAGCTCCTCCTTCAAACACCTCAGAAGGCAAACTTCCTTCAATGGATTCCTTCTTCTAGTCCTTCAGTTACCCTCACATTAACACCATCTCCAATTCTACAACCTCTTACCAACATTCGGGACTGCTGCTGAGTTTATTCCAACTCTATCAGCTAAGCCCAGCTCATCAGGAATATATGCTAGTAGTGGGTAAGGTTTGAAGGAGCCAGACGATTGCAGATGGAGTTCTTGCTTTGCAAGAGTGGCATAATCTAAAGACCCTGCCTACCTGGTGGGTCAAGATCTAGGCTAAGTCCGTGATAAATGATACTTGCACTCCCAATACATGGGTGTCCAACCTGGGTACTATGCTGATACCAGGCTTCTATCTGCCTGCCTCCCACCCCAAGTATTAACCCTTTGTATTGGAGCTGAAATAATACACTTAAAACCACCTCCCCTCCAGTAGACATCCTTACCTAATAGACCTCCAGAAACCTCCAAAATGAGGCAAGCAGGGGGCTACTCAGGAGAACTTCCAAGAGCAAGGTTTCCTCCTGTTGCATCCTGTGCAAGCTTGAATTCCCATGGTAAGACTAATACAGATGGAAAGTGGCCAGTAATTTTTGTCACCCCGGTGGTAGAGGCTCTTTTTAGAGGCCCCAAAAACCTAAATTCACTAGCCATAGTTGTGGTGCATAATTTCATTGTACTTGATTCTTAGCTGGGCAAGAAGGAACTGGAGGC
The DNA here is from genome assembly GCF_018350175.1 of Felis catus. Lineage (NCBI taxonomy): Eukaryota > Metazoa > Chordata > Mammalia > Carnivora > Felidae > Felis > Felis catus. The sequence continues at coordinate 79,351,186 of NC_058385.1, forward strand.
TAGCACAAACACCCTTCTTGCTGGAACTACGTAGACATGGTCAAGAACAAGTCTGTCAGTTAAAAGAAAAACCATCTGGTTCTCCATAACCGACCCAGTTGGATTTTTGGATGTGTTTTCGACATGAGCAGCACTTAGTAACCTAGTCTCTAGCTACCAGGCCTGATAAGAACTAATAAGCCTTCTGTTTCCAGTAATTTGCTATTACAGTTGGATTATGAATCCTACCCAGAGTCCTTAAAGCAACTGTACATCTGTTAAGTCAGATGTTTCTATATCTTAGACTAAAGTCACTCCTACTCCTTTAATTGCCTGACTACAGACTGCACTCCCAGGAAAACTTTCTAATTGGAATTGCTGCAATGGTTAGGATCTGGATGGTCTTACTTCTCCTGCCCTTGGCCAAAGGAGGTCAACAAGAGGGAGAGGGATGGAAAGAATCCTGATCGTTCTAGTTGTGCTACCTGTTGAAAGCTAGTAGTTTTACAGAATAACAAGATTAAACCTGTCACTTCACAACAATGATAAAATGAGGCATTAATAAGATCCATCTGTAGTTGGCCACACACCCACAAAAAACAGGCGCAAAATGCCAGTGACTAGCGATCCTTAACAAGCATGGTTTTTCTCTGAATCTTGTATTTCTGTCCTAGTTCACTGTTGTGTTCTCCATAAGATGTTGAGAAATGGTCTGAGGAGGATGGATTTTTATTAGGCCTAGAACCTGGGTAAAGAAAAGGAGGAAGGACTAGGTAGAGAAAACAGAACTTGGGCTCAAGTCCAAAGCCTTGGATCAAACTGGCCAGGTCTTCTGTACTCTCACCTGTTGGTCACTGGGTGTTAACACTAAGAAGGGGATGACTTGTGGGGAAAGTGGCTCAAATATGGCAGACCCTGAAGGAGCTGGCAGCTGGAAGTAGCTGGGTAGCCTCCCTCACCACAGGTGGGCAGCAAGACCCTATTTAGGAAGGGACCTCTATATTCATGATGATACTTGAGCTCATGGAGCTGACCAGTCTGCACTGGCTAGAGAACAGCTTCTTAGACTAGTAAATCCTAAGATCAACTCCATCTTTCTCAATCAGTCTAAATACCTGACTTTAGGAAGAGGCTTCCATTTGGTGTGGTCTTAGTTTATGGCTTCAAGATGAAATTCCTACAAGAGGTCTTGAGCAAACTAGTAAAATCCATTGGGCATGCTGAAGTAGGGCGATGTGCCAAGACCAGAGAAGCTACAGAATGCAGGTCTTTGGCTAGACTGCGGTTCCCCAAGGGATGGCCGAGACTTGGAGTAATAGCTCCTGTTAGATTATAAGGTTAAGGGACTTAGAGGTATTGGTGAAGACGAGGAATCCACTGGTAGAAGGATCTTGACAAAAAGGCAAGTGAAAGTCAGAAGCTGGTGTGAAATGATAAATGATCCAGGAAAAAAACAAATTCTCTTGCTCTCCAGTACCCTGATCTGTATGGGAGACAGAAGGTGGAGGAGAGCAGACTTGACATTTCTGGGGCCAGTGATGACTTTATGAGCAGGGTATGGGCTACTGGTGCAGGCATTTACCAAAATGGATTAAACAGCACACTTAAGACCTGTGCATCTCTGCATTCGTGGCTTTTATTTCAAAGGGAAAAAGCTGGAAACCACTATTGAACTGGAATAAGCATATTAATCTGATGTACTTAAGGCAAAGGCAGCTGATACCTGTAACTCTGAAATACATCAAAAGTTAGATACACAACAAATATCAAAATGTTAACCATAATAACTAGAGGGGCAATATAGAATTTCAACTCTTCTGTACATCCAAGTTCTTAATACTAAAAGGGGTAAAAACAAAAAATCCTGAAAGTCCAAAGCTGGTGACCTAATCCCTTCTGCATTAGCATGACTTCACGTGCAGAAAAACAAGATCTTGCAGGACCTCCCATGGTTCCTCTTTTCCAATGGATTATATTAACCCATACGTACTACACTGCTGCTGGAAATAGAAGAAAAATCCTCCATCACCATAGGACCTTCTAGATAAAATTAAAATAGGCAATTAATTGGCAAGTACTTCATAGACCTTGTGTCTTAATTGTCACCGCAGACCTAGAGGGAGTACTCTGAAACAGCACCTTCCTCACGTGGACACTTAAGCCTTAAATTACTCTAAAGACTTCAACTAAAAATCCATCTGTAGGATTCAATTACTGGATAAATCTGGAGTTAGGTGCAATTTTGTCTCGGTAACAGATCCTTTATTTCTAAGTTATAAAGAATTTGCTCAGAACCTCTCAATTGATCACCATACTCCTTTAAATTCAAATAAGATTGCAAATTAGCATAACATGAAGTAGAAAAACATCCTAGGTTCATTAGGGTCAGGATATGGAAAGTTCCCGTACTTTTATGTTGGTCTAGCTTACCACTTTCCTGTAAACCTCTCAGACGTGATCATGCTAATAACCTGTAGCAAAAAGGAAAACTTGATCAGTGCTAAACAGAAAAACTGACGTGCATACCTTGCAGTAGAAATCAGTATTGCACATGACCATGAACTGAAACTGTAAATCGCCAAAACAAACTTGGAAGTGAAAGACCAGTGGGTGTGTAGCGAGGCCTGGCCTTGGGCACAAGGACCCAAGGCAAGGGTTCCGCTAACCTGGCTAAAGTGTCCTCTCTGCCACCATGATGTTTCTACCAAACTTTTTAAACTTAAATGGGACACCTGGGTCTGTGGGCTTTCTCCATTCTGATTAGTGTTGAAAGAAACCAGCTCACCTGTGAAAGTAGAGCCTTCTGTGTGTAGTTTTAGCTAAACTTCTAAGGACTGGTTTCTTTATAATGAGAAACTTCTAAGAGGCCTCAAGTATGAGAAAACCATAGAGTTGGTGAAGGAGGCACATGTTGGGTGCTGATCTCCAAGTTCATGTTCAGTCCTAATTGAATGATTCTGCTAGGGCTTCTGAAATAACAGCACATTCTGAATGCTGCACATTCTCCATATTCCTGCTAAGGTTTGGGGCTGTAAAACCTAAGATAAGGGCATTCTGTGGTTCTAGGATAAATGGTGGGGGCTAAATACTCGACCTGCCCAAAAGCCTGGTTTCCTGGTCTTGGGCTAAGGTTGAAAAGGCCCCAACACAGCTAGGATTAGCCTTAACCTGGATGCTACTTGCAGAAAGATAGGGGAGGAGAGGGAATATGTGAATGGCTAGTCTGGTTGCAGGAATCCAATTCCTGAGCCTCCTAAACCCTCTATGTCCACATGACACACTAACTGGGCACCTCTGCCTATAGTTACCAAAAGCCAAATTCCTCAGCTTGATAAGAAAGCCAGTCATGGGTCATGGAGCACCAAGCTTCGTAAAAACTAGGCTCTTCTGGGAGGTTGCTTCTCCCCTGGTGGAGTAGGCTCCATGATCCTTTAATTCTTGCTCCTGGGAATCTTCTGGCCTGACGTGAAGCTGGGTTCAGAAGCCAGCATCTCCTGGGTATTGCAGCAGGCTCTTCTGGAGCGTGGTGCTGATTTCTACCCCCTGCCTGGGCTCTGCAGGTGGGACAGTCTTGGCTTCCTTAGTTCCTTGGCTGTGAAGGCCTTACCATGCATACCACTCTTCTGATGAGAGTGATCAGATTTCTACGGTGCAGTCCAGGGGAACCAGGCTAAAAAAAATCAGCTAATGTGTGCCTACACGAGCCAGGAAAGTACACGTAGGACCAGATCCTGAAGATGCTTGATCAAAGGACTTGAATTCACATGGGATGAGGGAGTTCGTCAACTTGGAGCCACTTTCTTTGAATATACTCCAAGACCTCATGGGACAGTAGAAACTCATTGGACAGAACTTGCTCAACACAGATCTCCTTGCGCTTCTAAGTGAAATGCTTGTTATCCTGGCAACAGGAAAAGGGACCAAGGGGGTCCAGTGAAGTAAGAATGTTGGGGGACCATATATTATGACCCTGGAAATTGAATGGAAGATCATACCCATGTGAAGGCCTAGAGGTAAACGCCATCAAGAACCCATTGGTGAGAGGGACACAGCAACCCCAAGTACAAAGATGGCTTCTTGCAAGATTGGGCTGTGGGCAGGAGGAGCGGTTCATGGAATCTGGCTCGCTCACTAGCAATAGATTATTCCACACCCCTATACTGACCCAAACAATAGAAGTCCAAGAACACTTAACTGTTGTAGCCAAGAAACCATGACTTTCAAAGAACTGTGGAGATGATTAAGAGAAAATGTCAGATACTAAGCGGTACATCTGGCTGAATATCTAGTTTTCCCTGTGCATAGGATCGAAAGCAAGAATGAGGAGCAAGGGACACAATAGTTGGAGTCAAGATCTCCTGGCCCAATTCCTGGACCTGACCATATGCATTCAGTTTTCTCCCAGGACTGTGCAAAATTACCTGTTCTTCTTAAACTACAGACTGTCAATGTGAATTTCTTGACTTTCTGCAGGATGTTCTGCTAGTTCAGTGTCCTGCTAATCATGCATGATGAGTAAGAAGTAGTTAATATGCAGGAGGCCTAGGTATATTGTTCCAACCCATATACTGGATGACCTGAAAGAAACTTCCAGCTTTGTGTGAGATTGTGAACAGGAAAGGACACTACAAGGGGCTTAGGCTGTAGAGCAAATGGCCTTGACATTACACTTGGGCTACATAATCAGGCAGACTCCAGGGTGATGAAGATGTCAGTGGTAGGGAAAGGGGGCATGGTGGAGTTCACAGAAACCTGCCATGAGAAAATCACATGGTCGGTCCCCAAGGTTCTACAGGTACACCATCTGCATCTAGCCCTGCAGAGAACTATCTTAAAGCAAAATAATGGCCTATCGTATGTGAAGCTGAAGCACCAGTTTCACAATGACGTAAGGATGGGTGCCACCCTTCAGGATTAATAGAACTCTCTATGGTGTTCTACCCCAATAGAAACAACTTAGAAACCAAGGGGGGTGGAAATAAGTCACGCCTATTTCCATCATTCCTAGTGACCCATGGGGGACTTTGTCTTTACCATCTCAAATTCAGCCCTGCATGGATGGAGGCTCCAGCCTCAAGAGAGGGGCTTGGGGAAAAGGGTGAGAGAATGGTTCATTCCTGCCAGGGAACACAGCAAGTTTCCCCTTGAGCCATGAGATACCACTGCAGCCCAGGCACTTTGAATTCCTTGCATCCTGGAGCCACAGGCAAGAAAGGCCACCATTCCAAAAGGGATGGCTGACCCTGGCTGATCATGTGGAGGTATGGAGCTGCTAGTATATAAGGAGGGGAGAGAGTACTCAAGTGATCCAATCGGATGCTTCCTGGTATTCCCTTTCCCAGTTATGACTATGAAGTATAGCAACCCAGCCTGAGAAGGGTAGGTCTACTGGGGACTCAGACACTCTGGGGGTGAGGGTTAATTCTCTCCTCCTAAGCCAATGAGGGCAGCAAAAGTGAATGGCTGAGGGTCATGGAGTTCCTTCAATGGAGATGGGAGAAGGAGACTGAGTCCTGGGACCAAATGCAGGAACGGTAGCTGTGCATCACCTTGCTCTAGCCCTTTGCTGAGTTCAGGAAGGAGGAGGGTCCTACCAAGGGCCAGGAAGAGCTGATCCCCAAAACTCAGACCATAGAGGTATCCCTCTGCCCTATACTCGATCTGCTTCAGACCATGGCCAATGTGATTCAGATTTCTGGAAGAACTTCTGCCTGCCAGTCCACAAGTTCTCCAGGAGTGATGCTCATGTCTTCCTTGGAAGGGTATTGATCCACTCTTGAGAAACGTGGAGGCTCCTGACTCCCCATCAACAAGATGTCTATCCCTTAGCTGATCCACAGAAATGATGCCAATCTGTCCCACAGAGTCTTAACACAGCGTTTAACAAAACGTATGTTGGTGCTTTAGTATCAGAAGAGGTGCTTCCATCGAAAGATAATTCAGTGGCCCTGAAAATGAAGTAGATTGATGGAATACTGAAGAATTGGATACTTGGAGCAAAGGGCAAATAGATGGACTTCTTTAGAGTTGCTTTTCTCAGGCATCCCACAATTTGAAAAGCTGCCTTCCTGTGGCATCTGAGCATCTGATCCTAGCTATAAGAATTAGATATGGAAGTCACCAGTGAGTGGATTTGAACTGCTCATTCTCAGGAGGACAGTAATATAAGGAAACAAGTCTTCTAAATTACACTTTCCCCCTGTACTTGCACTGAAAGTAACGGATCCCACAGAGGACAACACATGCCTCCGAATGTGGGTAGCCCTTACAATGGAGGGGGAAGGTCCCCTGTGATCATTAGAACAGGAGACCCTTTGTGGGATCAGGTGCTCAACAACTCCCCTGCCACTAGTGGAGGGTGGAGCTTCCTGATGCTTGCATTGTCAGATCTCCTTGTCCTGGAACAACCCGTATACCAGGCTCCATGGGCACAGACCAAGCCCAGAAGGTACTACAAATAAAGGATTACTGGGGTCAAAGAAAGCCCTCCAGGCAGAAAAAGGCCAGTGGAAATTGGTACCAAGACTTTAGCAGGAAACTGCTCAGAGGAACTTAAAATGGAGACCTTGTACATCCTATGTGTCTGACAGACGTACAGTGACGTTATTTTATCATAGGACTTTTTCACTACCCCAAAAATCCCTGTGATCCACCAACCATGGACCCCCTGAAATAAACTATGAACTTGACGACCTTAAAACCTCACTGGGTATTACAAGCATACAACCCTGATGGGGGAAGTTGATAATGGAGGAGCCTATGTGCAGGTGAGGTGGGAGTTATATAGAAAACCTCTGCCTTCCTCTGTTTTGCTATGTACTTAAAATTGCTTGAAATCCCACGTTCCCCTCTGGAGCATGGCTCTGTCCATCTTCTATGTCTGACTGGGGGATCTCTCTTGGAGTTAAGTCTACATATGGAACCTCTTAAGATCACCCCCTGAGCTCTCCAGAATCCCATGCCGGGGGGGGGGGGGGTGTCTGCTGTTCCAGGGCTAGACTCATGGCTGCAGGTGTACCATGAGCACATTAGTTGATCACTGTGGGGTTAACTGCCTTCTGAAGGGAGAGCTGCTTCATGGTTACTCACAATGTGAACACATTGTACTTGAGACTCCATAGAATGACTTATTCTAGGGATATAGAGTGTGCTGGTGATAATCTTGTATGAACTCCAGGATTTTTCAACCCTCTCCTTACTACTTTGACAAGTTGGCCTGTAGAAGGTTGACCTACTTTCACACCTGGTTGAAACACCATGACCAATGGGGTATGGTATCTGGATTCCTAAAGAAGATACTGAAGTATGGTGTCAAGCTTCACATGGGATAAACCCTTCACCTACAAGGAGATGGCAGACAACAGGCTGACCAATTCTTCCATGGGCTACTCAAAGTGCAATCTCTTTGTGACTTTTCTGGACCTGGTGAACAAATCTAACTTAACACCTATGTCAACATGTAGTTATGTGACCGGGTAGCTAGAGGGGGCATGCACAGTTACCCGTCACTTCACATCCTTTTCTCTGGGCAGAGGAGTCTACCCAGACTGGGTCTAACTGTAGACCTAACCATTTTGAGCAAATGGGGGAACTCCAGGGCACAGATAGCCACTAGAAGCCCAGCATAGGGTAGAGATGCAGAATCCTTGGCAGAGTCTGCCTAGGAAAGCTACCCACTCTGATCAAATACTGGGGTGACTCCTAAAATTACTACTGGAGGCTGTCCAAGGGTTCTCCTTGCAGGTGAACACCTTCCTCCTTAAAGACTCAAGGCATGTACTCTGGCTGCCCTAGTCCTCACCTGTGCCATACAGGTGTTCTTGATATGTGTAGAGCAGCTTCCCAGCTCTAGAAGGCAAACTTAGAAATGAGAGGTTGGAGTGAACTTGTGCCCCTTACTGTGGGTGGTCTTGGGCCACAACTGTACACATGCTTTTGCTCCTCCACCATCCATTCTAAATCCTCTCCTCCTCATACCTCCCCTGGTCTCAGTGACTGATTTGATGCGACTCAAACCCTCCTTAAGGTTCTGAGCCCCTGATAAATCTCAGGCTGGTGTTTCTGTACTAGTCACCCTTGGTTGAGAGAGCACCATGAATGGAGTATGATGTGTCCAAGAGGACTAGTCAATGTCATGGATCCTCCATTCTGCCTGGTGTCACAGAAACCCTACTATGTCTTGATCAGAGCCAATGCCTCTACCAGGATAGTGACCCTTCTTGCCTGCTGGTTCTGGACACAGGGAGCCCAAAATACCCGGTAACCATTATGACTGAAAGGTCAACAAGACCCTTTGGCCGAGGAACATAACCTAGTCCTTGAGGAATGTAACCTAGTCTAACCCTGTAGAGGCAAGAGTTGCAGGGACAGGAAGCACAGTCTCCCAGCAGGTCATTGGGAGTTATGGCAAGTGGCGGCCTCTGCTGTTTTAACCCCTTGGTTCCTGTACCTGTGTCCCTTCCACTGGAGACCAAGCACCCTAGGGACCTGTTTCTGTGCATCCTGGAGGATGGTGCCTCTCCTTGCAGAGGATTGCCTCTGAGCTGGTGCTTCAGCTATGCCTCCAGGAGGCTATTCCAACACTCTCAGGCCAGCACCCTTTTAAAGGCACATCTAGGATGCAGCCACTATATCCAAGAGTCTCTCCATCATTGTCCCTCATAGGAGAAACCTTAGACACAGCCAAGTCCCCAAGGTAGCTCACGATATATATATTTTTTTTAATGTTTATGTTTGAGACCGAGCATGAACGGGAGAGGGTCAGAGAGAGGGAGACACAGAATCTGAAACAGGCTCCAGGCTCTGAGTTGTCATCACAGAGCCCAAGGCGGGGCTTGAACTCGTGGACCATGAGATGACCTGAGCTGAAGTTGGATGCTTAAACCGACTGAGCCACCCAGGGACCCCATTACTTCAATATTCTCTACAAGATAACAAATCTTCATCTGCAGAAAAAATCATTCTTTGCAAAGCCATGGTCCCCTCTGATTCACATAACTGTGTGCCTAGTGTCTGAGTCCTAGCTTGTGAATGGATCCCAGGAAGGCCATGGCTGAGCTGCTGGAAGCTGCTGGAAAATGGCAGAGCTCTGTTCTCTCACTGGTGGTCCTGCCTTCTACAGTTTCGCCTCCTGGTTTTATTGGGGGACCATTGACCCATATTACCATGTTGTCACTGGAACTCCTTGATTTTACTGATGTTAGCATGAAATTGAGGTCTTGCTATGTATACCCCCACCTCTGCCCCCACCACATGCTCAACATCTGTGTTTGGTGGCAGCTTTTCGGAACTTTCTCCCATGTGCCATAACAGAAGCACAAAAGGCTCACAGAGCTGGCTCATTTCTCAGCTGGAACCTTCTCCCCAAGTACATCCAGTTGAGTCTGTGATCCTGGCTGACTTTAGGTATCCTTCAAGAACAAAATGTCACTCAAAACAGTGACCCACCTTTCTGTTGCCAGTTGATGTCCAGAGATGGAAAGCATGAGTTTTTGGAGCTTCTGATTAAAGGCCTTTGTACCACAGGCCAAAGGAACTGATCTTAGATCACAAATGGCACTAAGTGTTCCCGGGAAGGTCCCATGTTTGTTGTTACATGGTGTTCCCAGTGGATTCTGACTCAGAGGGCTCCAATTGTTATGTTGATGGGCATCTGATTTGAGAAAGGTAGAGCGCCTGATGGTGTCACCAGCTCTGAAAGCCCTCCTTCAACCACAAGATGGTCCTAGAAGGCTAGCAGCAGCTCTTCTAGTTCCAATTAAGCCTGGCCTGAAGGTTCCTTCTTAGGGCGTAGAGGTATTGACCTGATTGGAGGTGAAGGTGACCATGAGGAAAAGGCTACTAGGTCACTCTGGGTGACTAAGGCTACAGCGGATGGGGGCAAATTCATGTGCACTAAGAATAAAACCCCAAGAGTACTGGTTCTAGGACTAGGACTCTATCCCTGGGAATGGTTCTGCTGGCTTCCCAAACCAATGATTTCTCTACCAATATGCCACATAATCTCATCCAAATTGGTGTGACAAGGGGCCCTGTCTCCAGATGCAGTGAACCATCTGATGGAGCAGTGGCTCTGAGAAGGAGAATCGGACTGTTGGAGTAAAGGGAAAATGCTGCCATGGATTAAACCTGATGGGGCTTACCTGAGAACTTCTGCAGAGGGGGCAATGCCCTTAACTGCTGTTCCTCTGCAATCCTTACCAGAGCTTTGGGATGGCTTGCCTGAAATAGCTAGAATCTGACCGCTGACACGAGGGTGAAGTGGAGGGCAGCCTGTTAGGAGGGAAGGGATACCCTTTAGAATTGGAGGCTTAGGAGGTGATAGACTCCTGGGGTGCAGGCTAACCCAGTTCTGTGAGGCCCCTTCTCCTTTCTCTGCCTCATGTAACCAGTAGGGAGGGGACCCTAGGATGCTTCTGACTTTTGTGATACTGGCCATCTCTTCCCAGATGGCCCTGAATTTGGTGACAGTAACCCTGCTCTTTGATAGAAGTTAAATGATTGTCAGTCTCCTTGTAACTAATGGTCTTTCTTCAACCCATCCCACCTGCTTTCAGTTTCTGATGGGTTCCTTTGTGCTGATGTAGGTGTAGAAGATGAACGTATCCTTTGTGATTAAAAGGATAAAAGATTAAGTGATAGCTCACTTATTCAAAATTAACGTTTTCTTGAAATGTGTTTGAAGTTATAATTCCCTGATGCAACTGTATGTTACAGGCTATAATAACTCCCATTTCAAATACATAATAATGCTATTAATAAAAACAACCTAAGCCTACTAAAACATTCCCAGTGTTCGCTGATCCGTGAGCTACCATTAGAACATGGGCCAGTCTGGAAGCACCGAGTCCCAAGCCACAATGGGTAGATCCTGCTTGCCCCTTCACTTGCCCTCTCGAGGGCCAGTGAGGCCAGGCTTGAGGGTGTCTCCTACCTCAAAACGCTGTTTATTTACCTCCTGGGAGGGGTGTGATCTTCCAAGGTAACATGAGGAAAGTGTTTGTCACACTTCATTGGACCCTAGAGCGACAAAACCATATGTTTGAGGTTCTTGTAGAAAGTTAGGCTGGGGCATCCCCATACCTGGAATGCCACAGATTTCTTCCCAATAGCAAAGAAAAAGGACTCTAAGGTTGGGTTGTGGAGAGGGGCAGGGGTCTATATTCCAGTTTAACTTTACAGAGCTAGTGACAGTCCAGTTGGCCACTGGGTCCAGCTGTGGTGCTTATCTATTTGGGGCCCAGTCTAGTGGTGCTTCAGAAAGCTGGAGGGCCTGGAAGGATTCCACACCTCTTCTCTTGGGGCTCTGATGGGAGTGCTGCAGGAAATGATTGGTTTCTTGATTGCTTACTGAGGAACCTAGTTCAGAACAAGGGACCAGGGAGGACCCTTGGGTTGTGACTCTAACAAAGGCGTAATTGTCTTGGCTCCATACTGGGCACTGCAAACTAAGCCCACATGGAGTTCCTTTGCTGATGCTGGTCAGGTGCATGGCTGAATTCTCACGCAGCCCTGGCCAGGTCTCTTGACAGATGGCACCTGTAGGAGGATGGAGCCCAGGCAAGCTTGCTTGTTTAATAACCAGAAGGCACATTGAATTCTGTGCTTAGTGCAGCATTCCAGAAAAGCCTTCCAAGAGGCTATACCTTGCTGGTACCTCTGAATACTTTAGAATATGGAGAACTGCTTGGTCTTTCACTTTATTTTTGATGCTTTTCCTTGTCCTTTTTCTTGACAAACCCTGGATTAGAGCTTCTCAAGTCTCCTTGACTCTAGGTGAGTCTTCTGATTTTTCCCAACCAGGGGGCCAGAGCACTGCAGGACTTCAAGGAGAACCTTCTGAGGGTTGCAGAGTGTCCCAATTCACAACCTATCATCATGGGCTCTTCTACCAAAGGCTGACATACCACTTCTGCCTATTGTCTTCTGTACTTCAAATTTGAGCCTGAGCCTCATGCTGCTTCCTCCCCCCGGCTCTGCCCACTCTTCCTTAGATACTTTCCTCTGATGGTTTGGTTTTTCCCTTTTGGATGCTGCTGCTTTTATCCTTTGCTGGCTCCTTCTTTCTACCATGTTTTTCTTTAATGGTTGTGTTCCATGGGATTCAAGGCTATGCATCCTGAGCATTCTCTCCCTGGGTGACAGTAATGGAAGCACCAATGTGATCTCTATGGATCTCCTCTCTACCTTTCAGACCTGCAGCCTGAATGTGAGTGGAGCTTCAGACCCACCTATTCACCTGCATGTCTGATGGTCTTCCCAACTCCATTCACCCAAATGGAGCTCTGGTTCATTCTCTCCAAACCTGCTGCTTTCTCCCTCCCTGATAGCGCTCTGCACCAGGTGGCCAGGTCGGAATCATTCTACTTGACTCTTCTCTACCTTGCCATGTATGCAAATCTAACTCAAGTCCAGATTCTAATCTTCTCTTGAGTTTGGATTTAAGCAAAAGATGGAAGAATGGAGACCAATTCAAAACATCCTTCTTTTTTTCCCTGTTCACCATAGCAGCCTAACTTAATCCTCCCTTCTAGGCTTGCTTCCCTCCAACACTTGATTCTACATAGAGCTATGTTCCACTTTATTTCATTGTCTGATATTTGTCATGTTTCTAACACTTAGTGGCAATAGGGGGCACAAAAAGCCGGCGTTCTATTTGCTTTTCCTCGAGAAACCTGTCTCCCAAGCTCTCTGGCTGCCTCCCTCCATCCCTATCCAGCTCTTCTGCCCTCACCCTTGCTCAGCCCAAGCGTATGGGAATATAGGTCCCTAATGGGACCCAGAGGAGACCAGAAGAGGGTCCTGCCAGAACCACACCCATTCTAAGAGTCTTCTTTCCTTGGAAATCTTCCTATGTCTTTCATAAAGGGATCTTGGGAACCGTGTTCCCAGTTTAGGAAGCCAGGGGGAAGTTTGGGTTACTAATTCAAAAGGAAGAGGGCAAGGAAGAACAATAGTGGAGGGATTTGACCTCACCATGGAAACCAAGTGCCTGGTAGGGAGCTTGGGGAGGAAGAAATGGGGGGCTGCCCAATACTAGAGGGGTGGAGACTTCTGCACACGTGGGAGAGCCAAGCAGTGAAGCTTTTCTTCGTGTTCTTTGTTGAACTCCTTAATTTCCACTTTAATCTGGCAACTGTTAGACAGCTAAGCCTTGTGTGGTTCTCTATTGATGATAAGCAGTTATATTGATCCCTAAATGGAGAGTACAGAACAGTCCTTAGAGATCCTATTTCCTCTTCATAGTGAGGAAAATAGCTGCTCTTCTAGTGCCCATGGAGAGCCAGGCCCTGTCCTAGGATGTTAACTCAATAGTTCTTGTAGTCTGAGGGTTAAATGGTGACAAGTATGGGCTCTTATTAACCAATAGAGCTCTACGTAAAGATTCAGTGTATCCCTTGCTTGATTCAAATAAACCTATATTGTGACATATGCTCTATAGGATTGAGAAAGGCAGGATGATTCCAGTAAAACATGGCCTGAAATTCTTGATGCTAGTTCTTCCTAGCAGTAAGTAAACAAATGTGAAGATTTGGTCTCTAGACCCTTCTGTAGTAACACCACTGCGCTAGCTATGCCTGGGATGGAAGTGGTGGAGAGGGCAAAGTGTGGGATGCTGTTAGTTTCTGCTGATCCCAGGAAGCCTGTAAACATGTAAATATGTTCATAAAGTACTGACTGGGCACCAGACGTCAGTGCTATCACAAGATGAAATCGTAACTGTAGACTTGGGGTATTTGCTCCCGTAACTTAAGTAAATGTTACTGGTCCATTAAGACTCAATTTGACAAACTGAACTTCGGTTAGTCGATCATTTTTCTTAGCCAGGTAGGATGTTCCACTGCGATTCATGGTGACAATACTGAGGTTCTAGACCATGGGGTGGGGATGGGTGAGGGTAATGTATAATGTGTCTCCACTCGGAGTATACTTGAGAGTATACAGAAGCCATCATTCTGCAACATCACTAGGAGGGGGGAAGTGTGCTTGGAACTCGACTTGCTCAAAGCAACACAGCTAGCTACTGATGGAGAAAGAATGGAGTCTGAGGTCTTCCAGTTAGGCTGAAAACCTATTGTTACTTGATGCTGGGAATTAGGGGAGCTAAACTATAGCCATAGACTGACCACAGACCTGGTACCTTTGGGCTAATCTCCAAAATATATGTGCACCAGGCTTTCTGTACCTGTACACAAGAATGACCACCTGGGGGTTTTATCTAGTCTCATTGGATGGAGTGGATGTTGTGGCACTAAATAATGGAGAGCTGACGATGTGATCAGCATCCTGTTGGAATGCTAACTGTACTTAATGGGAAATGCCACTAACCAGACCTGCTGTGTTAGTCTGGTTTCCCTGGGGAAACGGAATAGAGCAGATGATAAATTGGCTCTTGTAATTATAGAGGTGCACAAGTCCCAAGATCTGCAGGCTGAGTCAGCAAGCTGCAGACCCAACAGAGCCAATTGTGTGGTTCCCATTCATAGGTCATCAGGCTTGAGACCCAAGAAGAGCCAATGTTCCAATATCTTAGTTTGAGTCCCAAATCAGGAAAACTGACTTCTCTGTGTGAAGGCGATGAGGCGGGAAGAATTCTTCCTTGGGAGGGAGTCTGTCTTTTTCTACTCAGGTCTTGAACTGTCCTCTGTAGGGTGAGTGACTGACTTGGCATCCACTCTGCTCTATTCAGTCCACCAACTCAAGTGTTCATCTCATCCCAAGATGCCCTCACAGGCACACCCAGAATAACACTTGACTAGATACCTGGGCACCCAGTGACCCAACCAAGTGGACATGTAAAATTAGCCATCACACATGCGAATGCTTCAAGAATTCTAGATGAGGTTCTGTGTTCTTAGTTGAAAACCTGAAATAACACTAGAAAATGACCCATACATACAAAATCTTAGAAATTGTGTTTTTTTTACAGAATATAGGATACTGTTCTATAAAGAGCTCTCATGGAGTAGAAAATACTATAGTCTAACACCTTGCCTGTAGCTTCATTAGAGGACCTTACTAAAACTCCTCTTATGGTCACGGCCTGGCTCCTGTCCTGGTTTTATTGTCTGTGCAGCTAGCCAAGTCCATTCCCTCAAGGGTGACATCATAAGATGTTTGTCAAAATGGTGATTCTCAGTAGTATACAACCCTCTGCTAGGATGTCACAGCCTCCCTGCTACTCCGAAAAATGAAAAGTGGGGCTAATGTGACTCTTAATCCCCTCAAAAACTTTTGCTTCCCTTTTCCTCCTTTATAAAAATTGGATAAACTCCATAACTCTCAGCTAAGGCAGGCCTCTCCCTCCAAGTTTGCTTCCTCCACAGCTAATGACCAATACCCCTCTAATTCACTTGGAATCAAGACTGGGCTTTGATAAAAGTCAAGCAGAAGCAATTTCCCCTTTGGCTTTTCCTGCCTACTTTTCACACCACATGGGACATCTGAAGAAAGAACTAACCTCTAATCTTAAGACAAAACCCATCCATAGCCAGGATCAAATATTTTGCTGTGTTTCAGCAGAATTGTTTATCCCATTTTTCCCACTGTGTTTGGATTCCTCCCAAATTAGGCCCTAAGATAGAATACCCTGAGAAAAAGGTTTGTGAAGTCCTGGCAAAGGAGTTGAGGAGGTGATCTAGGGAAAGGAAAGCTGTGACCATAAGAGTTCTAATAAGCCAGCTTCTACAGGGATAGACTAGAGATTATACCGATTGCTAGAGCTTTTCTTAAGGGTTAAACACCTACTTCAGAATTATTCTGGACTGAGAAATCTGGGTTATATATGCTCATGACATGTTAGTCATTTATTAAACAGTGCCTCTGAGATATTCTAAGCTTACTGGGTCATAGATACAAAGTGGGTTCTGCAGCCCATGAGTTGCCTCCAAAGAAGATGGAGCTATTCTGATGCAGAGTCCAGGATGTCAGCCCCAGGGTGCACAAAACTTACAGCATGGGGATTCAAGGGGCATGGTAGAGGATGGGCCGTATGTTCCACTAAGTGTTGGAGATATTAAGATGAAGGCTTCTTTAAGTGTCCATAATGCAGAGTAGGAGCTGAGAATAGTGGATGGTAGAGAGTTAGATTTTCCTTTTTTTTTTTTCCTTCCTTGAAGTGGTATCTTAGAAAACCGTTAACACTTGAATTTTTTCCTATAAGATGTAACAGGGCCAGTTCCACCACTCGCCCCTTTCCATCTTGGATTAAGCAAACCTTTCATGGAAATCCCTTGAAATCCTATGTTCAGTCTTGGATATATAGAAACCAGTGGAAACATCTGGTCTGCCTGCAAGCCTGGTCAGTGTCTTTGCTCAATCATCCCAAGATACATATAGGGGGGAGAGAGCGAGCAAGGAGAACAATCTGTTAAGAACTAAGAGCCAAAATATCCCCAAATGTGATAAGTGACCTGAATCTATTCATCCAAAAATTGTAATGAACTCCAAGGAGGATAAACCTAAAGAAATCTACAAGACACGGTATCAGATTGTCAAAGGACAAAAATGGAGTCAACTCATTATGTACAAGGGTATCCTCCACTAAGATTAACAACTGAATTCTCATCAGATCATGGAAGCCAGAAGGCTGTGGGGTGATTGACAGGTTTTTTTTTTTCCTTTTTCCTTTTAGTACTTAAAGAATTTTATGTCTGGCAAAACTGTTCTCCCAAAACAGAAATCAAGAAATTCCTAGATAAACAAAAACTGAGACCTTGCCATACAACAGATGCTAAATGGAGTCCTTCAGATTTAAAGGACACTGGAAAGTAACTCCAATCCATGTGAAGAAATCATTGGAATGTGTTTCCTATTGGGGTGATGCAAACATTGTGGAACTAGATAGTAGTGATGGTTGCATAACTTTGGGGATATACTGAATGCTACTGAATTGTATATTTTAAAATGGTTCAAATGGTGAATTTTAGGTTCTATAAATCTTATACCAATTTTAAAATGTCTTCTGGGAGACCACCAACTGGAGAACTACTTAGGGCCCATCTGATTGAACTGTCGTGCTCCCAAAGGATCTCATGTCCACAAAACCAAGGTATTAGAACTGCATAATCTTATTTCTGGAACAGCTGAGAATATGTGGAAGAACATAGTGGAAGATGTCTGACAAGACCACGCACACGTATTTGGTTACCTGGGTGGAACTGGCTTCAACCCTCAACCTTAATGAGCCAATAGTAAAGTTTTGGTTCAATAACCATATCTGATGGTTCTAGTCATGACCCATGCTGAGACTGCCTCTGAAATTCCTGGATTTTGAAAAACCTGTGTCAGATGTTTATCTTTTCAGATCTCATTAACTTTGGGATGTATGAATGAAAGGTAGACTTTGGGTAACCTAGTTGCTCCCTCTTTGGGTTGTATTGGTCTTAGAAGGGGGCTGGACTTTGACAGAAGAGCCATCTATTCCTTGGCAGTAATGGTCTTCTCCTCCACACCCGAACCTCTGAAGATGAGGTACTTTTTCTTTGCCTTCCAGGTCCTCCAGGAGGAAGTCTCTTTGACCATCACTACAGCTTCTGTCCTGGATCATTCCTGAAAAGCAAACATCTACCACTCATGCAGAATTTCTGGGATTGCAGATTCTCTGCCCAGGTGAAATTATTATAGCCTGAGTTTAAGAGGCTGATTAAGCCTGGCCATAGTCCTTAAGGGCAAAGGGTGTTGTAGACTGAGCTTTTCTTGTACATTCATCTCCATCTCAGAAAGCTGCTTCCTGAATTGTGTCCCATGGAGTACTGTTGAGAGCAGCACTTGTAGGAGGATTGATCCAGCAGGACTTGGGTAGAGAAGTTGATCTGTCACTTAGGCTGAGAGGGCCAGGTCTTTATGCTGCTATTTTGGGATAACTCTGAATCCTCCTCCCAGCTTCACAATTCTCTGTAGCACTAGTGGTGTTCCGCCACTGGAATGTGTCTCTGAGAATGGTGCATGACCTTTGGCAAAGATTATATCTTCAGATGAGGCAGCCCCATAGAGTGGTAGCATTATTCCAGGTATCGCTACATGTAGCTGAGGGGGGAGAAGCTCTCTGTTCCTTGAGTCCTCAGGCGGCAACAATAGCTCATTTTTAAGTTTGTCTTTGCTATGTCCCCTGACATAAGCATGCCCCTTTTGGGAGCTAGTGCCTCTAAATCTAATCTACAAGTCCCAGAGTTGTAGGGTCAGGAAGAAGGACAAATTCACAAGTGGGTCACTGGGAGTGATGGTAAATGGGAGGTGTGCCTACCTGAAGCCTTTGACCTCGTCCTGATGCAGAATACGTTAAATCAGATATGTTTCTGTAGTGGTATATCATTCAAAGAAGGGCATTTAAGTGTAAAAAGGATGGATTGTGGTTGATCCTGTCACGGACCTGGGAGCCAAAGTATTGTCTGCAAACTGGTACTTCAGCTTTGATGGAAGATTTGTATGTATGTACTAAAGAATTAACCCAGGACTCATGAGTTGTCTATGCCCTGCATATTCTAAAGAAGGGTCTGATCCTTGCCTGGCTCTTGAGAGAGCACCTCTAATACTTTGGAACATCCTGCCTGATGAGTGTGTTTTTGTTTACTTGGGTACCATGGGCAACCCCAAACCGTCTATGCTAAACCATGTGATTTATAGTGGCAGACTTAGCCCACATGGTATCAGCTTGAACTCTGGAGGAGCTGGGTACTAAGTTCTCCCACACAGGTGGCCATCCCATACCTACTTCCAATAAAAACTCTGGATACCAAGGCTCACCTGAGCTTCCCTGTTTCCATGTGTGTGGTCACACATCATTGCTGGGAGACATAAGTATATGACCCCACTGGGAGAGAACAACTAGAAACTTGTGCCTGATGTCTCCTGGACCCTGCCCTTTGTGCATAGGGGCATGAGTAGCAGCCACTACAATGGGGCTTTACGTGAAATCTTATCCTTACTTGGCCACCCCTTCCTTCTCTTGCTCATCTTTACTACCTTGTTACTTCCTCTTGGAAGCACTTCCCTTCATAAACCATTTGCATGTAACTTCCATATTTCTAGGATAATCAATGCAAGATAGTTGTTACCAGAAGTCTCCCTTGGAAGCAGAGTTTCAGAATGAGATTTTTGAAGATGAATCACTCGCCAGCCTAATGACCAGGATCCCATCACTGGAGACAAGTAGATGACTGGTCATAATGGTAAAACTAGAGTGGTGGTTCTCAATGTGGTCCCCAGGCCAGCAGCATTGGCATCTCCTGGGAACCTTCTAGAAATGCAAATCTCTGGACTCCATTCCAGACCTACTGAATCCAACTCGGGGAGTGGGTCTTAATCAGTTGGAACAAGCTCTGTAGGTGTTTCAAGTACATACTGAAAGGCTGACTTCCACCTCTGGATTTGGATGGTGGAAGGGGATGTGTGGTTTTGTGTAATCTCTAGCATGTGAGAAAAGTGGGGGGAGGATGGCTTGAATGAATTAAGGATTGGAACTTGTGGAGTAGGACTGGGCCAATCCTCTATGCTAAGTAAGACCCAGTGCAAAAATTGAAAGGGCCCTATGGTGATAGTTTTAAGACTTTCCTCACCTACAGCCCTGGTTTCATGCAGTGAGCCCAGCTTCTAGAATTCCGTGGAGTTTAAGACCCATTACCTGCATACTGCAGACTCCTGGCCACCTCTTGCTATTTCCAATCTTAACACCTGGCAGGACACAGTCTCCTCCCCAGCTTTTCGATGCTATGTCACTTCTAAAGCATGTACTTGCCATACCCTGTTGACTGTTCAGAATGTGTTAAAATAAAAAATAAATCAGAAGCTTAGGTATCTGGCCTGACCATGATTCCAACCCCCAACTTAAAACCCAGAAAGAGCATGCTGGGGTGGAAAAGCCCTTTCCAAGCTGAACTTTCTGAAGGACTACATATGTAATTGATCAGCAATTCATATGCTACAATAGCTGCATTAATGTTTTCTACCTTCTGTTCACTTCAATTTCCGAGGTTCTATTGTGGACCAGACCAAACTGCAATATACTTAGTTGGTGCTAAATAGAAGTGTCCAATTTGGCATAGCCCTTTGGACTCTGAGGATTATGTGGGTTTTTACATGTTTTACTCCAAGCACAGTTATTCTGAAATAAACCTTCCCTTTAAAGAGGTTTGCCAGGTAAAACATAAGTGTCCAGTTAAACTTAAATTTCAGAAAAATGAATATTTTAATATAAATCCCAAATATTACATGAGACCTAATTATGCTAAAAAAAAAAAAAACACTTAAACTTGGCATCCACTATTCTTATAAGGCAATAAAAATAGGATTTTTACAGGCTTCACACAGTGCTTTCCTGAAACCGATATTCTAACTTTTTGGTATTTCCTACCAATAGCAAAGCTAGATAGCTTTATGCCTCTAGGTATGAATAAGATCCTGGGATCTGAGATTATACTGACAGATGGTGACTCCATGGATGGCCTCTATGCTTCAGCATGGGGGGGAGGGACCCAGATTAGTCTAACTCCCTGTAAATGGTCATTCTGTCACATTTCAGTTGGTACTGGTCCCATGGATGGTCAAGACCACCCTGGACTATGAAGTGTAGGCTCCTGACTTCAGCCTTAAACATCAGCAACAACATAGAATACCAGGCACTGGGATCTATCCTGGGACTAGAAAAATCAACTGGAGGCCTCTTAATTGGCAATAAATTGGGGATCTTAAACTTTCCTAAGCCTTCATTCAGTATTTACACTTGGCTCTTTCCATTTGCCTCCTGGACAACTAAAACTTTGCCCATATGTGATGGTTCCCACATATTTTAGTAACATGTTTAGTTCCCACATTCATTATTTAGTAATATTTTTTTTTACTTTAGGACTACATCTTTATTTTCCCCCCAACAACCCTCTCAGCTTTCCTCCATTCTTATTTCATCGCATTCCAATATGCCAGTCATGACCAAATACATAGGGAAGTGTAGAGTCCGTGACTCCCATCTGTCCTCACCACTCCTTGATCTTCTATATCTTGGTGGCCAGAAATCTAATGAGAAATCTGTCTCCTCCCACTCCCCATCCATTTAACTGTTCACTTTTAGCACATATGTAGCAGATTTAGAATCAGGACACCTACCCTTGTGGGAAACGAATTTATTGACTAGAGTGTGCTCCCATGCTGTTCCTTTTACCTTGATCCTTAAAGCATCCATTCATGTTGACCTCTCCCCTTGCCCTCTCCAGAGAGGGTTTCATACACCTGTGCTATAGTGAGATTCTTGTCAGTCTGCCGCCTTCTGGGATTCCCTAACCTTCTAAGTGACTTCCTAGTTTGTATACATTAAGATTTACTTTGTTTTAAAAATCTACAGGTTTTGGCAAATACATAAGGTGTCCACCAGTAGCTTATAGAGTAGTTTCACTTCCCCCCACATCCTGTGCTCTACCTATTCTCTCTCCTTCCTCCCCCACCAAATAACTAGAAACAAGTAATACTCTTACTATACGGTATTGGAATCCTACAGTACAGTCCTTTAAAAACCGGTTTAACTTAGCAATATGCATTTAAGACTGCTACATGCCTTTCTGTGGCTTGTCAGCTCCTTTATTTTTATTCCTTGGTAATATTCTATTAAATGAATAGAACACTGTTTACTCATCTATTGAATAATACCATGGTTGCTTCCAGTTTTTGGCAGTTGTGAAAAAAACTTGCTATAAACACTTATGTACAGCACTTACTTTGAAGTCTAGTCAACAGTGGTATTTTCAGGTGCAAAATGATTCAACAACTCTATAGGTCTTGCAGTGCTCCTCGTGATAAATGTACTGTTAATCCCCCTTCATTTTATCCGTCGCCCCTTACCATCCCTCTGGCAACCACCAATTTGTTCTCCGTTTTTTAAGTCTGGTCTTCCTGTGGAATTTAACAAGATGAAATGAGACATGAGCGAAATCCTGTTGTATTTGTCTTTCCCTTATTTCATTCAGCATTCTACCCTCTAGTTCAGTCCATGTTGTTGTAAATGACAAGACTTCATTCTTATGGCTGAGTGCTATTCCATTGTGTGTATATACCACATCTTTATCCATTCATCTCTGGATGGGCACCTGGGTTGCTTCCTTGTCTCAGCTATTGTAAATAATGCTGCAGTGAACATGGGGGTGCACGTGTCTTTTTGAATGAATGTTTTCATTTTCTTTGAGTAAATGCCCAGTAGTAGAATTACTGGATCATATGGTAATTCTATCTTTAACTTTTTGAAGACCCTCCACCTGTGCAGGATTTTGTGTGCACAGAAATTAATGGCGGTAGAAATATCTAGGAGCATAATTGCTGGATTATGTTAAGACTATGCTTACCTTTGTAAGTTAGTGTCAAACTGTCCTTCCAAAGTGATTATACCATCTTTTATCCTCCCCCCCCCCGCCCCCCACCAGTGATGATCCTAGAGGTTCTGCACCCTGGTGGGCATTTATTTTGTCAGTTTTTGTTTTTAATCTAATAGGAATGTAGTGGCAACTGGCTTTAATTTGCAATTCCCTAATGACAAATGATGCTTAACTGGCCATTTGTGTATCTTCCTTGCTGAAATACCTGTTCAGTTCTTACCATTTTAAAAAATTGGATCACTTTTATTCACAAAATCTAAGAACCTTTTAAAATAGAACAGTATTTTCCAAGTCTGTGAAAGAGGTCAAGAAAGTGAAAGACAGCCACATAGTAGTACTCATTTTAACAAAGTCCAACTTACTGAGTTCTTAGATCGAACATCAAGGGCACAATCCATGAAAAATGTATCCCCAAACCCAAGATGATCATGATTGTTCTCACATGTTCTCTTCTAGAAGTTTTATAGTCTTGCATTTTACATTTAGGCCCATGACACATTTTGAATTCATAGAGGGTGTAAGGTCTGTGTCAAGATTTTTTTTTTTTTAACACATGGACTTCTACTTGCTCCAACACCATTTGTTGAAAAGACCATTCACAGTAGAACAAACACAGAGAAAAGGATAAGCTATATTTGTTGATCTTTCTGGGCTTTGTTCCATGCCCTCAACCTATGTCTACTTCACAAATACCACAGTCTTGATCACAGTAGTGATCTAGTGTTGAAAGTGGGTGATGTTAGACTTCTAACTCTTGTTCATTCTTCAGTACTATTGACTGTTCTGAATTTTTGTCTTTCCATGCTTGCCTTTAGAATGTTTGTCAGTATCCACAAAGGGTGTACTGGGAATTGAGCAGCTCACAATAGCTTATGGGAGTTAGTGTGGGCAAAAGAAATCCTGTCCTCCAAATATCAGGGATCTGTGCTCTTGGGATCTGTGACCAGAAGCAACAGATCCCTGGTATTTGTGTAGAGGTACGGACAGAGGCAAATAGTCCTTGTTGGACCTCCCCCTACTATTTTAACCTTCTCCTTCTCCAGCTGAAGTGAAAATATGAAAAAAATGGAAATCTCAGTAATGAGATAACCTAAGAAACCAAAATTTTCTAGAGCTGACAAGTAAAATAACTGAAATGAAAAACTCACTAGAAAGATTCAAATACAGATTTGAGCAGGCAGAAGAATTTGAACTTAAAATAGGACTACAAAAAGTGTTCCCTTTTAGGGACACCTGGGTGTCTCCATCTGTTAAGCAGCCAACTCTTGACTTAGGCTCAGGTCATGATCTGGGGTGGTGGGATGGAGCCCTGTGTTGAACTCTGTGCTGAGCATAGAGCCTGCTTAAGATTCTCTCCCCCCCCCTCTCTCCTGCTTGCATTCTCACTCTCTCTCAAAAACAAAAATGTTCACTTTTATTCAGTCTCTTGTCAGACTCCAAGCCTAAGGGATTCAAGTGGACCAATATGGGCATCACTGGAATCCCAGAAGGAGAAGAGAAATGGGCAGAGAGAATAGTTGGGGAAAAAATAATGCCTGAATTCTTCCTAAGTTTGAACTGCTTAGAGTTTATGAAGCTTCTTGGATGTCTATATCATGTAAGGTGAACTCAGAGGACCGCACTGTGACACATTACAAGCAAAGTTTCATAAGATAGAAGAAAGGAATCTTAAATGGCAAGAGAAATGACTTGCCAAATACAAGAGGGCCTCAATAAGATTAACAGCATATTTTTCATCAGAAACTTTGGAAGCTAAAGGCAGTGGGCTGATTTTTGTTTCTCTTTTAGCCCCTTGGACTAGGTCAACCAAGAATTCTATACCTGGTGAAACCACCCTTCAAAAGTAAGGCATAATTTAAGACCTTTCCAGAAAACCAAAAGCCGATCAGAAGGACATTCATGACTAATAGACTTGTCCTGCAAGAATTAAGGTAGTTATGTAAGATGAAATGAAAGGACACTAGACAATACTCGAGGCCATGTGAAGAGATAAAGATCTTAATAAAAGTAAATGAGTAATTATGAAAGCTACTATTAAAACAGTGGCTTAGGACTCCACTTTTTCTACATAATTCTTCTAAATGCATTCTCTTAAACTAGTCTGTCTGGGGGTACAAATTGTATAAAGATGTAATTCTGTGAGCACTACAACAGCTCTTAAAGGGAGTAGGGACAGCCCTAAAGGGAACAGAGTTTTTGTATATTATTGAGTTAAACTGGTATAAATTCAAATTAGAGTGTAATAACATTAGATATGTAATCCCCTGGTAATCACACAAGAAAATTATTATGGTATATATACAAAAGGAAATGATAGATTCAAATACTTCAAAATGAAAACAAAATACACTAATACAGGAAATAAGCACAAGAACTAAATGAAAGGATAGAAGTCTCTATCAGTAGTTATTTTAAATGTAAATGGGTTAAAATCTCCAATTAAGACAGATTGGCAGAATGGATTTTCTTCAGTACAACTAAATGGTGTCTACAAAAGACCCACTTAAGTCCAAACGCTTATAAAAAGATTACATGAAATATGTTTCCATCCTTTCAAATAGTAATGAAAATATAGTAGGGGTGGCTATACTCTCTGGAAAATTAGCCTTAAAGGTTATTAGAGACCAGGACACTACATATTAATTAAAAGTTCAGTACAAAAATATAAATACTTAGGTATCTAATGATATATATTAAAAGGACAGAATTAAGGAAAGAACTAGACATCTTGGCAGTAACAGACTTAGAATCCCACTGATGGTATTAAACTGGATAATTTCAACTGCTGTGTCTTAAAGTTTGCTGATGCTGCTTCCACTTCACAAGAGCTCATCAGAAGGTGATCTTTTTAGTTGTCTTTCAACTCCATAATTGTGTTGGTTCTCCTATAACTTGTATTTCTTCATTAACCATCTTTATTTGGGGAGACGACATTCTTCTGGTTCTTAGACATCTTTTGGCCTTTGTTTAGTTCTTTGAACATTTACAACAGCTGGTTTAAAGCCTAGATCTACGTCTGACTTCTTCCTTGGAGACAGTTTGCTGGCTGCTTTTTCTTTCTAGATGGTTCATACTTCCTCTTTCCTGGGAGACTTGTAATTTCTTGCTGGACATGTTAACTGGAAGTCCGATCTTCCCCTCCTTCTGTTTTGTTGTTGCTTTTTGTTGCTGATCCTGCTGTTCTTTCTTGGATTCAAACAGTACTTTACAAACTTAAGCCATGTGTAGCCACCAGTCAGCTAATAATTGGACAGATTTCTCTTTGTAAAATGTTTGAGAGTGCAAGCAGAGGAGAGGCAGAGAGAGGGGGGAGAAAGAATTCTAAGCAGACTCTATGCTGTCCGTGCAGGGCTTGATCTCCCGAATCACAGGATTTTGACCTGAGCGAAAATCACAAGTTGAACACTCAACCGACTGAGCCACAAAGGCACCCCAGGCAGATCTCTTTAACTGCCTCAGCTCTTAAGCCTCCAAGCTCTTGCTAAGTGAATGTGTGTGTATTGTAGATCAAGCTGTCAATGTTCTTGTAGGCAGTTTACGACTTTTCAGCCTTTACTTCCTGTTAGCACAGGGCCAAGATCAGCTACAGGTAAGAAATCAGGACCTTCTCAGGTCTTCCCTGGGTATGCAACAGCTCTCACCTATGTGTGGCCATGTAGATTTCCAGGAATAAGCTGGAACTTTTCAAATCATGCTGTAGAATTCTCATTCCCAATTTTTTTTCCTTTTAAGCTTTTGGGTCAACCTTTATTATCCCCAATTGGTAATGATGCCTCAGACCTCCATGATGTTCACAATTGCCACTGAGTGTCTTCAACAAACACCCTGGTATAGGACTTGTCATAATCCTTCCTGAGAACGGAGATTTCCAGTGGTGTTTCAGGCCAAATCGTGAAAATTCTATTAATGTGGTTGTGGAGAAGCTTCAAGCTCCAAGTTGTTCTGTTCTTTCCAGTGGCTGCTGGTTCTCCCACCCACCATGGGAGTAATGTTTGTTGGCTGTAAGTAAAGTTGTAAGTCTGTTGTAATGTTTGGGCTATCCTGAGGCTGGGGAGAAGGAGAAAACACACTGAAGATCACTGCTATGACTGAGACGGAGTCATTTCTCTTGAAGAAATGCTACTGATGGTTAGCCTTTGACTAGCCTGAAAAGTTCTAAAGTCGACTTGACTCATTTTGCCAGTGTTCTCCCTACTTTTAATAGAAGAGTAAATTTTCAGAGGTTGTTCCTCAAACTAAGGAGTTCTTACAACAGCCATTTTGGTCTCAAACATTTCCTTCATCTTTAAAAATGACATTGGTGTTTTTGAAGTGTCTGGATCAGTTATCTACAGATCATCCCATATTGTGGACAGAATCCATCCACTATTTCAAATGTCTTTTTTCCCCACAGAAAATTCTGGTGTTAAACCATAACTTCTGTGTCCTCTGGAGGAGGTAATATGGGGGAGATGGAGAAATTAAGACTATCAAAAAACTAATAGCAAAAGTATTTAAGAAGAAAAATGATAAATGTTGCTTATTTACTGTTGATAGGATCTTTTGTGGATTTAATTATAATCAACAGCACTTTTTTTTTTTAACGTTTATTTATTTTTGAGACAGAGACAGAACATGAGCGGGGGAGGGGCAGAGAGAGAGGGAGACCCAGAATCTGAAGCAGGCTCCAGGCTCTGAGCCATCAGCCCAGAGCCTGACCCTGGGCTTGAACTCTGACCGCAAGATCATGACCTGAGTTGAAGTTGGACGCTTAACCGACTGAGCCACCCAGGCGTCCCTCAACAGAACTTTTGGTATGACTGGGTAGAGAAGGTGTACTAACATTGCAATAACCTACTCCTAATAAACCACGTAATTGTACAAACAGGAGTTCCCATAGAAATTCACTAATTCTGATACATCATAAGAAGTTATTTCAACCTTTTAGTGCTAATACCTAAATTGTACTTCTAGTGCAGATATTTATATTTTTGCATGGTATATGGTAGAGTATACCTGCAACTTCTGCATTGACAATTGTGTAGATATTAGAGGGGAAACAGGAATCACCATTCAATTACTAAAGGCTACTAGCACTTCCTACAAAAAGTTTTCACTGATGCAATTAGCAGTATCTGTCAAACCTGACAATTGTCAAAGTGAAATCTTAAAATTCCCACTTGCGTTATGCTATCCATTTTGTCACTTTCTCATTAAAATACTAAATACCACCAGTCTATTACAGGACTTGTGCGAGGTAGAGAGAACTTGGTTGTCCAATTCCCCCCACCCCCACTACAAGTGGACTTCTTCCCACTACAAGATAATGGTTGCAAATAAGAGTTTAAGGCTTACAAACAAGCAGAAATGTTTGTTTTTCCTTCTACTGAGCCCAGAAGCTTTTCTAAGCCCATGGTCTAAGTCCAAGTCTGGCTGTCCTAGAAAAGAATTCCTTTTCCTAAAAGACCTCGAAATTTTAATGAAGTGAAATCCTATACCTTTATATTTAATACTGGACTATCAGAGTTTATTCACTCTAGGATACTTGGAAGCCATGAATCACTGAGCTAAGTAAATAGTGAAGAAATTCTAAGATTTCTCCCACATCCAACTTGGCCAAGGCACAAACCTATGATAAATAAAGGGATTCTAAAACAAGCGTCTGACAAATTTAGCGATGGAAATTTCAAGTCTCCAATTAAGTATCGTAATTGATTGTTGAGAAGGCATCTTTCCAAACAATTACTTTCAAAACTTTGCAAGTGCTGAGCACTAATTTTAACCCAATTATCTCTACATATCTTCTGAACAAATCAAAGTCCAAGATCAGAGTTCTTCAGTAAAAACTGTTCTTTTCCTATCCAATTCCCTTGCTAAAATTGGGACATCACCCTCCTTCCCCGCCACCACAATCCCTACTTCAGAACTTCCACATTTTAAAGCCAACAAACTCAGGAACATATTCATTGGTTTGTCTTTCCCCAAAACAAAGAAACTTAAACTATTTTTGTGCTGGTGGTTGTTTATTTTGCTCTCCCTTGTGCCTTGGGGGCTGGACATCTAATAGCTAGTTCTCATTAGTAGAATATAAATCTAGGACCCTGGAGGCAAGGGACTCTGGCAAACCTATGCTGCAGGCTTGATAAAGTAAAATGGAAACAGAATCCATTTCCTTGCCTCTAAATGCATGTGCTTGCCAAATAGGAACTTGAGAGGTGTCCTGCATGATCCCCCATTACCCTGTGGACTCTGGGGACCTGAATGCTGGGGAGAAGTGGCTATTGAGCCTCTGTAGCGGAGACCCTGAAAGTTAGATTTGGTCCCTCTCTTTTTCCTTAAAAACGTCACTGTAGGTATTTCAAGCAAAAAATCTCTAATTCAGAGACTCACACACTTACAAAATCACCAGAATGATGTCTCCCTGTACCTTGAATTATATGGCACTTGATGTCAAAACACGAGATTGGCTACTTCCTAGTGTCCTGGAGAGATTATAGAACAAAAAGGCCACATTCGTACTTTTCCCTTTTCAGTGCAAGGCATGGTCAGAGGAGCAGAGCTTTTTAAGCCTTCCCTAAAAGAATGTAGCCTGTCTTCTAGCTATGGGGTCAGTATATAAGAAAAACTCAAGTATTAGTCCTTCAAGTGGCAAATTAACTACTAAAACTTAGCTTCATATCTGTATCAGGGCTCTTAGGTGAAAGTCTGTTTCATTCATATAATCCCCTTTCCAATCTCCAGAATTCTCCATCATGAAACTACAAATCCTGCAGAGTTCCACTTCTGCCAAAGTAGCCCCTCCTCCCCTGGCTGAGGCCCCAGATCCCCCATGCACCCTTGCCTGGAGCTGTGGTATAGACCTGATCTGAGGAAGTTACCTCGAAGGGGATTCTGCATCTGTACCAATCCTCACTTCCTCCAGGCCCATTACAATAGAATCATCCCAGCAGACAGAAGTTGAACATAGGAAGCAATAGCTTACATGCTGTCAGAATTGCAACTTTTGGTTGTCACATCAGCTAAAGCATAGGTATGTGTGTGTGGGAACTAATTACAAGGGTGCTGGACCAAGGAAGATGACCTGGAGTCACCTTGGTCCAAAATCCTCAGGAAAAGAGCCCTTCCTATAAAGGTTCAGATGTAATGCGTGGTCCCTAGCAATAAACAGCTCAGTGTCGGTCTGTATTAAGTGAAGTCAAGGTGCCGGAACCTCTTTCATGTAGAGGAAGGAACCTAAAGACTCTGGAAGATGTACATGTCAGCATGTGGGTTGAGTAGTCTCTGGCTGCCTTGCTCCAGGGTTCCTGCAGCCATTTGACAACCACTCCCCTCTACTGCACCACCTCTGCCTTGCTTTTGGCCCCAGGACGGCTCTGCTGCTGTCGTGTGAAGACCTGTGGGAGCCCGTGTCTCCATCTTGGTTCAGGCACCCATCTAGAATTTCAAGGTAGTTGCCATCTGGCTAAAGCAGAATGGAATATTTATAGAATTCTTCTACCCTATTTTGTGCCTTGTATGGCACCTTCTATATGGTTCCTCAGAGGGTTCCAGAAGTGTTTTCTTAGTCCCAGTTTCCAGAAGTGATAAGGACCCCAGATTTCACCACCACAGATGCTAGCAGTGGCCCGAGGGGGCTTTCCTATTGAAGTGCATGTGGTGGCTGCCACCAGCCTCCCGTCTTTATCTGATGGTTTCCCTGGCCACTGGTGGCTACTCTGCTTGCACACCTGTTTGAAGTGCCTGAGAATTTGTGCCCTGAAGCCACCTGACAGTATTGAGCTCTGGTTACCCATAGGGTGAACATAGTTGATAATGTGCCATGGTGTGGAAGATGATCCCTAGAAGTGCTGGCAAGCTAATGGGAAAGTGAGGGAGGAGAAGGCAGCAAGGAGTCCCTCTCTCCAGGGTTGCTTCTAGGGGGGCTTTAAGACCCTTAAACTGAAAGGTTTAAGGTTGACTGCAAGTGGCCTTAGGAAGTAGATGATCGAAATGGAAACCTGTCAAAAGATCAATGAAGCACATTAAAAGGAATACTTTATATAAGCAAAAATCCTTTCAAAATGGGCAGCACCATCCCAGAGGGTGTTAAGAGCATTCCACAGACAGGAGCCAGGGGAAACACTTCTATGTGGCAGGCATGGAAGCAAAGAAGGAGTTGCTCCCCTGGCTGTGGCTTAAAGCCTACGTGGCTATTTGTGACTGGCTGTAGGTGGACAGTTAAAATCCCTGGCACGCTGGAGATCCCATTACTAGGACCTTCCCTGTAGTTGATCAGGATGTGAAGTCGATGGAAGAGGGATCTCTGACAAGGGACATGTGACAGTGTCTGGAGATGGTCTTGTTTGTCACATACAGGGTTCGTGGGGGGAGACTACTCCTGCCATCTAGTATGTAGAGGCCAGGGATGCTGCTGAACAACCTGTCCTGCTAGCACAGCCCCAGTACAAAGATTACTTGGCCCAAGTCCACTCCATGGGGATCAGAAGAACCCCAGGAACCTAACCAGTCTTCAGTTATGCTGACCTCTGGGGTTTATGATCAAAACTGCCCAGATACAGCTGTAACCCCCAAGAACCCCAAGCAAGGGTACCCACCCAGCTGAGCTCAATCAACCCACAGAACCGGGAGAGAGTGTAAGGCCTTACTGTTTTAAGCCACTGAGAATTGGGGTGGTTGTTTACACAGCAATAGATGAACAGTAAGCTAACATGGTTGTTTTTGTTCTCTCTCCTGCTCCCAACTGAAAGAACCTTCACAGAGTGTCTTTTACTTAAGTTTTTCCTGTGAGGTCTTAGAACAGCTGCTTTGTTTATTCAGGCTAATTCTCTATTTTGATTCTCGAAGTCCTTCATAAGTCTCAGTCCTTCTCATGTGGAGGACCTCCATCCACACAGGTGAGAGGGAGAGTCCCTTTCAACACGGACTGTGCCGGGATTCCTGCTACAACCCCGTTGGACTCTTCCCGAGTCCACCAGCTGCTAGAGAGTTCTCACTACCTTACCAGACTTGTTATCTTCAGCAGGATTTGGGAAAGGCATTCACTCATTCAGAGCTCTGAGAATGCCTGACTGCCTCTGCACATGTTTGTGGAGCTAGGTCTACTGAACACGTTAAGTAGCAGGAGCTATTTTCTCCCCACTGTGAGTTGGATCACTTATCGATATAAAATAGCCCTTTGCTTGATTTCATACCATGTCTGGAATCAATGGATCCATGCCGCCTTTCTGTTCGTTGGCATTGCCCTGCAATAAAAACAGAAGTTTCAAGACGGGAGGGTAAACAAGCTTGAGTTTCTTACAAGGAACATGTGGCTGAAGTGTTTTTTAGCCCATTCTGAGATTTGGGCATTTGTTTTTGTTTCTTACATTTTTTCTTAATGTTTATTCATTATTTTTGAGAGAGAGTGAGCAGGGGAGGGGGAGAGAGAGGAGACAGAATCGGAAGCAGCCTCCAGGCTCCAAGCTGTCAGCACAGAGCCCGATGCGGGGCTTGAACTCAGACTGTGAGATCATGACTTGAGCCAAGGTCGGATGCTTAACTGACTGAGCCACCCAGGCACCCTGTATTTGTTTTTTTAATAAATGGGTTTAAATCCTTTGTTTCATCTTTGCTATTTCTGTTTGTTACAATAGCGTGTGGTGCTTTCGATCTTGGCTGCTCATAGGTGGAGGAGAGACCAGTATAGTCAGGTGATTTCCCAGAGAAGCTTTTTCCCAAACGGGAAGCAGTGGTGTAGGCGCCAAAAACAACCCCAAACAAAAACAAAACCAGCCATATTTAAGCCAGTTATGTTGCTATAAATGGGTTAATGATAGCAGGTAAATGCTAGTATCGTTGCAAGGAGTAAATCTGGTCATGTGTGTATGTAAACCTGAACTCCACATATATCCAAGCTAAATGTAGATAAATATTAAAATTAAGTTTCTTTAAACTTTAAGTTTTATTTTGAGAGAGTGAGCCACATGAGCGGGGGAGGGGGCAGAGAGAGGGGGAGAGAGACTCCCAAGCTGGCTTCAAGCTGTCAGCACAGAGCCCAATGCGGGGCTCGAACCCACGAAGCGTGAGACGGTGACCTGAGCTTGAAATCAGGAGTCGGGTGCTTCACCCGACTGAGCCACGCAGGTGCCCCTTGAATTAAGTTTTTAAACGATATCTGCCGTTCAGAGAACAATGTCAGATCTACAAGATCCCAGATTACCATTACTAAACTAAGAAGTCTGGAGTCTATTCGTGCAAAAGCTTGAAGTGTGTGTTTCATTGTAAAGAGGGGGGAAACCAAACTAAATCTACAGAGGGCTTTCTGACCCAGCCCCTAATAACCATGCCCCACTCTGGTTCCCCACGGGTTCCAGAACACTGGGAGGCAGTGGTGGCTGCTTCCGCAAACCCTTTGGGCTACAACCTCTTGACTTTGCCTTCACTGGTGCTAACACTACTACCCAATGACTCCAAGTTAAGCAAACACTCACTGCAGCCTGAATGTGCAGAGGAGAATGGTGTTGTCTCTGGAGGCACGGTGCCCAGGAGAGCAAAGGAGGGGGCCGCGTCCTCATGCCTGGTTTACTCTTCCCCAGTGTCCCATTCAGTCCAACTTCCTCTCTCCCGGATGCAAAATGAAGATCTGGGACAAAGACAGAAGCTAACATTCATTGAACCCTGGCCGCCTAAAAGGAAACATCCAAAGTAGAGAAGGAAATCCCCCTGTAATACTCACACAGGAGAATCAAATGACAGCCCCAGTGGCACATCTGGAACCCCACACCCCTGTCCTGGCTCTCTCCTCTCTCCCCTGCCTCTTCATTACATCCTTTCCCTTTGCCCAGCCTTCACGTGTTCTCCCAAGGTCTGCTCCTTGGTCTGCTTTCTCTGTTAGCACTCTGCTTCCGGGGTGAGCTCATTTAGGACCTTAAATACCAAAAACATATTTGGATAGTAAGATTACACTAGATACGGAAAACTGAAATTTCTAACTAAAATACAACCAAAATCTAGATTGTATTAGGACTATAAATGTCAACCCAGGAACCTGGTAGCACATCAAACTGTTACTCCTAGGGGGTGGCTGAATGTCCCCTGCAGATCTCCTCTGGCCCCCTTCATTGATGGACATCTGAGCTAATGGGTGGTTGGTGTATGATCAGTCTCAGCTGTGTCTTTCTCTGGGCACTGGCATTGGCTGAAAAGACCTGCATCCCCAAGGTTCAAGGTTACACCCTCCCTGTGGATGTAGGTGTGCAAGCCTCCTTGCCTCGATCCAAGACCACTCTGATGGGGCAAAGGCAGAGGACTGGAAAGGAGAGTTTGGGCTGCCAGCCCCCCAGGGCTCTCTGGATGTGGGTGATCATCAGAATTGTTGCTTCACATAAATCTCCACCTTTGAGCTTGTTTCCATGGAACCAACCTGCAGCATTATAGACAATGACCAAATCTGTTTTAGCCCAAGAATGTAAAAATTCGACATCAAGAATTCTACCCTGTTAATGGTACAAATTATGTGACAAAGGAGGTAAAAAAAAAAAATACATTAATGGCTATCCAAATGTCATTTCCCATAAACCAGCAGTAATTCCTAGTAAAAATTATGTGTAAAAGAGGATTAATCAAAACTACTTCTGGGTTTTAATAAAACTGACCTTAATATCTGAAAATACGAAAAGTTCTTGTAGCACTTGCTGTTATACATTATAAAGACTGGGGAACATTAACAAGCATAATACACAAAAGTAAATACTCAGAACAAATATTTGAAAAAGCGACCATTCTTTATAGATGCTATAATTACATAACTATAAACCCAGAAAGCCCTGGATGCTTTGCTCTGAAAATCTTGGTTTGTTTTTTTAACTTGTTATGGTTAAACAAATCCATCACATTTGTACCCAAAAATTAATAGCATTTCCCTATATTAACAAAAAGCTAGAAATTAAAATGACATAAAATCCCATTCACAGTAGCAATAAACCTATAAGATATCTAGAAACTTGCCAAAAATGGTCCAGAATCAATATGGAAAATGTTACAAAATCTTAAGGATATAAAACCAGACCTGAACAAATGACAAGACCTATTACGTCCCTGGACGGGAATATGTTTAATTATGACTAACAAGTTATAATTTATAACATCTGAAATCTGACCTCTTGATCTAAACACATAAAGGCAACAGAGTCTAAAGATAGGAACGTAATGTTTTCAACCAGAATCCTAAAGATCACTTTTAAATGTAATCAAGTGATTTAAATTTTACGAAGAAATGTTCAAATGAACAAATTCAAAGTGTGTGTTCAAAAACTGACTCCTGGGGCTTTTTCCCTGTCAGGTATTAGGACATCTCACAAAGCTACTCTAAGATAACAGCATGTGGGGCGCCTGGGGGCTCAGTCTGTTAAGCATCCAACTTTGGCTCAGGTCATGATCTCATGGTTCGTGGCTTTGAGCCCTGTGTTAGGGTCTGTGCTGACAGCTCAGAGCTTGGAGCCTGTTTTGGATTCTGTGTCTCCCTCTCTCTCTGCCCTCTCCTGCACACTGTCTCTCTCTCTCTCAAAAATTAAAAAACAAAGCCAAACAGAAAACAGCATGTTATTGTCCGAGGAACACACATACAGTCTGGCACACACTTCATCTGATGAAGATTCTGAGGGCGTTATTTTACCCCACTGTGGGTCCTGGATCGTTAATGGCTCTGCAAAGTGATTCCACTCCCCTTTGCCCCTGGCCCCCAGGCTTGGGAAAAACCTTTGCAAATATGTCTGGGTTTTTTTTTATTATTATTATTATTCCTTTTGAACAGGTTGTAACACCTCACGGGTTTCCTCGTTAATTAGGTGAAAATTTTAACATCATGTTCATCTTTATGAGAATCCTCACTTAGATGAAAAAGTTAAACATGGGTCGCCTGGATGGCTCAGTTAAGTGTCCAACTCTTGATTTAGGCTCCAGTCATGATCTCCCCTCCAAGTCAGCCTCCGCGCTGGGCACAGAGCCTGCTTAAGATCCTCTTTTCCTCTACCGCTTGAGCGTTCTCTTTTAAAAATAGAAAAATAAACACATTTTGGAGGTCTTCCCTTGGGATGCCCAATGGATGCACCTATCAGAGTCAGCTAAACTTCACCAAGGAAATGCTGCTTGTGGGCTGTGTTAGCCCATCTATATCTGTCTTGGGTCACAGCAGCCATAAAACATTGCTGACTTTTTCTAATCTTAATTTTCTTCTCTATTAATCTTATGTCTTGTTTTTTTTGGTTTGTGGCCCCTTAAGTAATTTCTTCTAGGGGCCACAGTGATTGGAAATTTGGTTTTATGATCTCCCCACTAAGTGATCTCTGTAAATTGACCAACACTTTCTAGAGATCTATTTTCTATTGGGTGAGAGAAGACTGAGAATCTGACTTGTTAGTCTTCGTCTATCTTGACCTCAATTAGTAACCCTGTCCTCACCAGGAAGGAGAACATCTCTTTAATCTCTAGACTGGAGAAGTTTGTGGGTCTGTGTTTATCCTTGACCCATGGCTAAGATTGCAGAATTGAAGCTATAAGCTCTCTGTATGTCTGCATCTATAATTCAGAAAGCCTTCTACCTCTAAGTAGTAATGTTTCCCTACATCCAAATGGCATTAATAAATTAGATTATAACATCTCTTAAAGTAAATGAGCTCTCTTCTGATTATCTTCTGAAGATAAGCACTCATGATTAGAATATCCCTAATTCTGGGAAAATAAGGAAATTATAATGTAAGACTTCTAATATGCTAAATGAAGAAGCAAATCCTTAAAATGTCATTCCTGGGGCTCCTTCATGGCTCAGTCAGTTAAGTGTCCAACTCTTGATTTTGGCTCAAGTCCTAATCTCAGGCTTTGTGACTGAGTCCCTGCTTCGGCCTCTGCACTAACAGCACAGGGCCTGATCAGGATTCTCTCCTCTTTCTCTGCCCCTCCCCCCCACCCCCACTCACATGCATACGTGCTCTCTCTCTCTCCCCTCACCATTCCTGCAAAATAAACTTAAAAAAAACACTCCTTACAAAACCAAGTCGGTGAAAAGATAATCCATAGACTAAGAAAAAGATCTTTGCAAACCATATGTCTGATGAGGGACTTCTACCCAGAACATAAAAAGAACTCTTACAACTCAATAGCAAAAAGATAACCCAGTTAAAACTGGACAATCAACTTAGCACTCCTCCAAAGCATGTGTACACATGGCCAATAAACACACGAAACTATGCTCAAAATCCTTAATCGTTAGGGAAATGCCAAACAAAGCCACAGATGCCACTTCACGCTCACCAGAATTGCCATAATTCAAAAAGACAATAATGTGGAGATACTGGAACTCTCCTATGTTACTGGTGGGAAAGTAAAAGGGTGCAGCCGCTTTGGCAGATTCTCCATTTTAAACACCAAACTCTTTTCCAGAGTTACGTGTGACTCAGCAATTCTCCTAGGTGTCTACCTAGAAGACAGGAAATCAGCTGTCCATGCAAAAACTTTTACGTGAATGTTCACAGTAGATTCATGATCACCCCAAAGCTGAAACAACCCAGCTGTCCATCAACTGACGAGCACATAATACAACGTGTGGTTATCCATACAATGGAATGCCAGAAGCAGTAAAGAGGAATGAGGTACTGATCCATGCTACAGCTTTATGGGCTTAAGAAGTCGTTATGCTAAATTAAAACCCATACAAGACACCGTATTGTATGATTCCATTAATATGAACTGTCATCATAGGCAAAGCAATGAAGGAAAAATACATTAGTGGTTGCCTAGGGCTGATGGAAGTGATGGCTTTCAGGGGTGACAGAAATGTCCCAAAATCTGTGGTGATTTTTGTATAACCGTAAATCTCCCAAAAACGTTGCATTAATACACTTAATACTGAATTTTATTATATGTATATTAGACCTCAAAGCTACTTTTAAAAAGTCCATGCAAATATTTTAATAATTCAAGTTCACCTAATTTAAAATTTTAATAAGTGGAGACTAATATTTTTAATAAAAAGCTAGGTCTTTGATTTTTATCAGTGTTTAGAATATTCACATTTTTCATAATCTTAAATATGTAGGAGTGATGTTGGCTCTTCTGAGCAGTAAACCTGTATCCGTTTAGGACGAACATCCCCAAGTAGAATAAAAATACGTGCTTTTAACTAACCAGGCTCATTATGATGATGAACTTGGGTTTATTTCGGCCATATATTTTGTGATTTGTCAACTTCAAGGTTTTATGTTAAAAATCTTAAGTCTTATGGGGCGCCTGGGTGGCGCAGTCGGTTAAGCGTCCGACTTCAGCCAGGTCACGATCTCGCGGTCCGGGAGTTCGAGCCCCGCGTCAGGCTCTGGGCTGGTGGCTCAGAGCCTGGAGCCTGTTTCCGATTCTGTGTCTCCCTCTCTCTCTGTCCCTCCCCCGTTCATGCTCTGTCTCTCTCTGTCCCAAAAATAAATAGTTGAAAAAAAAAATTAAGATTTTTTTTTTAAAATTTTTTTTAAAGTCTTTTAACTACTAGGTTAATAATACTCCCTGGATTCCTAGATGCTTTCTAAGTAAAACAGAAGCATGACACATGGATTACTAAGCTTATTATTTTTATACACTACAAAGAGGCTATATCTTTGGGTCTGTTAATACTTTCATTTTCGCCACTGAGAAGTTTATAAGGAATGTGGCAAAAGCTGTGTTATGTGTATTCATGACCTTTGATACATAAAATGCTGGTGTATGGCCGACATTTCTCCATTCCTTCTGCCTGTTTGTCTCTGCGAAAGCGCTAGCTACTTGGTTCTAGAGTTACCAGTCTGTTGAGCCTGCCCTTGGCAGCAGGGTCTCCAACAAATACAACCATGTATGTGCTTCTGGTTTGCAAATAAGAGTAGTTTGGTCTTAGAGCACAGCGTTCAGGATATTTCTTCTTCTCTCTCCAAACCCCTGTATACTCCTCAAAGTTCTTAAGCTCTCAAGAACTCGGGTATTAATGTCCAGTCTGAGACTTTTTATGTGAACTTGCTAGCAAAGCAAACTTCCGGCCTGTAAGGTAAATTAACACCCTCAATGCACCTATGTGCTTAATCAGGCCAGAACTAAGGAGACCGGCCTTCCTCTGTAATCAGGAAAACTTCAAGATTAACTTCGATTATTGTGTCTCAGTGGAAAATGATGGAAGAGTGTGTTTATAGCCCTCCCTTCTGAGTGGGATTCTGACTCTATGGGAGCTATTTGATAACTCTAAGTTTTCACTGATTGATAAAAGTACAAAATAATTCTCACTATGAAATATGAATGAAACCTCCACACCCCCTACCCCCCAAAAAAGAAAAAAACCCAACATTTCTGCTCCGTGGGCACATCCAACATTTTTTTAAATGATTTATTTGCTTAGCATAAGCAGGGGAGGGGCAGAAAGAGGTGGGGAAAGAATCTTGAGCAGGCTCCACGCTCAGTGCAGAGCCTGATGCAGAATTCGATACCACAACCCTGGGGTCATGACCTGAGCTGAAATCAAGAGTCAGACACTTAACCTACTGAGCCCCACCCAGGTGCCCCACGTTTTTGGTGGTGGTGGTGGTGGTGGTAGTGGTGGTGTGTGTGTGTGTGTGTGTAACTCATTTCAACATTGATCTATAAACGTGTTCTTTGAATTCTCAAACTGGTTATGGCATCTCCTCAGTTTTCTCATTATTTACTGAAAATATTTAATGCATCATCTTCATACCTGTATGAAGGTCATGACTTCCCTTTCCCCGAAATTCTCTTAACACGGTTTTGTTGTCCTGATTTGCATACCCTGGGAAGCTCCCTCTCTGGTGAAGGCTCAGTGGGAAAAGGACTGGGGTGTGACTGCCACTGGTGTACCTGGCTCCCTCTCTGGGAGAGAACATTCTAGACCTCCTAGAACATACCACATAGGAAAGTGAGCTCCAAGTGGATTAAAGGTATACATGTACAAATGTAAGAACATAAAGATTTTAAAAATAAAAATGTGAATGATGAATCTACTAGAAGAACACTTAAGAGAAATGCTAATCAAACTGGTGTGCTGGAGACCTTCCTGAGCCAGGACAGGAAAAGTATGCCATTTGAATATTAAGGATGCTAACTTTTATCTTTCCTATGGGTTACATAAGATTCTTGCTCGTAAAATTGGTATTAAAAGGATGAACATTCTCTCAGGCTATTTGTGTTTTGACTGTATAATCTTGTTACTCAAAATTTTACACGCTTCAGTCCAATTTTTCTTACCATAGGGTTTCCTGTCTTGCTAAGGAAGGTCTCCATCATACAAAACTATTTTTCTATCCATACATAGCTCTTCATAGCTCTATGAGTAGAAAACAGATCTGGACAGTTACGCACTACGGCACGCATGGAGACTTTTTCTGGAGCTGGGATTATGGGTGACTTTATTCTCCTCTCTCGGATTCTGTTTATCTCCTTAAGCAATATATGTTCGTTGTAGAAAAACTACAAAAGCAATCTAAGAATTTTAAATGCCTTCTCTCTAGAAGGACACGTAAAAGGCATCAAAGGTATAGGCTTTGGCGTCCACACTACCTCCCTCCAAATCCGTGCCCCAGGCTCTTAGCGAAGGGGGCACCACAAGCAGCTTGCTTTCCCTCTGCCTGATCTGCTGTTCTCCAGTGTATAGGGAGTTAATTGCAGACCGAAAGGCTTGTTGAGGTTGAGATGCTGTATGTAAAGTGCCTCCTATATAGTAGAGGCTCAATAAATAGTAGCTGTAATGAGATCTGTCGATCAGGTAACCTCCTGAGTAGGGTATCACAGTTTGGCATTATCGGCTTTTTAGATCACTATTTGGGGGGGAGGGGGTAGAATAACCTGTCCTGTGTATTCTAGGATGCTTAGCAGCATCCCTGACCTCTACGCATTAGAACCTCCCCGCCCCCTGCTACTGGGCATCCAAGTACCTCTGAAGGCCTCCCACCACGACTGAAGAGACGACTGGGGTCCGTGACTAGCCGAGCGCTGTCTGTGATCAGTGGGAATAGGACCATACTGCCGTGTCCAAACTCAAGAAGGGGATGTAGGTGACCCCCCGGCCCCCCCAACCCCCTTGTAGAATGTGTATTTGTGCACAAGCTGTCAGAGCAGAAGGTTCCAGTTCATTCCAGGGGCTGCCTTCTGGTTGTGGAATCCTCGGACAGCACTGGGGCTTACTCGGGTGAAGGGCCTGGTGCAAAGGGAGCCCCGAGGGTATGCTCAGTGCCCGTGTGGGCTGAAAATTCATCTGGACTCTGCCTTCCTGATGCTCGGTTATTCCGGGATTCTCCCAAGCCATGCGGGCGAGCAGGTGGTAGTGTGAGAAAGGTGGGATGGTGTGTATGTGATGCATAGGTGGCCGAGCACAGATTAAAGGCCTGGCATGCAGTACGTTGGCCATCGGAGATTAGTACGAAGACCACTGATCGCTTGAGACCCTGCCCGTCCCAGGTCCTGCTTCATTTCCTCAGCAGGCCTGTAAAAATACCTTTCCTTGGCTATTATTTCCAGGACCTCCGTGGGGTTCAATGCTCTTGAACTTGAGCATTGGTCTGTCTGAGGGGAAAGACCGGCAGTGTAAAGTAGGATCATCAATCAGGCAGTGTCCTCGTTGAAAGGTCCTTATGCCTTTGCTTTGTGCTGCCCCGGTCCTGAAGATGGGAACATGTGTGCCTCTGGGAAGCCTTGCCCTCCTTCCCACCTCAGTGGGTAATCAGGGAATGAGGGTTGTGGCTGCCTTCCCCACACCCCCACCGACCCCAGGAGCCTTGGAGCTGCATCCCTAGCTCTCCCATTAAGCAAGAACATTGACTGGCAGCTGCAAATAGTAATTTCCTCCATCTCGCTTGTTCAGAGGCTGCGTTCTTCCCAGGCTGTCCACCACTGACTAAGCACTGGGAGGTACTATGGCTTTGCCACATCTGTCTGACGCGGCCTTCTCCAACCAGCCGCCTTTGCTCTGGAGCTCTTGGCCGAGTTGACTGAAGTTTGGTCAGACCTCTCTTGCTTTTAGGGTTTTCTCTGTCCACCCCTGCTTCCTTGTTCTAACAGTCGCCGATGTTGTCACAATACGCCTCAGGCAATCCTAGCTCTGTCTCCCGGTCGGTTTCCTGCGGCTCTGCACCCATACCGTGCTTCCGCCAACGGCCCCTCCAGTGCATCTGAGCAAGATGCCGCCCCTGCGGGCCCAGTGGGCCCACCTGGGCACAGAGGGCTTGGTCTTGCTGAGCTCTGGGCTTTTCAGCTTGGCCATCCTTGGGCCTGGCCCCACTGGGAGGCCTTATCCAGAAAGCTTACTCAACACCTGCTGACCTCCCACCCCTGGCTCACGCACTCCAAAATGACTTCGGCCCTCAGCACAGGCCATCCCTGCTGTTCTCTCTTTCTGCCACATTTTTAAAGTTCCTCACATAGCCCTTCCCTTCCCCCCAACACCTCTGTG
Source organism: Felis catus (assembly GCF_018350175.1). Classification (NCBI taxonomy): domain Eukaryota; kingdom Metazoa; phylum Chordata; class Mammalia; order Carnivora; family Felidae; genus Felis; species Felis catus. The sequence continues at coordinate 79,392,940 of NC_058385.1, forward strand.
GTCTTGGCTCCTAGAAGGAGCCACAGCGTTTATCAACAGGGATCTGCGAGAGGCTCACAGAGCGCCCCAGTGTTCCTCTCCCCACGTGCACAAAGAGCGAGTAAAAAGATCCTCCAAGGCCCAGAGCAGGGAAGGGACCAGGACAAGTCACACGGCTGGCCGTGGGCAGAGGGCCAGGGCAGTAAAAGTGTGTTCTGAGGATATTTCACCTGAGATATTCTGTCTCCTAAAGATGGGGGGTGTTGCACAGATCTCTGATCTTTGTCCCGTGAATCTCCACTAAAACCACAGGAAAGGAATTTTTTTAGACTCTGAATCCAGACGAACAGGAAGAAGAGGGGACAGACCCAAATCGCTGTAACCAGGAAGCAGCGGGATGGTAGGACTTCCTTCTGCGAGGCATGGGATACTAACCGGGAAGTGGGCAAAGCCAGGAACCAACCGGACGTGTGCCACAGGATCTGCAGAAAACTCCAGGGTTGATGGCCCCGGGAACTTCTAGAGGTGGGGTGGAAACGGGCTGAAGGGAGGAGGATTCCATGATTGTCATCCAAAAGCCTCCGTGGAAACCGTCTCTCGCACCCCTGGACCCCTCCCTCTCCCTGGCAGAAGACTGGAGCTTTGTTCACTGCAGTGAGTCACCGAATCTCTAGCCCAGAAGACCCCTGAACACTTAGGGACAGAGATGCTGTTAGAAAACCAGAGGGGGCGCCTGGGTGGCTCAGTGGGTTAAGCATCCAACTTTCACTCAGGTCATGATCTCCTGGTTCGTGGGTTCGAGCCCCACGTCGGACCCTGTGCTGACAGCTTGGAGCCTGCTTCCGATTCTGTGTCTCCCTCTGTCTCTCTGCCCCTCCCCTGCTCACGCTCTGTCTTCCTGCCTCTTTTTAAATATTTTTGAGAGAAGAAAAAGGAAACCCAGGTGCTAAGTGGCCGTGGTGCATACGAACATGAGCGGCTTTGGCTCTTTTCCCTTCTCTGTTCCCAAACGCTGGCAGCCCAACCTTCGTCCTCAGACGTGAGTTGGAAAAAGCAAACTCCACGAGCTCTGACCAGCTTCAGGGATCCCTCAAAAAAGGGCCCTGCGAGGGCAGCCCCCACTGAAGCTGAGTCAAAACTATCCTGTGCTCAGACACCCCATCAGCTCCTTATCCCCCACTCTTACACATGAGCAGACAACCAGAGGTTACCAAAAATCTGAGGGAAACTTCCAACAAAAAGCAGAGGCCAAAACAAGTGGGGGGGGGGGGAACAAGATGAAATCTCTGGGACAAAGCAGGAAAAAATTAGGAAAAACTATTAATGTCCTCAGATACTATATTCATGATGTGGAAACAGGATGCTATTTTTTTAGGGGAAAAGGTGAGAAAACAGAAAGGAGCTCTTGAAATTGGAAAAAGAAAGGCAGACACGAAAAACTCCATGGGAGGACAAAGTAAGATGAGTTTTCTTTTTTAATTTTTTTAAGTGTCTGTTTATTTTTGAGAGTACGAGTGGAAGGGCGGTGGGCAGAGAGAAAGACAGGGACACACGGAATCTGAAGCAGGCTCCGGTCTCTGAGCTGTCAGCACAGAGCCAGATGCAGGGCTCAAACCCACGAAGCATGAGATCATGACCTGAGCTGAAGTCAGAAGCTTCACCAACTGAGCCACCCAGGTGCCCTGGTGTTTGAGGAAATGTCCAGGAGATAAGCAAAGAACAAAGACGGAAATAGAAAATGAGCCATGCCAATAATAAAAGACCATCTCAGGCAATAGAAGCTGTGAATAGGGGTTCCAGAAAGCAAAGCCAGAGAAGAAAAGTGTTTAAAAATGTCTTCCCAGAAATTAAGGACCTGCTTTCTAGACTTAAAGGGTTTACCAAGTCCCCTTGCACACACTCATCCCTACACCTCAACATGAGGATCCAGAACGACAAATAAAGATTGTACGTCTCGAGAGGAAAACAAACCCCATACACAGGACCAAATATCAGAATGTCTTTAGACTTCTTGACACCACATTAAAAGAGAATTCTGCAGCAATACCTTGAAAAATATGAGGGAAAACGTTTCCAAACCAAAACTCTATTCCCATTCAGAACAGTAGCCACAATAACGGTAAAATCAAGACCTTTTTGTAGAAAGGTCTCCAAAAACGTACCTCCCATGGCACAATTTTTCAGAAAGCTCCCATAGGATATGCTCCAGCAAAATAATGGAGCACGTAGTGAAAGTGGGATTGAGGACACTGGAGATCGCGCTCTCTCTCTCTCTCTCTCTCTCTCTCTCTCTCTCTCTCACACACACACACACACACACACACACACACACTCACGTTGAAGACCCAGAATGACTGCTGTGTACCAAGCAGTTAGTCTGGATTGCACAAGGATGAATCAGGCCAAATCTTGAGCACTGTGATTACCAAGAGACCTACTACGACCATTGCTAGATCCTGGGCTCGTTTTGTCTGAAAGGGTTTTCTTTTTCTCCAAGAGAACGTGAGTTGGGGACAGGGGCAGAGGGAGACAGCATCTTAAGCAGGTTCCACGCTCAGCATGGAGCCTGACCTGGGGCTCGGTCTCACGAACAGTGATGGGGACTCTGACGCTAAGCAACGAGACGGTCCACGGCAGTAAGTCCTAGATGCTGCTCTCCCGGGGGTGGAGCGTGTTGTCTTACTTGGTTAATATCTTCGTACAAATGTTCACCACAACTATGAAGAGTTCAGTGCGGAAGGAGAATATAAGCGGGAAAACAGAATTTACGTTGAGGGGGTGGGGAGGTGGGGTCGGGGAAACCATCTGAGACCTGAAGAATGGGTAAGGGTTGACCAGGCCCCGGGAGGGTGTGCTCCACATGGACCAAAGGAGCAGGGCCCGGGCCCCAGATCAGGAGAACACCGGAAGCCCTGAAGGTGTCAAGAGAAGAGTGGGGCTAGGGAACGGCCAGGAGGAGCACGTTGGACGCTGGGCTAGCCGGGCAGGGCTCATGGCAGGAATTCGAGCCATGGACTTCCTCTGCCCAGAACCTATTCATGGCTTCTCATCGGCTGAGGACAACAGAATCCTGGTGGTGGGGCGCTGTCACTGGCCAGAGAAGGCATGCTCTAGCGTGTCACTCGGTCTGATTGGAGAGGCTTTGATTTAATTCAGAGCAGACCGTGATCCCTGACATCTCAAACCTCAGGAGAGCCAGGGCTGGGTGGGACCAGAGTTGGACCATCACCTCAAAGTCCCCTACAGGCCTCAGGGCCCAAGCCCCTGGGAGAGGTTTATCCACATGACCTTGTTCTGGTTGCTCTAGTTCACCTAGGGACAACGGAGGGTGACAGGCACGGGGTGGCCCCTGGCCCCACTACTCTGTGCTGCTGGTTTGATTGAGTGCCGTCTGCCCAGCTCCTGGAAGATGCCTGGTACAGAGGGGTACTCGACAGGTCGTTTGTTGAGCCCGTGAGAGCAGGCACCAGATTTATTGTCAGTGAGGCGAGGGACGTCCGGGGAAGGGGAACGATGTGTACAGAGGAAGGACTCTGTGGCCCCAGTCCCCTGCCTGGCATTGCTGATTAAATATAGACTTCTACTCCTTCCTGCCAGGACTTTAAGAGGAGGTGGCTTGTGAGCTGACAGTGACATTAGAACAATTAAGAGTGCCTGGGGAAATCTAGACCCCACCGCTAGAGAGGTATGGAGGAGGAGCGCTTATCTCCTGTTTTAATTATTATTAAATACTCGGTAATTGTGCTGGGCCCCGGGGACGCAATCTGCCAAGCAATTAGACCCAGCCAGGCCTTTGGAGGGAATTACTGGGGGAAGCGGTATTTCCAGGCAGTGAGCTCCCCGAAGCGAGGCAGGGTCAAGGGGAGGGGGCCTGCCAAGCTACCTGCGCGGGGTCAAGAGGCTCCAAGAGATAGGGGCCAAGTTGCTCTCCCCTCCCCCACAAAGCCCGGGCCTGGGGACACGTTTGGCCATCTCCCAGAGTGGCAAAGCCGCTGAGCGCCCTGTGTGGCAACCCTAGGTGACTCCGCTCTGGGCTGCCACCTGTGCCCATCTGCCTGGGACTGGGGAGTCCCAGCACAAGGGACATGGAGAGGAAAGACCAGGAAAGTCGCAGGCAGGACGACTTGGGCACTCTGCGGTCGCTGGCAACACCAAGTGGGGGGCAGACCAGTCCTCTGAATGGCTCACAAAGCGGGTTATCCCCCTGCAGAAGCTGGAGCGGCTCTGCTTCCCCGCTGCCTCAGTTCCTGTCACACACCTTCCATCTCTCTAGGTGGGCTCCCACCCACTAGGCCCCAGACCCACCTGTCCGTGGGGGCTCCAGCCAAATGGTTGCCTTGGAGTCCGATAAAAAGACCATAAATATGGGGCGCCTGGGTGGCTCAGTCTGTTAAGCGTCCAACCTCGGCTCAGGTGATGATCTCAGTTTGTGAGTTCGAGCCCCGTGCCGGGCTCTGTGCTGACAGCTCGGAGCCTGGAGCCTGCTTCTAATTCTGTGTCTCCCTCTCTCTCTCTCTCTCTGCCCCTCCCCTGCTCATGCTCGCAAGCGCACTCTCTCTCTCTCTCTCTCTCTCTCTCTCTCTCCTCTCTCTCTCTCTCTCTCTCTCTTTCAGAAACAAATAAATGTAAAAAAATTTTTTTCTTAAACTTTAAAAGACCATAAATAGAGGTGGGAGATCAGGAAGGGAGGGCGAGGCACCCTGAGCCTAACTGTGGGGAGTCTTCTCCGCTCTGGGGCCAGGAGGCTCTGGGGCCAGGAGGCTCTGGGGCCAGGAGGCTCTGGGGCAGGCAGAAAGGGGAGCTGCCAGAGACCAGACACAGACCACTACCATTCCACGGCCAGGCACGGAGTGGTCAAGGGGTAGCATGTATGCTGTTCTCCCTTCCCGCCCTCTGTTTCCCCCCAGCGTCTGCCACTGACCACCGCACATGGAAGCCGGAGGCGCCTGGGGGATGCAGTCCACAGGGTCGGCCTCCCGGTGCAGAGCAGGGCAGGGTGGGCAGGGAGCAGATCTGGAGAGCGGTCGGCACACGCATCCACAGGAAGGTTATCCCAGAACCGAGCCTCAGAGCCCTTGAGTGCAAGAGCTCCAAAGCCAAGCAGGTACCTCTTCCAAAAATGTGAAGTACCCGGGAGGTCATGAGCCTTCCAGCCACACAGACCCTGGCCTTACCCACAGTCTGGGCTCGGTGTCCTCCACCATCACACGAGGCTAAAGACCCCTCAGTATGGAGGGCACGGAGGGTGGGGGTGAGGGGATGGGGGGCCTGCAACCTGTGTGCAGGACGGGGGCGCGAGCGAATGCCCAAAAGTGCTTGTCCGCTCTCCTCAGCTTGAACTCCGTCCTGGCCCACCTCGCCTCGATGCACAGCATCCGGCAGCACTCCTGGCAGAAAATACCGTTTTCTTTGCCTTCTGGCCCCTGCTGGCTCCTGGAAGGGCTTAGACTAAGTTAGGCAACCTACTCTCTTCTTTGGCAGGTACCTTTTGATCCCCAGGTGCCAGACAGGGTCTTTGTGAGGATTAGAGGTGCTGAGAAGGTGCCTGGCACCTGGTGAGGATTCCCCAAAGTCCTCTGTGGCTACCATTGCTGTCGGTTCTTGTTGGAATTAGGCCGAAACGAAACCCCCTGGGTAAATCCTGCAGCAAGCTCCCGAAGAGCCTGCCAGCCCCGTTCTATCGAGAAGCCACCGGTGACTGTGGCCTTTGTGTCAACCTGGTCCCTGGTTCCTTGGCCAAACTCTAATCCGGGCACTGCTGGGAAGGGTTTGTTTTGTTTTTATTTTTTTAATGTTTGTTTTGTTTGTTTATTGAGAGAGATTGAGAGCGAGTGAGTGGGGAAGGGGCAGAGAGACAGGGAGGCACAGAATCCAAAGCAGGCTCCAGGCTCTGAGCCGTCAGCGCAGAGCCCGACATGGGGCTCGAACTCCTGAACCGTGAGATCATGACCTGAGCCAAAGCCGGGCGCTTGCTTAACCGAGTCACCAGGCACCCCTACAGCGTTTTGTAGGTGTGCTTAAAGGCCAGAATCAGGTGACTTCCCTGAGGAAGGAGAGACCCCACCTGTGGACATGGCTTCGGCCTGTATTCGAGAGTTCCAGTCTGCCCTTCCTGGTGGTTTGCCCTGTGGATTCCAGACTCACTGAGCCACAGCTAGGACTCCACAACCGTGTAAACCAACTCCCTGGAATCTCTTACTGCCTAAGTCCCCCTGGTTCTCCTCTGGTTGGGCATCTGAGCCTTGGAAAGGTTGAGGGACTTGCCTGGGTTTACTTGGTGAGAGGTGCGGACCCTGAGCCCTGCACTCCCCCCTCTAACTGGGAAAGGTCAGGGGCCCAGGGATGAATGGGCACTGGTTATGCCCCCCATGTGCCTGGGGATTTGGTGCCCTGCTCCCCCATCATGCCCAGCACTGCGAACTACAGCATGCAGGTGGTAGATGTTTGTCTCCGGAATGAACGGAAGGGCCACTGCTGGCAAGACCGCGGGAAAGGAGAATCCTGTGCCCACTCAGAATCCCTCAGGGAAAACCCCTCCCCCAGCCTCCTCATACCTTTTACGAGACTCCATCCACTCACCCTTCAAAAGCCATCTATTCCTGGTGCTGCACTGGGGCATTACCATGGCAACGGGACGACGCGGGAGGCTGGTCAGCCGGCTGGCTTCTCTGATGGCTCTATGGGGACCTCATGGTATGCAGAGCGGCTGTGTGAGCCAGCAACGTCTGCTCCGAGCTGGGATCCCCTCCCCTCCCCTCCCCTCCCCTCCCCTCCCCTCCCCTCCCCGGGCTCTACTTCCAGACAGCCCACGGTGAGGGCCATAAAAGGAACCCTGGCTGAGTTCTGATCCCAGCTGAAGCCAGGAGCAGATGGGCCCCACCAATACTCTAGGGAAAAACTGGCCCTAGAACCCCCCAAAGGGACCTGCTGGGTGCATGGTGCTCCTGAGGCGAGTGGTCAGAGACCAGTGTCCCAGCTGTGTCACTTCAGCCTGCAGCTGGAGGGGCCAGCCTTCTCTAAGCTGGGCGGTCAACAGACAGAGAGCTGGACTTGAGGGGGCTGGGCCCACATGCCTCCCAGGGTAACGTGTTCCTGGTCATTCCCTCCCTATCCCCCCTCAGGACGGTCCTCCACACCAGGCGAGTGAGTGCAGGTCCTCCCTGTCTGCAGGGGGGTGGAGGGGACTGTGGGATGCACATTGGCTATGTCCATCACTCCTCACTGCCTCATAAACTCCAACTCGAACCTGTTCTGGAATTCTCAGCCATGACCCTACAAGGGGGAGGTCCAATCACTTCTCCTTAACTGTGTGTGTCCTGTCGCAGCTCCAGGTCTGGAGGAGGGGGGAGAGGCGGCATTGGCTGGCGTGGCTGGCTCCTTTCCTTCCTCAAGCCTTTGCTCAAGTTCACCTTTCAGCCCCGAGTGCCACTTGCACAGGCTACCACCTCCTGCTGGCCTCCAAGTCCCCACTCTGGCTGCCGCCGCCTCCTCCTCCTCCTCTGTTCTGTGACCACACCCTCAAATGTGGGACAGCATCACTTCTCTATGCACCACATTTATCATCTCTCATCCTGTACTATATACAAGCTCTTCAAAAGTATCTTTGTGCCTGCCTGGCATATCCTAGGCTTACAATTATTTCTTGAATGAACTAAATGAGAAAAGATGGCTCAAAACAGAGCTCGCCTTACTAAATAATAAATGTGTGGTTTTGTGTATGAGGGACTAGGTTTGTGCTAAACATGCCCACAGAGCACAGTCTACCTTTAATTAATACTTTGGCCTATTTGGGATTCAGCATTTGGTCAGCACCAGGGTGTCTAATTTAGCTCTTCCCTGCATGACCTTGGCATGATGTATTTTAACTTCTCTGGTATAAAAAAAACCATGAAGGCTGCTGCATACAGGTGTACCTGTTGTGCACTGCACAGGCAAGCTGGACCACGGTGGCATGTGGGAATGGAAATAGGGCTGACCCTCACCGAGCTGTGCTTCTGGGGCCGGAGGCTATATCCATGCAAAGGAAAGAGTGATTTTTGTCTTTGTGAAGGTGCCATCTGCTCATCAGATCCTGTGGCCACTGGGTCGTATCTCAGTTTAACAGACACACCACACTGTCCAGGGACACATTAGTCCCATTTTGCAGCTGAACATTGATGGGACTGTGCGGAACCCCCAAGTCCTCCCCACAGTCTTAACCTCACCTGCTCTGCCATCCACCCCTGATCTCCACTTCTTTACCTCTCTCTTAGTAGGTAATAGATGCTGCCTTTGCAGGGCACATGGCCACAGGACCCTGGACAGATGGCCGACCACATTATGAACAAGTCTTGGTGGAGGGAGGGAGGGAGGGGACTGGAAGGACGTGCCAAGAAGCAAATAATTGTGTTCACGGTGTGTGGTGAACACAATTATTAATGGGGATAAGGGAGACCCTTATAATGGGGTGGGGGGCTGGCAATGTAAACAGTTTACAAACGAGGCCGGGTGAGCATCAAAACCTCTGAGAACCTGTAATGTGTTTTTGCTTGAGCAGAAATGTTGTCCGCCCTAAGCCACCCTGGCCACCCATAGATGGGCATCATTATGCCAACCACAGATGTATGACCCAAACCAAGTTTGGCCCATCAGATTCTCTCTGGGAAGTGGAATCGAAATACTGTGAATTAAGAGTAGGAAGACAAGGCGAGAGATCAGGTCAAGTGTGGGAGCGTGGGTGTAGCCCTAACTTGACGTGAGAGACCCAAGAGCTGTGAATTTGACTTGGGTCGTCGGTCAGGCGCTGAGCAACAGGATTATTGATGACCCTACGTCTAGGCCGATCAAATGATCAGTACCTGATCATGGTATCATGGTTCATCAGCTTGAGCCCTACATTGGGCTCTGCTCTGCCTGTGCATTGGATCTGTTGCTTGGGATTTTCTCTCTCTCTCTCTCTCTCTCTCTCTCAGTAAGTCAATAAAATAAGAAACTACCCAATTCCCATCCCTGGTTCTGTTCACCTGGAACTACTTGCAGTCCCCACAGCTGCATCCCTCAGGCATCGGATGTGGAAGCCAGAGGTTCACAGCAGGAACTGGACCCCGCACAGGTGCGGTGAGCCATGGGGCTCTGGAAAATTTTATAGCGATATGTATATTGTTCCTCAGTAGATTTTTCCAGTGGCTCAGCCTCCCCCTGCTTTTGTAACATTCCAGAATGTTCATATCTGTATAACAAATAATCGCCAACAGCTAGAAAGAATGTCCATCTACCATGGACTGGCACGCTTGTAGAGTGGAACTCAGCAGTGAGAACAAAAGCCATAACAGGCAATGTGGGTGAAGTTCACACGTACACAAAAGAAGCAGATATTAGAAGTACACACACATGGGTCCATTTATTTAAGATCTTAATATAATCAGAGGTCAGGAGGGTAGTGGCCTTGCTGGGGTGTCCGTGCCTGCAGAGGGTGAGGGCAGCTTCTGGGGTGCCCGTCATCTGCTTCTGGACTTGGGACTTGGGTGATGTGGATGGGTCAGTCTGTGGAGGTTCATCAAGCCGCACACTTAGATGGGTATACTTTTCTGTAACACCTGCCATGCCTCAATAACACTTAAATTGAAAAAAAGGAAGAGAATCTCAGCTCCAGATTTGCTTTCAGCAGAAGTTGAGTTGCTATTGGATGGCCGTATGTCCATTCGGGTGGTTATTCCAGAATACCACAGACTGGGGGGCTTCTCAACTACAGAAGTTTATTCCTCCTGGTTCTGGAGGCTGGAAACTCAAGATCAAGAGCCCAATTCCTGGTTCACGGACAACTGTCTTCTCGCTATGTCCTCGCATGGCAGAAGAGGGGGAGGGAGCTCTGTGGGGTCTCCTTGATAAGGCCACCAATTTCATTCATGAGGGCTCCACCCTTCTGTCCTCCTCACCTCCCAAATGCCCTGCCCCCCGATACCATAGCACTGGGGCTAGGTTTGAACATACAAATCTGGGGAAGACCTAAACATTTGGTCCAGAACAGACCATTAAGAAATGTAGTGAACACAAGAGTTCTGCTCTAAAAGCAGGGCCATCCTCACTTGTGAAGGGTGCCAGTTCTTGGGGTGAACTGTTCCAGTGGGAAACCCGGCATCAGAAGTACCCAAGACCATGCATGGCAACAGAACAAATGCCAGCTTGTTTCCTAAGCAATTGCTCTCCTTTGCTAGATGACTCGTTAGCTTTCCCAAGACCATTGTTTGGGCAGAGATGTATGTCCAGCTCTCAGAATGGTCTCGTGATATTTTGTCAGCGTCGGTTTAGTTGTGTGCATGTAGCAATCACGTGTGTGCAGCAGGCGGGGTCCACCAGGAGAGAGACCACATACTCACAGTGGATGAGTTGAGAATAGTTGATTGCAAGAGCCATTTTCAAAAACTCAGAGTACAAGGAAACCACAAAGGGTGGTACAGTACCTGGGGTGAATGGCAGGGCACTGTGGCCCTCTTGGGGGCAGGGGAAGGGGTTAGTTCAGAACCTTGAAAACCAGAGATTATGAAAAGAAGGCCACCTGGCAGAAGCTGGGACCCTTGCTTTAGAAACCATCCAGAACCCAGAGTCTCCCCAGGGCAAACCAGGAATAAATGTTCCCACCTTCCTTCCCCCCCCCAACCCCAAACTCCAGACTTCACTCTGGATGCTGCTTATTGGCCAAATCTAAATGGAAGCCACAGGTTTGTTTCCATGGACACAGCAGCGTGAAAAAAGGTGGAGAGAGATCTGGAGAGGAAACTCCCAGCTCAGCCTCTGACTTGGGATGGTGGATCACCAAATCCCACCTCACACTGGCTTCTTAAAAACTGATGACCTCATCAGCCAGTCGAAAGGGCAGGGGTGGATCTGGCCTTGATCAAGGATGCCTTGATTCAGGACTTAAATACTCTAGGCTTTGTAGGATGAGTCTGAATTCTGGCCTCTTCCTCTACACCTGCCTGCTTCAAGGGACCCCATACTACGGCTGGTGGCACATGGACCCTTCTCCACCAGCTCCTGTGGGGGAGAGAAAGGAGGGCTCTGATCGGCTGCTCTGGGCCACAGGTTCATTCCTGGAACAATCACCTGGTGGCACAGGGGACACGGTGCTCTAATCAGAGCCTGGGTGACCAGCCATGCATGTGGCCAGGGGCAGGGTCTGTTTCCAGTGAGGGGATCCTGCCAGTTGTTGAGCATGGCTACCCCACTGTGCATTCCAGAACTTGAGAAGCAACACAGGGTGACTTGGGAGGCCCCCTGTGAGCCTGGTTGGAGCTAAACTGCACTGATCACCTGACCTCCACGAGCCTCTGCTCTGATGGTGGACCACATGCCAGTGTGGGTCTTCTGGAATTTGTGTCCGTTCAGAGCCAATGTCCAATAATCCCCCCAATTCTGGTTATTCTCCCTCCCACAATGCACGGTCACCCTGGTAAATGGCCATAGGTCCCTTCAGGGAAGGCTGGGAGGAAGATTAATAGTATCAATTTTTGGCAGTGTGGCTGGATCTTTCCTCAAGGGGACCTGGCCTCCCTTTCATCCAGCAGTTCTGCGTCACTAAACTGGCTCAAGCCTGGAGTGTTCCCAGGATAAGGGGCCAAAGGGGGCACGGGGCAAATAAACACTCTAGAAGCCACTTTTCACGGGAGACCTACGGCCACGGGAACGTGCTTGGAATGCACACAGCTGAGCTGAAAGGAACAGCACAGAAACCGCAGTCTCGGTGCCTGGCACACAGCTAGCATTTATTATGAGCATTACATATATTATCTCAGTGGGTTGCTTGGCTCATGGGGAGATGTTAATAATAATAATTCCTCAAAAGAACCTGGTTTTACACATGCGAAACCTGCAGTGTAATGAGGTTAAGTAGCATTTCCGCCTGCGACTGTGGGCTCTGAGCCGGGCAGCTGACCCCATCCCACGGGGGACTCCCCGCGGCCCCTCCTGGCCCTGCAGGGGGCGGCCAGGTGAGGGAGTCCTGCATGCTAGGCTCTTGGGTTTGTTTATCCACGGTGTTCTTGGTCTGGCTGGGGCTCGAGTGGACAGGAGCTGCCGGGAGGTGGAGAGTTTCTTGGACAGCACAACTACCAAGCTGATAGACCTTTAACTCTGTAATGAGGACTTGAAAAGGCTGCCCAGGCTTCACCCGACACCTGGCCCCTGGAGTTCCATCCAGACACGTTGTGTTCTCTGTTCAGATGAATGACTCAGGGTTCTGATGAGAGTTTGGCAGGACAGGAATCCCAGCCATGGTTCTGCTTGTTTCTGCTCCCCGCTCCAATCACCACCACCACCACCGGCTCTAGACGCATTATGAAAACCAAGGCCCGGATTGCCATCCGCGGCCAGTGCGTCCCCGTCCCCTTCGGCCACTGTTGGTTGGCGGACGCTAAGGATTCTGGAGAAGTGGCTCCTTGGCTTTGTCCTTTGTAGAAGGTGTCACCAGCTCCTGCAGGGGCCTCCCCCAATTGTGGGGGGGAAGTGTGCTGGATGTACCAAAGAGATGGTGTAAAAACAATCCCTGGCACGGAGATGGGACTGGAATGGGGCAATGCTTGACCCAGATAAGGAGGAGCCAAAGTGGGGTTTCATTGTAGGCAACTGCCCCCAGCAAGATGCTGCTGGCCAGTGGCCAATTCAATGAGTTCTTATGAGCCAACCATGTGCCAGACAGAAAAGGGCTGAGGACCCAGTGTCCTGAGACACATGGACCAGTTGGGAAAGTCAGAACTCCGGTAGGACTCAAAGGTGTTTTTCTCTTTCACTTTATATGTCCACGGTTGGCCAGCTGGGGACTCTATGCTTCATGTCTTCACTTCAAGAACCAGACTCGGCGGCCACTATCTTGAAACCTGTCAGCATGACAGAAGGAAAGAGAGTTCCAGAAGGCCTCACACTGTGACAGTTAATGCTCCAGCCAGGAAGTGACCTATGTCGCTTCCCTCATGATGCATTGGCCAGAACTAGTCCTAGGAATCCACTCACCCAGGGGGCCGGGAAGAGCCACCCTATCATGTGCCTGGAGGGTGGTGGACTGGAAGGAGTGGGTGCACAGCATGGCTGACCACCAGGGGACACGCGCCTGGGGCTCCATGCACGTGAGCACGTGTGCTGGTGGGGGTGGGTGCGGTGCTCCTCAGACCCATTTGCTCAGGAGTCACCAGGGTAACAAAGCTCAAAAGTTTCTTCAGGATAGTAAAGGCTGTGAGAAGTTGTGGTGTGGTGGGCTATGAATCACCAGGAGAAGGACATAGAACACAGCAAGGCACATCACCTTTCGGGGGATGAGGGGAGGAGCAACTTGGAGAACCAGTGTTCTGGGAGCACACTGTGAGAAATGCTGCATCATTCTGTGAAAAGCACTTGGGGGATGAGTAGGAAGACAGGATTTCAGGGCGGTGAAACTACTCTGTATGATACTCTAATGGTGGATACGTGTCACCACATGTTTGTGCAAGCCCGTGGGGGGTACAGCACCAAGAGTGGGCCCTACCATAAACTCGAGGCTCTGGGTGATGATCTGTCCATGTGGGTTCGTCTTATGGCGGGGGATGCTGACAACGGGGGAGGCTTGGGAAGGGGGGAGGAAGAGCTCAGGTAACCTCTCTGAACCGTCCTCTCCATCTTGCTGTGAACCTTAAGCTTCTCTAAAAAAAAAAAAAAAATGTTTAGGGCACCTGAGTGGCTCAGTCAGTTGAGCGTCCAACTCTTGATTTCAGCTTGGGTCGTGATCTCAGTTTGTGAGATCAAGCCCCATGTCAGGTGATGTACTGTCCTATGAGGAGCCTGCTTGGGATTCTCTCTCCCCTGCCCCCTCTCTCTGCCCCTCCCCCACTCAAATAAATATTTTAGAAGGGGATGAATACTAAAGAGGTGAAAACGTTATCTGAACATCTTCTCCATTAAAAAGCACTTGGCACACAGTGATAGTATCTCACCATTACTAAGCGGTGACTACTTGGCCCTTAGTTAATAGTGTCTCTCTGCCCATGTGTAGATGAGGAGTGTCCGAGGACATGGCGCCATTAAATGGTAGAAGTGACTTAGGCTGCTTTGAAGAATTATGAATCGTCATAAAATAAAGTTCCTTTTACTACTCCTTCTGGAGGACACAGAGGTGCCCACAGAAGCAGCTGGATTGAAAACCAGCCCCTGCGATCGGTGACGTCCACCCTGTGGCTTTTGATGATGGGATTTTCCATTTGTGGCAAAGGGAGAATAAAATCTTCAAAATCTCACGTTCTTTGCACTGTGACCTGTCCCCCGCCCCCCAATAGGAGTCACAGGACCTCTTTGTCACCTTGGTTTCAGCCACCCTGGTGTCCTGTTTAGGGACCCCCAAAGTGAATGTTTTTTATACCATACTTAATATCGGGCTAACATCAACATACCCTACAATGTGGTGAAAATCCAACAATGTGATACAGTAACGAACAGAAAAATTGCACAGAATTTAATTTATTTAGATGGTCATTTTTATTAATAGGTGCACAGTGATAACTTTAAGGGTGAATGTTGATGAACAGATTCCCTGAGTAGGCTCCAAAGCCACCACCCTGCGGAGGCAGGACGTGGAGACTGGACGTGAGCAGGTTCTCTGCGTGGTGCAGGATGTGGGACAGCGGCCCCTGTCCCCTGCCCCCACCTCGGGCATGAGGATTGCTGCGTCTGGCCCTTACCTGTGACTGCGGGGTCATGGCCATGTCTTGGCCCGTGCTGGGGTGGAAGGAGGCATGGCACAGAGAGAAAGGAAGACAATGCATGGGGTGAGGGTCAGGGAAGGCTAGTCTGGGTCTGCCCAGGGTAATAATCTCTCTGAACCCTCCCAAGAAGTGGCAGCCCAAGAACAATGGGTAAAATAAAGGCTCCTCCAACTCGTGACCTGATTTTAGCCCTTCTACTATCGTAAGAAGCAGGAAGCTGACAACCTTCAAATTCTGGCTCCCTGCCCACCCCCCCCCCAACCTTTTATAATGACCTCACAGAGGGGTCCTGTGAGACCTCACAACAAGGGTCTCTGTATGGCCTCCCAGCTCAGAATGACTTTGACATTATTAAATGGGGGGGAGGGGCAAGAGGAGAATAATATTTCGTTGCCATGAAAATGCGAGGAAACTCAAACTTCAGTCTCCATAAATAAATTTTTATTGGGCACCATCCCACACGTTCCTTTATGAACCCTCTCTGGCTGCCTTCCTGCCACATCAGCCCAGTTAGGTTGTCGCACGGAGTCTAAGCTACCTAGCCGGCATTCTGTAGAAAGTTTGCCGATGCCTGGCTCAGAAGACCCAGCTCCTGAAGCCAGGCATGTGTTCGGGGAACAGGTGCAGTCACCAAGAGCTCAGGTACTCACCAGGGTCCGTCCCGTTTCCTGTATGAACCTCTGGCAAGCGCCCGAGGAAGCCACACCAAGCTGGGAGGGCAGCTAGGGGTTCCAGGAGTACAGACGTTTCCTACAAGACAGGCAGCAAGGAACCTGGCCTTGTGGGGCTCCCCCTGTGGCCATGATGTGCTTTTGGCCAGGGTCTCCCCCTAATCTCAGTTGGGACAGTACGGAGACTGCTGTCTTCAAGGTGGGGCCCCCACCCCAGCAGCGTCAACATCAACTGAGACCTTGTTAGAGGCACATACTCTCGTCCCCATCCTGGACCTACATTCAGGGTGGGGTCTGGCAGTCTGTTTGTGGGAGCCCTCGGGCAAAGGTGATGCCCAGATTGGGGAGCCACGGCCCCCGGGAAGCTCTGACCCTGGCATCCCCAGGTGGGGCTCCATGAGGCCTGTGACTCCAGAGCACGTGTGAAGTCAGGAAGCCCCCAACGTCAGGGCGGGGGGGGGGGGTGGCTACCACAAATTTTGCCCTTGATTTAGAGAATACCGGGCACCTGCTGTTTTCCCCATCTTTCTTCAACACTCAGTAGTTGGAAAGGGGCAAAGGGGACGTCTCCTGTTTTGGACTAAGGCTCCTCACTCAGAAAAGAAGAACAAATGCTGTGGGGCGCCTGGGTGGCTCAGTCGGTTGAGCATCCGACTTCGGCTCAGGTCATGATCTCACGGTCCGTGAGTCTGAGCCCTGCGTCGGGCTCTGTGCTGAGAGCTTGGAGCCTGCTTCCGATTCTGTGTCTCCCTCTCTCTCTGCCCTCCCTCTGCTCATGCTCTGGCTCTGTCTCTCTCTCTGTCAAAAATAAATATTTAAAAAAAATTTTTTTAAGAAAAACAAACACTGGCAAATCAGCTCTCGGTTCAGCTGAGGTCTTTGCTGGGCTTTTTAGGACCAAGGCTCCTTAGTGGGCCTGCCATGGGCTGCCCAGTTTTGACCCTGTCTACCTCGCTACAGGAAGCCGTCAGAAGGTGGCTGAGGGGTGGGGGGCCCCACATCAGGGGGACTCTTGCCCTGTCTTAGTGAAGGAAGACAAAGACACATTTGCAAACGTGCCATAGAGATTTTAATGAAAAAATTAGAAAAGTGCATTATTTTACAACACTACAGTAAATGATTCTTTCTTTTTCTGTAAAGACATTGTAAAATATATACAGGTTGCTTAGTGCATTCGTTACAAAAGAAAGATGCAATCCCTTGCATAAATTACATATTTTACACGGGCTGGATGTCTACTCGGACTTGTAAACATTGGTGATACAGTTTTGTTTGTTTTCGTTCTTCAGGTAAGCTGTGACAATAAATACCTCTGATTTCAGTTGATGGTTATCTCATTCTGTTCAACTTCAGAACGGCATGCTAAGGCCATTTGTGAAGGCGCCCTCTCCACAGGCGGAGAAGGCCAGAGAATATCAACAAAGGGGAAACACAGGAAAAGGACAAGAGTAGGCTTCTTGGAATTTGGTTCACTGTGGTCCAGTTGGAATCACTGGTTTTGCCGAACCCGGAATGGCTTCCCACCGCCTGGTCCGATGCCCAGACCACAGTTAGACTCGTGGTCCGGTGCCCAAACCACCCACCAGGGTGGGAAGGGAGGTCCCAGCCAGGGGCTGGGGACAAACCATCCCATCCACCCGCAGTGTGGCCGAGCCGGCCCAGCTTCTGGTAGAAACATCCTGACTTCCAAAACCGTCCCCTGGGAACATCCTTGAGGGCCTCCAGCCACATCCACACGCCCATCAGAACCAGACCCCTGTCCTCTTCACACGCAGACATGAAAATGTCCAGCAATGAAGAAGAAAAAAAACAAAAACAAAACTCAGATACCCAGTCAGTGCACACACACACACACACACACACACACACGCACACGCTCTAAATGAATATGTGAGAATCCACATCTCTGTGCCCGCCCCATTCCCGTGCATATATACCCATCATTTCACCGCGTGTGAGTTTGTAACTAATTCAAGCTTAACAACTCTATGCGTGGGGTCACAAATGATGCTTTTTTCTTGTTAAAGTTTTGAGGTACAAGGACACACGGTTGGCTGACATTAAAAATTGTGCGTCTTCGAGGGAGCATCTGTAATTTCTTGGCCTGCTGGGAATAGACTAGAAATTCTTCCTCCTTGTTAACCAGATCAGTGGTTTAAAACCTACTTGTCTTCTCTGAAGTCTCTGCCTGGGTCTGATGTCGGTTTAGTTGCAAGCCCCATAGTTAACATTTAAGGGCATACGAGACTGCTTCAAACCTTCCAGTGGGGGTAAGCTGGATAATGCAGAGGGTGACCTAAGAGAACCTCTGGAAGTCCCTGCCATCCCCAGATGGCTGTCAAAATGCTATTTGTAGGCTGAATAAACCAATATATAATTGGCCTTTTTTCAGGAGTGTGTTCTCTGAGGAGCCATCAAATTATAGAGAAATATTAATTGTGGGTTCTGCTCCACTGGGTTCTCGATATCATGTTTTTTCCGTTTGTTGGATTTTTACGTTTCTACCCAACTCCTAAAATTCAGCTCAAACTACAGTAATTGCTGAAACATGTTCTCATCCCAATATCTGTTCAGCCGACTCTTTCTAGACCTCGGGCATCTTGGAAGCATGTGCTAGAGTTTGGTGTTCAGAGGTCAGGGACATTGATGGTCCCATTCACCACCATGCCTCTCGCTGAGGCTGGCCCATGGCCGATGCCCAGCATGCTCAGTGAATAATCAGCAGGCCATACCACACACAGGGGCCCGTGGAGCCACCAGGGCTGCAGCTCACACCTGGTGGCTGTAGGGTCCCCTTAGATTAAGGAAAGGCAAGACTTTCCCCCAAGGTTTGTCAGGGGCTTGGGACAGACTGTGGGCTTCGGGTCCTTTGGAGGACCTCCCACCCACCCCATCACCAAGCATCTGGTCCACTGGGAACTGAAAGGTGGGGCCAGAGAGGAGAACCCAGCCACAGAGAGGGGTCGGAGGAAGTAGATGGAGACTTGACTCATCAGTGTGAGAAGGCCTACAGAAAACCTGTACCTGAAAAATGTGCTGTTCCCGGGAGAGAAGAGCTGGTCCAGCTCGGGAACCCTTCGCTGGGAGCACCTGGTCCTGCCCCCCCCCCCCCCACTGAAAGGTCAAGCAAGAGCCCCACACATAATGACACGTATTTCCTTCATCTCCACCTATACCTATCTGGGGGACACCTGCTTCTCCCTGGCTATTACATCATCCTTCGTGGAAGAGACTAAGACACGGCTTGCCCAAGGCCATGTGGCCCGATCACAAAGGGGGAGGCGGGAAGCCAGGGCCAGGTGCTGACAGAGGTCCCTGAGGCCGCCAGCTCCCAGTGCTGAGGAGCTGGAAGAAGCAATGCTAGGGCTTTGTTTTCACTGGCCGAGGCGGAGGGCCACACCTCACGAAACCAAGAGCTGCTCTCTGGATGCTGGAGGTCTCCAGGAACCTGAACTGGGACCCAGGAGTGACAGGAAGCCATGAAGAACACAAGCTTCCCCAAGTAGAGATGCCTCACCTTGCAAGTGCCCTCCTGCCCTGACTCCTCCCATGGTCACCAGGCAAGGAGGCACAGGTGCCAGGAAGGCCATGCCCCTGTGCCTCAGGCAGAACCCAGGCAGCATCTAAAGGACCGGGTTCTCCACTCTCAATCCTTCTGGAACAATCCCACCCTTCACAGGGGCCCAGGGAGATGGGGCATGTCCACCCGGATGACCTATCTGAACGTCAGTCCTCCTCCAAGCCATTCTCATGTCTCCCTCCCAGGACGGTGACCTCCCCAGGCACAGAGTAGACTATGGAGAGGGTTCAGCTGAAGTTCTTCCGTACCCCTTGGCCAGGCCCTTTGCTTCATGCAGGGGACCCTATGGCCTTTCTGGGAGACCTGCATCTCATAGTCACATTCTGACTCCCCTGCCTCCTGCCTCCTGCCTGGGTCCACCAGCCCATCCTCCCAGTAGCAGGGAACTACCCTCTGGGCTGGGGTCTGCCCTCTGGGGCCACTGCTACTCAGCCCAGACACCTGAGGACGAAGCTTGGCATGATTAATGGCAAAGGCTTGCTCTGAGCATGGCTTGCCTCTCTGGCTTTGGGCCCTGGTGATTTGCACAGAGCTGGGCATTTGAACCATGTGAAGGAACCAGCACATTCAGCAAATGCTCTTCCTGAAGGCCCAGAACTTTGTCCTGTCCAATGCCCGCCCATCTGGAAGCCTCCCCGTTCACCTAGAAGTGACCCCCTTCTGCCTCCCCCCTCAGGCAGTCCCTGTTTCCCTTCTGGTAAGCAAGAAGACCCATCTCTCCCTGTGAGCCTGAGCACAGAGCCTGGGGAGGAAGGGCCAGAAAGTGTGCATTCAGGGCTCCCTCCCAGTGATGCTACTTCTGAGCCCAACCGCCCCACCCAGCACAAGACTGGAGGAGCAGTAAAGGGGCTGTCTACATAGTGCCACACTGTGTGCAGGCCCAAGAGCTGTCGTGGCTCAGCCCCAGCAGAGCAAAGACAGCTGACCTGAGTCAGATGGGGCCCTGCAGGAGGGCCCGTGCTGAGCCAGTGGCTTCTGTAGGGGGGCGACATATCCTCCCAGGAAGCAAAGAGCCCTGAAGTCAGGACGAGCTGAGAACACAGCAGGGAAGAACAGAGGTAGATGGAAGGGAGAACTGGGGTTTCCAGACTAATGGGAAGGCAGATCCTGGGGAGGCAGACCCATCCTCCTACCAGCGAGGGGGAGGGCTGCAGACACGGCGTCCCAGGGTTCCCCCGGGCACAGGTGCTCTCTCTTTAGAACAGGCACCTTGTGCAGTCAGGGTGCCTTACGTAGACCCAGGAAACTAAGCAAAGATGCACCACAAGAAGCTATCGGTTAATTAAGGATCCATATGCCATTAAATACGTCTAACTGGGAGAGTTACCTTCAGCAGAAGGTGTCTGGGTAGATACTTCCAGATGCCAGTTGACGTCAGCCCAGCTGGTCCTCCCCAGGCTGGAGCTGGGGGCAGAGAGAACGAGGCAGACAAGGTTTGGGGGAGGGGTGGGGCAGGGTGGGAATTTGGGACCTTGGCCAAACCCCTCAGTCTAGAAAGGAAGAAACTCGGGCCCAGAGAAGTGAAATGACTTGCTCTGGGTCACACAGCAAATCACAAAGGCAAGGTTTGAACCCTGGGTCACGTTTCCTAGGCTAGACCACTTTCCACTCAGCCAATGCCTCCCCTCAGCCTCCACCACTCAGAGGCCTCGCCTCAAAATCAAAGTCCACAACGCATTGCCTACGGGGGTGGGTGGGGAGCTCCATGCCAGGATGCCACTCCTTGACCTTGACCGGACATCATGGCATGTGCCCTCCAGCGCTCACCACGACGGCAGACGGCCCTGGCTCTTCAAAGGGCCCTGCCCTCAGCACCACAGCCATAAGAGACCCCAACTCTAGGGGAGAAACCTGGAATAAGGGCAGGGGCCCAGACCAGCACCTGCAACTCCCATGAGGACTTAGCCCAGGGCCCGAGGCCCTAGTCACAGGCAATCACAGAATCCGTTGATCAGGGAGTGGCAAATTCTTCACGCCAAGTGAGCGTGACCTTTCCCTTTTCCTTTCATCAGCTCCATGCTAATCTTTGGTAGCTGTCAGACTTTGCCAGGACAAGTCCCACGGATGCCCAAGTGACAGACCAAGCAGCCCTTATCCAAAAATGTTCCCCTATGCAAATTAGAGCCAATATCCAGAAGACTTAAACACTCCCTGCCCCCCCCCCAACACACACAACCATTAACTCCACCTCAACAATAAGACTCCAAAGGATTCAAGTTTGGTGAGACTCCAGGATCTGCCTGTGGAGTTCTGTCGCGAGAGGAGACCCCAGTAGGGACATTCAGATGGACAGGTCCTCCACAGAAGCCTGAGACTCGGGCTAGGGTGTGAGGGGGAAGGGCCTTGAAATAAACTTACTGTGTGGGCACTGGGGAGCCAGGGAATGTTCTTGAGCACAAGACTGGCCCGAACGACTGAGGATGTGAGCAGCTTGTGAAGGGCCTGGACAGTCACGCCGCCTCCTGTCTGTCGGGTGTGGCTCTGGGGCACGATTCCACTGCTCGCTGGCTGAAATCTGTGCTCCCGTGCCATGCCTCCGCCGAAAACAGCACCCACCTGCTCCTTCAAGGCTTGCCCAGAGAATTCCAAAAGCTACTTCCTCCACAAAGCCCTACCTGAGTTCCTCGACCAGACTCCATCACTTCCTCTCCACGGTATGATTTCAAGTCCAATGCCTGGGAGTTAACCCACGGGAGCCTTGAGGCTGGCCGCTCTGAGAGCAGCAGATGGTGAGGGCACCAGTGGGGCACCTGGCATGGACCGGGTACCCAGTGTCATCCCCTGTGGTTCCCGTAGCCACTCTGCACAGCAGGGTTTATTTCTAACCTCCAACTTAAAGCTAGGGAAACGGAGGCCCAGAGAGGCAAAACCACCCCCCACCTGTGAATGTCAGAGGCCAGTCTCGGGTGTGCAAGGTGCCACCAGACTAAGCGGCTTCCTCCCCACACGCTGCCCCACAGAGGCAGGAAGGGTGTGCCTGTGTCCCAGGGCCCCAGAGCCATGCTGGGCAGGTGCAGAGCTGAGGCCCCAGAGGTTCCGGTCACTCACTGCGCATGGTCCCACACTACTCAGCCTCTACTGGCGGGACTTCCGTGAGAACACAGCACTGACCTGGCTCCTAGTGACAGACGGGGCCACCACAGGGCCCCCTCCCCACCACAGGGCCCCCTCCCCCCACTGCAGGGTGAAATGTCACAAGCGTGCTTCTGGAGACTGAGGACGTACCAATCACCCACGTTATGGGAAGTGCCCAGCCGTGGGCAGCTTGGGGCACACTCAACATTGGCAGGCAAATGACACGGAGTAACCAATGGCAGATGACAGGTTTTTAGCACACGGGTGTGCACCGATTTTCAGGGAGGGAGCAACTACCTGCATTGAAGGTCAGACATGTCTTGATAGCAAGGATGAATGGCCACGTAGGCAAGAAGCTAGAAATGGGACTGTCACGGTTCACCTCTCTGGGTCCTCCCAGCACTTACAGCGCTTAAGGCCAGGGCCATCGCCGTTTGCCCCCCACAATGTTCTTCTGTGACAGAAAGAACTAGGGAGCCCGGAGGAAGGCATCCCTGAGTCCATCAAGGGACAAAGGGTCAAGAGCGGCTTTTGAAGGATGAGGGAGAAGCCCCCTTCTCCACCTGCATGCTGGAAAGCAGCAGGGAGACCTTCCAGGTAGCAGGAACAGCAGGGGCAAAGGCTCAGAGGTGGGAATCTGCCTGGGCATGTTTTCTTGATTTTCTTGATCAAAATGAAAGGTTACTTAGCCATGGCAGGTAGGCTGCTTGATGGTATCAGAACCGAAAAATCCATGCTATAGAACCTGCCGCTGTAAAGATCTCAAAGACAGAGGTCTGAATCACAGTCTTTAATAGCCAAGAGCACTGCCATAAAACCAATTACAGTTCTATGATTATTGATAGGAAAGGCTCAGCGATCATCAATAGTCATTGAGCAGCTATCAGGTGCCAGAGTACCCTAACAGGATCCTTACAACAATCCTACTGGGTTCTACCTGCCAGCCAGCTTTGAAATCGATAAAAGCGGATCTCTGTACTTCATGTGTATTTATAGCTGGATCACCCCTACAGATGTTTAGGGAAAAGATGGCTGGTGTTTCCACAGCACAGCAAAGAGCTCCGTGTCAGAAGTCAGAAATAGCAGGGCGGTGTTGGGCTTCGGTATCCAGGGACTCATGGACACCTCCAGAAGCTTCCACTAGTCTCACCAACACAAGAGAACCACGTTTAACGTGACTTCTCTTTCTACAATGAGAGGGGTAATCACAGAGGTCTCAAGAGAGCCAAACACCTCAAATGCATTAATCATGGCTACACATCTCCAGTGTTTTCTTGCCTAAAATTCCCTAACCCGAGCAAACCAGCAGACGGAAGCAGATCATGGGTCCGTTCCCCAAGACAACTGGCCTGGACTCTTCAAAATGGCAATCTCCCAAAAGAAAAAAATGGTGAGAAAGAATGTCCTAGATTGGGCAAATCTGGGCCAAGCAGACAGGCAACATGGAACGTGACCTTGGGCTGTCGGTCCGATTCACAAGAAAGCTCCGGAGGACATTTCTGGGACAATCGGGGAAATGTGGATGCTGTATTTGAGATGATATTATTGTACGAATGCTAACTTTCCTAAGGTGTTAAGGGCACTGTCCTCGTTCCCAGGAGATCAGCAATTTTTTCTTTGGCTGATCCACCTAAATGTTCCAGACCCCACTTCATTCTCCACATACCTCAGCATGGGCATGAGGGCATGGGAAGGGTGGGAGAGGTAAGCAAATGTCACAAAGTACCAAACACTGGGGAGTCTGGGTGATAGGTATACGGAAATTCATCATGCTGTTCTCTCAACTTTAATCTGGAACTTTCAAAACAGTCGGTGGGGAGAATCATGCAAACAAGATCTCCCCCCACCCCACTCCACCCCACCCCCAACAGCAGCGCCTACCAAGGTGTGAGGTCAAGATGGATTTCTGCCCAGGGCTCTGGGGAACCCAGAACGTATGGTCCTGGTTCACGTGATGACCTCTGTTCTCGGTGTCACCACATGTCCCTCTCTGTCTCCCCAGCACCCTGCCAAACCAAATTGTTGCTGGTATTCTTTCTGGTGTCCTGACCTTCAAATATGCCCATTGAGGGGGGCACCCAGGGCACACGTCTTCATGGGTCAAATTCATTTTGTGCTAAGTGCTCATCAATCCCACCCAAGCTGTCCCGTCGTGTTATGGGACAGTAAGAGGTCTGGGAAGGTCCTATGACTTCTGGGGGCCCAGCGAAGCAGCAGGTATGCACCAGGTCCCTGCCCTGCCAACCCTTCCTCTACTGGGAGGCGTCCAGAATCCCACACAAGCCATTACTGGAGGAAACCCACATCAGAGCCCCAGCAGCAGGCCTGCACGTGACACGCGCCCAGTCTGACACCCCTCTTGGAGCACTTCAGAAGGTGGTACCCGTCACACTAGTAGAATGGATGCATTCCAACACAGACCTCACGCCTCTGTGGATGCCCGTAACTGGTATCTTAATTAGGGCCAATTATTTAAAAAGACTGCGTAAAGAAATAGGGCCATAGACCTCAGTGGTGGGTGGCTTTCCTCCTCTGATCATCTGTGCTCTTACCTCCCTCTCCAAGTCAATGTGCACACACAGTGAACGCCTCTAACCCGTTCCTTCCAGCTGCTAGTGATCGTTGCTAGGAATCAGGATCCACAAGGCTTTCAGATCTAGGTGAGGCAGAGAAAAACGACCTCCTAGACTTATTGGTGGGTTTCTGAGTTACTGTCCAGACGGTTCCCCACTCAAGGCCCCTTGCGCAGAGAAGAAACAGCCAAGGTTCTGCAGTCACCCTCCCCTTTTTACAGATGGGGTTTCGGCACCTGCAAAGGCGGGCCTCCTGGCCAACAGCCTGGGTCCATCCGCTTCCTCTCCCAGTGGGGATCTTTGGGCTGCAAATGACCTGCTGTGATCATGCCCAGTGCAGGCAGCTCTTCCCCATCAGTGATGCACGGCAGGAGCACAACAGATGCTGCAGGGAGCACCGGGCAGCTGACTGCGCTGAAGGGTCTGCTGCCTGGGTTTCAAGACAAAGGGGTGTGGGTGGGAAGAGACCCGATCCCAGCTCCGGGGCTAAGCAGGCATCTCAAAAACCCAGACAGTGGGTTCACTCTGAGGTAAATGAGAGTCTAACAGTCCCGTGGTGTGATAGCACCTTCCACCCAGCAAGGGTGTGGTGAAGAGGGAAACAGGGAAGGTCTCTAGAAAGCACCCAGACCTGTTTGGGACCATCAGGGCCACTGCCCACCCTCCTGTCTTTGGTGGAGTGGATGGATTAAGATCTCCTAGGCGGAAAACGTTCGAGCAAGAGTCCAAAAGCTCTTGAAGGATCTACAAGGCATGTTGACTTTTAGACCCTGCATCTAGAACTGGGTGGCCAGCCAGTCCCCCTGTGATTCAGGTGGAATGCAGCTCTTCTCAGCTCATCCTAACTGAAGCTGAAGCCTGCCTCCAAACTCCTGTGACTTCTCCCCTTCGCCGAGTGGGCACTGCTACCTGGAAGGGTGTGAGAAGCCTGACTCCGGAAAGAAGTCGCCAGGCATGAGAGGGAGGAACAGAGACTCCTTGAGGTGCTGAGGAAAGAAAGCAGGAGAAACCCACAAGAAGACCAAGGGCCTGGCTGGCTGACCTGAGATGCCAGCTCACTCTTTCTGCACTTCAACTTCTCCCCCACCCCCCGAAAAATGAGGGATCTCGGTGAGGTGACTCAGACTAAGCTTCCTCTTGGCTTTTTGAGGATTCTTGTGCTGACTGAGCAGGTCTCCGGTGTCCAAGCCCTAGATGGAGATTCCTCAGACCCATTTTATTGGAAGAGAAGGACCCTGGAGGCCCTTGACTCACTGTCCCCAAGAGAGCACCTCATTGGTGCGCACAGAGAACTCCTTGGCCAGAGACCACGGTAGCGAACCGCTGGGCCATCACCTAAGAAAGAGATGGTTGTCACAAAAGAAGCAAAGCTAGGTTCCCCTCTGTCCCCTCAATATACCAAGCATGAAAAAGGATGTTTAACTTTGGAAGAGAAGACTCACTGATTGTCCTTCAGAGGGCTGAACAGTCGCCAAGGACAGAGAAGTAAGAGGGATATGGCAGGACAGGTTCTATGCTGCTTCCAATATTTAAGTTGGTGGTCATCACTGAACAGCAAAAACTCCATCCTATGATCCTTAATCCTATACAGAACAGTCAACTCTGTGGAAATATAGAATACGGAATGTTTTCCCAATCTCCCCAAGAAAGGAGGAGCTCTCTGTCACTGGAGGCATTTAAGTAGAAGGCCACTTTAAATGGATATTTGAGTCAGGAAACCAGCTCTGAATGAAGAGTTGAGCCCATGCTCCTCTGACTCCAGGGTCCTGGTGCACCTACCTGTGGACAGAGAGGCAGGTGCCCTCAGTAGAGGGCCTAACGAGGACACCGTGGTGTGGCGGGGTCCGCTTCCTGGACCAGGACCAGCTCTGGGACATTGAGCAAATCCCTCACCCTCTCAGTACCTCAGTCTCCTCTCTAGATCAAAGATATCTGAGGACGCACCTTACAAAGGTTTTGATGAGAAACCTCACACTTCTTCTAAGCGGACTCCTCCAATACATGAAGCACTCTGCAAGGATGGGCTAGTATTTTCATACCCGTGACCCCCTATCACCAAAAATTTCTTCCGATGGGAAAAAAAAATTAACTGCTTCTATTTTCTGGACAAATTTTTAAAATATGCATCTATTCAAAATGAGTGCATTGAGACAACCTTGAAGGTTGAGAACGGTCTATTCTGGCCTCGAGAAGCTGTGGTTCCCAGACCCCTTCCTCAGGCTCTGTGTCCTGATGCAGGCACCATTTTCAACATGTGACGTAAACACTGCAGTATCTGCCTCTTTGGAGGAGCCTGGACTGCTGCATTTCAGTCCAGTGGCCCAGGTGCTTGGGACTGGTGGCATTTAGTGCCCTCTCCTTTCAGGAAGCTTGAAGGTCCACTCTTTCTAGGGAGATCCTCCCTTCTGGGAGATCCCACGGGGGCTCCCACTGCTGCTTCTGGGCAAAGCAGTTAAAGCCCTTTTCTATCCAAGAGCCGTGACCTTTGAGTTTATGTAGAAGCCATGGGAGGATAGGTGAGTTTTACAAATGACAGGGGTGGTGACCGGGCAAATGAAAGGCACCAGACTTTCCTTTACTCCTGTCATTGAAAAGGCCTGCAACATGCCATATTCAATGACCTAGCTGCCCCCAGGAGACTAACAGGCCTTCCCACTGAGCCATCTAAAGGGAGGGTGGGGAGGAATTTCTCCACTCCTCAGGAAAACCATCCCCGGAGATCGACAAGTTCCCAACAGGCCAAGACACCACCCTTACCTCCAAACGCTTCCTGAGACCAACACAGACTTGCCCTTATTTACAAATCAAATGCAATTAGAGACCGTCTTTCTTGAACTACATACATACATATATATATATATATATTTTAAACAAGGAATGCCCTGTCATTTTTTATTAGGAAAGGAAACCACATCCACGAATACCCATTCTCCTCCAAGCATCCCACACTGTGATTCTTACTTATGCAGATCGATGCTGCATAAACCACCATCACCACCATGTAAGCGAGAGGGAAATAACAAAATACTCTGAGGTTCCAACAATTTTCCAGTTTCCCCTGACGCTTCCAGTTGTGCGGTAAATTGTTGGAACTGGAGATGATAAAATTAAAAAATGTCTTTAATTCGTATTATTCTTGGCTTTTGATTAATTCTGCTGCTAGTTCTGTTTTCTTGCGTTGGTAATGCATACCAGTTTTAACAAAGTGCATGCTTTTAAAAAATTTTTGAACTGGCAAGCTAAAATGATCCGTATCTTCTTTCCCACCCACCCCGAAAAAGAAGTTAATATAATTTAGAACGTAGCGTCTAAAGAATATGGTCATGACACATCTGGGATAGAGCCTGCTTATGGAGCATGCTTGATTTGACAGAATGGTAAATCAAAAGCCTCACGGGTTTTGTTTCCCCGTTTTTGTTTGGAAGCAGCTGAAAGCAGGTTCTTAACAGAACTGTGTCGTGGAAAAGAAAAATTAATACCTGCCACTTTCCGCTTTGTCACACGATACACACACATACACACACACACACAGGTACACGGGCGTGTGCACTCACTCACACACCATCCGCGCATGCACACCCACCCAGTGCTCGGGAGGACGAGAGGGAGGAAGTTAGGGCAGACACCACATCGGTGGTCTCTGGCCGGCTGGCAGCCTGGGGGGCAACTTTGGGTCGGGTATATTCTCTCAGCTCTGCCTGGTGGTCTTGGTCTCACACCTGTCCTGGGAGAGCCACCCCAGAGGTGGGGCAGGCGGGGGAGGGGTGTAAGGCATTCTTCGCTGGGAAGGAAGGGAGGGAGGGAGGGAGGAAGGAATCCATGCTTCATGCTCAGACGCGAGTCTCAGAGGGAGTCGGGCCTTTCTCTCCCCTTGGGCCTGCTCTGTCTCGCCGGGGGCGGTGGGGGAGGACGTGAAACCTGGGGGGGGAGGGAAAAGGAAGGAGGGAAGGTAATCGTGACAATGACCATCACAACCAAGGATGCTCGGAACGAATAAATGAGAACGAAAAGACGAGGTGGGCCGGTGGCACTTGACGTCAAGGAGGACAAGCGACTTTTCCCGCCTGCCCGGCACGCCCCGCACCCTAAACGGACTTCCGCCGTCGCATCAGCCTGTGGTTGTCGGTAAAGCTGTGTAACCCGGGGGAGGTGGAGCTGATGGGGGAGGGGAAGAGGCTGTTTTTCAACGTGCTTGGTGAGATCTCCTCGATCTTGTACGAGATGGAGTGGAAGTACTGGGGGGCGAGCTTGGCGCTGAAGGAGTTCTGCTGGGCGGCTGGGCGGCCCCCGTACTCCTGCGGGCGGTAGCAGGTGCAGGAGCACACGTACTGCAGGTCCGGCGCGTCCGCCTTGTAGCGGGGCCGGCCCTGCCGCGCCTCCTCGGGGATGTGGATGACCATGCTGTTGCGGTTCCCGGCCAGGGACGCCCTCTCCTCGGCGTCCCGTCGCTCGTCCTCGCTGTTCATGGTCAAGAACCTGAGGACCACCAGGTTGAGGAAGGCGCCGATGACCGTCAGCCCCACCAGGATGTACATGAAGCTGAAGGCCACGTAGAGCGGCTTCTTCTGCAGGGCGCCCTTGGTCTGCAGGGCCACGTAGTCCCCGAACCCGATGGTAGTCAACGTGATGAAACAGTAGTAATAGGCGTGGAAAAAACTCCACTCCTCGCACTGGGAGAACGCGGCCGCGCCGATGCACAGCGTCCCCATGCAGGAGAAGAAGCCCACGGTCACCATGTTCTCCATGGACACCTCCGTGTTGCGCATCCCGCAGCACCTCTTGATGCGCTTCAGCAGGTAGCGCACAAAGGTGTTCATCCGCTCGCCCAGGCTCTGGAACATGACCAGTGTCAGCGGGATGCCCAGCACCGCGTAGAACATGCAGAAGGCCTTGCCCGCGTCGGTGCCCGGGGCCGCGTGCCCATAACCTGAGGGGAGGGGTGAGAAAACAGGGAGAAGGCGTAAGGAGAGGCCCCGTGAGCTCTGGGGTGGGGTCGCACTTGGGCATCTCCATTGGGGTGGGGCTGGGACAGACAGGGAGGGAGGAGGACAAGGGCGAGCCGGGGAAGAGAGGTCGCTGGAGGCTGGGGCTGGGAAGACGGTGGAGGCCGGGAGAGGGGGGGAGAGGAACAAGGAAGAATCGGTCAAGGGTCCTTTGCAATTCAGGGGTGGGGGGGGACTTGGGGGTGGTTCATCTGGGGCCGTTCAGAGGGGTGCGGAGGGCCTTTCCCTGCTCCTCTTAGAGCAAAGCAAAGCTTGAAAATGAAAAGCCGCACACTCACTAAGGAGAAGACTGCAGAAGGAGTGAGCCCAAGGGAGAATATTACATATGCCCACCATGCAACACCAGTGCCGCTGCCTCTCTGCTGAGTCCTGGTCCTACGGTGCCTCGTTCTGACCTCCTAACAACCTTCCAAACCCGGCACGACGAGTCCAGCACCAAGGGCGGGAAAACTGAGTCAGTTACTTAATAGCAGGATAACTTGATTTCTTCAGAGCTGGGATTTGAGCCCAGAGTTTTCAGTCACCAAGAATAAGGCAGAGATGTTGACAAGAGGAGTCATTGCAGAGTGGAATATACACACCATGACAGCAAAGACTCGTATCCGCTTTGTTCACGGTTGGATCCCCGCACCCCCCTCCCCACCCAAGGTGATAGGTAGCAGGTAGAATATTGAACAAATGAATAACATTGTGCCACTGTGTGAATGGGGGCTTCTCAGGAACGAGGGAACCAAAGAATCCTTCCAGACCTCCCATGTGTAAGTGCTTCTCAAACTCTTCATGCAACTTCATCCATCCCGTGTCAGCTTTACAGAGTTGAGCTGCATTTTCCTCACATTCTGAATGACGATGGCAGTGCTTGAAGGGTGAAGGCA
The DNA here is from genome assembly GCF_018350175.1 of Felis catus. Classification (NCBI taxonomy): domain Eukaryota; kingdom Metazoa; phylum Chordata; class Mammalia; order Carnivora; family Felidae; genus Felis; species Felis catus. The sequence goes on from NC_058385.1 coordinate 79,423,398, forward strand.
CCTCCCAGGGTCATTCAGCTAGTTAGTGATCATGTGAGAGCCAGGATAGGGTCCACACAATATGGCAGAAAGAACATGAGACTCGGTAGGCTCTAGTTCAAATTCTGGAACTAATACTGTCCAGGAAAAAAACAAACAAACCAAACCCTGAATCCTGGGGCGGTATTTAGACTGAGACCTTCCAACATGTCAAATCCTGCCCCATCAAGAAAGGCTTCCCTGATGTTACCCCAAGCCATTATGGGCCCATAGCTCTTTAATCATGTGCACTATCTTGGGCACCAACCCTTCCCAACCCTGGTTTCTTCGTGTTACTATCATCCCGTGTAAGTCCCAGTCCCCACTGGGACTGGCTTTTGCAGATCTGCTGAGTCAGCACCTAGTCAGGGCCTGGTACCTCCGTAGGGACCAACCAGGCCCCCAGACCTCCACCTGCCCGTACTCCCCCCTTGGAAACAGTCTGACTACTCAAGCCCCCAGCTCTCTACCAGGGCCACATCACTTAGGGCCAGCTTGTCTGTCTCTCCCCTGGCGTGAATCTGTGCATGCCCTACCTGCCCCAAGGGCCCTAATCTTGCTAGAGCAGTGACCTCCTATGCTTGCCTCCAGGGCGCCTTCTCTTCGTCCTCTCTGGCTCTCAGTCCCACTGGGCCAGCACGGAGCTCCAACCCCTCAGAAACCCCATCGTCCTTGCACAAGAGGGAAAATGACAGGACAAAGTTGGAGTCAGGCCAGAAAGGCTAAAATGGGAAAGAGAAAGCCCCGGGGGGGAGCAACCAAGATAGTAACAGAAATCCAACCTGAAGAACAGCAAAAGCAGATTGAAAATAAATTCTCAAAGCCTCAGAGACCTTTAGGAAAAATATCAAAAGGCATCCCAGCAAGACCAAAAAAAAAAAAAAAAAAAGTGAATAGCCAAAATGGACCAAATTTGGTGAAAGACACAGATTTACAGATTCAAGAAGCCCAGTGAACTCCAAGCGGGAGAACTACAAAGAAAACCAGCCATCAGAGCCAAACTGCTAAAAACCAGAGAGAGAAGTCTTGAAGGCAGCCAGAAAGAAACAAGACATCACACGGAAAACCATCTCAATACTCCTCCTTCTAATCATAAGCAATAGGAGCCAGGAAACCATGAAAGAACATCTTTAAGGAGCTTGAAACAAACAAAAAAAGACTGGTAACTTGGAATTGTGCATCCACAGAAAACGGCATTTAAGAGTGACGTCAAGGGACACCAGGGTGGTTCCATCAGTTAAGCGTCCGACTTCGGCTCAGTTCATGATCTCACGGTTCATGAGTTCGAGCCCCACACCGGGCTGTGCACAGTCAGCACGGAGCCCTTTTCACATCCTCTGTCCCCCTCTCCCTCTGCCCCTCCCCTGCTTACTCTCTCTCAAAAATCAAATAACAAAAATAATTCTAAAGAATGAAGTCAAAGCACGTTTTAACATGAAAGAAAACTTGTTCCCAGTAGATCTGCACGGCACAATTACTAAAGGAAGCTCTTCTTCCTAGAGGGAAAGTGTACCAGATGGAGGCTTAGGTCTTCAGGAAAGAATGAGGCACATCTCAGTAAACAAGTGGGTTTATATTTATACAAAATGCAGGGGTGGGAGTCCCACTATGTCTCCATATAGCTCACCTGCGTGGCAGATACCAAAGCCAGATGGATTGTTGGACACGTAGAAAGGTGGTGATGTTAGCTGATGGCTCTGGATGCAGTCTATTTACTAGAGGAGACCAATGATGCATCTGCTGGGTCAAAAGCTGCTCATGGGGCTCCCGGGCCCCACCCACACCTGTCCGCAGTGATGGTCAGAAGCCGTTTCCTTCACGTGGCCCCGGGGAACGGCAGCCCCAAGCCCGTGGCAGGGTGGTTCGGTTCTCCGGCCATCTGTCCTGCTGCATAATGAAAGCACTTCCTCATTCTGGCGTCCCCACGGCGGATCCCGCTGCTCCATTACAGTGGTGACACACAGCAGTCAGGTGCAGGTGTCGCCGAGTGTGGGAGATGGATGCCCCCAGAGGTCAGGACCTTCAGAGGAGGAGACAGCCAGGCAGGACCTCTTCAACACCCTGCCGTCTGGCTTCCAGTTAGGTCGCCAGGAGGCCAGAAGAAGACCAGGACCTTGGTCGTGAGCCTCATCTGCCAGCAGCCTCACAGCCTCGAGCCACTCTCCACAGTCCCAGTAACGCGGACCGCACCCTGCCAGGGAGCCACGCCCTCCCTGGTGGCTTTCCCTCCGCCAGACTCACCCTTTCCAGAAGAATCTATAAACAGCCCATTAACTGACTGCTCGAACTGAGAGTGCTGCTTCCTACACAGGCCCCAACCGACACACCGCATGTATTCTCCACCGGACCCGCTTCCTGTCTCTGCTGTGACACAACACTACAACCAGGGGTACAAATAACCACGTGTGCATGTAAAGTACGCACAAGCTATCTGTGGAACACACAAGGGCAGCGTCTACGGGTACATCACACAGGACGTCCACAGCACAGACGGGAACTTTGTGACCAGGGTGAACGTGTACGCGGAACGGGACCCATAACCACCTGCATTACACCAATACCCAAAAGGCACATACGCTATACTCCTAGCACACCCGCGTTCAAGGACACGTTCTATGTGCAATATGTGTGTGTAGAGTCACTCAATGCGCAGGACGGGTACACCCTGCTCCTGTATAGGCTGCAGGGATTACATGCAAGGATTTGAAATTCAACAGCATCCACGCGATCTGAGTTACACGTATGAGAGGAAAGGAGAACATGTGCACCAGACGTTGGGAAGGCCATCGCTCCTTCCCCAGAGAACGAGGCATAAATCTCTGGGGTCTCACGGAGCCTGTGTGACAGTTCAGGCCCTGAAAGACGGGGTTTTCTGTCCATGAGTGAACGAGTGCACCCCGGCCTCCCTGGGTTGGGCGCCATATTCATTCAACGATTCATGTGTGTTCTGTCCAGACTGGTGACTGCGCACCAGGACCTGTGCTTGTCACGGGGGATCCACAGGGACTTCTCCCAAAATCTCCCAAGGGGCTCTAGCCAGCCAGCCTGGGCCCAGGGCCCTGCCCAATGCCTGGCACGATGGGTCCTGGGAAGTTGAGGGCACATGGGTGTCCAGGCCACCGAGGACCTCCAGGCTGAGCCGCCCCTGTCCTCCTTGATCATTTCCCATCCCCCAACCCCTGGTTAGGATCAGTCCTGGCAGCTCAGGAGCCACATCCCCGTCCAGGCTTTCCCACTAAGTCCCCAGGCTCCCCACGCACCCGGGCCAGTTCCCCCTCCACCTCTGGGCCCTGCAGAGGCAACATAACGTCAGAAATCCCACCGAGGACTACGCTGCCCATCCCCCCCCCCTCCCCACCGTATGAATAACCCATCCTTCTGGCAAAGCAGTGTCAAAAAATGATTGACACGGCATTCAGGAGGCATGCACGGGGCCCAGAAGAGATACCAACACCAGGTATCTGGTGCCTGCCTCTGGGCTGCAGGCCTGTGACCTCTGCAGGGTCACTCAGTTCACTAGATGGAGGTGGAAGAGGAGGCTGAAAACGGGACAGTAGACCAGCTTGCAGCCGCCCTGGAGAGACGGGGGCATCATTCCCCAGCCCTGCAGGTGACCAGCGCTGACCAACACCCAGAGCTCACGAGCCGGAGCACACACTACTGGGTGCAAACCTCCCTGTGCACAGGGGCACAGCTGCTCATGCTGTCTGTCCGCACCCAGCCGTGCCTCCCGCAGACTTTTCCATGTGTGCAGAGTCAGGGACAGACTTGCTTGTGGCCCCAGCGCTGGCCCTGACAGGCTGCTTGGGTGGCTGCTGGGTGTGGGGCCAGCCCTGGGGCCTGCTCACAAGGACAGCGCACAGTCTGAAAAGCTGCCCCCGGTGCTGCACCCCAAACACCATGCTCCCTGAGTTCCCAGGCGCTGAAGCTCCGACGAGTCACCCGTGAGTCCATCTGAGGAGGTGACCCATCCTAACCTCCCCAGCCCTTGCCGCATCCTCACCCCCAGCACCTGCTGTAGCCTTAGCCTCCCGACCACTGCCAAGGCTCTACCCCCCCCCCATCTACGGTGTTTGTGCGGTGCCATGGGGTGCCTGGGGCTGGCCAGGAAAGAGCTGAGTGGCCCTGGGTCGAGTCCAGTCCCTATGCTGTAGAGGCTCAAGGGTTCCTGGCCCAGCACAGGAGCTGACAAGGACACAGATTGGAATTGAATTCAAGGGACCTCAGTGCCATGAGGCAGCAGAGTCCTCGCCAGAGGGACCCCGGCACCTGAGACCCAGCTTAGCGCACTGGCTAAGGCGGGGCCGTTGCTTAGGGCCCAGGAAGTGGCGGGCGGGGAGGGCATGGGTTGAACTACAGCTACTGCCCTCCCCAGGCCAGGCCCGGCCCCGTGTGGGCTGCTGGAGAATCACAGAGGAAGACAGACCTGACTGCCAACTCCAGGGAGGTGAGCAGGGTCAGAATCATCTGCTCTGCCGGGTGCAAAGTTCTAGCACAAGGCCCATGCCGGAAGCAGGGGAAACACAGAGGAAGGACCCAAGTCAGACGGGGACATCAGCCTGCAGTCACTGCCTCTACGCAGCCTCCAGGGTTTTGATGGGTAAGCAGGAGTTTGCCGGGAGGAGAGGTGGCTGCAGACTGCTCAGGCTACCCACCTCCGTGGCATTCGGACCTCACTCAGTGCGTCAGGCCGTCTCGCTCTCACCAGTCAGTGTCCCTCCCCGGGCCTGGGAGCTCTCTGTCAGCAGGTGGCAGGGCCTGAGCCCATCAGGAGCGCTAAGGACAGGGCAGGGGGTGAGGGAGGGCAGGGCCAACGTGGGTGTGTGCGGTGAAGCAGGTTTGGGAGAATGGGAAGGAAGACCCGTGCCCCGTGTCCTGCCCCAGATTCTAGCACGTGAACCCCCACCCCCAGGAGAGCACCTACTTGCTAAGCCTGGAGGGGGCTGGAGGGTCGTAAGAGCCGCAAGGCTATTCGTTACGAGGCATGCGTGCAGTGACCCTGGAAAAGGCCCATGTCACCCTCCCCACGATCAGAGAGGCAAAGCAAGGCCCAGGGGCAGGCAGGTCGCCCCCCACTCCACACACCAGGCCATCACCACCCCGACTGTACTCCCCTCTCACCCACAGAGAGTCACAGCTGGGCTGCTGTGGGCCAGGCCACGGGCAGGGGGTCCTGGCCTCCCTCCCTCCCACCACCCTCTGGCCAGACTGTGAGCTCTGAGGACAGTACTGCCCACTCCTGACTCACCTCCGTGATCCCAGAGTGTGGCACGGGGGAGGCACTTGGAGTTTAGAAGGATGCATCACTGGGTAAATGATTTCTGTCCCCGGGGCCCTGCCCGGAGTCCTGGCCAATCCCGAGCCCAGCACGGCTGGGGGCAGCTTTGCCCAAGACACTGCATCATCCAGCCTGATTTCATGGCCTCTTTAATATACTTCCTGGGTCTCCTTGATCTGTCCCGGGAGAGGCTTTGCAGAGAAGACGCCTGCGTCTCCCGGCTGCAGCTGGCTAACAAATAAAATGAATAGGCGCCAGCTTTCTGGAGGGGAAAGATGCAGGGAAGAGGGTAATAACACTCATCATTTCTGTTGGGTCTGGGGCTCCCTGAAGAACCAGCTGTGGCTAGAAGGCAGCCCTCCCTTCCAAGACGCCTTGTGCTCCTCGCTGGCTCCTACTAGACTTTCCAGAAGTTGACAGTCACGAGACACAAGAAGTTTCCCAGACCTGGCCCCTGTTCCGGGCAGTGATTCATTAAAGGTGCCGTGAGGGTCCGGCAGGCTCTCCCCACTGTGAAAAGTAAGTAAGGCAGCCAGACAGTGTGGGTCACAGAGCTGCCTTGCTCCTGGCATGCTGGTGCTCAAGAACTCTTTGTGGCTCCCCTTAGCTCCCTGGAAATCTAGGCCCATCAACAGCTGGCCTAAATGACTTCCTCAGGCTTGCACGGCACCGAACAGTTTGCAAAACTTCCTGCTGGGGACTGCCCCTCCCTGAAGCCTGCCCTTATCCCTTGGCCAGAATTCCACTCCAGGACACGGCAATGGACGAGACTGGCCCCCGGCATGGGGCCAATTCAGGTTGGAGCCCCGACTCTGGATGGTCACCCTCCCTCCCCAGGCACCCTCACTCTCTTCTGTCAAGTTCAGGGGGGCTGGGCTGCTCCCTGAGCCATCACAGGCAGGTGCTGGGTGAGGGTGGTGGGGGCTGTCAGCTCCAGCCCACAGCTGCCCGGGTTGGGGACAGACTGCCCCACACAGGGAGGGAGATGGCTACACGGGCCTTGGGTAGTGGGAAACTTGCTACCGGAAGAGAATGAAATGTTTATAAAGGACATACAAGGTTTTTGTGCCGATAGGAATTAAAATAGGCACACACTGCATTAAAGAATGACTCAGGGAGGTGCCAGGGAGGGGGGCCGCCCTCAGCCCCCTGTGCTTCCTGGCTGGCTCCCCTACCTCTGTGTGCAACACGCATCTCACTCCTGCACCCTCCCACGAAGCTGGCCTTGCTCAAGCCCCCAGTGAGTGCCGCATGACTATTAAGACCCAGGTGTCTGCTGACACCAAAAAGGAAAATGACTCATGGGCGACCAGGGGGTGGAGAGTGGGCAGGACGGGTTCTCAGGAGGTTCCTGGGTAGGATCAGCAGGTCCCAAAGTCTGCCACTCACTGACCATGACCTTGGGAAAGCCACCTAGAGCCTCGAAGCCTGAGCTTTCTCTCTGTAACGGGGGAATGTGGAGGGAAGCAGTCCATGCGGTTACACGGCACCTTACAGTTCACAAAGGTGAGCTCTGAGGACAGTTCTGCCCACTCCTGACTCACCTCTGTGATCCCAGAGTGTGGCACGGGGGAGGCACTTGGAGTTTAGAAGGATGCATCACTGTGTAAGTGAGTTCTGTCTCCGGGACCCTGCCTGTCCACAAAGCTTGTCCACATCCATTCTTCCATCCGAGAGGGACGTCCTTCCTGCAGCTTCCCCAAGTCGGCTCTGCCTTCCTGCAACGTAACAGAGCTGGGTACCAGCGCCTGGGCTGGGCTCATGTGCAGGTCTCCGTTCAACCCCTGAGAGGGTCCGGTGCTTCTTGTGGGCTCTGATTGGGTGGCTAGCCAAGCCCCCAGAACCAATGAGCCTTTGGCTCTTTCCCGCCAGACTAGTAGGGTGCCAGAGCGTGATGTCCGGAGCCGCTGAAGTAATTTTGGCACCATGAGGATGGGTGCAACCACAGAGGAGAAATCCCTGACCGGAGAGACCGGGCGGATCATTGCACCCCTGTGTCTGAGCCCAGCTCACAGAGGGTCCAGCCTGTTCCCCAATAAGTCTTTTGGCTTCAGCCGGTGTTTTGATTGCAATTGGTTAACACTCCACATGCTCTACTGCTTAGCATGACTAAAAATAACGAGCAACAGTTTTGTATGGACAACGCAGTCCTCTGTAGGTCACTCTCCCCGCACCTGACACGCCTTCTCCCACAAGCGCCTCAGATCCGTCCGAGGGCAGACGAGCGGGGGAGGCGAGGCAAGCCGGCAGGCGGCCAGTGGCACAGCCCAGTCCCCAGAAGGAGCAGCTTCTCCAGGGCCCGGCCACAGGGCGCAGGCCAGGGCGGCCCAACTTCCTGATTTTTAAAGAGAAGCTGGAAATACAGATTTTGTAAATGTAGAATCCAACTGGTGTCTAATTAAACATTTTAATGGCACAGGCCAAACAAAATGAGACAAAACAGACCATCTGTTTGTCTAAAACAAGAGGTCGTGATGCTCCAGAAATGGGGGGAAAGGAGGTGAGAAGGGCAGGACGGAAGGCTGGAAAGCGGAGGTGGGGGAACAGGCGGAACGAGAGGTCAGTGAGCCCGCCACTCGTCACTCCCTGCCACCAACCCTCCACGGTCGCGAGCCCAGGGGACAGCAATCACCAGCCAGTCCGTCTCACAGATGCACAAACCCGAGGCAGCAACAGGTGCCATCGCCCATGGAAGCTCCTCCCCAAGTGGGCTGAGGCCAGCCCTGCCTCCTGCCACGCAGATGGGAAAGCCACACCCAGGCGGGCACAGTCCTCCTGGGTAGACCGAAGCCCCTCCCACAATCCCCATGGGGAGCTCCACCCCCACAGAATGCACGAACCCATCTCACAGATGAGAACACTGAGGCTCTTTGCCCAGAGCCCTCGGATTCCAAGTCCCCAGCCCTTCGCCCTTCTTGGAGCCAGGAGGAGGCCCCAGTGATTTGCTGATTCACAGGTTTGGCACTCTGTGTTCTCTGGAGGAAAATCTGGCAGATTTGGTCTTATTTAATGAGAGAACATCTCCCTCAGATACTTTTAAGATTATTATTAATTTCCCAAATAGTTCCCTTTTGGTTTCCCTTCATTTTATGTCTTAGGGGGAAAAGGGGACCTGAAAATTTATTTTTGGAAACTATACAAGCTTAGGGGCGCCTGAGTGGCTCAGTCGGTAAAGCGTCCGACTTCCGCTCAGGTCATGATCTTGCGGTTTGTGAATTTGAGCCCCGCGTCGGGCTCTGTGCTGACAGCTCAGAGCCTGGAGCCTGCTTCAGATTCTGTGTCTCCTTCTCTCTTTGCCCCTCTCCCCCTCTCCCCCTCATGCTCTGTCAAATCAAAAGCATTAAAAAAAAAAAAAACTTTTAAAATGTAAAAACAAAACACTGTCTAAGCTTATAAAAGGCATGAATCTCTGACCAGAGCGCCTGACCGGCCTCTCTGCTCTTCTGTCCTGTGCGAGGGCGGGCAGGCTGGATGCGGGGTGCTGGGTGTGGGCACAGCCCGTGCTGGCCACAGGGAGCCTCCACACTTGGCATGTTGGCCTGGCGCCCACTCCCACAGCTCTGCCAAACGGACATCCTATCTTCTCGTCGGTCTGCGGGCATCCCTCAGGAGGGAGCGCCTCTCAGCGCGCAGACTCACAGGAAGCCTGGCCCAGACCCCAGCTGCACCTCCACCCCTGTTTCCTTCACCTTGGGAGGGTCCAGTGTGGGTCAAGTAACAGGTTATTATCCCAAATGATGAACGAAAAGCAGCCCGGACGGCCACACGCACGTCTCCGTCAGTCCCCAAAACAACCGTGCAAGGTGGGCATCAGGGAACTCTTGGGGGCACAGGTGCATCCAGGGGGGCCCTGCTGGAGGCGGTGTGCCCACCCAGGAGTCCGCAGGAAGGCAAGAGGCAGGCCTTACAGCTTTCTCCACTCTCGGCGCCCACCCAGATAACAAAGAAATGCATTCTTTACACGTTATTTTTAGCACTTCTACTGTAGGTGTCTACACCCAAAGACTCGAAAATAAGTCTTTAGACACTCGTACGCCCATGTTCACAGCAGCCAAAAGGGAGAGACCACCCCAATGTTCCCCCGTGGATGAATGGACAAGCAAACTGTGGTCTACCCCCACGAGGGAATATTACTCGGTCTTGAAGAGGAAGGATATTCTGACACATGGTAGAATGTGGATGAGCCTTGAAATATCACGCCAAGTGAAAGATGCGAGGCACCGAGCCCATACTGTAGGACTCCACTTCCACGAGGGGCCCAGAACAGGCAAATCCACGAGGCAGGAAGCAGGTGAGCGGTCGACCGAGGCTGGGGGAGGGAAGAATACGGGGTGGTTGCCTGCTGGGCCCGGGGTTTTCTCCTGGGGCGATAAAAATGTCCCGGAACTAGACAGGGGTGGTGATCACACGGGATTACGAATGGACCAGATGCCACTGAATTGTACACGTTAAAATGTGAATTTCATGTTGCGTGAATTTAACTTCAACAGAAAGAGTAAAGAAGCTATTTATTTTTAAAGCAAAACTCTCCCCCTTTTCTCCCTGAGGCTGAGGGAGGAAGCAGTGGCGGAGGCCTGGGGGTCGGTGGGGTTCTGGGAGGAGAGGCTGAGCTGGCCTGGGCACAGGGCCCCCGGCAGACTGAGCGCACCCAGGAGAAGCCTGGACCCTGGGCAGCACCGCCCTCCCTGCCGGCCTCCTGGGGGTGCAGGGGCGACGCAGCCTTCACACCTGCCCTCCACCCCCAAGCCTGCATCACGGTCCTGTGGGCTCCCTTAACCAACCCCCAATCGGGCCTCTGGACGCAGCTGACAGGCATCCGTCCTGAACCAGCCACGGGCCACCTCCTCCAACACAAGGCCCCCCTGGCAGGCAGCTCTGACAGTACAGCCTGGCGGGCAGAGTCGGAGCAAAGGACCTGGACCAGGGTCGGAGGCCCAGGCCGTGGGGCAGGCAGTGGCCCAGCCCGCTCCCTGCTGCCATGAGATACATGGCCATACACCGGCCTTGCTTTGCCGGGCTGCCCGGCTCTGATGAGGCATCCACGGGGGGGGAGGGGTGGTGGGGAGGGCAGCTCTGACACCTGGGGCAGGGCGAGGTCAAGGTCAGCCCCGCCCACTCGAATACCCTAAGCCGGAAGCACAGAAGCCGGGACTACAGGGCTAGGGCTGGGAGAGGCTAGTGCCGACCACCCACCAGGCAAGCTTGTTCCTGCAGGGGCGCCCCCTCCAGGGGACAGGGAAGCGCGCGTGGGGCGGGGACTGGCGAAGCCGTGTCCCCATCCTCCTGGTCGGTCGGGCCCTCCCCGGCCGCTCAGCGACCAAAGAAGCTCGGGCGCCCTCTGGCGGGCACTCGGCGGCCGCAGAGCCGCCAGCCCGGCCCGCAGCCCACGTTTCCCTGGGCGGCATCAGAGCCCGTTCTCCTCCTCCTCAGTGATCCTTGTCATGCGCGGAGTCTCTTCCCAGAAGTTCCCATCAGTCAGCGGCAGCGCTGACGACACAGAGGAACGATCGTAATAACGCGGCGCTAATGACCGCAACCACCTATACCCAGGGCGCGGGCTGGGCCAGGAACTGAGCTAAATGGTTTAAAGACTCCCTCACTCTGGGGGGAGGGGACACCCTCTGCAGGTGCGTGCTGTCACCTCCACAGCGTGGAAACGTGCCTTGCCCCCACCTGGGCTCCCACGCAGGCCCCTGAAACCAGGCACGACCACGACCCCCCTGTGGGCGTGGTGACGCCCACCCCTTCCAGAACGTGCCAGAAGCCCGTGGTTCCCTTCCTGCCCTCCTGCGTCCCTTCCTAGTAACAAAAAAAAAGAAAAAGCTCCTCACTCTCCTTCTCTCCTTTCCTCCTCCCCCACAGTACAAAATCCCACCAAAAAGAAACCAGAAGAAAATGTGGTAAAAACAAACCCATATTTGAAAACTTAAGTTCGGGGGCTGCTTGGGTGGCTCATTCAGTTAAGGGACCGACTTCGGCTCAGGTCATGATCTCGCGGTCTGTGAGTTCGAGTCCCACGTCGGGCTCTGTGCTGACAGCTCAGAGCCTGGAGCCTGCTTCGGATTCTGTGTCTCCCTCTCTCTCTCTCTGCTCCTCCCCACCCCCACCCCCATGTGCGCGCGCGCTCTCTCTAATAGACATGTAAAAAACTTTTTTTACGAAGATCATAGGAATAAGAATATAAAATTTGGCTGACTTTTGAAAGTCAATGGTAGAATAAGAAAATGTAAAGTCAAGCAAGGCCTAACGCCCTTTAATAACTGGTACATTTTTTAAAAAGAGAAACCAAGTCAAAAGTATTAAAACTCATGCTGTCTGATGTGGAGACTGTCTTTCGGGGCTAATTCACCCTGGAGTGTACGGGAGGAAGGAAGTGAGAATTCATACCAGAAAGACCAATAGGGCAGAACATGCAGAGCCTTGAATGCCAAATTACTCTTGGCTCTAAGAACCAGCCAAACTAGGCAGGTGGCCATGGCCCCAGGGGCCGGCAGATTCCACCGCTCTGTTCAGATGCTCCCTGCCCTCTCAAAGGACCCTGTGCAAATGCCACCTTCTCTAGGAAGGCTCTCTCCTCCTTCCTCTGAATCCCCAAAAGAGCCCGGGCACATGTAGATCTAAGTGGCACGGAGTTATGGGGCCTGATGGCAAGGTCCTCATCCCTCATCTGTGACATGGGCATGACCCGTGGGGCCAACAAGACCTGGGGAGCAAAGACAAGGGCGCACATTCCGAGTTGAAAATGGTAAACTACAAACACCCGTGCCTCTCAGATACCCAACGCGCCGAAATGAAGGTAAAAAGCGTTGCGTTTGGGGCTTCTGAGGCGTTGCTTCCTAAACTTTGGTGCTCACGGGGACTGGACAGCCTGGGATCTTATTATAGTGCAGGTCCTGAGTCAGGCAGGCTGGGAGCCCAGGACTCTGTATTTCTACCTAGGCCCCTGGGGACCCGCTGCTCCGTGGAGCTCCCGCCGTGCCGGTCGGACCCAAAGAGAAGCCAGGTCACATCAGAGCCGTAGGGGGGCCAGTGCCCCTAGAGATGGTACCAGGCGTGGTTCTAAGCACATCTGAGCTGGCGGAATTGAACTCGTTTCCTGCTCACACGCAGCAGCTGCAAGAGACGGATGGCAGCACGCTCCCTTCCGGGGCCTCAAGCGTTGGAAGATGCTCATTTTGTCTAGAAGCAAGAGGAAAGGGCGGTGTCGAGCCCGCTGGTGCCCACCCACATGCGTGACCTCCTCTTGCTCGTGCGCACACAGCTGGCCCACACCGTCCCTTGCGAGCAGACACGGCGTATGACTCAGTGACAGCAGCGGGGTTCCGGCCTGGCCCATAAACACCGGCCTCACAGTTCTCTCGCTCTCTCCTCTCCTTCTCTGAGTGTGTCTGTCCCCTTCCCTCTCTGTCCCCCTCTCCCTCCCTCTCCCTCCCTCTCCCTCCCTCTCCCCGAAGATTGCAGAAGACTCAGGATCTCGGGAGGACAGAGCCTCTGGCTGTCAGGAGCCGGGGTTCCTGAACAACCACACAGAACACAGCCCTGCTGACCCAAGAGGACAAGTCACTTGTACTGTGCCATGCCCCTGAGACTCAGGCCACACCTGCAGTGACACGTCCTAGAGATGGCGGTCTACCAGCTGAGAGGCCAGACCCCAGCGGCAAACACGTACAGACGGACATGGCCCAGCAGGCCCGAGGAGAACCCACACTTGCATGTGGACACAGACCCCACAAAGCCCTGCTCCAGCCCGTCCTCACACCTGCCATGCGGTCAGCACTGGGACAGTCCCGTCCATTTCACACGGGAGGAAACAGGATCTCAGGTCCTGTGCATGTGCACACACAGACACACGCAGGCCCGTGCACACGCAGGGACGTGTGCAGGCACAGGAACATGTGCACACCCAGGTGCACACACACACAGGCCCACGCAGACTCACACACGCGCGACCCCTGTGGCCCTGGATGCTCTTGGAGAGTCATGAAAAAGGAGCAGGAAAAACTGAAGAATCTTAGCCCCACTCCCCCCACTCCCCCCACTCCCCCCACTCTCCCCACTCCCTAACTTTCAGTGGCAAACACGCATTAAACGTGAGCGCTGATAAAAAGCACAGAACGATGCTCAGCTCATAGCCTTGCTGTGCTCGGTTTCCTTGTTGGCAAATCGAGAATACCACTGCCGCCAGCCTCTTGAAGTTGTAAGGATTAATTCAGCCGAGTCACTTGCCCGAGGACATACGACCCTACGTAGACAACCCTCAGTTGCCACAAAACCACCCTGTGTCAAGACCGTGTGAAAAGGCCGCCTCCGGCACCTGCGGGAGAACATACGCGCACACGCAGACACACATGGCCCAGACCCACCCTCACAGAACAGTAACCCCAGGTCTCCCAGTCTCAAGGCAGAGTGGAAAAACCCACACGTAGAGGCAGACCAGCTCGGCCTGACTCCTGTTCACCTGCACAACTTCAGGAACAGGCTTCGGCACCTTGCGCCTGGTCTGTTCTGGAGATCAAGTACACACAGCACCTTCCCCCGAGGCTTGCTGGGAGTTCAAGATAACAGATACGAGTACCAGGCCTGTGCCTCCCTAATGTCAGGGGCCTCTCCCTGGACCCTCTGGTCTTGGCTTCTGCCTTTCAGTTTCCAAGATAGCGGGTAAACGTTGTCCAGGAGTTTGTCACAGGTGCGCACGATTCCTATTTCTTCTGCCTTATGCCTCAGGACCTTTGCACATGCAGAGCTGCCGGCCTTGAACACCCCCTCCTCTGCTCGACACCCCGGCCTGCAGGCTCACTCCCTTTTCCCTCAGCCTTGGGCTGGGACAGCTCAGCGGTGGGGAGCCAGGGTGCTGAGTCAAAGCACTCCTGCTTCTGGCTCCCTCAGGCTGGTGGTCCCAAGTTCAAATGGCTTTGGGACCATGTAAGCACCATCTGCAGGGGAACAGGACTTGTCTGAGAGGTCAGAGGGAAGTGGAGACCCCGATGAAGGAGACAACCACCAGGGAGCTCCAGACGGCTACTGCTTTAAGGGAGGGAGGCCCAGGAAGGGGGGGCCCGATGCTCCCCTTCTCTGAAAGGCAGGCCTCCAGATGCATCTGTGGACGGAGTGCAGACCACGCGTTCGCAAAGCCCCTCCCTTATTGCTACGTCCTCCTCATCTGCCCAGCAGGATGCATTTGTGTCTGTGTGCCAGTGACCCGCCACTGCCCCCCTGTGGCCCTCACTCCCTGCGGGGCCCATGGGACGTGGGCAGCAAGCCCACCAAATCACTGGCCATCTCTTGAGATTTCCCACACCCTCCTGCCCCCTGGAAAGGGCCCTTCACAGAAGCCACTTGGGTTATCTGCACTGTGGCAGGGGGTGGGGGGGGCATCTGTCCTCCCCAGACCAGCAGGAGCACCTCAAGGGCAAGCTCTGACCCCAACTCTTTCTGAAGTCCTGGGGCCCTGCCGGGCACACAGGGAGCGGGTGCTTGCCAAACAGCTGGGTAAGGAAGGTCTGCTGTGGTGTCTCTCCACCTGGTCTCCTTACACACGGGATGGAAACTTCGAGTAAACCGCACCCTTGAATGAAGGGGGTGGTAAGTAGTTTATAAAGAAATCAGTTCACTGGGCCTGCCCTGGACTCCTCAGTGGGGGGACCCCCTCCTGGTGTGTGGGGCACTTGCGTTTTGCCAGAAACTTTCGGGGGCTTTGTTGAAGAGGTGTCGCCCTGGGGGTGGGGAGAAGCCACCTAGACAGACACCTCGAGGTGCCTGGGTGGCTCAGTCGGTTAAGCGTCCAACTTAGGTCATGATCGTGTGGTTTGTGGGTTCGAGTCCCAAGTCAGGCTCTGTGCTGACAGCTCAGAGCCTGGAGCCTGCTTCAGATTCTGTGTCTCCCTCTCTCTCTGCCCCTCCCCCACTCATGCTCTGTCTCCCTCTCTCTCTCTCAAAAATAAATTTAAAAAAATGTAGAAAACAAAACCATTAAGAGCATAAGGATGTCGGCCATGTGCTGGGCACTGTCCTAAACACCAAAGTGCTGTACCCATATTTTAAACACGGACTCTGAGGCTCAGGGGTTAGTAAGCACAAGGTCACTGTCAACCTGGCAAAGCAGGGATTCAAATCCAGACCCCTGCCTGCCCCACAGCCCTGTCCCCTGGGCCACCTTGCTGCCAGGGTGGCCTCAGCTTGTCCACAGAGCAATGCTCACTGTCCCAGAGGAGGGTGGGAGGGGCGTGGGTGCAGGGCGGGGAAGGAGGCCGGGGCAGGAACGAGGGAAGGCCACAGAGAGGCAAGCGGAAAGTGTCGATGTGGACAAGAGGCAGGCTGAGGGCCCCGACGTCGGGGGGGGGGGGGGTGCGCCTGCTGTCACACGAACAGACTGTCACCGTCCAGGCTGGGGGCACCTCCTTCCTTCCTATCTCGGGGGATGAAATGGCCGTGTCGTTCGTTTCGGCATTCCCAGTGCCTGGCACGTGTGGGCACTTTATCTAGTGCACTCACTCGCCAGGTGACTACTGGGCACCTAGCACGGGTCAGGCATCGTGCCAGGCACTGGGGAGCAGTGACAGCGATGGCCATGGTGCTGCTGACCGCAGCACAGTGATGGGCAGGAGGGCGCTCTGTGCGGGGCCCTCTTCTCCAAGCTCTAGCCGCCGGGGACAGTCGGCACAACGCTCACAAGGATGCCACACGGCGTGTGAGGGAAGAACTCTCGGGTGGGCCGCTAATAAGCCCATTCCACAGGCAAAGAAGTGAGGCACAGGGAAGCTGTGCCCACTCAGGGTCTCACCTGCCCAGCCCCCCGCCCAGGCCCTGCCTGTAAATGGGAACCTGGCCCCGCGCTCGGGTTCTGGAGCGGCCCGCCCACCTGCCCTGCGGGGAAGGACCAGCCGCACACCTCCATCCCTGTCTGCAGGAGGCGTCTATAAACACAAGCTGGCCTCGACTCATCTCTCCGGAGCCATGGAGCCCTTTTACTCAAAGCGGCTGCCCAGCTGTCTGTGGGTGAGGGACGGCCCCGGACCGTGAGAATGGCCCTGCACCTGTCTTGTTAGCGGCCTGGTGTCTGGGAGGCGTGGGGCGGGGAGGGACACAGCCTCAGCCAAGGAGCCCGGACCGCGGGGGCCACCCCAGCCCGGGGTGCCATGAGCTCTCTTGCCAGGACCAGGCCTGGCCCCGGCTCAGCCCCCCCATCCCCCCGGGGGGAAAACGAGGACAAGTTCAGCTTCTGTGGCTGCCACGGAGGGGGCCCCTCCGAGAGCCCAGATGCTGGCCGCGGGGGCCGTGCTGGGGAAGGCGGCCTTCACGGGACGGGTCTGGGAAGAGCGCTGGGCTCAGGTCACAGTCTCCCTCTCTGGGGCTCCGTTTCCCGTGTCCCTTGGGGGTGAGCTTGGCCCTGCTGCCTGGGGTGGCTGTGAGGGCTCAAAGGAGCGACCCTGCGGAGCGCTCAAACTCTGACGGGGTGCCAGGCACACAGCAGGTGCCGTGTCGACGCTAGAGAGAGCACAAGGCAGCCTTCTGTTCCGAGCTTCCTCCTCAGGGCACCGCGGCTGTGATGTCACAGACGTGAAGCACACAGTGGGCCCTCCACAAATGTCAGTGGGAACTGAATCCCGTCTGCCATCCCCCTCGTTCCCACAGTCAAAAGCTGTCCCCAGAACACAGTCTTAGACCAGGACGACCTGCTGGAAGGGCCGGGTCAGCCTTGCGGCAGGAAAGCCGTCCCCGCCGTGAGGACAGGGCCGACGTCCAGGCAGCCCTGCACCGGCCGGTCCTCGTGCCGGCCGCTGGCCGAGCCTGGTGTCCTCATCTGTCACAGGGCCCGCAGCCCCTCCCCAGCCCAGTGAGGTGGGCGTTGTGTGGGACCCATGCAGCCCAGGCCCGAGCACAAGGACATCCCCACAGTGGTCACCTTTCCTCCCAAGCCAGCCCTGGGCCACCCCCACATCTTTCTGCCAAATCCCACATCACGTCCTGCCGAGGGGCCAACCACCCTCAAAGTGTGGCCACAAAACGTCCCTGGGAAGCCACAGGGTGCTGGTCAACATGCAGGTTCCCGACCCTGACCCTGACCCATAGAACCAGGACCCTGGGCACAGGCCCGGCATCAGCATGGCAGAACCACCCAAACAAGTCGAGGAGCCACAGCCCCCACATGCGGGGCTCTGGGCTTGGCGCCCACTCCGGGGCCTGCTCTGAGGCAGGAGACGGGATGGGTCTCCGGGCCTGTGCAGTTTGTGCGGACGTCCACAGGGTCCCCAGGGGCAAAAGCCCATGGGGTCCCCAGAGGCAAATACCCACCGATAAAGCTTCCTTCCAGCCCCGCAGGGAGAAAATCATGCCTGACCACAGCATCGCCCCTGATACCCTTCCTGAAAAAAGCCAAGGGTGACAGTCGTTTGGGTGGACTGGCTCCAGAACATGTCACCGCCAGTTCCCATCACTGCCCAGCGCTGGGCACCACCAGCAAGGGAGCAGGCTGGCAGCTCCAGGGGGCTGCTTTGTGATCCGATTACCCTTCCCCACTGTTTGAGGAGACCCGGGTCCTGGCACCAGCCCCTCCCTGCCTCAGCTCTGTGATCTTGGGCAAGTCACATAACCTTGCAGAGATCAAAACCTGAAACGCAAAACAAGAAATGGAAAAATCCCCACAGATCTAATCCTTCTTAATTTATCTCCTAGACTCCCAGCTACTTTATTTCCTACTTCTTAGATTTTTTTCCATTTTGTAATTTGCTAATTGTAGGAATAATGCTCGCTGCAAAGTGTCATGAAAAGTCTTTTTAAAAGGCTACGGAAGCAGGAGAGCATTACCCACAGACCGACCAGTTCAAGAGGCAGTCTCGTGAGCGTTTTCTCATATCTTCCAAATCCTCCTGCCGAACACACCTTCCAGGACTGAGAGCAAACTCTAGAGAAGCAGTTATGTGGCCTTCTTGTAAGAAAATGTTTGTGTCATTATATTACCGGTAAAAATTCTTCACAAACATCATTTTTAATTCTTCGTAAGCTTCAAGCGGACGCACCATAATTTCTTCACCTAAATAAGCTAAATAGGGAATCCGAGGGGCTCTAATTTGTCTCCATCGCTAACAACCATTTGTGTTTTGGCCAAAAGCACACCATTTCCGGCCTTTGGGATTTTATTCTTACCACGTAAAAAGACCAGACACCAATGAAATGCCAGAACGCGGGATGAGCACTGCACAAAATTAAAAAATAGAGATGCTTCATCGTCTCCTTTCCTGAGGGAAGGGTCTAAAGAGAACCTTCTTCTCATAGCACCCCCCAACTGCTAGGGATGATTGCTCCCGTTTTCCTAGAAGAAGCATGTTCAGAGAGGTCAAGTCCCGGCTTCTGCTGATGAACCCAATCCTTAACGTGCTTTCTGAGGTCACAGAACCTCACTGATGGCCAGACAACTTCCAGAGTGGCAGAGTAAGGACTGTGAAAGATCCGCTCCTCTAAAACCATGAGAACACTCCCAAAAGTATCTAAATCAACTTTTTTGAGGGGCGCCCAGGGGGCTCAGTCCGTTAAGCGTCCGACTTCAGCTCAGGCCATCATCTCACAGTTCATGAGTTCGAGCCCCGCGTCGGGCTCTGTGCTGACAGCTCAGAGCCTGGAGCCTGCTTCGGATTCTGTGTCTCCTGGTCTCTCTCTGCCCCTCCCCTGCTCACACTCTGTCTCCCTCTCTCTCAAAAATAAATAAGCATTAAAAAAAATATTTTTAAATCCACTCTTTTGAAACCTGGAAGTTAACTGCAGGCTTGCAATAATCCAAGAAGTGTTTATCCAAGAAAAATAACTACATTTCAGAAAAAAAGCAAAGCTTTACGGTGTTCCAACTTACCTACCGTCTTCCCACCTCCCTGTTCCCAGCTCCGAAATGGCCTTGAAAACCAACAGCCCAGCAATCATGATCTCTATGAAAAACAGCATCCACCAGCCACAGGAAGGGGGCAGAGCAAGTCTGGAGCACCCCCTCCCCAAAACCTCACCCGGACAGAAATGCCATTATTTGGCCCGTCTGGCGGCTCCCTGCAAAGTTCCATTCCCATGGTTTGTCTTTATGTGATCTGACTCAGAGCCTGCTCAGTGATAAACCATATCGCCAGGACATTTGTTGAAAACAATCACAGGCCATTTTTTTAACATTACAGTTGCCTGAATGGGGATTACTAGTTGGAGCTCACAAGAGGGTGACCTTAAAACTAGAAAAGAAAAACTGGAGAATGGGAGACTTTGAGACACTCCAATACACCCATGGGAACCGAAAAGGCCACACATGCACACAGGGCTGTGCACGTTACCGGGAAACCCTTGAGGTGGTCCCCATCCCTCACTTCCGGCTGACCTTGAGGCCCCGCACAAGCAGGAAGCAAAGGCTAAGATAGCTGTAAATGTCCTGCCAGAGCACTGCGTACCCCCCCCCCCCCGCCCCCACACACACACATAGCTTCTCTTGGAGAAGACTGGGGGACCTGCTGGCTTAAGGCCTTTAAGGAAACCTCTGTCCAATGATTAGCTGACCACGAAGCAAACCAAGGAGAGATTTTGCGGCCACATGTGACAAAGATTACAGATGTTACAGGATTCATCCAGCAAAACACAAACAGCAACAACACTGAACCCTGCGAAGGAGGGAGAATTGATTCCCAGAGTTGCCATATTGTATCATTTTAAATAGTTACTTTTGAACAGAAAATTCTAAGGCACACAAAGACCTAGGAAAGGACGGCCCAGCCACAGGAATAACACACAGTTGGTAGCAAATGTCCCTGAGGAATCCAGAGATTAGTAGAGATGCATCAGCTGTTACAAATATGTTCAAAGAATAAAAGAAACCACATCTAAAGACTTATAGGAAAGTAGGAGAATGGGGTCTCACTAAACAGTAACAATTGAATAAAGCAATAATAATAAAGCAGCGTTGAAGGGCTCAGAACATATACAGATGTAATTTGTATGATAATAACAGAGCAGAGAAGAGAGAGGAACGGAGTTTTGCGGCATTCTGCATACTATAGAAATTAAGTTGGTATTAATCCAAACTACACTTTAAAAAGTTAAGATGTTAATTATAACCCCCAGGGCAAGTACTAAGAAAATAATTCAGGAAACATAGTAAAACAAACAACAAAGGAATCCAAATTGTATACTAGAAAATATCTACTTAAAAACAAAATGCAATAACAGAGGAATCAAGGCACGCACACACAAAGATATACAGAAAACAAACAGCAAAACAGCAGACTTAAATCCTACCTTATCAGTAACTGAATATAAATTGACCGCATACTACTATCAACAGGAAAAAAACTGGCAGTATGGACAAAACATGATCCAGCCACACGCTGTCTATGAAAGACACACTTCAGATTCAACGACACAACCAGGTTTGACTTAAAAGGACAGAAAAATCACGCAAACCACCCAAAAGAGCCACAGCGTCTATACTGCCATCAGACAGAACAGACTCTAAGACAAAATTTTTTACTCGAGCCAAAAAGGGAGATTTTACGATAGTCAAAGCTCAATCTGTCAGCAAGGCACCACCATTATTCACACACCTAACGGCAGAGCCCCAAATACGTGAAACAGAACGTCACTGCTGTAACCGCTGGTTAGATTTTTCTCCGTCACCGCCTTCAACCACGCCCTGTCAACCGTCCCATCGCCCATTCAGGACACCTGGGGAAGAGTCCATAACTTCCCCGCCCCTTTCAGTTATTCAAACCCCAAGCTAGTCTAAGCGTCCTCTCAGACTCCATCTGAATCTCGTCTCCTCCTCTACGCCCAGTGTGGACCGTAGCTGGGATGCAGACGGGGACAGGAAGGAACGCAAGGGGACCCTGGTCTGGCCGGGACACCTCCTGCCCCTTCCCTCACAGGCCCGCCTGTGTGACCCCAGGGACAGACCGCAGGAAAGAGCGGAGTCCTCTCCCCGTCTGCCTCCTGCTCCCTCTGCCCTGCGGTGGCCGAGGACTGGCACTGCTGTGGGCACAAGCCTTGGTTCCCAGGTGCTTTCATGCCCCCGTGCCAGCGTGAGAAGGAAGAGCCCCCCCCACCCCCCTGTTGCCACTGGGGTCCCCTCACCTCAGGTGGTGGCTGCTGTCCCTCCCCAGAGTTAGGCTGGACCCAAGAGGGCCTCTCTCTCCCCAGGGCAGGGACCCCCAGCAGGAATTCCTGTGCTGGAAGTGGTGACCGCCCCTTGCACCTGGGTAGGCCACAATCAGAGACACCCCCCCCCCCCCGCCTGGGTCTCCAACATCAGCTTCCAGCTGGTCCCTAAGTCTCATGCCTTCCACCATCCATCCGCGTCCCACAGCCCACCCCCCCATAGCCACTGCCAGGCCTCAGCGCCCTCACCCCCTGCCGGAACCTGCTGAGGGGCTCCTGCCCCGAGCCCCCTGCCATGGCCCCGCTGCCTCTGACATCTTCTGGGCATTCGCTGCCAGGTGGATTTTACCAGATGTATTCTGCAGGCCACAGAGCCATTCGGTGTGTGATCCGAATTAAATAAACGGGAGGGGCACGGAGACGATGCAACCCGAGCTTTGGAGCCTGGGAGCTGTGCCACCTTAGGAAAGTTGCTTCCCCTCTCTGAGCTCCACTTTTCCCATATAGAAAATATCAGCTGCTGGGGCGCCTGGGGGGCTCAGTCGGTTGAGCGTCTGACTCTTGGTTTCGGCTCAGGTCGTGATCTCGTGGTGTGTGAGATCGAGCCCGGCGTTGGGCTCTGTGCTGACGGTGTGGAGCCTGCTTGGGATTCTCCCTCCCTCTCTCTCTCTCTCTCTTTATGCCCCTCCCCTGCTCTCTCTCAAAATAAAGTTCAAAAAAAAAATATTAGCTGCTAACGTTCACTCTCTGCCAAGTGATTCCACGCGGATAAGCCCACTAATTCTCCCGACCACGGCAGTCACTGCAGGAGGGGCTCTGGAGGCTCAGAGAAGGTGAACAGCCTTATCGAAGGCCAGGCCTCCAGCAAGTGGTGATGCCAGGGCCTGACTGCACACTGGCGTATCACGGGTGACCCGCAAATGCCAGCGCTCTCCCCTTCTCTGCCCACAAGCGCCAGCGGACCCTGAGACACACACGGTAAGTCAGTGCCCCGAGCTGAGCAAGTGGGTGAAGGGTGAGAACCAAATCACAAAGCCCTTTGCCCTGCACTGGCCGGTGGGTCTGTCTCCATGGCTCTGGGGGTCTGGAATCCGGGCCCGGTCACGGGGCTTGTTTTAGCCAAAGGGACAGTAGCAAAGGTGAGGAAGAAAGGGTGACAACACACTTCTGATTCCGGGCTTACGCCCTCCGATTGCCTTCAGGGCTCAGCCTCCGTGTGACAAGACCCCAGCCCGCGCGGAGCAGAGAGTGGCCGGCCCGGCTGAGGCTCCAAACCAACCAGCCACCCCCCCCACCCAGCCCGCAGCCCAGCCCCCGCCGGCTGCCCCCACCCAGGCCAGCAAGACTGCCCAGCCGGGCCCTGGACGTAACCTCCCTGAGGACGGCATCCGCATCTGTGACGTGAGGTAAGGACCCCGGCCCTGCCCCCTCAGCACACAGGTGCCAGGGGGAGAGGGCAGGCCTGTGCCAGGCCCGAGCCGCTGTCCGTGTCCCCTCACCTCCGCTGAGCCCGCTAACACACACCTCCAACTGCCCGCCCCCCACCTCTCCCCTGCTCCTCCAGGCAGGGCTCAGGTCACAGCGACTCCCGTGCCTGGGGCTCCTTCTGGCCCCAGAAGAGCAGCGGACATCAGCAAACCTCAGCTAGCACGAGCGTCCACAGGCACCGCGGAGCTGAAATAAAATAACGGTGGGGCCCTCTTACCTGCAGACCATCGCTGCCTTAGGGGTGTCAGCAGTCAGGCTGGTCGCTGGAACCCTCGTCTGTCACCTGACCCACCTCTTTAAGTCTGTCCTCGCTCCACTGAAAAAACCGCGCCCAGCTCCTGCCACACCGCGCTCATCTGTTCACGGGACAGGCCAAGTGGCCGGGACGATGATGGGCGAGTCCCTCGGCCTGTGACGCCAGCTCGAAGGTGCGCTAGTCCCTCGGCCTGTGACGCCTCGCCCCCCCTTCCCCAGGAGGGCAGTCGGCTTGTCTCCCGGGTCCCTCTGGACCGGGCTGGGGGTCCCCTGCCCCGGGCTCCTGCAGCTCCCGGACTGGCCA
This sequence comes from Felis catus, assembly GCF_018350175.1. Taxonomy (NCBI): domain Eukaryota; kingdom Metazoa; phylum Chordata; class Mammalia; order Carnivora; family Felidae; genus Felis; species Felis catus. The sequence continues at coordinate 79,446,854 of NC_058385.1, forward strand.
GTGTCAGAGCCCTTTGCTCACAGATCTGTGGGCAGGATTCAGGGGCCCCAGGAACTCGGATGGGAAATCAAACCACTGCCCTAATCTCCGCCACCCTCTGGCTGACATTCAGCGTCTCCCACCACGCACGCGAACAAACCGAGGAGGGGTCTGCGGTGGCCGTCACCGCTGTCACTGCAGCAGCGAAGGAAACGCTGTATTTCCGTGCCACGTTCGCGGCTGGGGACCCTGACACATCGCGGGTGCATACTGTCACCTGGAGCCCAGCATAGTTACCCCCGGCCGTCCTTGCTGAATGCATCGGTCAGGAGGCACACTTCTCACCGGATCCCTCCACAGAAATTATCTTCCTTTCCGCGTTTCGGTTTTACTGGTTTCTTGGGGAGGGTTGAACGAGATCAGGGAGTCACCTGCCCAGTCTGGTGCCCCTAGAGGCTCCCTCCCTCCTGGTGCAACAGGGCCGCCTGTGACCCGCAGGTTTGGGGGTGGACGTCTGGGCCGCCATGCAGGGCCGGGCCATCTGTGCCCTGCAGCTGCACGCTGGATCCACCCCGGGTGCCCTCAAGGCACGGGACACTCCGTGAACTCCCCTCTCCAGCACTGCCCTCCTGAAAACCAGCCATCAGCATGCAGGGCTCAGCACAGGTGCAGACCACAGAGCCTGTCCCTCATTACTGGAGGGACACGGGCCTGGCTCTGGCATCTTAGTGCTTGCCCACCCCCCTGAGACAGGCCACACGCCCTGTCGTGCGTTCACCGGGGTCTCCCCGCACCGGGCCCGGCCTGAGAGTCAAAACCATCCCCGCGAAACCACAGCCAGCCCAGAGCACGGATAATCATTAACAGGACTGGCCCCCAGAAGGGACCGCCAGCAACAAGTTCAGGGGGAATCAGGGTCTTGGGACAGACACTCCTTTCTCTCAGCAGCAGAACCCTCCCTCCAGAACGTATTAGAGCTGGGGGAGGGGGTGGTGAGCTCAGCTGTGCTGTTCCTGGGGAGACAGGGAGGTGATTTGCCTCCAAATGAGGGAGCCTCTGGCCGGGGTGCCCTGCCACCAAGTGGGTGGGGTCCGGCAGCCCCACGCTGGACTGAGGGACACCGCAAGGAAGGGGGGTGGGGGGGGAGAACAAAGAAGATTCTAGAACCTGGACCCAGAAGCCCAGTGTGGTTTGGTCCCTGAATCTGTTGTGTGATGCTGAGGTCAACCCCGCTCTCCAATCACTATCTCCACTGTGACATCATCGAGCAGGACAGCTCTCCGGGCCCCTTCCCCAGAAGAACAAATAACGCCCCTCTGAACGCCACCCTATTCAGGCAGAGGGCTGTGTGAGGCTGGCTCCGGCAGGCCCGTCCGTCCGGGACACCAGGAAGCATCCCTCTTGGGCAGGGAGAAGGCTGGGGGGTTGACAGCCCAAGCACACAACTTGGGGACTGTGGTCAAAAGGGGACACCTGCGGCCCATCGCCCTGCCCCAATACACCCAAGGGCCACCCCCTCCGCAGTCCTGCCAAGGAGGCCCAGCCCCCGGGCCTCTCCCCACCTGCCCTAAACCCAGCTGGGCCTCATGCTCTCCGCGCCATGCTCCTGCCTCCCGGGTGTGCGGTGAACCAGCTGGCCACGGCCACGGGTTGCCTCTGTAACGTGGGCTCTGATGCCCACTCATTCCATCCTGTCCACAGAGGAGGGGCTTCAGGTGACACGGTTCAATGGTATAAAAATCCACAACGCCAGCCAAACCAGACGGGCCCCCAGGAACCCTCACTCAGCAGTCCCCACCCTCCGCCGTGCTGTGCCCACCGCTGTGTCTCCAAGCCGATCCCTTTCCACCAGGCTGCCTCTTACAGGAAGCCTCCCTGCCATTCCAACAGGAAGCATTTTGGAGAAGATGGGGAAGAACATCCCTTCTCTTGCTCAGTCACACACTGTGCAGGCATCATGGGAGCCCAGAGCACTTGGAGCAAACAGGTCAGGGCTGGTCAGTGTGGAGCCAGCACCCCCAACCGGAGGCCACGTTCAAGGCCACCCTGATCAGTCCCTAGGCTGCGGGAGGGGACCTGGAGGAGACGCTGGGAGCCCGCACAGGTGTCCCTCGCCCAGACCCCCGGACTGTCCAGAGGGGGCTCCCTGGAGGGGGCAGCAAACCTCATCTCCCATCGGGACTCAGCTGCAGCTGCACAAAATCCCGGGGAGCAGGGTCCCACGTACAACTGCAAGAGCCAAAGCCCAAGGGCTTCTAATGCAGACCCTGGGAAAGCCAGCGGGGGAGCAGGGGCCCTCACGGGGGCTCCCCCACACCTGCCCTGGACCCCTCTGGTGGCTATTGTGAAACAAAGATCATCCAGGCTTTAATACTCTTATTCTGCAGAGCTGGGTCCACACAAAGCATATCTACAGACCCCTGAGAAGAGGGACAGGGGAGGAAGGACCCCTGTCCCCAGCTCATAGGTGGCACAGCCGACCGTCGAGCCCAGGACTGCGTCCCAGCAGCCGGTGCATGCAGCCTGACTCCGGACAGTTTCTCTTGCCATTCTGTTATTTGATTCCATTCTATTATTCTATTTCATTTTTTAATATTCTAGCTGTGACCCACTAACTCGATTTCGTGACCCACTAATGGATCATAGCCCACGGTTTAGACAATATTCCCAGGCAGGGTTTTTCAGCCAGAGGCGGATCGGGGCAGGCCGGGAAGTGAGCGGGCTTGGAACATCCACACGGGTCCTGAGGCTCAGACCTGACATTCCTAAAGTGAGCGCCACTGCCCCCCCCCATGCTGAGCTGAGGAAACTGAGGCTCAGGAGGCCTGCTAAGCAGCCCCAGGTGGCACAGGGGGGTTTGGAGCCAGGCCCAGCTGGGGCCACACCAGGCAAAGGGAGCTGCAGAGGTGGAAAGCTGGCCTCAGACCCGAACACGAGGATGCTTCCCTCCACGCGCACCACTGCCCCCTCGGCGGAGACCCTCTCCCCAACCAGAGGAGCCCCGGAGAGTGCACATGGGGCCCTGAGCACGGAGGTCGGACAGAAGACTCATGCTGTGTGCCTTTTGGGTGCCTCGCTCACCCTCTCTGGGCCCCGGGGGTACCACCTATAAGAAGAGGTCAGGACTCCTTCACCTTCCGAAGGCTGGGACTCACCCAGCTCAAGGATTCAGCTCCAGAGGGCAGAGTGCCTGCCCCCAGCACCAGAACGGGCAGGGGCCTTCGAGGTCTAGGCTGGGAGGGCGGGAGGTGGCAAAGCTAAGCAAGGGGGCGCTGGGACCCTCCCCAGCCCGGGGCTTCCCTTCCAGTAAGCAAGGCCTGAACCCCCTCCTGCTCAGGCTGCGGGAAGCGCCACCAGAGAGAATGTTTGGAAACATGGCGCTCCATGGGAGGCCCGGAGCAGGTGTCTCTGGTGGGAGCCAGTTTCCTGCCCCCTGCCCCTCCCCCACATTCCCAGCACCCGTGTGTCTCAGGGTCAGCTTCAGCCAGAAGGTCCCTCACGTCACCCGGAGCCAGTTAGCCAGCCTTCTGCGCACCTGCCCGCTGCCATCCCCAGAGGCGGATGGGAGGGCTCCATCGTCACCGCCTGGGGCCTCACCTCCCTCAACCTGCTCCCCAGCCTGCACCCCCCAGGCAGCCCAAGGGGTTTCCTGAACCTCAGACCTGCCCTTGCCGGAGACCCTGAATGCTCTGTGACTGCACCCCGCTGCCTCAGCTGGCTCCTAGCACGCCCGGGGCTCTGGAGAACACCTGTGCTCCCCCACCGCCATCCTCGCAGATGACCGCACCCCACGGCCCTGCTGCTCACCTTTCCAGAAAGATCCCCCCTCCCCTCCTCAGGTGGGAACCGTACCCAGTGTTCAAGGCCTGGGTCTGAGGCCACCCTCCCCAGGAGGCCCTGTCTGCGTCTGGGGGACAGGGGAGCCCCGGGGGCAGCACCTATCAGGAGAGCCTCGATCGGGGTGTCTCTGCCTCTGACACTCTGCATGGCACATCCCGCTGGGACACAGCCCCATAGCCTGCAGGCCCCGTCACGCTCCCCGGCCGGCCCCCTGCCAGCCCCTGCAGGCACACCGTGCTGGTTCAGTGTGCAAAGCCCCAGACCAACAACTGACGTGTTGCCAAAGGCATCAGTTTCTGAATCTCTTCCAGTATCCCGTGGAGGAGACAAGGGAACGCGGGCCGACAACAGGTCAGGGGCTTCCAAACTTCTGTTAGTAAGAACGACGGACACCCGACTGCCGGGTCAACGCGGAAGGAGGTCTCTAGCGGCCGGCCACAGGGCTCCATCTTGACCCGAGCGATATTTTTCACTGATGATTCAGATATGACCCAGAAGAAGCCTCACACGGAACAGAGAGGGACACCCCACCAGTAAACGCTCGCCGTCCTCAAGGAGGGTCCTACACACGGGAGCGTCAGGTATTCCAGGGGCATCTGCTAACTGACGGGCCGAAAGACTGAACGAACGAGCCGTATCGTGGAAGAGAGTTCCAGCCATCTTTCCAACCTTTCACAGTCTAGAACTTAACAAGGGAAGATAGATCAGATTTCTAGAAACGGGGGTACGTTTGTGGCTTAACACTAACTGGCTCTTCTTGGTTTAATACAATGAGGTGATGTGGTCGCCCCAGAAGGGGGGGACCCTGGTTCGTGGTCTGACACAGGCCATCTGCTACCACACCCACCTGTGGGCTGGGCACGGCCGCCCCCGCCCCCACCCCCCCTCTCCCACGGCAGTGGGGAGCTCCACAAACCTGAGGTTCAAGGGCACAAGCAGAGAGGTGCTCGGGCCGTGCTCCGCTGAGCGTTAGCATTAGTGGACTGTCCCAGGGACGATGCCCGGGAAGGAAACGGTAGAGGCTGAGAGGTGGTTCCAGGCTTCCCACCATCACTAGCCCCTGAGAAGTTGGGGGCGGGGGTGCTTACGGCAGAAGCTGATCTGTGTCCTTCGCTCCGTTCACCCATTTAACAAGCATGTACTGAGCACTCACAACCTGTCAGGCCCAGTCGTAGACATTTAGACTCTTTGGGGAAGGAGAGGGAGGGAGACAACACTAAACACAATAAATAAGTGAACTGTGCAGGACAGGAAGTGCTAAGGGCGGGCCGCCTGGCCGGCTCAGTCCCGGAGCGTGCAACTCTTCAACTCTGCGGCTGTTAAGTTTGAGCCCCACGTTGAGTGTAGAGATTAAAAATAAAATCTTAAAAAAAAAAAAGAAAGAAAGAAAGAAAATGCCAAGGGCCCGTGTCATGCTCTCCTGCAGTGACCCCCATGGCTAAGGGGCAGCCGTGCAAAGGTCCTGAGACACAAGCATGCTGGCCTATAGGAGGAAGCAGAGGGACAGGGTGGCCGGGGGGCCGCTGGTGAGGGGAAGGAGGCAATGACATCACACGGACCCCATTAGCAGGGTTGGCGGGCCATTGTAAGGACACTGGCTTTTGCTCTGAGACAGGAAGCTTCTAGAGGAGCCTTCTAGAGCTTCCCAAAGTGCCCTGCCCTTTTACTTTACAGGACTCCCCCCCCCCCGGAGTCTCCAATTTCTACCTCTGCCCCCTCTGAAGAAACCGCCTCAGAATACACAGCGTGCAGCCGCTGTAGAAACGGTCAGGCAGCTCCACAGAGAGTTCAACCCAGAGTTTCCACACAAGCCAGCGATCCTCCCGGGGAATATACCCACAGGGCTGTCAAGAGGACCCCGACCAATACTTGCACACATCTGTTCCCAGCAGCACCGCTCACAGCAGCCGCGAGGAGGAAGCAGCCCACACGTCTGCACGTCTGTAGAGGGACAGACCGGCCGAGTGCGGCGGGACAGCATCCACGGTGGGGTTATCCAGCCCTAGACAGCCACGAAGGGCTGAGCCAGGCGGCCAGCGTGGATGAGCCTCGAACACGTGAAACTGAGTGAAAGCAGCCAGAAACAAAAAGCCACGTGTGGTCTGGTGCTGTCTGTGTGCAGTGTCCACAACAGGCCAATCCACAGAGACAGGAAGCAGGTTCCTCGTGCCACCAGGTCTGGAGGGAGGGGTGCGGGGAGTCGGTGTTTATGGGTACAGGGTCTCTCCTTTCGGGGGGGGGGGGAAACTGGAACGAGACCCGAGTGGCGGCTGTGCAACACCGCAAATGCACTGGAAGCCACCGGACTGCATACTTTAAAGTTGCTAATTTTATGGTATGTATTTTATGTCAAGGTGGGGCGGGCAGAGGCTGGCCCAGCCATCCGCACTCAAGAGAGCAGTGGCCACCACGTCACCCCTCACAGGGGGCTCCTGCCCCCCGCCCCCTGACCCAGGGGGCGGCCACTAGCTCAGCACACAAATTCAGAGGCCGGCTGTCGCCGAGTGCTGACCACAAATGGCAGCTGGCACCAGCCCGTCCCCAGCAGCTGCGTCTCAGCCCTCAGCCCAGAGGTACAAGCGGGGTTAAGGATCTTCCCAGCCTGCAGACTGGTAAGGACCTGAGCCTGCCCGCAAGGAGCTCGCTGCCAGCCTCCAGTGTCCTGGAGGGGCTCTGACCGCCGGGCCATGATGGGTACCCTCGGGCACGTGGGTGTCCCCACCACTCCAGGCTGGGATCTGGCCCGGGGGGCGCTGTCTCTCCGGATTTCAATCTCCACCTCCCACGTCCCCTGTGGCGGCAGGTCACTCCTTACAAGGGGAAAGAAGCCACTGGAAGCCCAAGGAATTACGTTCACTGGTTTTCATACACAAGCCCCTTCTGTGAATGTCCTCCCCAAAATAACCGAAGAAGGCTGAGCTAATGTTCACCCTCCAAGAAGTGTTCTCTGCCCTCCCCAGCGCCGCGGCCCCCCCCCCCCACGCTGCCAGCCTCGGATGGGACTGTGGCGCTCGTGTCCACTGAAGATGGACGGGCTCCCCTGAAATTCTCCTTTCTCACTCCAACTCGGCTGGTGGAAAGTGGCAGGATTTTCGAGCAGAGGCGATCTGGAAAATCGGTCCTAGCAGCGTGTCACAAGCGTGTTTACTTATGCAGACGCGGAAGCCTGGGGCACGGGAGACTGCTCGGTGAGCTCGGGCCCTTTGATTCGGGGGGTGGCAAGCCCGCGGCTGTCGTGGCTACAAAGTGAGGGTGGATTTTGCGAAAACAGAGAGTCACCGGGCGGGCCACAGTCGCTCCCACGCTTCACGGGGCTCCTGCTCAGAATCCCACCCCGGGCGGCCCCAGCCTGGCCTTTCTGTGGCTGGTCCCATTCCTGATCCTCTTGCACTAGGCCAGCAGGGCGCTCCCCTGTGCGAGTGCCTTCCATGGCTCCCTAGCACCTGTAAGACAAGGGGGTGTGGCTTTAGGGCTTCTAATCCCAGTCCTACCACTTCTTAGCTGTGTAACTCTGGGAAAATGACTTAACCTCTCTGCCTCAGTCATTAAGGGGATACTTACTGGGCACCTGACATGCCCTGAAGTCTGGGGACAGAGCAGAGAACAAAGTACCACCACCAGATGGGCAGTAAACATTTCCCCACCAGAATGGAGACTCCGTGGGAGCTGAGTGGGAATTCTATGCTCACCAAGGAAAGAGGGAGGGGTAGGAGTGGCAGTCAGGAAAGGACCCTCTTTTGTCATCTCCCAAAAGGTACTGAGAGAGCAAGCCAAGGAGATACCTGGGGAAGAGCATTCCAGGCAATGGAATAGCATATACAAATGTCCTGTGGTGGGAGCAGCCTATTCAGCTAAGTTAAGATCAAATGGGGCCTTATGGCCCAATGAAGAACCTAGTTCAGAGCTCCTGAGTGGCTTCTCGCTTCACCCAGCATAAGATCCAAAGGAGTGAATCTGTCTGATCTCCGATATCTCATTCTGGTTACTGTCTGAATACACCAGGAGCACAAGTGGGGCATCTTAACACCAGTAGAGGCTGAGCTCACTCACATCACTGCACAACTCTGTGGGATCCTAGTAGTCTCCCCGCCTGTCCCGGCCTCCATCACGTCTCACCTTGAACACTGCAACAGCCTGGCACACACAATGGTTTAATGAGCACTAACAACTATCAACAGAGTACTCACAAGCCCGACGAGGGGGCCAGCAGGGGCAGGTGCTGACTTAGTACAGAGAAAGGGGCTGAGCAGAGCCAGGTGCCCTGCGGCTGCCTGGCTGCTTGTGTCTCTTCTTCCTTGTCCCCTCTCTGTCTTCCTCCCTGTCCTCCCCACTGAGGGAGGCTGACTCTGCAGAGGGACTATGTCCTGTCCCCACGTTAGGGTCCTTGTTATCTGACTCTGAGCAGGAAGGGACTGGATTTGAGCCAGGCAGGGTTGAGCCAGTTTGCATCTAGACCAGAGTGAATTTCAACAAGCACAAATCCCTGGGAATGTGGGTGAGGGTCTCGACCCCGTGGTTGGTGGGAGGACCAAAACAGCTGCCCATCGTCCCTCAGTGAGCTCAACCCGGAGATTCACCAAGACCCCACCAAGCCCCTTGTCCCCACGTCCCTCCCAAGTGATTCTGGTGAGCCTGGTGGCTGGCCGTTAGAGCCCCACCCAATCCTAAGAACACTTGTTCCAATTAATATGGAAAGCTTGAGAATATCTGGATAAATGCAGGATAAATTCATCCAGGAGAGTATCCGGATAAATATCTGGATGAACGCTGGGCCACAGGTCACTGCAAACACGGCTTCATTGCCACTTTGCTGCTTCCTAGCTGCAAGACCTAGGGACCATGGTCCCCCACGTGCCCCCAGTCCGTGGTCCCGGCGGGGCCTGCCAAGCACAGCCCCATCCGGCCCCTTGCCAGAGTCTTCCCCTGGCATTGTGCACAAGGACACTGGATCTTTGCTCTAGACTCATTTTCTGGGACTGATGCTCTGGCCTGAGCTGGGGAAGGAGCCCATCTGTCCACCATGTCGCCCGGCTCTAGCCCTACCCGACCTCGGATCACATCGGTTGAGGCCCAGACCCCAAGAACCCGATGTCCAGTCTATTCCAACACTCCCCCATCTTATGAACCCCCTGCATCACCAGTTGAGTCTCAAATGTCCTCACTCTCAACCCCCACGAACAGGTAACATCACCCCCAGCTGGCAAAGATTTGATAAGACAGTAAGTGACAGGCACAGGCTCGTGGGGTGCAAGTGGAAAACACCCACCACAGAGGGTCCCCAAGGCACTAAGCTCTCCCGGCAGGCTGGAGCCAAACAGCCCAAACAGAATTGGCCACATGGGGATGCTTACAACCTGAGCAAGCGGGGCGTGAGGAGCTGACCACATGCACACGGGACCCCCGGGGCTGGGGGACCCGCCCTCCCTCCCTGATCTGTTGGCTGTCCCAAGGGCTCAGCGCTCAATCCACTGTCCTGCTGCCTGCCTGTGCCAGCCCCAGCACCCCTCCCTGTGCCATTTTGGCGGGGGGGGGGGCTTCCTCTGATGCTCAGAAGACAGGGTGCTGCCCACCGAGGCATCCACCAAGGGCGGGATTCTCCTGCCGGGAGCTGGAGGTTGATTAGATGGTTATTTGTCTTGCCTTCCTGGGGCAGGGTGGGGGGTGCATGTGGACCCTAAAGACCGTTCAGGAGAAAAGTTGGTATTTTATGGGCCCATAAATACACAGAGTGCCGCGTAGCCAAAGGCTGTCCCCCACTGGCTGCCAGGAGCCCAGTTGGCAGGTGGCACAGTCAGGGCACTCCTGACACCCAGTTCCGCGCTGGCAGCCGCGGTGGGTCCCTCTGTGCCACAGGGGCTCCTGGCGTGGGCTCCTCTCCTTCTCTCCTGCGGCCTGAATGCAGCGTCCCCGGGGGCTAGGGACCATGATGCCGCCCACGTGGGGCGTTGCTGTGCCACTTAGGTCCCTCCTTCTCCCCCACCCGCACTCCGTCTCTGTTCAAATGTTTCTAGGATGTTGATGGAGCACAGAGCCCGGCGCATCCCAGCCACCCAGTGTTCGCTGTATGAAGGGCGGACAATAGTCACAAAAGCCACCAGCCCTGTGGGCCTCGGATTCCATACTGGGCTTTCGAGTGACAGAGAGCACTCTTTTTGAAAGTATTTTATTACAAGAAATCACAAATATATGGCCAGGAACAGAAGACGGTATAAACATATTTTACATGCATTTGGCTCTATCTTAATAAAAAGAGCACCTGAAACGTTTTATTTCTTTGTGCCATATTTGCTTTGAATCGAATCCAGGTCCCCCACCCGGAGCCTCCGCCTACTCTAGCCACCTCCCCCCCACACACACACACAGGTGACCCTCTCCCAGTGTCAGGGCTCATCACTCCAGTGGTCCACGCTCACAACCGCCACGAGAGACCCTTTCTCTCCTCTCCAGACACTTACGAGGTATCACTATATTTAAACACTTGTTTAACAGACACTCAAAACTCAAATCAGACGACGTAAGGGGAAGTGCTTTCAAAACCCATAAATCGCTCGACAAACACGAGGCGGTATTATCAGCTCAAGAAGAATCTGTCTTCCACGCCCTCTGGAGGCCCATGAGCTCACTCCCCCCACCCCCCCAGGCCAGCTCACACAACTCAGCTCTCAGGCGTCACCCTCCCCAGAACTTCGGCTTCCACGCTGCCAGGGACCTCGATTCTCACGTCCCCAAACTCCAGAGACTCAGGGCCGAAGGGGTCAGATCTAATCCCCATGATCATTTCACCCTGGGGGTGGCGGGGGGGGGGGAAGTGGAGGTCCAGAGTGGGCAAGCTAGTATACAGAGGCCACACAGCGAGTCAGTGCCCAGGCCAGGACTCTGGGCCTAAAGCCTTATCCACTCAATTCCCTCAAGAACAGAGCTTTCTAGTTTAACACCCTTGGGAAGGAAAAGGAGGAGTCTTTTTTTAAGAGAAAGAAAAGTCTAAATAAGACCAAGCATAACCTAGGAATAGCTGAAGTTTATCTCAATTTTCTGCTTACACAGCCAGAGAAGGCTCTGGGGAGTGTTTCTAACATTTACTTGTAAAACACGAGCCACCAGGCCCCTGGGTGCCCATGTCCCACTGCCCCAGCTCCCTTCCTTGGGGACAGCTCTGCCTGGTGGAGGAGAGTGAGCCTGAGGACAGGAAGCTGGCCTCAGAGTGCGTGCCCACACACCCAGACCCTGCCAGGCTGCCCACGGACAGTACCCAGCGGGCAGGCAGACGGACAGACGCTCTCCAGCACGCAGGGCCGAGCACTGACCCTCCACTCCACACCCACCCCCTCCCTCTCTGACCCCTAGACCCTCTGGCTTTCTGACAACAAGCCCATCCCTACTCAAGGGCCTCCCCCAGGCTCTTTCCTCAGCTAAGGCGACAGCAGCGGAGGCACACGCTGGGCGGATGCCTGGACTCTCCTCGGTCACAGATGAGATATCACATCCTCTAAGAGTCTTTCATTTTGGTCCCTGTGTGGTCGCTTCACACTGCACTCTGTTCAAAAGCTTTCCCGGCACCTGAGGATACTGTAAGATCCAGAAGATAAGCATTCAATGCTGAATTCATGGCCTCTGTTGGGGAAGGCAGGTGGCAGTGACCTGTCTTGTTTTCCATTCTATCCTGGGGCCTCACACAGCACCAAGCATGGATTTATGGAGCACCTACGGTGCCTGCTGCGAAAGGCTGGATGCATGGGGGGTTGAGTAGGTGGATGGGTGGATGGATGAGTACATGGGTGGGTGGTGGATGGCTGGGTGGATGGGGAGATGGATGGTGGAGGGGTGGGTGGCTGGGTGGAGGAGTGGGTAGCTAGGTAGATGAATGGTGGATCAATGGATGGATGGATGGGTGGGTGGATGGGTGGGTGGCTGGGTAGACAGGGAGATGGATGGATGAGTTCATGGATGGGTGGCTGGGTGGATGGCTACCTGGGTGGTTGGGTAGATGGATGGTAGTTATCTGGATGGGTGGCTGGGTAGATGGATAAACAGTTGGGTCAGTGGATGGATGGGTGGTTGGGTTGTAAAGTGGGCAAACATTATGAACAGGTGAGAGGATGGCTGGGTGGGCAAACGGGTGGGTGCGTGGGTAGACAGAGATATGGATGAGGGATGGTTGGGAAGATGGATGGTGGACGGGTGGGTGGCTGGGTGGATGAGTGGGTAGCTGGGTGGATGGATGGTGGATCCATGGATGGATGGGTGGGTGGATGGATGGGTGGGTGGGTGGCTGGGTAGACAGGGAGATGGATGGATGAGTTCATGGATGGGTGGCTGGGTGGATGGCTACCTGGGTGGTTGGGTAGATGGATGGTAGTTATCTGGATGGGTGGCTGGGTAGATGGATAAACAGTTGGGTCGGTGGATGGATGGGTGGTTGGGTAGAAAAATGGGTAAACATTATGAACAGGTGAGAGGATGGCTGGGTGGGCAAACGGGTGGGTGCGTGGGGAGACAGAGAGATGGATGAGGGATGGTTGGGAAGATGGATGCGTGCGTGGGTGGGTGGATGGATGGATGGACGGATGGGCTGATGGATAGAGAGATGAATAGATGGTCCAAATGGACAAATGGATCGGTGGGTGGATGGATGGATGGACGGATGGTTGGTTGGAAATGGACAGGTCAGTGGGTGGATGGGTGGACACACGGGCAGATGGCAGGGCTGGAAATAAAATTCTCGTGTGTCAGGATCCGAGTTCCCTGCTTTCTCAACCCTCCCCCCGACTCCCCTGCTCTCAGACACGGCTTAGGAACAAGCTGACAGCGACAAGTGATGGGGGCTAGGCTGCAGACCCATGCGGCCTCCAGTTGTCAGGAAGTCTGACAGTCCATCTCACAGAGAACCACGTCCCTCCTTCTCTCCCCCGAACCTTGCTCAGCTCACTCGGTGTCCAGGAGAGGAGAGGGGGGGCAGGACTCACCACCTCCTGTGATCACGAGGAACAAACAAAACAAAACACTCCTTCCCCAGCTCATTCCCAAAATAGCCTCTCTCGCCACCCAGACACGCTGGCTGGCTGGCTCTCCCTCATTCAGACCTGACTAGGCAGATTTTCTAGAGCCCTGAGCTAGGGGGAGGGAGGGGAGTGGTGGGAGAGGCTGAGACTCCCACCCGGTCCGGGGCCAGAATGACAAGGGCAGTGCCACCCAGCAGAGCAGCCGGGAGCGGAAGTGAGTGGAGCCAAGCCCTGTGCTATCACCGGCCATCCCAATTCCACCCTGCAAGGAATCTGCTGTCATCCCCATTTCACATATGAGTAAACCGAGACCCAGAGAGAGGGAGTGATTGCTGAAGGCCACACAAGCTGCTCTCCCCATGTCCCCGGGCCTCCGTATCCTGGGCAATGCCAACCAGAGTCAGGGGGAGAACGCAGATCCCAAGCAGTCAGGGAGGCTTCCTGGAGGAGAAGGCAGGGTACCAGAGAGCCTCCAAGCCTACAGCAAGGGCAGCTCCTGGAGCGCCTTGAGTCTCTGTTTCCTGGCCTGCACAAAGGGAACAAGAGCCCTGGGAGGAAGGGCAAGAGGTGAGGTTCTTCTAATGGGAACTGAGCCACAAAACCCGGGGGGCACGCAGGAGACACGGCCGCCCTTCTCCTGGACACAGCCACGGAGGTCAGGATGGGCCAGGGTGGGGGCAGGCAGACTCCCCGGTGCCAGTGAATGGGCCCAGACCTGAGCCGAGAGGCAGCTGTCGGCCCTCCGGAGCACAGGAAGAAAGCACAAACAAGCGGCTTGAGCAGGGAGCCTGTGCTGGCTCAGCCCAGGACACGGCGGTTCTGCCTCCCCCTGCCCATGCCTCCCGCCACCTCCCGCAATGTCACCCTTGCTCCCCTCTGGGCTTCCACCCGTGCTCTTCCCTCGGCCCCAAGGGCCCTTCCCATTCTCCTGGGTGCCCTCAGCCCTCCCCCAGCACCTCAGGCAGGACCCCTCGGCCCTGCGCCCAGAGGGGCTCCCAGCCCCAGGACCAAACGGATGAGCCGCCTCAGATGGCCCCTCCTCCAGGAAGCCATCCACAACCCCTCACCACCTCCCTGCACACAACTGACCACTTTCTCTTTTAGGTCAAATTTTGGAGGGGCCCAAACTGATACAGTGCTCTGTCTTCTGCCACCAATACTTCCTAAATGACCATGGGCATGTCCTAGACCTGTCGCCTATCTTGGCCTCCACACACAGGCTGGCACAGGCCACCATCACCTCTCACCTGAAACACACCATACCCTCCTCATGGCCTCCCTTCCCCGGTCCCAAGGGCCAGACCACAGGGTGACCAGAGCGAGCCTCAACACAGATCACGCTGCCCCCGGCTCAGGCCCCGACACAACCTGTGCTCCCCTCTTCCGGACTCGTCCTCCCACAGACCCTGGCCCCCGGGCCCTTCCCCGCCCACCACCAGTGCCCCCACACCACAGCACGCTCCGTCCTCCAACAGGAACAGCCCATCTGCAACCTGCACGGTCCTCCTGGCTCAGTCCTGTCTGTCCCCTGGGGCTCACCTCCCACCTCGCCACCCCCAGGATGACTGCCTTGTCTCTCCAGGCCACACAGAGCAGTGGGAAGTCAGCCGCCGGCCTGAGCCAGGACGGGACCCAGGCACCTCGGTGCCCCTAACTGGCTGTGTGACCTTGGTGGGTTGCTGAACCTCTCGGGGGTCTGGCAGGGAATGAGAACCGACCTCAAGGCTTTGGAACAAAGAGGATTCCACCCAGAGCACTGGTCACAGAGGTGACAGGGAAGCCGAGGCAGTCCAGAGCCGGAGGCACAGGACCACCCACCAGGGGCCGGAGCCACAGGGAGGGAGGATGTGACGTGCATTCTCCAATGTCCTGCCCACTGAATGGGACAGGAGCGAGGGGTTTCAACGAACACCTCCGTGATCTGCCTTAATATCTGGGCTACGTGAAAGCATCACCTGCTCAAACAGCTGGTCAGGGCTATTCTGTTTGTTTATTTTCGTGTTTACTCACCCTGGGCGAGTAGCACCTTTCCAAAGGTACCAATGCTAGTGGTGAAACAGAGTCTCCACCTGCCTGGAATGTTAGGATGTTGGTTAAACGGGAGAATGTCTGCAAAGCTCTTAGACCACCCAATCACTGGCAGCAAACACTCAGGAAGACGGGAGCTATGTGCCCCAACTTCACCGTAGAAGGCACAAAAATGTCGGTAAAACCCACATATTGGATATATTTTTCATTCAGCCAACAAACATTTATTGACTATGAAAAGTACACGCTGCCTTGTCATCAAGGGGCTTAATTAGCACACGAAACAGCCACTTCTACACAGGCTGTTCCGAGAACTTGGACATGTCTGTGACCGTCTTCATATTCCAGATGGGAAACTGAGGCTCCCAGGAGTCATCTGCCTAAGGAGGTCTCAGAGCCTGTCGGTAGAGGAGCCCGGCTTCAGGGCCCTCCTTGCTGCCCCCATCCCACTCCCGAGGATCCCCTCACCACCCTCCCCCAGCTCCTGACCAGCACCCACACCTTCCATGCATCTTTGGTAAAAATGCAATGACTCTGTCTCTCAATAATAAATAAACGTTAAAAAAAATTTTTAAAGAAGGGGGGGCACCTGGGTGGCTCAGTCGGTTAAGCGCCCGACTTCGGCTCAGGTCATGATCTCACAGTCCATGGGTTCGAGCCCCACGTCGGGCTCTGTGCTGACAGCTCGGAGCATGGAGCCTGTTTTGGATTCTGTGTCTCCCCCTCTCTCTACCCCTCCCCTGCTCACACTCTGTGTCTGTTTCTCAATAATAAATAAACATTAAAAAAAATGCAATGAAAATGCACAACTCCAGATACTTTCCTAGAGCGGAGCCAGGACTCAAACCAGGTGTGGTGGACTCCACAGCACCAGCTCCCCAACCTTCTCCAGGTCTCCGGCTGCACAGTGGGGCCAATTCATGCAGGCCACACATGCATAATGAGCGCCTACTGTGTGCAGGCCATGTTCTAGCCACTGAGGAGGACAGTGATTTGGGGGAGCGGCTGTAAACTCCCTGCTGTGGAGACATGACCACCGGGTGAGACAGAGTAAGGCAGGGCCCGGGCATAGGTACATAACACGGGTATCTCCCAAAAGAGCATCTCTGCCAGGAAGATGCGGTCCTGGGCAGGTGTCGAGGCAGCAGGCAGGCGGGAACAGAAGGACCGCATCTCCTGACCTTTTCCTGCTTCCCGGGCTGGGGGTGCAGGGGAGGCAGGTAGCCCATGGCTTCAGGGGTGCCCTGAGGGCTTTAGCACTACCTCTTTGTGGGAAAACTGAGGCTCAGCGTGGAAATCTGGTCCAGCTTCCCAGGTCTTCCTGGAGAATGAGGCCCGGACCCCACGACCCCCAGGGGGCGGCCAAGAGCCACCACCCAAGAAAACCAAGCGAGCTCACTCCTGCCCTCCTGAGCCCACGCCACCTGCTTCCCCACAGCCACGGCAGCTGCCTTAAAGGGCCCTGCTACCCACTCTGAGGTGGTGGGGTGGACACGAAGTCAGGAGAGCCTCAGCTGAAGCTAGAAGGGGCTCAGGACCCGACCCCAGCGGTGCTGGGCAGACAGCTGTGCCCTCCTCCTTCGGTGACTGCCAAGGGCCCGGACCATGCTCAAAGCCCCACCTAAAGAGCCACTGCCTGGGTTCAGGACCTGGGAGCTGTCCGCGCCCTGGGGGACAGTCTCCTGGCCTCTTCCTCAGGCCTTACTCTCTGAGTCCCTTTGCTCCTGAGGTCCCATACACCCTGCCAGCCTCCAGGCCCGGCCTGCTGCCCACAAGCCCACTTTACTGCGGGCAGGGAGGGACAGGTGGGCAGCATGGAGGTGAGCAGAGAGGCCAGTGGTCCCACCCTCCCGGCCCGGGGGCTCAGGGAAGCCAAGTGAGGGCTGGTGGGGGAGGAAGTCTGGCAGGAGGCACAGGGGTGGCCAGAGGAGGACAGGCACATGGTCAGCAACGGCAGGAGGGGAAGGAAGGATGAGGTCTTTGTACTGAGCCACATTGCAGATGACTCTGCTCTCCGCCAGCTGCTCTGGTTAATGAGACAGGTAAGCGCGAAAAAGGAGATCATAGTTCTGACCATCATCCTCTGCTAACATTCCCCCAAAGGACAAGCCTCCAACCAGCCTCTGGCCCTCCTGGTGTGGGGGGAGGGGAGGGCTGGGGGACTAACCTCAGGCCAGGAGTAGCACCGGCATGGGTGTAGGGATGCTTCAGGTGCAGGAATCCAAAAAGGGAGCTCCCCTGCTCCTCACCAGGGCAGCACCCCACTCCCACGAAGGACACCCCACGCAGAAGTGTTTGGTAGTTCTACCTGATGGATTTGGGGGGATGCTTACTTCCCAGAAGAAGGATGCACAGACCCCACTATTGTTTTATGCAGAGTAATCAAGCTGACATCTGGTGACGGCATTGTTTCTCGTAGCTGCCGGAACAAACTGCCACAAACCTAGTGGCTTCACGCAGCACAAATTTCTTTTCTTACGGTGCAAGAGCTCAGAAGCCAAAGTGTGTCTCACTTGGCTAAAAATGGAGTTCGGGTTTGGGGGGATCTCATTCTTTCTGGGAGCTCCTGCTCTCTGCTTCTCTGGTCCCTCCCTCTGCCTGCAAAGGACCCAGAGTACATCTGGCCCCCAGGATCATCCAGGACACTCTCCCTGTCTTCAGGTCAGCTGCTGAGCAACCTTAGTTCCATCTGCAACCTTAATTTCTCCTGGCCACGTAAGGTAATGGACTCACGGGTGTGCGGGCTTTGGGGCGGGGGCATTACTCTGCTTACCACAGTGAGCAGCTGCTGGGCGCCCCCCCCCCACCCACAGCACTGCGCAGGGGCGGGGGGGGGGGCCTCATGGAGCTTACAACTTCCCCTTCTGTGAAATGGAGCAAGGAGGCATGTGGGGGGGGGTGTCATTACCCCCAAGATCTGCCTCAAAACAGCCAGGGCAACATGACCTACAGCCCACTGTCCAGACCAGCGCCTCCCAAACTTGTAACAGTCCCCTGGGGCCTATGTCAGAATACAGGACGCAGGTCTGGATGACCCCAGCACTCCCCCTGTCTAGCCAGCTGTCAGGTGAGGCCCCAGACTGCCCCTTGCATGGCCACCTGTGAGAATCTCCGCCCTAAACCACTTCACAAGAGCCAAGTTCATCAACGCCCCCCTTCTGCTCCCTCAGCACCATACCTGGTATGCAGAAAGCACTCACACATTAGCCAAGTTCTCCCAAAGCTCAGTCTTTTTTTTTTTTAAGGTTTCTTTTAATTTATTTATTTTTGAGAGACACAGAGAGAGAATGCGGGGAAGGGGCAGAGACAGGGAGAGAGACAGAATCCCAAGCAGGTTCCGCACCAGTAGCATGGAGCCCGATGCAGGGTTTGAACCCACAAACCATGAGGTCATGACTTGAGCCGAAGCTGGATGCTCAACTGACTGAGCCACCCAGCTGCCCCCAAAGCTCAGTCTTTCAAGGGAGAGGTCAGGACCCACCTGGGATCTGAGCCCAGCTTACCAGGCATTCAAGCAACGGCAATCAGGCCTCCCTGTTATAAGGTGGAGGAAACTATGAGGGAACAGCAGGAACCACCTAACAGGGACAGAGGTGCAAATCCACTTTTACATATATATATATATTTTTTTATTTTTTTAATGCTTATTTTTGAGAGGGGGTGGGAGGCAGGGAGGGGGGAGACAGGATCCTAAGCAGGCTCTGAGCTGTCGGCACACAGCCCAATGCGGGGCTCAAACTCACGAACCGCGAGATCATGACCTGAGCCGAAGTCGGACGCTGAACTGACTAAGCCACCCAGGCGCCCCACAAATCCACTCTTACTATGTACCATGGGCCGGGTGACCAGAGGCAAGTTCCAAAGATTCCTGGGCCTCGGTTTCCCCACCTGCGCTGTCGCATAGGGTGGGCAAAACAGTATGCAATGCTGCTGCCAGGGGCTGACCCCCACCGTATGCAGTGCTTACCAGACCTTTCTGTCCATTAAGTGCTAAGTAAATGGGTCCCCATGAGGTAGGTGCTCATAGGTCCCCATGAGGTAGGTTCCATATCTATTTCATAGATAAGGAACCTGATGGGAGAGAGGGTCCATTCATCAGCCACCCAGCTCTTGAGGCCAGTGAGCGGCACTGCTGAGACTCGAACCCGGGCGCCAGCCCGAGCCCGTACTCTCAACCACCACAGCGCCGCACACAGTGGCCCTCAGATACCTGCTGACTGAAAAGGAGGTACCTGACGACGCAGAAAGACCCAGATCCACATCAGACTGCATCTGTTACCTGGCGCCTCACCGCCTCCCCAGCAGCATCTCCAGCAGCGTCTAGTCTGACTTTCTTTCTTTCCCCTGACTTTCGCTCCATCTGGTTCTCAACCGCGGCCGTGTGCCTCCTTCAAGACAAGACCAAGCGGGGCGCCCATGGCCCGTGGCCTTGCCCTGGCCTGGAGAGCTGGGTCTCGCCCTAGAGTAAAGGGGCTCCCCCATCCACTGCAGCAGCACTGCGACTACACTCGAGGCCAGACCAGGTCAGGTGCACGGCTGACCCGCCCAGCACCTGAGGGCTCAGTGGTGCAGGGGCCCGGAGGGAGGCACAGCCCGGCTCCCGCCTGCATGCCTGGGACATGATGTGGCCTCGGAGCAGTCCCGGTGGGACGGGGGTCAGGCTGCCATCCCCACATTTGCGAAACGAGGCACCACGTGCGACTGTCTACAAGCATCCCTGGGATAGAGGTGAGGACACAGCACAGGGCTCAGCACATGGACGGTTCCAGCACTGCTAACGCCATGAGGCCAAGGACTTGTAGCAAGGATGAACATACAGGCGAGAGAGAAAAGCACCCATTTCCAGAACCTGCCACACCCTACACACCCCAAAGCATCTCTGCACAACTCATCCACACACAGCAACATGTCCCTGCTGATTAAAGCTTGCAGCGGGCTGGGCACTTCCCACCTCCACTCCACGGAGAACTCACCGCACCTGTCACCCCCGTTACAGGTGAGGAGACCGTTACAGGTGAGGAGACTCAGCTGCGGTGGGGGGGGGGGCGGTTGCACCCTGGCTGGCTCCTCAACCTGGGACCCTGGCCCTCCGTCCCTCAGATGTGATGTTTGAGACCAGATGGTGGGGAAGGAGCCAAAGTCAGGATGACAGAGCTCCTGGGGTGTGCCAGTACCCCATGTGAGACATCTGCTCTCTCTGAACCCTTCCCAGGACCCTGTGAGCCCAGGGCCACGGTCCACACCCCACAGATGGAGAAAACCTGTGGCCTCATGAGGCCAAGGGGATCACCCAAGGTCCTGTGGTAAGTGTGAGCTCGTCTGGGGTTCAAAGCTGTCTGACTCCCAACTCAAGGCAGGACCTCCATGAGAGCCCGCTCCCATGGGCCCACCCTTAGGGGTGTCCATTGGCTTGTAAAGTACGTGACCCAAGGTCCACCTTTAGGAGTGTCTGCCCAGTCCTGCTGGTGTTTCCTTGGGCACAGGGAAAGTGGGAGAGGCGGCCGAGGCCAGAACACCTGGTGCAGCAGGGCCCCCACTGCCCTCACATGCACTCTGCCTACCCAGGCCTGCCCAAGCCTCTGCCTGAGCCCCAGCACGCCTGGATCAGAGACCATGGGCCACAGTAGTGGGCAGAGAATCAATTTCACAAAAATGGGATCCTTACCTTTTTCTGAGGATGGAAGGAAAGGAGGGAAGGAGGGAGGGAGGGGAGGGAGGGAAGGAAGGAAGGAGGGAAGGAAGGGAGGAGGGAAGGAAGGGAGGAGAGAGGGAGGAAGGAAGGAAAGAAGGACAGAGGGACGAAGGAAGGAAAGAAGGAAGGGAAAGAAAGAAGGAAAGAAAGAGGAAAAGGGAGAAAGAGAAATAAAGGGAGGAAGAGAAAGAAAGAAAGAAAGAAAGAAAGAAAGAAAGAAAGAAAGAAAGAAAGAAAGAAAGAAAGAAAGAAAGAAAGAAAGAAAGAAAGAAAGAAAAGAAAAGAAAAGAAAAGAAAAGAAAAGAAAAGAAAAGAAAAGAAAAGAAAAGAAAAGAAAAGAAAAGAAAAGAAAAGAAAAGAAAAGAAAGAGAAAGGGAGGGAGGGGAAAACAGCATCAGGGGAGCCCACACAGTTACCACTTCATGAACTGTCTCATTTGTAAGAGTGAAGGAGGTGGGCAGACACGTACTGGGCCACGGAGTATACGGTGGGCCTCGCGTTGGTCAGCCTGGAGTCTCCCGAGGCTGCCATCCAGCTCGGCCTTCCTGGGGTCGGCACCGAGGCCGCCCGGCCAGCACCCAGCCCTTGGCCTCTGCCTGCGTCTTCTCCACGCTGCCCCGCTCCTCCCGGGAACATGAGGGGCCCACGGGGGCGGGCGGCCTCCTGCCCTTCACATGCTATCACTCACGGCCAGGGCCACGCAGAGGCAGCATCGGGTCGCCGGAAGCCTCCTAAGTGGCCTGGGAGAACGGCGCCGTCCCGGGACCCCAAGGCGCCCCGAGCGGGACCCTCACCAACCTCTGCGGCCCGGGCGCCACGGCCGTGAAGCTCTGAGAGCATCACCCCGCGGGACAGCAGCTCACTGCCCCCGCCCCCCTTCTCTCTGGGAATCGCTGCACTTAACCGCCCCCTTCCTTTGCCAGGACAGCCCCCGCCCCCCACCCTCCCCTCCTCAGGGACGGCTGCCCACAGACCCGGGAGCCGCTGAGCCCCTTAGACTCCGGGGGCCTCTGACCCGCCACACCACCATTTTTTCCGCAACACCACCAGTCACTCTCCGGGGCGCCAATTTTCTCTCCTCCGCGAATGGTCTGCAGGAGCCCCAGGCTGCACCGAGGGGACCGAGGAGGGCCAGGGTCCACCATGGGACACTGGCTCTGGCCCAGCAGCGGAAGGAACTAAGGCCCGGCTTCCACCCTTGAGGCACACGTGGGATGCCACACACCCAGGGTACCAGCCGTGCACTTCCTTAGAAAGGCCAGCGCCCGACACCAGGAGGGGCCAGGCGCCATGACATTTCCCCTGCCAGGCGGACAGTCATCCCCCTTACGGAGGCGAGGACACTGAGGCTCGGGGACGTCGATCGGCGGCTCTTGATGTCACGCACAATTGCCTGGAAGCAAAGAAGCCTTAGCAACCGCCAGGGGGAGGGAAGCTCACATCAGCTGCCCCCCACGCCCACCACACAAGGGTCCGGTGGACACAGGCCCCACCTCACAGCCCAGGCAGCACCATCCCTGGGGGCCTCGCTGAGGAAGACAGAACAGAACGGGGTCGGGCGTGTGTGACCCTGTGGCCGCACGTCCGGGGATGCACGCGGAGGGGAAAGGGGACGGGCGCATGGAGGGGAGTGCATGGGCCTCATCCCAGCAGCCCAAGCAATGATGAAAACTCGAGTTACTCTAAGCCTCCAGCATAGGAGAATGGTGAATCCCGGCTTAGGAAGACTCCACCGCACGGACCGACGGTTAAAACCGCGCTCCAGGGCTGTGGTGCTGTCTTTACGTCCACGAAAGCAGGTTCTGGATACGTCAAATAGAAAAGCACCAAAGTTACAGGGAAGTTAAGGGGAGTAGAAACCCGTTTTTATCAAGTAAACGGGAACAGGAACCAGGTGCCAGCTATACGTGTGTTTGGAAAGTATGGGCAAGTGACATCTGGGGCCTCTGAGCCGTAGATCTGGGGGCAGGAGCGCAGGAGGTCTTTGTTCCTTACGCGCGTTTTCTGTCTGCTCCCACAAGGACCGTGTGGTATTGGTGCAATTAAGAGGTTTTGTTTTTCAAGGTGAAAACCATCACGGTGAGACAGGCAGGCCGAGCTTCCCACCTCCGGCCTCCTCGGGGACGTCCCACCACAGGGCAGGGGCAGGGTCCTGAGCCCGCGACAACCACCTGCGGCTGCATCATCCCCACCCCTGCGGCCGCTGAGCCACGCGGAGCGGGAACAGTGTCCCCTGCTCAGCTCAGCTTTAGACCTTGCTCATCCCAGGGGCCCCCTTCCTGCATCCACGTCTGTTCTAACAATACAGGTCACAAGAAGGAAGCACACGGGACACAGCAAGAGCCAGCCCGCGTGGGCACAGGCATGTCACCTGCCACTCTGCTCCTGCAGCCCGAGGCGACAAGGCTGGCCCATTTGCAGAGGTGCCCAGGCTCCGGGTGGCCTGGCCCCAAAGACGGGCACTCCGTGGTCGGCGCTCCCCTCCCTGCCTCCCTTTCCTGGCTCATCCCTCCTGGGTGATGCTCTTCTGGAACCCCTTGGGCCTACACGCTCACGTCCTTGCTCTGTGGCCCCAGCAGCAGGGCCCCCAAGACTGCGGGGGAGGTACCTCCAGAAGCTGCCACGGGCAGGAGGCTTCGTAGCTCCGTCCCCGCACGGCGGCAACCCCAAGGCCACTTGCGTAAGGTCTTTCTTTATCCCCAAGTGTCCACTCGTGGCTCCCTGCTCGTCTGCAGTCCGGTGGGACACAGGCGTCAAGTGTATGAACACACTCAGCTCATGTTCTGGTGAATGCCGGGAAGGGGAGGCTGGGGGCCACAGGAGCCAACAGCAGCCGCTCACCGTGGTCCCGCAAAGGCTCGGTGGCCAGGCCCACTCCCAAGCGCTCACACAATTCCCGGAGCCCAGGAAGTGCTCCCTGGGTCCCTCTGTCGCAGAGGGCATGTGCCCCGCCCACGGATGTCACCAAGCTGATCAGAGGCAGAATCTGGGGACAGGACACTGTGTCAGCCCCTCTGCACCCGCTCCACAGCAGCAGGCTGGGGAGCCCAGGCTTTGAAGAGGGTCACAGCAAGGCCCCTGTCACCTCTTACTAAACGCCCAACGTTCTGGGCAATGCCATACCCAGGAACAAAAACGGCCAAACCTCACTGGCTAGCCGAAATCCACTCCCTTGGGCAAACGTAGAAAACCAACAGCCAACACCAGGCAGTATTAAGAATCACACTACAAAACGGTCTCAAAATAGATCCCAATACATAATTCCCATGGCAACGGCCCCACGCCTGAGGACCGCCTCCGGGCAGTGGGGAGCGGAGGGGACACGGGGCAAGGTGGGTCCAGGTTCTCCAGGACATGGCCCACCAGAGGGACACATAGGGCCCAGCCCCTCCCTTCCAGTCCCATGCCTTCTCCAGGGACCGTGTGGGGAAGGACGTGGGGGTCCAGAAGCATCCTAGAATCTGTGGGGCTGGAGGGCCTTGGGGAGAAGCACCCAAGCCTGCGGACCCCCCCCACCACCCCAGGCTCCTCACCGGGCCGATCTTCCCAGTGTCGCCGGGCTCGAGGCTACGTGCCAGGGCAGACAGACTCAGAGATCTGGGGAGTACAAGTCCAGGGAGCGGGGACAACTGACGAGACAAGAGAAGTAAACAGCCACGGTTCAACCCGCCCACCACTGACAGAGCCCCTGCCCCATTCCATGATGGGATGTGAGCGCACAGAATGACAGTAAGGAAGCCCTGGGTTCTTGGAGTCAGGGACCTGATGTCCTCCTGCTGCTGAGCGGCCGGATGAACACCCAGCAAAGCCTGACACACAGAGAGGAGACCAGTGGTTGCTTCAAGCTGGGGGAAATGGGGGAACAGGGGGCAGGAGAGGGCTAAGGGCTTGGGGCTTCTCTCTGAGGCAACGGACGGGTCCTGAGGCTGAGCGGGGCGCTTGCACAATCTGAGAAAGTACTAAAAACCACGGGATTGCACACTCTGAGAGCGAGAATCGGACGGTATGTGAACTATATCTCAATGAAGCTATAACAAAGACGACCTGGCTGTACCTGGGCCAGCAGTTGGGACAGGACACCCTAGAAGTACCTGGCAGGTGCCGGGTGAGCAGTGGGGACCCTGTGCATTCACCCCTGTAGGTCAGTATCTCGGTTCACGGCCCTGATGGTCTGACCTGGTAAGCACCGTGAGCCCATTTTACAGATGGAGACAATCGGGTTAGGAAAGCTTCGGAGTTTACCAAGGCTGCACAGCTGGCAAACAGCAGGCCGGAAAGAGAATGCGTGTCTATAAGCAAGACGTCAGCTACGTACATTTGGGAGGACGGGCGAAGCGCCTTTTGGCAGGTTGCAGAAATGCCGTCCAGGAGATGGCCAGGCCTCCCTGAGCTTCTGCGGCGGCCGGCAGAGGGGAGGGGCCTCACGGTCCAACAGGACAGAATTCACCCCAGCAGCACCCGTCACCCACGGCCACGGCAACCCCTCCAAGGCCAGATTCGGGGCCCCCTCCCCCCGCCGGAGCCAGCCCCAGCTGCTGAGACCCCACGCTCGCCCCTCTGAGTTCCTCGGGCCCTAGGCACGCCCAGGACACGGCAGCCCCAGCTCTGTTCCCACAGCCCACCCAGGGTGTGATCTGAATGTCTGTGTCTCCCCCAAACTACGCGTTGAAATCCCAATCCCCAAGGTAACTGGGTATCGAGTCCATCGTAACACTGGGGCCCCCGTGACCATAAGCGTCCTTCTGAGAGGTGAGAAAGCAGAGTGCTCTCTGAGAGCGACACGGAGGCCGCCCCCGAGCCAGGAAGAGGCCCTCACCCGGCCACGGGACAGCGAGGGCACACTTCCCAGCCTCCGGAGCCGTGAGGAATGAATTTGGGGCGGCCAGGCCACCAGCCTGTTACAGCGGCCGGCAGGCCAGGCAGACAGGCTGCAGTGTCCCTGGTGCCATCTGCGTGCGAGGCAGGGGACCCCACGCTCCCGTTTCACAGAGGAGGCTCTTTCTCACACTTGGGCACACAGCTCCAGAGGGAGGAGCCAGGGTTTAGAACCCCAGACCCCGCGACCCCAGGGCCCCGCGCTGCCTGGAGCAGCTGGCCAGACAGCCTCCCTCCCCTTGTTCTAGAGCCCCGAGGCCCTCCTCCTCCGCTGACGTGTTTGTGCGGACTAACAGCACCCATGACGTCAGGGTCACCCAAGCTCCAACTCCCACTGGCCCCGAGGCCAGGGGCAGAGCAGGGGATCAGCACCAGGAAGGGCCCGAATGTGCCCGCATCCCACAGGCCGTGCTCCCCACAGGGCAGCGCAGGGACGTGGCAGTGCCTCCCCCCAGAGCCTCCCCCACGCGGGGTCCCCACCCCGCGTCCTCTCAGTCTCGCTGAAGCAAAGTGGTGTGGGGTTCCAGAAATAGCTCTGGCTGTAGAGTCACGCACACCAGGATTCAAATCCGGGCTCCGCGCTACTTGGCTGTGTGAGCTACGGGAAAGCGACTTCATCTCCCAGAGCCCCGCTGCCCCCCAGCCCCACAAGAGCAGAGGTGGACAGACTGAATGAGGTAATAACGTCCCTGGCCAGGCCCTGCTTGGGGACACAGGCGGTGCCTGAACTGGAAAGGACGCAGGGATGGGGGCAAAGAGGACGGCGGGGAGACAGGCTATGACCTCCTGCACTCCCTTCCACCCACCCCGGCCCCCTGGGCTTCTTGTGCCCCCAAAATGAGCTGGACGCTCTCGTCCCTCGCCCGGGTTGACCCCGCCCCACCTCCTGCCACCTTCCACAGGCTGAGCCACACTGGGCTTCTCCCAGAAGCCTCCGCGGCAGACCCTGCTGGGCTTGCCAAACCTCGGCTCCCTCCTGGGCTCACAGCTAGCCCACATGTGCCAGACTCCTTTGCGGTGAGGCAGGACCACGTGACTGCGTGCCGACCCGTGGATGGGGTGGGGGGGGGGGGGCGAGACACGGCGATTCCAGGTCCAGTCCGTGAAAACGCTCCACGCACGCCTCCAAGCTCTTGCCCCACCAGCTAGTTGAATGGAGAGGACACCGAGGACCTGAGGAGAGCAGGGCCACAAGCTGGAAGGGGCCTGGGGCCCTGAATGACCCGGCAGGGCAGAGCCTGTCACCCGTATCCACGTGAGAGCGAGATGAGCTTCCACCGTGCTGAGCCGCTGGCACCCGGGGTTGTTTGTTACGGCAGTTAGCCCACGCTGACAAATATACAGCCCCGACTCCTCCCCCGACTCCCTCCTGGTGTCCCTCCTGGCCCTTGGTCCTCTGCACCATCATCAGCCAGTCATCTCTCTCCCGTCCTGTTCGGTGAGCTGTTGGAGAACCAACACCTAGGACTACGCATTTCCATTCCTAGCTGGGGCGGGTGCAGAGAGGGCGCTCCTAAACTGTGCCCGGCAGATAGGCTAGGATTCCCGAGAACGGGAAGTCTGTCCCCAGAGGGCCCTCCGGCCGTAGCGTGCCCCTGATCCTCTGAGAGTAAGTCTTACTAGCCACACGCCAGGCACCGTTCTAAGCGCTTCCCAAGGACGCACTCACTTTGCCCTTCACAACACAGAGGCGCACTTGTCCGCGGCCCACGGTGGGCAGTCCGCAAAGGCAGGACAGGAGCCCAGGCTGTGGGGCTCTGAGACACACGGGCTTCCCCGGGAACCATCCAGCGCACGTTTGGGCCCCCTCCTGTCCCACGCCCCACTGAGAATGCACCTTCGGGCCATCACAGCCCAGCCCTAGGGTCCACTGCCCCCCAAGCCACCTTCACGGGCTGCTCACCCCCACCGCAGCTGAGTGCAAAAGCTGGGGACTCTGGGCAAGACTGGGGTGGGAGCAGGCACTTCTCCCCAGCCGGCCAGATGTGAGTGTCACAGGGGAACGGAGCGCCCTGGCAGCTGCCCCCCCCAGTCCAGGAGTTCCACATGGTTTGGGAATAAGGACCCCATGCTGGGGGGTCAGAGACCTCATGGGACCTCCAGGGCCTGCCCTCTGCACACAAGATGCCCCACAGACACTGCTGCCCCTTGCAAGATGGGCACATGTGTCGTGAGTGGTTCTCACCAACGTATGACCACCGTGATGCTAAAATGCCATAACTCCCAGCGTCCGCTGGTCAGCAGCCACCCCCTTGCCTGTCACCACCCTGCCACCCCATCCCTTACGTCTCCCAGCTCGGCTGATCACAGGCAAAGTGGGTCCCGCAGCACTGATGTCAGATGTTTCCGTGGTCACCTCTGGGTGTGCAAACCCTCATGCAGCCCATGGGGAAACTGAGGCTAAGGCACTGACTCACACCAAGGGGAAGGGATGGCATCAGGCTTCCCAGCAGTCCCGCCTCACCCACGGCCTGTGGCTCTATCCACACTGCTTATACCGCAGGCCAGTCTGACCCCAAACGCCGAGAAGCGTTCATCATCCGGCCGACCCAGGCTGCCGCTTTGTTCAAACCCCAAGAGGCAGCTCAGGGCCCAGTGAGAGAGTAATTTCTCTAAACTCCAAGCACTCTGTGAGAGGTGAGAAGTGGGCCGGACCCCTTTACAAAGGAGAAGAGAAAAACCCGATGCTCCCAAGTGTCTGTGACCGCAGAGGGGAACGTGGCACCTCGTCCCGACGGGACCAGCCCGCAGCCGCCCCGCTGAGGCACGCAGTCCGTCACCTGCTCTCCCCGCTGCCCACACCTGCTTGGCCTGGTGACCACCGGCCCCCAGGGCTCCACCTTCTTCCCCAGAGGTCTCAGGGCCACAGCAACCCTTTGCAGGTTCTGGAATCCGGATTTCACCCACGGGTAAAAGGGCTCTCAGAGAGGGCTTTCCCCAGGAGGGGGCCTCCCCGAGCCCTCCTCTCGGATTCAGGAGTTGAACCCACCTCCCCTGTGGGCTGAGAGAGCCAGAGCCACTGCCCCTCTGGGACCACTGTCCCATGTTCACCCCGGCTCGCAGGGTACCTGTCTCCAGGTCACTTCAAAATGCATCTGGAGCTTAGCTCACGGCCAGCGTCTCTGCCCTCACTCATGGCTCTGCTAGGATGAGCCTCCAAGAAGCCGGATGTCCTCTGTCGGGAAGGTCCCAGGTTCAGCGGCGTGGCCGGTTCTGACCTCCACAGACACCACTCCCTTTGACGGCCTGAGGACACTGGGCTGGCCTGTGGCCCCATGCCATGTGGCCAGGCTGGGGCCACCAATGGGTCCTTGCTGACATACAGGCTCCCATCCTGGGACCAATGTCCTCGCTCTAAGACACGGCAATGAATGCTCTCTCTCTCCAGACTTCAAGCAGGCCAAACAGCTGCCCCCTCGCTCCCCAGGCCAGCCACGCCCAGCTTTTCCATCCACACGGTGGTGGAGCCCCAGCCGCCGCTGCAGGGGCCTGGAGAAACACCCCGATGATTTACAAGTTTGTTTTTGTTTTAAAGCACATTTCAGAGTAATAAGCATCTGATTCCGGGACTGCACACAGGTTGTCCCCTAAATACCTCACCCCTCGTCCTCACGAAGAGAACCTCAGCCTTATCTGAACAGCCACGGGCCCACATAGAAATACCAGGGGTGGCCACATGACCCTGATGAGGCCAGGGAGGGCGGACGCTGTGGGAGAGTCTATGTCCCTCATACTCAGGTGCAGCCCCAGGGGACACCCCCCTTAGCTCCTCCCCTTCCTCACCCCACCCCAGAAGATGAGGAATGACAAATAAAAGCCACTCGCTAAAGACGGGGACACAGGAGGCCAGAGGGGCTGAGTCCTTGACGATCTCCTGAGGAGCTAACCTGGCCTATTGACACCCAAGCTTCCTCTTCCGGGGAGAATCCCCAACCGAGCCGCTGTGGTCAGATTCTCCTTCCAAGAGGTCAGCACCATGCTGACTGACGGACATAGGGAGTGACCATTCGGCCCAGGACGTCTGGGTGCGAGCATCCCCGGGTAACACTGGGGGCACCACAGGGACCGGCACCAGTCACCAGGCACCTAGAGCTCACTCTCCAGCATCTTCTCAGTCAGTCCTCGCGCTGGGAGTCCCACATCACAGGTCACGTACTGCTCAGAGAGGTTGATGAGCTCACTCAAGGCCACACAGCCTGCGAGGGCAGAGCCCGGGATTTGGGCCAGGTCTCTCCCAGGTGCCCGTTCACAGCTCAGGAGACTAAAGCCGGGAAGGGGAAGCGGCCGCACAGCTGGGGGCAGAGCAGGACTCCACGCGGATTCGCTCATCAACAAACAAGCATTTATCAAGTGCCTTACGTGTCACAAGCACTGAGTCACTGAGGACACGGGGACAAGGGAGGAGCCAGGATGAAGGATGCATCACCACGGCCCTCCCACCTGTGTGCTGGGGCTCCTTCCCAACTGCCCTGGAGCCCCCGTCACAGCTGCCATGATGTGTTGAGTCGGGGAGCGTCCCTGCTGCGTGTGCCAGGCTCAGTGCCATCCCGGGGTGCGTGTCCGGGGAGCCCACAGTTCCCGGGTCCCTTCCCCTGAGCCACCTGGTCCCACCCCATGCCGGTGGGGACTTGGGAAGCTGCACCCACAGCCAGCGGGCACTGGCCACTTCGCTTCCTGCTGGCACAGCCTCGGCCCGGAGCGAGCCAAGTGTGGGCTCCTGGCTTGATTTTTGGCCAGCAGCAGAAGTGCAGGGACCGGAAGTTCCAGGGCCGGGTCCTCCGGGGATGCCACAGGGGCAGGGAAGGCCCAGCTTCGGGACGGAGCCTTCGCCAGGGCCACGGGAGCGTGCGGTCTCTTAGCCCGGTCTCCCATTTCACGCCCCGTGACGCGTCCGAGCCGGGGCCGCCATCCGGAACCTGCAGATGGCAGCTCGTGAGGCCGGCCAGGTCCCGTGTGTCCAGAGGGGCTGTGATCGGACAGCCCTGGACAGGGGAGGGCCGTGGGGGAGGCGGGGGGTGAGCCCGAGGAAGCTGGTCTGTCCCCCTGAGACTTCAGTGCCCCAGGCCTGCCTCTCTCCTTCAGTGCGGCCGGGACCTGTGCTCAACGGCCGGGGGGTGGGGGCGGGAGGCTGCAGCCGCTGCCACTCTCCGGCCTCCCCACAGCCCCGCCACCCCACTTCCCCTGCAGCCGGGGGCTCTTTCTCAGGTGCACCTTGCCCTGTGTCATGGCTGCTATCATTGACTGGGGGACGGCGTGTCCTAAGTGAGGTGCACGCCCAGCGTGCACCAGGCCTGTCACCTGTAGTCCCTCTCTGGAGCCACACCCAGCCCTCTAGCACTGGCATTCTTGTGGTCCCCAGTCCGTAGTGCAGAAAACGAGGGCGGACAGAGCGATACCTGGGGCCACCCTCTAGTAAATGGCTGAGCCAGGACTTGAGCCCAGTCGGTCTCATTCTCCGGCTCCAGAGCGGAGTGCCCTCCCCCTCCATGTCCTCCAAGGCGCCTCACCCCTGCCTTCAGTGGGGGGCCAGCCTGAAGAGCTCTCCTCGGGGGCACGGACGCCGTCCCTGACCGTCAGTCAGAACTCAGCCCCGCCCTGGCTCCTGCCTTCTCGGCACATCTCGTAACTGCAGCTCCAGACGCATGTTTGCTCTTTCCACAACTGAGTCCCCAGACGTGCGCCTCCCACCCCCTGCGCAGGGGCACCTGGCACAGAGTCTGCTTCCTCACAGCCTCCCCCGCCCGACGACACACCTTTCGGTCACCGTGCACCGCGTGCCCACGTCATCTCACCACACCCTCACGGTCTCTCTTCTACCCACGTTACCGATGGGAACCGAGCTACATGGCCTGTTCACGGTCACCCGGCTAGAGAGAGGCCAGGCCAGGCCGTGCCCCCAGCAGAGTGGCGCCCCCGGCGGCTCTGACCGCTGGGCACGCTCCCCCTCGAACGGGCTGCTCCACACGCTCCCACCGAGCAGAAGGAACAGCACAGTGGCCTACAGAGGTGCCGGGCAGAGGGACCGGCCCGAGCAAAGGCGGGAGGCAGGATCACAGGCCACCTGAAGAGAGGCGGCTGGCAGAGAAGGGTGGCTTCGCGTGGGCACCTGCACACCTCAGAAGTCTGGACAGGATCCTGCAGATTCCCCGGAGCCCCCTCGGGAGCTGGGATGAGGGCCTCCGGCCTCAGGAGGCTCACTCCTGCTGCAGAGCCGTAGATGGCACAGCGGTGGGAAGGCTGGGTTGAGTGATGCCTCTGCCAGAAAGAGTGAGAGTCCGGAACATTCCCCAGCAAGGCTGGCCGTGGGTCAGGCCCACCTCACGGGGATGATCTGAGTGGACAGGCCACCGGCCTAGAGAGGCCAACGTGAGGGCCAGTGCCCGGAGCACCACTGCGGAGCACGGCTACTAGGCTGGCCTGCTGGCCAGCCCGGAGTTAGGGGGAGCGAGCCACCCGGAAGAGTGGCCCAGCCCCAGGTGGGGAGAGGGCTCCCTTCCCAAGCTCCTGGTGGCCCCACAGAAACCAGGCCAGGCCATGCAGGTGCCCGGGGAATCTGGAGGGAGACCAGAAAAGTCAGCGGGTATCTCAGAGTGAGCAGAGAGGCCGAGGGGTGCAGGGAGGACCCAATCCCATGGCAGGCGGGACCGCCCTCCCAACAACGACCCACCACATTGTGCCGACACCTGCCCTTCAGCTGTTGTTTTTCAAGAATTTGCTCTTCTGAAAGGCCTGGAGAATATTCTAGAACAATTAAATACAGCTTTTGTGGAAGCTGTTCCATTTACACGCCTATGTTCATTCAACAAACGTTCTCGGAAGGGCCTCCTCGGTGCCAGACGCAGAGGACAAATGCCTCAGCCACAGGGAGGTGAAGGCAGTCCTGCTGAGGCAGGGGAGGAAGCCAGGCCTGGGACGCGCTGAGCTGCATGCAGGGCGACAGGTGCTAAGCCCGCAGGGGCCCTGGCGCTGCAGGGACACGTGGGAGGGGCACCTAAGCAGCCAGAGAGGACTCCAAAGAGGGTGGGTCTTGAGTGGTCAGGAAATTCGGTCTGCAGGCCCCGGGTGCTGCCGGGACAGGGCTGAGCGGCAGGCGAGAGCTCCGACTTCAAGGACCGCGAGAAGCAGCGCCCGCACGCTCTAGGCCGCCGGGAGCCATCGATGGCTTTTCAGCAAGGGAGTGACTCGACGCGATCCGATGGCCCGCGGCCAGCGCAATGCACATCAGCACAGGCCTTGAGCCACCCCAGAAATGCACGCGCCTGGAGAGGGCCGGCGGGAACCGCGGTCTTAGTGCTGTGTTGCATAATGCCTGGCGGCCCCCGCCAGCCCTCTGAAAACAAATGCTTAGGTCATCCCCAGAGGAAGCCAAAAATTAGAGGGCTCCTCTCTGTGCCCAGAAAGGACCTAGGCTGGGCTGGAAAACAAAACCCGAAGGAAAAAACCCAGAACACCTCTGCTGGCCGGGTCTCCCGGGTCTGCGGTGGGGGGCGGGGGGGTAGGACGGGCTTCGGCCAGGGGCGTCAGGGGCTGGGGACAGGGGCCCCCACAGGACTCTGGTAAAGCACACGAGAGCAAGGTGCTGGCTGATGGCCAAGGCCCCCCCTGCCCCCGCCCGGGTAGCGACACACTTAACACCCCCTCTTGGGAGGCCGCTGCTGGGCCCAGGAGGAAACGCTTAAGAAGCAGAGAACGATGTCCTGCCAGCGCCAGAGTCCCCTGCCTAGAGGAGGAGAGCAGATGTCTGGAAACGAGGCAGCCCCCTCCTACACACCCCTACGGCCATGCTCGCCGCCCTCTGGGGTGCCCCTCCGTGCAAGTGTTTCCCATTTCAGTGCCATCTTCTGGGCTGATTCCTCCACGAGGGATTCTGGAGACACCCTGGCCCTTGCCTTCAGCAGCAGGAGGCCTCAGAGCCAACCCCGTCAGCAGGATCAGGATCGCTCCCTAGACGGGGACAGAAAGCCCAGACAGGGAAGACAGATCTGCCCACGGGACTGCCCGCAAGGCACCCGGTCACCCGTCGGCACGCGTAGTGGCTGACCGCGGCTGAGGGCTCAGAGGGCTGTCCTTGCCACGGGGAGAGCGTGGGCAGAGTCTGCAAGGGCGAATGAACGGGTGGCCAGGGTGTCCAGGAGTCGGGGCTCTGTGTCCCCGGGGCCTGGAGGCAGGTGTGAGACGGGGCACGCAGCCACACCCCCCGCGCTAAGTGGGGCCGTGAGACCCGCCCCCGGCCAACGAGGTAGGAGCAGAAGCTGCCCCGGGCTCCCAGGGCAGTGTGTCCAGAGGGTGGTGTTGGCTGGCATAACCCTGCTGACCTCTGCCCCGTCCTCTCCCTCTCGGAACAGAAATGCAGCCAGCACAGGTCCAAATGGCAGCACTCAGGAAGACGGAGTGGGAGAATCCGAGGAGCCTGGGCACCGATGGCCCTGGGGAGCACAGCCCGGAGACCTGCACCTCCACCCCCAGGACGGTCCACTCACACTTCCCCGGGGAATCCGCGTCCTCTGGCTGCCTCCAGGCCAGCCACACCTCAGCCTGGTCCCCATCGCTGTTCCTGACACAGGCACCTTACTCAGCCAGCCCTCTCCGACCACAGGAAAACACACTCTGCAACTCTGAGCCCAATGTGTGATGTTCTCTTTTTGTCCTGCCTCCTAGGAAGCTCCAAATACACATCAACTTGTCTCAAAGCCGTCGTGAAGGTTAATATGTATGAATCTCTCTCTCTCTCTCTCTCTCTCTCTCTCTCTCTCTCTCTCTCTCTCTCACACACACACACACACACACACACACACACACACGCACACACACACACACACACGATTTTTGACCTGGTTTTATACCTTACTTTTACACCTTTTGTTATAAGCCATGTCACAACCTTCCTGATGAAAAAGGGTAAAATGGAAGCTAAAAACACGAACGTCTATATAACAGGTGCTCATAAAAGAAATCAGACACAGACATAATCTCAGGACAAGAAAGAATTTACAGCTAAAAGTATCAAAAACAGGGGCACCTGGGGGGCTCAGCAGTTTAAGCATCTGACCCTTGATTTTGGCTCGGGTCATGATCTCAGCGTTCATGAGTTCGAGCCCCACATCTGCCTCTACGCTGACAGCACAGAACCTGCTTGAAATTCTCCCTCTCTCTCTGCCCCTCCCCTGCTCACACTGTGTCTCTCTCAAAAACAAATAAACTTTAAATAAGTAAATAAAGGTATCAAAAACCATAAAGAAGCTTGCTTTGTAAAGCTTCTCCACCAGGGAGAGAAAACACACCTTTATACACCTAACCGCATGGCTTCAAAACACACGAAACTAAAATCGCCAGAAATACAGAAATACAATTTGCCAGAAATACACTGGCAAATCCCAGTGGCAAAGTGCTGAAGGAGGCACTAACAGACGTCCCTCGGAAATTCATCGGGCCTCCGTAAGAATGACGATCCTCACACAATCACTGACCGGGCGTGGGACGGGATGTCTCCGGGGCCCGGCAGCGGAAGCGAGTGGTGTGGGCACCTGATGTGACCGCCATGGGGGCCGTGGGCGGCGGGAATGAGCGCAGGTTCCGCTACGGGCACGAAAGGCAACCAAACAGTGATCACTTAAAACACTCTGTGTGCCGAACCCCACGTGCGCGCAGGCTGAGTTAGCCAGCATTCGCTGGTTTTCCACCCTTGAAAAGGAGTCGAATAACGTAATAAACCAGTCTGACTTTACAGGTGTACGTAGAACTGTAGGCACAGCGGAGAGATAGATGTTCCTTTCCAGCATCCTTAGAACTTTATAAAAAGTGATCCTTGGGGCGTCTGGGTGGCTCAGTGGGTTAAGCCTCCGACTTCGGCTCAGGTCATGATCTCGCGGTCCGTGAGTTCGAGCCCCGCGTCGGGCTCTGTGCTGACAGCTCGGAGCCTGGAGCCTGCTTCGGATTCTGTGTCTCCTTCCCTCTCTGTCTCTCCCCCACTCGTGCTCTGTCTCTGTCTCTCAAAAATAAATTTAAAAAGTTGGAAAAAAAAAAGTGATCCTTGAACTACAAGGAAAAAGCCCAATAAATCTTGAAATGTAGAAGCCATATGTAATTCAGACATGAACTTCCAGACAGAGAACACTCAACAGCCGTTAGCGCCTTCAAAAGTTTGGAATGCAACAGCCAACTCAGTCTTCTTGACAACCTTGAGGGCTCTTGTTATTTTCGTTGCTATTATTACCCCCATTTTGTAGATGGCAAAAGCCAAAGCACAGAGAGGTTGTGTTCTACACTGAAGGCCACACAGCTCGTAAATGGCCAAGACAGGACAACAGCCAGGCAGTCTGGCCGCAAAGCTCACGTTCGTAATCACGATGCTGACAAGAGTGTGTGCGTGCATGTGTGCGTGTAAATTTAAAACAGAACACTTCAAATAATTCTTGGAATAGAGAAAAAATATGCTCAGCAGTGAATTATTTACAAATAAGTGATGACAACAGACCTGCGGGATGCAGCCATGGTGGTACACAGAGGAACATGTGTAGCCATTAATGCCTGCATTTAAAAAACAAAAGCCTGGTATCTCTCGGTGCTTGAAGGTGAAGAAGGAAGAACAAACCTAAGGCATGTAAAAGAGGCATTTGATAAATACCACTGCAAAAGTCAGCAAGACAGACGACATGACTAATAAACAAAACCAAGAAGTTCTTTTGAAAGATCAATACGTGTCCTCAACTAATTCCAAATATTTTCAAGCAACATCAGGGCCAAAGGAAGCTTGCGAGCAAGCCAGAGCCTGGGGGGGCAGCCGAGGAAGTGCTCCATCCCCCTGCCGGCCGCTGCCCCGTCCCGGGGACCCGACCGCACAGAGCCGGCCGCTTCCGCTCCGCGTTCTGTTCAAATGGTTTCAGTTTCACGATGCAAATTTTCAAATATATACTAAGGTAAGAAAGCCGTGTAACAGACTCCCGCATACAGACAATGAACAGCTCATGGTCACTCCACCCAATTCAGATTATTTTGAAACAAGTGCCAGAGGCTGCATTTTATCTCTAAGTGTTTTGGTATCTATCTCCAAAAGAGAAGGACTCGTGTATTCTATAGAACCATAATAAGATAACCACACCAAAAACCTAACATTAGAGAGTGTGTGTATGTGTGTGTGTGTGTGTGTGTAACTTATAGAAATACTACATGTCACCTGTTTAAAAATCCAGTTACAGACACGTTTAGAAGCAGCACATCAGACTTCGTGTATCCAAACCCGCAGACATGCCGAAGGAGGCAGGATCACTCCCAGTCTGCAAGTGGGGACACTGAGGCTGAGACCAGTGAGGGGGCCTCCCCGCCACCCCCTGCCAGCATGGGGAGGGGGCAGGGATGGGAGCTCGGTCTCCCGAGGACACATCGGACGCTGGGTCCACTCCGCCACCGTGGCCTTTCCACCCAACACAGAACTAGATTTTGAGAATAACAAAAAAATATGGGACACATCGGGGCAATAAAATATAAACTCCCCTTGACCATAATGAGACAGGCTCGTCTTCCTACGGGTGACACAGAGGAGAACCAGCATGCATGGAACAGCCTCTCCACGCGCATCCTGCACCAGGCGCTTTTGGGTCCGCTTTCACACGTAATGCTCAGCCCCAGGAGGATGTCACGGGCCGAGCTGCGTTCCCCAAAATCCATATGCTGAAGTCCTGACCCACAAGACCTCAGAATGGGACTGTATTTGGAGACAGGTCTTCACAGGCGTGATCAATGTAAACCGAGGTCAGGCACGGGGCCCTGCTCCAAGGTGACAGGTGTTCTTATAAGAAGAGATTAGGACACGGACACACCGGGGGACGACCAGACACCTTGACCTCAGACTTCTGTTCTGTAGAGCTGGGGGAAATCAAGCTTCTGGTGCTCCAGCCCTGGGTCTGTGGCACTTCATCGTGGAGTGGGGCTGCCGAATGCAGAGAGATGGCTCCCTGTCTGCCTTACAGAGGGGTGGGGAGCATTCGAACCCAGATCATAGTCCAAAGCTGTGCTCGCTCCACTGTGCCCGGCAGCTGAGTACAGGGAGCAGCGAGGGGCGTGGCGAGGGGCGTGGACGGGCTCTGGGTCAGCCAGCAGAAGGAGCAGACAGCACCAGCAGCCTGGCCTCATCAAGGGGAGGCGGATGTCCTGCCCGTGGACGCTGGCTTTGATCACGTGACTGGCTTCAGCCAATGGTACATGGACGGAATGACAGCATAAGTGTAGGGTCATGGCATAAGGGACCTCACTCGCCTTCCCTGCCTGCCGATCCCTTGCCACCACTGAAAGAAAACACACAACGGCTTAGCACAGAGCCGTCTGTCAGCCTGAAGACCAGCAGTGAGAAAAGGCGCCCGGCTGAGCCATCTGGGGCAGCCAAGCCCAGCTGAGCCACAGACTGCAAGCAGTAATAAATGGTTGTTGTTTTAAGCCTCCACATTTGCGGGTGATTTGTTACACGTCACTAGCTAGCTGATACAGAAGGTCGAAAGAAGCAGTATGTAACGGGATAGTTACAAGCACAGACTCTGAGGTCAGACTGCCCGGGCATAACTCCTGGCGTGGCCGCTCTTTAGCTGCGTGACCTTGGGCAAACTGTTTAACCTCTCTGGTCTACCACATCAGCTTAAAATGGGAATACACAAAAGTATCCGTCCGATAGGGTTGCTGAGAGGATGCAACTCGTTGAGAAGGAGTCTGTCAAGAACCAGAACCCCATGGAGAAATCACGAATGGTCACTCCATTGTTGTGGCGAGAGAAGGGAGGTTAACTTTGCCCCGGGAAGCTCTGGTCGTCATGACTAAAACAAGCCGCCGAGAGATCTTCTGTCTCTTTTGTTTCAACACTGATGCCACATCTGCCTTTGTCACTGTGTGACCTCGGGCAAGGCACTGGATCTCTCTGAGCCTCAACATAACAGGGCTAACCTTTGACCCCACCTAGTTCACAGGGTTACAAAGGTGGTAGAGGACGGGCACCTGTGTTGTAAATCAGACACCCCCCCCACCCCCCGCCCAGGGACAAGCAACCTATGGAGTGCCGGCACTCCAGGCACAGCGACGGAAAAGCCTTCCATCTCCGCAGTTCTCCCTTTCACTGGTGCAGGGCGGACAAGGATGCACGCCACCGTTGTCCACTCTATCCCCAAGGCAGACACGACTAATCCATCGCAGAGGGCACTCTTCCCACTGGGGCTGCTTCTCAGCTCGGTGTTCCAGTGACCAAGCCAACCGGCAGGACCAGAGGGACCTGACAAAACTTCCCATCCCCGGAGCTAGACCAGGGCCCAGGGGCTCCCCTTCCCAGGCCTGGCTCCACGGTGTTCAGAAGGTCAAGGGCTCCAGGTCCACAACTGCACCCACGGAGTCCCTTGGACCAGCTGTGTCCGAGATGACGGTGGGTTTTTTGCACCTGGGGACACCAGCCTTCCGACGCGGCACGACCGGGTCCCGGCCACACAAAGATTGCTAAGAAAATTTTCTGAGATGCCGAGGACCTCAAAAACGTCTTGCCCACTGCCGAGAGCTGCCGAAGCCGCCTCAGCACCAGGAGACCCACACCCGCCCGTGTGGTTGGTGGGAACACTACCCGCCATCACCAGTGCCCTCGCACCCTCTGGCCTGGGAATCCCACCGTCACCCAAAACCCTTAGGGAAGAACCCAACCCAAGCTACACAAGCACACAGATGTTCACGAAAGCGCTGCCTAGAGTTGGCAAAAAATGAAAATAAAAAAAGGTACGTTAAATTGCCATGAATAGAGGAGTCAAGAGATGACAAGACATTCTGTTACTGGAGTTAGAGCCGTGAAAACAAATCTCCCTTAAGACGGCAGAAACACAAGGCAGTGCTGGACACAAACTTAGAAACAAAAGGGCTCTGAACTGCTAGGCGTCCCCTACAGACACTATGGGTGCCTACCAACACCTAGCTCCGCTCCTTCCTCACCATCAGAAACCCAGTTAGGTCTGAGAAACAGCACGCCTCATTTTCCAAGCTCCCTCGCAGCTGGGGTTGGTCATGAGACACAGTCCTGGCCGTGGGTGGGC
Organism: Felis catus; assembly: GCF_018350175.1. Lineage (NCBI taxonomy): Eukaryota > Metazoa > Chordata > Mammalia > Carnivora > Felidae > Felis > Felis catus. Next base: position 79,486,315 of record NC_058385.1, read on the forward strand.
CATCCGGAAAAGCCCTTCAGATAGGAGCAAGCCCAGCTGGCACACACCTTTCTCTTTTGTTCTTCTGCTTCTCGGTAGCAGGAGGATGCCGGAGGTGATGCCGGTGCTGATGCAGCCATCTTGGAGCCATGAGGTACCAGCTTTAGGACAAAAGCCACACTAAGATGGCAGAAGAGAATGACAGCAGGAGCCAGAGTCTCTGAAGGCACCTGGAGTGCCTGCCAGCCCACCTGCTCATCCCAGACTCCAAAACAGAGACACAGGAAACTGCTTTTGGTCAAGGCACCACCGAAAGGGTTTTCAGCTACAGGCAGCTGAACACAATCTCTAACATGCTCATTCTGATGAAGCGATAAAAACAGTACACAAATGTGGGCAAAATGATGAGCACGTGAGCAAGAAAAGCTAAAGTCATTTTCAGATACGACCACAGAACCACAGGGGAGTTGTGGGGGCTTTTCGCCCCTCTTTATAAAATGTTCTCTGCCATTGCATTCTCTGCTCAGTGATGTGAGCACACACCAGCATTCACTCTGCCGGTGCCTGGGTCCCTCTGGCCTGGGCACTGTCCCTAACAGATGACAGACCCATTCTGCCAACCGCCAGTGTTCCCCAGTGCTCTGGGTTTATCTCCCAGAAATGGCGCTCAGGCTGGGAGGCCCCTCATGACAACCAGACCCGGCAGGGACATCTCCCCAGTCGCCCCCAGCATCCCGGGGCCTGGCCCTTTTCCAGGGCCCAGACAAGATACGTGGCTCGAAGCCCAGGCCAGCCCTGTACCACCAGCACCCGTTTTCACACCTACTCCAAGAGACACAAAGGCCCCAACACCACCTGGCAGACCATGGAGCCCAGAGCTGTCTATATTCCCAGGGCCTCAGGACAGGGCTGGAGCCGAGGCCACGCTCCCCCAACACAGCATGCCCGGGGTGTCTGCTTAAGGGGTGGAAGCCGAGGGTCCACGTGGGGTCCTCCCAACACCAGTGAGCTTACCCTGCCCACCTGTGTGGCCCCCCCCTCAAGACCCCTAAAATGGCTCCCCCTGAGACCCCCTAAAGTGGTCCCCCCAAGACCCCCCAAAGTGGCCCCCCTGAGGCCCCCTAAATTGGCCCCCCAGGACCCCCTAAAGCGGCCCCCCCGAGACCCCTCAAAGTGACCCCCCTGAGGCCCCCTAAATTGGCCCCCCGAGACCCCCTAAAGTGGTCCCCCCGAGAATCCCTAAAGTGGCCCCCCCGAGACCCCCCAAAGTGGCTCACCTGAACCCTCTATACGCAAGCTCACCTCAGCCCCACCTGAGCTCCCCTGCCTATCCACATCCTGACGCGGATGTCACCTCCCCTGAGAAACCCCACCACTGGGCTGCCTCTCCCGGCGTGGCCCCCACCTGCCGTGGCCCAGAAGGTGGCTTATTCTCCAGTTCCGCGGAAGAGCTTCAGGGAAGAGAAGTCACCAGGCCAGGGGCCATTCTGCACTTCAGGGGTCACGTGGCGATGTCTGGGGACGTTTTTGTGTGTCACAACTCAGGGGGGTGCCACTGGCAACGAGTCAGTGGAGGGCAGGGATGCTGCCCAACATCCTGCCACACACAGGATGACCCCCACTGCACAGACGCATCCAGCCCCAAAGTCAGGGGTGGGCCCCGGGGAGACCGCTGCCCCAGCCCGAGGTCACCCGGGGAGGATTAGAACCCAGCACACCCCAGGCCCGGGCCGGGGCCCTCCGCGCGGTCCCTCCACGCGGTCCCGTGCTCTCTGCTGCGCTCACACCAGCATCCTTGCCGTGGCTCGGAAGAAATCACGGTCTCTTGCCCGCAGAGGTGGGAACCCTGACGGCAGGCACCACACAAGTCCCCAACCAAGGCCCCAAGTCGCCGGGCAGAGTCACCTCACCGAGCTCCTCCTGGGCTCCAAGCGGTGGGCAGGAGCAGCAGCGGTGGAGGTGCGCGGGCACAAACGGTGGCGGGGGCCCGGGGCGTGAGCGCACAGCCCAGACCGCCTCCGGGGCTGGACGGCCCCCCATGCTCTGCCCCTCATCCCCGGAAGACCGCAGCCACCCCTGAAACCCACAGCGTCCCAGCTACGTGCCCGCTCCGCACCCCCAGGGAACGGTCGACAGGACCTGGAGACACACATCACACACTCACGCTCCCGGCCCCTGACCCTCTGGCCGACAGTCAGTCAACAAACGCCTTCTCTGCATCTTGTGCCCAGGCTGGGTGGAGGGAACAGCACGCGCGAGGTCTCCGGTGGGAACTGCCAGGTAAGCGGTAGTCCGGGCCGTGTGTGAGGCAGGTAGAGGGAGGAAGGGAAGCAGGGAGAGGAGGGGCCCCAGGATAGGAAGTCAGGGGGGCCGGGCAGCGCCAGGGGTGCAGCGGCCACGTGTATGAACCCCTGTGGCCCTCGGCCCGGGCAAAGGCCTCATGATGCCTGCTGGGAGGCCTCTCACCTTCCCCAACGGGGTGCCCCCCACACACCCGGCACAGCCGGTGAAGCCAAAGGCCGTGTCGCAGATGGGTGTCCCTTCCCGCCAGGCGCCCAACTAACTCGCGTGGGTCTGTCACCAGTGGTGGGTTGGGACCGACGTCACACATCTAAGCCGCAGGAGCGGGAAGGTCCCCATTTGGCACGACGGGTCCCTAACCTGCCATCTCCCATTAAAACCAACAGCTCGAGTTCCAAAGGGGCCTCCTCCATCGGGCACGCGCCCAGGGGCCTGAAGGCACAACCACGCGGGAAGATGGCCCCCTGAAGCAGCCAGCCCGAAGTCCTCCTGCTCCTGGGGGCCAGAGGTGGCACTTGGGTCTCTAGCAGGCCTGCCCTGAGCACCACCCAGGGAGCCAGAGCCCAGCCCTGCCCTGGGGCCTCCGGTGTGGGACGGGGATGCTGTGGCACAGACACAAAACTAGGGCACCGCGTGAGAGGCGCCCCAGGACGGCGAGGTACAGCAGGCCGGGGGCACAGCCACGCATCCCCTGCCCAGGCGGGGAAAGGACAGCGGGGGAGGGGCAGGGCACAGCTGGACCAGGGAAGCCGGCGCGAACTGTGACCCGGGCAGGCACTGGGCCGGCTGGGGCTTTGGCCTGAGGCTCTGGCTCTGGCCCTATGGGGAACGGTGTGCTGGGGGGCCTGGCAGGGTGTCACCTTCACAAAGGGGGTCATGGCGGCAGGCATCCCCGAAGCCGCATCTTCTCGGCTGGAACCGTCTGGGGAAATCGAGCACCTGGGCTTGTACGCGGTGGCCCCAAAAGACCCGGGCCCGGCGTCCCGCCCTGAGAGCCTCCTTCTGCAGCTGGCGGGAGCCCCTCACGAGGGTCCAGGCCACGGGCCCCACAAGTCGCAGCGCAGACGACCCTCGAGAAGGCGGGCAATGTAGCGGCACGTGACCAGTCCCCCACGTCGCACACAGGAGCCCGGCGTCCGCCTGACCGTCATCATCACAACCAAAAGCCCCAGGTGCCCCCGAGGACGCCTTTCACAGACGTGCGCTCAATGTTCACGGCCACACACGCAAAGCTCTAGGTCTCCATCTCACAGACAAGGAAGCGAGGCTGGTGGGTCACAGCTGGGATTGGGCATCCGGGACAGACAGACACGGGGCAGTCCTGCCTGGGGCTACAGGCCCCCAGGCTCCGCCTGTTCCCCGAGCCCCTCTGTGCCCAGTCCAAGGAGGCACGTGGCTTCCCCTGGACGGGAAGGCCGAGGCCACGGGCAGGGCTCAGATCTACCTCCCCCTCTCCCTGGACACCTGGCCCAGCATCCCCTGCCACACCAAAGCTGCCCCCGTCGCGACCACCACACCATGGCCACAGGGCCGCCTCCTCTAGTCTGACCCCACGCTTCACCCGGGGCCACCCACTGGCTCCTTCTAAGGCTGGGCACGTGATGAGGGTGAGGACCGGGCAGGGGTCGCCCACCCCACTCAGCTAGCACCCCTGCGAGTGGCTGTTCCCCAGGCAGGTTTTGTCATTGCTCAAGGCCTGGCTGACCCCAAAAGCCCAGGCGGGAGCAGGTGGGGTGGGGATGTGGCCACGGCCAGGATGCACCCGCCAGGGAACCCCCAGCACGGACAGCTGCTCACAGTGCCCTGACCCGCAGGCCCAACACACTCCTGGCCACTGCTGAATTTCCTCCCCTTCCCCTGCCACTGCGAATTCTTCTGTCAACCATCCCCTCTTCTCTGGGTCCACAGCACACGATCCCCCTCTTTTCCTCAGAGATCCACGTCAGGGACTGTACTTGGGTTCACACCGACGCAAGACAGAGAAACCGCTGCTCAGGAGCAGACGAAAGAAGTCTGCGTGAACTAGAAGCTCGAGACACGTCAACGCAGGGAGGGGCTGCCCAGAAAAGCTGGCATACCAAGCGGGGGGGGAGGGGCATGAACAGAAGCACAGCACCTAGACGAGGGGAGGGGATATTCTGCACTCGGAGAGCACACACGCAGACCGAAATTGCTCAGAGAAGAACCAGGCTTAGGGAGGTACGACTGGAAGAAACTCGGGGGCCTAGGACTATCTCCAATTTCCTAACGTCGGTTACAGCACAGGGGGCAAGCCGAGCTCCGCTCACTCCTTCCTTTGGAGAACCGTAAGCTACAGCTTGGGCGCCCTTAGCTATTCTACAGGCAGAGATCCCAGAGTCGGGATGGGCGGGAAAAGGAGCCCTCAAACAAAATCCCCTGATGAAATGAACCCCAGAACCCCCTTCCCCAAGGCTGGCAGGGAGGCGGACGCTCCACTGGGGGAGGAGACCCTCACTGGAATGCTCATATCCCAGAATTCCTCTGCCCGCGGGACTCCCTTAACGGCGCAGACTGCCTACCCCTCCTTTGTCAGCCCAGCCCACCTGGGTCCTTGCCGCCAAATTCCCGGGGCTCTGCTGAGACCAGGACACTTGTTTCCCACGGTGTTTTCCTGGTGCTCCGGCAAGGCTGGTGTAAAACCAAGAGTAGCGTTGCTCCGTGCCCTAACTCACAGGGGCAGGCCCCCTGGGCTGGCGGCCTGCCCGTCCTGGCTCCAGGGCCAGCCGCACCCTGGACTGCCCAAGCACACCCCCCCTACGGCAGTGGCACCACACGTCCATGTGCTGAGTCCCTCTTTTCTGCACCTGAGCCCCCCGTCTCCAACTTCTAAATGCAGACCTCTGTCCCCTCTTTAGGTGACCACCACAGAGACTGGCCACCCCTTTGAAAGAATGATCCCCCAACACACACACCGCTTTTCCACATGGTGGCCCCACCAGATCAGAACCTCACACAATACCCTCATCGCGCATATAAACACACCCTACTACCTTGCACGCAAGGGAACGAGCTCCCTGTCAGTAGGGGCATGCAAGAAGCTGACGGGCGGAGGGAGGTTCTGGGGTGCCGGTAATAATGTTTCTTGATTTGAGTGGGGCTTACAAGGGTGTGGTTTGGTCACAGGAACCACTGAACGATATACTTCTGCTTAAGCGTGCTTTTCCATGTGAACGTCGTACTTCGGTCAACATTTCTAAAAGGCAAAAGTGCCTGGGATTGGCCGACCGCTTTTCAGGAAGGTGATGTGGCTGGAACACCTCGGGTCCCCCCACACCGGGGCATCAGCACTTACTGAGAGGCTACCCGGGGCCCTGGGCACTCCCACCCAGCACAGGGACGGAGACGGGTAAAACCCCAGAGCTGGAGGGGTGAGCACGGTACTTGGAGGGCTGAGTGACCGTTCAGAGGAGTCAACGAGCGAACGAGTGAGAGGGGGAGTGAGTGGCTGTAGAGAAGGCTGGTTGAATCACGCACGGACACACAGAACACGAACAAACAGGTGCCTGGAGCACCCTGGGAGGGAGTGCAAGGGGATGGGGGGCGGTGCGAACGCAAGACGCCTGGGGGACCCGGGGATGGACCGGCGACTGGAGGCGTGGACACAGGTGCGCGTGGAGGCCAGATGCACAGAGGGCTGCTTCGCCTCCTGCTGCTGCTCCGACCCTCCTGGGCCTGGCTAGTGAGGTGACCCAGGAAAGAGGAGGCAGCGGCGACGGGTGTCGGGACGGTGGATGCCGTCTGATGCCTGCCCCCACCTCAGAGCACCTGGCTAGGTGTCCCCATGCCCTTCAGGAAAGCTATCTCTCTCACGTCACCTGGAGTCAGAAGGAACCTCACTTCTCGGCTTCCTCCACGACACCCACAGGCAGTGTTTACTGGAGGGCCGATGCTACCTCGAGCGCTGCGGAGTCCAGGCGGGGCCCGGGGAGGAGGAGCCAGCCACGCGTTCCCGCTCGCCTCCTGCACACCGCCAGCGGCCACACCGGAAAGTAACAGGGAGACGCCTCCTGTCCAGGCCCCACGCGCTGGGTGACCGGCCATTCACCTGAGCCTCGCTAAGCAGGTCTCCTGAACAGCGGAGTGAGAGGGAGAAGCAGAAGACGTGGATGGAATGTTCCACAGGCCCATCCTCAGCTCCTGGGACAAAGCCACAGTTGGAGCTCGCAGCCCTCGGCCTCCGCGTGGGCTGCCTCATCATGCCTCGGTTTCCCCATCCATCAGGTGGGGTGATGCTCCCACCGGTCTTGTGGGAGAAGGGAGCGCAGGTGTGTGAAAGCACCACGCTCCCTCCGGCACCAGCCTGCTCGGTCCCCCCGGGCCTGTTTCCACCCTGCGATCCTTCGCAAGATGCCCGCGGGGGCGGGGGCGGGGGCGGGATGGACAGACAGTCTGCCTGGGGCGGGACAGACGATATCAACCTCGCTGGCACCAAGGGAGGCACAGGGGGCAGGGGCACAGCTCAGGGAGGCCGTGAGTGGCCGAGGGGAAGGCCAAGCCTCCCTGGAGGGTGAGAACCTGCCAGAAGGATGCACAGGGCCAACCGAGGAACGCACCCCCCCCCCCCCGGGGCCGTCTGCACCCGCGGCACTGAACGGGTTAAGGGAGTCTCGCTGTCCCCATGCCTCACACCGAAGCTCAACCAAGCGTTCGGGTTTCCAGCTCCGCCTCGCCCCCCCTCAAGGCCAGGCCTTATCTTGTCATCTAGACTGTCCCCAGAGTCTCAGAGGCAACGCAGACCAGGCAGGGGCAGGCACACAGCAAGAGCGTAAAAGTATGAATTGAAAACTACACCCAAGAGTGCCAGAAAAACACAGAAAACGCTTTCCGCTTTGTGAAAACTCCACTCGGGCTCTGTGCGTGAATGGGGAAGGGGAGATGCCCCTCGGCGCTCCGACTTCAAGCCGGCAGGGGGCCTGGAGCAAGGACCGCACAGGGGCCCCGAAACTCTCAGGGTGTGCCCCACCCCCAGCCAGCCAGCAGACCGTGGCTCCCAGGCCTGTCACCTCAGCTCCCGGGGCAGCCACCCCGGCTTCAGCGGAGCCCAAAGGGCCCAGAGAGACACCGCCCCTCCAAACTGCAGCCAAAACAGAAGACCCGTGTCTCCTTCCCTCCGTCTTTCCCCTACACAGGTCAGTTTTTAAATGGGCCTCCTGGACCCCGCAGAGGAGATCTGAATTCTAAGCACTGTTTCTTTCTCTCTGATGATCCTAGAGGTGGTGACAACTTAGATCACACACGTCAGATTCAAAACAGAAGTGTCCAGGAGATGCCCCCTCTGCTGTCAGACGGGCACTGACTGTGGGGCACAGCGCCTCCTATAGGAAGCCTACAGACTTGCTGGGAGAGCGGGGGTCCCTTAGGCCTCTGCCCCAAGCAGGAAATTCAAGTCAGGCCCTGGCCCTGCCAGGCAGAGGCTTCCGACCATCCTGCTAAGCAGCCGAGCACTGCGGGACATGGATACAGGGCTCCCACCTTCCCCACGGGCCTCTCGGAAGTCACCGCCACCCCATCCCGCAGGCAGCTGCAGATGCCAGGTGGCGCAAACATCAAAAAAGAGACAGAGGGGGCGCCTGGGTGGCGCAGTCGGTTGAGCGTCCGGCTTCAGCCAGGTCACGATCTCGCGGTCCGTGGGTTCGAGCCCCGCGTCGGGCTCTGGGCTGATGGCTCAGAGCCTGGAGCCTGTTTCCGATTCTGTGTCTCCCTCTCTCTCTCTGCCCTTCCCCTGTTCATGCTCTGTCTCTCTCTGTCCCAAAAATAAATAAATGTTGAAAAAAAAAATTTAAAAAAAAAAAAGAGACAGAGGAAGGAACCGCACCCGGAAGCGGTGGAAGGCGGCATTGGGCGTGCCCTTCCGGGCCCGCTGGACCTGTGCTGCCCTCCTCTGTCCGCGGTGCCCGTGCCCGAGTCCCCCGCCCCGAGGGCTGGGCGAGGTTCACGTGCCAGCCCCTCACAACCTGTCATGGGGCCGCGGAGCCAATGCAAACTGGTAACCGCATCGCTTTTAAAATCCCCCTCACGGAGGGAGCTAGTAACTGAACCCGAGAAGCGCCGTGCGCCTACAGACCACGAGCGCCACGAGGTTCCTGCCCGCCTCGCGGGCTGGAGCTCAAAGTTGAAGTCCGCTCGAGAAATCGCTCAAGGTTAGATTAAAAATAAGAACACCCGTGAAGATTCACCTGACCTGTTAATATCACCGTCCAATAGGAGACGGTGCCTCAGAGGGCCCGGCTTGGGGCTGCTTTTTGTTCTAGGCCTAGGAGGACCTTAATTTGCATTTATATTAAAAAAAGAAGAAGAAGAAGAAGAAAACAAACAGAATTAACTGGAAAGGTGCTTTGTTTCCTGTAAATTTGAGCTCTTGGGCTAAACAGCTTCCCAGGGCAGACAGCATGGACTCAGCCCGTGTCAAAGAGCGTAAATTCACACCTACAGAGTGAGTGCTTTGCGCTATGCTGAGGTAGCCGCAGGCAGCTGGGCGCCTGCCCGCCCTCAGGTCCAACCGGGCAGATCAGTCCTGCGTCAGGCTCCTCCTGCAGGTGGGGAAACTGAGGTCGGGAGAAGCGACATGACCCCGCTGTGGTCTGCCAGGATGCCCAGACTCGAGATGCAAGCCAGATCGCTGGGCTCCAAGTTCAGCGTCAGGGTGGCTGAGTTGGGGCAACGTTTTCTTCCTTGTCCTTGCGTCTGTGCCCCAACCTTCCTTTCCAGAAACTGGGGTTGAAAACTCGACGAAAGAAGTGAGGAAAACCAACAGCCAGCAGATGCCCCCCTGGTCCTGGGCAGACTGGAGGCCCACCCGTGCGCCGGGCCAAAGAACACCCTCGGTCTGGCCACACGTTCCTTGACGTGTTTCTCCTTAGAATGTGCTCGGAGCTACCCGCCAGGGTCAATAAACACGCCTTGATGAGAACTTTACCAGCCTCTTTCTATTTTCAGGTAAATGGGAGCATCTCAGGGTTTGATTTTAACTCCAACCCGCTCCGCGAGGCTGGAGCTCAGCTCTCGAGACCAGATGGGTTTCAGGTGCGCGTTTCGCTCCTGGGTGCAGGGTGCTAGGGATTTCACCTGCCAGGGGCTAGATCATCGAAGGCATGCTGAGGGGATGACGGGCTCCCCTCCCCGCCCAGAGCAGTCAGTTCTTAGAGGCCCATTTCTTGTTCTCGGGCTCTCCAGCAAACAGGCCCCCCGAACCCCAGGATCGGCACCATGTGCGTCTATGACCGCCACAGCTCATGCTGGAAGTTTCACGACAAAAATGGCGGTAATGACCGCCTGGCCCTTCCAGGCACTGGAGGCACAGTGGGTTGTGGGGAAGGAAGGACTTTTCTGTGTTTTGGCCGCCGGGCCAAGCGGGAGCAAAGCTAGTTACGTAGACAACGGAAGAGCATTTTCCTCCCAAAGACATAAAAACCTGCACCAATGAATTAAACATTTCAAACAAGATGACTCTCTGCAAAGTCTTCTCAACCAAGAAGCAGAGACAGGCCGTCCTGTGCTGGTACATCCTGTTGCATATGGCACTGAGAAATCCTGCTTTTTCAGCACACACAGCTTTCCAGACAAAGAAAAATACCAAGGGGGAAATTAGAGGAGGAGGTCCAGAGGAGTCAGGGCGGACGGAGGAGACAAGGGTGGGCAGGAGGGGACCTCTTCTCACGGCGAGGGGGCACAGGGGGCTGGGCGGGCACAGAAAAGAGGCCACCCGAGCCAACACAGCGGCCCTGACAGGTCCAAGGAGACGGCTGGGCAGAGGCAGGGTGCCGCGCGGGGACAAGTTGCAAACCACAGAGACACCACCCTACCTACTGCCGTGTCCGCTGGGTTGAAGCGACCCGCTCCGGTTCCCAAGGGTCTCCAAGTGCCACGTGATCTCAGCCAGGGCCCTGCCCTGGGCACCCACTAGGGACTTTGCTCTCTGGCTAGCACCATTGGGAGAGGGACCCACGGGAGTCCCCAGGGTGTACCCATTGGACTCTCTTCCCCAGACCAGGGCTGAACCTCCCCAGTTTCTGGGGACTCCGCAGACCTGCCTCACCCACTATCACAGCCGGTGGGCGCGGGGGGGGGGGGGGCGGAGGACAGGTCCTGCCCTGCCCCCCACCCTCCACTGCCCTCTTAGAGCACTTCACCCTGTTGCCACCCCCACCCCAATCACCAGAGAGCAAACTCTCTCTCCTCTGGGGGCCTGGCACGACCGGGCTCCAGAATTCGAAGAGGAGCCCCGAGGGAGGAAAGCCGGACTCCGGGCTCAGAGAAGGCTGGAGGCTGGCGAGGGTCCCCCGCCGCCCGAGTCCCTCTCCGCGCGGCGGAGCCAGGCCAGCCGTCTCCAAGTCCCGGAGAGGTAGTAAGTGTAAGGCTTGGAACCCCGCGCAGCCCAGCCCGCGCCGGGGCGGTGGGTGGGTGGGTGTCTGCTACGGGATTATTCTTAGCGCTCCACTCTCTTCGCAAAAGTGGCGCCTCCGCCCTCCCGGCTCCGGCACGCTCGCTCGGGGCTCGCACGCCCGGCCCAGACAGCGGCGCGGAGCGGAGCACCGGGTGGGGTCCACGAGGGGCGAGGCGCGGAGGCGCAGGAGAGGCGGGGGCTCCCGAGAGAGGAGGGGGCGCGGCGGGAGGGGCCCCGGCGACGAGGCTGCGTTTAACCCTCGGCGCCCCGCACCCAGCCCTGCGCCGCGCGCTCAGCCGCCTCCCCGGACTCCTCCCGGGGCGCGGGGAGCCCGGCGGCGGCGCGCCCGGCCCTTACCTATGGTGGTGATGACCGTGATGGCAAAGTAGAAGGAGCCGGCGAATTTCCACTGGACGCCGGCGCGGTGCGGCTCCGACTGCAGGATCACCAGCTCCAGCTGCCGGTAGTCCTCGGCGCTGATGTTGTACTTCCCCTTGATCCGGATCTCCTCGGCTTTGAGTTTCTCCTCCTCGCGCATCTCGTGGTCCGACTCGAGGGCGTCGAAGACGGCGGCGCCCACCAGCAGGTAGGTGAAGGTGCAGACGATGAGGGACAGAGTCCGCACGTTCTGCCTCTTCATGGCCGCCAGCAAGGAGCCGGCGCGGGGGGCATGTCCCGCAGGCTCGCAGCCGCGCGCGTCCCACTGCAGCGCCCGGCGGCCGCCGCCGCCTCCTCCGCCGCCGCCGCCGCCGCCTCCAAGTTGTAAGCGGCGGCGGCAGCAGCAGCAGCAGCAGCAGCAGCGGCGGCGGGGAGGCGGGGGGCGGGGAGGCTGGGGGGGCCCCCCTCCGCCGGGGCCGCCACAGCCGCCGCCACCGCGAGGCGGCTGGCGGGGCAGGGGCGGCGCGGGCCCGGGCTCGGGCGAGAAGGCGGACAGGCACAGGAGGCTGCTCGAGCGCCGGGGCCAGGCGTCCGGGAGCCCCGACACCCTGCGCCAGACCCGGCCGAAGCAGCCCGCCCCACTGCGCAGGGCCATGCACGGCGGCCCCGCTGGGCACCGCGCGGGCCGCGCTGCCCTCCGCGCCCCGCCCCCCGCTCCCGCCGGAAAAGCTGGGGCGGGAGCCGGAGCGCGGCTGGAGGGCGGCCGCCGGAGCCCGCGCCCCTCCGGGTCCGGCTCCCGGGCGGCGGCGCCCGGCTAGGAGCCCGCAGGTCTGCGCGCGCGCCTCGCGGGACCTCCTTCCCCTTCAGCCCTCTTCGCCCCCCCCTCGGGGGGGGGGGTGGAAAAGTTTGCGAAGTGGCGGCGTCTCCGGAGTCCCCAGCAGGCGGGGAGGGGGCCGAGCAGGTGCAGCGGGCGGGGCGGCCGGATGCCCGAAGGTCCGAGCGCCCCGCGCCCACCCGGGCGCGCAGGGACGCGGCGGGGTCCCCGCCGGGCGTCGGCCGGTCGGCGAAGTTTGCTCGGCTCAGCCCCCGAGGAGCGGGAGCGGGGCGCGGCCCCAGGGCGGCAGGGCCCGCGGCGGAGCGGCCTCGGGGGCGGCCCGGGGACGGCGCGGCGGCGGTCGGCCAGCCCGCTCCTCCGGGGGCGGCGGACGCGGCGGCGGCGGCGGCGGCGGCGGCGGCGGCGGGAGGGGTCCCGCGGGCCTCGCGGAGCTGCGGGATGGGCGCGGGCGCATGAGCCGCGCCGGGGTCGGGGCCCTCCGGCGTCCGGGCGTCCGGGGAGGCGGCCGCGGCGCTGGTCTGCCAGGGGCGCTGCGTGCGTGCGCGCCGGAGGGAGCCGAGTGTGTGTGCGTGTGTCTGTGCGTATGTGTGCCCGTGTGTGTGCCCGTGTGTATGTGTGTGTGTGTGTGTGTGTGCGCGCGCGCGCGTGGCACCTCGCTCCGGCGGGAGGGCCGTGGGGGGCGGGGGCCGGGCTACGCCGAGGCCAGGCCTCCCTCCCTTCCTCTCTCCCTCCCTCCCGCAGCCTCCCGGGCGCGCCACCTCCCGCCTGGTCCCCAGCCAGCTGGCGAGGCGGCCTCGGCGGCTCCCGCTGCAGACCGAGCGCGGCGCACGGCGCACGCGGAGGGAGCCAGGGAGGGGCGGCCGGTGCCGCTGGGGAGGGGGCGGAGGCGGGCCGAGGACTGGGTGTCGCCAGAGTGGGGGTGGGAGGCGGAGCCACCAGCAGGTTTCGCAAGGGGGAAGGGAGGATAAATGAGACTGCTCGGGTCCTTGCAGCCCAGCTCCCCGGGAGCGCCTGCCGCTTCGCGGGGCTGAGAGTTTGAGAGAACCGGGCCTGGGGGAGGAAATGGGATTCAGCCCGAGAAGGCCGACCGGCGGTTTAAGGGAGAGGAGAGACCCGGAGGAGGGTGGGAGCTCGAGGGGAGGGCGTTCCCCGGGGCGGCCACCGGCCGGGCGCACCTCCTCCTCGCGCGCTGCGGTCCCGAGGGCCGCCTCGGTCCCTGCGAGCGTCTCCGGCCAGGTGGCCCCGCACCTGCTGATCCTGAGCTCTTACCCGGAGAGCGCGGAGGACGTCACGGGCGACTGCTACTCTCGCGGTCGGGGCCTCGGGGGGAGGATGCCGCATTCCTCCTTCCCTGTCCCCTCCTCCCTGTTGCATTTCCCAGAAACACTCCTTGGTTCCCCGAGGCTGGGCGCGGGGTGCACCCAGAACAGAAGCCTGCCCCTCCTCCTGCACCCCAGCGCCTCGCGACGGCCCCACTGCCGGCCAGCCTGGGCAGGCGAACAGGAAGCCCAGGCTGGGGAGAGCTATTCCTTGAGTCGGAGAGGAGGCTTCGCCCTGCTTTGTCCCTTTCCCATACCCTTCAGGTCGTCGAGGGGTTTCCCTCGACCACCGACCCCCTTAATCTCCACTTGAGCAGTGGAGCTCGAAGTGGGGAGGCCGAAGGCGCGGAGACCCTGGGCTCCCCCTTGCCTGGGTCTGACGACCTCCCTTGGAGCCCAGCCGGGGAAGAGATGGAGACCTGGGGAAAGGGACGCCCCCAGGCGGCGGGCTAGGAGACTGGGCAGAGGCGGCCAAGGGCGTCGCGGAGTAGGCCAGGGAAGCCCACCCAACCTTGCGCAGCCGCTCGCGGGCGCGGTCGCCTTGAGCCCTCAGCGTCGCCCCCCTCGGGCAGTGCTCAGACTCCCCATCCGCGGAGACTCGGGGCCCCGCGAGTCTGGGAACCCTGCTAGGGCGCTCTCCACCCCACTTCTGGGATTCGCAGGTGTTTGCGCCCACGGCGCTGTGGGTGAGGGGACCCGAGCTGTGGGAGACGTCTGGGTCGGCGGGCACCGCTGGGCACAGGGAAGGGGAGCCCCACCCGGAGCAGTCGCTTCCCCAGATTCATTTTGGAACCGAGGCCCCTGCGCTTGGCGAATGAGCCTGGCCTCCCGGTGAGTCACCGCGAGCGGGCGACAAGGATTCCCGCAGCTGGTAATTAATCGCGCCGCTCGGCCCACGACGGAACCCCAGTCGGGCCTCCCGCCGCCCTGCAGAGGCGCCACCCCTGAGTCACAGCCGTCGGGCCTCGGCAGTCCGGAAGCCGCCTGCCCGCCGGGGCGCCACCAGGGGGCACTGGACTCCGACCCACAGGTGGCCCCGCTCTGAGCCAGCCCTGTAGGGGAGTCCAGGCTGTCCCCGCCGGCAGGTGCAGGAGCGGGGGCTGAGATGCGCTCCATCGACAGATCCCAAGCTTTGTAGAGAGCCGCTTTTATTCGGTTTACATACAGCCTTTCGGGAAAACGGAACCGCTTTGCGTGCCTACCGGAAGGGGCCTCAGAGATAAAACTAGTCCAAACTGCTTGTTTGACAGATGGGAACACTTCCAATGAGAGAGATTCACGTGCCCGGGGACACAGGACAATTACCATCTACAACCAGCTCTTGAACCTCTGCCGGGGTTCTGTCCAGCATTCCCTCCAGGACCCCAGCTGCCTTCTGACCCCAAAGTCCCAGGGCCTCGAATGGCCCCAGACCGCCCCTCAAACGCTGGTTCTTCCTTTTCTGTATTTCTCCAAAATACAGCCTTTGGGCTCAAAAGAAACAAGCTCAGGGAGCCAAGCCTCCCGGAGGGACCTTGGGGGGCTGGAAGAGGGGACACACACGCACACAGCCCTCTCTGTACCCCACACTCCTTCCATGGCCTTGGCCTGCAGGTGGAAGTGAAGTCCTTGGAGCGGAACTTGGCTCTTGGCATCTTCCCTGTGTCTCCAGCCCTCTTCGCTTCAGTTGCTCAGCACGTGGGTTGGTACCACTGTCCAGAAAGAGGTTAGACTGGCGACAGTGCCTCTGGGGAGCCCAACGCCCTGTCTACCTCCAAGGTTGCAGCCCAGCCCCAGGCGCCTTGGGAGCTCAGGTGTGGCGAATCAGAGCCCAGGCTTTCCACCCCCCACCTCCCCGCCAGAGAGTGGCTGGGCGTGGCTCATCTCTCAACCAATGAGAGCCCAGGAAAAGCATTCCTAAAAGGAGCTGATGGCAGAGAGAGGGAGGCAGGAAGGCCCCTCACCCAAGAGCCACCCGCTTTGCTTTAGGGGAACAAGTGCTTTCTCTGTGCCACTTAGGCCACCGGTGAGTTAATCCCGAGCCTGAGCACTGCTGCTGGTGGCCTGTCTGTGCTCCTCCAGTGGACCGTCACTGGGCCTCCCTGGACCTCGGTGTCTTCTTCAATAAAAACAGATGTATTTGATTAGATAATAAAGAACATCATGGTTTCATAACTAGCTACTGCCTACTTGTTTCCTAGGTTCTTTACACACGCCTGGCATGTTATTAGACCCTAGGGGCTAAGGAATATGACCCCGTCTTACCCAGAGAAGCCGAGCGGTTGATTCTGGTCCCACGGTGACTATGAGTGGCCCCGACTCCCAGCCTGGGGCTTCTTCCACATCAGCGCTCCGTGTCTCGGAAACCGATTCTGCTGCTAGCAGAAGGCCGGGAGGGACAGTGCTCTAGGCCAGGGCCCCAGCTGGCTGCCCGGGTGCCTCCGCAGGCAGAACCATCTTGCTGGCCCACGACCATTTGCTGGCAAGGAGCCACGACAGCCCGCTGCTTCCAGAACATCACAACTCCCTGGGCAAGTTTAATGTTTTGTCGTGGTAATGCCCACATCATTGAAAGTGGGCAGGACATGCAGAATCATCGTCCCCATTTGACAGATGGGAAAAGTGAGGCACTAAGCCTAGCAGCCCCCGAATCACAAAGAGAAGCTGTAATGCCAGCCCTATCGGTTCCTCTGGCCCATGACGTTCGCAGCTGATGAACCCAGCAGTGGCCGATTCCGGAGGGAAATACTCTGTATCCCAGCAGCTAGGCCCATCAGGAGCTTCCCAGACTGTTCTTGGGAACATGAGAGAGTTACTCTGGGAACACTGGTTAAATGGGGAAATGAAGGATTTCTCAGAGCCCTCAGTCTCCTAACGGGCGTCATGACCCCCAGACAGGAGTAGGATGAGCAGCATTTCTCAAATTCGTTTGACCACGGAATCTGCTTTTGGGCACAGAGTTGGCCCCAGCGCCAGGTTCCGGGCTGCTTTTTGAGAACCGCTGTGCCAGCCCATGGAGCTGGGCACAGAGGGGCAGGAAGCCTGGATTCCACTTCTAGTCCCACATGGACGAGCCCTCCTCCACCTCCAGTCCTTTCTGTCTCCAGCTGAGCACCGCCCTCCTCCTCTGCCTGCAGAGGTCTTGTGAACACGCTGACTCTTGAACTTCCCTGATGGAACCCTCTTGGAGCTCCTAGTCAAGCCTCTGCCCACCCCTGGCATTGCCTCCCTCAGCTCCTGCCTCCCTGCTGCCCTCCTCCAGTGCCAGCCATTCAGTGCACATCGAGCCTCCGTGCCCTTGCTCATGCTGTTCCCTCTGCCTGTATGCCTTTCCCTGTCTTCTTTGGGCTGTCTGCTTTCAAGATTCAGCTCTGGCAGTGTCTCTTCCAGAAGCTTCCCTGTCCTCAGGCTGGACTAAGCTCCTGTGTCCCTGCACACACTTTTCTTGCAGTGACCCCTTTGGTGCTTGTCACATCTCCCCTGCCAGACAGCTCCTCGAGGGCAGGGCTGTGCCTGCCTCAACTCGGTCGTGCAGAGCCTGTCACTCAGCAGGTGCACAGTAAATGCTTGAAGACAACTAAAAAGCAGAGTGGGGTTCACTCACCAGCAGGTCTGAGGTCACTCTTAGGAAGTGATGTCTCTTAGGAAAGCAGGAAAAAGTCGATGCACAGAACAGAAAGGAAATACTGCTGTGCAGACGGCAGAGGAGGCTGCCTACTGGGGTCCTGTAGGTCCCCACACTTTAGGCCTTGACTCTGATGTCGCCTGGGGTCCAATGCAGTAAAGGAGGAGGAGAGAGAACAAGAAAGAGGTGGGAGAGAGAGGGGACATCAGGAAAGAAGCTCAGACAGGAAAGGGGACTGGGCCTGGCGCCAGTGGGGCCAAGGGCGAGTTCACCAGGACTGGCACTTAGGGTGCCTGTCCTTGGCCTGTGCCCGTGGCAGACACTGTTCATCGATCCCAGCCCTGTCTTCGGCCGGGAGACTCTTGAAACCGGGGTGCACACAGGGCTCATCCTGGGCTCAGCACGGACATGTTTCCTTCCAAGGCCGTCACCAATCTGGCTTCAGCTGAGATGGCCAAGAAGAACGTGGACAATGTGAGAGGACATAGGGACCCGTTGCAAGTTCTTGAGCAGGCGAGTGGTACAGAGATAGTGGGGAACTGCACCCTGGTGTGCTGATCCTGAGTGTTTCTTGAACACCTGCTGGATGCCGGGCCTCAGTTGGGCATTGCATCCTCGTAACTCTTAGCTTAGGACAGTAGCCAAGACTCCACTGCCCTTGTGGGGGTGGAGGTGGGGTGGGAGCTAGGACGCTGTGCCCTTTCTTTCCAGGCATAGGTAACAAGGGGCTGGACCAGCAAGGTGACAGGAAGGACAAGAAGAAAGAGGGAGGGTCAGCCTTCCCCTGGTACACAGCATGTGCTAAAAGGTGTTTCATTAATCCCAAGATTGAATCCAGATGATGCCAAGATAAGTCCCAGGGTTTGGTGACATGCGGTGAGGGTCAGAGGGGAGGGAGGTGGGAAAATGGCCCAGCGCTTCTGAGATACAAGAGGCAGAGCCACTGATGGGAAACCAAGGGAAGCGAAGGCTGGGTCTGCCTCCGTCTGCCCACGGGGTTCCAGAACGTTATGTCAGGGAGCAGGGAGCATGGGTCCAAGCTTGGACAGCCCGAGCCTGTGGCCTTTGGGTTGTCAGATCCCCACCTCCCCCGAATGCCCATTGCCAGGTGACCTGGGGACATGAGCTGCAAACTGGCTGGGGCTCCTCCCTGAGTTGTCGGGCCCAAGTGGGTCCTACTGGACATTTCCGAGCTCCAAGGTTCTTGGGTCTCAAGACTTCAGTGAGGTCTCCAACTGTAGCCATGTGGGTACAGTCACCCTGGGGTTCATACTCTAAACTGCTGTAGGGACAGATGGTGTGGGGAGCCGTGGCTCGGGGCAGCTCTGATCTGCTCCTGGAGTTAGGGCACTTTTAAAAGCGGGAACTTCGTGTAATGGGTGGTGAATGTGCCAGCCCTCCCGGACTCACGGTCACGTGGCCAACGAAGCCAGGCTAAGCGCCCCCACCGTCAAGCCAAGGACATCCTCCCAAACCCCATGCACACATACTTTATTAGAGGACAGGTGATCAGTGGACTTCAGGCTTCTTAATGGGGCCTGAGCCACTGCCCATCTCCACACCTGATCCATAAATAGCTCCATCGCATTCCCCATGGAGCCCAAGTGCTGCCAGGATCAATCCAAGGATCGAAGAGGCTTCCTGCCCTGACAGCTCCCGGGAGGGGCCGCCGGAGGGGCGTGAACCTGTGCCCACCGGGAGCGTCTCATTAATTGAAGCCCCAGCAGCAGGCCGACCCCCTCGGGAGTCAGTTCTAAACCAGGCTCAGCCGGGTTCCTGCGCAGCAGTAAGGGCACCCTGCCCCCTCCCCCCCCCCCCCACTTCTGGGTATGTGGGACTTGGCAGGACAGAGGCTCCCGGCGTTGGCCGACTGGGTTAATGAAATGGGTTTGGGAACAACAAACCGATGGCCCCGAAACGGCACTGGTGACCCTTCTCTCAGTCCCTTCCCCACCCCCCCCCCAGTGGCTGGAATAATTAGATATTCATAGAGGGGACATTTGTTGAACCCAACTCTCTGCCTTCTTAAAATAAATAAATACATAAATAATAAAACAAGAATAAAAACCTTCCCCTCTTAAACAAAAAGAGGGTCTCCTGGGTGACTCAGTCAAGCACTTGGCTTCGGCTCAGTTCATGATCTCACACAGTTTGTGGGTTCGAGCCCCGCGTCGGGCTGTGTGCCGACATCTCAGAGCCTGGAGCCTGCTTCCGATTCTGTGTCTTCCTCTCTCTCTGCTCCTCCCCCGTTCACGCTCTGTCTCTCTGTCTCTCTCTCTCTCAAAAATAAATCATATTAAAAAGTTTTAAATAGGGGCGCCTGGGTGGCGCAGTCGGTTGGGCGTCCGACTTCAGCCAGGTCACGATCTCGCGGTCCGTGGGTTCGGGCCCCGCGTCAGGCTCTGGGCTGATGGCTCGGAGCCTGGAGCCTGTTTCCGATTCTGTGTCTCCCTCTCTCTCTGCCCCTCCCCCGTTCATGCTCTGTCTCTCTCTGTCCCAAAAATAAATAAACTTTGAAAAAAAATTTAAAAAAAAAGTTTTAAAAAATAAAAAGAATCCTTTGGAATAAGGCACTACCTGCAGACGTGGGGAAGCAGCCCATCAGAGCTTCCTCATCTCGAACCTGAGCACGATGGGATGATCTCCTGCACTTGTGGACCAGGCGAGATAGGAGTGCTTGGAAAGTGCCAGCTCAGACGAAGGGGCAGGGCTAGGACCGAAGGCAGGTCTGGGCCTCCAGTCACGGGAGCAGCCTGCCTCTGTAGCGCACGCCCCAGTGGGGCCAGGCTGTCCATCGTCCGCACTCGGGCTGTGGAGGAAGTCCGTGCTGCAAAGGCAGGCCACCAACGTCCAGATCCCAAGGTTGTTACTTTCTCCAGCTGTGACCTGGGGTGTGACCTGGGGTGAGGGAGGCGCCCTCTCGGTGCCTCTCCTGGGTTGGTCAAGCCAGACAAGAGCCCTCGGAGAAGTGACCGGGCGTGGTGGCTCCATCATCGTGGCCACTCCCCCCGCGCCTCCCCGCCCACCCGGGCTGGCTGTCAGTGCTCCCGGTGGGAGCCGACTCACCTGGGGGCTCCCGTGGGGGTCCTGGGCACAGCGCCTGCGCGGGGAGTTTACGGATACCTGTGGAAGGTGTTGCAATATTTTCCCTTTCCAGAAGCCTGGTTCTCGCCTCTGCCATTTTCACCTTTGTGCGGCAGAAGGTATTTTTGCAAACACAGCCAGGGTGGCAGCAACAGCGGGTCCCCGCGCACACGGCTGCTATTTTGGGGACTCACAGGTGTACGTATGGATCGTTACAGGCCTGTCGACTCATGGGGAGAAGGAAGAGAGCCCCCCCTTCCGCCAACACCCCCGCCCCAAGAGGGTTCTTGCGCCAAGGCTGGGTCTGGACAAGGCCCTGTGCTCCCGTTACAAACACCCAGCATCGTTTCTCCATTCCCCGCCCCCGCCCCAGGCCTAGAGCATCCTGAGGACGGGGTCTGTTCAACCCACCGTGTCCCCAGCACAGAGTAGGGCTGGCTAAACTTTTACTGGGTTGAATCAACGCCCAGTGCTCTGCGTGCAAGTGCCTGGGCTCTTCTGAGAAGCTTTCTCTACCTCTGACCTGCTCTCTGCCCCCACCCCCCCAACATCACCTGCCAGGCTAGGCGCTCCATGCCGGATGGCGTGGACAGGAGACCGCGGGGTCTGGAGTTGGAGACCCAGGGCTCACATGAGGCCTGTGGGACCCCAGAGGGCTTCCCCGCACAGGGGACTTTGCCTTCTGGTCCCCAGGCCACGGAACGGGCTAATTCCCAGCTCTCGCGGTTGTTGTGAACACTGGGTAGACTTGGCCGCACCCTGATGTGCACACAGTAGGGCAGAATCCAGGGTTTAAGTCCTTCCCCCCACCTAGGGCTGGAAGGAATGCTGGCAATTAGATCTCCTTCCTCCTTTGACAGATGAGGAGTCCATGACCCAGAGAAGTCCAGAGAGTTATCGTCAGCAGAGCTGGGACACGATGTACCTCCTGGGTTCCCTGAGCCCAGGGAAGTCTGTACAGCTCAGCAGTACAACCCTTGCCTCCAGGGCCCACTGGGGGGATTGGAGAGCCAACAGCAAGGTCCCTGCCATTGTGGAGCATACATCCTGCTGGGAGAGTGGACAGTAGACCAGGGAAGCGGCAGGGTAAAGCTGGAGCCAGATGATGGTAGGAAGATGAGAAAATGTGGGGCAGTGCAAGGGTGGGGTGCGTAGAGGGAGATTTGGACGTGCTGGTCAGGGATGGCCTCCCCGAGGAGACGGCATTTGAGCTGGGACGGGAAATGACGTGTTCCAATTCAGGGGAGGCATCCAGGCAGAGGGAACAGCCAATGCAAAGGCCCTGGGGTCAGTGGAAGGAGTCTGACTTGTTCAGGCAAGAGCAAGAAGGTGGATGTGGCTAGAAGGTGGCACAGAGGCCATCAGAGGGTATGGCTCCCAGGCCCCAGCAGGATGGGAGGCAGGGCCAGATTATGACGGTTCTCACAGGCCATGGGAGGGACTCAGAAGTCTCACGTGCACTGTGGGGACAGACTCGAGGCGTGTCACTCCCCACTGGGTGGGTGTGGGGCACCCACGTCCTGCCTGCATCATCAGCGCAGGGTCTGGGGCCTGGGGATCTCTGTGACCCGGAGGAAGAAGGGCCCCCAGGAAGTGGATGGCTAATTAAAATAATAACGGCTCCAACTCTGATGACTCCGAAAGCGGGCAGTATTATTTTATTATTTGCTCACAGGGCGCTGGGGGCTTCTGGGGGTGAGCTGGGCGAAGTCACTGCAGGGTCTGACGCTGTCTGATCCCCAACCCCCCAGGGCAGGCCCCACGGACGCAGCATCAGGAAGCATCCCAGTCCCCAAATCACTGCCCCGGCACACCATCTCTATGGCTCTAATCTTTTAAATGGTGGCAGTTTGAATCGCTGCCTCTTTTTTTTTTTTTTATCATTTTATCCTTTTTACGTATTTATTCTTGATCACAAATAATACTTTTTGCATAAAATCTAAAAAGGAGCGGAAAGCAGAATGAGACACAAGAAAAGTACCCTCCAGGTCCTAAGGATTTTGCCCCCCACCCAGGGAAGTTCGCAGCATTTCAGCAACAGGCACCAGCCCTGACTTTTACACCCTGAAGCGGATGGATGGCTGCTGGCGTAAGTTTAAAGGAGCAGGAGAGGGGGGCAAAGGCAGGGGATGTTCGAGAGGGTTTGCAGGGGAGGCTGGAGGGAGACAGGAGGCCCCGATGCCACGGGCTGGGCCCAGACTCGCATCACAGGCCTGTGCCCATCTCTGTCCCACTCAGGTCCCCAGTGCAGCCTGGGGAAGCCAGACAGAGGTTCCATCCATCCCGGGTAGATGACAGCCAGGCAGTCCTAACACCACACAGGTAATTATCACTGCACGAAGACTGACTCAAGCATGGGCACATCAGGGTGTGAAGCTTGGGGGCAGTCGTGGCTGGACAGGGCACCTTGTGCTCAGAGGTGTCCTGTCACAGTCGAGGGCTCGGTCTGTGCTCGGGGCCGGCCTGGCTCAGAGCCGAGCACCGACATTTCGTGGGTGAGGGCCCTGGACTCTGGGCCCCCGGCCCTTCCGTCGCAGAATGGGTGCCGTGAAGGCTCCTGGCTGATCAGGTGGCAGGAGGGTGACAATCCCTAAGGAGAGCCATGTACTGGTTTCTGAACTTGAGATGGGGGTAATGCAAACAGGTAGGCTTGGAGCCTGATGGTCCTGGCTCCACCGAAGACTGGCTGGCTGACCCTGGGCTAGTCACTTCACCTGTGTCTCAGTCTCCCCATCTGTGAAATGGGGATGTGGTGCACGTTGTGTCCTTCGCAGAGCGCCCTGCACAGGTGAGCACCGAATGCAGCTGCACCTGTTGTGTTTGCCTCTGTCTCTCGCCTTGAACCTTGTTCTCTTGTAAGATACCATTGTTTCTCCAGATGTAGGGACACTGGTGACCCCCACGCAACTGTCCCGGGGGGTTCTGGACCCAGCAGAGAGGCAGCACCAGAACTGGACACCAGAGAGAAGGCAGAAGAGATGGATGGTGCGGTGAGGAAGGGAGTGTTGGGGAAGATCAGAGGGAAGGTGGCAGAGTGGGTGACCAGGTGGGTCCAGGGGGACCTCTCCTTGGTGTTTCCACCCCAGGGTCTCATCTCTCTCAGACTCGATCTTCGAATGCGAGATGACCAGGAACAGAATAGCTACATTTGTTCATTCTTTCTTGACACAAAGGTCTGCTGAGCACCTACTGAGCCAGTTCCTGGCCTGGGCCCTGGAGGCTGCCAAGATGAGGTCAGGGTGCTCACGTGTCACAGACCAAGGCGTTGTGTTCCTGTTGGCATCTCTGGTCCATTGTCAGGACTCCTGCCCCTAGTTTAGCCCCAAATGCACCGACCCATTTCCGTTCTCATGTAGCCCTCACCTGGCCATACTGACCCTACAAGTGCGTCCAGAGCATGCACCTCTCAGCTGTCATGGGGAGCATGTGGGAAAAGGATCAGGTCCAGGCTCTGGAGGTCAGGCCTCTCTTTACCTCCAGTTGATTTGCCTTTTCTGAGCAAGAGGCTGAATCCAACTGAGCGTTTGGCCTCTACCCTCCTGTCCTTCCTTCCCTCCCTCTTTCCTCTTTCCCTCAGGATCAGCTCTGTATCACTGGCGACGGCTCTCCCGGCTTTCTCCATTTCCTCTCCGAGGCGTCCTGCCCAGTTAAGTTCTTGTGTGTTCAACTGCATCCCAGCAACTGCTTCTTGGTGGTGGCGGGGGTGGTTTCAGACTAACACAGGGCCACTCTGCAGTCGGACCTGAGCCCCAAAGAGCTGACAAAGAAACTGCTCTCTGCCACGTGAGGCTACGACTGCTGCCCTCCCTGGGAACTGATCTGCTGGCATCCCGATCAGGCACCTCCAGCCTCCAGAGCTGTAAGAAGTATATGTCTGTGGCTTAAGTCCCCCCAGTCTGTGGAATTTTGTCATAGCAGCCAGAGTTGACTAAGACAGCAGTACCAAAACAATTTTCTTTTTAGTTAAAAAACTCAGTGGCTTAAAATTACAAAAGCTTATTTCTGGCTCATGTGAGTTGACAGGGAGCTTTGCTCAGTGAGGTCCCTCTGAGACCCAGGCTGACAGACGCTCTCCTCCCAGGGGCTTCCGTGGTCCCTGATGGGGAAGGGAATCTGACAGATCTGGCCGTGGTCCTGAAAGCTTCTGCTCAGAAATGTCCTTCATCACTTCGGAGTGTGTTTTGTTGACTGAAGCGTGCCACATGGCCAAGCCTGGGGCGGGGGGCAGGGGCGGTCAGGCCAACCTCATGCCCAATGAAGACCTTTGCCCAAGAATCCTGTCCCCTGCCCTGTGGAGGTAAAAGGAAGGTGTCTGAGAGTAATTCCTGAGTCCTCGTTCATCCCCGGCATCCCTCACTCAAGGAAAAGACTCAAGAGAAGACTCAAGCCTGAACGTGAATGAGAGCAGGGCTCACAAAATGAAGATCCATGAAAAGGGAAAGACACAGCGGTGAGCAGCAGACCTTGATATGTGGATACAGTAAATCAAAATGAATAAGGATAGACTTGTCTTGGACCGTGTCATCCAAGTGCTAAGTAAGGGCTCCTGAAATAGAAGGTCCATACTAGAAGCAAAAATTCTAATGATAATCTATTTATAAAAGTCACAGCTCAGCAACCTCTACAAGTTATGGGCATGGGGAAATGATAGACTTCCCAAGGATCTCATCTTTGACGGGGACAGGAGAGGAAGAAAATAAAAGAATTCTAGAAGTGTCATCTTATCAGACTGAGGAGAAATAATTAGGAGGAAAATAGAACATCTTATTGTGTGAGATAGCAGGTATCTCATTCTCAGCTACTAGTGGAGAAATCTGTGTCTGTTTGTACACACAGGGAAGAGAAGTTGGCCGTCACTGCAGTGGAAGGTGTCTCTATGTCTGCTCTGGCTGCCATGACAAAATTCCACAGATTAGGGGGCGTAAACAAATGTTGTTTTCTCCCAGTTCTGGACACTGGTAGTTCATGATCAAGGTGCTGGCAAGGTAGATTTCATCCTCAGATTTTGTCTCTTGGCTTACCGATGGCTGCCATCTTGCTGTGTGCTCATATGACCTCTTCTTTGTGCAGGTGCTGAGGGGAGGAGGGGAAGAGAGAGCACTGTGTGTCTCTTCCTATAAGGACACCAATCCTGTCGGATCTGGGCCCCACCCTTAAGACTTCATTTAACCTTGCTTACATTCTTAGAGGCCCCATTTCCAAATATGGCCACGATAAGTAGTAGGGCTTCAACATAGGAATTTTGAGGAGACACAAACATTCAGCCCATAACTGAAGGGCCAAGGTAGGGACCTGCAAATTAATAAAAGGAAAAATGGAAGGACCAGGAACTTGATGAAACCATCAAAAATGAGGAACAGTGATGCAAAATACAACAGACTATTGTAAAAACCACATTAAACATAGGAGATAATATCTCAAATGGATAGGACTGAATTCTCCCAGTACAGGAAAGGCACTGTCTTACTGGGCTCGACAAGAAAAAGGAATAAAGGAACAAAGTTAATTATATGCTGTTTTTTAGAAATACACTTGAAACAAAATGATATTTTAAATATTTTAAAAAATTGTTGGGAAGATATTTACAAGGATAAAGCAAATTAAAATAAAGTAGAACTAACAGATATTAATCTCAAACAGGTTAAAAATACTTACATGTGATAAATTAGAATATCATACGATAAAGTGATATATGGCCATAAACCTGTATCAAAAAAAAAAAAGATACAAAGCTGTATATAGCAAAGCATATTAGGAAAGGACAGAGAACTTGATAAAAATAAAATTAGAGTATGATGCAACTGCACGTTTCTAACAGAAATGGACGAAAATATCAGAAATTAAGGAGCAGTCTGATGTAGCGCATGGCCACTGATTAGATCATAGTTTGAACAAATCAGATTTTAAAAAGTCATTTTAGAAACAATCAGGGAAATTTGGGGTGCCTGGGTGGCTCAGTCGGTTGAGCCTCCGACTTCAGCTCAGGTCATGATTTCACGGTTCGTGAGTTCAGGCCCCGCATCAGGCTCTGTGCTGACAGCTCAGAGCCTGGAGCCTGCTTTGGGTTCTGTGTTCCCCTCTCTCTCTGCCCCTCCCCCACTCATGCTCCGTCTCTCTCTGCCTCTCAAAAATAAAGAAAATAAAAAAATTTTAAAAAAGAAACAATTAGGCAAATTTGAAGATCATGGAACATCACTGTGATTTTCTCATGTGCAATGATGGTACCTCGACTATGTGGAGAAGCCTCCTTTTTTTTTTTTTTTAAATTTTTTTTTTCAACGTTTATTTATTTTTGGGACAGAGAGAGACAGAGCATGAACGGGGAGGGGCAGAGAGAGAGGGAGACACAGAATCGGAAACAGGCTCCAGGCTCTGAGCCATCAGCCCAGAGCCTGACGTGGGGCTCAAACTCACGGACCGCGAGATCGTGACCTGGCTGAAGTCGGACGCTTAACCGACTGCGCCACCCAGGCGCCCCAACCTCCTTTTTTTTTAAGACAAAGTCTATCCTGGAGCAGTTCTTTTTCTTTCTTTCTTTTTTAATGTTTATTCATTTTTGAGAGACAGAGAGAGACAGAGAGCAAGTGGGGGAGAGGCAGAGAGGGAGGCACAGAATCTGAAACAGGCTCCAGGCTCTGAGCTGTCAGCACAGAGCCCAACGCGGGGCTTGAACCCATGAACCGTGAGATCATGACCTAAGCTGAAGTTGGGTGCTTAACTGACTGAGCCAGCCAGGTGCCCCAAAGCCTCCTTCTTTATTAAGGAGGCAAACTGAACTATCTTGGGATGAAATGCCATGAAACCTATACTTTAACTTTAAATACCTC
Source organism: Felis catus (assembly GCF_018350175.1). NCBI lineage: Eukaryota > Metazoa > Chordata > Mammalia > Carnivora > Felidae > Felis > Felis catus. The sequence goes on from NC_058385.1 coordinate 79,513,046, forward strand.
AGTAAAAAACATATACGGTAAAATGCACCATTATTGAATCTTCCTGATGAATATATAGTATACCTTACACTTGACTGTTTTTTGTACATTTGAAATTTTAAAACAACAAAGTAATAACACCAGAATTGAATAATTCAACCAATAAATGTGAATATGTATAATATACAATTACATATAAAATTTTATACACACATATCACATAATTACATAATTATAATATTTATTATATATTTTTAATTCATATTAACTATATTATATGTGAATATCATATATAAAAATTATATATGTAAACACACATGTTCTCAGTGAATACTTTTTCAGGCATTTCCAAAGGCCACTGATAAAAATCAGCATATAACTGTATTTTTATTTTTTTTACTTATTCTTTTTAATGTTTATTTTTGAGACAGAAAAGGAGACAGAGTGCAAGCAGGGGAAGGGCAGAGAGAGAGGGAGACACAGAATCAGAGGCAGGCTCCAAGCTCTGAGCTGTCAACACAGAGCCTGATGTGAGGCTCAAACCCACGAGACATGAGATCATGACCTGAGCTGAAGTCGGACTCTTAACCAACTGAGCTACCCAGGTGCCCCATGTATTAAAAAAAAATCAGTATATAATAGGCCACCAAGAAAATTTTACCCAATTCAAGAACACAAGAACAGTTTTTCACCTTGTGCCATATCCAATGCAAGTAGAAATAAATGATTTTAAAAAGGGACCCAAAATCTTCACTTGAAGATTTAAAACATTCCTATAGAACTCTTGGGTCAAAGAGAAAGTCAAAGGAGAAATCACACACTATCTGGAAAGCAAAGACAAGGATGTGTCACACTAGAACAGTGGAATGGAGTGAATACAGCTGAGACTCACAGGGCCAGGGATGCTTTCACTAGGACCAGGGAAGACTGAGCACAACATGGTTAGAAATCAGGAAAAGAAACAACAAAAGAAATACAACAGAGGGAATTCATGAATATAAGAACTGAAATTGAGGACATAGAAAACATTTTAAAATAGTGGAAAGAATATGTAAATGCAAAAGCTTGTTCTTTGAAAAGGCTAATAAAACTTTTTTCAAAGCCCTGTGAGTCCAATTATGGAGAATAAAGAGGGAAAGTGAAGTTAGGGCAGATTACGAGTGAGGAGGCAGACAGACCAGTATAACTACAGATACAGGGGAGATAAAAATAATTATGAGGGAATATTCTATGCCACTCTGTGATAACAAATTGAAAACCTCAGGGAAATGGGTGATTTCCTGGTAAAAGTAAATTACTAAAGTCAGCCCAAGAAAAAATGGAAAATTCTAATAGACCAATTACCATATAAGAGATGAGAAGGTGATTGGCGGTCCATCAGTGAAAAGGCACCATAATCAGATGGGCTCACAGCTGAGTTCTATCTGGTTTCTAAAGAACTAATCATTTCAGTGCTGTTTAGACTATTTTAGGCCATTTAAAACGATAGAAGAGAAAGTCCCTTATCCATTCTGTGCATCTAGAATAACTTTAATACAAACTATACAAAATAAGGGGTACTATAGACCAGGGCACTTAAGAATATAGGTGAAAACTTCTAAATGGAACACTAGCAAATAGAATCTAGCAATTAGTCGAAAGAAGAGTATGTCACCCTTCAGGTTTCTTTTGGAAATGTGATGTGATTGAGGACTCTTGGCACTGGGGACATGTTGTAGGCACTGGTCACCCTCTTCTCAAAGCATTTCTTGTGACAGAATAAAGATTGGGCAGAACTAAGACGTTGTTGCCAGATGCCAAGACTTTATATGGGAATATTATGGGGCTTATTTCCAAAACAAGCTCTAAAAGGTAGTATTGGTTCATCATCTTTTAAATGTTCCACAAAACCAATTACTTTCTGATTTGAAATCTGCTAAGGGATTTTTTTTTTTTTTTGCATTTAATTGAGCACCGGTACACAAGACACTGTACTTTTGTTTGTGATACGTCTAATATCATTGAATCCTTGCAGCAGCACTGTGGGGAGTGGGTGTGATGGACACGGAGGCTTAGAGGTGCAGTGACTTCTGAGAGCACTCAGAGTCTGGACCTAATCCCTGCTGGACTGACTGCTACGCCCATGGGTTCAGCGGCATACAGGGAAGCCACATGTGGAAGTCCCCCAGTGACTTTCTAGTTCCTGGAGGAGTTCCAGTCCTCTCCTCCAAAGCCAGGGGCAACGGAATGAACACTGGATTAGGCTCCAGGAGACCTGGGTTCTAGTTAGTGTTCAGCCACCAGCTTGCTGATGGGTTGGGTTTTGACTCTGAAGACCTTTGCCCTCCTGCAACGTTCTGCAGCGCCAGCTCTTGGTCGCTGTCCACGGTGCTGAAGGCACTCCTGCCCCAGGGCTCCAGCTTCACCCATTTTCAGGGAGCTGGCCTGGGTGGTTGCCAGGAACATACTGCGATTAATCAGCAGGTTTGAAATGGCAAACTAAATTCTAAAGGTGGAAGAAGGGAAGAATTCTTTATTGGTTTGCTGAATCAGTGCCAAAGGATCTTTCCTTTTTTACCGAAAGCCATGTCTTTGACAATTCTTGTCACGCAGGCCTGAATTGAACATCTCAATTTTTGGAGAGAGGCATATAATTAAGTTTCCACTGCCCAGGTGAATAAATGGAACATTACCTAATTCCCAAAAACCCCTGTTTGCTCCTCTCAAATCCAATCCTTCTCTTCTTTACCCAAGAATCTATGCCAAATTTTATGTCAATCACTCACTTTTGTCCGTATGCTTTTTTTTTTTTTTAAACAATCTGTGTATGTATCTTTAATAAACACAGTGATTTGCTTTTGGGATTTCAGGTAACTAGAATTGTAGCACATGTATTCTTTGATTGCTTTCTTCATTCCGTCAACCTGTTTTTGAAGTACATCTGTATTGCATATTCACCATTGTATATAGTGTTCTGTTACACACATATGCCACAACATACATGTACATTCCATTCTTAATATGGCAGATAGACTTAAGTCCCTTTTTCATATTATGAACAATTCTATAAGCATTCTGGCACATGTCTCACATTGCACAAGCCATGAAATATTAAGATATGTACATTTTAGTGGGATCATTGGGTCATACGGTATGAGCAGTTCAGCTTTACTAGCATTGGTAAAGACTTCTGGTGCTTTCCATTCTCCCCTCCTCCCTATAGGAGACATGCCCCTTTTGCAGTCAGGTGGGGCCATATAACTTGCTCTTCTCTGTGGATTGTGAGCATGAGTTACATTATTTCCAGATTGAATAATCTCACTACAGTGTCAGACCCTCCTATTTCTCCCAGTTTGTGACCTGTCTTTCCTCTTTCCTCACGAACAAAAGTTCTTAATCTTAATATAGTAAAATTTATCATTTTTTATGGCTTTTGATTTTTGTGTCTTATTTAGGATAGCCATCTCTACCCTAAGATTGTAAAGATATATCATGTCTTCTAAACATTTTATGCTTTGGCTTTCACATTCAGATCTTAACCTAGAACAGATTTTTGTATACGGTGTTTAGTAGGGTCTCATGTCTCTCCCTATGGCTACTCAGTCTCCCAGCACTATTCAAGGAAGAGTCTATCTCTTTCCATTGGCATGTGGTAGCACTATGTGTAGGGGTCTGTTTCTGGGCTCTCCATTCATCCATTTTTCTATTCCACAGTGTCTATTTATTTTGTATCATGATACATTTTGACTTATTCTTCATGGATATTACTGAGCCTTTGAATTTCTAAATAAATTTTAGAATCAAGTTGCTAATTTTCACCAAAGAAAAAGTTGTGAATATTTTTATTGAGGTTGTATTGAATCTATAGATCAATTTAGTGAGAATTTATATCTTTATGCTATAAATACAGTGTTCCACCATTTATTTAGATCTTCTTTAATACCCTCCAATAAGTTTTTTTCTTCACAATGATCTTGCACAAAAGAAAGATTTACCCCTGGGTTCTGTATTATTTTCTTATTGCTGCTACAGCAGCAATACAACAATATAACAATAGCAGTAGGTGACTGCAAACTTAGTGGCTTAAACAATGCAACTTGTTATAGTTTGGATGTCAGGTTTCAAAATTGAGTCTCACTGGGCAAAATAAAGGTGTTGGAGGGCTGTGTTCTTTGTGGAGGCTCTAGGACAGAATCTGTTTCCTTGCTTCTAGAAGTTCAGGCATCTCTTGGCTTATGGACTCCTTCCTCCATCTCCAAAGTCAGGAATATCAGGCTAAAATCTTCTCAAGTTGCCATCTCTCTTGTTCTCTTTTGTCTCCCTCTTCCTTCCTCTTTTATGGATCCTTGTGAATACATTGGGCCCTCCTGGATGCTTCAGGATAATGTCCCTATTTTCAAGTCAGGTGATTAGCGACTTTAATTTTATCTGTACCCATAACTACTCTTTGCCATGTAACCCCATATATTCACAGGTTCTGAGAATTCGGACATGGACATCTTTGGAATGCCATTATTCTGCCTGCCACAGATTCTTTTTTTTTTTTTTTTTTTTGTAGTTTTATGGATGGTAAATTTTATCATTTTATTTTCTAGCTGTTGGTTGCTGTGGTACAAAAATGCTGTGGATTTTTCTATATTGACTTTGTATCCAACAGTTTTGCTAGGCACTTATTAATTCTAATAAATATGAATATTCTTTAGTTTGTTGTTTGGTTGATGATATAATGTGCAAATAATGATAGTTTTGCTTCTTCCTTTCTAACCCTTATGCCTTTCAATTTGTTCTTTTCTTGAATTTCTCTGCTGGCATGGACCACTTATATAATGCTGAACAGAAGTTCAGCTCAGAAATAATGAGCTTGTTTTGTTCCTGATCATAAAGAGTGCTTATAATATTTCAACATTAAGAATAAGATTTTCTGTATGTATAGTTTTTATAGATATCCTTTTTATCAGGTTAGGGAAACTCTCTTCTAGACCTAAATTGCTAAGAGGTTTTTTGGGGACTTAGGGGGTTTTTGAAAGTCGTGAAAGGACATTGACTTTTATCAAAGATTTTTCCCACATCTATAAGAACGATCATATAATTTTTCTTCTTTCATTTGTTAATGTGGTGGGTTCATAATATCTTTACCAATGTAAAACCAACCTTGCATTCTCTGAATAGATGTAATTTGGCCATGATATGCTATCTTCTTCACATAACACTAATCTGCTTGCTAACATTTAGATTTGAATTTTGCATCTACACTGATACATGATTTAGCCTGGAATTTTCTTTTCTCGTGCTGTTTGTCAGATTTTGGTATCAAGGTTATAATGGCCTTCTAAAAAATATGAGTGTTTTTCCTCTTTCCCCATATTCAGCAATATTTTGTATATCATTGGCATTTTTGCAGTTGTTGTTCCTTGAACTAGAATTTACTAGTAAAAACCATCTGGTCCTGGATTTTCATTTTGAAACAGTTTTTAACTACTGATTTGATTCTTAATGGCTCTAGGATTATTCAGTCTAATTACTATTATCATAAATTTCAATTTTTATCACATTTTTCTAGAAAATTTATATTTCATTTGTTTTCAAGTTTATTGGTATGAAGTTCTTCATAATTTCCTCATATAATATCCTCCTCTTATTGTCTGCAGTATCTGATGTCCCCTCTTATTTGTAATGTGATTATTTGTGCCTTTTTTCTTTATTAATCTAGTCAGAGGTTTCTCAGTTTTATTAGCCTTTTCAAGAAATAACCTTTGGCTTGTTGTTATTGTGTGTTTCTTCTTTTATTAATTTATGATCTTATCTTTATTATATTCTTCTATTTTCTTTAATCTCTTCTGCCATCATTTTCAGCTCCTGGAGATGGTGCTTAGTTCATTAACTTTTACACTTTTCTCTTTTGAATATAAGCATTTAAGTATATATAAGCATCCCTCTGAAATCTAATTTATCTGTATCACACAAGTTTGGGTACATACTTTTATTATTGTTCAACTTCAATATTTCTTACTTTCCAATGTAATTTCTCCTTTCAATTATCTATAAATGTTTCCTAATTTCCAAATACATGAGACTTTTATAATCATATTTTTGTGATTGATTTCTAACTTAACCATATTGGGTTCAGAGAATGTGTTGGTATGATAACAGTCCTTCAACTAAATATTGGGTCACAAAGCAAATCTCAACATATGTGCTTGATAAAAATGTCTCTCTATAGCTGTTGAGTGAAGTGTTCTATATAAGTCTATTAAATCAAATCTATTGAGTTTTTCCAATATTCTACATGTTTAATACTTTTTGTCTTCTTGATTCTTCAGTTATAGAGAGATATTTGTTTACTTCTTGTGGTTCTATCAATTTTGCTTTATGTATTTGTAGCTATATTATTGGTTGCATATATATTTAGAGATACTATAGCTTCCTGGTGAGTTATCACTCCTATCATTATGATGTTATTGTCTTTATCTCTAGAAGTAATTTATTTTTTGCTTTAGACTTTCTATTATTGGGATTTTTCAGGTACAGCTTTTCCTTGTGTAGTCTTTCATTTGGGGTATATCAGTACTTTATTTCTATAACTTATTATTTTTCAATGTTTATTTAATTTTGAGAGAGGGCATGAGTCGGGGGGAGGGATAGAGAGAATCTCAAGCAGGGCCTGCATTGTTAGCGTAGACAGAGCCTGACTCCAGGCTCCATCGCACAAGCCATGAGATCATGACCTGAGCTGAAATCAAGAGTTGGATGCCTAACCAACTGAGCCACCCAGGTGCCCCTCTATAACTTATTTTATAACCAATTCTGTTACTTACCTGCTGTATGCCTCGTTTTTCTCAACTATAATATGAGGACAATAGAATTATTGTTGTGGTTTTATTTGTTCTGCCATTTTCATTTTATTTCTGTGGTCTTTTTTCTTTTTTTGCCTTCTTTTTGGACTGAATAATTCTGATTTTTTTTAAGTTCTTTTTTTTAGAGCATCTAGTTTAAAGTTGCTCATGCTATTTCTCATTTTCCTAATGGTTACCCCAGAATTGAAATTTACATGATTAAAGCAACAAAGCTTAAATCTAACTTAATATCTTTACCCTCATTCTAATCCTTTGAAATTGAAATTAAAGCACTGTAGGGGTGCCTGGGTGGCTCAGTTGGGTAAGCGTCTGACTCTTGATCTCAGCTCAGGTCTTGACCTCAGGGTCATGAGTTTGTGCCCCATGTTGGGCTACATGCTGAGCATGGAGCCTACTTAAAAAAAAAATTAAAATACCTTAGAACACTTTGATTCCAGTCATACCAATATTTATGTTATTTTGCTATATATGTTAATTCTGCTTAACTCCATAATCCATAATTATTTACACAGTAAATGCTTATTTAGATACTCACGTATGTGCCACTTTATTGTTCCTTTCTTCACGCATCTCTATCTGGTATCAATTTCTTTCTGCCTGGAGTTCATTCTTCAGAATTCCATTTAATGGGGGTTTGGTGGTGGAAAACACTGCTTTTTTAAATATGAAAATGTTATTTCACCTGTTGAAGAGTGTGTTACTTAGCATATTCTCAGGTATTATCCCACTGACTTCTGAACTTTGTTTTTGCTGATGACAAGTCAGCTATCAAGCAAATTGCTATTTAAAAAAATATTTTGAGAGGGAGACTGAGAGTGTGGGACAAGAACAGAGAGAATCCCAAGTAGTCTCCACAGTGTCAGTGCAGAGCCCGACGCAGGGCTTGATCTCACTTTTTTTGAAGGTAATTTGTCTTGTCTTTCCAGCCCCTGTTAAATTATCCCTTTGCATCTGGTCTTTGAAATTGTATTATGATGTGTGTACTGTGTATTTTAAATGTTAAGCTACTTGAGTTTGTTGAGCTTCTTAAATACACGGATTTTTGTCTTATCATTCTGAGAAGTTCTCAGTCATTATCTCTTTGAATACTGCCTTTTCTCCATTCTCTTTACTGTTCTCCAGGACCTCTGATGAGATATATGTGAGAGCTTCTCACTCTGTTCTCCATGTTCTCTTAAGTCTCTTTCATGCTTTCTGATCTTTGTGGGCTGCATTTTTTATAACTTGTTCGGCTCTCTCTTTCATTCACTAGTTCTCCCCTGAGCTGGGTTTAATCTGCTCTTCAACCTATTCATTAAGTATTTAATTTTAATTCTATTTTTCAGTTATAGGAGTGCCATTTGATTATGTCTTTATGTTCTAGATCTTTACTCGTTTTAATCTTCTTTTTCATTTCTCCTAACAGATTAAGCATGCTTATTTTATAGTCTGCGTGTGATAAAACCAATACCTGATTTTTTTTTTTTATCAACCCTAAGTTGATTTTTTTCTGGCTCTCACGAATGATGCATTGTGTCCTTTTATATTTGATAATTTTCTTTTAACACTCCAAATTATTCATTTTCCTTGTAGAAACCCTTGGAATTCTGAGAAAAAGTGGATTCTTTCAGAAAGGATGTGCTTACTTCTGTAAGGTGCCGGGTATGTGATGGCAGGGTGTGTGAGGTGTGTAGGACCACTTTCAAGCTTATAAATGACTCAAGGTTTGGGGAAAGCACTTAGGGAGTGTGGCTTGGGAATGCAGGTGCATGGGAGGGCCATTCTGGGTGAGAATCAAAGCGTGGAGACAGAAAAGTTTTATTTCTGCCCTCTGAGTAGGGTAGGGGATATTTTCAGTTCATCCTTTACTAAGGATTTAATCCTTTGGACTCCTAAATTCATGAGGAGCGGTCTCCTATGATTCCCCACCTGATGCGCCCAAGGGGTTGTCTTTCTCCTCTCAATTTTTTAAGACTACAAAAACTGATACTCCTATGTTGACAAAAACCCTCAAAGTGAAAGTTGGCATCAGTGCCCCACTTGCCTCTCTGGAGGTTCTGGGGCTGAGTATCTCTCACTTTCCTGCCAGCTAATAGATGCATTCACAAATGTTTTTTGTATAATTACCATCCTTTTTCATTGTTTTCTGTAAGAGTCTTAGGGCCCCTAACCCATCACATTGACACCCTCTTTTGATCCTTATTTATAATTTGTCTTAATCCCTTAAGACAATGTTCAGAGGTCCCAGGAGCCAGGCGACCCCATGCATCCCACTCTCTTCTCTGCTTACTGGGACCAGGCTGGCTCAGAAGGTGTCATAATGACGGTGCTTTCTGGGCTGGCAGGGATGATCTTTTGAAACCATCCACAAATCCAGCCTTTGCTTGAATACAAAGAGCTCACTGTGACAAGTCACAGAGCTCACTCCTTTGCCAGGCAATCCATTTCTCACTTGGGCATGTGCATTAGAAAGACCTGCCCTCTATTATTTCATGTTACCTAATAAATGAACCCAGGGAGCAGACTAATGGGGAACAGAGACATCAGGTGTCAGGCTTCCTAGAAGACTAGTGGAATGCCAGGCTCAGAGCTGGACAGGTACCTGGTAGGACAAAGAAAGGCAGTGAGAAGGGAGGAGAAGGAAGCTGGGATCTATCAAGGCATTGCTATCGTGTGTAGCAATGTTGAGGACAAGGTGCCCATGAAATGAGAATTTTTATCTCCATTTATCCAGAAGAAAAAAGAGGCTTAATTTAAGTGACTTGCCTGAGGTCAGAGTTGACAAGAGGCTGAACCGGGTGGGGTCCAGCTCATCCGGCGTCTTCCTATGGATCTTTGCTTGGTGAATTTTGGATGACAGAGCGTGACAGCTGGGTGATTATGGGGCCATTGCAGGCCTGTCCTGCCTAAAGGGAACAAACATCAGGAGGACGAGACCAACCCGGCTCAGCTGGTGAAGTGAAAAGCACACAGCCTATTCCTGGCATAGCTTCTTCTGGCCCTTGGGAGAGGGGAGGTTTCTAGATACCCCAGCTGTAGGATGGCAGTGCCCAGGAGCACACAGCACCTGGAGGAACCAGGATGTGGAGCCCTCACCAAGACACCTGCTCCTGGGTTCCTGCCTCGGCCAATGCTAACGCGTAACACAGTTCCGTGATTGTGAGGACTCAGCCACACAAATGCCGACAAGCAGCCACCCCAGGTTTTCATGGGTCTTGGCTCCCGCTGAGCCCGCGACAAAGCTACAACTTCCTACAGTCCACGTGGCCTGACTCCGTTCACGTCTCGGCCTGAGGGTGGTGGGGGCATTCTGGCAGCGGAAGGGGCCTGGGGCATCGGAGCACAGGCTCTGGCTGGGTCATTTTTCGGGGTGCCTGTATTCTTTCGAACATCCCCTCCTCCAAAAAGACCACAACCTCTGCCCTTCAAGACTTCCCTCTCGTTGCAGTCAGTATCTTCTCCGGTAAGTGTTGTGAAGTTTCTGTTTGTTTGTGGAAACGAAAAATACAGAAAAAGTCAAAGAAGGACAATTGCCACGATGCTTCCCGGTGGGAGTCACACGCTGTCAGGGTTTTGCACAAGATTTCCTGTGCTTCCATCTCCGTCCTCCTGTCTCCACCACCTCTCTCCGTCTCCACCCGTCATCTCGCCCCCTTTCTCTCCATCATCTCTATTTCTACCGCACCTCTCTCCCCCCTCCCCCCACGTACTTGTAAAAAGCAAGTTGCCATGACTGAGGTGCCCCCAGCCTGCACCCCATTCTGAAACCCCCTTTTGGCCCCGAAGGAGACCACAGTTCTCAGAGAGGTATGTATCCTTTCCATCTCTTAAACGTGTTTTTCTAGATAGCTTTTGATGCATAGAAATGTAGAGTCTGTTTGTTGGGGGGGGGGTTGTTTGCCTGAGCGGGGTCAGCTGCACACATCAGTTCCATCTACAGCGGCCCCTGGGACGTGTGCACGCTGGGTGCTCAGGTACCGTCTGTCCCATTTGGCCTCATCTCCATAAGTGCAGTAGACTCGTTCAGTCCCCATTAGTGGCCATTTAGGTTGTCTCGAGTTTTTTTGCAAAGCCTGCGGTGATGAGACACGTCTTGGCTTCTGCCGGGCTGGCTAAGCTCTTTGTCCTATTTCCTGTCTCCTGATTCCTGGTCCACCCCCTCTCCATCTGGGTGGGTGGAGGCCCTTGGGAGCCCGCCTGTTGGCCCTGCTCAGGAGTTTACAGAGAGCTGATACATGGCCTGGGGCCTTTTTGTCTCGAGGGCCCTGATAACCTGGGCCCAGTGTTGTGCCCAAACTTCCCCTTCTCCATCCCGTGGCCTCTTCCCTGACTGTGTGTTGGGGGTGGCAGAGGGGCAGGGTCGGATGAATACGGACCACAGAGCATCCTGTCCTGGCTTTGCTCAACACTTTCCACAGGGTGGAGAGTTGGGGTCCTACCTGCCTCAGAGAACCCCGTCTGGACAGCTCAGAGCATCTTGGGGGTCAGGAGAGCCTTGAAAGAGCCTCATGTCTTCTCCTCCTGTGGGTGGTGGATTTGGGGGCTGAAATGGGGTAGATCTCATTTTATGGAGCAGGACACTGAGGCCAAGGTCATGTGTCTCACAGGGCCAAGACTGCTTCACAGCCGGGGAATGGCTATGTTCATTCTTTCATTCAACCCATGTTTGCTGGGCACCCAGGCATGCTCACACATTCCAGGCTTTTAGATAGAACCTTCAAGCTCCCGCTGAGCTGCACATCATTATCTCCATTCTACACATGAGAAGTCCAGGCTCAGAGAAGTGGAGTGGCCAGCCTGTGGTCACACAGCAAGGCAGAGCAGGAGCTGTGTTTGAGCTCCAGACCTCGTGCTCGACCCACGCAGGGCCCTGCCTCCAGACTGGGGACGGCTCGCAGCCACCTCCCACCCAGTGCCCTCCACCCACCGGCCACCTTCCCAGGGGCTCACATTTCAGCAGAGGACAGAGCACACAATGCATGAGCAAGCAAAGAGACCATTCCAGATTGGGCCACCTCCTCCACGGACAGCCGGGTGGTCAGGAGGGGCCCCTCGTGGGAGGTGATGTGGGGCTGAGAGCAGAATGCAGGCGGCCCCGTGAGGCCGGTGGGCAGGGCACCCATCCAGGCAGAGAGAACGGTCGAGTCCCCAAAGCACAACAGGCTTGCTGATGGAGAAGAAAAGGCCACCGTGGCTGGGGCACACTGTGTGCTCTGTGGGAGGGGTACAGGACGTGAGGTGGAGAAGCGGGCAGTGGCCAACACCCCCATCCCCCAGGTCCAACAGGACCCAGCCACAAACCCCACACCCCCCGCTGGCCCAAACCCCTCTTCTTTCCCTCCTGTCTCCCGGCCTGGCCTCTCTCCTGGGCTCCTGCCCGTTGGGCTCCTGCCCGTTTGCCTCCTGGGTGTCTCCGCCCTCCTCAGGCCCCCGTCTGGCCCCAAACAGAACCCGACCCCCTCCCCTGTGTCCCCACAAGGTCACCACCTCTTCGTGGGGCCTGCCCCAGCCGAGCACAGACCCTGTCGGTCCTCAATGGCCGAGAGGAGTGGCGGGGCCCCTCCGTGTTCCAGGGGCTCACGAGCCTGCTGTCCTGCCTCCAGGTCTTCGCTCCGCCCTCCTGCACTCCTAGAAATCCCTTCTTCCTCCCCCACCCCACGCCACCTCCTCCAGGAAGCCTTCCCAGACCCTCCTGCCCACAGGGCCAGCCAGCCGGCCCTTTGGTCTCCCAGGTGCCGCTGCTGCAAGCGGGTTCCATATCCTCAGTCCTGCTGCTGGGCCCTGTGCACCTGCCCACCGGCCCACCTGTGGGCGGCGCTGAGTTCCTGGCTGCCTGGGACAGGTGCCTGTCTACCTGCTCACAGCACGGCATTCAGTTTAATCCAGTTAAGCCCCACAGTGTCCTGGGCTCCTTCCTCAGGCTGGGGCAGAGTAAAACCAGGTCTTCCCATGTCCCTCTTCACTGTTTGCCCGGCCCTGGGCAAGTGGCCCCCCGAGCCCAGCAATCCTCGCCAGGGAACTGCTTCGGTTTCCTTCTGAAGGCGTCTCTGGACTCGAGCCAAGATTGAACAGCCAGCCTCACATGGTCCCCACCCATCGGGGTGATGCACCTGTAACAGGTGCACAGGATGGACCACGAGTGGACCCCCTGCCAGGAGTCCCAGGCTGCCCGGGGACACAAGGCACATTCCCAGACCCTGGCCCAAGGGCCAACTGGCCATTCAGAGAGCACCTACTGTGTGCAGGGCAGCGGAATAAGCCCTTGTCTTGGATCCCCTCATCTGAGCCTCATGGACAAGACGCCTCAGGCGAGGAGCCCAGGAAGCTTCTCAGCCGGGACTTGACCCGGGACAAGGCCTCCTGCAGTGGGCTTGTCCATCTGACCTCCGTGGACAGAGCATCTCGGATGGGGAGCCACGGAAGGATGGTCACACGGCCCGGGAAGGCGTTTTCTGGTGCCCGAGCAAAGGGCTTTGGCCGTCTGCTGCCAGCAATCCTGCTCCGAGGCCCCAGCCCCTGCCCTGGTGGCCACCTGGGCCTGTGTTCTGTACGGAGCCGTGAGCCTCGGGCAGCCGATGACGTGTAGCACTAACTCCCGCCACCCATGGCATGCCCGCCTCGACTGCCCCACAGGAGGCCACGGACGGCAGCCTGGACACGGGGTCCCTGGGGCCAGATGCTGCAGGGGGGCCCTGTGCCTGGGGAGGAGGCTTGGGCCTGGAGTTTCGGGTCCCTGGGAAGCTCCCCGGCCCCCAGGCCAGCTGATGTAACCCCCCTGCCCCGGCCAGGAGACGAGGCAGCCGGTTCCCTCCCTGGCTTAGGCAGCGAAACGGCCTTCTCACAGCGCCTTCTGATGCCAAGTGCGTGGTTCCCACCCCAGCCAGTTCCCCGCTCCGGCCCTGGCTGCGTGTCCTGCAGGTCAACTTAGCTCTGACGTGAACTACCGGGAGCTAGGTCAAGGGCTCAGTCCCATAAAACGACCGCCACTGCACACACTCTTTGCAAGTCCTGGCCGCCTGTACTTCTGACCAGCCAGCTACAAACTGGGGTTCCCATGACCCCCTCCTCAGGTCCCAGGGCAGCTCACAGAACCCAGGAAGATGCTGCTTATGTTTACCGGCTTATTATAGGAGATATTACAAAGAGTACAGATGAATGGCCAAATCAAGAGGTGTACAGGGGAGGTCTGGAAGGGTCCGGGGCTGTCCCCTGAAGCTGGGGTGACCCCCTCCAGCACGTGGATGTGTTCACCAAACAGGAAGCTCTCTGGAGCCTAGAGTTCAGGGAGTTTTGCAGAGGCTTCGTCTCACGGGAACAACGGGTCCTTAACTCAAGCTCCAGCCCCTCTCTGCCACCACCCACCTGATGGAGGGGGTGGGCCTGAAAGTTCCAAGCTTTTAGTCATTCTGGGTCTTTCTGGTGACCACTTCTCATTAGAACAAAAACACGCCTATCACCCAGGGAATCCAAGGGACGTAGGAGGCCTGTGCCAGGAAGTGGGGGCAGCGGCGGGATATCATCGCTATGCCACACCCAGCCCGTCTCAGAAAATGGCCTTGGGCAAGCCCCACTCCCCATTCCCTGCCTCCAAGATTCCGGGGAACTTCCAGTGCCCCGGGGACAATGGGGAAGCATTGGCTGCTGATCTGGTAGTGCCCGGCAGGCGGGCAGCAGGAACCAACTCCGGGGGATGGGAGTATACGCGCAGGCTGGGGGGCCCCGAGGCAGGCGCTCTCTTGCTACTATGTTCCATCACTTGCCCTTTCCCTTCCCTTTGACCCTCACTCTCCACGGGGCTGGGGGTGGGGGTGGGGGCTCCTCCCAGATATGTTGCTTGGGCTGATTCCTGTCTCAGGGCTTGCTGCGGGGACTCAGACACGGACCCTTCCTGGGTCGGCCTCTGCCGAAAAGCTGAGGCTTCCTCCTGCCTGGGGGATTGGAGGCGGGGGGTAGGGGTGGGGCTGCTCAGAGCAGAGCTCAGTGAGAGACTGTGTCCTGTGAGGGTGGACACTGAGGAGCTGGGCGCGGGCCACCACGGTCCCCACGGAAGCTTCGTGCGATCTCAGTCAGGTGCCCCTCCCCTGGGCGGCACGGGCCTGCAGGGCAAGGCTGGGCTCTGGCCCCACTCACCCTCCCGTGGGAGCCACTAAGCAGCCTGACCTCAGGGCCTGGGCCTGGATGCACATCCTCAGGGTGAAGTGTGGGGGTAGGCGGCCCCTCCTGGCTGTCTCCTGGGTGCCGAGGGCTGCAGCAGCAGGGAGGACCCCTGTGGGGTTCTCATCCCACTCGGCCATCTCCTGCCATGTGCTCCAGGCACGTGGAGACTCAGTTCCCCGCCCTCCCCCCCCCCGCCCACCGTGAGGGGGATGGTGCCCCTGGGCCCAGGGTAGTTGGGGAACACACAGCAGGGCCACGTGTCCCGGCCACGCTTGGCACAGGGGGGCACTGACCGGATGGCCTCTTATGAGGTGGGGCCTGTAAAGTTCTCCCCACCCCGAACCCGCAGCTTTGATCGGGACCAGGGGGCTCTAGACCCCCTCAAAGAGCACCCACCTCTCAAGTCACAGGGTCCCCCTGGGTCAACGCACCCAGGCCTTCCTCCTGGACGGGTGACAGGTGACGGTCCTTCCTCCTCTGTCCCTGAGGGTGAGTCAGTGCCATACCCGCTGTCTGGGTGGCCTCGTGGAAATGGGGTGGCCCCAGAGTCCCACCCAGAGAGCAATGTGTGGCAGACAAAAAGCAATGCTGGTGGGGCAGAAGTGGGGCGCTGGGGCCCGCCAGGCAGGGAGGGCTGCAGGTGGCAGGGGGCGGGTGGCCCCGAGGGAGCGAGGAAGAGGGGAGTCCTAAGGGGAGAGCCGCCCTCACCAGCCAAGGGCTGCCGTGGCCTCAGCAGGGCTTGTCCCCTGGGGCCAGGGACGCCCAGACCAACGTATACCCGCTGTCACTCCCGAACGTCCTCCGAGGGAGTGGAAGGGGAGAAAGGAGAGGATGTGGTGTGGATCCCATGAGAGAAAGTGGGAGGCCGAGACGGCCAGAGCTGGGGAGAGGGGCCCAAGTCAGTGCTGTGACAGGGGCCGGGGAGCCAGGCCCAAGGAGCGCATGCACAGGGCAGGGCTGGGGTCGAAGAGACAGACAGACATAGACCCGACCGCGTGGGCCACCAGCCACGTGTGACATGGGGATTTCTGTTCCGTGTCCCTACCGGAGTTGGGGGCTGACGGGCTGGGTGGGTGGCCCCCTGACCACACTGGACGAGCAGATGCGTGGATACAGGCGGAGCAGCAGAGAAGCAAGGCGGGCCTTTTATTGGAGAACTTGTCACAGACACACAGACACGCAGGCCTGGCCAGGGAATGGCCCCGGGCCCCCCGACATCGGCCTGCTGGGGGCAGACTCCCTCCAAGCCGTCTCTCCTGCCGGGGCTGCCTCAGGGGGTTCCCTGCCTCACGTGTGCCGTCTTTTTCTCCTAGCTGGGTTGTGATCCCCAGGTCCCGGGAGCAGGTGCAGGGACCCCGGGGCCCGGGCCGGGTGGGCGCTGCGCTCTGGGGTTTGGTTAATGCCAGGCTCCAGCGGAGGGTCCTGCTGGCCAGTCCAGGAAGGGGTGAGGCTGCCGTGTCTGGGGCGCAGGAGAGAGGGGAGGAAGAGCAGGGGCCGAGACTGGGGCCGGGTGGAGGGAAGGCGGGGGCCAGGCCGGGCCAGCTGCGCCCACAGGAACAGGGACCCCGAGGGGGGCGGGAGGGGCTCAGGCCTGTGCGTCCAGGGCCCGCACGTGCACGCTGGGCAGGCAGAACCAGGATGGCGGCAGCTCCTTGCTCGCACTGTCCTGGTGGAAGTGGATGTGGAGGAAGAAGTCACCCGTGTACAGGAAGAGCAGGGCTCCGAGGCAGGCCGACTGGCCTGAGGGCTGCACCTGTGGGGAAGAGGGAGCGATGTCAGCCCAGAGCAGCACAACCCCCAATGCCACCAGGAGACCCTTCAACCTGCCTGGATGTGGGGGCAATGGGGTGGGGGGGAGGGCCCCCCCAAGGGCTTTCCTGCTGTGCTCCCCCAAGCAGGTGGCTGTCCCTCTCTGAGCCTTAGCTTCTGGCTTTGGAAGGAGCATAGCACTTCCCTCCCTGGACCATCCGGGGGTGCCGGCAGGGTGGGGAGTGGCCGGGGGGAGGTGTCATTTCAGTGGCGTGAGGGCTGCTCTCAGTGGACTTCCCCAGTTCTCCTGGGCCGCAGGCTGCCGCGAAGCGGGGGGCGCTGACCGAGAGGGGCAGGGGCCGGGGATGACGGCAGTAAGGCCCCAGGTCTCGCCATCCTGGTTCACGGCCAGGACTCAGTACACAGAGAAGTGAGCTACGTGAGGCCCACGGTGAGTCAGGGAAGTCCCCGTCCCCACCAGGGGAAGGCAGGGGGCACCGGGACAGTGGCCGTGGGGGCCGCTCTGGGGCTCACAGACCGCCACGCACCGCGTCAAGGTAGAAAGTGCTGGAGCCCACGAAGGAGACGGCATCATGCAGGTCGTAGTTGTGCACGCCATTCTGGTGGTCCTGGAAGGGGGCCACGGTGAGGGCGAAGGGCCCCACGCTGCGCGGGCTCTGGTTGGTCAGCCGCACCTCCAGACGCACAGGGTCGCCCACCCGGCAGGCTGCAGCCTCACAGTCACATGGCTGTCCGTCCACCAGCACATCTGCAAGGGTCACAGGACACGAGAATGTCAAGGGCACCGCCCAGCTGGCCTTGCTAGCCAGCCAGCCATCCAACCATCCATCCATCCATCCGCCCGTCCGTCCGTCCGTCCATCCATCCATCCATCCACCCCCTCACTTGTTCCCCCACGAACGCAGCCAGCCCCTCCGTGTAGGCTGAGTGCTGGGACACAGACATGTGGCCCGGTCCTTGCCGTCCTGATGTGCAGGCTGGAGGAGACAGGTGTGGGCACCAGATCTGTAACCCAGAGGGTGTGTGCCACGCTGGAGGGGCCCCGGGTCATCTAGGGGTCTCCCAGGTGCTCCTGCCTGAAAGGGCTGGACCGTGATGGCAGCCCGTGGGGGCTCCTGCAGGTGAGAGAGACTCAGAACCGCAGGGCAAGACTGTGGCAGGGGTGGCGCACGGTGTTTGTAAGACGAACAGCCAGTAGGCACCTGGCTGGGCCTCTGCCACACACACTGTTGATTCACACGCAGAAGGGCCTGCCCAGCTTCCCCCAGACACCCCAGAGGTGACAGGATGCCAGCTGGGGAAAGGTCTGGAACCCAAGGAGCAGAGCAGGGATTGGGGGGCAGAGGTGCAGGGGAGAGGGGGGTGGGGGCTGGTGGACCGGAAAGTGCCGTGCTGGGACCCCCAGCCCCCCGGAGCCCCCAGCGCATCCCAGTGGGACGATGGGAGGGGCGGTCTGGGGGACCTGCCTGGAGGCAGGGCTCGGGGGCACAGGCTGGGATCTGAGCAGGAGACGTTCTCAGGACAGGCAGATAAGGGGAGAGCAGACCCCGAGGAGAACCCCTGTGAAGACGAGGCAGAGACTGGGGGCCGCAGCACGAGAAGCTGCAAGACGCAGGAAGGAGCCTTCCCCGGGGCCTCTGGAGCGGAGCACAGCCCCGCGGCACCGTGACTTCGGCCTTCCGGACTCCAGACCCTGCTGCGTGGAGCCCACAGGTGGTAACTTCTCACGGTGGCCCTAGACGCCGACACGGCGGGTCAGGAGGTTGTGGGGGTCAGGGAGGGGGTCCTAAGGCTGCATCGGGACCTTGCATCACCCGGTACCAGTGCGGCTGCCAGCCCGCCTCACCGACCTCTCCCTGTCATGTCCACGGGCCCACGGAGGAGTGACGTGACCGCGACCCGCGGGTGTGCACGTCCTCACGCGTGAGGACTGCTTGGAGCCACAGAAGCGCTCCCGCCCACCCCGCCGTGTAACGATTCTTCACGTGCTCATGAGCGTGACCCCGTCATCACCACTTCCCATGGCGGGGGCCGGCTGGGGTCGCCAGGTGGCCGTGGCGAAGACCCTCCTGCCCGGCAGCCGGGGGGCCCGGGCATCCACATGAGGCTGATTCCTCACTCGGGGTCCTGGAGGCGCAGGCTTGGGGGAAGGTCAGGGTGGCCTGTCCTGGAGTGGAGGGGGGGAGATCCTCCCTCCAGGGCGAGTGCGGTCCTCAGGGAGAGTGTGCATCTGTGCAGCAGACCCTGCGTGGCCAAGCCAGGGCTCGGAGCGCATGAGCGTGTGTGTGCGTGTGTGTGTGTGCGCGTGTGTGTAAGAGCGTGCAAGTTATGGGTGGGAGTAAGTATTGCGTGGGGGGAGCATGCATGTGTGTGTGTATGAGTGTGCGTGGGAGTGCAAGTGTGCATGCGAATGACAGTGTGGGTGTGCGTATGAGTGTGCATGAGTGGGAGTATGCGTGTGAGAGCGTGGGTGTGGGTGGGGTGAGTGTGCATGAGGGGCAGCGTGCGTGTGAGTGTGGACAGAGAGGGGGCGTGCCCGGACGGGCTCCGTGGGCAGCTGGGTGGGGGGAGGGAGCTGCGGGTCCAGAATACCCCACGTTTCCCACCAAGCCCGTTCTTCCAGCAAAGCCTTCTGAGATGAAGTGCCCCCCACATCCTTTGTTTCTTGAGAATCACAAGCTTTTACGACACGTTACGGAAAACTTCATAGAAACAGTTCTAGAACTGTTTTTAGAAAAGTTCTAGAACTTTCTAAAAAGTTCATAGAAACAGAACTCATTTTCTGATAAACCCCCATAATCCCAGCCCTTCCCCCAGCCACACTCAGCGTCACGGTGCCGACTTCCATGTGTCTTCAGTACCGTGGCCCGGTAGCTGCTCTCTGGGACCACGGAAGATAAGCGTGTTCCACATGTTGATGTTTCCGTGAGCACATTTTCAAAGCCTGCAGGGGATTCCATTAAAGCAATAAACTAATCTACCCACCCAGCCCCACGCAGGCCGTGTCCACTTTTTCGGTATATAAACATCCCTGATGTACACATTTTTATACTGAGCTCTGTCTGGATTCCTGCCTCACGTTCCTGGGATACAGTGTCAGGAGTGGACATGAGTGAAAATATCTCTGAGAGTGTGGGTGTGGGGCGCCAGTGGAGACTGACCTCCAGGAAGCCCCAGGGCCTGCCCCTTGCCCACCCCACGTCCCCAGGAGGAGAACCCACTCCCTGCCGCCCGCCCCAGACCACTGGATAACATTCACTCGCTCTAACGTTCGCCACCCGCCCCACAAATCCCGCTAGCACCTGCAGCGAAGGTGACAGGAGCAGAGAAATGCGCAAGTCCCAGCCTTCAGAAAGTTCTCAGTCCAGACAGGCAGGCCACGAGCTGGGCCACGCTGAGCCACACAGCCAGGTGTGCAACGGTGGGGGGGGGGGGTGGGGGGCAGCTGCTACACGGCCCGGAGGACAGGCTGTCACCAAGTGCAGGCACAGGCCAGCCCGGTAACCCTAATGTCTGCTCAATGCTGAACTGGACGTGACCCGGCACCACCTAAACCTCTTGAATCAAATGGGGAAAATGGAGGGAGCAGGTGTCAGGGCGCCTCGGTTGGTGGTTCCATTAAGGGAAAGACACGATTATGTGCAAATCAGTGAAGGGTGGCTGGCTCATTACATCTCTGCTCTTTTTTTCCTTGCAGAGAATTGTGTGGGTCGCGGGCTTGCTAGGGCAGCTGAGGACTGGCCTCTGGCTCATCTGCAGAGCGGCCCCCAGCCCGCCTGTGGGTGCTGTTAACCCTTCCCTGGCCTCCAGCTCTGTCTGCCTTCCGCCCCCCACCCCGGCAGGGGAGAGGGGAGACAAGGCTCCGCACGCAGGTACTGGTGGTGACCTTCCCTCAGCACTCTCCAGAAGGAGCAGGGACTTGTGGCCAGGCCAGGGCAGCAGGGGTGGGGGACGGGCCCCTGGCTAAGCAGCAGGCTGGGCTGGGGTGTCAACTTTGCCTTGACCCTTCATCCTGGGAGAGGCCTCTGCCCACCTGAGTGTCCTTCACCTCATCTGCAAAGCTGGGATACTGATCCTGGCCTCAGAGGCCTGGCGTAGGGCTGACGACCAGAGAGAGAACAGAGGACCCAGCCAGGCCTTCCCTGCCCTGGTCTGAGGTGAGCAGTCCCCGCTGGGCCCCCAGATCTTTGGCTCTTACTCGTAGATGTGACTGCTGGGCCCCTGGGAAACAGGCTGTGGCCCTCCAGAGGGGCAGGACCCACCTGTCTTGCCACCTGCTGGGTCTTCCCTCACAGGGTGACAACTGTCCCTGTCATCCTGGCCTGAGGGCTGTGTCCTCCCTCACAGGGTGACACCTGTCCCCACCATCCTGGCCTGAGTGCTGGGAGTCCTGCACCCAGAAAACCCCAGGTACCAGGCAAACTGGGAGTGCAGGGCGTGCCCCCCCAGACCTGGCACCCATAATGACTGCCAGGGTCAAATTAGGGAACTTCTACGCTCAGAAAGCAGCTGTTTCCTTCCTTTCTGCAGTCCAGTATCTCAGATCCGGGCACCAAACCTTCCCAGGTCACTGGGAGGACACAGCGGGGCAGAGCAGAGGGCTGTAGTTCCTTGAGAGAAGGACAGGCTTCCTGAATCGAGAAGGGTGGTGAGGCCGGTCTCCCCTGGGACCCGGGGGTCGGGGGTCGAGGGCTGTTTCAGAAACCTGCTGAAGATAAGCCCAAAGATGCTGGGGACGTGGAGGATGCTGGCTGTGCTCAGGTGGGGTCTGTAACCCCACTGGCACTGCTTCCCCAGCACACGCCGGGCTCTGGCTCTGAACCGGGCCAGCTGTGTCCCATCCTGGGAGGAGGGCCCTTCTGGGCACAGCGGGCAGAGGCAGCCGGGACCAGAGGAGAAGACTGAGCTTTCCGCCAGTGGTTCACGGGACTCACCGGGAAGGGGATGGGGTTGGATAACTAAATACTTCTCAAAGGCGAGCTGTTCTGGAGTCATTTCTAACGTGCCGGGGAGGGGACGAAGACCACCCAGTCACCGCGGGCCTGTGGCACATGCTGGGCTCAGCTCCAGCTTCTCGGTTTGAGTCCTGTCTGCAGAGGCCCTTGTGAAGGCCTCCCCATCAGGTCAGCCCACTGCCTTCACACGGGGAAGGCGGGTGCAATGTCTACCCGTTCACGGCAAGACTGGGACCTTGAGAGCCTGGGACTGCGGCAAGACTGCGACAAGGAGCTCCCGCTCTGTGTGCACAGTGGACCGGCCAGCCGGCCCCCTGCAGGTGGGCGGGGACACCAGCGTGTGTGATGTGTCCCACGTAGGCGGCACGTCCCCACTCGAGTGTTCCCCCACGACCACCATGGTGCCTTTCTATGGCGTGTGGGGTGGGCTCATCTGGTGTCGGCGTGAGTGGGGCCTAATTTCTCCCCTTGACCTCCAGGGCCACCTGCCCCATTTTCCCCCACACTAGTGGGGACCCCCCCCATGTCCCTCTGCAGGTGGGGGTGGGGTGATCCTGCCGTCCGCGTCTGCACCCACCACTGCCTGCCTTCTCTGAGCCTCGGCTTCTGCTCTTTTAGGTGGGACAGCAGAACGCGTTTCGGGGGCTTTTGTGAGAATCAGGTGTGTGTGAGCGGAGCTGGGGGTGCACGGTGGCCTCAGGGCTGGTCTGACTGGTGCTGTTACCACTGTGACTGGCACCCACGCTGTGGGTACAGGTCGGGCCCATGGGGCTGTCACACCACTGCAGACTCCCCAGCACCCTTCTTCACCCAGAGGACTGGGTGTTGCTGGGGAGCGGGGCCTTGGCAGCGAGGGGCTAGGAGCCAGCGACAGAAGGGACAGACGCGCAGCCTGTGAGCCCGCACGGCCAGGACCCAGAACATCCCAGCCTCAGGGAAGCGGAGCCCCAGGAGGGGCCAGCCCACAAGGTGCCCACCTGCCCCCCCCCCCCATGCCAGCGACAGGTGCCCGGCAGCTGTGCACGGGGCACCCCCACCTGGGAGCGGAGAGCAGGAGAGACAAGTCTCCGGCTTTGGAGGGTCCCACCTTCCAGAACCCTGAGTCTGCTTTGCTGCCACAGGGATGGTGTGGAGACAGAATAACACCCCTCTAAAGATGTCCACATCATAATCCCTGGGACCTGTGGAATATGTTCCCTTGTGTGACAAAGGCACTTTGCGGCTGTGATGAGATTAGGGATCCTGAGATGGGGAGATGATCCTGGAGTATCGGGTGGGCCTGATGTCATCACAGGGGCCCCGCCTTGCACCTGATGGTCACACGGAGGCCACTCCACCTCGGCACCCACACCCAGCACATTGGTGCGACCGCTGGTCAGTGGCCACCACTCCCTTCTCCACCCTAGCCCTGGCCAGCTTCCTGGCAGGCCTCCCTATGTCCACACTTCCTGTTCTACCCTTTTCCACACAACAGTCAAAGGGACGGTGTAAAAATGCCATTCGATCTTGTCACCCCCTTGGTTGACCCTTGGCTGGCCTGTGGCTTCTCTTTATACTCAGAATGAAAGGGAGGTTCGATTAGACCATGGCTACTGACCCTGGCTTCCCAGGCCCTGCGTGGCTCCAGCCAGGGTCCCCCCACTTCCTGCTCTAACCACACGACCTCCTTCCTGCCCCTCCAGCACGCCTGGCACGCACCTGCCCTGGGCTTCTGCACCTGCTACCCTTGCCACCTTGGCCCTGTCCTCAGGCCATTTCGGACCACTCAGTGAAAAGTCTTCCTGTCCTTTTTCCTCTTCACGACCCCTCTGTCACCCTCGACATCTTATCTCTTGTTTACCCATTTGTTTAATATTAACTGTGTTCCTTCTTCCCTGGACACTCCGGGAGAACTGGCACCTGCTGTGTCCCCAGCACCAGGCCAGGCGGGCACTCGCTGCTTGCTATCTGCGGGGTGACTGAGAGGCCGGGTGAAGGAGTGCATGTGTGCGCTTTGGGGCTGGCCACGCCCTGCCCCCTTGAGGCCCCCAGTCACTCGTCCGTAACTTGTGACTCAGGGAGACTGGGCCGCGTCCCCGAAGTGCCCTGTGGGGAGGACGTTCGTTCAGATCAACCTGCCACTTCCTGGCTCCGGGTCCCTGACTCGTCCACCAAGCTTTCGTGGAGGACATTATTCATGCAGGAGAATCTCATGTTGTAAGAAATCTCCTGAGAGCAGATTAGTCTCTTCCCTCAAAGCATTAAATCGGGTCCACCTTCTCCCTCCGCCCCCGGCCCTGCTTCTCCTTCACTTTTAATACCAGCCAGAGTCACGGACTTAATTTTGTCTGGCCCAGAATTCTTCCCGAAACCGCTGCCACGTTTATGCTACAGCACGTCCCCGGGCTCTGGCAGAAGCACAGGCTATAAATAGAAGCAGGGATGAGGGAAGGGCCCCGGGGGGCCCACTCTGGAGAGGCGCGAGGAGGAAGAAGCTGCCGGTGCCAGCCTGCTCTTTGGCCGAGGGCAGCCACCGTTGGGTGGGGGTTGAGGTGCGGAGCGAGCCACGAGATGGGGGAGAGGTGAGCACCCCGGGTGGGGGTAGGACCCCAGGTGTTGCCCCCACCTGCTGGTGTCTTACTCGGGGCCAAGCCCTCGACTGGCAACCTCCTGTCCCTACTGGAGGGCACACAGAGCGGTGTGACTATTGCTAAGGGACCCTGAGGTGCAGGAAGCTGATACAGCTGCCAGGGCCTGGGCCCAACGGCCTGGCCCCTGGAGAGCCTGCTGTGGGCCAGTGAGGTAAGCAGGGGCTGCCCCCAAGTCCCCAGGGGAGACCGCCCGGATGGGGAGCCTGTCATCCAGGTCTCGGAATCGGTATGAGGGGCCGGGGTCCCGCTTCTGGGATAGGTCTCTGCCCTCCAGCGTCAGTTTCCTATCTCTCCCCAGGGGGGGCCAGAGCAGCTCTGCTTGGCCACGAAGGCTCCCGGGAGGCAGACACGGGGCTAGTTTAGGTCCCTGCCTGGGTTCCTGTCAAACGCTGACTCTGCTGAGCTCTGCTCCAGTTCGCAAGCGGTGCCAGGAAGGAGCAACCTGTTCCTGGTGCCTTGGAGATGCGGAGGTACGGTCTGGGGATGCACCAATCTACTGCATGCATTTCACCCCAGAAGTTTCCATGATCTGAAGAAGCCCAGAGAAGGTGGAAAGCGCAGTGGAAGGGGCTTGTCCCGACTCGGCCCCTGCAGCCAGGCCTCCGGTATGCCTGGCACTGGCTTCCCTGTTCTTGTTGGTTCCTCGAGCACCCGCTGTATCCTAGCTTCTGCTCGAAGGCTCCATGGTGTTGTCTCATTCAGTGCCCAGAACAACCCGCCGGGCCGGCACCCTCGCTGGTGCAGACAGTCTCAGGAGCTGGCCCTGCTGCGTGGTGGGCCGGGCCGAGCTCCCCCTGCACCCCTGCACTCCAGAGCTTTACTGAAATATACTTCACAGACCCCACGGCTCTTCCATTTACAGGGGACAATTCAATGTTGTTAGTACATTTCCAGAGCTGTGCAGCCATCACCACGGATGATTTGAGGATGTTCTCATCGCTCCAAGAAGAACCTCCATTCCCTTAGCCTCACCCCCCCTCCCCGTTCCCCCAGACCTGAATGACCACCGACCGACGTCCTGGCTCTTCTGGACTTCACCAGGAGGAGAATCACGCATATGTGGTCTCTGTGTCTGCCTGGTTTCACTCAGCATCCTGCCGTCAAGGGTCATCCTTCCTACCATAGGACAGGGCTCCCGTGTGGACATACCACACCTTGTTCATCTGTCCATCCGTCCGTCACCAACATTTGGGTTGTGTCCACTGACATCTGTCAGGAGCAGCGGTACCGTGGACTCCCATGGGCACGGTCTGCGCGGATGCGGGTCTTTGTCACCCCAGGGCACATACCTCAGAGTCGAGTCGCCAGGTCACATGGGGACTATATTTAACCCGAGGAGCCAGCAGGCTGCTTTCCACAGCAGTGGGACTGTTTCACATTCCCACCCGCAGTGCACGGGGTTCCGGTTTCTGCATAGCCTCCCAACACCTGCTGTTGTGGCCTTTCTGGTTCCAGCCACCCTAGTGGGGATGAAGCAACATTTCCCGATGGTTTCCTGGGTATTTCTGGTTTGGCCACGTCTGGTCATGCCGCAGCGGACCTTGCTGCCCCACGGGGTGGGTGGGTGTTCCGAAGGGCTCTTTTGTGAAGTCATTACTCAGCCTGCATAGCTGTGAGAACCTTCTGGAATCCCAAACCCTTAGCTCCCACTCCTACCGGAGCCCAGGACCAGACCCTGGGACAAGCAGGGTCTGAAAGTGTGGCTGCAGGTGAGGGGCAGGTTGGAAGCGGGGGTCACAGAATTGCAGGGGGGCCTCCGCGAGGAGAATGATCCCGAGGATGCGCAGGTCAGAGGTAGGCAGGCAGGCAGTCAGGCTCGGCTGCGAGGCCCACGGTTGTCTGTCCAGTCTGCTCTGTGCAGAGAGGCTATGTGAGGGGTCACGGGCAGGGGCGTGCTCCTAGCCAATCAGGAGACATCTGCTAACCAGCTGTGAACAGCCCTGGGGGTTCCGACCCACAGTAGACTTTTCAAAAGAGAAAGAACTTCCTGGCCGTGCTGTGTCCCGAGTGTCTGGCTTTCTGGGTCTGTGGTGGCGCTGAGCATATAATGGCGATGTGCCCGCGTCCACAGTCTCACCCAGAGCGGGCAGCACAGAGGAGCAGGGAGGGCAGGAGAGGAAGCCGGGGCGGGACCTCCTAAAATACCAGTCTGCCCCAAGATCATGTGCAAATCACCTTCAGGGGTAAAAAGGGTGGACCTCTTGCTCAACTGGCTTATGTGACAACCGGCTCACTTCTCCTTTAGGACCAGGCTCCCACGGCCAGCTGAGCTCAAACTCCTAGCAAGGACGCCCTCCCCGCCCTCCCCCCACAACTCGCCTCTCCCTGCCTTTGCTGACGGTAAGAGATGGGATGGCCAAGTAGACTTTAGGCACAAGTGTCTAATTTGGGATAAAGAAAAATTCAAGGACGTAAGAACAAAGCAATAGACACCAATTAGGTGAAGACCCAAGAACAGCTGAGGTGTCTCAGGTTTTGGAAGTTAAAGCAGACGCGAAACTTCAACTTCACAGGACACACGTTTTTCTCGTCCACATAAATTTGGGGTGGGCCTAAATTTTACAGTCACATTTGATTCAGGTGAGGCGTGGCTCAGGCATTAATTGAGAAGCTTTGTCACTCTTTAAATGAAGTGAAAGAACTTCAAGTGGACAGACAAGCGAATCCTGGGATGGGAGGAGAGGTAAGGTGAGGCCCCGGGTTGCACCCTCCTCCCTGGCAGCAGCTGGGCGGCTGTCCTGGGGCACATCTAGCAGGCAACTCTGCAGTTTCCAAGAATCCAGTAAAAAGTGGAGAATTTTCTCTAATGCCAATGTACTAGTCAACTGCCATATCTTTCCTCTTTACCAACAAGAGCCAAGTAACTGACCTTTTCTCTTTGGCTGTTAGGAAGCCCAGAGCCAATGGTGTACCAATCTAGACCACCACGTCGGCCCTCAGTGAGCCGTGTTGTAGTCTATACACGTACACACACGTGTGCACACGCACACACACACACACACACACACCCTCTCCTACAGGTCTTGACCAATTATGCCAAATATGGTCCCTTTTAGTCAAGGAATTTTCGGTTTAATTTTGCTGCTTTCTTGTATATTGAGAGAGGGTTTAGAAAAGAGGTTAGAAGCATGGACACGCCCAGGAGGGGGGGTGATGGTGTTTGGGACAAGGGTATCGTGCCCAGAAAGGCCGTGCACAGCTGGGGAGGGGGTGACAGACCACACAGCCCCCTCGCTGTTGCCGCGGCTCTGTGAGCCTCCAGCACTGGGGGAAGCGAGTCTTTCCGTCGGGTGTGCTGCTCGGACGGGGCTGGCCGGAGATGGACAGTGGCCGGCAGGAGGAGGGCCAGCTTGTCTGCCCAGAACCACAGTGCTGTTTTCGGAGAGCTCAGCTCCCGGGGTTCCTGCGGGTCACAGGGCTGGAACACAGGCTCTCTCTGCCCCCATCGGCGACTGTCAGGGTGTGCACCAGTTGAGGCCGGAGCTTTGCTCTCAATCCACCAAATGGCATGCATTTTTACCAGTTATTGAGGTAGCTAATTAGTTCATAAACCAGAATGCCTCCTCCTCGGCATCCAGGGAGGGAGCCTGTTCAAGGCCCACACGTGTAATTACCCTCAAGTGGAGAACAGCTCCTGAGGAGCCGTTTGGCTCTCTTGGGTAAATAATTTACTTTTACAACTTTTCATTAAAGATTAAAGGGAATTAAATTAAAATTAAGGCGGGTTGGACTGGCAGAGGAGGCCCGTGCCACTCAGAATTCTCTCACCGAGAGGCTCTCCGGCCTCCTGAACCCGGCCGGCCATCAGCACGCCTGGCACAGGGCGTCCAGTGCTGCGGGGGGCTCAGGGGGCGGAGTCCAGGGTAGGGGTGGGGGCGAGCTCTGGCAGGAAGGGAGCGCTGCCCCCAGCAGACAGGTCTCGGGCTGCATCCTGGCGCGGCCCGTGGCTGCCTGTGGACCACAGCGAACCACCGCCTCGAACACAGGGAGAAACACGCGTCCCCAACACCGCACACTGGTCTGGGGTCCCAGCCGCAGACACCCTCCACAGCCTCCAGGCCGGTGCCCTCAGGCCACACAGGTAGATGGCAGAGCTCAGATGCCAAGCGGAGGGCCAGGTGAGCCCCTTCAGAAGCTGCTTCCTCAGCTGAATGCGGGCACCAAGCCCGCACCACCTGGCACATGGAGTGGAGGAGACACACGAGGGTGAGGGCGGAGCCTGCCCAACAGGCATGGGGGCCTGGGGCAGGGGACCGCAAGGCAGTGGCTCGGAGCACACTGACACGGCTACCTCAGTGGCAGAGGCTGTAAGTAAGGGCAGAGCCCCAGCCCGGGTCCCCCAGGCACCAGAGCCGGTGCACACCCCTCGCCCGAGGGCTCCACGCTCACGGCGGTGCCTGCAGCTGTCTGCACCCACCCTGCCGTCTGTGCTGGGCTCCTGTCTCCTCTCACTGGCACGCAACCTCCCAGTTCTGCATCTCAAAGCCCTGCTCATACGCCCCCTCCACCAGGGAGCCCTCCCTGCTCTTCCCTCAAGGAACACTTGCTTGAACTTGAGGTTCTGGTGGCAGAGGCCGGCCGGGTATTCACCAAGCCATGCCCTTTCCTCCTGGGCACACAGCAGCGAGTGTGAACACGGGACTGAGTCCTGCTCAGGGGACAGCTGGGGAAATGACACCCCCCAAACCTGGCCCACAAACACATCCGTCCCACAATCCCCATCTCCACAGAGAAGACTAGAAGTGGAGAGAGGGGCCACAGAAGGGGCAGAACTGGGGTCCCCCACTGAGCTCCAGAAAGGCCCCCCCAGAACAGCATGAACCCTAAACACAATAAGGTTGGTGTGAGGTCCCTGAAAGCTGCGGCTGTCACAACGCCGAGCCGTGACACCCACAGGCCTCCAGCGCTCGCGTGCCCAAGCTCCCGACACTCGGGAGCATGGCTCGGAGGCCTCGCTGGGTGCACTGCAGCCGGGTCCCCGCTCCTTCCTAGGGGACAGGGAACACACCGCCCAAGGGAGAGGAGCCTCCAGTGTGCCCGCCCCCTTCAACCGCCTGGATTTGGACACGCTGAGACAACCGGAGATCAAAGGGGAGAAAACCACGGAGGACGTGCCTGTTGGCTGGTAGCATTAGGCAAAGACGTCTTTCTGAGAAGGAGAAGGAGAAGGAGAAGGAGAAGGAGAAGGAGAAGGAGAAGGAGAAGGAGAAGGAGAAGGAGAAGGAGAAGGAGAAGGAGAAGGAGAAGGAGAAGGAGAAGGAGAAGGAGAAGGAGAAGGAGAAGGAGAAGGAGAAGGAGAAGGAGAAGGAGAAGGAGAAGGAGAAGGAGAAGGAGAAGGAGAAGGAGAAGGAGAAGGAGAAGGAGAAGGAGAAGGAGAAGGAGAAGGAGAAGGAGAAGGAGAAGGAGAAGGAGAAGGAGAAGGAGAAAGAGAAGGAGAAGGAGAAGGAGAAGAAGGAAGACTCGTCTTTCGGAGAGTGTGAAATGACTCCCCCGTCCCCGAGCAATGTCTGTGCCTTGTCACTCTCTCAGGTTTCATCTTTTCTCGGGCCTTTCTACACAGAGCCGGCCTCGCCACCCGGGGAGCCCTGGCACAGCTCCGCGCTCCTGCACCCAGCCCTGCTCTCGCCGCACGACGCCATCCCAGCCTCGGACCCCCTCGCCTGCGGGGCCAGCTCACACGGGGCCTCCACCAGGATCTGCAGGCCTGCCACCGGCCAGGCCCCAAAGCCAGGACTCCGGCCTCCTCGGCTGCCCAGCAGAAGACAGAGGGTTTTCTGGAGAGAAGACATCAAGTGACGTGGGACGTAGGAATGAATGATGCCGACTGCTCCTGCAGAGTAGTCCAGACCAAGGTGAAGGCGGTCTGCTTCTCCCTCCCTGTGGTCGCTCTCCCCCAGCACCCTGAGACCACCTCCACATGTCAACCCCCCACAGCCATATGCAGTGCCCCTCAGAGCCTCCCCTCGCTGACTCCTACTGGCCTCTTCAAAACTCAGCTCAAGCAGCACCTCCTCCTGGAAGCCTTCCTACATACTGCACCCAGCTCCTTGCCATACCGGGAACTGCCCCTACTCAAGAGTTTTCTGTTGACAGACTGCCTTCGGGCGGAGACTAGCTGCTCAAGGGTAGGGGCTCAGGGTTCGTTCACTGAACTAACTGAAGAATGAACTCAGCCAATCCACCGCTTGCTGTGTGACCTTAGGTAAATCACTTAACCTCTCTGAGCTTCCCTGTCTGCTTCCTTATCTGCTACATGAGAGGAACGGGCTGGATGATTTCAAAACGGGCTATTACTTTATGGTTCTCATGCCTGGGCTCAGCCCCTCCAAGTGCACGTCCAGACCCCTCTTTCTACTGGGCCAGGGTGGGACGTCAGCTCCCACAGTATACCAGACACTGCCAGGGGCCTCCCCCCACTCCCACACACAGCCCAGGGCCTGACATCTGGCGGGTCAACGTTCATCATGTTGGACAGACTCTTCGAGTGGCAACAGCCCAAGCTTGCCACAGAACCACAGCGTCCCGGAGCACACACAGTCAGTGGGGAATGACTTGGGCCACCAAAGAACCTTCCGAGCGGCCGGAGAGGCCAAACCACAGGGGCAGCTGGACAAACAGGGTGCTGGTGAGCCTGCTGCCCTGTGCTTAACTGGGAACAGGGTCAGGGCTGCTCCCGGCCGTGTGAATGGGTGCCCCAGGGAGTCCATCACTGCCTTTGG
The DNA here is from genome assembly GCF_018350175.1 of Felis catus. NCBI lineage: Eukaryota > Metazoa > Chordata > Mammalia > Carnivora > Felidae > Felis > Felis catus. The sequence goes on from NC_058385.1 coordinate 79,544,068, forward strand.
TTCACAAGGACACGGTCAGGGGGCAGGGTCCCTCGCCTTCTGCCTTCCCCGGGGCGAGGGCCGGCAGTGCAGGAATGCATAGGGGGTGGCAGGCCCGGGGAGCTCACGGAGTAGGGGGAGACTGAGCCCTGCATAGACCAAGGGCAGGGCAAGGAGCCCACCAGCCCACAGCCCACCCCAGGACAGTACAGGGGGACGTCAGGGCAGAGACTCCTGAGGGTTAGGCGCCCCAGGTGTCCCAGGGTGACACGTGGGATGCGTGCTGGACCTGAAGACCCTCGTCGGAAGCGATCCCCCTGACTGAGGCTCCAGGAGCAATGCTCCCAGCCTGGGCTTCTCCGACTAGGGCTGAACATCCCAGAGGCCCCAGAGGGCAGGATGTGCATGAGATCCCAGCTCTCCCCGGTGGAGGCATATGCCCTGCAAACGCGTGTGTATTTACCGCATCCCTGAGGCAGGTCTCCCTGCGGCCCTGGCCAGCTCCCATCTGCTGGTCCTCCGTGGCCCCTCGGCCCCCGCCACCCCGGCACAGAGACACATGTCCTCAGGCCGCTGCCCCTCTGTGTTGGCTGGGTTCTCTCGGGTGTGCAGAGGAGGAGCCTGGGGCCAGGCAGCACCTCTGCACGCACAACCCCTGGGGCTGAGCTGGGCTTAGGCTGAGGGGGCGTCCAGGCAGACAGAGTCGGAGAAGGGCCTTGGCAGGCCCCACAGCTGGCCTCTGGGCCTCTGCTCTCAGGACAGACCTCTTGCCTGTCTCCACCGACGGGTGGCTTCCCTGAATGCACGTTCTAGGCCTGGGAGGGCGGGATCTGGGAGTCCTGGGATCTCCCCATGGCCCGAGGGATGTGTCCTGAGGGGCCACTCTGATGGCAGCTGTCCACCAGGTCAGGCAGTGCGCTCTTGGGGGGCGCTGTCTTGATGGCGTGAGTGGCTGCTGCGGGTCACAGCTGTCACTGTGCCGCCTCGAGGGGGCACTGATCCCATAGCAAGTGTGGATGACCCCGCCAGGGCAACCTGGCTTCCCACCCGGAGGCTTCCGCACAGCTATCCCTGGAGGAAGGGCTCCCTGGTCCTGTGACCACACAGACGACACACAGCAGCTGCAGGTTTGCAGAGAATGCTCAGCAGGAAGGACATGCCCAGAGGGCCCTGCCTGGAGCTGCTGTGGACGAGGACTGACAAGCCTCAGTCTCCTCATCTGTAGGATGGGACGAGACCGCCCACCCGGCAGGGATGCGGGACGACAAAGGGCTGCAGAGAGCAGGGTGCTCTCTGCGTGCAGGCCTACGCAAGCACGCTGTCCCGCTCGCAGCGTGGGGGTGCTGGAGCTCTGAACGTCCTCCGAACTGCAGTCTGGGCGACCCCGGCTGTCCCCGCCTATCCCTGCTGTGTCCCCATATACTGGGAGCCCCAGAGGCAGGGGCTGAGGTTCACCCGTCTCCTGACCAGCGAGTGCCTGCGAATGAAGGGATGTGTGAGGGGAGGGACGGCGCCTTCCTGTGGCCGCCGTTGGCCTCCGCACTCCCAAAGTCCCCCTGCAGTGGCCACCACTACAGCACGTTGACTCCCACTCTCTCAAGGCTCCCTGTGCACCTGGCACTGTTCTCAGTCCACTGGACGGATGATCCCATCAAGCCTCCCAAGGGCGATAGGACAAAGGAGTCTTACTGTCCCCATTTTACAGATGAGGCGCACAGAGGTCAGGTCACCTGCCAGAGCCGAGATTCAATCTGCAGAGCTCACGCTGCTTCCTTCTGCGTGCCTTCATCTGTTCCCTGCGGCAGCGGCAGCCAGTGACACAGGCAGGAAAGACTGCCCCGTGGACCCACAGGCACCGAGTGGGACTCCAGCACAGGAGCCAAGAGCCCTCGCCCCTCCACCAGGCAGCTCAGGCAGGGCTCTGCTCGGAGGCTGGCAGAGGCCAAGCAAGAGGGGAGGAGGCCTTTTCGAGGGCAGCGCCGGGGCCGGTCAGCGGGGCCGCAAAGGCCGTCCTGAGGAATAACTGGCCTGCTTCCTGCTAAGCCGACCAATATGCCATTGAGTCCAGCCTGGGGCGCCTGGGTGGCTCAGTCGGTTGTTGAGCATCCGACTTTGGCTCAGGTCATGATCTCGTGGTTTGTGAGTTCGAGCCCCGCGTCGGGCTCTGTGCTGACAGCTCGGAGCCTGGAGCCTGCTTCGGATTCTGTGTCTCCCTTTTTCTCTCTCTGCCCCTCCCCGCTCATGTTCTGTCTCTCTCTCTCTCTCTCTCTCTCTCTCTCTCTCTCTCTCAAAAATAAACACTTAAGGGGCGCCTGGGTGGTGCAGTCGGTTAAGCGTCTGACTTCAGCCAGGTCATGATCTCGCGGTCCGGGAGTTCGAGCCCCGCGTCAGGCTCTGGGCTGATGGCTCAGAGTCTGGAGACTGTTTCCGATTCTGTGTCTCCCTCTCTCTCTGCCCCTCCCCCGTTCATGCTCTGTCTCTCTCTGTCCCAAAAATAAAATAAACTTTGAAAAAAAAAATTTAAAAAAATAAACACTTAAAAAAAAAAAAGATTTTGAAATGAGTCCAGCCCATCCCAGCAAAAGGTTATGGGTAGCCCACTGGGTCGGCCCACCTGGCCATGTGTCTGAAACTTCTGGCCCAATTCTGTCAGCTATCAGTCTGAAAATCACAAAGGATTTCTCAGCTCTGAAACGACCAGCAGCCAGAACTGAACAGAACACATCTTTGTGGGGATCAAGAGGCCAGGGGTGCTCAGGGGTCAAGATTATAGCTCCTGGAACTGACCACAACTTGGCTCTCAGACAAAACCGGCCCTTCCAGAAACCAGGTCACCCATAAGCATCCTTGCTCTAGGTATCAGGGCCGTCCTCTGGCCCTTACTCATTTCTCTGTCTCTGTGTGCTACCCACCTGCTCCCAACACCAGCACGTACCCATTGGCAACAGGGTCAGGCTCCTCTGTTTCACCTACTGAAGTTGTCGACCATGGCTTTGTTGTGCCCCCAGCTAAGGTGACCCCCACAGCTCCTTTTAATCTGCCTAGCTATTGGGGTTCCTGTGCCCACAGGATCTGGATACTTCATCTCTGTCTTCATAAGCTCAACCAACACTAGACTACGTGTCCCATCTACCCACCCACTCACTCGCCCATCCCATCCATACGCTCACCCACTCATCCATCCACCACTCACCCATCCACCACCATCTGTCCACCTATCTATCCATCTACCCAGCATGCATCTGTCCATCTAACACCATCCATCTATCCATCCATCCATCCTCCCTCCCTCTGTCATTCACTTTCCATCATACTTCTTGACTGCATTTCCCCCCTTTACTAATTTGCTCTGTTCATCCTTCAGGGTGGGATAACCCCAGTGCCTGCTAAACTCTCATTCCCCCTTTAGGGCCTAAATTCACTACTGTCTCCAACACAAGCCTTTCTTACTCCTTCCAGATTTTCCTATGTTTTCCTGGGGCCTTGACTGTGCCGTTACTCAACTTCCTGAGTCAAGTAGGCCACACTGAGTCTCCCCTCTGCCATTTATTAGTTGCTTGCCCTTTGGAGAGCTACTCATTTTAGGAGCTCCAGAATCCTACTTGGAATACAGACTGAAGGCAGATGGGGACTGAGGGAAAGTGCCTGCCCTCTGCACACCGCCGGATGGATCATGTCAACCCCCTTCCCTCTCGCAGCAACACAGCTGGCTTATACGATGGCTCACTTATCTGTTGGTCTGTTTCCTCAGCTGCAACACAACCGTATTGTCTGTACCTCCCAAGCCCATTTCTTGGCACTTAGTAGGCATTCAATAAACATTTGCTGCATTGAACTGACTGCATTATGCCAAGTATGGACCTGTGAGCTGAGAACCACAGGGACAGAGAGACACTCTGGAGCAGTCCTGGTTCATCTGGCTTGGGGGACCCGAGCAGGCGGCAATCGCTCAGTGGCACAGCCAAGGTTGCCCTCGGTCTCTGGGCCTCGGTTTCCTTCTGTAAGATGTGGCAGTCACCTGCGGCCTGCAGAGCCCTTCCCCCGCCTGGTCTCAGCCACCTAATCAGCAGCCAATGTCACCACAGACGCACTGACGGCATAAACCCTAGACGACTACATCTACCCCCTCAGAGACAGGAGCGCTGCCCCCAGGAGCATGGTCTGTGGGGGCCACTGGCGGTCCCCATCCCAGGCACCGCTCCAGAGCGAGGCCTTAGTCCCCCAGAGGCTGGCAGTGCTGCCTGTAAACAGCCTGGACTTAGGAGCACTGCCCCACCCAAGGTCACATCTCCTTCTCCAGGCTGCCTAGATCCAGGGACTGCTGGAGCGGGGTGACGAGGCCCGACCCTTAGTCCCTGGGGGCCATCCCCGCTCTAGAGCTCCCGTGGGCCGGCACCTCAGCCCGGCTCCTCCCTGCCTCGCACAGGGCACAGTGAGCCAGTCTCCACCCCAGTACGGGCCAGGGATCTCGACCCAGGATGCAAGCCAAAGGTACAGCTCCCTTCCCTCCTGTTGGTACACAGCCAGCCTTCCAGTTTGGGTTGGAGACTTAAACCCCGGTGGAACGTCTTGCTGTAAAACGGACCAAAGCACCACACGCACACAGCACCCTTTGGTGATTACGGGAGGTGAACCACAGAAGCTTCGGGGTACGTGGCGCTGTCACCGCCTGGGGGCCCAGGAAGGACCGGCAGGGCCACCTGTTCTGGTGGTCAGGGGCCAGTGGACCAGCGGGTGAGGAGACGGGCAGCCAGGAGGGCACCGTGGCTTGGCAGAGCAGAGGGGGAGAGGCAGGCAGGGACGGCGAGCTCTGTGCCGGTGGGCCTGTGTGCACCCTGCTTCCCTCTGCTGGCCCAGCGCTGGTGGGCCTGCTCCTTAGCCGTTCTGTGCTGGGTGAATCCGGAACCCGGGATCACACGGAGCACACGCTTCGAGGCGAATCCGGAACCTGGGATCACACGCTTCCAGGGGCAGCAGGCAGCCTTGACTACCAGCACGCTTGGCCTGTGCTCATTGGTGCTGACGGTCCTGGAAGGTGTCCGTGGCCGCCCTGACGGGGCCCGTGCGTGCCATGCCGAGGGCGCCCTCGGCTCAGGTCCTCGTCCACTTCTGGGGCTGCTGGCCGGGCTGTGGCTGGTGGGCGCAGGTGCTCCCCCTAACAATGCGGAGACCAGGGGGCCATCCTACCCTCTCATGGCGACGACACCCTGCCGCGGCTGGTGCACGCACAGAGATGGGAGCAGCCAGCGTCCGATGGAGCTTTAGTGCGCTGTGTGGCCAGAAGACAAGGAGAGGGTGGACGCTCTTGGTAATGGGCACGATTCCTGGCCTGTGAGTGTGCCTGGGCTCGTCCTGAGTGAGGCTGGGCGCTGCCCTGGGTCGTGGGTACCCTGTTCCTGGGCTTGGTCTCTCCGAGCCTGCTTGATGACCCTGAGCACGGGGCAGAACTCGTCCCGCGTCCAGACGGACCGCGCTGCCCACAAGTCGCGCACCTAGTAGGCGCTCAATAAACGCTTGCTGGCAGACATGCCTTGTCGTCCCAAGGGGATGCCCCGGCCCAGGGCAGGGACGCTTCCCACAGACGTGCTCTCGGGGGCTACCGTGGGCCCTGGGGCTGGGAGGTTTCTCCAGGAATTGAAAAGGTCGTCCTGCCAGAGCGACCTCATTTATTATTTTAAACAACGCGGGGACTGTGCCGGGGGCCCTGAGGTGGCCTCCTGCAGAGGAGAGGGCGGCCGGGAGGGGAGTTACACACAAACTACTCTTTGCCCCGTTCTGCTTACGAGGCAGTCCTGCGACACACCCAGCCGAGCACCCGGGCCTGGGAGTGGCCTGCACCTGCCCGCAGGAGCTGGGGCTCACGCCACAGGGTCTGCTGTGGGCAGGCGGCCTGTGGTGCTGGGCTCTGTCTGCTCATCTGAGGGAGTACGTGTCGCCCTGCCCGTCTCGCCACGGAGGCGAAACGCCAATGCCCGGGCTTGGTTCAAGTACAGACCCTCCCACCATGCTGGCGCTCACACTGGCTGTGCGGCCGCAGAGACGAGGTCCCGGCAGGGAGGCGGATGCAGACCCGGGACGCAGGAGGGATGGCCCTCCCGCCTGTGATGCGCAGGGCAGCAGGGTGGGGGAGCCAGGGGCCGGGGGGTGCGTGGGGAGTGTATCCTGGGGACGGGGCGTGGGTTTTGGGCAGTTCTGGAGCTGGACAGGGGGGACAGCCAGTCAGCAACAGTGCACGTGATGTCACTCAGCCGCACAGATGCTTACGTGGTTTTACGTCGTGTGTGTTTTACCCATGTCAGGAGATGTACGGAATCCGATACGTTAAAGTTATAAATAAACTGCCTTACACATTTTAAACTGCATGTAAGCAAGTCTGCAAATGGGCCAAATGGAATCAAAGGCTCCCCTAAAGAGACTGTTAACATACCAGATTCATAAACGACATCGCAAGACACAGAAGTTCACGTGAAGGGCTTACGGAAGAGCTGAGATTTGGAATTTAATGTCATAAATCAAAAGGGTTTTTAAAACTAAAGCTAAGTCTTTGGACAGTTTTTTCTATGAAAGAGAAAACATCCCCAGGAGCTTGAAAGCCTCCCATTTGACGCCTGGAGCCCCCATGACCCCTGGCCCCGCCTCCAGCCAGCAGCCGTGGGCCCCCACCCCTGCCAGGGTACCAGCCCAGGGCCTCGACTCTCCGGTTCAGCAACAATCACCTGGCACTTCTCAGAGCCCCAGTCGTGCTCCCCCGTAATCCTGTCCTTCCCAAAATGGGCCCACAGCTACCTGCCTCCACTGTTTTGGGATGGGGGACGGTTAACTGACCATTCCTGGCCCCCCAACCCCAGAGAAGGGTCCCGGGGTTGTGCCATCAACCACTCTCTGGGATGCTGAGCGACAGCAGGTGGGGCTGGGTCTCCCTGCTGTTGCTACAAGACACAGCCCTGTTGCTTCCTCTGCCCCCCCCCCCACCCCGTGCTCCCACCCCCAAGGCCCCAGCAAGCACTCAGGGGACAGTGAGGTCTCCAGACAGATTGCTGTTTTCCATTTCTCAGAACACAGTGGTAGGTTCGTGTATCAGCGCTGAGCAGGGCCTGTGCTTTTCAGGAAGATCCTTGGGTAATGGGCCCCTCGCTGGGCCTCCAGAAGCTGACTCGGCGGTGGGCAGGGCAGTGGGCAGGACAGGGCAGATGTGCCCAGCAGTCTCATGGGCAGCGGTGTGGCCGGGGAGCCCTGCACTATGGTCGAGGCCCAGAACGGCCATCCAGGTCGAGGTCCAGAACGGCCTTCCCTCGGTGGCCGGCCTCTCCTGCTCCCGCTAGTCGTGCACCCCCAGCCCCCCAACCCTCACCGCCACCACTGGCTCTAGACGGAGCGCCTGGCCCCGAGCTGACCCCCAGACCTCAGAGAAGGGAGGCCCTGGGGACTGCTGTGGTGACAAGTGTGGACCTCTGTGGGCCAGGAGCATCGTGGGGCCGCGCGGCGGGCCTTCAGCTGGGCAGCGGGGGGACGTGAGGAAAAGCAGAGGGCGGGGTCCGCAGGGGTGGCGGTGGGGGGACGGAAGTGAGCGCAAGCGTGAGGTGACGGGAGCGGTGAGGCTGCACGGGCCCTGAGGAGACCGGGAGTGTGGGCTGGGGACCCCGAGGGAATTTGAGGGGCGTGCCTGGCGGCGGCTGACCATCCCCCCCGGCCCGGGCAAACGTCAGCCCGGCTGCTCTGTGCCCTCCTGGCCGCGGCCTGCCAGCTGGCACCGTCCACCCTCTCGAGACGGGTTAGGGAGACCCCTGCCCGCGGCGTCTGAGCACACGGCCTGCCCCACGTGTCCTCTTGGTGCCTCTTCTGCCCGCTGACCCTCCTCCAGTCCCGGCTGTTGCACGCGGACAGACGTGGGCCTCATCTCTCCCCACTCTCTGTCGTCCTGACCCCCGCAGCAATGGTCTGGAACAGTCTCCCTTCTGTTTCAACAAGCATCACCTTCTCTCTCATGGTACACGGCTTCCGCACCCCCCCCCCCCAACAAGCCCGGCTGAAGGGTTAACACGCGCTCCACCCCAGCCCTAGGCAGGACGGGGAGACCCTGGACGATACCGGGCAGGGTGTGGACTGCCAGATAACGGGCCTGGGTTTCAACCCCAGCCCTGTATCTGTGAGCCCAGGTCACGGGGACGACCGCATGCCGGGGCCTGACCTCCGGGCTTCATCCAGATGTGAGGTGCACGTGTGCAGGTGTGTGGCTCACATAACCTGCTCTCTGGGGGCTCCAGGGAGGCACGGCTGGGCGGGGGGCAGGGCTTGGGGTACACGGTGGGGGAGCACGGCTCCTTCACTCTCGGTCCTTGAAACACCAGATGGAGAGAGCAGAGGGTGGAGAAGAGATGGTGGGAGGGCCCAGGCTGAAGGGCTGCAGGGGGCTGGGTGCCCCCACCTGTCCCCTCCCTCTCCAGGACAGGCGGAGAGTGTCCCCACAACCCAGCGCCCCAAAGGACGCCGGGTCCCTGGCAAAGCTTCCGGCGTGTCCTCAGAGGCCCTGCCCCTGCTTCCTCCTCTGTGAAGCCCTCCTGTACCTGCCCAACTAGAGCAAGGCCCCCGTCAGTCCCCCACGCCAGGATGCGCCTTGCTCTGAGCCCTGACCACTGGTCCTCAGCATGGGAACGCACCAGGCTCCACTAAGCCGGGCAGCGAAGTTTCTGACCCTCAGTCCCTGCTCGGGCCGGGCCTCCAGGGGGACTTGATCGGCGCCTGCTGAGAGGATGGAGCGGCACACTTAAACCCCTTCTGGGTCACAGCACTTTCCGTCTTGCTGGTGGTGACTTCTGCAGGTCTGTCCCTACTACATAAAATCCTGCCCTTTTTTCCCCTAGCCTCAGGCCCTGCACTAAGTTTGGGGTGAGGGTCTGCTAAGCTTCTTATTCTTAGGCTGGGGAATTCTAAGAGAAGCAATCTTGGCACAGTCGGAAAATCCAACCCCCACCCCAATAAACGATGTCGACCCTTATGTACAACTATGCACATCTCATCAGCTGTTTGCAGACCGGTTTTTCATTTACAGAAAATGAAAAAATTAGAGACAGAGAAGTCCCCAGAGATGCAGGAGGGGGGTGGTGGGGGTAGGGATGGGCCCTGGTGGCTGCCTTGCCGCCCCCCCTCCCCAGGGCTGGGCACAGCCACTCATGGGACATGGGACGTGGGACGTGGGACGGTCACTTTCTAACACCAGAGCTGGGGCGGAGCACCGTGCTAAGGCCACGCCAAGGTCTCAAGGCTGGGGCGTGGCAAGGCCAGAATAAGGCCTGTCTGTGGGACTCCATCAGGTCCCGCCCCCGTCCCCTCCCACGGGGCCGTCTCTCAACCTTCCTTGTCCAGCAGCAAAGGTCCAGGGATGGCTGGGAGGAGGTCGGCTCGCTCCGAGGGCCCGGACCGGGAGGCGCTCAGGAAATGGCTGATGAGGAGCAGAGACCCCAGCCCTCCCCGTCCCGGTGCAGCTGCTGCACCTCTGCCCACCTGAGCCAGGCTCCCCGGGGTTGCCATCTGCCGAGGGCCACGGAGACGTCCCTCCCTCCCGGGCTTGGGAGACAGGCAGTGTGTGGGAACAGCCCGTTCCCTGGGGGCTGGCGGCGGGTTGGGGAGGCTCCTAACCCTTCAACCAGGACATTGAATTAGGGCCCCAAGCTGGTGCTGGTGTCCTCAAGCGGTCCCATGTCACCTCACCCTCTGTCCCCGCCCCTGCACACGCCCTGGCCCCGGGTCCCCCCAGCCAGCCTGAGGGCCGTCTCCCTGTCGAATGCAGACTGTGTATCTCAGGGCAGCCCAGCACGTGGCGGCTGGGCCACCGCGAAGGCAGACAGAGAGACGGAGCCTGAGCGAGCCCGGCGCAGGACCGCCTGCCCGTCGTCCCACAGAACCTGCTGGGCTAAGTGAGCGAGGCCAAATGGGCTGCCCCTGAAGAAGTTCCCTCGTGACGTTCCAGGTGCCCAACCGAGGGCCCCCGGGAGCTCCGAGGCGCCCACTGGAAACGTGGCAACGCGGGCCGAGCCACCCGGAGCGGGGCTCTGAGGCCGACGCGGGCTGAGCCCCTTAGTCCTGAGCAGCTTGAGGGGCCCCTGCAGCCGGCTGCTCCCACGCCTTCCACCCACGGCCCACGACGACACGTGAAGAACATCTGAGGAACCCCGACTGCACGCTGGGTGTAGGGGACCCCGGGGCCCCGGCCCAGGCGATTCACGTAGGGTGGGCTCTCAGCAGCGCAGAGCTCGGCGGGGACTGGAGGTCCCAGGGGCGACCTCGCTGGCCGTCCTGCTGGCCTGGGGGCGGGTCCTGGTGTCCCACTGCTCTGAACGGTCGTGCGGAGCCGGGCTCCGGGGCAGGCGCAACCCGCACATGCACGTGCAGTCCTGTGGCCGGCCGTGGGGGAGAGAGCCCCGGCCCCGGGAGGCTCGGCGAAGGCTCGCCCTCACCCGACACACAGCCCACGCCCGCGCCTGCACCACACCTGCCGTGTCTGGTGGCCCTGCTCCGCCGTCCACCCCAAACACGGCACAGGCCCCTTCTCTGGGTGGTGTGAACTGGCCTGCGGCTGGGCCCTCGCCCCGGCCCTGCGATCCGCGCCCCCCAGGCCTCGGGCGACAGCGTGGCTGCCATGACCACGCGGGACCACCTCCACTAGGTCGTGAGTCGCCTCGGCCCCTCACCTCTGAGGTCGGGTCCGGTCCACACGGCCAGCCATCTACCCCGCAGCCCCGCGTGGGTGCCTGACGGACCCTGCGCTTCACTCCCGCCTCCACCCCATCTTGAGAAAGGCCCAACAGCACCTCTACGCCTCCCCCTTCCTCATCCTCTCCACCCACTCTATCCGCCTACACTGCACTCCAGAAATCAGACCGCTACAGACACTGCCTGCCTGGTCTCCTGGCTGTCGTTCTCATTCTCCACAGAGCTGCAGAAGTCACATCATGTAACTTCCCTGAATAAAATGCACCAGTGGCTCTTCAGTTCACTTAGAATAAAAGTCCACATTCCATAGTGGCCTCTCCCAAACCCTAAATAGCCTGGCTCCTACCTGTCTCTGTCCTTTCCCCATGGCCCACAGGACTTCCTTCCGTGCCCCAAACACACCGATCTTGCTGCCACCTCAGGGCCTTTGCACATGCTGCTGTGCCTGGAACACTATCCCTAGCTGTTCACATGACTGGACTCCTCCCAACTCAAGGCCCTCCCACTTCAAGAGGGGTCCTCCCCGGGCCCCCAGTGGCCCTCGGTTCCTCTCCTTGATTTTGTATCTTAGCAGCACAGCACTGAGTGAACAGTCTTTGTGTGTGGGTCTCTGTACACCATCTGTCTCTCCGGCAGAAGCCGGGAGAGGACAGAACATATTCTCCCTCACGGCCTCAGAGACGACCAGCCGCACTGACACCCTGGTCTTGGACTTCTGGCCGCCAGACCTACAAGACCACAGACTGTTGCTTTAGCCACTCCAATTTTCACCTTGTAGGGCAGCCTCCGGACACGAAAGAGAAGGCCGGCCGGCACCCACGCTCTGCAGTGAAGGCTCACGACAGGAACATAAGGCAGCAGGCCCAGGAAACTCCCCCAAAACAGCCATCTTGCTTTGCTCCCGATTCTGAGCTGAGCTCAGGGGCTCAGGAAGGGCTCGGCCAGGCCCAGGGACGTCCTTCCTGCCCTGTCCTGGGGGCTGCCTCACTCTCAGCGTCCGTCGCATGGTCTCTCACAGTGCCGTGGTCTCAGTGTGGTCACCCTGCGTATGTGGTGCTGACACTCGAGGGCAGAGAGGGAGCTGTCAGGCCAGCCGAAGGCTCTGTCACCCCTCTGGCATATTCTGTGGGTCAAAGCAGTCCCAGGGCCGTCCCAGCCCCAAGCGGGTGCAGAAGGAGGTCCGTCCTCTTGACGGGGAGCACGATGTTACAGCACAAAGTTGCATGTGGGAGGGGAAAGGGTCTGAGGAAAACACAGGCTGCCACAGGGAGAGGGTTCGGGTGCTGCTGGAGGTTCCCAGCACCCACCCGGCACCCACCCGTAGCAGGGACCCAATCGGAAACAATACACACTGGTCCCTGACTGCAAGTCCCGTGACCGGGGCTCTCACAGGCTAGGGGAGCAATGCCTGGGGCAAAAGCAGGGGGGCACAGATGTGCACAGAGGAGGTGACTTCTGGCTCAGGGAAGCTCGCCCAGGAGCAAATGCCAGGGTCCCGGCGGTGGGTGATGGCAGCTAAGAATCAGTGTTTCTGCTCCTTTCTGGTTCGGCTGGTCAGTCTCTGACTGTCCACTGAGAAGCAGCACTCACCTCTCTGGGCCAACAACACTGCTTCCACGAGAAAAATGGGATTTTTATTGTTATAATCTTTTTAATGTTTATTTTTGAGAGAGAGAGAGAGAGAGAGAGAGAGAGAGAGAGAGAGAGACACACACACAGCATGTGAGTCGGGGAGGAGCAGAGAGAGAGGGAGACACAGAATCCGAAGCAGGCTCCAGGCTCTGAGCTGTCAGCACAGAGCTCAAAGTGGGGCTCGAACCCACAAACTGCAACATCATAACCTGAGCTGAAGTCAGACGCTCAACCGACTGAGCCACCCAGGGGCCCCAGAAAAATGGGAGTTTTAAAGCAAGTTGGGAATGACTGCTTGTTAGGTCGGCTTCATCAAGCAGTTTCTGACCCAGGGGGTGGGCGGCCGCGGCCTCTGCTGCTGAAGGCGGCGGGGAGAGATCCGGACCAGCCAGGCACCCCCACGCCATCTGCGGGGCTCGGGGCAGGAGCTCTGGCAGATACCCACCACCCGGCGTCCACACGTTCAGAAGCTACAAATCCAGCTAACAAACCAGAACCTAACATTTGTCTCCTCCTCCTCCTCCTCACTTGACAATGATACCTTCGTGAGGACAGGGAGGGCCGAGTTCCCATCTAGGATGTTTGGACCCCTCAGGGTTTGGGGCGGGTGGCTGGCCCTCCCCTCCCCGTCAAACTTCTGCCTGCTGGGCCTTCAACGGCCTCAAGGCTGGTGACGTGAGTTCTGACTCCAGACAAGTGACGGGTCCCCCACTTCCCAGCACCTCCACCAGATGACGGCGAGCTGGCAAGCACTCTCAGTGCACTGGGCAGGGTGGCCCCCCCAGAGATGGCCCCTGACACTCAGCCAGACCCTGGACCCAGAGCCACCCAGCCCCGCCCTCCTGGAGGTCCAAGGTCATCCTGCTCCCCAGTCCTTGGGCTGCCCACAGCACATATCTGCGTCCTGTGCTCTGCTCCCCTTCGTGCCCCCTCCTCCAGATTCTCTGCACTGGGACACAGACATCCCTCTGCAGGACAGGGGGGCTCCCTCCTGGGCCACCCCGAGGGAGGGTCCCCACCGCTGGTCAGAGGAGGGGGAGCCCTAACTCCACACGGGCGGAGTCTCGGCCAAGGAGCACCTGTGTGGTGCTCCCACTGCACACAGAGCAGCCGACCGGAGGGCTTGCTAAGGGCTGTGGCTTCAGAGGGGCAGGAAGAATGGTTCCTCGTGAGCACATGAGGAGTCGGCATGCAAATCAGCCTGCTTGCAAACACTTTGTTCTCTTAAATAATTCAGTCGTCTCCACTGCCATCTTCTGAGCGCCATGTGTTTGCTTCGGAAGTGGGTGGCAGAGGCGGCCTGGGTACCTGGGTACCAGAAGCCCCCAGGGCCGCCCCTGTTAGCTGTGGGACCTTGGCCTCCGTCGCAGCCGCAGAGTGGGGATCAGAACGCCAGCCCTGAGGCTCCTGGGGTTGCAGAGGTGGGGCGAGGCAGCAGCCAGGGCCCTGCAGCCACGGCAGGCCCCAGGGGAGGGAGGTTACTGTGGGCCTTCCCGGCCCACACCCCCCTCCAAGCCCCGAGTCCATGCGGGCCAACCCGGCCCCTGGCTTCCCAAAGTGGGGATGGGGTCTCTGTAACGGCACGCGCTGAAACTCTGGCCTATTCTTTGATCAAATAGGGAAGAAAGCAATATTTACTGAGAGCCTTAACACTACCCCGGCTATGTGGAGTAACAGGCATGTTTCAAGCAACTCCTTTTTTTCTTCTCAATAATCCTATAAGCCAAGCTTTAGAGAGAAAGAAACAAGGCTGAGACAGGTAATTTGATTGCAGCCGTGCAGTGGACCAGCATGAAGACAAGCCTCCATCTGAAGACAGAGCTCACGACCTCTCACCACAGCCACACAAAGGCCTGGTCTCTGGAGAGAGTGAAAACAGAATCGTGGATTTACCTAGGAAAACAATTCTTTATGGAAACGCCCTTCATGAGTCCTGGGGAAGTCTGAAAATCAGACGGAAGCCCCAGCCGGTCTTACCCACCAGAGCCCTTGTAGTCCGTCCATCCGTCCCTCCAGCCAGTTTGTTCACTGGGCACCTGCCACGTAGCATGCACTGTGCTCAGTGCTAGGAGCACACGCTGAAGGCCCTGACTTCCAGCCTACTCCTGGCTGGAGAGGAAACTGGCAAGCCGTGAACACACACACGCGCGCGCGCACGCATGCACACGCACTTCTGTGCATTTATCGGTCAGCCAGCAAGGGATAAACAGGAGGCTGTTTTACGTCGGGGGTCAGGGAGGGTCTCTGTGAGGAGGGGACATTCAAGCTGAGTCTGGAAGGAGCTGGACAGACCCCTGCAGGAACTTGCAGAGGCCTTGGTGCACAGGGACACTGGGCAGAGAAGAGGCCGGAGAGCAGAGGGCTGAGTCCAGGAGGAGCCCTCTGGAGCAGGGCAAGCTTCCCACTAGGCGACATGGAAGCTTCCAGAGGGCTTCGGGCAGAGGGGACGTGGGGGCTGACAGGCTCTGCGGGCTCCCTCAGCCTGCTGTGAGCAGGACACAGGGACGTGGGCAGGGAGGAAGTCAGGCAGGGATGCTCTGACCGGGTGAAGCAGTGGTAAGGTAAGAAGTGGTCAGGCCCAGAGGGATCGGGGGCTGGGTGAGGGGGCGGGCGAGGGGGCATCCAGGTCCCAAGCAGCCTAGGTGGCTGAGCAGGGCCCCAGGTGGGATCTGGGATTTGGGATAATGGGGATTCGGGAGTTCGGGGGATTATGGATTCATTCATAGCCTTGCTTAACTGAAGTGCCCTTTGGATATCTAAGCAGGCTCACTGACAGGGGCTGCGGGGAGAAGCCACATGCTGGCACACGCCGTGGGACCCCCACTGATGCGAGCCATCCAGACAGGCAATCGTGGAGACAGGAAGTGGATGGGGGTGGCCAGGGCTGCGGAGGAGGAACAGGGGTGACTGCCAATGGTCTGAGCTGATGAAAATGTTCTAAGATGAGACCATGGTGATGGCGGGCTGCATAGCTTTGTGAAGACACTATCAGCCACCAAACAGTGGACCTTAAAGGGTAAACTTTATGGCACACGAAATGTGTACCGACGGTAGAGACGAAGTCAAGGGTGGGCACGGAAGGGACGCTGTGCACTCACAAGGGCCCCTGGGGCTCAGGAGACACTGGGAGATGTCGGTATGTGAGAACTGAGCCCAGGGCACTGTGCCCCAGAGGTGGGGGGAGGGCAGCGAAGGCACAGACGGTGTCCCCTGGGAGCCAATGCAGGAGGGTCTTAGAAGGAAGGGTGATCAGGCTGACAACGTGATGGCAGGACAGGGGGTGTGGAGGACAGTTGTCTGGGTAGGACGGAGTGATGGGGACAGCAGCCTGGTGCACGTGGGGAAGGGGCTTCAGTGAGCCCAGGAAGAGGGAGCAGCTGGTCCCAAGTCAGTGTGGTTATAAAGGGGGCAGGAAATTCGGGGTGCCTGGAAGCCAGGCTCACAGGAGGCCACCACACGGCACGACAGCACCTTTGCAGAGGGGCACAAGTGGAGCTGCCCCTGGGGGCAGAGCCCAGGACAGCATGAAGAGACGTGTCTCAGAGAGTGGCCAGAGCACTGTCCTGCATCGTCCCCTCCCCCTCCCCTGCGCTCTGGTCTGCTCTCCTCTCCCCAGCCCCATGGCTCCTTGCTCACTGCCCTTGCCTGGAAGTAGGCCGAACGCAAAGGCCTGGGTGGGTGCCCAGGTGTGGGAGCGGGAGCTAGGGGAAACCCTGTGCAGGGAGACTCCAAGGGAGGGTGGCCACCGGGAGCCCGGCCTACCCCTGCGGGGTCCTGCCCGGAAGACACGCAGTCGTGTGTTCGCTCACGGGTCTGCGCTTTTTCCTGAACGGAAGGCCACCTCCGTCTGAATTTTCAAATGCTCTGAGGCCCCAGCAGGTGAAGAGCTAGGATTTCAAAGGACGTGCTGGGCCCGGGCAGGGGGAGAGGTGAGGGGGACAGGAGGAGAGGTGAGGGGGGCAGGAGGAGAGGTGAGGGGGGCAGGAGGAGAGGTGAGGGGGGCAGCAGAGGAGTCAGTTCAAAAAAGGAAAATGAGGGAGGGCTTGTGGTCCGCTCACGGCCCGGCCCGGCCCCGCGTCCAGTGTGGCGCAAGGCCCCACCGAGGCAGAGCAGCCGGGCTCCCAGGCAGGCCCCGTGGGGGGAGCCGGGGAGTCTGCAGGCCCAAAGCAAGAATGCCAGAGTGGGTGCGAGAGACACATGGCCTCGGAGGGCAAAGCCCACACCAGTCTGCTTCCGGATCACACCCAAGTCGGCGCTTTCCCCACAGCCGAACTTCACACACAAGCACGAATGCCCGCCCGGCCGATCACACTCTGTCCCCGTGCGCTCCCCCGGGGGGACCTCTCCTTGGGGCCAGGAGTGGGGGAGCCGCTCAGCCGGGCTCCTCACACAGGACCAGCAGCTCAGAAACCGCCAGTGGCCCCTTTTAAGGACACAGATCCAGTCTGGAGAGCTTTATCCCCAGAAGGGTTACAGGCACAAAAATAATCACCGAGCAATTTTCATAGACAAAACATCTAACACACAAAGCAATTCAACGGCAGAGTGTTTCGCTTTTTTTCTTTTTCACTAGTCCTCAGGGAACCGTCAAATCCCTTTGGCCCCACACATGGAGGAACAGAGATGGAAAGTATGTCTCAAAGACCACACTCTGCCCTCCAGCTCTGAGCCCTTATGGCACGCGTGTCCTTGGGAAAGTCCCTGCTCGGGCTCCGTCCCGACCTGTGACCGCAGAGGGGCTCAGGGATCAGGGAGTCCCAGGATCCCCCGCTCGGGCTTACGGGGCTGTGGCCATCTGCAGCCTGCAGCCCCCGTGGCCCCAGGCCGGGCCTCCCCCGCGGTCCCCACCCTCTGCATCCAGAGCATCACGCGCATCCTCTGGAGGCAGGTTGTAATCCACCTAAACCTTCCTCCAACAAACACGTATTGACCTCCACACCAGGGTCTTTGAAATCAGCTCATCTTTCAAATCGGGGCTCTGATGCTGACCACCACTGGGACCTTGGAGAGGACATGCCACCTTGGGGCACTTCCATTCCCTCATCCCTGACGTGCGTACCTGGCATCGCGTGGGGACCCAACAAGCTGGTCCCTGGACGGGCAGTCCAGCCATGGCTCCCGAGGCTCCCACAGGAGGGAGGACACGGGTGGGTCACAGGGCTGATGCTCTGCGTTCATCAGCCTCCCTGCCTGGCTCCTCCTGGGAGCACCTTCTTCAGGGGCAAAGCTAAGCTGATGTCACATCCTCTGGGGAGCGTCCTGTTCTCCAGAGGGAGCTGCCTGACAACTGCTTTAATGGTGCCCATCGTAGGTTCCGTGTGTCTGGGGGCCCTGGGCCCAGCCCGGCACAAGTCCCGGTCGACAGCTACTACATCACACCCGATGCCACCCCTCCACGTGGTGATCACCACGGCCACAGCTGCCAGCCTCTGCTGGCCCCAGGACCTTTACACACATCACCTCACTTAATTCACATGACAGCCAGAGAGACAGGAACGGCCACTACTCGTACCACAGATGCAAAGACGCCCCCCCCCCCCCGCCCCGCCGCTAAGGGGTCATACCACATGGCCGGGCCAGCTCTGTCTGATTCCAAAGCCCTGCTCCCCCAGCTCTGGCCAGGCATTCTGTGGCATGCTGAGTCAAGGAGTTCAACACAAGGAGAAAACGCCAAGTGCGGGAAGGGGAGTCCACTTTCTCTCCCGACACAACAGGATGGCTGGCTGGGAAGGGCCCTGGACGGCTGGATTAGACAGGCCCCCATGGAGAACTCAGGCAGGTGCAGGTGGGGAAGGGAGAAGAGGTTCCAAATGGAGGACATGTGGGGGCCCAGGGCCCCCAGAGCTGGGAAGGTGAGTGTGACCTACAGCAGGTCGCTTTCCCCGCCGGGCCCACATCCAACCGAAGCCAGAGGGACAGCAGATGTGAGGGGCACATGGTTCCAGAAGAAACACAGGCAGTGGGCTCTCACCCCTACGTCCCGAAGACTGGCCGGCCGGGAATCAACGCGTGCAAAGTGGAGGGCGGTGAAGCCTGTCTTTCCGACCCAGTGACTGGCTCGGGCTTGGGGAAAATAAAAGCTGCTTCCGGCAAGAGTCGAGGGAAGTGATGCTCGCATACGTGGGTGGGAAGCATCCAGAACCTCTAACGTTCATGGAGGACAAGCTCATAATGTAGCAAACAGCCTTAACGAATACACACACTTGGGGCAATTTCACCTCTAGAACCTTATCAGAATGGGTGGATTTAGCTTATAACAGCAAGAACCTAGAAACCACCTACAGTCCCAAAACCCAGGGCAGGGGCTGCATAACTTAGGGAACACCAGTGTGGAGGAATACTACGCAGGCATTAAAAGACACACTTTAAATGTCCATGGCAAGTCTGTGAATATGCACATAAGAAAAAGCAGATATACACCCATATTCTCAGTCGTGTCTCGTTTTTATAAAATACGTACATACAAAATAATCCAGATGACTGCATACCCGTTTGTTATAACTGCCATCTCTGGATGACAGGGTTAGTGGTAATATCTAATTTCTCCTTTGCATCTACCTATAATTGTTATTTTTCTACAATGAATATGAGTTGTTATTAAAAAATCGTCCACCAGGGTTCTCTGGATGAACCTCATAGCCCACTTTTATTTTCATCGTTGCATAATTTGTATCAAATGAATACCAGTGTATATTTCACATTATGGCTAAATGGTGTCCCCCAAAATTCACACGTTGAAGCTCTAAGCCCCAGTACCTCAAAATGGGGTCCTTAGTGGGTTCCGATCCAGGGCCTACGTCTCTGCCTCTTTGTCCATGCTTGCGGCTGTCCTAGGTCTTAACTAAGATCCAAAGGAAAAGTGAGACTGTACTTAGTGCTAATTGGGACCATTGAAACAGAAGTAAATGAAGATAAAGCTCCCAGTGGCTGCCAGAGGCTCTGCCTGCACCGGCGTTTTCCCTGAGGCTATAAATCACCCCTTGGTATCCTTGGAAGCAAGCAGACTGAGATGAAAGCTCAGGGAATCCGCCCCGAAGGCAGGCTTCCCCTCCCTCAGGCAAAGTGGTGGTGACCAGACGACCCTCCCCTGAGGATGGGCCCCAGGGGCCAGCAGCTCCCTACTTGCCCGGCCCCGTGGCCCCCATGGCTTCGTGGCCCGCGCTCAGTTACCGCCAGCGCCTCCCGGGCACCCGCTGCCTGGCGCTGGGCCCCGTCGCCACTAAGGCCAGCCGCGCCAGCTCCATGCGCCTCTGTGCAGCGCAGCTCCTGTGCCTGAAACCAACCGATCAATTAATCAATGCATTCTTTCAACCAACGACTCTTAATTCAACTCCTCCTATGTGCCAGGCACTCTTCGAGAAGAAACCCCACAAACTCGTAGGAAGAGAATGGAAAGGCAAACAACGTGCCTGCTCTCAGGAGCTCACGTTCTAGTGGGAAGGCAGAAAACACGCACACAGTGTGTGCTTTGTCGGGGAGGGACGGGCTCGGAGAAGGGGCCCTGCTGGAAACCGTCCTGGGGGGGCGGCAGCCACAGGACTGGCAGACAGCAAAGGGGGCGCTCGGGGCAGGGAGGGGAGCGGAGCTCCCTGGGCTGGGCGGCTGGGCAAGGGGAGACCCTCCAGGCCAGCCGGGCCCCCTCCTGGCGGACCGTCAGCAAGGGCAGGTGTGCCTGTGCTCCGGGCCCCGGACTCAGCCGGCCCAGGGCAGGCACTGTGTTCCTCAGGCCCAGCAGCCAGCAGGGAGGGGGTGCTCGCTGGCCGTTACCGAAGGAATGTAGGTATCTCCCTGCCAACCCGA
This sequence comes from Felis catus, assembly GCF_018350175.1. Taxonomy (NCBI): domain Eukaryota; kingdom Metazoa; phylum Chordata; class Mammalia; order Carnivora; family Felidae; genus Felis; species Felis catus. The sequence continues at coordinate 79,564,189 of NC_058385.1, forward strand.
GCGCGACTCCTTGCCTCTCGTTATTGAGATGATTATTTCCTGATAAGGACAGGAAAGCTCGGGAAGGGGAGGGCGTGTGTCTCACTGACAAGGGAGGGCAGCGCTAGGGACTGGCCTCGGCTGCCCTGGCCAAGCCCGATCCCAGCACACACTTCTGGGAGTCCCAGGGGTGACAGGGCACAGGCGGTGGGCCAGTCATAGAGGGACATGACCCAGTGGGGTCGACCTTGGGGTAATGCCTGATAAAGAAGCATGTGGAAGGCTGTGATTCAAGTGGTCCCCCAAACACCCAGAGCGGGCCCAGGAGGCTCCCTGGCAGCTACTGAGCCTGGGGTGGGACTCCTGGGAGAGTGCGGGCATCCACACCTGTCCCTCAGGCGCTGGTGGCCAGCGAGCACACATTCTTGTGCATCCTGGGTATGGCCTCCTGTCCACAGGGAGGGACCCCGGCAGGAGGCCCTCAGGGCCCCTTCTCCCAAGCCAACCCAGGAGGCCTTGGGCGCCCCCAGTGCTCTGGATGAGCTGTCTTCGGCTCCCTTTTCTAACAAATGCAAGAGACTAGAATGTTGGTCTCTGGGGACCAAGAGCCACGCTGTGATTAGTCATGTTCTGTGCCTTCCTTTCCTGTAAACACTTCCCCCTTTCACGAGCTGACAGATTTGCTGTTCCCAGAAACTGAGAAGAGGGCCTTTGGCCCAGGCCAGGCGCGGAGTGTGTCGTTCGGGGCTAGGAATCACCAGCTGCTCTCCTGGGGCACCGCCAAAGCGGAGGGGCTGAGGCCACATCCCGGGGCGGGCGGTGCAGGCCGGCTCAAGGCAGGGTGGCGTCCCGCACTGATCCGGCCCGGCCGCAGCACAGAGTGCCGGGCTGTGTGAGCACAGGGTCTGGGCTGGGAGCCCGGCACGCTGGGCGACCCCTGCCCCCTGCCCTGTGCCCTGGGGCATTAGGACAGACACTTGCATCTTTACCCATGGTCCCAGGGTGAAGCCCAGACTTTGGAGCCTTTGAAGGCCTGCAAGACCCCAGCCGGGACCACAGGCTTTGACCTGTCCTCCAGGACCATCTGTCCTTCCAAGCCTTGGTGCCTGCCTCGACGTGGCTGTACCCACATGGAACCCCACTTCCACTGCTGAAATTCAACTCTGCCTCTGGGGCCGACCAAAAGGCAGGTCCCTTCCTGGCCCCTCCCTGCTATGATGTCTTGGGGACACGCGTCCGGCCCCATGGCTACCTGAGTCCCGGCCCAGTGGCTCATGCTGCCCCTGCACCTGAGCGGTCTCTCTCCTCTCACTGGCTACTCCCAGAGGTCATGGGTATGAGCCTCCGGGCCGGCCCCTACGCTACCAAAGACAAGGGGACGATGCTGGGTAGACTCCACCAGGACCCTGGCTGGTTCAGTGGGGACTCGGAATCCAGACCCAGTACCCTCTAAAGATGCTGGCCCGCACACCAACTCCGGGTGCCCGGGTGTCCAGGGTCCCTCAACTGTCCCAGGGAAGCCTGCCCCAGGGGGCCAGCGCGCCAACTGGGGAAAACAAACTGCCGCGTGACGTCCTCTGACTGCTCTCGGTCCAGTGCGGAGCGGTCTGTCCTCTGTGGTCAGAGAGAGGCAGGCCTGCCTGGAAGGCTGGATGGCACAGAGGTGGGGCTGGTGAAGGCACAGCCCACGGGTGAGCACGGCTAAGTTACAGAAAGGGGACGCGTCACTCCTTCCGGAAACAGGAGCCTAATTACAAAATCAATCGCCGAATTAGGGAAGCGTGCTGATCACCGCAGCAGCCAGGCCCTGCACCGGGCCCCAGAGTGGTTTCCGTCAGCCGCCTCTCAGCATCCCAGGTTCTGGGCCCACCCGTCTGCCCGTGAGCACAGCTGTGTGTGTGTGTGTGCACACGCATGTGCATGTGGAAGGGAACACATCTGTGTCACAGAAAGACACGTGTGTGCACTGGCTTCAAGAGCTCCCAAGCCAACAAACAGATTTGACTTTTTTTTTAAAGGATTAAAAAAACTTTTCCTTAATGTTTATTTAAATTATGAAAGAGAGCGCAAACAGGGGAGGGGCAGAGAGAGAGGGAGACACAGAATCCGAAGCAGGCTCCAGGCTCCGAGCTGTCAGCACGGGGCCCGACGTGGGGCTCGAACTCACAAAACCGTTGACATCATGACCTGAGCTGAAGTCTGTGGCTTAACTGACTGAGCCACCCAGGTGCCCCCAAATAGATTTTACTTGAGAAACTACAATAATGTTCCTTCAGGGAAACCAAAAATGATTTTGAGACAATAAAAGCAAAAGTCCATCATGCCTCTGAATTCATATAAAACGATCATATAATCACTTTTTCCTAAACCACAGATCCGACGTGCCTTTGAGCCTCTGCGCTTGATCCCTCACCTGCCATGGCACCCCCTCGATCATCTTTCAAGATTCAGCTCCACGGGCATCTTCTCTGGTACTTTCTAGCTCATGGTCAAAACTGAACACATTCACCCTGTCTCTGGATCTGTTCCGGCATTCAGCAGGCAGCCTTCTGGATTCTCTGTTTGTGCACGTACCTCCCCCAGGCCGGTCTGCTCCTCGGGCAGCGCCGGGCAGAGTCTGGCAGGATGCTGGGTGCTTAGTACACGTCCGCTGAATGAATGATGCAGGGTTTTGTTTTACTCAAGTTTTCCCAGGGGGGTTGTTAAAATTCTTTAGATCTGGTTCCAAATTAGCTCCAAAGGAAACCAAGTGCTTTATTCTCCCCCTGTCCGGGTAGGGGCTAGGTGAACATTTCCTGAATGGGCAAATAAATGAATAAATGACTTTCGTCTGGACAATGATGAATAAGTTATGCATCCTGGCCATGAGACTTCTTACATATTAACACGCACTTTGGGGAGACAAAATCATGTCAAAACATCTCGAGTGAAAGAGACTTTCACTTCTAGTCAAGAAGGAGTAGTAAGGACAGATTCACCCTCCCTCTGGCACAAAACAAACAAGACAAAATGCACGAAACGATGGTTTTCAAGACACCGGCCATTAGGCAACAGTACGGTGACCCCTGAGAGAGAAAGAGGTGAAGCGAGCCCCGTGAGACCTCGAGAAGTTCTGGGCCGTGACACAGGGAGAGGGGGCCCCCACGCCTCTGTGGGTTGAGGAGAGAGAGCGGAGAGTCTGGGGAGACAAACGTAGCTAGAGCTCACAGGATCGAAAACTGGGAGGACGAGAGCAAGAGGAGGATTTGTGCCTTCCCCTGTAGAGGATCCCCTCAGGCACTCAGCGGAGTACCAGAAGGACCCGAGGCCAGGGAGGGCCCGCCCAAAAGGACTGCAGGGAGAAGGGTCCAGGGCTCACACAGGCCCCGGAATAGCACCTACTCCCCGAAGCCAGGCAACAAAACATCAGAATTCTTAAGGTGCTGGCCTACTTACGAAGCTCTTGCCTTTGTAGGGGGGCATAATTAGCCCTAGACTAAACACTGCTCTGGTCCTGCCCCAAAAATCTTGAAAGCAAAACCCCAAATGATGTAACTTTTTCTAAGTAATAAAACAGCGTCCTAGAATCTCAAGGATATTTATATCCAGCACCCAAAAAGATAAAATTGATAATGTCTGGCATCCAGGGAAAGATTACCAGGCATGCAAAGAAACAGAAAAACATGACTCACAAGGAAGAGGGAAGAAACCACCAATCAAAATGGGCCCAGAACTGACACAAACGTCAGAATTAGCAAATGAGAACACTAGAACAATTAAAACCACCCCAGATGTTCAAGAAGTCTAGCAATGGCAGAGAAGGTACAAAGAAGACCCAATTCCAACTTCAAACAGTGAAACGTACAGTATCTGAGGTGAAAGCAAACTGGTTGGGTTAACAGCAGATTACGCACTGCGGAAGAAAAGATAAGCGTACCTGAAGACACAGCAATCAAATCTGTCCAAAATGAAACACACAGATAAAATATTTTATAGAAAGAACAATTGGTAAGCTCTCAGAAAATTTCAGGTGGCCAAACTTATCTGCAGCTGGAGTCCCCCCAAGGAGAAGAGCACGGAGGGAGACAAAAAATAATTGAGAACTAATGGCTGAAAATTTTCCAAAACAGACAAAAATTATAAATTCCTTGATCTCAAAAGCCCACAAAATATCAAGTAAACTAAATCAAACTGCCCTCTAATCACATGGCTCAAACCTAGTGATAAAGAAAAAAAAATCTTTTTTTGAAGTGTAGTTTTATTATTTTTTTATGCTTTTTTTAATGTTTATTTTTGAGAGAGAGACAGAGAGAGAGACACGGAGCATGAGCAGGGGAGGGGCAGAGAGAGAGGGAGACACAGAATCCAAAGCAGGTTCCAGGCTCCGAGCTGTCAGCACAGAGTCTGACGTGGGACCCGAACCCACGAACCGCGAGATCATGACCTGGGCCAAAGTTGGATGCTTAGCTAACTGAGCCACCCAGGCGCCCTAAGAAAAAAATCTCAAAAGCAGTCAGGGTGGGGGGCTGGGAGGGGACATATTACATCTAGAGAAATAAAGAATGACAGCGGTTTCTCCTTAGAAACAGTGTAAGAGAGGAGACAGTGAAGCAACATCTTACAGTATTAGGCAGGGTGGGGTGGAGAACTACTGACCTAGAACCTGAAACCAGGCAAAAAAGGAGTCTTTTAAAAACCAAAGTAAAATGAAGACTTTTTCAGAAATACCAAAGCAGAAAGAAGTTAGCAGCAGGAGACCTGAACTTCCAGAAACATTAAAATCTTTAGGCACAAAGAAAACACCACCACGTGGAAACACAAATCAATAAAAAGAAATGAAGGCACAGGAAATGGTAACTACATGGGTAAATATGTAAGATGTTTTTTTCATACTTAAATCTCTTTAAAATAAAAATGTTTTGTGGGGTTTATAACATATACACAAATAAAATATGTGATAACAGTAGTATTCAGGTTCAGAAAGAACTGAAACTCCAATATTACAAAGTCCTTGAAGTATATAGTTGTATACGGTCACTGCTAGATGGACTGCGGTAAGTTAAAGATGTATGCCAATAAACCCTAAAAAAGGCCCTACAACAACGAAATGAAAGGGTTCTAGTTATAAGCCAACAAAGGAGATAAACTGTCTTTGTTTGCAGATGACATGATTGTCTATGTAGAAAATCTGAAAGAAGTAACAGCAACAACAACGACAAAAAGCTCTTGGAATTAAGTGATTCTGGCTACATTGCAGGACATAAGGTAAATATACGAAAGTCAGTTAGCCCCCTGCCCCCAGATGAAATACCTAGGTATAAATATAACAAAATGTGTGTTAGATCTACATGAGGGAACCAATAAAACTCCGACTAATGCAATCAAAGTACTAAATCTATACGGAGATACTACATGTTCATGAATAGGAGGATTGAATATTGTCAAGATGTCAGTCCTTCCCAACTTCATCCAGAGTCAATGCCATCAAAATAAAAATCCCAGCAGGATTTTACTTTTTTTGGGCACTGCCAAACTAGGTCTAAAGTTTATATGGAGTGGCAAAATAAAAATGAACAAACAAACACCCCCCGCCCCCTGCCGCCACCCTGACCCGGAAGAGCTAACACAATATCGAAGGAAAAGAATAAAGTCAGAAGACTGGCATTATCTGACTTCAAGACTTACTATAAAGCTACATTAATCAAGACATGGGGGAGGGGAAGGGGAAAAAAAAAAGTTACAGAGAGGCAAACCAGAAGAGACTCTTAAGGACTGAGAACAAACTAAGGGTGGATGGGGGCTGGGGGAGAGGGGGAAGTGGGTGATGGGCAGGGAGGAGGACACTTGTTGGGATGAGCACTGGGTGTTGTATAGAAACCAATTTGACAATAAATTAAAAAAAAAAGTGTTATTGGTGAAAGAACAAACAGATCAATGGGACGGAATAGAAACCCGAGAAATAGATCCAGATCAATCTAGCCAACCAACCTTTGACAAGGAATAAAGGCAATACAATGGAGAAAAGATAGTCTTTTCCATGAGTGATCCTAGAACATGTGCATCTAGACACAGATCCTATGCCCCTTCACAAAAATTAGCTCCAAATGTATCATAGACCTAAACATAGAACGCAAAACTACAAAATTCCTGGAAGCTCACATAAGAAAAAAAACCTAGACAACCTTGGTATGGTAATGACTTTTTAAAAAAAATTTTTTTTAACGTTTATTTCTTTTTGAGACAGAGCATGAATGGGGGAGGGTCAGAGAAAGAGGGAGACACAGAATCTGAAGCAGGCTCTAGGCTCTGAGCTGTCAGACAGCACAGAGCCCGACGCGGGGCTCGAACTCACGGACCACGAGATCATGACCTGAGCCGAAGTTGGACGCTTAACCGACTAAGCCACCCAGGCACCCCGGTAATGACTTTTTAAATAGGACATTGAAGGCACTCCCCTGAAAGATTTGGTAAGCTGGAATTCATTAAAATTAACCTCTGCTCTGCAAGGACATTGCCAAGGGAATAAGATAAGCCTGGGAGAAAATATTTGCAAAACACATATTTGGTTAAAAAAAAAAAAATCTAAAATACACATAGAACCCTTAGAACTCAATGATAAGAAAACAACTCAACTGAAAAATGGGCAAAAGGTCTGAACAGACAGCTCACCAAAGAAGATAAATGGATGGCAAATAAGCTTTAAAAAGATGCCCCACATCATAGGTCATCAGAGAATTGCAATTTAAAACACACGATACCGCTCTGGACCTGTTAAAGTAGCCAAATTCCCAAACACTGACTCCAAGTGCTGGCAAGGATATGAAGGAAAAGAAGCGCTCGTTCATTGCTGGCGCGAGAGCACGTTGGGACGACCATTTTGGAAGACGGTTTGGCGGTTTCTTACAAAACCAAGCAGACTCTTACCATACAATCCAGCAATCATGCTCTTTGCTATTTACCTAAATGATTCCGAAACTTATGACCACACAACACACGCACGTGGATGTGGATAGCAGCTTTTTCACAACTGTCAAAACTTAGAAGCAACCAAAATGCTCTTCAGTAGATGAATGGATAAATAAACAGGGGTCCATTCAGACCCACGGAATTTTAGACTAAAAAGAAATGAGCTATTGAGCCATGAAAAGACACAGAGGAACCTTAAATACACATTGGGAAGTGAAAGAAGCCAGTCCAAAAAGGCTACACACTGTAGAATTCCAACTACATGACATTCTGGATAAGGCAAAACTATGGAGACAGTAAAAAGATCAGTGGTTGTCAAGGGATTAGGTGGAAGGATGAATGGGCAGAGGACAGAGGATTTTCAGGGCAGTCAAACTACTCTGGGTGATACTATAATACAGATATATGGATACATGTCATTAGACATTTGTTCAAACACGTAGAATTCACAACACCAAAAATGAACCCTAATGTAAACTATGGCTGGTGGGTGACACTGATGTGCCCGTGTAGGTTCACTGATTGTGACCAATGCCCCACTCTGGGATAGTGATGGTGGGGGAGGCTGTGAGGGTGGGGGTAAAGGGTATGTAGGAACTCGCTGTACTTTCCACGCAGTTTTGCTGTGAACCTAAAACTGTTGTAAAACAACAATGTCTATTTTATAAAACGGAATCATAAAAATACTTAACAAGCCCAAAAGGAGGCAATAAATGAATAAAACAGAAAAAGAACAGTTGGGACAGACAGGAAACCAAAGATCACAGATTTCAACCTAAGCATATTAATGATTATGTTACATGTTAGTAGACTAAACGTGAAAGGGCCCAAATAAAAGGCAGAAATTGTCAGGATAAAAACAAAACATAATTTAGAAAGACCCATGAACAAAATGTTGCTTACAAGAGATGCAGTTAAAAAGATTTTTTTTTAATGTTTGTTTTTGAGAGAGACACAGAGAGAGTACGAGCAGGGCAGAGGCAGAGAAAGAGAGGGAGACACAGAATCTGAAGCAGGTTCCAAGCTCTGAGCTGTCAGCACAGAGCCCGACGTTGGGCTTGAACTCATAAACCGTGAGATCATGATCTGAGCCGAAGTCAAACACTTAACCAAATGAGCTACCCAGGCACCTCAAGAAATAAATGCACTTTAAATATAAAGAAACGAATAGGTTACAATTGAAAGCATGGGGAAATGCATATCATGCTAACACTCATGCAAAGAAGGCTGGAATGAATATATTAATATCAGAGCAACTGATACTAGCAGGTTAGGAATGTTACTTCATAATTATAAGGGGGCCAATTCATCAAAGGACATAATCCTAAACGTTTATGAACCTAATAACAGAGCTTTAAAATATGTGAAGTAAAACCTGTTAAAGCTGCCAATAAAAACAGAGAAATCCACAACTGTGGGTGCATACTTCAAGACCCTTCTCTCTGCAATTGATACAAGTAAACAGAAAATCAACCAGAGCATAAAAGATGACCATCATCAAGTAAGTTGGTCTAATTAACACTCACAGAACATACTACTCAAAGAGCAGATATACATTATTTTCGAGTACAGACGAAATAGCGACACAGACCATATTTTCTCAACTACAGGTTTAAGAGAATTTACATCATAGAAAGTACAGTCTCTGACAACAATGCCATTATATTAGCAATCAATCTCTAGGAAGAGATCTGGAAAATCTCCAAGTATTTAGAAATTGAACAACATGCTTCCAAATAACCCTCAGGTCAAAGATGAAATTAAATGGGAAAATTAGAAATCATTTTGAATGGAGTGAAAATGAAAACATATCAAAATTTGTGAGATGCCAATACAGGGCTGCTTACTGGGAAATTTATAGCACTGAACACCTACTAGAAAGAAAGAAAAATCTCCAATTTATGATTTCAGCTTCTATATTACGAAATTAGGGACACAGGAATACATTAAACCCAAAGTAAGAAAATAGAGGAAATCATAAATGGCCCAGTAGAAACCACTGAACTAGAAAGCAGGAAATCAATTAGGAAGAACAAGGAAAGCTGAGCTGGCTCTTCAAGCAGCTCGTAGAGTTGGTGACTCTCTAGCCACACTGGTGAGGAGAGAAGAGGAAAGACCCAGACCATCCCGGTCAGGAGGGAGGGGGACGTGCAGAAGACGTGCACGCTCCCGCCCTGCGACCCAACGATTCCGCTCCTAGGCGGGGACTCCAAACGGATGAAAGCACACGTCCACACGAAGCCTTTTACACGAATGGCTGTAGCTGATTGTATTTTTAATGGCCACAACCTGGAAGCAAGCCAAATGTCTTCGTACGGGCGGAGGGGTAAGGAACGCGTGTTGTGAGCATACGACGCACCGCGACCCAGCCACAGAAAGAACACACTGTGGGTTCACGTCGCGATATGAATCTCTCTCGACGCAGCTGTTCTGAATCCATGAGGCGGGCCACGGTAGCACACAGCGTAAGTGTCTGCAGACAGGAACCTCTAGGCAGTGAGAAGTGACCTACAGGAACGGAAGGGAGACTGGTGACCGGGAGGAGTGCCAGGAGGGCGCAAGAAGGCCCCGGCAAGGATGAGGCGAGGACAGCGGCTTCGGCGAGTACACAGATTCCCGCTGCTCCGCTTGGCTCTTACAAGCACACCCGCCACCAATACCTGCCTCGCTAACCAAAAGAAATCCAAGGCGGATTTTGTTATTGTAAAAAAAATAGAAAATAGAAAATAAAATCAAGGCGAGAAGCAAGGAGAGCGCTCAGTGTTCACTCTGCAGCCAGCCATCACAGGGGCCGCACAAGCCCCGAGCAAGGAGAGTGGTGCCACCGACTCCTTCCCGGGAATGGCACGTGGGGTCACGCTGCCGTGGCCTGAGGAGCCGTGTCTGTGAGTATCTGTGCTTCACCTCCATGTATTTTGTGCATCTGTTAGCAAGACGCGTCCTCAGGGCTCCAAAACGCCCAAGAGAGGTTCTTTTTTGGGTCTGGTGACGGCTACGTAACTGCCACGAAGGGTTTCACAGGAACACCCGGCTTCTGGATAGCAGAGGAAACCTACATATGTTTCTACAAACTTACCGAACCGCACATTTCAGATGTACTTTACTGCGTGCTAATCAGACCTCAACAAAGCTGCTTACCAAAATCCGAAGGCTGGCCAGGGTGCAGCGATGTTTCCTTTCATTACTGGCCCCCGGGCAGGCCTTGCCCCTTCCCCGAAGAAGCACAGAAGGGTGGTATGACATCCAGTCACTGCTCAATCTGAATGCAAGGAGGGGGTACTTGCTCAGAAGTGACTGAGTCGCTTCATTCCGTGTCACAGCCCAGCCAAGAGGAGGGGGACGGGCGTGGGCGGGCCCCGCGAGACTCTGGGGTCACCAGCACCCTCCGACCTCATCGCGGCCGGAAGCACAGCTGCTGCGCCCGCCTGGGATGGACGAGGACCTCGGCTCAGAGAGGGGACTTCTTCCCCGGGGTCTCCTTGCCAACATGAGAAAAGGGTCTCACCAAAAGCTTCGGTGTAAATGGAGCAATCCTCTGACGTACGTTTACGTTTGTTCACAATCTGTATCAGGTTGAGTTAAAAATTGGTGACTACTTAACTGTGACTTTAATGTTTCGAATCAGCCTCACCGTTTTTTAACCTGTGAATCTAACACGTCCCGGCCCTTGGTCGGGTACTACCTACCCGTCCGCATGCGGCCGTTTCTGCCCAGGGCGCCACTGTGTGCGCACCAGTGCGGGACAGCTGCTCCGCGGCCTGACCTGGGGCAACGTGTGATTTCGTGGTGGGGGAAACCTGTGAGGTGGCCTCACTCCCAGGGCCATGGTCAGCATGAAACAAGCTGGGGCCCAGGAGAGCCGCGGGAGGCGTGGGGCACTGCCTGGAGACCAGAGGACCGCCCGTCCACTGCAGAACGTACCCTCGCCTCCCGGGGGCCTCCCCTGCCACCACCCCACTTCTGGGGACGACAGAGGGCATCTGGATCAGGCCCTGACCAGCCACTTCTCCCAGGACTCGTTCCCGTTGCATACAGCGGTGCTGACGGTCACCCAGATCGCGGCCGCCAGCGCCCCTTGCAGAGCCTGGCGTGCGGCAGCCCCTCCCCTCCTGCAAGACTTCACACCCGGTGTGGCCGCCGTGTGTGCGGGTGCGTGCTGGAGGAGGAGGGGCGGTGGGTTCATTTAAAATTTAACTTGCTTTCTTCTTCCCACAGGGAAAAGGAGTGGGAACAGGTTTCTAAAAATAACCTGGCCTGTCAAAGCTGGTAACCATCAGGCAGGGCAAAGACAGGGCTGCTTGGGGAAGGAGCGCAGCGAGGAACGGGGAGGACTCCCAGCTCCGGAACCTCTGCTGCTGACGCCTGCCAGGCTCAGGGGCCAGTGAGCGGTCCATACCCCGGGCCCAGGACCGCCTCTCAGGCCAGGCCGTCGGAACCCGGCTTGGGTACTTCCTGACAACCGCCACCACAGAAGTCACGGCGCCTGGGTCAAGGGCTTCCCTCACGCTCCTCGACCCTACCCCTCACACACCTGCAATGCGCCGTCTTCCTTCGTTAACACAGATGGAGGCTCCGAGAGGGTGGGAGCCTCCCCCAGGCCACCCAGCTGGCCTGAGGCCTGAAAGTTCAGCGCGTCTGGGATGCCTGCCGGGCACCGGGGCCCCCTGCATGTGGAGGTGTGATTCTGGTGCCCTCCCACAGGCTCCGGGGTGGCCGTTCACGTGCAGCGGGAGGGACTGCGGGCACTCCAGCCACGGCCTGTGCTGGGCTTGGGCTCTATCCACCTCCTACCTTCCTCTCCAGGGACGGAACACGCCCAGCAGAGGTGTGCACAGCTAGAGGGAAGGAACCCCCGAGACGGTTTCAAACTGCCAATCCCGGGAGTCGCAGCCCAAGCCCCACACAAACTCAGCCCCCCACGAGTCTCAGCAGATTCACCCACAAACCCGAACAGGGGGCCAGACTGGAGGCTCTCTGCCACTGCTCTCCAGGTCAGCCCAGAGGGATCTGGAAGCAAAGTCCACAGGAAAAGCACTTCACACGGAACGCTGGATTCTGACAGGGAAACGTCTATACACTAAGATGCAAACCATGGGAGTAAACAGAGTGCAGCTAAGACCAGCGTGAGTGTCAAAGTAAGCACGACACAGTTCTAAGAGCCTGGAGCTCCCGTCTGGGGAAGTGCACCGCCCACCTACGCGTGGGGCCCACACGCGCAGTGCTCCCCTCTCTGGGCAGCCGCGAGACAGCCGCCCCGGCCTCGGCCCCAGGCGACAGCACAGAGCCCGGTTGGGGGGGCTGTACTGCCACAGGACAAGCCACACCCTCCTCTGCCTGCCACCCAGCTCACTGGGAGCCCCACCGAGGGGGTCCCGGCACCTTGCCCACACCACCACGCTCATCACAGCGGCCTCACCGGACCTGCCTTCGCACACCTGTTTAGACTTGGCCTCATCATCCCCCGGCCTACTCAAATTTTAGCCCAGCTGAGCCACACTTTAAGACGAGGAAAGGCTGCCTGCCTGGATTACGCCTTCTAGGGGTCCCGCGCTCCGTGGCTGTCATCTTGTGGAACCCGGGAACGCACCTGCGTGGCCAGGATCCTCGTGCGCATCGGCGTGTGGGGAGGTGGGGGTGGGAGGGAGAGTCGTGAGCACACCTGGAGCCTCGGCCATGCGACATCCACGTGGCCTCCTGCCCTGGCCAGACACAGCACGTGCTGACTGTTTGCTCACGTCTCCGGGGCTGGGAGGAAAGGTAAGCACACCTTTGACCCCGCCCCGGAGGGAGGCAGGTGATGGAGGGCGGAGGAGGGCAGCCAGACTGAGGCAAGCGTCTTACTGAGGAAGGACAAAAAGGCAGCCTTATTGAGCGAGATCTCAACACCGGGCTGAGCACATCCATTTTATTAACAGCCTCGATTGGAACATGTGAGATCAGTAATCTGATTAAGGAGGGTTTCGCTGGCTGCCTCCTCCCGCTTTCTCCCCTCCGCCGCCCCTCCCGACTGCGGGCAGGACATTTGGTATGGATCATCTTTCTCAGTAATGGGGTTATTTGGGGCCTGGCTGGGCTGGGGAACATGACGACGTGTCGCTGCTGAGCTGGGACAGCAGGTGTTTGTCGATGCATCTGTGGAAAATGCTCACAGCACAATCTCTGCATCAGGACACACACGCGGGCAAGGACACCGGGAAATTGAATCTTATTACTAATTAATGGCTTTAATGCCTATGATTAGGCCTGAAACACAGTCTATTTTCCCAAAGATAAGTTTAGCTCTGTTTGAACCAGGAACCCAAGTGCTCTGTTAACGCTGACGCCAAAGAGCTCAGCTCTGCTAATCAAATTCAGAAGTTCTGAATCGACCGCCTAGATTTTCGAAAACCGTCATCTGAGAATAAATGACACCAGGAGGGCGGCTTTGTTCTCTAGCAAGTGCCACGGTGGGGGTGGGGGTGAAGGAGCACAGGTGTGGGGTGCAAAGGCCCAGGGGTCCACGCTGACTGGGCAAGGCTTGCATGCCAGGCCCTGTGGCCGGAGACTCAGCCCTGGGACTCAGGGTGTGGGGAACGTTCCAAAGGGTGGGGGTGCAGAGCAGGGGTTCGGGATGGGGGCGATTCTGCCTCCCCCCACCACAGGGCACTTGATAATGTCTGCCAACAGTTGTGGCTGTCACATTTGGGGGAGGGGCACCACTGGCATCTAGCGGGTAGAGGCATGGGGTGCTGTTGGACCTCCCATGGGGCACGGGACGGCCCCCGACAAAGCAGCATGCAGCCCCAAACATCCACACTGCTGAGGGGAGGGCATTCAGCGTAGGACACGGGGCCCGTCGGGAGCACACGACACCTCCTGCCGAGACAGGGTCAGTGCCTCCGGCCGGCCGGCCACAGACGTCACCTGCAGCCCGCGTGCACACGCACACTCACGCGCTCACCCTCAGGCGTGCACGGGGTGTGTGGCGGCGTGAGTGTGCCCCCACCGGGCAGAGCAGCAGCCTGCTGGAGGAAGCCCCGAGCGTGGGGCTGGAGAGGCAGGCCAGGGCCAGGCCGCAGGGGCCCTGCTTCTCTGGTCTGTGAAGACAAGGACCCTCCGGCCCCCAAAGACCGCGAGTCCTCTGCCCACGGGCACCCAGTGAGCAGCAGCTCGGTGGACGCCGAGGCCTGAGCACGGCAGAGCTGGCGTCCATGGGCCAGCGAGAGCAGGTCTCAGCCCGCACCACCCCCGGGGCAAAGTGCCACTGTGTGGCTGGACTTGAAATCGTCTTGTCCAGAGACGTTAATCAACAGCAGCTGAATATCACCATCATTGACGGGAAAGCAGAGTGACAAAAGGCCTCCTTGGGAGGCCATCAGTCAGCCGGACAGGAGCTGGCTGCTGGCAGGGTCGCAGCCAACAGGACTTGCTTGCTGCCTAAGACGACTGACTCGCTGGCCTTGCACGCCCAGCTGGGAGGTCCAAGCGGCCCAGCCATCGGGGGCAGAGGGGCCTGTGTCACTTACCGGGCTGTGTGCCCCGGGCGAGACGCTTAACTTCTCTGAGCCTTGTTTCCACCCCTCTTATAATGGGACATAATTCTTGCCTCCCAAGGCTGCTATAAGGACTAGCCTGCGAGGGGGGGATGCTGGGGGGCTAGCACAGAGGGACCATATTATGGATGAAGGCATTTCCGGGACTGGCCTGAGGGTCCAGAGCTGGTTGCAGGGCAGAACGAGCTTTCTAAAGGCCAAAGGAACCATGTCTGACTCTGCCCAGGACACTCGAAGTTTCGCCTTCCAGCCCAGGTTCTGGCCCCCTACCTCCACCCTGCGGCGCTCCCCTCCGTGGGGGCACCTCTGTGCCCTGTGTAGCAGCCTCAGCCTGACTCCCAGCAGATGCCCCTTCGCTCGTCATTCTGTGGCTGCTCCCATCGGACTGGGTCCCACGCCCCCACCTCAGTTAACAGGACAGGCTCCCGGGGCCGGGCAGGGCCCTGAGGACGCAGGTGGCAAGGGTCTGCCTGTTTACAGGCAGCACGTGAGGGGCGGGCCACGAGACCCGGAGCCCGTCCTGCCCAAGCAGCTCTGAACTGGAAAAGAGGCGCTTTCCCTTCCCAGCTGAGTTGGCAGGGGGGGTGGGAGTAATCAGAAGAGGCCCTCAAAACCACGTTTGGGATTGCAGGGGCCTCTGCACCCCTGTGCCCGGGGCCCTGGAGGCCCTCCTTTCCCACCACCCCTTTGGCCGCGGCACCAGTTCCATCACGTGACCCCACGAGCACCGTCCCGACTCAGAGCCTTCTTACACCCAGGAGCTTCTCCCTCGAATGTTCTTTCCTTCCTGCAGGTCTCCTCGGAGAGGCCTTCCCCGACAACCCTCCTCACCTCCGTCACCTCCTCGCCCTTCTTGACTCTGCTCTTCCTCATTGCGCTTGGTGCCCGTGGACAGACTTCCGTCGTGTCCTCCTGCCCCCTGGCCCTCTGCCCTGGCTCCGTCCAGGAGCTCAGAGACTCGGTTTGGGACCCCACCCGGCACTGTCCACGACAACACCCTCCCTGGCTGCCCCCAGCATTCGCCAAACCATTGTACAACACAAATAGGGTTGCCCAAAGTTGCCGTCAACAAACAGGCGTATCAGGAGAAATGGGTTCCAAGGCCAAACAGGGACGTTCTCATCACAAGGGGGACTTCCTGGAGCCTCAACTGTGCCGAGGGCAGTGGTCCCCACAAGGGGCTCGGGGATGCACTTTGGGAACCCAGGTGTGAACACGCACTCCCCGGGAGCGGGACAACGACCTGGCCATCCTTTCTGGCCCTGTTCCTGGCACACAGCGGGCCACTGTGTCCCCCTGTTCCCAGCAGACTGAGCTTTCCCTCTACTCTGTCAGGTCTGGGCCACCATGAGAGGGGTCCTGGGGCACACTGTGCCTGCCCGGGAGCTCTCGGTGCCTGAACCTCAGAGGGTCTGGTGGGGACAGGTGCTGAGTCAAGACGTGCAAACTGTGCAGCCCTGTATCCCAAACAAGCAGCACGGAACTACTGAGGTCACTGTACTTTTAAGGCCGTTCATGTGACGGAGGCTGTGTGTGTCCTGAAAGTGATCTGACGTCAGGCCCGTGGCCTGAGAAGGCGCATCTGCTCCTTTCCTAAGCCTGGGTGAAGAAAGCAAGGGAACAGAAGGGCAGGGACCAGGATTTATGAAGTACCTACTATGAGCTGGGTACCCCTTGTACCCTAACTCACCCAGTCCTCTTAGCTCCCTGAGAGACAGAGCTTGGTGGGTTCTTATGGACAGAGTGAGGACGTGCACAAAGGCTGATTCTTTGTACCGAGCTGGGCTCTTTATACACAAGGCTCAGGGGTGAAACGTCCTGGTCCAGGTCCCTATAGGCCATAGTGGGTCAAGGATGGGGACCCAGGTGTCTTGGCCAGCACAGATCCCGTTCCTCACTACCAGGTCGGTATCCTGCCCGTGACCCCATCCACCCACAACTGCAGCGGGAGAAAGGCCACCCGGGCTGCCACCGCGCACCCCCAGTGACCTCTCTGTGGGCCCTCCGGCAAGACCCCATGCTTCTCCTGGACACACGGGTCTCAAGCACTGCTCAGAAGTCGGGTATTTGGTCAGATAATCCCCAAGGACCTTGCAGCTCAGGAAGTCTGTGCTTCCATGATTCAGAAACGGCTTTCCCCCAGATCTCGCACGGCTTAATTGCCAGGCAATGCAGCTGATAGGATCTGTAATCAAAGCTGGGTGGTGGGGGCGGGGGGAAGAGGTGAGGTCATCAGTAAGGGGACACTTTGATGAGCACTTACGACCATCATTTAGCCTCTGAAAGCATCCTTTTCAATTATCAGGAAAATAATCCACGAACTAGCCTGAAACCCAGAGCACGCGGTTTGAGTGTGGTAAGTGACCAGAGATCATGGCACCCGCCCAGTCCCCGTGAGGCTCAAGAGGTGGGAGGCAGACCTTTGCAACTGAAAACCAGCCAAGCCTGAGCCAATTACCAGCCTGAGATCAATTCTCAAAATGGCACGGGAGGGAACAGGGACCCCGGTGCATGAATGCTTAGGGTCCTCAGCCCATGGTGGACAGTCACCGAGCAAATCCAACAGAGGAGACGGCCAGGCTCAGGCTCAAACTGCTTTAAGAACCAGACATCCTTAGTACAGCAAGGCGGCGGTGGGGGTGGGAGCTCACTGGAGATGATTCCTTTCCTTTCTGTGCTGCTCACAGCGATAGCCACAAAAGTTAGCCCCCGAGCAGTGTCCTGGGCTGCTCAGGGTGCTCAGAGCCTAGCTCTGCACTGTGGGGCGCTCTAAAAGTCCCTTAGGGATGCTGGGGCTCAGAGGAGTCCACCTCGGTCTCCTGACAGGCCTGTTCCAGCCCCCCATCCGAGGCACGTGCTCAAAACCAGGGTGATGGCAGTCACGCCCACCCTAGCCCCAAACCCTCCCAGCCCGGCCACCACTAATCTCATTTCCATCTCGGT
This sequence comes from Felis catus, assembly GCF_018350175.1. Lineage (NCBI taxonomy): Eukaryota > Metazoa > Chordata > Mammalia > Carnivora > Felidae > Felis > Felis catus. Next base: position 79,581,588 of record NC_058385.1, read on the forward strand.
ACATGTGCCCACTGTGGACATTTCACACGAACGGAATCATACAATAGGTGGGCTTTTGCGTTCGCCTTCTTTCAATTGGCATGAGGTTTTCAAGATTCATCCGTGTAGCGTGGGTCAGTACTCCATACCTTTTTACGGGAGGATAACACCTGCCATGGGGATAATTCACATTGTGTTTATCTGTTCGTCAGGTGGCAGACGCTTGTGTGGCCTCCACTCTTCAGCTATTATGAATCATGCTGCTTTGGACATTCGTGTATGTAAGTTCTTGTGCGAACATTAAGTTGTCAATTCTTTTGGGGATATATACGTAGGTGTGGAATTGCTGGGCCATACGGTAACTACATGTTTAACGTTTTGAGGAACTGTCAGACTGTCTTCCAAACCAGCTGTACCATTTTATATTTCTACCAGCAATCTAAGAGGTTCTCCACATCATCACCAGCACTAGCCATCCTAGCGGTGAGAAAGCATTTACTGTGCTTTTGATCTGCACTTCCCAAATGATTAATAGCGAACATCTTTTCATATGTTTGTTGGCCATTTGCTTTTTCCTTGAAGAAATGTTCATCCTACTCCTTTGCCCATTTTTAAATTGGGTCATTTATCTTCATTGTTGAGTTGTAAATTCTCAGAATTCTTAACTACTCTGGATACTGGTCCCTTATCAGATACATGATTTACAAATATTTTCTTCCATTCTGTGAGTTGTCTTTCCACTTTCTTGATGGTGCCCTTAGGAGCACAAAAGTTTCTAGTCTTGTTGGAGGCCAATTTGCCTTTTGTTGTTGTTGTTGTTGTAGTACTTTGGTATCCGATCTGGGGAAAATAGGGCCAAATCCAGGGTCATGAAGATTCACTGCTATATTTTCCTCTAAATGTTTTATAGTTTTAGCTTTTACAAAATAAGTATTTGATTCATTTAGAAATAATTTTTACACGTGGTATGAGGTAGGGGTCCAATTTTGTTCTTTTGCTCAGGGATATCCATTCAGTTGCCCCCGCACCATTCATTGAAAAGACTACTCGTTCTCTATTGAACTGTCTTACCATCTTGTTAAAAATCAATTCGTTAATGTGAAGGTTTATTTCTGGACACTCAGTTTTATTCCACTGACCTATACGTCCATTCTTGTGCAAGAACCACACTATCTTGGTTACTAATAACATTATAGTAAGTTTGACATTTGGAAATGTAAGTTGTTCAACTTTGTTCTTTTTTCCAATATATTTTGGCTGTTCTGGGTCCCATGGATTTTCATACAAATTCTAGGAGCAGGTTGTCAATTTCTGCCAAGAAGCCAGCTGGGATTTTGATCAGGATTGTGTTGAACCTATAGATCAGTTTGGAGACGATGGAAATCTTACAAAATTAAATATTCCAATCCATGAACAAAGGATGTCTATTTACTTAGAGTTTTTAACATTAAAAAAAGTTTTTTAATGTTTATTTATTTTTGAGAGAGAGAGAGAGAGAGAGAGAGCGCGCGCGCACAAGTGGGGAGGGGCAGAGAGAGAGGGAGACACAGAATGTGAAGCAGGCTCTGAGCTGTCAGCACAGAGCCCGATGCGGGGGCTCGAACTTCCGGACTGTGAGATCATGACCTGAGCTGAAGCCGGACGCCTAACCGACTGAGCCACCCGGGTGCCCCAGGTTTTTTAACATTTTCAAAAGTTTCTTTCAAGGTCATTTTATAACTTTCAGTGTATACTTCTTATGTTAGATCTATTCCCAAGTATTTTATTATCTTTGCTGCTACTGTAGACAGGATTTTGTTCTTAATTTCATTTTTGGATTGTTCATTGCTGGTATACAGAAATACTGGGTATACCAACTTGTATGGGAACAGAGACTTAATCAGAGCTGGGATTGAAAAATGTTACCTTAGTATCCTAAAAAAACCTTCTGGAGATACTGGAAATGTTGAACTTGGTGGCTTAAAACAACATAAACGTATTCTCTTACAGTTTTGGAGTCAGAAGTCTGAAATTAGTATCACGAGGCTAGAAGGAAGGTGTTGGCAGGACAGCATCCCTCTGGAGGCCCTAGGGGAGGTTCTGTTCCTTGTTTCTTCCAGCTTTTCATGGTTGCTGGCACTCTGGCTTGTAGCCACATCACCCAACCTCTACGTCCAGGGTCGCAGGGCTTTCTACGTGTCACAACCACCCTCAGAACGATACATGTGATTGCATTTGGTGCCCATGCAGATAGAAAATCCAGGACGACCCTATCTCAAGTTGCTTAACCTAATCACATGTGCAAAGACCACTTTTTTGGCCATATATGCTCAGATTCCCAAGGTCCCAGGGATGAGGACTTGTACATCTTTTGGAGGGCCGTTTCTTGCCCACCACACTGCCCTTTGTGCAGCTGGGGATAACTCTGCAGACGAGAGGAATCCTATAACCCCATCATCAAATACGGACCCTCAATCTGTCTGAACCTCCACTCCTCACTGGCTCCAAAAGGGCCTCACAGTTACATTTTCCATTCAGTTGCAGAAGGCTCTGGTAGAACCTGTACTCCTGAACCGAATGACCACCATGAAAACTGTACGCCCTGTCTCCACCCGTCCGCGCTGAGCCCTGGGCCAGGCAATGTAGCGAGTGAGGCCAGACAGCCTTCTGGAAGGCCCTGCAGTTCCATGGGTCACGGGTCAGTCTCCACGGGTCATCCATTAAACGTTTACCGAACCTGGGTCTGTGCTGGGCACAGGGACCCTGAGGCCAGTACAACATCACTGCTGCCCTCAAGACACAACCCCACTTGTTCAGCACCTGCTGCCACCTGTACAATATGAGCTATGGGTCTCAAGCAGGCCACCTGTTGCCTCCAGGCCCCCGGCCTCTCATGACCCCCCCTCTGCGGCCCCGAGACTGGGTGCTCAGTACCCAGCGGACATGGCCTCAGGCCTGTTCTTACCTCCATCCAGGCAGAGGCTCTGGGATGGGGTCCTCAGCTGTGACACTTTAGGTCACTTCCCCTTTCTGGGTCTCAGTCTCCTTCTCTGTCTGCAGACGGTTAAGCTAGAGGGTCTGGAGGAGGCTAGGAGGCTGTGTGGTCCCACCTGCCCGTCCCTCCAAGAGGAGGGAGCTCACAGCCAGGGGGGCTGCCCTGGAACGAGGACGGGGCCTCTTTCCCTGGCCTCCTCGTCTCCTTGAGCAGGGTGGGGGCCACAGGCTCGTCTCCACACCCCACGGAGCTCCTGCCGGAGGGAGATTTCCACTGCAGGCCAGTGGATGACACTGCAGGGACCCTAGGCTCCGCAGGAACAGAGGAGGAAGCAGCTGGGATGTGTGCTGCACAGGGCAGGCTGCTGGGCCCCGGGGAGAAGCGTCTCCTGGTGCACAGTGGGGTTTTGGCAGTTCTATGGAAAAACGGTTTTTCAGAAGGAAGCTATACATCAAATGGAATGTTTTTAATATGCATCCATCTATTTATCAAGCACTTGCTGAGGGCCTTGGAGATGCCCAGGCCAGACGCTGGCTCAGCTGCAGACCCAGGGAAATGAGAAGCTATGGTCTGTTCCGTGAGCGGGGAGCCAGAAGTTCTAGCACATGGCACTGATCATCACTGCGCTCCTGTACCTGGACCTTCACACGCGTGCCGTCCTCAAGTCCCACAATGCCCGTGCCCTGAAGCAAGAGACGGAGACCCTGCTGAGCGAGCGGGACAGATGTTGGGGGGCTCCCTGGGAAAGATGCTGGGGAGCCCCCAGCTGCGCCCCTGCTGGCCGTGCACGTGGCAGAGGGGCCCAACAGGTGGGGCAGGAGCACGTGACAGACACATGAGGGGACCTCGTGCTCCCTCTTTCCCACACTGTCGCATGGATGAAGCTGGCGGTGCCGGCCCCCGAGACGGCGAGGGACAGCCAGCACCCGCTTCGTCACATGTCACGTGGGGCTCTCCCAGCGCAGCTGCCCAGGGATCAGGGCCTGTGTGCAGGCGAGGGGGCACCCACCGGCTAGGTCTCTGCGCTCCCCTATCCGCACACAAGCTGGCCGAGGTCAGGCTGGAGCTAGTGATAAGGAGCCGCGTGCCCGAGCAGCTAAGGTTCGCGGAGCCCTCACCGAGCCCCGTTCCGGACATCTGAGACACGTGAGCTCACTCAGCCCGCACACAGCCTTCTGAGGCAGGTGCTGGTGTCACCTTCACTTTACGGAGGAGGACAGTGAAGGCCAGAGAGGCTGTGTGGTCACACACACAGCCGCCCCCGCCCTCCTAACCCGCACCATAAAATCAAGAAGGAGGGGAGGCACATGAGCAGATAGAGAAGCGGCAAGCTTTTGATGCCCGCCCTGGAACCAGCCACATCGGCAGGCGCCCCAGCATGCCTTCACCTTGGGCGATGCCCCCAGGAGTTGACAAGGCAGGGACTGGCACTGTTGAGATGGGAAAATCCGGGCTCGCAGAGCTTAGGTAAGTTTTGCAAAGTCCACACAGAAGGCCAGATTTAAATTCGCCTGCCCTGAACACATACACTGCGTGGCCTCGGCCTCATTCCCACACAGGTCCTGGAGCTGGCGGGCACCCCGAGGTTGGGGACGGGGCAGTCTGACTGCTCACACGCGGGGCGCTGGGGCAGGACGGCTCAGAGCAGGGATGGGTGGTTCCGGCCAAGTCACGGTCGCTCCCGGCACTCACGAAAGTGGCGTGGGTCACGCCAGACGGCCTCGCCACCTGACAGGGCAAGCCCCAGCCCTCACAACCCGTGACTCCTCAAAGCCTGGCTTTTCAGGAAGGCATCTCATCCTAGAAAATCCTGGTACTTCTCCATCACTCAGAGCATCAGAAGTTTAGCCAGAGACGCTGTGGCTGTCTCAGAAATACACAGGCGTGGCAAGAACCGGGCCGGCACAATCACCCAGACTCCTCTCCGGGGGACAGGGACAGCTGACTTCCACCCACGCCTCGGGCTGGCCGGCCCCAGGACACACTTGAGGGTCGATGGGCCCAGCGCGCAGGGAACTGGCTCTTGTGGGGGGACAAGGAGGGGGGCCGTGTTCGGGGGAAGAGGCTCCCTCAGACACTTCGTATCCAGACCACCCGAAGGGCTGCCGGGCGCGGCAGCGCACGAGGTGTGGTCAGAGCGCAGGCGAGGCCTCCCCTGCCCTCGGCCCTCAGATGCGCTCTCTTCACCTTGAAGAGGAGTATGGTAGCCAACTGTGCGCAGGGCTGCCGCCAAGATGAGATGCGACAGGGCCGTGCACGCGGTCAGACCCTGTGAGACGCTTGCACTGGCCCCAAGGCAGACGCTCAGTAATGGCCTCTTCTGCGGGCAAGGTATCGACTGCTGTTTATTTCTGACGATGGTGGAATGTGCTCCATGCAGCACATTCTGTTTGGAAAAATGACGGTCTTTGCCTCTAACGCTAAGAGCTGGTCTCTGGTTTGGGAAATAAAGCTTTGTGCTGGAAGCAGCAGTGGGGTTTGCAGCGTGGAGAGGCAGGGAGAGAGAGTGTGGGTGCGTGTGTGTGTTACTTCGTGTGCACTGTTCTGTGTCTGTGTGATGCTGCGTGTGTCTGTGTGTTCTATCTGCGTGTCTATATGTTGTGTGTCTGTGTTGCGTGTATTGCTATACTGTGTGCATGCGTCTGTGTGCCGTACGTGTGCATCTGTCTCTATGCTGTGGTGTGCGTGTCTGGGCGTGTGGCCGGGAGGAAGCCTAGAGCAGCCGCCCACAGCCTTCCCTCCGGGGGGGAGGTGGGGACGGCACCCCGCTCCCTGCTGGACCCCACACGGGGTCGCGGCACGGCGGCCAGGCCCAGAGCCCAACCCCTCGGGCCAGAATCATCTCTGGGCAGGCGGCTGGACCAGAAGACACGGCCTCTGCCCTGGGGCAGCCAGACGCACACGAGTCCCTCGAACGTGGCTGGGCACCCACTCCTGTGACAGGCCGTCCCGGCAAGTGGTACATTAGGCCATCAACAAACGGTTCCCGTCTGGATTCACGGGTGGCGACGCCCAAAGAACGTCAAACCCTTTCTCCTCATGGGACACAGATCTCTCTCAAGAAGGACGTGGTGCGTCCTCCAGCCTCTTGGAGCCTGGTTCCCGCTCATCACCTTCCCGGGACAACCGTGCCGCAGAGGGATTTCTCTTTCGGTCACTTTGCCAACAATCATAAGTGAACGCTACCCGAACACGGCATCTGAACTTTCGGTGAATTCACCAAGTCAGAAGCCAAGGTTTTCCCCACGCGCCTTTGAAGCCGCCAGTCAGCAGACAAAACACCAAGACCACCACTGTCGACCCTTCCGAGGACAGGGCACCACAGGCAAAGCACAGACAAGCCGCTCAACTTGTCCTGCTCAGCATTTACCACAAAAGGGAAAACGTGACCGTGAACTGTACCAAAGCTGTTTCTAAAGCTGCCTCCGAGTGCAGTCTCGTCCGACCGAGGCAGAGTCGGCAGTGTGTGCCCTGTGCCAGTGACACAGCAACTCCGCAGCCCCACGACCGGGAGTGAGTGTCCCCTTTTCAGAGCACCCGAAGGCTGGCTGTACTGAGGGGAGGCAGACCGGGGGCTGGGGAAAGTGGGAGACCACCGAGGGCCACCGGGCGGCTGCCTGCTCCAGAAGGGGCAGCTGTGTAAGTGCTCAGTGCGGACGGTACGGATCTCCTTCCCACCCGGTCACCCTTTCGCTGCGGACGGCGCGGGGGGTGGTGGGGGGATCTCCTTCTGACCCAGTCACCTCCGCTGCCTGGGACGCTCGGCTGCCCCCTGAGGTCCCGCCCTTCCAGCCCCATTCCTCCTCCCCTCCCACTGCAGCCTCCATTCTCTCTCGGGGGTCCCCACAGACCAGCCCCATCACGCCCAGACCTGCACCAGCCGCCGGCACACGCCCTACAGCCGTGGCTATGCCCACCGCAGCCACGTTGCCACGAGATAAATAACTGGCAATGGTGGGTCAGCGCCCAGGTCACCAGCACTTTCCCAAGGGCACGAACATCCACCAATTCCCTTGCCTTCCCCGTGCCCCCAGTCCCCGCTCCCACCTTGCTCCCTGATGGCTCCCTGAGCAGGTGTTGCTATGGGCGCACCTGCCTTGGGTGTAGACCACCGGGGACCTGGAAGGACATGGTGGTTGGGATTCGGGGGACGGGTGGACGGCACACACAAATTCGTCTCCGTGGCCTCCTGACACCCGCCAACAGAGCAGCAACAGAATAAGTGAGGCGTGAAGCCAGGAGGAGGGAGAGGTAACAGCCGCTGAGGAAACAGAGCAGCTAACTCTGGGGAGAAGGGAGGAGAAAGGCCACTGAACACAGCGGCAGGTGCCAAGGAGGAGGGAGCAGGGTGGGAGGTGAGGGGTGGGATGCTGGCGCAGGAGACACATGAGGCTAATGTGACCCGAGGCCGGCGGCATGGACACTGGGTCCGGGGAGCTGAGCGACACAGCTCAGGACCTCATGAGTAGATGACATCGTGTCGGCAGCCTGAAATTGGCTATCGTAGGAATATGTGCGTCTCTGAACCCAGCGAATGCCACCAGCCAGAGCTTCCCCCCGGCCCCTCCCCCAGACAGCTGGCTGTTAAACATTTACCAGCACATCACTGTTTAAATGCCTGGACCTCGGTCCAAGAGGACAGAAGGCGTATTCTCGACAGAAGTTGAGCAGAGGAGCCTGTGGACTCCACCCCACGGCATCAGACACGGAATGCTGAGAAGAACAGCGCCTTCTCTGACCTGCTGGCCCTCGTCAGCAGATCTGGGGGTTGGTCCAGAGTGAAGATCGGAGCACCCGGGCAGTGTGAGGGGTCCCCGAGGAACTGGAAAGGCCCCCCTCCCCGACAGGAATGAAAGCTCAGGGGCACAGTCCTCTGGAGAAACCTTTCCAAGGAAAAAGCCCAGATAACGGAGAAGAGGAGAGCAGGGACAAACAGAAGCCGTGTGGGAGCCGAGAAGACATCACAGCCGACTCCACCTGATAGTCTTAGAGGCCCCAGAGAAGGCAGTCCGTCCGTGAGAAAAGAGCTGGATGCTGTGGAAAGGGGCAGTCGGACAAGGAAGAGCTCTTGGAAATCAAAAGCGTAACTGGAAAAACACAAGAAATGCAGGACACGGACTGGAGACACACTTGTGGACATTTCCTGGGAAGCAGAGTAAAAGTTCTAAGAGATGGAAAATAGGGAGAAAAGAAAATCAAAGGGCCAGCTAAGGAGACCCCACCTCTGCTTCACACGCACCCTGGGAGCGAACAGAGAGAGCAGAAGGGGTGATTATTAAAGAAATCGTGGGAGAGACTGTCCTGCTTTTTCCTTCCTTAGTGAAACGGCCCACTAAGGGCCCCAACGACTTTCACGAGAGCAGCTCCAGGAGACATCATGAGAAATTAGACAAGGCCAGAGGAGGAAGACAAGATAGCAAAGGCTCCCAGGAGAAGCAGGAGGGTTACTCACAAAGGTCAGCAATTCAGAATTCCCGGAGCAGCAGACTTCTCACTAGGAGCTTAGAAACTCACGTTTTAAATACGTAAGTTTTTGGAAGCTGGAAGACGGAAGAAATGCCCTCCAAATTCCAAGGGAAAGAGAATTCCAAGTTCTAAATCCAGGCAAATAATCAGTTAGGTTCGGGGGAGAATAAAGATACCTTTCAGACACGCAATACTTCAAAACTATTTTTTCCTGTGTGTTCTTTCCTGGCTCAGCACTCGAGGATGCGCTCCAGCCAGCTGAAGGAGGAGACCCGGTGTGAGAAAGCAGGGGCAGGAGAAGCAGGGCTCGGCCCAGAGGAGACACAAAAGGGCGGCCGGGCCGGTGGGGGCGGTCAGGACATCTCGCTGCTGGGCAGCCTGCGGGCGCACAGACCAGAAGGGCAGAGAGACAGGAGGGCACCGGGAGGGCGCCCTCCAGGAACGAAGCAAATCCTGCAGGTCAGCCGATGGGGCTGGTGGTGAGCGAGGGGTTTATAGCTCCGGTGGAGAGCTTCAGAAAATTAACTTCGGTTCACGGACAAATTAAAAAAAAGGGGGAGGGGGCAATTATTAACTGCAGAGAAAGCAAACAACGTACAAAGAATGAAGTATGATCGTAACACATAGATGGCTCTGCTGGAGAATATTCACCTTGTCATAATAAAAATTAACAGAAGAAACGATGGTGGTTGAAGCAAAACCCGCGACCCACCCGCAGTCAGAGGGCAGAGGCCGGAAGTCAGTGCGTGTCTGGCCCAGAGGCTCTGCAAAGACCAGCGGCCGCTACTGGCATTAACTCGGCCGCGGTCTTCGAGGTGGGTTCCTGAAGGAACAGCTGAGCCGTCCTGGGGGTCGGAGTGCTCGGGGGTCAGGACTCAGCGATGCAGGGAGACAGGGCTGCTGGTCCCCTCGTGTGTCTCCTGCAACTAACTGGCTGTTTCAGTCCTGTGTGTATGTTAATTTGAATAAAAAGTATTCTTACAGAAAACTAATCATCAAAGGGCAACGTTAAGGAATGAAAATAATAGACACTTTAGACTCCTGAGCGCACCGGTATGCAGGAACACACAGACTGGAGTCTAGAGTCTGCGTCCCTCAAAGGGCTGGTCTGTTCTTTGGTCCCCTCAGCGAGGAAATGGGCGAAATGCCCACCCTGCCTGGCTGCGGGGGATGAAAGAAACTTAGCATGTCAGGTGCGGGGGACGTCATGGGCGCTGTAGAAATACGTGATGGAGGGTCCTGTGGAAAGCGAGCTCCGTGCCTGACCCCTGGAAGGTCCTCAGGAAGGCAATTCTTTACCACTTCCGACCCTTCTTCCAGGCTGTCCTCCGGGCTGTCCTGAGTCCCTTGGGTAAGCGGGTGAGAGCAGAGAGGCCCAGCTAGCTCGGAGGGGGGAAGAAAGCAAGAGGACGACTTGGGACCCACACCAAGGGGACGTCGAGTTTGCCTGACTTTGAGGAAGTCACTTGACCTTTGAGCCCCAGTGTCCTCTACAAGGTCTGTCCACAATGTACCCTCTGCAGGGCTGGTGGGGTGACAGGGTGAGCAGAGTATGAGGGCCAAGCCAGGCCTCTGGCTGCCCCGAGGCCTCTCGCTCCCCTTGGAAGGATGGCTGATGGGACTGACGCCGAGGCCCTGAGCAGGACATGAGGAAGGGAAGGGGACCTGCGACCTGAGGCTCGTTAGGGGAGACGAGCTTCATGTCCAGGGAGAGGTGAAACTGACACTCGGAATACTAAGTTTCCGGGGCTTTCCGGCTAACAGGCAACAGACTGAGACTCTGAATCCGGATCTGACTTCAGAGCATCCCCCCAAACTCTGCGAGCCCGGCCCAGAAACCAACAGAGGCCAGGAGCGGAGAGACCTCCAAGTCTTCAAATGCTGAAAGATTCCGGGAAGAATGCCGAGGACACACAGAAGGTGGTGCTGCATCAGGACCCTGTGCCCGTGGAGCTCGTGAGGGTAGACACAACAGGGCCACTGGGGCTCCAGACAACCCATGTGCTTCCCGCTGCCACTGGTGCCGTGCACGGTGGTGTGGCAGGTGCCCAGCTGGGATCCAGGGGCTCCCCCACCCCTCGGCCTGGGCCAGCTGCACCCCAGGGCAGGCTGGGGAAAGGGACACTGCGGGCAATCACTTGGTCTGCCCGCCAGTGACAGCTGGGGAGGAGAAGGGACAGAGCTGTCAGGGCCCAGCAGAAGGCAAACTCTATCACCCCGTGTCAGAGTCGACACTGGGGTCCGGGTGCGGTAGGTCACCTGCTCGAGGTCACATAGCTGCCCTGAGACCCGAATTCTGTTTCTAAGTCACCAGGATGGCTCCACGTTCCACTGACGCCCAGCGCCCATCCACTCGCTTGCCTCAACCCGCCGGGGTCCACCGAGGGCCAGGCTCCGTGCCGCCTGCAGGGGCTCACGGTGGAGAAGGCCGGCCTGGGCTAACGAGGGAACGTCAGCGAGGATGAGAGCGGCCCTGTTCTAACCACCGCTCCTGGTCACACCCTGGATCACCACAGCCACCCTGCAAGGTAAGGCCGAGGCCCACGGAGGCTGAGGAACAGTGCAAGGCCACACGGGCAGAGGTGTCAGAGCCAGGAGGTGAGCCCGGCAGCCTGACCCCAAGCCTGTGCTCCTTACCACGGGGCCAGACCCTTAAGAACCATGACGGTTGGTGAACGTCCACCACACAACATGCAGGGCACTCTGGGCAGACTCGCTGACCAGGGAGACTTCTGGAAGGCCAGACAAGAGAAGAGAGGAGTTGCTCAGGCAAAGCAGGGTGCAGAGGAGAGCTGGGTTATTCCCAGAGCGGGGCTGACAGCTAGGGGCCCCTTCCAGACCCAAAGCAGCTCGGCCCAGCCAGGGTTTGGGGAGGCCAGGGGGAGGCGGGGAAGGTGTGAGTTCATTCAGGAAACGCCCTGTCAGTCCACCAAGTGAACATTTAGGACCGCGTAGGCCCAGGCAGGCACACAGACAGTTCTGAGAGCCCAGCTGCACGGGGCCAGCCAGGACCTGGGGCCACTGGCCCACCCCACTGTGGAGATGGGTGGCAGGGGCTGGCAGAGGGGCAGGGGCTGGCAGAGGGGCAGGGGCTGTATGGTTCCTTCTGATCCTGACGATGCCTCCAAGGATGTCTCACGGTTACCAAGGGTTCCTTCTAACTGCCTTTCTAGGACTTTCCATTCAACGGTGCCTACAAGTGGGAAGGGACATCTCCTAAGAGGACGGTTTCCTCCGTAGGTAACATTCACATTTCAGAGACGGAAGCACGAGTCAGGACGACCTGGCTGTGCTTCTGGAGAGAATGCCGCGGTGGGCCTCTGCCCTGCTGGGAACGGGGGTTGTGTCCCCAAGCGTCCTCCCCCACCTGATGCTCAGAGGCCTCGTGCAGCCGGAGGCCACCATGACACATGCCATGGCTTTGCTTTTGCCTCCCTTTAATGACCACACTTCTTCCTTTCTCCTTCTGCCTCAGTTTAAATGTCTGTTCTTTTTTTTTTTTCTTTTTTTAATGGACCTTTATAAGCCATTTAAGTCCTGCCCTCCACGCGGCTGCACGTAAACAAGCACACGTGCCAACCACTGTTGGGGGCCAGACCTGTGCCTAGGGCTTCCCGTCCATCCCGCCTCTGAGCAGACACAAGGTGCCCGGCCTGGAGCTGCACCGGGGAGGCTCGGAGACGCGACCTCCTGCTCAGCAAGTGCAGCTGGTACAGGCAGGACACGAGGAAGGGAAGGGACGGCTCTGGCTTGTCTGAAGACAGACCCTTAGAACGTTACTTATGGCAATGGCGTCTCAGAAGCTCCTTCTTCCTTGACAACTGAGCAGCTCATGAGCCACTCAGAGAACGGGGGAAGACACGGCGGAAGAACCGTGGCTCACAGCCGCTTCAGGCACCCAGGCCGTGACGTATCCCTGCGTCACTCAAAATAGCTGCTATAGAGCCTAAGAAAGCCCTCTCTGCCTCCCTGGACTCCCTGCTCCACGGACTTGGTTAAACCTCACTTCTCATTCCTTACGTTACCCGTGGCTGCTTCATGCTCGCTGCCGTCATGAGGCTGGTGGGCAGAGTGATGGGTAGCCTTTGCTTTGGAAGGCTTTTCCTTATTTTAGTCTCTGCCACTGCTGGAGGGCCCCAGCCATGAGCCCCTGCTGTTCTGTAACGTGGTGGGACAGCCATGGCTCAGGTGAGAGACTTTCAGGGGTGACCTCGAACAGCACAGGCCAGGAGACATTATGACCTGCGCCCTGGGTTGGAGGTGACCTTATCGATGTCCTACAGAACCACTCCCAAATCCCAAAGATAAACAGGAAGATCCCAACAACGTCCGAATTAATGTAGAGTTTCACCATTTTATTTTCAGGCCAACACGTACCCATAAACACTAAGTGATTGACACGTATTGATTACGCACTTGTGTAGGGATTATTGCCCTCATTTCACGGGTGAGGAGACAGGCTGGGGGTTGTCCGGTCACCCGCCCTCAGCCCAGGCTTCTGACTCCCAAGCTCTGCCCCGTTCCCCTTTTCCAAGTACCAGGCCCTCGCAGTGACTCTGATTAGGAGCTCAGGATAAGGTAAGAAGACAGCCACCAAACATTTAACAACCCACTGTTTGGGGAAAAAAAAAAAAACCCAAAAAACAAAAAACCCCAAACTGACTTGTCACATTTGCCAATTTCCATGATGTAAATTCTTCCCACCCTGCTGATTTCCAGCTACCAGTGTCATGTTAACTGAAGTCATAAAATTCCTGAAAATGTGAGCCAGTCCACGTGTACTCCAGCACATGTCTGGACAGTTTTCCTCCTCTGCCATCTCACTCAGTCCAGAAGGATCTGTTCAAGTGCCAGCACCTTGCAAAAGCCTTCCGTGACCTCCCAGGTGCAACCCACACCATTTTCTGGCCCCTCCGCCCCTTGTACACTTATCAATCACAATGGCTATTCCCCAGCACGATCACTGTTGTGGGGAACCCCCAAAGATAGGGACCTCATCAGTGCCCAGAGGGGACCCAGGGGAGACAGCGTTTCAGAGACCACTGGAAAGAAATTCCACTTAGGAGCACACAGGCAACAAAATCTAAATCCAGTATTAGCAAACAGAATCCAACAGCCCTTCTATAAAACAATTCACCGTGACCAAGAATGGTTTCTTTTAAGGATGGGTCGCATCAAGAAATCTATCAGCCTGGCCTGAATCACCACTACACTTAAAATGGGAAAGAAATTACGATTGTATTAATTAGATTAATAAATGCCAAAAGTCATTTGGTGAAAAAAAATGCAGAAGGCTTCTGAAAACAATAAAATAGGACTAGGAGAAAACAAAATTATATGAAATATTTTTATGAGAAAGCAAATATTTTACCTACACAGTTGACCCTTAAATGACGTGGGGGTTAGGGGTTAAGGGGCGCTGGCCTCCCCACCCTGTGCAGTCAAAACTCTGTGTATCATTTTTTACTTGCCCAAACTTAATTACTAATAGCCTACTGTTACCAATAAAGGGCTAATGCCTACTTTGCATGTTACACATGTTAGACACCATTTTTACAATAAAGAGAAAAGAAACTGTTAAAATCGTCAGAAGAAATGCTTTTACAGTGCTAAAAAATCTGTCAGTGGGCCTCTGCAGGGCAATCCCGGGTCGTTCAAGGCTCAACTGCCCATAAACCTGTAAATTTGTTTCTAATGTCTAATTAGAACGTTAATTTTTAAGTGAACAAAAATGTCCTTAAACTTCATATGGACATAGAACTTCATATGGCTCATGGTTCATGACCACAGTGGCCTCCTCAGTGCGGTCCTCCCAACTGTAAAAGGAAGGGGCGGAACCGACACAGTGCCCGAGGACTCCGGTGCCAGACCCTGGGGACAGACAAGCTTTAAGGAAAGCTTAAAAGGAAGCACAGCAAGAAGGACTTGCTTTTGGGGCACCTGGGTGGCTCAGTCGGTTGAGCGTCCGACTTCGGCTCAGGTCATGATCTCACAGCTCGTGAGTTCGAGCCCCGCGTCGGGCTCTGTGCTGACAGCTCAGAGCCTGGAGCCTGCTTCGGATTCTGTGTCTCCCTCTCTCTCTGCCCCTAACCCACTTGCATTCTGCTCTGTCCCCCTCAAAAATAAATAAACATTAAAAAAAATTTTTTAAAGAAGAGACTTGCTTTGCAGATATTAAAACAGCCTAAAGCCGCCATGATATCTGTGCAGAAACAGGCAAATCTCCTCAATACAACAGATAAGAGACTCCAGAGACAGACCCATGTTTATAAAGAAACTAAATATGTCACACAGGTGGCATGTTAATTAAGAGGAGAAAGAATATTTGCCAAAATAAACTGGTCCTGGCATAACAGACTAAACATCTCAGAACACAAAATTCAGGATCCACCTCATTCTACATCCACAAGTAAGATCCAGATAGATTAATGCTTTAAATCAGAGGGTAAAAAAAAACAGAAATCAAGAGAACATGTATACAGGAGAAAGTGGGGGAGGCATTCCTAAGAAGAGAGACATTCCTGAAGACTGCACAAAGTAGACTTCGTACGGCAAAAGCCACGTAAACAAAATCAGAAGAAACACCAGGGTGGGAAAATGTACCTGCAGCACATGTAACAGACGATCGGCTCTTAAGCCCAGGCTAGTTTCCTACAGACGGGAAAGGCAAAGAAAGGATCTTCTAGGAGGGGTGGAAGACGCGCACAGGGAATTCAAGGGGCGGACTGAAGAGCCCCAAACTCAGTACCTGGGGAAAGGCAAAGCAGCACGACACCACGTTTGACGCGGCAGAGCACAAAGTATGGAGACATTAGATGGAAACGTGAGGACACGGGCAGGCAGGTGCGAGAACCACTACGGCAGCTCTTGCTTTGGGAGGGAGGCTGGGTGTGCACTGAAATGTCAAGTACGTGGACCTCAGAAGAATCCAAAAATGGCAGGGTCCCACGTGTGTCAAAGAAATATGGGTCATACGGGTGTAAATTACACCTACATGCAGTTTGTGAGCCTGGAGAAACGTACGGAGAGACACAAATATGTATATTCACGCAAGGGTGTTGCTACTGGGTTTCTTCTTGGAAGGATGGAAATGGTAGGGGGACCAGTACGTTTCATACCCGCCTCTATTATTTCACTGGTTAAAATAAACAGGGATTACTTCTATAATTTAAAAAAGTGTAACACGCGTTTTTAAAGCGCTTTCTAGACCGAAAACCAATACCAATGGCAAGGCTTGTAACTGGTGTAACCGTTGTCACTGCTTACAGGGTCCCTGGGCTTGTTAGGGCTTCAGCGTAGAGCGATCAAGGATTCTCAGCATCGTAATAACCTGGTAAATAGGAATCAAAAAGGTAGCAGCTGGAGCTCTCCCTGCGGAGCTCGATGGAGAGAAAATGAATCACAGCACCACGTGCAGCTATTGGCTGGGCCTAAATTGTTCCTCACTCTGAGAATTAGTTAAGTGGCTGAGCAATAAAGCAGAGAGATTGGAGAGTTCTTTCTCAGCACAACGGCCTTGACTTCTGCCCTTTCAGTCGGCATGGCTTCCTCGGGGACTGTGGCGTGCTACAGAGTCCCGGGGGGGCCTCGGGAGGGCGTGCTCCGGCCCCCTCCTCCCCCGCCCCTGGCTGCCCCAGCAGCCCTGCGGCCTCGAGGCTCCGGACAAACCAGTTCATCCAACTTGACTGAAAACCCATCACTGGGGCCGAGCTGGGCCAGACCCGTGCCAGGCCTTGGGTTGCGTGGGTGACTCCTTCATTTCCGGCCAAGTGCTAGGGCGCCAAGGAATCAGGCATGGGGAGGCCACACAGACCCTGGCCCAAGGCGGCTCGTAGTTCACGACCACAATGGCCTCCTCAGTGTGGTCCTCCCAGCTGTGAAAGGAAGAGGCTGAACCCACACTGCCCGAGGACTCCTGTGCCAGACCCTGGGGACAGACAGACCCAGGCTCAGAGCCCCAGTTCACAGACCGTCGGTGCCAGAAGAGAGCCCTGCAGGGCTGGAGAGAGCAGCCGGGGCCACGTCTCAGGCGGGCGTTAGGCCCCCGCAGAGGAGAGAACTGAGCCAAGAGCAGTGGGAAGGGGAGAAGTAGGCTCTGCCTGGACGTCACAGGGAGGAGGCAGTGGGGCTGGTGCCCACCGGGCGACAACTGCAGGGTACACGTGCACTTGTGTCCTTTGTCAGCAGCACACAGGGCCGTCAGAAACCGGGACCGTGTGCTGCACGAGGCTCTGAAAATGCAAAGATGGACAGAGCCTTGTTCCCACGGTCTGGGTCGGCTCCGGCTGCTACAACAACAGCCCACGGGCCAGGGGCTCGGACAACAGGCATTTGCCTCCTGCAGCTCTGGAGGATGGAGTCCAGGAACAAGGTGCTGGGAAGCTGGGGGTCTGGGGAGGGCCTCCCCTCGGGGTGAGCGTATGGGGAACTCGTGAGCTCTCATTCCTCTTCTTACAAGGACACCAGCGCCTGTCAGACTGGGGCCCCACCCTTGTTGACTTCCGCAGAGGCCCTGTCTCCAAACACAGCCACACAGCGGGTCAGGACGTCAACATATGAACTTGCAGGGGACACACTCACTCCATACACGACCCCTCCGGGTGCCTGGTTGCTCCAAAGGCATAAAGAGGGGAGGAGCCCCAGTTGTCACAGACAAGGTGGGAGCTGGGACTTAGGATGAACAGTGGTGTGGCACAGAGTAAAGGGTATTAAGTGAAGGGGTGGGAGGGTTAGAGTGAGTTGGGGGGCAGAGTGGGCATTCGAGCTAAGGGGCCCGAGTGAGGACAGGCCGTGGTGCCTATGATGGCAGGGAGGCTTGGAGAAAAGACCAAGGTGCAGGGGGCACCGTGGGGGTGGGCAGTGGGTGAGGAATCTGAAAAGGCTTCGAGGAAGACACGGACGCCAGGCCAAGGATGTCATCCTCTAGCCCCAAACCCCCGGAGACTCAAGCAGGGGCCTCAGGCAACCCAGCGAGATCAGGGACGTGACCATGTCTCCCCTGCTGGACACCTGGGCCTCTCTCCTGTGCCAGGAGCTTCCACCCCCGGGGAAGAAGTGAGACCAGGTCCCTGCCTTCCTGGATCTCCCCAGTTGGTGGGGGAGACACGAATCCACAGCACAGCCTGGGTGGGAAGTGGGTGTGGGAGGGTGCGGGAGTCATCCAAGGAGGAAGACCAACTGGAAGGACGGGGGGAGGCCAGAGGTTCCTGGAAGGAGCCCTGCCATGGTCAGTGGGGGAACAATGAAAAGTTGTTCTGGGGTTTCGAAAGCACTGCCTTCAGGGGTCAGAATAAGCCGGGCAGTGTAGACAGATTATGCAGCCCCTCCCTTGCAGACTGAGAGGTGACCATGTCAGTGGGGGCCCAGTTCGTGTACGATGCTGTGAAGGTCTGACCACTGACGCCATGACTACTGAGGCTGGAGGGAGGGTGGGCGGAGCAGGGAGGGGCCCTCGCCGCCGGGGGGCGCTGCCTGAACAAGCGCACTCACGGACATGGGCTTCGAGGGAGCTCAGGGTGCGTTCCTTGGTCAAGGGTCCTAGGACCCTTACGGCAGCTGGGCTTGCTGTGATTCAGACGTCTGTACTCCAAGACGCCTCCGAGCCTCTCCTGTGCTCACAGGAGTCTCCAACAGGGAGGTGGGTGTGCCTAGGGCAGACTCCCTTCCCTTACACGGAGCACGGTGAGGAACGAGGGCTCCGGGAGACCACACAGGTGGGTGCCAGAGGGAGCGCGGCCACCGAGGCGCCCTGGACAGTGTGGGCAGACTCGTCAGGGGTGGGGGTACAGGGAGAAACCACTGTGGCCGGAGAGGGGAGTCCTGGGCAGGTGGGGGCAGGGCGTGAGTCTGCTGGTCCTTCCCGCACCGCAGTCTCTGGGGGTGGGACAAGGCCGGCCCTGGAGGCTAGAAGATGTGAGGTGAGGTGAGTCCCCTCTCCTCTCAACCCGAAAACAAAGGCTTATAGTGAAGATCAAAGGAGATGCGACACACCAGGAGCCCCTGTGGACTGTGACGCACTCTCCAGACACGGGGCAGTAGTTTCTGCATTACGTTGTGGATGACGAAGTCAGGCGTCCGTCTACAGCACAGCCTCCCCGCCCGCCTCGGAGGGCTACTGTGAACGCGGGGGTTGTTGGTTGTTTTCCTTTGTTTCTCAGCCAAACTTGCTGTTAAGCTCCAAGTAAGGCCAAGTGGGTGAAGCAGTGGCTACCAGTGTTGGCCCTGGATCACCGGGCCAGGAGGGGTGGCCACCGGGATGGGTCGGCCGAGCGCTGGGGACTGGAAAGATCTCACTGCGGGCAGCAGCCTGGGTGCAGAGGCTGGTGTTGGGTCCTCGGAAGGACCTAGAAGGACCCACAGAGCAGCCCTGCAGGGCCAGGCAGAGGGGCAGCTCCAGTCTTCCTGCGGGTGGCCTCCCCTCGGGGGCCTGTGGCTGCACTGGCTCCAGAAACGGGCCGGTATGGGACTCCCTCCACACCATCGCTCAGCACAGCACTCACAGCTGTGCCCAGGTGGTGCCGGCCGGCGGGACGAGGGTCACGGACGTAACAAGCTGGAGGACGCAGTGGGGGTGCCGCATGGGCAGCAAGTGTGGCCTCAGGATCCCCTGATTTGACATTCTGACCCAAGAATCTCTGCCCTCCATCCCTGTGGGATCAATTAATGTTCCCAATAAAAATGGAAATTTAATTTCCATAAGTTCTAAGGAAAAGGTCACCTCCACCCCCGGGAAATTGCGTTCCTTGGTTGGTTTGTTTTCAGCCAGGCACTCTGCGGGACAGAGCGGTGACGCATGCCCCACGGAGGACCCGGGGGCAGCTCACCCGAACAGAAGGCCAGGCGTCCTCAAGAGTGGCCACACCCCAGACAACAGCAGAACAGCGTTTCGGTGCTGACTTTCCAGCCACTCCCTCCCTCACACGTCCATAATCTGAATATTTATCATGCGAGGGCAGTGCCAGGCTCTGGGGCTAAAAGTAGGGATGAGGCTGCGGTGATGAAGAGCTGGCCGGGGGCAGGGGAGGGGCAGGGAGAGGTTCTCCCAGGTGCCTGCTCCCGCTGTGGTAGGCAAGCCGGGAGAGGTGTGGGGCCAGAAGCAGCCAGAGAAGCCAAGCTTTGGTGCTGGGAATAAACTGGGGGGCCACCGGAGAACCCTGAGACATCGGTGATCTGTTCCGGCAATGCGGACACGGGGTTGAAGGGACGAGATGACAGGTGGACCAGAGGACACGGGGCCTGGGCAGCTGAGGCCAGGGGAGAACAGTCAGTCATGCACAAGGCACACCTGATCCCAGGTGGGCAGTGACTTGGGGAGGAGGAGACTCGGCAGGGACCCTGCCAGAGTCCTGGGTGGAGACCGAGGGGACGCGACAGAGGAGGACAAGGCCTTAAACACGGCAAGTGAGGACTGGGTGTGCCAGAACTGCATCCTCGTGGGGGACACGATGAACGGCAGGCAGGCCGTCCAGCAGCAGAGCATCCGGGGGCAAGAGGCCAAGGTGGGCCATCCTGGGGGTCATCCAGGGACCAGGCACCGGGAGGCAAGAGACAGCCCTCAGGGAAGGAGAAGCAATTCTGAAACCCTCGGAGACCACAGAAAAGGTAAGTACTTAGAACAGAACAAAGTAAGGCCTCCTGCACGCCAGGCACTTTATATTTGCCACCTCCTTCGATCCCATGGGGCCAGAGTTGCCACCTCGTCCGTGTGGCTGCAGAAGCGGGGCCCCGAGGAGCACAGTCACCGGCCCTGGTCCGGCTGTCATAGGCGCAGCCGGCGACCGGCCTGTGTCCCAACTCCAAGCAAAGGCTCGTTGGCTGAGTGACTCATGCTAGTGTCGAAGCTCCTGTCGTCCTGTCCCACAGTCACCACGTGGAGCACTGGAGCCGAGGGCCATCAGGGGACCGCCAGGGGCTGGGGCCTCTTTCTGCCCCACTTCTTGGTTTCCCACAACCCCCAGGCCCTTCACAACTGGAGGCGGCACAGAGATGCAGCGTTTCAGCCTCTGGGTTATCAAATGAGCTTCAGCTGTGACTTATGGTGCAGCGAAGGTGTAGATGCCACGTCAGCCTTCAGGCCCACAGAGGAGGGAAGAATAAGGACAAAGACACAGAGCAGAGGCCTGGTATTCCTGCCTGAGCACCAGCAAGCCCCGTACGTCATCTTACCGTCACCAGACCCTCACAGCAAGCCCGTGGGACGTGTCCCTGTGCCCACCGCGCTGCAGGTGATAAAACGCAGGGCCCCGTCTTTCCTTCCATTTACAAGTAAGGCGCTAAGGGTCACTCTCCACAGAGCCATGGATCCGGGATCACCGGCACACCAAGCTAAGGAGTCCAGGATGAGGAGGCCACTGAGGACGTCAAGCAGAGGCTGACCTGCCATGTTTACAAAGATCGTTCTGGACTGGGTATAGAGGAGGGTCTGGCAGTGTGCATCCGTTCGTGTAGCACGCGTGTTGCTCAGTACCAGGCACGTGCTAGAAGCTGGCTTCACAGGAAGCCTGGTGGCTGCAGAGGAGCAAGGGCTC
Source organism: Felis catus (assembly GCF_018350175.1). Lineage (NCBI taxonomy): Eukaryota > Metazoa > Chordata > Mammalia > Carnivora > Felidae > Felis > Felis catus. Next base: position 79,602,534 of record NC_058385.1, read on the forward strand.
TGTGGCAGAGAACACAACGTGGGAAGATTGGGCACTGGGACCTCAGAGCAGGGTCCCCCGTGCACGTGGGAGGGGAGGCCAGTGATGGCAGTGACCCAGGCACGGCACGGTGAGGGTCTGCACCAAGCCACAGCACGGGGAAGTGAAAACATGGCAGGTTCGAGAAAGATTGCAGAAATAAAATTTACAGGTAGTTGTCAAAGAGGAATGGGGACACGGGTCAGAGGAATCCCTGAGGGACTCCCAGCGGTAAACAAGTTTCCCTGATAGTTTGTCCTAATAGGCAGAGACCATAGAAAGAACACCCCCCAACCCGATGCTTGCATACATGCTCACATTAATATAAACACATATCTGGATTTGTGCACACATGTATACACAAATCACTCAGACACACATGCACATACGAATATACATATATACACACACGTGTGCACACATGTACACATAAACCACTCAGGTACACATGCGTACACCCAGTAATATACACGTATGTACCCACATGGGCACACATGTACTCACAGATCACTCACAGGTGCACATATACATACACATACCAATATATACATGTCCACAGACCACTCACAGATGCACACACATGCATGTGCATGCTAATGCACGCAGTATACACACATGTGCACACACAGATCACTTGAAGATGCATGCATACTTACTCAGGCAAACACACACAATACATGTGTCCACACATATAAATTACTCACACATGCATTCATATACATGCTAATATATGCATATATTCACGTATGCACACATGTATATACAACTCGCTCAGATGCACACATACACACTTATGTATATATGCATATGTGTGTGCATATGCTAATAAACGCATATATATGCATGCATACACTCATGTACACAAATACAATCAGATGCACATGTATACGCACACTAATATACACACATATATATGCACGTGTATATATGCACATACACACATGCTTTCACCAATATACACGTGTGTACAGATATGTATGCATATGTATACTAATATGCTCATGCATGCACACACTGATAGACGTATACACACTCACATGTGCACATGCATGCACCAAGACACATATACAGAGACATGTACACTAGTACACTCATACACACACACTAATACATACACATGCATGTGCACATACACTGATACACATGTACACATGCATGCATACACCTACCAATACACATGCACACATATGTGCACACTAATACATATATATGCACAGGTAAGCACACGCCTATACTGGTGCATACATACAATGCACATGCTAATATATACATATACACACTCACACACATATGTGCACACATACACTAATACCTACACAACTCACGGGCAAATCATGTCAATCATGACACCTGCTCTCTACATAGAACTGGGATAGCTTTGGATTTCCCCAAACTCAGGCATCCCCCAGGAGGCCCACCGCCTGTGGGCCCGCCTCATGGCATCCTCACGAAGATAACCCACCCATCACCATCCCTTCACAGCAGGAAGTCTCACACGAATACACACAAGACCTCTGTTCACCACCCCTGGACTGGGGGCCAGGCACTACACAGGAGCTACTTGAAACACGGTCTTATTCGTATGCAAAGCAAGCTTGTGGCAGTGAGGTCATCACTGTCGTCATTCTAGTGAGGGAGACGGAGCTTCTAAAGGCTGAGTCACGCATGGAGGGGTCTCGGCCAGCCCTTAAGAGAGCCAGCACGTGGCGGGTCAGCCCAGGGCCTGTGCTCTTTCCCCGGGCACCTGCAAGTCACGTTTCCCAATGGCCCTCGTCCTGGCTGACCGTCAGAAGTTACTCAGAAGATGTCCCTTTTCCTCCATGCGAACGGCCCAGTAACCCGGTCTCTCCAGGTCCTGCTTCCTCCCCCAAGGTGTCCGTGCTGGCATCCTTCCTTCCAGGCTGTCACGGGTGTCTCCTGCCAGGAACATTATGAAGGGGGTGAGGGCAGGGGTGGCCTCAGAGGGGACCCCTTCTGGGGCTCTTGGGCTTTGTCAGGAAGGCTTTCTCTGCCCTTCCAGACTCACTGGTCTCCTCAGATGAGGCCTCGTGAGGACATTTTCCAATCAAAGCGCAAAACAGTCCCTCTCTGCCTTGGCCTTCCTGCACGGTAACACCTGAATCTGTGAAACCTGATGAGGCAGGTGCACCACGGAGACAAGGTGCCCAGGACACCCTGCATGACAGCTTATACACCTGCCGTCTTCTGCCAAAGTCATGCTTCTAGTCGTCAGGGGGAGTGGCCAGGGGAGAGGCATCGGACCTCACCATTTCCCTGGAGCCCCATCAGAGTGGACAAAGGGTTCTGCCCTCTGCTCGGAGCACCTTGCTTCGGCTGACCTCTATTCTGCTCAGCGTTCACCATTCTGCCCAGAACAGCCTCCTCCAGGAAGCAGTCTTTGCCTCCAAGCTGGACTGGCTGTCCCTCCCTCCAGGTGGCAGGCAGAATTCTAAGATGACCCCCCAGTGACTCTCACCCTTGTATAATCTAACGTGTGGATAGAAGCTGTGGATGTGAGGATGTCACTGCCGTGATAATGTTTCATCATCTGGCAAAAGGGAGATTATCTGGGTGGGCCTGACCTAATCAGGGGAGCCCTTTAAAAATAGAGGATTTTCTCCACTGATGTCAGAAGAGGAAGTCAGAGATGCAGATTTGATATGCTGTTGCAAGTCTGCGAGGGAGGGGCTACATGTCTAGAAGCTGACGGTGGCCTCCAACTGACCGACAGCAAGGAGATGGGATCTCAGTCCTAAATTCTGCCAATAACAAGTCTGAGAGCCAATTCTTCCCCAGAGCCTGCAGGTGAGAACTCCACCCAACCAACACCTTGATGTCAGCCCTATAGCACCCTGAGCAGAGAACCTCCCTGAAGCCTGAAGCCCCCTCACCCTCACTGATGTCTCCGTAACGTTCAAGACTCTGCCAACAGCAGGGGCTTTCTGCCTTGGTTTCCCCAGAGAATCCTCCTGCTGCCTGCTGGGTAGGGAGTACTGCTGGGCAGGCTGCTGGCCCCTCCCCTTCCCCTCAGATGACCATCCAGCCTCCTCTACGCCGGCCTGGAAGGAGCTGCTCACAAAGAATCCGGCCACTGGCACTGGCCGACTACAGAGGGTCCTGTGTAGCAGACCAAAGCCCCCTCCTTACGCAAAGCGGAGCCTCCCCCCGGTATGGCCCTGGCCCAAGGCTCACTGCCAGGGCACTGCACTGCCCCCTCCCCCGGTCCGGCCCTCTGCCCAGGATACGTGAAGAAGTGGAGTATTACCAGAAGAAACTGGTACCAAACTGGAGAGACCCATTTAAAGTAAATTATTGACCCATTAGGTGTTCCCTGTCACTGGAATGCCTGATTTTAGCTTCCTTCTGTCGTCACAGGCGGGAGGGAGGGAAGGTACCTGAATGTGGGGGAGGGGATCCGGGCCACACTGGGTGTTATTTGTGGGCACAGCCGGCAGCTCGGAACCACTTCCGGAGCTGCCATGATCCAGATCAGAGGTGGGACAGCTACGAGAAGGAGTCCCGGCAGTAGAGACAATTCAGGGTTTCGTCCGGAACGACTGGCTTCATATCCCTGCCCCAACCGCCACCAGGCCCGGGACCTCGGGCAGGCCCCGGGACCTTGTGGGCCTGTGATGCAAAATGGGGATAAAATGCCCACTTCGGAGCTGTGAGGTGTGGCCAAGTGCCCGACAAGCCTGGCACACAGTAGGCGCTCGGTAACCACCAAGCGCTCTGCCCTCCTAGTGGCTGCTGGTGCTGCGGTCCCCAGAGACCCTGGGGGCCGATAACCTCGGGCCAGGTCAGGCGTCGCTCTGGTCACGGCACACCTGCCTTCCGAGGAGCAGAAACTCCGGGCAACTCAGTGGCTACAAATTCGTATCTGGGCGGCGCTCCACGGACAGCAGAAGGCTATGCTGGCAATAATTGGGGGAAGATTCCTATAATCTGGGCCACTCGTGCATTCATTAGATGATCTACACATTGAGAGTGAGGTAGCTTTTTCACGGAGATGGAGAACAGAGCACACGTGAGGGACCCACTGCCAACAAGACAGTGCGACCGTGTGGCGAGTGCCAGGGGGGCTGTCCTCTGTGACTTAGCCTTTGGGGCCACGTGGGGTGGCGGGTACTTTTACCACCTGAGCCTCCAGCCGAGGGAGCTGAAGTCCGGACAGATCCACTTGTCAGTACAACAGCCTGAACTTGGCCTCGATTCCTACAGGCTGCAGGGTGAGTTTCTCCACCTGTCCTTGGTGATAAGCCGTCCTACATGCTGACCTCTCTTCCCTCAGTCTGGGCAGGAGCCCGAGGGGGTCACATCCGAGAGGCACAGGCTCCGTCACCAGCACCCCTATCTCAAGACGCCACGCCCACGTGGCAGCAGGGCCGTGAGGCACAGGCCTGGGGGTGTGAGCACGCACGACCACAGGCGCGCCCTCACTGCCTCTGCCCACCCATCCCTCTGCGCGTCCATCCACCCTACATCCACAAAACAGTCTGACTAATAACCCTGGGAGATCTCGGAAGGCGGCAAGGAAGGAAGGCCGGTCACTGCCGCTGCTGTGAACTGACCGAGGCCGGGCCGACAGCAGATAAGAGCTCCCGTTGTCAAATCGGCTTTCTTTAATTAAGGGGGGAGATTGATAAGAGCTGTCAGGGTGAAATGAAGCGTCACTGGTTTGCTACGACAGGAGGAGAGAGACCACGGAAGATTATAAGTTTCCCTGGCCAAGCCCACAGCAGCAGGGACAGCGAGGCCTGGGCGGAGGACAGCAGGAGTCTAGTGACATTGTGGAACCGAGCCGCCCCGGAGCCTCCAGCACAGGATGTGGATGCGGCCGGATCTTGCCAGGTGCCTGGACAAACTGTATTTTTTGTGTGTATATATATATAAATAGTATCCTCACCGAAGGAAGCTGGAACAGCACAAAGGCAAGTGCTCCCAGAGAAAGAGCGCATCCTGGCTTCTCAGGCATCTAAGGGCGGCCGCTCCGGTTCTGGCGGGGGACTGGGCCTACACACGCCTCCCGTGATCCTCCCCAAGCCCAAGGCTGCGGAGCCCTCTTACAGGTGGATTGGCAGGGACAGAGCTCGCCAGGATCAGGCCCCAGGACTCAACCCCAGGCCGTCTAACCCCTGAAGCCGCACCCTCGGGGCGGAGGCCTCTTCATCTGGATGCAGGAAGAGAACGCAAGAGAAGCAGGCTTGGCTTCCCAAAAGGCCCTCGGAACGTTCTCTTGAACTTCCATGGGCAGAGACCAAGGCTCTGAGAAACTTCAACATACGTGTAATTTGTTCTGAGAAGAAAACTGTTCTTCCAGGAGGATGCTTCTACTTGGAGACATTTTATTTTATAAGCTAAAGAATATGGTCGTTTAAAAGCCCCAACATTTTCTATTCTTGCTGCCAACAGTTAAGATGTGACTCCCTTCAGGGAGTCGGCGAGGCCTGATGGGAAGCCTTCTGCTGCTTCTATTTTTTTTTTTTTCCCCAAAAAGAAAACCAAGGCTGAGGACTGAAGCCTAGGGACCTGGGTTCAAGTCCAGCCTCAGCTGTGAGACCCTGAGCAAGAAGCACAGACCTGAGTTCACGGCAGGGTCTGGACAGTCTGCCCAGCAGTGGGGTTAGGAACCAGAGCCAATATGAAAACGGACAGAAAAATACTTTGTAAACTTCAAGGCTCAAGAGAACACATCCATATAAAAGGGCTATTCAAAGTCACCAGCTAGATCACAGTCCCTATCGTCACCACAACTAAGTGTAAGAACCCCATTGGCAGCAACGACCGTGGGACAGGCTGTGTCTACAGACACAGAGGACAAGTGTACCTGATGGGGGCCCCTCCTGGGCACACAGCCGCCTGGCCAGTATCTTCTGGCTCCCGGCCAGGCACAGCCCCAGCACCGGGCAGCTCTCCCCAGGGCCCAGGGCACTCGCTTCTGCTGTGGCCTGCTCTCCCGTGGAGCTCCCGTGGAGCCCTCGTGATCCCTCATTGACAATGTACGTACTGAGCTGCCTTTCAAGCTCTGTGAGCACAGGGACGGGAGCAGTCATGCCTCACTGCAGCCTGAGCGCTAGAGAACGAACACAAGTGCGTGAACCAGTGAAGCCACGGAACTTCAGGGCACGTGAGTGGTGCTGGGGGCTGCAGAAGGGATCCTTTTGGGTCTGCGCCTTCTCCATCACGGCTGGAAGCCACCCAAGCAGATGCCCCTCTTTTCCTGCTGCTGCTGGACCTGGGCGTTCGGAAACCTCCGGGGTGCCGGCTCTGGGGCTGGCCTACGTCAGGTGCCCCTCCTCTGGGTGGTCAGGCTTCCGGGGCCCGACGGTTGGCCGTTACCTGGGTGGCGATGGCCATCCCCACCTGCTGGCTGCTGCCCGACGGGAGCCTACTGGGAATTCTCGACCCTGTCAAAGGCATTTTTATGGTTGCCCCCGACAGATGGTCCTTCTGAATGATGCTTGATGCCCAGAAGTCGCCTGGAAACCTGTTCATCAGTTTTCTTCCCGTTGTGCCCCCACCAGTCCAGCCCCTTCTGTGGGGAGATCCAGGCCTTTACCTAGCTGGTGGATGGGCAGCTGTGGGCCTGGTCAGCCAGCCTTGCAGCCAGGGCCACGTTTCTCCCTTTCCATAGAGGGAGGCCTGTTTGGTAGAAACATCTACCCAGTAATACCAAATGCATCCCAACATAGTAAGCACCAGCCGCCTGCCTCTGGCCTTTGGTCAAGTTTCACCTGGGCCCCTTTGCCTGCCCGGCTGCCTGACACCGTTTGTTGGGAAACGTGATGCAGGCGAGCCCTGGGGGACTTGCTCCCTTGTACATCCAGCAAACGGAGCGCCTGTTAGGTGTCTGGCCCCGTGCTTGGTGCTGGGGACGTGGCGAGGGGACGTGAGTATCATGGCCGTGCTCTCATGGACACGCAGCTAGGCGGGGAGCTCAGTAAGAGCAGGGTTGGGGTGAAGCGTGACTTGTGCACCCCTGGGTGCTGAGGGAACCGGGCAGGCCACCAGGGGCCCACACAAGTGGACATGGGGGTAGCACAGGTCAATAAACGCCTGATGCCAAAGGGACTCAGTCTTTGCCCCTTTAAAAGGGACTCGTTCAGGGAGAGTCTAACCCGTCTTAGTGGTCCTTCTGCTCTACACACCTGCCAGCAGCCGCACCCTCAACAGGGCTCTGTGCACCTCCCTTGTCCTGCCCACTCCCTGTGACCAGCCACCCGTCCCTCAGGTCACCATTGAGATGCCACTTTCTCTGGAAGACTTGGACTCTGCTGGGTAGCTCCTCTGTTTAGTTAACAAGATGAGGGAGGGAAGGAATGCTCCGAGGGCAGCAGATGGCCGGTGCATCAGGAGAGGGAGCACCGGACGTCCCGGAGCTGGGAAGTGCCAGCCTGTGCCGGGAGCCGGGACACGCGGTGGAAGTCCATGGCCTCTCCCTTTGGGGACCCAAAGCTTTCAGGGCAGTGCTCATGTCGTCTCCAGCGGACTTCATTTTCTAAGAGGCTGTGCCAAAGGATGAGAATGAGCAGGTATTACTTCGCTTCTTTAGCGACTGCCACACAGGGTTGCTGTTTCCCATCAGAGGTGATATAAGTGGAATTTGCCACTGGCCGAGGCCACCTGAGCCCAGAGAGAGAGCCACACACACCCGAGGCACTCAGACGTGCTGGACACGGCTCCCAGCTTCCAGCCCTCACCTGGGGGACCTCCGGCCACGGCCACGGAAGGGTCACGGGACCCGTGCATGACCACTTGCCCAGATTTATCAGATGTCTCACCACCATGTGAATGGAAGTCACTGTGCCAGGGCAAACCTGAACAGACTCTCAGTAATGGATGGGACAACCCTGCATGGCTCCCCAGGAATCCCTGAGAGGCCCCGTCACTGCCCAGGTGCTGCGGGCTGACGAGGGAGGCTCCGAGGGCCCCTTGTCACAGGCTTCCAGGCTCTAAAGCAAACAGCAGAGCCAGGTAAGAACCCATCAGGACTCTCACTTGCCTTCGGTCTCAGGCCCAGAGTTCTCCCCGGGCAGGAGTTCATAGCATCTGCCTGTTTCTGGATGACCTTGGCCCAGCAACGTGGGGGTGCCTCAAGAGCCTCCTGGACACCGCGGTCCCCGCTGAGGGATGCCTATGCCATCTCCCGCGTGCGGTCAGAGGCTGCTTTTCACTCTTGTCCATCCGGAGCTCCGATGGACTGCTGTCCACCCAGATTTGCTTAGAGAAGCGCTGCTCTTTGTTAAGACCCTCTGCTGCACCGGCCCGTCCACGGGAGTGCTTGGGATGCGTGCGTCCCGGCCCGCACAGAATGCACATCCTCAGGCGGCTGTGGGCAGAGTCCGCTGGGGGCTGAGGTGTGCTCGATGGAGCCGGCGACTGCGTTTCATCGGCTGCTACTGGTCTCTGGAAACCCAGCTGGAGAATTCTGAGCCTGGGAACCAGACAGTCCTCCGCTGGCTCGCGGCTCTGCCACAGAGAAGGCGGGTGACCTTGGGTGAGTCCCTTGATTTCTCTAAGCCTGATGGGGTGGGGTGGGGGTGGGCCCTAAGTGACGGTGTGAGACCACAGTGCCCGTGGGGTTCCCGCCTCCGCACACGGTGCTCTCCTCTGCCCTCCCCACGGCCTCTACCCCAGGGGCGTGGCTGATGCGCCAGGACCCTCACGCAGGGCGGGCTCCACGGCCTCGGGAGCAGGGGGTGGGGAAACCCACAAGCGAATGCAGACTCGGTGACCACCTACTGGGTGTCTGCTATGTGCCAGCCTCCGCCGGTTGCACTTACTCACCCCTACCCTACCTCACACAGTCCCCACGCCACGCCCGCGAGGTGAAATGTAACTGGCTCCCTGTTTCAGATGCAGCAGGTGGCGGAGGGTCCCCGACTACACGGGTCACCAGGAGCCGAGCCCGGACTGGGTTCAGAGCTACCTACAGCCACTGGGGCCTCTTTAACGACCACACACGGGTGGAGGCACGGGGGGAAGCACAGGCTCTGCGGGCCAGAGCGGGGGAAGGCTCTGCAGGGGAGAGTGGGGGGAGGCTCTGCGGAGGAGAGCGGGGGGAGGACTGGGCTGTGAGCGGAAGAGTGTGCCTCCCAGGTCTCTGTGTAGCCGGGACCTCCGATTGTGACTTATTTGGGCACGAGGTCCTGCAGACACAATTAAGGAACTCGGACGGGATCTTCCTGAGCTAAGGGCGGACCCTAAATCCAACCAGGAGAGGGAGGGAGACACACACAGAAGGTGGCCATGAGGACACACAGGCGGAGACCGCACTGAGGCAACAGGAGCTGGGAGCGGCAAGGGAAGATCTGCTCCTGTGACTTCGAGGGGCGTGGCCTGCTCGCACCTCCACCGTGGACGTCTAGGCTCCAGAACCGTGAGAATAAATTTGTGGTCTTAAGCCCCTCAGACCAGTCTGTGGCATCTTGTTCCGGCAGCCACAGCCAAGGCCCCGACCGACCCAGAGCCGCCTGAAGGGCAGAGTCCACGACATGCCCGGCCCAAAGCAGAACCCAGTGGACCTGGGCCAGGGACGTGGACCTTGCTGCTACCACGTTCTCACCAGACTGGCAGGTGCCTCGGTCGCGTGCACACAGCTCGCCCACGAGGAGGCGGGCCGCCACAGAGGAGGGCAGGACCACGGGAGCACACGGATGCCACTGGGGCATCCTCGTTCATTCTTTCCTCGCGTGGCCCGTGGCATTTGCTCCACATCTGCGCTGTGACAGGCCTGGTCCTGGACGCTGGCGGCACAAAGCCGCTTCATGTGAGTCGTAAACACAGTGCATATCATCGGTTTAGACACAAGTCTGAGCCTTCGAGGGAACATTCGCGCAGGGCCTGGCGGCACGTGACGGGGCTGGCTCTGCTGTGGCGGACACAGCCGAAGAGACAGCATGTCCAGAGGCAAGGAGGAAATGCAGCTGGACGCTAAATCCCAGGGGGTCTGCACCCACCGACGTCCCGAACGTCCTGCTGGGGGACTGCTGACGGTTTCTGCAGGGGGCTTCCGAGCAAGACAGTGACACGGCCCGACCGGGTTCTGGGGACCTCTCACACCAGGACCGTTCAGCCCTGTTCAGGGGCACCAGGGGCACAGAGGAGCCTGCCCTGCTCTGCTGTCCCCGGGGCTGCTACTAGAGTCCCTGTTTCTCTCTGGCCTTCTGTCCCTCACACCAACTCAGAGTTTTCTGCCACCTTCTGCTGTGGTCATCTGATGCTGAGGCTCCTGCTTGACCCTGGGAAGCCAAGAGAGGCGGCATAGCCCCCCAGCCGCCTACCGGGGTGCTTGGGGCTGGGGAGGGACAACTGGGGCGTATCACTTCCCTGCTGCTAGGGCTTAACCTAAAGCCACACAAATCCGTTTTCTTGTAGATCTGGAGGCCAGAAGTTGGAAGGGAGTCTCACTAGGCCAAGGGCAAGGTGCTGGCAGGACTGTGCTCCTTCTGGAGCCCGCGGGGAGCATCTGCCCCTGGCCCTTTCCAGCTTCAGGCGGCCTCCCACGTTACTCAGCTTCCAGCCCCTTCCTCCACCTCCAAAGCCGGCAACACAGTCAAGCCCTTCTTACTGACGTCTCTCTGACCACCTCTTGGGCCTCCCTCACCCACTTTTAAGGGCCCTTGTGATTACACTGTGTCCGCCTGGAGAATCCTAGCTATTTCCTACATTTAAAGTTAGATTAACAACTTTATTCCATGTGCAACCTTAATTCCCCCTGCCACTTACCGTGACATATTCCCACGTTCTGGGGGTCAGGAACTTTGGGAGGCCTTCTGCCAACCACATGGGCTGGCACACCCTCACTGGCCTCCTGCCCTCATTGTACCTGTTTCTGCCCCCATTTCTCCCAAGATTTCTGCTTGCCTGGCCGGGGAGGCTCACCCATGAAGTCGGCCAGCACAGAAGTGGCTGCACTAATGGTCACCGCCTGACCACCCACCGCTGAGGGCAGGCTGTAACAGATCTGTCGCAGAGTGCTCAGGCCTCACCCTCCCAGAGAGGCCATGGGCACCTCATGGATGCAGACAGAATCCCCAGAATTCACCTTGCTCACAGCTAGGAGTGGAGGGAAGGGATCCCTGTGCAGGCCCCGGGGAGATGCACACAGCAGGCCCGTGCCACCAGAGACCCCGGCCCTGATGCACCCCAAGGCAATAGGATGAGATCTAGGAAGGAGTCAGGCCCAGAGGGGGAAGCCAGGACCCCCCCACCCCCCACTGAGGTAGCCAGGGAAGGCTTCCCAGCAGAGGGGGCATTAGAGCCAGGACAGCAGGAGCCAGGAGGAGCTGGGAAGGTGGTGGCAAGCAGGTGGAGACACAGAGGAGGGGGCCCGGCTCACTGCAGAGAAGCAGAGCCGGAGGCTTTGTGAGGCCACTCCATGAGGCCGTTGGATTGGAAACTAAGATGTCTGGATTGGATCCTTTTGGCCACTGGATCTATGCTTTTAGAAGACTGCTGTGGCCCTGACCTGGCCAGGTTGCAGCCTCTCTGGACAGCTGTAGGGAGCTTTAATTTTATGGCCCCTGCTTGGCCTTGGGAGCTTTTCCTCCTCCGCCGGCTGAAGGAACAGCCTGGGCCTGGGCCATCCTGCCTGCAGCAGCGTGCTTTAGAACCTCTGCTACCGTCCGGCTCTGTCCGGAGAGAAGCCCTCCAGCCAGGCCACGCACAGAGTGAGCAGCACGGGTCTGCGGGAGGGAAACAAAGCCCTTCGAACTTCTGCCAGAGCAGACACCGGCTTCGATCGCACAGACACCCCCCACGGACACCGGCTTCGCGGCAGCCTTGACAAATAAACACAGTCGGCAGGTGAGCCGTCACATTTGTAAACTGAATCGACATCTTCTCCTGCCTTCTTCCTGGGCCACCATCACAGCCCCTCTGGCACCAGGAGCAGGGAGGCAGGTTCGGGATGCAGGGCGGACCCCGGCAAGGGGGCAGCGGGAGCCAGCACTGCCCACCGAAGCACAGGCAAGGGCATGGCAGCCGCCACCCCACAGCGCACGGCCCTGCCCTTCGGGTTTCAAAGTCGCTGCAGGGGGAACAAGCGTGACTTGGCCGGGTGGCCTCCACACTCGCACACTTAGCCTCCCCACGAAGTGAGTGCCCGTGCCAGGCCCCAGGACAGGTGTCAACCGATCTGACGTCCTACAGTCCAGCAGGCAGGGGTAAGGATTTTCATTCTATGGCCAAGGACACCCAGGCAGGAGGGTGACGAGGAAGCTGTCCCTGCCCTGGGCTGGTGGTCAGCCCGCAGGCAGCTGGAGGCGGACGGCCTGTCTCGCTCACTGGTCTGTGCCCGGCACTGTGTCTGACACATGACAGCACTCACCAGCCCCGAATCAGAGAAAGAATAAGCAGACACTGTAGGTATTCACATATCTGTGGAATAAACAGTTGTGGGGGGTGAAGAGGGCAGAGATGGGTCTCCATTTCAGAAGTGAAAGACTGTTGGGGCGTCCGGCTGACCCAGTCGGTAGAGCATGAGACTCTTGATCTCGGGGTTGTGAGATCTAGCCCCGTGTCAGACACAGACATGACACGAAATTAAGAAATGAAAGACCGAGGCTCAGGGAAGCGAACCAGTGGAGCCACGTGGTGGCAGGGCTGGGGCCGGAACCACCCTCTGATCTCCCAGTGAAATGCTTTCTGCATTCCAGGCTCCTGAGCCTCAGGCGGACAAGTCCTGCAATGTCCACTCTGTGCACTGGGCTAAGTTAAACTCCGGAGAATTTCCATAATTCTTAGCAGGTGTGGTAGGCAGAGTAAGCCCTGCCCCCAGATGCCCGGAGCATCTGTCAGGTCACCTGACACTTGTCAGGTCACGGGGCAGAGGGGACTTTAGATAGTGCGTGGAATTAAGGTTGCTACTCAGCTGCCTTCCAAATAGCAAGATTAGCCTGTATCGCCCAGGCGAGTCCAACATAATCACCAGGGTCCTTAAATGTGGAAGACGAACCCGAGAGATGGCATCAGGACAGAGGCTCAAGCGGCCATCGCTGGCTCTGGAGGTGAACTGCCCAGCAGCCAAGGAACACGAGCGGCCCCTGGAAACACGAGCGGATACGGAACGGAGCTTTCTTCAGAGTCTCCAGAAGAACACAGCCCTGCTGACACCCTGACCTTAGCCCAGCGAGACCCATTCCTGACTTCTGACCTCTGGAACTGTAAGATAACAAATGTGTGCTGCCTTAAGCCACCAAGTTCATGATTATTGCGGCAGCACCAGGACTCGGACACAGAGCGTAAGGCAGAGCTCAGCACCAGCTACTTACTCTCCTCACAGCTCGCCTCAGTTTCCCCTTGATAACCTGCGGACGGCCACACGCCACACTGCCCTTCATGTCTATGCCCAACCTCTAGAAGGCACAGCCTGGGGGTGGGGTTCTCCAGACTTCCACAGCACCTCCCCACCTTCCAACATGGGCTCCTTCACGAAGAGACCCTCCCCACCCCACCCCAAAGTCAAGGAGCAGCCTGCACCCAAGACCTCATCGCTGGAAGGATCAGGTCAGGGACACCTGTAGAACTGCCCCCTGGCTGGGGACATGGTGTCTCTGCCCGCCTCCTTTCCCCCATCTGTCAATCAGGGCGACTAACAGCACACCAGGCTGTCTGGGAGCCTGCGTGTAACAGCTAAGTGCCTGGTGTAGGGAAGGGAGCCAACCCGCTGGCCCTCCTCCCCCCGCACACTGTAATGAGGCTTGAAACCCTCCGCGGGCTGAGACAAAAGGACGAGGCATTTCTGTCTCACCGAGACTTCCATCCTCGTCCTCTCCATGAACAACTTTTCCAGAAAGGCAGGTAGATTGGGAAGAAAATGCCTCTCTCCACGCCACGGAGACAGACAGACGCACACACACACCCAGAAGAGCTGGTAGGAGGGCTGCTCCACAGCTAGACTACCTCCTGTTTGTCCACAACCCACAGACCCCAAATTATGTGCTGTAAGTTAAGAAAGGAAGAGGGAGAATAAGAAAGGAAGGTGGGGGAGGGGCTCTACTCTCACAGGCTATTAGTTTGAGTGTGAATGGGCACAGCCTTTCTGGATAGTCTGGAAAAGAAAAACCCTTTTTTCATTTTGTAAAAGGCAAGTACTCCTCATTCACCACTTACGTGAGGTCTTGATCTGCTTTTTTTAAAGTTTTTTTTACAAATGTATTTCTTTTGAGAGAGAGAGAAAGAGAGCGTGGGCGTACGCAGGAGTGGGGGGAGCGGGGAGAGGGAATCCCAAGCAGGTTCCACCCTGTCAGCGCAGAGCCCGCTGCGGGGCTCGAACCCACAAACTGTGAGATCATGACCTGAGCTGAAATCAAGAGTCAGACAAGTAACCAACTGAGCCACCCAGGCGCCCCTTCATCTGCTTTTTCAGAACCGGGTTTGGGTCGCTCTGGCCATGCAGGTGCCTCGCCTGGGACCCTTAAGTGGCCAATCTGACTGGCCGGCCAGGCTCAGCCTGAAGGCCTCAGCCCTCATGGGCTCCCGGCCCTCACACGGTCACCAGGGCCACGGAAGCCCCATCGAGGCATTTCTTCTGGCACCTTCCCAGCCCAGCTTCATCACGGTGTCCTCTGGCCCCAGCACTTGACCCTGCTTTTGTCCTGTGTTAGAGTTCAGTTTCTCCCATCAGAGGTAACTAAGGACTGTGTAGTCTTTGGAGTAAGAGAATTCTAGCTTTTAATCCCAGTTTACCATCGCCTGGCTGTACAACTTGGTTGAATCTCTTCACTTTTTTGGGTCTCAGAAACAAGGGCCCTGTGCCTCTGCCTTGTGGGGCAGTGAGGGAGGTTGGAGGAGGTGCAGACACAGAGCGCTGGCCTCTGTTTACACACTGGTCCTTGTTCCTCCCGCCTTGGGGCCTATAAATATGCACAGTGCTCCATCAACATCTCCAAAATCCAAATACACCAACGTAGCAGAGACTGCTAATTGCCTCCTAATACTTTCCTCCACAGCGAGGGGATCCCAACTCTACCTGGGTATTCGGCCACTGTGAACAAAGCCAAACTTCCCTGGCCCCAGGTGTGGCGCTGGAAGGTAAGCGGGGATCTGTGCAAATTCCACCAAGTCTCCTTGAGGAGCGGGAACGCCTTCCTCCCCCTTCCTTCGTTCTGCTGGCTGCACACCTGCAGGTGCCCAGCTTGGGGGCAGCTGGCCTAGACTCCCAGGCCACTCAGGGCGGGAGGAGTCCTGGTACACGGCAGGGGGCGTGTCATGCCAGCTTTGGCCCTCCTGCCACCAAGTTTTTGTGTGATTAAGACATTGTAACGTAAGCTACGATTATTACTTTGAGGTCTCCGCTCTAGTAGCCAAACCTCACCTTAAGGGACACCACCTAGGCAGCCTTCTGAGCGTTCTGGGCACGGTCCTTCTTCCTCAAGCGCTCACAGCCCGATGGAGAGCCAGCTGAGTCAGCCCCTGAATCACAGTCAGGGAAGCGCTTGGACCAGAAAGCGTCAAGGGCCAGGGGACGGTTCGTCACAGAGCAGGTGACATGCAGTCTGCCGGGCAAGCAGGGGACACAGGGAAGGGTTTGGGTAGAGACAGGCATAGCTAGGAGGGTTCAGGAACTCTGTGAAGGGCCTGGAGGTAGATGACACACAGCCACACCTGCATGACAGGCTGACGTCCTGGCTGGGAGAGAGAACAGTCCTGGCGACAGGGGACGAGGGCACGCTCCCCACCGGAGTCAACCATCAGTCCCAAAGCGAATCGGGCTCTTTCCTAGGCAGCCAGGACTGTGAGAGGCTGGGGACTGGGATCAGTGGCCCAGTTCCAGGCCCACCAGATTCTCCCAGTCTACCAGCCTCGGGCTCTGAGTGCCCCAAGGTGAATGAGCCTGGTGAGATCCTGAATCAGCACAGTGGATGCCATGAATCCATCATTTCCGGAAGAAAATGAATAATGAGGATAGATATTTACAAACTACTGCAAAGACATTAATTCTCACACCCACGTCATTGTAATGGTCTCTGAAAGAAAACGTAACTACTGCACCGAGTTCTGGTTAATCTGGGATAGGAACTCAAATATAAACACCGGACGCTGGCTGATGGTTTCTGAAGTCTGACACGTGTGAGGCTACAAGCCCCCACGGCCTCATGGGCGGGAGGGCACAGACCCACATGGACGAAGCATTTCTCACCCCCTCCCACTGGGTTCTTCTGCTGTCCGGATGGGCCCCGACACTCCCTCCAGGGGAGGCCCCAGCAAGCCCAACAGACTGGGGTTCCCATGACTCCATGAGTCTGTGAGTTCAAGACCACAGCAAATCAACACCTTTTTAATTACACTGATGATCCGAGCTCATTGAGAAGCTATTGAAACTACCGGGTCAAGCGAATCAAAACATTCCTTCCTTCAGTCACCCACTCAGACACTGCTTATTAAGAGAGAACTGTGTGCCTGGGTCTGGGCTTCCAGCTGTCCCTGCCGGGCCAGGTCCCCAAATGCCGGCTGCCATGGGCACACAGCAGCATGAAGCCCTGCCCGCCAGGGAGGGAAGAGCCCGTGAGACCATTCAGAACCAGAAGGCCCCCGGGGAACAAACACACCCGTTTTCCAAAATCAAGGGCTTCTGCCAAGAAAGCTGAATGCCGGCTTATGGCAAACAGGAAAAGAAGAAAAAAAAGTTGAGGTTTGTGAGAAGGGGAAACACACACTCCCAGAAGAGCTGAGGCGAGGAAAGACTGGAACCCACGTTTATCCTGGAAGAGGGAGGGAATCAATTCAGTTCATTCTGTCAGAGTCGTGTGCGGGCACGTGTGCACGCGGGCACACACACACACACACACACACACACACACACACACACACACACGGGTTTCTGGAGCCAGTGAGCACGCTGACTCACCCCCATATTATGCTTCAAGACAAACATGGAGCATGTGAGACGGAAACCTGGAAGGTTTGGGAGCACTCGCACCCCAGGGAGGGAGCACAGCTAAAGACCCCTCCCAGACACAAGAATCCCCACCAACCAAGCGCTGCCCCTCCTGGCCCAGCGTGCACCCCCCCCCTCACCCCCCCCCCCCACAGGGGCCAGGACTTCAGTCTCCAGGAGCTGGAGGATTTCAGTCACTCGGCAGGGCTGTGCTGGGACGCTCCATGGCCGCCTCCCTCGGGCACATCAGTCAATTTCAATGGCTTTCTCAATGGGCCTTTGAGGGAAAAGGGCAGATGACAGAAACGGGTAACGGAAGAATGCAGGGGATGACAGCCTGGCTCTAGACAGCTGGGCCCGTGGGGCGCCAGCCAAACATCCATCATACAGCCAGCCACCAGTCCCGAGCAGCGGGCCTCACCCACGGGGCGGGCTCGGAGGAAGCGCCATCATCTGGCCCCCCGACCCTGAGGCCCACGTGGCCGTTCTAATGACCACGAGAGATGAGCGGCACACAGCCACGCACGTGTGCACACGCACGCACATCCAATGCACTTTACACAACGGCTGATGACCCACACAGGCTGGAAAAGAGAGCAACAGGATGTGCTGTAGGGCTCACGCGTGTGTGAGGACGTGTACACGCAGACTCTGCGTGCGGGACTCTTTCTACAGATGGACGTAAGTGCAGACAGGTGCGGCCCTCTCCACAGAAATACGCATGTGCACACATACATCTCCCAGCCCTTGAGACAGAGATCAATGGACCGAGATGAATTTGAGTGTTTCGGAAGGAAGATGCCTGGGCCGAGCACCGCGCCCTGGACTAGGCGGGCCTCAGCTGCCTCCTCCTCCTGAAGCAGCCTCGCCTTGGCGCCACCTGCGTGTCTGATTCAGGGCGGGGTGACTTCGGCCCCACGGCCGGGGGGCGGTCCAGTGACCAGCATGTTGGCCAGAGGCAGGTCTGCTCAGGATGGAGGGCTCTGTAAACGCCCCAACATCAAAGGGCGTCACCTTAAAGGGCTTGTGCCTCTTTGAGTCACTCTCCATGCAGGTGGCTTCAGGACACGCCTGCCCGGGACTCAGGTTTCCGAGCATCAGCTCCACTTGTCCACCCCCTGCCGCACGATGCCCATCCTCAGCACTGCGTCTCCAGCAGCAATCAGGAGAGGCCATCCCTGGACCCCGCTCTCCCCTCCTGCCTTTGCCTGGACACCTGCAGACAAGATGGACCTTCTGGGGTCTCCAGGAACCCACTCAAGGGCCACGACACAGAGCACAGAACAAATGGGACATGGACGGTGTGGGGCGTGCCATCTGGACGCGCTCCCATCGCCAGGAAGCCCTCACGATAGTCGCCCCTGCCTGCCCACCTGCTTAGGTGTCCGAGGCAGCCAGGGTGCCAGGAACCAGGAAGAGAGGGAAACACAGCTGTTGCCTGTCCTTAGCCCACCTCCCGGTTCTGCGTCTTCATTATGCAACTCAGTAGGGATTTCTTCATAATCACAAGGGAACTACACAGCAATTATTATCATTTTACAACAAATACAACAAATGCATTTATTTACTATATTAAATAGACAGCATATCCTTGGTTATATATACTACAGTATACAACGTAATCCTCGATAATACGACGTAGGATGGTGAATACGGTCATGGTAACACCACATTCTGTGCAGGAACCGTGCTGAGTGCTCCCGGCCCCTCACCCTGTCCTGCAAGGTGGTCTCACCCGCTGGCTTTGCCATGGGTGAAGGAGCTTCCTCTAGGGCACCCTACCAGGACTCCTCTCTGAGTGTGTGTGAGTCAAGGGAGCACCGTCAGGGCACCTCCGTGAGCATGAACCCTGGCTTGGCACCAGGGACTCCTGACCTCTGGGGGAGAGGGCCTGGAGGGGCTGCCACCTGTGGCCTGGGGGCCTGTGCATTTCCCTACTCGGCCCACAGTGCCCGGGCTTCCAAAAGTTTTTGGCTCTGCTTCCTGGTTCCTGTATCAGCAACCTAGCTGCACCTGAGCCCATCCCTGAACCTCCACCTAGTTGTTTGGGGGCTGGACCATTGTCCAAGTGCCCTGGCATCCGCTGTCTCCCTGGTTCACATTACATGGGAAAGACTGAAGAAAAACTAGAATTGTTGAGTGTTCACTATGTGCCAATCACGGTGGTAAGTATTTTACACGCATGACTAATTCATGCTAACCTCTGTGAAGTGGGCAGTCTCGTGAGGAGTAGCTGGCAGAGCCATGACTGGCCCCTGAGGCTCTGGACCCCAGTTCAGGGCTCTCCCCATGTGCCCAGAGCAGCAGAGCTCCCAAGAGCGGTCTTGCCACTGTGACCCCCACAGTGCTTTTGTCCTATCGACAGACAAGGGGTCTTATGACAATACTCTCATCATGAGTCACCAAGCTGTCCCAAGAAAAATAAGAGACTCTAATACACATCTCAGAACATCTACAAAAGCTGGGCCATAGAATTTGTCTTGTGAAGGAATTCAAGACCCCAAAAGGAACACTTTTTTGTATGCCAATGAGTTGGGCAAGCAAACTGTCCATCCATCCAGAACAGCCAACCATCCGCCCATTCATTTGTCATGCACTCAGCCTTTTTCACCCACCTGACCGTCCACCTAACTCTGCACCCACCCACTCACCCAACTTCTCGACCTGACAATTTACCCAGCTAGCGACGTACTCATCCTCCCATCCTCCCGCCCTCCAGTCCACCTCACCAACGACTACGGAAGACCAGTCGCATGCTGGGTGCTGGGGCACCAACATGAAGACAACAAGCCCCCGCCGGAAGGGAACTCAGCGTGAAGGAGGTACCATCGCGTGAGGTCACCTACAGAAGCTCCAGCATCCACAGACTCTCACTTGAGTGACTGGCGGGAACAAGGACAGCCAAGAACGGACAGACACGCCCACGAGCTCAGCCCCCAAAGGGCACACGACGTTACCGGACACTTCCATGGTGTTGCTCCTGGACATACCGGTGGGAAGGCTAGTGACCAGACTTTCAGAGTTTACTCTGCTGGTTACTAGAGGAACTTTGGTCCAACAACACACTAAGTTCTACAGGGAGGTACAGAAGACGTACCACAGGAGTGGGAAGAACATTGCGCCAGGGTCAGAGAGGACGGTACGTCACGTGACCCTGACTTGATTCAAACCTAAGTCTCGGTGATTCGAAAGCTTACGCACGTGCCTGCTTTCAGTAAGAACTCAGCATCTCAGGCCCCGAACAACTCAGCAAGTAGAAACGCTGACCCCCAATACTATCAGCTGCTCCCCCATCTTGACTGCAGGAGCAGTGGGGGTGGCCGGCAGGTGGTGGACTTCCTGACAACGCGGTGTCCTGGGAGGAAGGGGACCCCGGATGCTGTCCAGAAGGCCCCGGGCCTTGGTGTGGCTCTGCACCACCCCCGGTCCTCCAGAGGAAGCACAGCACGAAGAGCATCATGGACACTGGGGACGTAGCCTGGGAAGCATGGAGGGTGCCAGAAACCAAGTCTAAACTTTCAACAGAGAAACCGACTGGTAAGGGAAAGGGGTCCCGTGGACTAACTGGAAATACATATATTTAAGGATCTTAGAGCACACAGCAGGGGGCCGCATAAAGTAATCTTCTGCTTAACATTCTGGAGAAAGTCAGAGGGCATCAGGACGGATTTCCCGAGTCATGAGGCTACAAATGGTCCAGACACCCCAAGGAACCTGAGCAGGCTCCGTCGGTATGAAGCAGGGCGGCGGAGAACGGATACAGGTTTAGTAACAAGCGTGCATTCCGCAGATGCTCCCGGAGGGCCTCCCACCAAGAGAGCACCTCGTGTCTGAGATCTGACCCCTGCCCAGCCGGCACCCCGTAGCCCTGGACGTGCCCGCCTCATCGTTCAACACTGGGTCAGAAACGCATCTGCTCGCGCCTGGCCCCCACTGGACCGTAAGCCCCTCACACGGTGCAGGGGGTGCAGTAAACACTCGTCCGGCATCAGTTCTGGCCCTGCCCCGATGCTCACGAAACTGCTTCTCGCGGGCAGTTTGCAGATGCGTAAGATGACAGAGAGGAATCACACCGACGGCTCCTACCCGGGGCCTCCTAGAAGCACCGATGGCATTCGGGCTCGTGATTCTCAGGATTTCCGACAATCCATGGGAAACCACAGGTTTACCCTCCGTCGGGCAAGTGCACACTAAGGAAAACATCACCTGTCCTCCCCTCGGGCTAGAACGCTCTCAGTTCCGTGAGAGTGCACCAGTTACCGCGGGCTGGCAGGTATGTGGTTCTGCCTAATGAGACGAGAAAACGGGATCATCATCCTTCACTGAACAGGCTGGGACACAACCTTTTGAAATACGGGTGGACCCTGGGGAGAGAGAGCGGAGAATGACGGGTTCCTCGGCAGTGGAGAGAGAAAACCCCTCAGGTGCCTGCCCACTCCTACCTTCTGAGCAACCGTGTAAACCACGGAGCAGGCCACGTGTCGTTCCTCCGTTCAACACTGCTCTCTGCATCTTCCTTCCTGGTAAGGGATCGCTTGTGAAACTTTTTTTTTTAATGTTTATTTATATTTGAGAGGGGGACAGAAAAAGAGAGAGAGACCGGCGGCCGGGGGGGGGGGGCGGGCAAAGAGAGAGGGACACAGAATCAGAAGCAGGCTCCAGGCTCTGAGCTATCAGTGCAGAGCCCAACGCTGGGCTTGAACCCACGAGCTGTGAGATCATGACCTGAGCCAAAGTCGGAAGCTCAACCAACTGAGCCACCCAGGTGCCCATCTTGTGAAACGTTCTTAAGCGACACCAAGGCCTGATATTAAACTGCTCCTGTCCTATCAGCACACGGGAGGCCCTTGGCCCACAGACCTGCCCCGTCAGAGCCTGTGCTAGCTGGCGTGCCCCAAACCCAGCACCTGTCAGTAATGCCACAGCAGGCAAGAAAATGGATGTGCAGGTCACCTTCTTCTTTGTGACGGAAATAACCAGTTTCCCGTTTGCAGGGGTCCTCAAGGGGTGAACCACAGGGGGAGGTCCAGAGATCAGCAGAGAGTCACTCGGAAGCCCCTTCCAAATCTCTCCTCCGTTTTGGAAAGAGCTAGAGATTGTACCCCACCTTATGCAACACAGGGTAATGGATCAGTGACTTGGAGTCTGTCCGCCCCCAGCTAGGACAGGCTGGGAAGAAAGGAACAGAACCCAGTGCACCCTGAGCTACCAGCATGAGGGGCACAAGGCAGGTATTCACAGGGTGAACAAACAGATGAATGAGGGAAGGAGTGGAAGAGTGAATGAACAAACGAACAGGTCTCTAACCCCTGGCCTCCCCAAGGTCATGATTTACATCCAAGCTCCAGGAAACGGGAGGCAGGTTGCCCCACAGGCTGTGACTGTCCCCTTCCGGGTTGGTGGTGGTTAGGAGCTGGGAGGAGGGGGGCCAGGGGCACACCTGGTGAAAAGCCGAGAACGGAGGGTGGGACACAGCATGGTGCGCTCTTTCCAAGGACCTAGAATGGAGCCTCGGGCACAGGTGCCCCTCAGTAGATGGGGAGCATGATGGCAGAGCTGGGGACCAACACGGGACAACGGTGAAGAGAAGGCAAAGGGTTCTCGTTTTGATTTGGTGTTTCTATTTGTATGTGAATATGTGAATATTTAATACTTTTGTATTAGACACCACATGCGACTATTGTAATTATGAGGAATTATTATATATACATACACGTGCATGTCACATATCGTTACATAACAAACGTGCAAACGCATAATTATTCTCGTTTTGCTTCAATTCAAAGGGCAGGTGGTCTCACCCTGAGGCTCACCTGAAGAAAGCAGTAAAGCCGGGAAAAGGAACACATGTGTTCATGCTTCATCTTTGAGCATTCTCGGGTGGAAAACTCATCGTTTTTTACCAGCTCATCAGAGCCTGGGAGGGTGTCTGGGGGTTCCCTGTGCCGGGAAACCTCAGCAGACCGACTTCGTCCAGCACTCGGGAAATTTCTGCGTTCCTTGCACGACTCTGGAACGTCAGAAACCGCAATCGCCACCTTCTGAGTCCAGATCGACAGGGCCAGCTTGGTTCCCTGGAGCTGCAGACCACAGACACCGCCGTTGACCAGGCTTTCAGCTTGGCTGGGAGTCAGGCCTGGGTTGGGGCCCCACCCTCCCCGGGCAGCGATCCAACCCTCAGCAGCCTCGTCTGCGCCCGGCGTGGAGGTGAGGGACGAGGCACGGGGGCACCCGCCACGGTGTCCTCACCGAAGCCTAGCCTATCCAGGCCCCCAGACTCAGATCTGGCTCCTCGTCTTCCTGGCCGTGTGGCTGTGGGGAAGGAATTTAGAATCTCTGGGCCTCGGTGGTGGGGGGAGGCGGTAAGAGTCACAGCGATCACGGCAGCTACCTCGTAAGGAGCCCTCAGCATAATGCCAGGCGTGCAGTAAAATCGTAATAAACGCTAAAGAATGCCTCTCCTTTCTCCTTTCTGGTCGAATCTCTCAGGAGCCTTGCCGGGGGTGGGGAGTTCTCGCGTGAGCTAAGCAAAGCGGTGCCAGTGGGCACCGGGGCCGGCACAGGGAGCACGCTGGCCTCCCCTCCCATCCGCAAATCGTACCAGCCTGGCTACCCGCCTTGCCTACTTGAAGCCAGGATGACAGGGCCCGGCCTCTGTGCGGGCTCCCTGGCTCCTGCCGAGGCGTGATTCGTCGTCTTCCTATGCAGCTGGCACGGTGCTCCCGAGGTAGACGCGTCAATCATTAAACCGCTATTTGTTCACGTCCCGGAGAGGCGGGCGACTTTGCCTCCTCCACAAACATGCCTGGAAGACCAGCGGGCCTACGTGGTTACCCTGTCACCAGGAGCAGGCCCACAGATCAAAAGATAGATAGATGATAGATAGATAGATAGATAGATAGATAGATAGATAGATGATAGATAGATAGATAGATAGATAGATAGATAGATAGATAAAAATAAGCCCAGAGACTCTGTGATTCTGGGACCTGAAGCCTCAGACGACAATGGCACCACCAGGCTGCAGGTTGACCTGGAGATGCCCGACAACGAAAAGCAGGAATTGCCAACTTGGCCTCTCGTAACGGTTGTGTCGGGTGCTTAGCACACACGGGGATTCTGAGCCCCATACCTGACCTCCGACATCAGAACCCCAGTGAGGCAGGGGTCAGGACCTTGTGCTTACCCTTCAGGAGATTCTAATGCGGCAGCCTCGCACCCGCGTCCTCCATGGGACTAGCTGGTGAGAAGCCCTCTCAGGTGCGGGGCACCCAAGAGCCGCTGGGCAACGGGCACGCTCTTCTTCCGGAGGGCCCGGCTTGGCCCTGGTGTCGTGGGGCCACCGTGAGACGGAACCGACAGGTCCTGAGGAGACCACCGAGCCACCCTGTCCGTCAGCAGGCACCGCCAGCACGGGCCTCCCACAGAATCGTAAACTGGGTGATGTTCTCCTCCTCCCGGGGCCGAGGAGACGAGAGGTGGTGGTACCCACAAGCAGGAAGGACGCAGGACACAGCAAGCACCGCAGCGGCTTCCCCGGGCTACCTCATCCATCCTGGCTCCTGGGTGGAAACCCCTCCTACCACCACATCCTCGGCACGTCAGGCGTTTGGGAACTTGGGGGCAGACGCTGGGCAGAGCTGCGGGTCGAGGACTGAGGTGGGAGGCCCCAGGCTGGGGGCAGAAACATGCCCAACTTCAGTGTGTCTTTCCTCACGGTTTCTCCTTCCACCTGGAACCTTGTGAGGACCTGTTGCCAACCCGCCCAGGACTGCATCCCGAAACCATCTCTGCTCCCCCGAGGGATGGACCTCACGGCCCTTGGTGCTCCCGCAGCCTCCCTGACGAGGGGACAGGGCGGTGAGCCCACCCACTCCTGATGCAGCCTGGGATCCGTGTGGGCCCCTGCTCTCCCCAAGCCCACTTGGGCCTTCCCAGAGCTCACCTGTAAGGCAGGCCGACAGCAAAGTGGTCAGACTGGGGACGGAGGGGACGGGCAAAGGGGCTTACGAATGTCTTTTCTCAAGAGAAGCCACATAATCGCGTCTGAACGCCATCACCAATTGTGCATGTGACAGGCTTGCTTCCAGAATTCACTTTTGCCCATATCAAAACCTGGTGCTTGACAGCAAAAGACCAGGGACAGCAAAAGACCAGGACATAGGAAGTTCAGGCAGAGCCAGCTAAGGCACAAGACCGTATGCATGCATGCATTCATTCATTCATTCATTCATTCACAGAGTCGTTTTCTCAACACTTGTGTGTCCGTCTGCCCATTTGTCCCCATTCCTTTGTTCATTCACGCAGTCATTTCTCACTCAGATGTTCTCCGAGCGCCTGGCAGGTGTCTGGTGTGCTCGGCATGAGGACACAAAGTGACTCTGCCACACCTCTGTCCTCAAGGAGGCTCACGGTCAGACAAGAAACAGGGCCACAAGTGTAGGAGGAGCCAGCTGGGAGGCCTGGGAGCCCAGGGCAGGGCTCAGAAGGATGGGGTCCCCATGCTGCATCCTGAGAGGAGAGCACAAAGGTGCGTGGGGCCCTCCGGGCAGAGGTGTCCGGAAGCTGTGTGTCGGCCAGCATGGCAGGAGGAGAAGAGGGCGACCAGGCCTGGCCCCGGAGGTCCCACTAGTGTCCGCCCTCTGAGGACAATGGGAGCCAGGGGGCATGTGAAGTAGGCAGGTGTTTAGAAATAGAGGCAGGGGGACAAAGCACTACGGCTTCCCGTGTTCACGAGGAACATGACACGGGTCTCACGGTGCGGCCTGACAGCAGCTCTGCGACATGAACTCAGGAGAGTGGGGGCCCCCACGGCGAGCAAGGGCAGCAGCGGGAACCCCAACCTGCCTGCGAAGGTCAGTCCAGGGCCCGCCGACGGCCACGTGCAGGGACACGCCAGCCGGGGAGGCTTCGGGGGTGCCGCGCGTGCCCCCAAGAGTCAGGAGCTGGGCGCACGGTCCCTTCGGTCTTCTGCCACCCCCCGGGCGAGGGCGAAGCCCCTTTCCGATCGGGAAGAACTCATCAGCCGCTGCCACGGAGCCTGCGGCGGGGGAAGGGAGCAGCCAGCCCGAGTGAAGGCGCGAAGGAGCCAAGTGGCCTGCCTCGTGGCCCCCCTGCCTTTCAACCAGTCACTGAACAGACCGCTGTCCCAAGGATAGGAGGCCTTGCCACCTCGGAAGTGCTCGAAAAAGAATACTTTTAAGTGAGTCCGTGTACAAATGGGACCAAGTGGTCACAGCACAGAGCGGGAAGAAGGTGTGATTGGGGCTTTACTTTGAAAGTGAAATTAAAAAAAAAAAATGATGAAAACAAGTTTACTTGAGGTGAGTTGATAAAATTCAGGTCCTATTCACCATAGGTGCCCATCCTTTACAAGGGCAAAGAGTCCGTTGTGATCGCTTTTTCCGGTACCTTTCTCACCAGCGTGTGTGAGAGCACAACACGGCACACTTACTCTGCACTCGACCCCACGGTATGACTACAAAGGGGGCCGCTTCTGCAAGGCCCTAGGAATGCCCCTGAGGCCCAGCTCCCTGGGACCTCAGCGGCCTCCCCAGCCGGCGTCAGGCCCCTGCAGGCCTCCTCCTCACCGTCAGCTCTGCCCCACGGGCCTTCCTTTGCTCAGGGCTGGGGGCAGGGCGTCCAACAGCAGCTCTCCCCTATCGTTTTCACCCACTTCGAGAAACTCTGCATCTTTGCCAAGGTTTGCAATGTGCCTTGCAACCGGTTGACGTTTTCTCTGCATTCTACTGTCAGATGTTCAGAAGCTGGGGGCAGGGGACGGCACTGGAAGGGTGGTGGCTGCATGGGAGGAGGCGCGGAAGAACGTGCACAGGAACCCACGCTACCGTGATCCTCACCTGTGACACGGCCTGCACCCGCAGGGCCCTGAACACTGAACGACGACACGCTGCACATTCCAGAAGCACCAGCAGCTTTGCCCAGGCCAGAGCCTGCGAGCAGAGTGGAGGTCCAGGTCTGCTAATGCCGGGCACACCACCCACACCCCTCCAGCCACCCCATCCTCACACCGCCTACAGGCCACCCCGTGGCCCTGGCTCATCCTGCTGCCCCCACCTAGGATCTTTCCCTGTTTCTGCACACTGAAATCCTACTAATTCTAGCCCTCTCTCACAGGTGACTTCCTCCACCACGTCTCTGCTCAGCCCCGGACGAGGCACTGAGAACATTCCGTATTTGCGATGCCACACGAGTGACGCCTAGGCCAAGCCCAGGAACCTGGCACTTCTCCAAGGCTGGAGCTCCCCCCCCCCAATCCCCCGCCCCATCCTCCAACACCTGGCCCCAAGTCAAAGTTCAAGAAGTGACTCTGACTTGAACTGAGCTGCAGGGTCTGAAGCCCAGATGCCCCCCAGGCGGCCACAGAACCGGATGGCTTCCTTGAGTGCTGGGGCACACAGGAGAGCCCCTCACACCATGCCCTTCCCGATCATCAAGCCCATCCTGTTTCCACGTATTTAGAAGCCAACAATCGATACCGCTCACTGTCCTGATGACCTACAGAGACATGAAGTTAAAGCAGGGCCCTCCAGTGCTTACTAAGCAAAGCTGGGTTTCTGCATAATGAAGTTCATGTTTCCAAAAATAGAAAAGGTGTGTGGGTGATAACATGCCACGGCTTCAGAAAGCAGGGGCATTAATGTTTCCTCGTGACGACAGCATGGCAGGCTTGGTGTCTGAGAAAGGGAACGGCCACCCAGAGACCATTCGGCCTGCAGCTCTCACCTTTGCACACACGGAGCAGGCACTGACACCACTTCTGTCCCCATGCAGCCAGCAAGGTGCACATGAGCTGCTGAGGACGGGTATTTTATCTTTGTACTTCCAGGACTCCGCCCAGGGCCTGGGGCATCCAGAGGCACTGAACACAGGCTCCCTGCATGACTGAATCAATGACCGTCTCAAGCTCTTCATTAACCAAGTTTATCTGGTTTTCTAGAGATAAACCCACATCTTCCCCAAATTAAGAACAAGCTCATGAAAACCACCTGTGGAATGACAATACAGGCCCCAGTCCTAAAGAGACGGTCACAAGGTTCCTGGAGGCAGAGGAGGGCAATGTGCCCCTGGGAGCGGAGTGTCACGGAGCAAGGCACGTGGCTCTGATTTTCCAACACAAGCCCCCAAGGCTCGTCCGCACAGGAGACCAGCACCGGGGGATGCAACTCATGATGAAACACAAGCTGTATATTCTCACTGTGGTTTCTCAAGAGCTCAGATGGGTTTTTAACAAAACTTGGCCAAATTTAAACCAATCTGTTGCACACCAAATACCGGGACTAGAACAGACGGTCCAATCAGAGCAATTCTTCCTGCCCGCCCTCCCCGCCTGCCGCCGTTCCGAGCGCCGATTGTGTGTAACTGTCCCAAAGGTGCAGAAAACCCCAGTATTTCCAAGTCTGCAGTGAAGCCTCCCACCGCCCAGGCCGCCTGTTACACCCGGAAGCACTCGATCCTACATGAGACCCTGGGCCCTGACTTCGCTTCAGAAATTAGAGACCACGCCGGTCTGTGTCCAAGGCCTCACGCGAAGTGCCCCGAGGGGTTGGGAACCCAAAGAACGGATGGATTCGGGCCTCAGGAAGATCACACACAGATAAGTAGCTGCCGCCCAGAAGGGGAAGCGGGTGGTCTCCTGGGAGGGCGGCGGTGAGGACCGGTGAGTGGAGCTGCAGAATCTCAGCTGGGATGGGCCCGGGCACGAGGACACCGGCTGAACGGGCAGGGAAAGCAGAGCGCTGGACATCACCGCGCACCGTGCAGGCTTCAGGCAGGCGACCACGGAGAGGTCCTCCTGCTTTTTGTGACCTCCGACCCGTGGCAGCGTGGCCTCTCTCCACGGGGGACCTCGCCCACTCCTATGGCCCGTGCCCGTCTTGCTCCCCTACATCCGGAATGACCTCTGTCCTGAACCTTGGAACCAGAGTCCGGCCCCAGCCGTGTGCAGGTCTGCCACTCCACTCCGGGACGAGGCCTGCACGGATTCGTCTGTGTTCCCACCATCCACCATCTCCTCAGGCTTGAAGGAGAGGAAGATTAGCAAAGGGAGACAAACATGTTCACAACCCGCCGAGAAACACACTCCGGCGTGAAACTCCCCGATGGCTGGGTGGTGAGCCTTCCTCCTGCTCCGGGCAACCAGCCTCCGTTCCACACCTGGCCTGGGCCTGCCCATGCAGAGCCCTTAGGTAATTCCCTCAGGGTTATGAACGAAGAACCTTCCACCTGTCAGGCCCAGCACTCTATCATCTCTGCTCACGCTGGGCCCTCCCCATCTTCCTACAAAGTTCTCCTCGGAACAGAATCTGCCCCTATCATGACCACATCCCTTCCTCCTCCCGCAAATTCAGTGTAGGTCTAGTGAACTGGGACCAGGGCTAAGCTCCTTCTGTGTCCCGTACTGTACATAAACTCTCCCACACCCTCATGTTTCTCAGATCCACGCACATCCCCCATCCCTTGCCATGATCTCACTTCCTGTTTCACAAAGAAAACACAGGCCACCAGTGGGACCCCTGCGTCTTCCTGCTACAAAATACATGCCCCAACTGTAACCGGACCTCCCTAGATTCCCTGTCACCTGCCGACGTGGGGGCTTAGCCTCCTTACACACCAGGGCCAGCTGGAACGGTCACGCCTCTGTGAGACGGTCAGCTCCCTGGCGACAAGCTGGGAAGCTCTCCTGCATGCTGCTAGGTCCTGAGCCCTGAGAGCAGAGAGGTTTTGACAATCCTGACAATATGCTCCTAGTCATCCAATAAGCCAGTATTGGCACTACGGGCTGAGCCCAAACCCAGCACTTTCCATCAAGCAGGCTACACTGCCTTCAGCATCTCCCACCAGCCCACCGCCCTTGTACCCCATTTCTCGCCCAGAGCTGGGCTCACGGTATGTGCGCAGGAAGTGAGTGTTGAGTGAATGAGCCCCCTGCGCAGAAGGGGCTGGACCCACCTCGGCCATCTGAACATAGCTTACCGCTAGATGAGGCTGGAAGGAACATGCCAGCCTACGGGTTCCAGGAAGCCCGTGGCCATGGCAGAGAGGCTATCTTGCACCAATCCGTGGCTGCACCTCTGTACTTTCTGTCAAGCCACCCACACGGAAAGGACATCTGGTTTCCACGGGCACCCATCCTAGACCAGAGGAGCGTGGATGTGCCTGGGGCCCCGTGGCACTTATGAACCGAGGGATTCAGAGCAAAAGCTTTAGGTCTCCGAGCCCCAGTCTCCCTACGCGACAAAGCGGAGGCAGTTTCGTCTACGCAGCTGTCCAGCCAGTGGCCACCACATCGTGACGGTGCTTCGCTCCCGCCCCCTTGTGAAAGCAGGCTCTTCACTGAGAACCAGCCAACTTCTGGGTGGGCCCGGGGGGGAACATGTGGAAGAACTGGTCGAGTCTCTGGAAGGGAACACAGAACCTTGTTTCCATGTGGGTTTATCATCAGATTCTCAGGAGTCCTCAGCACAAGATACCTAGTCACCACTGTCGTGTCTGGACGCTTCTCCGTTTGCGGACAACACGACGTCACCGGCCACTCCTGCTCTGCAGAGGCCACGTGTACATTCTGCCATCACCTTCCCCACTCTCGTTCGCGTTGGGACTGTGGTCCATCTGCAGACTCAGAGACCAGGTTCTGCCGGCCAAACAATGAACCTACCCTCATGGAGGGAAAAGGTCCCGTCAGGAGAAGCCAGGCTCTTGACTCTGAAGGCTGTGCTCCCCCTGATCTGCTGTGATTTCGGAAGACGGGCTGGCGCCTGCGTTTTGCGGCCCCACCAGGAGTTACACATCCACCATCAGGGAGATGTGGCGAACTCGTTTCAAGCTAAGGAGCTCGTCCTCCGACAGAACGGACATCTCTGAGAGCGAAGGTCATGTGGCTATTTTTTTCCAGCTGTTGGACTGGATCAACGGTCCAGGGACGAATCGCCAGCCAAGGGCCTGGGGGAGGAGGCTGTTGTCAGGAGCTGCCTGAGGAAGGTCAGGAGGCTCGGTCTTTGAAGTAGGCCTGACTGCTCAAGGTCTGGCTTCAAAGTGGCCCGGAGGCCAGCGCTTCCTTCTCAGGTCCTCAAATGGGAAGGAGCTATTTTTCCCCCAAACCTCTCAGTACTGCAGACTAAGCTGACCCACATTTGCTTCCAGACCTTTTTTTCCTTCCTAAGAAATTAAACAGCTTAATTTCAAACACATTCCCTTAAGCATCTGCTCTGTGCTTGTTTAGCACATTCTGAATAATGCAGGGCAGACAAAAAACGAGGGTAAGGCACAGCAAGGCCAGCAGCCTGTCCCTGTCCTCCGATGGCAGCCCAGAAGAGGGACAGACCAGAAGGGGACAGGCTGGGGTCCAGGGTGCCGGGTGTGACACGAGGGAGGTGAGGTGACCTCCAGGCCCCGCTCACACTGGCCCCACACGAGCTCTCGGCCCTGAGCGTCTCCCTGCACCGCTCACTTCCGGCAAGACTGTCCCTGCAGGGAGAGGGGAAGGAGCCTCAGAGCGGGAGCACTCAGAACTGGAATCCAGAGTTTCTACACCCAGACCTGTGTTCCTCCTGCTGCTGGTGGCTCCTGGTGGGGGTGGGGACGGCTCAGACAGGGTCTGTGAGTGACATCAACTGGAGGGAGGTCATCAGGCCGCCTGGCCTCCATCTGCTCAGCCGTACACAGGGGTCGGAGCATAGCTCGGAGGTGGTGGCCATCCCACCACGAGGGAGCACGGCCCCTCTCCCTTCCCCAGCTGACGGGCAGCGCAGCTCGGTGCAGTTCCGGGAAAACGACCCAGATCCATCCTACTTCATGGTGTTTGATTTGAAGCAAGTTGCCAAAACGTGAGCTTCTCCATCTGCCACAGGGGAAATGTCTGTGGCTCTGGATGGTCCCCAGATGCTAGCCCCAGAGTATGGGGAGGGCTAGTGCCTCCCCCCACCTCCAGACCAGCCACCATCTTCCAGGGCCCTACTGAGATGCAGGCGTGTGAGAAGGGCCCTTTCCACTTGGCCTGCCCTCCTTCTACAGCCTGGTGTGCCGGGGGTGACGGTCACCCCCGTAGCATGGACAGACGGCCTGAGACGCCTCCCCCACCTCCTGGCAAGAGCCAGAAGCCGGGAAGCCCCCTCCTCTGACCCGGAAGCTCCTCATGCCCTGCCTGGGTCCAGGGACCCAGAGGCCAAGCCCTGCGCCCTTGTCTCAGTCGACGCTTCCAAAACTACTGACAAGACGTCCTGCAGCTCATCTCCTCCGTGAGAAGCCGCCGCGGGACTCGAACTTAACACAGAGTGCTGGAGCCAACAAGTGGCATGGCTCCTGCGTGCCCTTCGGCTCCGAATCCCGGGCCTGGCTCAGCTCCTGGCACCGACCCGACACGCTCACAATCCGCCTCCCCGAGAAACCGTGAACGAATCCCTGTGCACACGAGCAGAGGACGTGCTGCCCCAGGCCTGGCCTCCACGGGCTCCCGGTGGCACCACCAGGCTCAGGAAAACAGAGACGGGGGTACCGGACCTGACGCGCTCCAAGCGCCCCCGGGAGCACCTCCCATGCTGAGTGAGCGCAGCCTCTTGGCCGGAGGTTCCCCTTCCTCTGCGGGTGGGCCCCCTGCGGCTTCGACACCTGGAGCTCGGCCTGCCGGGCTGCGAGGCGCCAGGCCCCGCGAGGGACTCAGCTTCTGTGTGGTGCATGGAGCCAAAGGCGGGAGCCAGGAAGGACGGCGGGCGCCCCGTTCCGAACGCGCCCTCGACCTTCCACGCTGAAGACTCTCATACCTTTGCAAAGGGCTGAAGAGGCAAGCTTGTCAGCGCGGGGACGGTGGAGGCACCCCGGCCACCACCGCACATACCCAGGGCTCCCTGTCTCAGCCGCAGCCTTGGTTTGAGCGCTGCAGCTAAAAGCACACACGGGACGGAGGAGCCTGGGAGGGGCGCGCATGGCAGTCGGCCCGTTCTCCCCACGGCAGGCTGCAAACAGGATCGGAACAAGGGCAACAGTTAATCCTGCCCGGAAATGCCAATAAACCCTGTGCTTGCAGCAAGGACCGAGGCATCGGGGGCCCAGGAACGGCACTGCCCACCAGCGGGAGCCCCAGCGCCATCCCCACCCTGAGTGAGCCACCCCCCCCCCGGGCACAGCCCCTCGGAGAGGGGTGCGTGGGGCCTGGCATATGAGCTACTTAAGGACAGGCCTCATTTCCCTAAAAGATGCCTTGCGGGGCCACAGGAGAAAAGCAAGTAGCAAATACATACATTTATCACCAGTTGGCTGTGGATCCTCACAACCACGTCTGGGTCTTAGATCAAGACAGTTGCTAAGGCCACAAAGCTGGGACGGGAGCCCTGAGCAGCTGCCTCCCAAGTCTGCCCGGAGGCGGAGGCAGAGGTGAGGGAGTGGGGCCTCCGCCCAGGAGGAGCTGGCTGCTGCAGGCCTTGCTGCCGGTGGCTTAGCAAGGACACGGCCCCAGCGTCCTACCGCTCACCTGCACTTCTCAATGCACGTGGGCACCCACCGTGTCCCCATCTCACCAGGCGTCCTTGCTCCCTTCCGGTGGAAGCTGCGCAGTACCCACCCGCAGCCCTCACCGGGCCTCGGGAAGCAGGCAGCCTGGGGCACAGCAGAGGGACTCGGAGGCCTGCAGTTGATTTCCTGGCCAGGAGACCTCGGGCGGGTCGCCTCGCCTGGCTGGAGGCCCCAGGGCTCTCGTCTGTAACTCTGCGACTGAGTCCAAGGCTCTGATGCGAACGGATGTGGGAGCGCTTTGTGAGCTCATCCTCAGGGACCGAGGACATGGGCACCGGTATCAGGCATCTTCTCCAGTGAAGCAGGAAACGAGAGAGGCAGAGCCTGCGTCTACACTTGAAGAGTGTCCACACTAGAGGGGGAGGCCTGGGTGAAGTGACTAAAGACGTGAAGGACACCACCAGCCCAAGGGCACAGAGCTGGCACGGCCTACACACGAGCATCGCGTGTTCACACACGGGCCCACACTTGCCGCGTCCCTGCGGAGGACACCCAGGGCAGGGGTGACGTGATGGGGGCTGGGCCGCACCGGGAAGCTCCCCAAGGGGACCTGAGCCTTGGAGGATCTGAGGGCTAGCGACAAGGAGAGGCCGGCCAGGCTGCTGATGGGCCCCCGGGCAAACGTGCAAGTGACCCTCTGGCAGAGGCTCCTCCCTCCTCAGGGCTCCCACGGCACCCCTGGATGGCGGCAGCCTGCGAGACACCCCGCGTGACCAGACGAAGCCCAGGGGTGAGGGGCAGGAGAGGGGAGGGGGTGCATCTCAAATGCAGGGGCTGACGGGACCTGGACGGGGAAGAACCACCGCCATCAGGACATCCTCCGGCAGCGGCAGGGACGCGGTGACTGGAGGAGGAGGGAAAGGGGCAGGAGGCAGCGGGGGAGGCGGGCTGCCGGTGGAGAGGCCTTTGTGATGGACAGCCGAGGGGTGAGACAAGTCTGGGCTGCAGGGAGTGGCCGGCCTCGCGCGGAGGCCCCAGCGCAGCGGCGATGGGGACAGTCTTCACCAGGTGAGCCCCCAGGCGGCCACAGCCCCAGCCCGCATTCAGCAGAATAACCAGGGCCCGGTTCCCAGCAAGGCCCTATTTAACAGCCAGGGCTCCCGGCAGCCCGGAAGATGGGGGAAACGTGGTCAGAGGACTCCTTCCTCTCCTGCATGACCTCCTCTACCAGAAGCCCTTAGTGCCCCGGCCTGTCCACAGAACCATCCACCCGGCTGGTGCCCGAGGACCTTTCCTGTATTGCCCTCAGACGAGGCATCCAAGAGAGTGGGACCTCACTGACGGGTACGGTAAGTCCTGGCTGGTCCGCGTCCGGACACCCCGTTCAATTACACTGAGCTCCAGCAAGAACATATATTCTCCCCCAAGCCCCGCATTCAGGGACTGGGAAAGGCCTGCAGAATCCAGAGAGAGAGGTTCCTGTAGTGAGGAAGCACCAGGGGCTAAAATTTACTATCATGTGAAGAAACAATGGAAGACGAGAGAAAGACTGAAATGTCCACCTCCTGGGTCAGCAGGTCTCGAAATTTCTTAAAATACAGTCTTTCTGAAGGTACAGTGAACACCCAGGCAGTGTGACAGAGCGTAAGCCCCATGGTTGGCCCCAGACAGACACCGATCCCAATGCCAGCTCTGTGACTTCCCGGCTGGTGACCGCACAGCTGCTGGTCCCCACCTGCAGGAGGAGAGGCACTCTGCCTGAGGGGTAGCAGGCGTGTCGTGCAGGGCGGGAAGGAGAGCCGAGAGCACCCGCACCCATGGGGAACTGCATGGCCACAGCCCCGGACAGACCCCTGCTGCCAGGGCACTGGTCCTGGAGGAAAAGTCTCAGCAGATGGCAAGTCCAGTATAACCAACGCTCATGGCCTCTGACCTGGGTGGGGGCAGGTCACTTACCCCACCCCCGAGAGGCCTGCCCCAGCCACTGGTGGCAAAGGTGACTTATGCCTCAGCCAAGTGCTGTGTCCATGTGCCAGGGGAGGGCAGGTGGCCACCAGCATCCCAGGACACGGAAAGGATCACCAGGCCCAGGAGGGCGGTATGAGGCCGCAGGGAACACGTGTCGTATGTGACCTCTGCCTGGCAGGTCCTGTGACCCTGGAACCACGGGCCTGACTTACATCTACACGAATTAGCACCAGTTCAAAGCAGCTGGCTCAGGTCTCTGGATTCCGTGTGGTCAGGCGGCAGGAGCAGAGGAGCGGTCGTCACCACGGACGCTGTCCCCTGGGGTCTGGCGGAAGGCTGCTCTCAGGGCCCAGAGCCGCAGGCACCCTCACAGATGCCTAGAGAGGCTCTCCTCCATGAAGTCAGCTCGTTCTGTCCGCTGGGAACACAGCCTTCCTCCCCAACGGGTCCACGAACTCCTCGAGGAAAGGGACTATTTCTCTCCCGCACTCACTCACCGAGTATTCGCTCAAGGCTCACTGCTTGCCAGTCACTCAAGCAGCAGCTCTGTGCCCACTCCGTGCCAGGTAAGGAGCAGGCCGGGGTGTGGGGATGCTGACGTAACTTGGAGCTCCCAGAGAGCCCGTGACAGGCACGGGTACCCCCAGGAGAACCGGGAGAGCTCCAGGGCTGGGGGAAGAGTGGAGCCCAGGGAAAGGGGTGTTGGAGAAGAGCATATGCCTCACGCGGGCCCGGAAGAATGAATGAGCACGACTGACCAGCCAGGAAAGGCAATGGCAGGGGCGGGAGCCTCACCTCACATCACAGGCAGCCCGGCAGAGCCCGGCCCCCTTCCTGCATAAGCCGAGTCCCGAGGCCCCAGGGAGGGTGGTTGTTGGGGGCATCTGCATGACAGAGCGGCCCCACACGGGACACCAGGGCCCAAGCGGGGGGAAGAGGGCGCCCGCCTAAAGGGCAGCCTGGCTGGGGTCCGGAGCATAAGCTGGGGTGTCCGCAGGGCAGGGCCCCTTCGCTGAGAGGCCGAGATCCTGTGGGGGAGGGGCTACAGCAGGTACTTGCAGCCAGTTTCTCAGTGCCAAGGGAGAGGAGCACTTTTTATTTTCTTAAGTATTTATTTATTTTTGAGACAGAGAGACAGAGTGTGAGTAGGGGAGGGGCAGAGAGAGAGGGAGACACAGAATCCGAAGTAGGCTCCAGGCTCCGAGCTGTCAGCACAGAGCCTGACGCGGGGCTCGAAATCACAAACCACGAGATCGTGACCTGAGTCAAAGTTGGATGCTCAACGGACTGAGCCACCCAGGCGCCCCTGGAAAACACTTTAAAGTTGGATTGCAAACCAAGATTCAACTCCTTGCTTCATCTAAGAGAACCACATGTGGGAAGAGAAAAGGACATCTTAAATGTTTAAAATAGAATGACAGGCAAAGGCATCCCAGCCCAACTAAAAGTAGGCGGGGACAAGAGTAATCATATCAGACGGAACAACAAGCACTGAAACGGACAAAGAAAGGCACTTCAAGGGATACAGGGCACAGCACAATGAGGACAAGGAGGGTATCTATGCATCACAGACCACCCACACTCGTCCTGCGGACCCAGGGCCACCGCACCTGTGGACAGAAGTCCCCTCAGGGTGAAGAGGGCCCACAGTAGCAGCGGCTGTAAGACACCTCTCAAAGTCTGTGGCGGTTCAAAGAAGTGAGCGTCCTAAAGACCTAAGCAATGCAATTAATGAGGGAAAGAACGGATACATGTTGCAACACAATATATTTAAAACCAGGAACATGCCTTCCTTTTCATCGTCTGTGGTGTGTTCACAAAGAATGAAGCACAAAGAAACCTCAGTAAACTCTCAGAAGTGAAAACAGCACTAGGATGGTCACAATTCCCTCACATTACAAAGTCACCACAAGTTCAGGAAACAGAACACCTATGTTTTCAAGGACCCTGGGGACAAAGAGGAAACAAACTAAAATTGCACAATGCTTCAACCATATCAAACGTGGACATGTCAACTATCAGGACAC
The DNA here is from genome assembly GCF_018350175.1 of Felis catus. Lineage (NCBI taxonomy): Eukaryota > Metazoa > Chordata > Mammalia > Carnivora > Felidae > Felis > Felis catus. The sequence goes on from NC_058385.1 coordinate 79,639,896, forward strand.
AGGTAATGGGGTAATTGTAGGAAAATTCATAGCCTTAAAATCATTGCACTACTAATAGGACATTTTAAATAAATGGACTCAACAGCTGGCTCTGTAAGTGAGGAAAAACTAACAGAGTGAGCCCACACGAAGCAGCAGTGTGAGGACGGGAACGGCAGGGACTGACTTAGAGAAGGGAGAACGGAGGGGGAGGGGATCATCGGTTAGCCGGCTGAATCAAGAAAAAGAGGAGGAAGAAAAATTATATAAAAGAAACAAAACTGAGAAAATGACCTCAGGTGAAAAGGCAGTTAAATACCAACAGAAGTTCAATGTTTAAAAAGTGAGCTCTTTCTGAAGTTCCGTAAAAACATGAAAGGTGTTCCATAGGCACAGGGTTCCGACTTTGCAAGTAAATGGTCTGGTGCACGATAGTATGAATGCAGTTAAGCCTCGAATTGTACACTTTAAAATGGCCCAGATGGCATATTTATGTGTTTTTATCACAGTTTTAAATAAAGATGAGAAAGAGAGGCAAGAAAATGACATGGAAGCAAATACCCAAGCAAATATTAAAATATACTATCAACCCATAATAGTTACGAGGGTGGTTCTGCCTCATGGGTGGAAAAAGATCCATGGAAGAGAGTCCAAAAATGTTCCTACACACGAGAAAAATGACACTGCTTATTAGTGGAGAAAGTTTACCATTAAGTGACTTGGAGACAATTAAACAGTTTTCTGGGAAGAGAGGCTCCATGCCTCGTTCCTCACACCTTAATAAATTCCAGATCAAGAGGAGATCTCAGTGTTGCAGTGGATGAGCCCATGAAGCATGAGAATTTAAAATATGCATATAATCTAGAGGAGGGAAGTCTTTCTAAGCATGACACAGAAACAGAAGATATTTTTAAAGAGCTTGCTAAATTTAAAATAAGCGACTTCCAGCTTGTCTCGCTCATGTGAGGACTGGCACGCTTACTTGTTCCGACAATGTTCAGGAGAGCGAACGACCAGGAACCACCTAAGGGCTGGTCAGAAGGCGGAGTACGGACAGAAGAATGTGGCCGCTCCGTGTGGGCGGCCAGGGGAGGGTACCCAGGACCTGTCGGTAAGTGAGGAAGACAAGTGGCAGGACTCCCTCACGGGCTCCCCCGGGGGAGGAAAATGCAGCAGGCTCTGGCACAGCTCGGCCTGTGGGATGGGACGGCTCCGGGGGGGGGGGCGGGGAGGGGGACGGGGGCAGGACAGAGACTGCACACACAGCTTGCTGCACCTCCCCAATTCTGAAGCTCGTTTGTGCCTGTTTATCTTTGCAAAAGCAACAGACCAAACGCGGAGTGTGTGGCCTCGAAGGGGTTACACTTAGACGGGAGCTTAGCAGGAAGCTTCCGATCAGAGTCTCTCCCTTTGAGGCAGGGGCACAGGCCTGGAATCACTCCTCACTCTGCCACCCGCATGCACGCCAGGGATGGGGACGTGAGCTTTCTATAAAACAAGGGTGGTCTTTCCAATCTCTCAGGGTTGTCGTGGGGACTGTGTGGCTTGGGGCACGTTCAGTGCCAGCAGACGTCCACCCCAGGGCATTCTCCACACAGGTAGTGGTGCTGATTTCGCTGGTACAAGTTTGAGAGCTGGGACATTTCTTGGCTTGGTGGCTCGGGTCTGTCATAACCAGGGTGCCTGGCCCACTTGTGCTGGGCAGGGAGCTCTCCCAACTCTTTGCCCATCAGGGACTGGAAACCTGCCGCCTGGCACCCTGGAGATCTCAGACCTGTCCCCTTTCTTCTCAGAGCTTGACAGCCGCAAGCACACCTGTCCTTTCTCAGCACCTGTGGAGCAGGGGCGCGGTGTAGCACGTGCACTGGACCTCTCATCTCCTCCTGGATGGCCTGTCCTGGCCCAAGGGGCCACAGGGCACTGGGGAGACCCCATACACCACACTGCAGAGACACGAACCTTGATTTCCCAGATTGGGAGTCAAAAGTTGAAAGGCATGGCCCCGTGGCCCATCCTCCCATGGGCAGAGACTTACTGCAGAAATCTTCTTCCAGAAGGAAGGTGGCTCTTAAAGAAAGTGGCAGGCAGCTGACGGCTGGGGGGGCCCAAAGCAGCCCCCCTGAGCATGGCCCAGACGGGCACCTGGAAGGGGTTCAGTAGCCATTTACTGGGTGGACGGCCAGGTGAACTGGGGGCAGCACAGGGCATGTAAGAAAGAACCACAGGTCTGAAGAGAACCCTGGATCACAGGGAGCAGATCAGATGCGGAAGTAGCAACTTTGGGGACAAATTATATGATCTTTTCACTCACCAGCTTCTCCCGGAAGATACGTAATGACGCCAATCTCAGTGGGTGATTACAGAGAGTGAGTGAGGGGACAGAGAAAGTGACCACGAACTGTTCCTGACGTGCTGCGGTAAGCTCTCCACAAAGTTACTCTTTGGGGGGAAATCATCACAAGAAAGCAGTGCTCCCAAACATTATTTTACAACTAGGATGCCTGGGACCAAGGAGAAGATTGGGGTGGAGGGGGGCGGGGGAACAGGTGGGAAGACGGGTCTCACAGAGGTGCCTGGCCCCACAAAGCCTGCCTCACCGGTGGGCCTGTGTACTAACACTCTCTCCCGGGCACAGATGCTTGGAGAAATCCACAGCCCTGTGCCATTGCCAAGTTCCCTGGGAAAGAGGCAGGGGTCAGCGGGCAGGCTGGGCCTCCAGGGAGGCCTGGGCCACCTGTGGCCACGTGTGGCTGTCGCCTGTCCTGCCGGATGGCTGGCTGGAACCTGCCTCTCCACGTGCCCTCTCGAGGCGTCTGAGACACGACATCATTTGCTGACTCACCACAGCCATTGCGCACGACTCTCAGGTCGGAGACAAACTGAGCTCCACAAGGCCTCCACGTGACATGTGACAAAAAGACACTCTGCCGAAGTGTCCCCATGATGCAGCCCCGCCTCGAGGCAAGGACAGCCTGGCTTCCTGGACCCCAGATCCAGATTCCTGAACAGGGTTGCCGAATGCAGCAGGTGCCACGGAGGCAGGAGGATCAATGTTCAGACGCGACAGGCCTGCAGGTGGTTCTGTGCCTTGTCCCCAAATGCAGGGCTGGCCCCTCTGGAACAAGGTGGCTGCAGGAGTCTGGTTCCCGAGCTGCCTCTGGCCTCTGCATCCAGGATGCCAGGCTGTGTGTGGATGGTCTGTTAAGCCACCTGGGTCCACCCACATCAGACCAGGAGTGTCCTGAAGGCAGGGATGAAGTGGAACTTCTATCTGGGTCCCCGGCCGGCACCCGGGACAGTGCCTGCTATAGACTGGATGGTCAAGTAGACAGCTATCCACTGAGTGAACGTACAAATCCCTCGATCCAACAATCTAGGTTTTCCCCGTAACCTTAGGTGACAGAAATCCCTGAGCACCTCCTACCCTGTAAGAGGAGAACAGTGAGTAAGGCCTCGCAGACTCGCACAGGTTGGACAAACCGCACGGAAAGTGTGGACCCCGTGTCGCGCTCTCCAAACGTGAGGGCGTTGTTCCCTGAGGCAGGACACCAGTGTCACATGTCTGCTGGTCCCCAGACCTGTGACTCTCACACCCGTGCGCGCAGCCGGCACATCATAGCTCGGGTCGGGGCCGGAGCGCACGGTGGGGCTGGCTTGATGATGACTCAGAAGATGTGTGCTCAAAATATCCACTGCCTAACGTAGCCAGCACCTGACCTGTACTCCCGGCTGTCAGTGAAAGCACAGACCATCCCTGATATACCTAGGAAGCTATGGAAAGTGTCATCAGCTGAGGGAGGTGGCAGGGGGCACAGTAATGGGACAGTGAAATCAGTGTGGCAGACCGCTTGGCCTCATTTGTCACCACACCCGGCACCTACGGACCAGAAGGGAAACGGCCCTCAGGCAGTCAGGGGACGCTGGGCTCTGCCACCCGCCCTGTCCTCCCGCCTGGCGGGCAGGGCAGTTTCCAGCCGGAGACGGGAGCACCTGGGCAGCCGCAGCCCAATGATGCTGACCTGGGGTCCCGCCCTAGCCCCGCCCTGCCTCTGGATGCACCCCAGAACCCCAGCTTCCTCCTCCCCACGACCGACAGGCACCCAGCAATTCCGCGGTCCCCCACCCGCCTCAGAGGCAGAGAAGCGCGACCTTGCTGGGATCACGGACATCTCTGCAAACCCTCACTGAGGACCTGCTGCCGTCGGGGCCTCCGTAAGAGACCGAGGCTCAGAGGACTCGTCCGCTTGCACGAGGACGTCACCACGAGGAAGCAGCAGAGCCGAGGCCAAGACGCATGGCAGCCTGGTGCCAACAGCGTGCCCGTCCACGCCAGGTGATGCCACCATCACACACAGATGCCGACACGTTTGTGCTCTCCAACCGCCCCATGAAACAGTAACGACTTCAGAGATTCCTTGCAGAGGGACTGACCCCCAAACACGGAAAAGCTCTACGTGCAAGCCGCTGCGTGCAACCTGCAGAAACATGAACATCTCAAAACAACCCAAACATCCAACAACAGACCAAGCACTACGTGACCTCGCATCCGTCTGATGAGGTTACCACTAGGCCTTTAACAGCGAGCATTCGACAGGCCTGTGATACAGGAGATACGTTTCGTCAAGTAAAAAAAAAAGACAAAAAAAGACGCAATATACAGACACGGTCTGGGCATCTCTATAAACAGAATTTAAATTTGGGGACAGCAAAAAGGCTTAGAAATACACAAAAGTTCAATGAAATAGAGGTTGTTTTGGAAGCTGGGAAGAGGGTCATTTTTTTCTGACCACGTTTCTGATTTTGCCTGGCTTTCCACAGTGAGAATATATTCTTTTTGTCAAGTCATCTGGTGGAAAGGTCCAGATTCCAGTTGAGGGCGTCTGCCTTTGAACGTGGATCAGTCACCCCTCAGCGGGGCGGTGCCGGACAAGACGGCTGATGTGGCCGAGCCGCAGCGTCCTCGTTTAGGGAAGGACACGTGCAGCACGCGAGGGTACCAGAAGTGACCATGTGGGTCCTCGTACCTCGCCTGGTATGTTATACACACGTGCAGAGTGGTGAAAGTAACAGGCTGGATGTTGGGTGGCCCACCTGAGCCTGCTCTACGTCAGAGAGAGGACCCTGCCGGCACAGGCCAAGCCGGCCAGCGTTCAGGCAGGTGAGCGAGGGCCCGGCCGGGCTAGGCCACCTGTGCAGCACAATCTGGACCCCCTCAGGTCGGAGGGGGGCCCAGTCATGGGGCGCGGACAGGGCAGACCCCAGGCCTACCTGCCATGAGGAGAGGGGTATAACTTGCGGGGTTATGGAAGGGGGGGCACTGGCACGGGCAGCGGCCAGGGAGGAAGATCCTGTCCACTGTGGACGAAACCCAAGCCCTGGAGGCAGGGCGGTCTGGGTGTCTGAGCCTGCTCAGCTATCCACACCTGGTGGAAACAGCTGGCTGTGTCCAGGTAAGCAAGAGATCGGACATTCCAACCTGGAAAAGTGGGCTGAGGGAAGCCCCCCATGGTGCAGACACTGATTCTCTGCAGAAACACCCCCTTCCTTCCACTCAGGCTGGACGCACGAAGGAGCCCCTTGGGTGTAAAAGGCCATCCATTCACTGCTGTCACATCGGCAGCTCACGGACTCCCGCCGGCCTTCATCTGTGGGAGCGGGGAGCCGGGCAGCGAGGAGAGCCCCCCCCCACAGTATGTGGGGGTCTCGCAAACTGATGGGGGAGGAAGGGAAGGCCAGGAGAAAGGTTTTTCTCTTCAAGCCCCTGGGACAATTCCCATGTGTTTCTAGCAGGCGAAAGGAGGAGATCATACTTTAATTAACCAGAGAAAAGACTTGACACTAATTACAACGATATCTGGGGTATAAAAAAAAAAAAACAAAAAAACACACAAACTGCTTGCTCGCATCTGACCTAAAATAGATTATATAATGAAACCATTTCCAGAAAATAATGAAGCCTCTCACTTCAACAAAAATACACTTAGCTTGTTTCTCAACAAAGCAGTTTTGACTCCTATTTGGGAAGACACAGGCCAGGGTAACGGCTTCTGGCGCAACAGGAAGCAGACATTTGGATAGACCGTTCCAGGTGAACTCACAGGCCGAGGACCCAGTCAGGGTGTTGACCACACAGGCACCCTTCCGGGCTGACCCCGTGTGAAGCCGTCAGAGCTCATCCAGAGAAGGGTAGGAGCAAGGAGGCTGCACACCTGCTCGCGTCCGCCACGCCAATCACTCAAGACCCAAACGCGGAGGGGGGACGCGGCCACGCACACGAGGCCAAGTGCCGCCACGGAGGAGGTCGGACTCCGCAGAGGCTAGAATCATACGGGGTCTCGACGTCCACCGCCACACGTGTATCTGGAGGGCGCTGACCGTTTCACGGGTCCGTGCTGACGGGACACGTCTGAAGACGCACCCTCGCCGTGGCCAGCTGGCCCACGCAGCCGCGCGCAGGAGCAGATGCGGGCGCGGGGAGGGCCGCGCTCACCCGGCGGGGACCGGCAGGTACTCACCCCACTGCAGCGGGGCCAGCTGCAGATGCTCCAGGACAAGCTGGCTCAGGAGCCCTTCCACGCTCGCCTCGCCGGTGCGCTTCAGAGACGGGTGAGAGCCAGTCAAGGAAAAACCTGTTCCCGCCGAGCCCCAGGGACAGGAGGAGGAGTTCTGGAAATTTCTACAGACTCCCACACGGGAACCCTCCCACAGCAGATCCAGGTCCCCCTTCTTCGCCAGTGATGGCCCAACCAACCACTGAGACGTGACCTGCGGGTGGAAAGCAGGCATATAAACACGGCGAGTGCCTCTGTCCCCTCAACCTACGTCAAGTAAAGCCTCTGCCGTGTAAAGAAGGGAATCCATCGGGATCATTCTGATCCAGCAGCTATTCTCGCTGGCAGAAATAAGGAAAATGGAAGTCGTTTTTCCTTAATGAGGCAAACCATGGCTCATTGTTCAATGTAACCCGATGTGTTTCTGGACACGTGTTGGCTTCATGCTGGTTTCCTGTCTGACGTGCTACACGTCTTGATGTAATCACACATATTATTACAAATGGCTCACTTAGGCCAGTTCGTATTTGAGGAAGTCAAGGTTTCTCAGCAAGTACCAGCGGATGAAGAAATTAGGTTTAGGAAGGCAGAAAATAGATGTCTCCTGGGCACTAATATTCAACAGCCAACGCGGCGCTCAGACACAGATCCGCAAATCTCTTTCCCTTTTCCTACGTGAATTTAAGCCACAGAATGTAAGTTGCAACCAAAAGGGAAGAATTCAGTTCCTGACACTCTTCCCTGATTAGGGAAGTGAAAAGAAAACCCTCTTCTTTCTGCTTTTAGCAAGTTAACTGCACCCAGGAAACACATCGTGGCTCTAATCCAAACCATGGGTGGACATGCATGGAGGATGCCAAAATAACTCAGGAGCTCGAACCTGGGAGGCTTACCTCTGGGTGGAGATGACAGCACAGGGACAGAGGGCCGTGCCCAGCAAGACGGAGGGCAGCTGCGTGGGGACGAAGCCACATAGGCAGGGCAGATCAGGGCCCAGGGGGAGGCACAGAGGCACCAGGGCCCCAAGGAACAGAGACTAGAGCTCCCAGTCCTTCCTGCCGAAGGGCCTGGCACACGGGGGCCACGTGATCATCTGGGTGGGAGCGTCTGGGCGCAGGGACACTGAGAGCAGTGAGGACACACCAGCCGGGCACCCAGGAAAGCTCGAGAGGGCAGGGCTGAGGCGCACGGCAACAGGACTCCGCAGGGAGAGCAGGCCGAACAGTGCAGTGACGCCGGGATCCCTGCCTTCCACTCCGCCCCTAAGTCCTTCTTCGGCTATTTAGGACTTCTTCCAATTCTTCCAAAACACCACGTGCTCTCTCTGGACTCCATGCCTCCCACAGCTGTGCTGTGTTCCTAGAAGTGCTTCTCCCTGCCCTCCTCCTTCAACTCTCAAGCCCTCCCTGAGCCCCGTCCCTGCTCTGAAGGCACTCGGGCCTCCCCGTGGCAGCCCGCCCCAGATGTGTCCACTCTCCAGTGCTCAGCCTAGACACCAGCCCGGCAGCTGCATGAGGGCCCAGCCCTCGTCCTGGGACCTACACAAGGCCCTAGAGTTGCTCGGTGGATTCTGTCTGATGAATAAACAAACTCAGGATGGTTACACGTCCTCGACAGGTGGTACAGGAGCCCACAGCCCTCAACATGCAGCCCAGAGGCCGCAAGACCCGGAAACTTCCCTACCCTGAGCCCAGTGCCTGCCTCTAGCCAGTGCCCTCTGCAGACGCTCGGCTCCAAACTCCAGGGAACCCGTGCTGCCTGCCCCCACCACACCAACCCGGACATCAGCTGGGCAGGCGTGAAAGCAGGCTCCTTTCGGCCAAGCTGAGCTCCCCAACAGATGTGGGAAAACACGGGGGCACTGGGGCCCGAGCCAACGGCACCTGCCCCCTGTCCCTAGAACGGTGGGTTCTGGATACCCTCAACCTGGCTGTGAGTCCTGGCACCACCACTGACACGCACTGGTCAGTCTACCTACGTTCCTGGGTCTATTTCCTCATCTGTGAATGGGCATAACAGCCCACGAACTTCACAGGACTGTCCTGAGGAATAAATGGAACTGCAGTCCGGGCCACGGTGAGCACGCCATAAATGTCCTGTCCACGCAGACCCCTCCCCAGGCCCTGATGACGTCATGCCTGGTGAGCGGCCAACCACAGAGTGCCAAGCACTGTGAGCTCCCATGTCTCGGAGGCCCCGGAGTCAGCAAGCTCGTGGGGACAGCTCTCTCCCGCCCCCCCCCCCGCCCTCTAGGAAGGCAAGCACGGCGGTGCTGAGGACTTATCTCCAACAGAAGAGGAAACGGAGTCCTTGGAGGGAGCGAGCGTTGGTGCACACACCCGACCCCAAGGCCCCGCTGGCCCTCCTGCTCCCTCAAAGTGGCAATGGGGTGGCATTCCCGAGCAACCCCGCGGATGCCCTGGCCCCTGGGTGTGTCACAACCGCTCAGTGTCCTTCTGTCTTCAGGCCACATCCCAGTGAGGGGAGGCCACTTCTTGGCACAGAGTGTGGGGGCATGGAAGCCACCTGGGGAGGGTCCTGCCAGTTTCCCTCCCCCCAGCGGCAGCCAGGGCCCCTCAGCTCCCCGGGGGGCTTACCCAGCTGGTGACAGGCTGACACGGGGAGGAGGGGGTGCGTGCCAAGACAGGCCGGAGCCTCATACCGAGACTCATTCCGGGCAAGTCAAGCTCCAGAACAGAGGACCCTCTCTGCCCACATCTTCCTGCAGGCGTCGCCCCTCTCAGTTACTCCTCTGAGCCTCACTCAGGCTCTGGGCACCTGATCACACTCACAGGCCGAGTGGGGGACCCTGGCTGAATGGGGAGAGGGCCCAAGGCCACCCAGGGTCTGTTCTCTCTACTTTAAGACTGGGAGGAGAACTTGTCTCCAACATGGGACTCTGAGATCCCAGAAACTTGTTCTCCCCAGAACTGGGCATTTAGGTCCAGAGTGGGGTTCAGAAAATATCTGTGGTTGTCTGTGATTGGCCACCCGTCTCCCCCAGAGGAAGAGGGTTCAGCCTGCTGCTTGGACCACCTGCTTTCACAGCAGCTGAAGATAACGGGCCTTCTCCACCCCAGAGCCAAGGAGCATTACCTGTGCAAACAACCACTGAGTAAACGGCAACGCACTCTGCCTTCCCAGAAATTGAATGTTCTCAAGAGAAGTGCTCAATATTAAAAATTTATTCACTGGGAAGGTCTCTGTCTTAAGGAACGGGACATTGTACGGTGTTTAATTTCCATGGATAATGACTGACCGATTGTGTTTCTTCCTCTCACCCCACGGATCCGAATATTCTAATTTTAACATGGGAGACGCCGTATTAACTTGCTTCTCCAGGTGAGGAACGTGACAGAAGCGATTCCGGTCAGGGAAGAGTGGAGGGCTTCTCTGGAGAGGGGAATGCAGGGCCTGGCCCACACAGGGGGGCAAAGAACCGCCCTAGGAGGGGGCAGGCACCTCACTACTTCAGTGTCGCCTCGGGGCGGGGGTGGGGGGGACGTGCTCATGTGCTTGCTCACGGACATATGTGAGCGTATGCCCACGGCCAGACCAGAGCACAGCTCACCAGGCCCCTTCTTCTTGCTTGGCGCTCACAGTCTAGTGGCAACGGGCCAGGCAGGGCCGGCTGCCCTGTGCTGCCTCCTCAGACTCCCCAAATCCCTCAGGCATGTGGGCTTTTGGGGGGCAGGCAAAACGTTCAGACCCCAAGCTAACCCTATGGATCTGCACGGGTGTGAGTGTGCAGACTGTAATAGCCAAGATCACTTTCTGGCTGAGGCCTGGTCCAAGCACCTCACACAAACTAAGTGACTCAAAGTCTGTCACCCACTAAGTACTAGGCCAACTTTGCACACGAGGAAATGGAGGCACAGGGAGGTTGGGACACTTGCCCAAAGCCACACAGCCACGATTAGTGCCCAGACAGTCTCACTCCAGAGTCTATGTTCTTACTCACTGCTCAAAGCTGTTACATTACAGACAGCAAACAACGTAAAACCCAGGATGTCAAAAGTTCGGTTCGTGGGCCAGTGTATACACACCAGCGTAGAGTCATGAACGCCCATGTGGTATTCCGCTCCCCACCAGCACTCACTCCCTCCCAGGCCTCACCCCACAGAAACCCTGACGTTGGGCCCTCTTGGCAGTGCCTAAAGGAACACAGAGAAATTACCCCCTGGGCCAGGGGCTCTCATGGGAAGAAACCAGGGCCCCCGAGACAGTCCTGACAGTCCAGCTGCCTCTCTCCAACACAGAGCTGAAGGAGAAACCGTTGTACCTCCCAGGACAGTCTCCCTTTGAGAATCCGTGAGGCAGAGGCCCGAGGGCCTCACCAGGAAGAAAGCAATACAAAAAGTGATCACACAGGAGAGGGAGGCGCGGAGGAGGGGCCACCCTGACAGCATGAGGGTAGGGGTGCCTCCTCCACGTGTTAACTCACACCGCACGACCAGGGTGCAGACACCCGCATCCCGTTTGTTATCGTAAACACAGCGGTGCGCTCCAAAGCCGCTCCGTTCGTGGCTGTCTTCCGATGATCACAGGCACTGATGCCTCAACATCTATCTCCCCGGGGGCACCGTGAGCACGTCTTTCATCGTTCAAGTGCCAGCGTCTTGCACGATGCCTGGGCCCCAGTGATAGCTTGATAAATGTTGACGTCACCTAATGAATGAAAGTGTGAATGCACATTTGCGTGACTGTCAGCATGTAGAAGTGGGTGGCTTTCATCAGAGGCTAACCTTCACTGGTGTGCGGTGCCCCCAGCTCTCACTGCCGGAGCAAGGAAAGTAGGACCCTCTGATAGGATTACTCCAGCGTCACCGTGGGATACCCGGTAGAGCCCTCAGCACAGCCAGGCACATGTGGCTATTACAACAGTTCGGAATGTGAGGACACAGAGCCTCGGAGAGGTTGGCAACTTGCCTGCTGTGAGTGACAGAATGGCCATGAGGCCTGGCCCATTACTCAGCAGCACAGGGCACGAACAGGGAGCGTGGCTGGGTTTCTCAGCTAATAGGAGCCCACCTCCCTCTCCAGGAGGCACGAGGTAGACACAAACACACTCCCAGGCAACGCTGGCCCAGTTCTGTGGACTCCTCTGTGACCAGCGTTCAGCACTGCAAGCCTGACCATGGCCAGCACATGGCTGGTCTGCTCCGTCCCTGTCGGTCAATCAGCCAGAGCAGCACACGCTGCCATGACACCACCAGGGAGAAACACAAGGAAACAGCTTTTCTTAGAGAACTTAGAGATTTTAGGCAATAGACTCTCACCTGGGATGGGTCTCTAAGAGGGGATGGCACCTGTCAGTCCCATGCTGGGACTCCTCTTTTCCAATCCCTGAATGAATAAGATCCATGGGAAACAGGATGAGGGGTCACCTCCCTCCCAAGAGAATGATCCAGGAATGGGCCAATGCCAGCCCCCAGTGAAACCACAGACCACTGTGCAGGTACTGGGTGGTCACAAAGAGTGGGGTCCTTCTTGGGATAAATCACTTCTGCTGAGTCGGTCCCCTAGGCCCTGATCCTGCCACCCACTCAGGTCAGCATCTCCCTGCTGTCACGGCCCCAGTGCTACCCAGAGACAACCTCCCTGTTGGGAAAACACATCCCCTGCAGAGTCTGAGGAAGGACTAGAGCCCAGGGACTTGCCAGGCAGTGGCAAAAAGCAGTTACATTTCCCTTCGCTCCCTTTGCGGCCACCATGTGAAGAGCTACTTTCTCTTTATAAAGACAACACCAAGTCCCCCTTCCTTAGCTCATGGCCATGTCCCTGCACAGCACTCTGTGATTCACTGTAATCAAAGAGATGAAGGGAAAGCGGTCTTTCACGTGTGGCGCCGGCCAGGTAAGCCAGCCTCGCTTTTTTCAGTTTGGGTTTCAGCTGCGATCTGGTGGGCCACGTGCCTCACAGGCACACAGAAATTCACTCTCAAGGGTGACCAATTCCCAACATACAACACGCTCCCAGAGGAATTCTAAGTCTCAGACTCAAAGACCTACATCCCAAAAGACGGGGGCTGGGGAAGGGAACAAATGTTGGGGGCATTCCTGTCGAGGCAGGTTCTGTGGCAAGCGTTCTACATGTTCCCTTCAACCAGGGGGGGCTGTTCCCGTTGGCACAGGGCAGATGAGGAACTGGAAGCCGGGAGCACAGAGCAGGGAATCCCCCAGAGATCCTTGCACCTCAGGCATCCCAGGGCTTTCCCACAGAATGGCAGCTCCACAAAGGAAAGAGATCTTGTTCGACATTACAGCTTCCAGACGGGCCAACCTCCAAAAGTTCGAAAACCCCCGTGATGGCAAAGCTATGGGAGTGCAGGCATAAGACTCACACTCTGCTACTGGGCAAAGGAGAAAGTTTACTATGAAGATGCAAAGTTTTCCAAGGCATGCACAGTTAAGTGGAAAAAACAAGATGCAAAACATTCTTTACACAAAATACTTTTGTGTAAAAAAAAAAAAAGTCTATGTGTTTGCAATTATAGTTTCAGTGAGAAATTCTGACATACGTAGAAGGAGTGGAGAAAAACGGGCATGTGGGGATGACAGGCAAGATGGCAACACCTTTTTTTAAGATGTGTTGAGCCACGTGCATCTCTTACACATTTAAAGTCAACATTTTAGAAAAAGTCAACAATACAGTTCTGCTGATAACATTATGAAACAACACCGGGAGCAGCTGAAGTCAACACGCCTCATCCCAGTCAGAAGGGAGAGGGGCTCAGCATGCAGGTTGTCAGCGGATTTGGGTTTAACATGCACATTTTCATGTTTCTTTCTTTCCTGATTCCCTCCAGGGGTATCAGATTAAGACTTCAGAACATGGTATATTACTTCCTCTTAGGGAAAAAAAAAATATGCCAGACTTTCGAGGCAGATCTCACCACAGTGCTTGAAACGTAGAAATCGTGCCTACTGGACAGGGCCAGGATGAGGAGTTTTGAAATGATTATCAGAGGAGCAAGTTAGCGTGTGAGTAGTTACAAAGTTGCCAAATGGCACTGGGGCTCTGGAAACCATTCCAATAGCATATCTCTGTATTAATTTGCTTTCGGACATGAGCCATAAAATTATACAGCTGAGCTAATAAAGCTAATTACCTGCATGCACACCCCTCCCTTTCAGCCCCATAAGCCACCAAAAAACAGTCTGCTGTCTGAGCCTGGACCCAAATGCAAAGCTGGCTGACCAGTCAGTCATGCAGCTGCCCTCATCACCTGCTAGTACACGCAAGACCGCAACGTGGCTGTAGCGAGGGTGGAGGTGGAAGCGGTCACTAAACGATGATGGTGATTCTAATCCCTGTCATCATTTCTGTTAGAAAGAATGCTTCCAAAGTGCTTCCCATGAGAAAGGCCCTTTGGTAAGGAAGTGATATGTATCGTTGCAATTTAATGGTATCTTTAAGACTTCAGAACCCGATGGGTATAAGGTAGGAGCTGCTATTTCTATTTCAAAAAATGCTTTTCAACTTGGGCACAAGGTGAGAGCAAGAAAGGTGACACAGCCATGAGGCGGCAGGATCCATGTAGTCTGACCCTGCAGCCCCCAATTGGGACCCCACTTTCTGACAGCTTCCAGTAAACACTGGATCAATTCCTCACGGTACCCTCGGTGTGGACCCACAACCTCCACACCGGACAGACAAGGATCTTTCTGCGCACAGGGCTGAGTCAAGCCAGAGCCCGGAGGCTGCGGGGGTGGTGGAGCTGGCCATGTGGGGGAACTCTCCGTGGTGCTGAAAATGCTCCCTGCCTTTAAAACCCTTTCTGGACACCCAGGACACAGCAATCACATCTCCAAGCAGTCTGCATGTCTTTGTCCTGAGATCCTGCTCCTGTCCCTTAGGTGGTCAAGGATGCGATGCCGCAGCAGGACTGTGGAGCCCCTGTTGGCATGGACCCAGGCTTTGTGGGTCTCCTAAACCACACCCACATATAATGATCAACAATCTGTGTGCCTGAACCAGGAGAACACACAAGCTCCCAGCTCAGGTTAGCACAACCCACATTCTGCCTCTGGGGTCCCCAAAGGCAGTATCTAACTCCCAGCAAGAAATGCCAAATATCCTTTATGGTACCCTCCACGCTTGCCATTTCTGCCTCAAAAACACTGCTGAGTTACCTAGAGTCACTGCTGTTGGCTCACTCCTACTGGTCACAAACCCTTGAAAGGTGGTGATCCATGAGCCCAGGGTCTGGTGCTGGACCTTGCTCAGCATGAACTTCTGCCCTCCCCTCCCCAAACTAGCAAGGTCAATAAGCAGGCAGCCATACCTTCCCAACTGCTTAGCTGAATTCAGAGGACTCCTTGTGGTTGTAAGCCCCAGGAGAGTAGGTGTCGTCTCTGGTCACCAGCACTGTGCCTGGCACACCGTAGGTGCTCAATAAATGCCTGCCTCTTTTCCCTGAGCACGTATTATGTGTTAGTTACCTACAAATCATCTCATACAGTCCTTACAACAATGTCAGATTGATGAAACCTCTTCGAGGATACTAAGAAACTTCTCCAAAGCCACATAGCCAAGAAGAGTGTGAGGTTCACATGCAGTTGATTCCAAGTGCACTGCTCATTCCCTGCTAGACTTTCTCCACACATGCCACATGTTTCCAGGGAGATGTGTCTTAAGTCCACTGTGTAGCAGGTGGAATGGGTCAGGATCTCACCTTCAAGACATCTTCAAAGCAACAGACTCAAGATGCCATGGGGCCCCAGAAGGTACCTTGCTGAGGTCAAGAGTCTCTTGGACCCTACATGGCTCACTCTTCCTCCTGTGAGGTGATCCATGAAGTCCTGGGGTAGGACCTAAAGGTAGTGGGCACCCAGATGTGTCCAGCAATATTGGCTCAAGCCCACAGGGCTTGGGTACGTCCCACAGATGAGACAGTGTGGTACCTAGTTCTAGCACTGTAAGGCATGTGTTAAGTGAGGTCCCCTTCTGGAAGGTTTAGGGCCAGGGGAGGAGGAGGAGAGACGATGCTTCCTGCATGGCAAGAACAGCCCCAAAATGGCCAATGATGAGTACCAACACGAACCTAGCAGGCCATCCCTAAGCTCTGGGCTCCCACCTAATTCCCACTGTAGCACTGGTTACCCAGGCTCCAGACATCTGTTGCCATAACTGATTCCCCAACTAAGCCAGGGTGAGCACCCTGGGGGCAAAGACCATGTTTCCTGCCTCTAAGTCCCTAATTCAGACCTATGGAGTTGAGAGGCAGTAAAAGTCAACTAAGTAAGTTTTTCCAGGAATAACGTAGAACGAATTGTACTGGTAGCTTTAAGTTATCATCTCTGCTGGGCCACAGTTTATCATCACGTCGCTACCTGCACAAGCTTGGGTCAGTGACCATTTACTGAGCACCTACTGTGTACCTAGACCCTTGAGTGTGTAGTCCATGATGACACAGCACCCTGAAGGACACCATGGTGAGGACATGTCTGAGCTTCATGCCCACCCCATGCGAGAGCTGTGCAGCAGAGAGGAGACATATGCTTACAGAAGATACACAAACATAATGAGTGACCCCCATGCTCAGAGAGACCTCATTCTATATTCCTTTTCCACACTCAAGGCTCAGAGTGCCGCCATTATTCTGGTTTTCCTCTGCAGCATTTTACCTAGCTAGCTAGCTAGCTAGCGTGTGTGTGTGTGTGTGTGTGTGTGTGTGTGTGTGTGTGAAAGCATGTGCAAGTGTGTGAGCGGGGGAGGGGGAGAGGTAGGCAGAGAATCCCAAGCAGGCTCCACACTGTCAGCACACGCCAGGTGTGGGGCTCAATCCCATGAACCATGAGATCATGACCTGGACTGACATCAGGAGTCAGACGCTTAACCGTCTGAGCCACCCAGGCGCCCCTCCGCCTAACATTTTAGAGCAGAAATGGATGTCAGGTGTCTGTAGCCCAACAGGAACCCCAGTCCTAGCAGTGATCCTCCATATGTTAATTCGACACCCTGTGAGAGCCTCACCAAGAACACGAGACAGCAGAGACAGACCTGCACCGCCCTGTACATCTTTGCAGGTTCTTGCACCAAATTCCCAAAAGAAGGCAGCGGAATCTCGCGATACAAAAGCAAACACGTCCTGGAGACACCATGCCCAGAGAGCAGTGGGGTGAGGAGAACCAGAGCCATCTTCCTAAAGGGAGTCTCATCACAATGCTCCCTTGCCCAAAATCCTGCTGTGGCTACTTGCTGCTCGTGGGATAAAATCCGACTCCCTAGAAGTTTATGCAAGTTCCCCATGGGTTTTTCCGTGACCTCCCCCCCACCCCGTTTTGCACATCTCACTCCCGAGAACATGTAGTAGCCACGTCAAACTACCAGCACTTCTTACAACAGATGGTGCTGCCTCCTGCCTTGGTGCCTTGACTCGCGTCCTCTCCCTGCCTGGAACCCTCTTCAGTCTTTCTAGTGAGCACACCCCAGTCTCTGGAGCTTAAACTCCACTTCACCTGCGACGTCCTCTCTGACCCATGCCCAGCCTGGAAGCCAGCCCTTCCTCCCCCGCTGGCTGTGGTGGCTGAACCCTGGAGTATCTTTCCTGAACTGGTCACGTGCATTTGTCCCCGTGTGCCTCCACCACTGCAGCGTGTGCACTGTGATTCATACCAAGTACCTGTTAATACCTACTCCATGTACTGTGCTAGCTGTTGTGGACAGAAGGCTAACCAAGACAAGAGTCTTCCTACTTTTAAGGAGTTCAGTCTGTTGTGTAAGGATTATATATTATTATTGCTCACCATTATTAATTAAACTTAAGATGTAGGCACAGTCTTTTTATTTACAACATTCTCCATGCATACTCAGTTAATATTCTATGTGTCTTGAGAACCATGAATGTTTGCTTCCAAATCTTTGAAAAACAGCTAGATGCAAGGAAAATGCAGGAAGTTAATAAAATACCTTCCCTCTCATCTTCTGCTAGACCATTAGCAGTGAAATACTTGGGAATGTACTGCAATTTGAAAACACTGAGCAGTTTTTTGAGGTCTTGTCCTTATTCGTGTGACTCAAGTTTACCATGAATTGGTGTTCTGTTACAGAAAAAAGTGATTGCTCAACCAACTATTCCCTGGGGGAACCTGGAGCCCAGTGGGTCATCAGGCTCTCCTCTGAGCCCACAGGCCTGAGTTCTAATGGCCTTGCCTCTCACAGGAGAAAGCAGTGCCAGGATCAGAACTCTTAGTTCTTACCCGCAGCCTTCTGAGCAAAAGCTGGAAACCCATCACACGAGAGCAACTGACAGTCACTTCCAAGTTGGCTTCTAGGTGAGTGTCCCAGAGAGGGTGCTCTCAGAAGGGGTGGGGCTGTACCTCAGGTGACCCCCAGGAAGATGGGCGTCTGCACCTCACGTGCCAGATCTGGAAGAACTACAGGTGCAAGGACTTAGACCAGGCCCACTTCAGCTCAAATAAATTAGCAGATTGTCATAAATAGAAATTACACTAATGGAAAGGCTGCTTTAAGTGATTACTGAGCCTCTTTCCCGTGACCGTGTTTTCTAATCTGCCTCGTGAACTTTGAGAATGCTGATGTGGGCTGTTCTCCTCTCAGTAGGGGCGCCCGCATCTCGGCTCAGCTTCCTGGTGTCAGAGGCCCAACTGGACGCAAAATGCCATGCAGCATGGTGAGCTGCCAAGGGGTAGTCTGCAGTGGCTCATCTCTGCATGTCTTGTGGGGCTGCGGGTGGAGCAGGTGAAATGGAGGAGGACTCTGTGCGGGGTGGGTACAGTACCAAGCAGCAGGGTCCCAAGGAGCACTGCAGCCTCACTCGGCCTCATCTGGAAAATGGGGGTAACGCGGAGACCTTGGCAGTGACCAGATGCTCTTCTGCTGTCCCCAGCCTGGAGCCAAGAGCACAGACTCTAATGCCAGACGACTGGGGACGAATCCCAGCTCTGCCACTCAGTACCTGGCGACCTGGAACAAGTCAGTGTCCTCACCTGTGGGACGTGCATGAAACTACTTCCTAGGGTTTTAGTGAAAAGCAAGTGAGTCAATCCAAATAAACCACTCAGAACAGTGCCCGGCACCTGGCAGGTGTTATATGGGCGTTAGCGCTCACAGTGACTGTCACACCCGAAGGACAGAGGAAGGAGCAGGCTTACACGCACCTGTACACACTGTGCATATCGATTAGGGTGATGTTTACACACACACATCGTCTGCGACAGGCACACACCATACGCCCCACCCCCATCCCACCCCCCACCCCACACACACACCATGGTGCACACGCATCACACACAGATCTGAAACAGTGCTTTGCATCTGGGGAAGCCCTTCTTCACTCTCACGAGCCAAATTTGAAATCTATGCTGGGTGCCAAACCTTGATTCTTTTCAAAGTAACTGGCTACCGTGTCTGGATTGGGGGAGGCAGCAATCAAACCCGCGTCGTCCTCACCTTCTTCCCTCTGCGCACCGCAGGCCAAAGAGCCTGGGCCACGGCACCGCACTGGTGGTCGGCGGAACCTTCTCCCAGGCTGGCGAGGCTCCTCTGTGAGATCAAAGACCTCTGAGCCCAGTGATTACCAGCAGCTGGAGAAGCTAACCTCCCTGATGGCAGACACAGAAGGCAACCCTGTACTGCACTTAAGATGATCAAGAAGCCAGCTGTACTGACGACAGGAGCTATTTGTACTAAATTCATCTAGATTAAACCGCTTCTCTGCACAGGACTACTAGGAGAGCACAGCGTACTGGGTTTTAAAGGAATCTTGTTTTAAGACATTTGATTTTTCTCAGGGGGTGCGAAGACACAGCCCCACGAAGCAGCATCTTGGAGAATAAGCCACAAGCCAGGTGGCGAGAGTGAAGAGTAAAGGGCAACCCCCCCCCCCAACACACACGGCTCCATCTAGGCCTCGCCTTGAAGGGAGGAAGAGTCAGCTGAAGGCAGATTCCCCTTCACGAGAAGAGTGCAGTCTGGAAAACTGAGAAGCCAGGCGTAGCTGTGTTCCAGGCCGGCTGTCCTGGTCAAGACCAACTGAACTGAGGACACTGTGCCTATAGTCTTGTAGGCTTCCGCTTGTCAAGCCTAGCAAGAACCAGTCACAAATGTCACAGCCCGTGGAGCTTCCTGGGTTTGCAGAGGGCAACTGGTGTTGGCAAGGCCAGATGCAGACACTGCCTAGCAACGCACAGGCTGGGGCTCCTGGGCCCACGCACGACCCCACGCTCAGAACAGCTGCACTGCTCCGTGTCCTGCCACGTTCTGGTTACTTAGGTTCACGTGACCCGGGCAGGCTGCGAGGATTCTCCGTCTCCCGCGCTGGGATGTGAATCCCCAGGCATCTGAAACCCGGGCTGCAGTTGGGCTCCTTGAGCCTCTGCCTGGCCCACAAAGCAGCCAGATGGTGACAAACGGTCTCCAGACAGCACGGAGGAGACGCGTGTTTGTCAGGCCACCTGGTGGAGACGCTGCCCAGATGGCCCAGGTCACCGGAGCCGGTGCACCTGGCTCTTGTCGTGAAACCTACACGGGGTCGGATTCCGATGCGTCAGCAAGTATCCCACCGACCCCTGAAATGCTCCTTGGAGGGACATTTGCAACGAAACTGGGAAAAGGAGAAGGTGAGAGGACTCCAGGCTCATCCTTCATCTGTTTCCACCACAGATCGTCCGTGCACGGCTGCCCTCTGGAAAAGGAGCCAGGCTTCAGAGATGCCTCACCCCGTGCATGGAAACTCCCTTCACACATGCCACAGCAGCGGGCACAGCACAGCAAGGCTGGTAACCATGCAGTCTGCAGCATCAATGAGATGGAAGCTGTTCATCCGCCACGGGTTTTAACACCTACGTGCCGGGGAGGACACGTGGCTCTGTCGGGTCAGGGTCCACACCTGGTCTCGCTCATCACGGAGGTCCCTGGTGCTGAGCGCAAGCCCAGCACACAGCGGGCCACCAGTCAACAGCTGCTAAAGGAAAGGCCGCGATGTGGCTTCAAGGACAGCACGGCTGGGCACAGGAGATGTGAACTTTGGGAAAAATAAACCTCCCTGCACTTTGCAAGGCCTGTAGCAAACAAGACCTAGGCACAGAGTGCTGCTGGAGTCCAGCAGAAGGGGCGGCTCCAGCCGCGCGAGATAGGAGAGGTCAGTGATGGACCAGGCTCCTCGGGAGACTGGAAGTGCAAGGTCAACCACAAAGGATGAGGAAGACTCATCATCAAAGGATGAGACACTGACGGACACTCTCCTCTCCTGAATTACAAATGCAAAGTGAAAACAGACACAGCCGATCTCCAAACGCCCCAGAACCGGCTACTCTGGGGGACTCTCAGAACGACAATCCCAGACCCTTGTGGCAGGTCCCATCACAGGCGGAAGTGAGGACGTGGGCAAGGCCTGGCCCACGGACTTGTGTGCAGAATGGTCCTTCTGTGAGGCCAGGTCACAGGAGCAGGGCAGTTCTGGCAGCAGGAGAGGGGGCCCACAGTGTGGACACCTCCCAGCGTTAGAAACTGGGCTTACACCTGGACAGTGAGCCTCACTTCAAGTAGCCAGTAAGAAAATCACACAGGTTTTAGGATCCTGGCTGTCTGGCCAGCTGTGTTGCTCTCAGGTCAGTTACTTAACTTCCAAGATGCATTTATTTTGAAAACCAGAGTACTATCTGTTTTGCAGGTTCGGGGTTAGAAGAAAATGCTAATATCTTGGTTGATACCTGGGAGATGATCAAAAGGGCAATAGGATTATTAGAACTAAGCCTAACAGCTAATTGAGCAAGTGTTCTCACCTGAACAGACAAGGACAAGGGCCCCTTGGGCCACAGCCTCTCCGTGGGGACCCTGGAAACAGTAGAGCTGGGCCTCTGACCCTGGGCTCCAGCCCCAATAGTGAGGCATCTTTGGTCCCATCCCAAAGCCAAACAGGTACTTTCTAGATTATGTGTGGAAGGCTATTATCTGCTACCAACAAACTTGGCTATATCAAGGTTTCCAAAGTTCAATAAAGATTGCCCAGGAGTGGTAGCCAGCAGGTAAGAAGGTGGAAAGGAGATTGTGCAAAGGAGTTGAAAGTAAGGGTGTATTGCATGGATAAAGTATCAATGTCTGCCACACGAGCCCAGCTCTCCAGGCCAGATGCTGCCTGTGCAGGCTGCTCTCCCACCCCCCTGGGAAACCGCACAGACATTACATGGACGTGAGTTCCTCTTGAGAAAGAGGAAAAGTCCCTTTAAAAATTACCAGGCTGGGGACCTGGGTGACTCAGTCGGTTGAGTGTCCGACTCTTGGTTCTGGCTCTGGTCATGATCCCAGGGTCCCGGGATTGAGCCCCACATTGGGCTCTGTGCTGAGCATGGAGCCTGCTTGGGATTCTCTCTCCCCGCCTCTGCTCCCCCCCCCCCCCAGTTCACTTGCACTCTAAAATTAAAAAAAAAAAAAAATGAATGAAAACAATTACCAGCAAAGGTTGGTGATGAGGAATGGGTCATGCAGGAGAAAGAACTTCCTAACAGATTTTTGAGTATGGCAGGGAGGGGGAAGGGGGGAGGGAGGGAGGAAGGCCCAACTCCAGGCACAGCGCAGGAGGCCCCTAGACCCTGCCACCTCTCTGGTCTGCCTGCTGTATTACTGGTCACAGGGAATGACATAGGTCCCTGCTGCTTTCGGACTCTGGAATGTGCCAGCCCTCACACAGGAAGGCTCCTGTCTCAGCCCTTCCAGGCTGCACTGTAAGAGCCCATCTCTGGGTCTGCTCAGCCCCTTAGACTGGGGCATCTCTAGGGCCCCAGCACGTGAGCGCAGCAAAACGTACAGCTCGCTAAGCAGGTAAACGCTGGAGCTGGAATCCCTGGTGTGCCCAACTGCTTATCTGGTCATTACAGATGCAATGCTGATGGGTCCAGAGGTCCACCATCTCCATGGAAACAGGTCGAGCTAGCCCTACGTGCTACATGTGGGCCACTGTTATTACTCCTTAGAGGAGTGTCAAAGTAGGCTCAAATCTTGGCATAAAGTCTAAATATTGAGAAAATATCACTAAAATGCATATTAAGAGTATTAGTCAATTCAATCTTTGGTCTTTCCATCTGCTTGAATCCAGGTTGACAACAGCAGAATTGTGCTATTCATCCCATGCCAGATGTCACTACCAGATATGAGAGAGAGAGAGAGAGAGAGAGAGAGAGAGAGAGAGAGAGAGAGAGAGAGGTGTCCTACTGTTCATTCTCTTTAATGGAATCCGCCTGTAGGGACGGTCTCTCAAAAACTCCCAGTCAGTACATCTAGGAGACAGATGTACCTGGCACATGGTAGACATTCAATAAATATTTGTTGCATGAATTATTAAGCAAATACAGAAAATGGGGATATCAACCTCTTAAAGGAGGCAAAACTAAAAGGAGAGAAACCAAAGACATTTTCAGCATGTTTCTGGTCAGTGTTATCAAAATATAAGCATTTTGATGGTCAGCATTATCCCACTAGAAGGCACCGCATCTTGGCCAAGGGCCGCTGGCTTGCAGGGCGACTGATGGGCTTCTGGTAAGCACCCGCTCCCCTTCTTCCTGTGTGTGAGCTGGAGAGGTTGTCATCTCTAAGACAGGGCGGCGGAGCCCCCCTGGGACTTGAAACCATGGAGAACGACCTGGGCCAGCCCAGGGGTGCACCCGGGAAGTGGCAGGTGCATCATCAGCAGGTGCTACCGTAGCCCTAACAGCAGGGGTGCAAACCACCCCCCATCCATTCCGAGGCTTCGTGCTTCTATCTTCACCCAGAATGAGACACTCGGGAGACAGATGCCTTCCTGCCAGGCCCCCCACGCACACTGCCCTTCCCTCCATGGGCCAGAGGGGGACTCGTTCGCAGCCAGGACTCCTGGTCTGAGAGAAGCTCCCCGTATGAAGCCCAGAGGCCTGGGAGCAGGGCATGTCCTGCCTCACATGGGGACGTGCACATCTAGAGGTTACAGAGCCTCTCCACCCCAAACCCCCCACCCCAGCATCAGCATCACAACCACAGATACCAGGACAGGAGAGCTCTGTGCCTTCTGCTGTCCCCCAACAGGACGGGGGGGGCAGGGTTGTTTCCTTGATCTTCCCTGAGGAGAGGCAACCCCACCGGGCAGCCGGCCTCACCACGTCCTGGCTGGACTCACAGGTGACCCAGCCAACCTCTCCCCAGGGGTGCGAGAGCACGCGTCAGAGACGGGAGGGGTAAAGGAGACGTCCTGGTGCGCGGGGTGAATGCTGCGGCCTTCTGGGCTCCGTCACCAGCAGGCACTGGCTGGGCCCCGAGACAGGGAGGACTCCACTCATCCCTCCTTTTCACCTCCTTCTGTACAAAGGCAAACACCTTAACTCTGTGATGTGCCACTGAGATTCTGAGTCCCCAGGGACTTGGGTTTAATGTCATTCCCGAAGCCTCCGGTTTACATGTGAAGGGCTTATTTTGTCCCAGCTCCTCAGGGACAGGGTCTACCAGCTCCAGACCCTCTGTAGTGGGCACAAAGCAATGTGCCTCAACTCTTGGAGACGGCCACCTGCAGACTGAGGATCTTTCCAGAATCCAGGGAGATGGTCTAGAATGACCTGAGACCACACAGCACATATGTGAGTCAGACAACTAAGACAACCACCTCGGAATCGCCTCTTCCTGGGCAACACTCTGAGTGAGCCATCCTCCTACACACTGGGACCGCTGGGCCATCCCCTACCCTCATCCCTCGAAGAAACTCCTACTCACCCTACAAAAGCCACTCTAACGTCTCCCCTGTGTCAAGCCTTCTCCAAGGGCCCCATGCCCACAGCTTCCACCCCTGAACCTCACAGACGTGGTGCGATGCCCTGCCCTGTGCCTCAAGTGCATGTCGTCCCCCGTTGGCGAGCCACACCCCGCAGGGCCATGAAGAAACACTGAGGCCTCTCTTGCCGTCTCAGCCTAAGCTTAGTCTCGCTGAATACCCAGCCCAAAGCAGGTGCTCTGGAAGACGGTCGAACACTCACACAAGTGCGCCTGGGATCCTCTCACGTGCTCGCTCGTGGAACGGAGCACCCGCTGTGAGCCAGGCACGTCCCAAGTTCGCAGCAGGGCGGGGGACTACCCTAGGCGCTCTCGTGCAGCACTGCCCCTGTGAAACCCCTCAGGGTTCTCATGCCTCGTAAGCCGTGCAATGCGATTTCAGTCTCCCGGACAACTGACCGGGAGGAGTGGACAGTCTGTGAAGCCTGGAGCCCAGCATTGACAGGTAGGCATGAGAACGTGTCACTAACACAACCATCGACACTGGCAAGAAACATGTGACTTGAGACGTTCCAGGGAAGTGGCCTTTCCTCACCCTGAACTGATACCTCGTTGGTGGGGCCCTGGGAGTGGGAAGAGGCTAAGAAAGGACAACCTTGGTCCATGTCTCCTTGACACACCCTTTGTCTACAGCTCCACGGTGAAGCCCCTCGGGGGTCCTTCCCAGCGGGCAGAGCCCCCAAGCAGGGTGTGCCCGGTGCCAGGGCGGCCACCGTGAAAAGGATATGATTCTCCAGTGGACGTCCAGCTTGCTGTCGATCTCCAAGCCGCGGGCCTCCTGCCTCTCCTCCTCCAGCTGCTTTGGATTTGCAAGCTGTCCCTTCTCCCCAGGGGATTCTGGGAAACTCTCGAAGCTGAACTTGTCCACTTGAATGGCCATTCTAAGAGAAGGGGGGGAAAGCAGAGGATTAATCAGCAGGGCAGTATCTTCTGCTGGCTGTTGGAGAATCAGCACATGCCAGCGTGAGACGGTATAATGAATCATTATCGTTAGTAATTCATAATGGATTCATTCCAAGAAAATGAAATAATAGACTCCCAGGGTAGCAGTGGCTTCAGAGCCGGTTCAACACGCAGTTTAGAGCTGAAGACACAGTCAGAGAGCCCAACCTCAGAGAAGACTCACATACCCCGAAGGAAATGTAATTTCTGCAACAGGACAAAGCAGATGGGGCCCCATGTGGGAAATCAGAGAGGACTAGCAATTATTTAGCCCTGGGGGCCCCAAAAGCCTCCTCATCAGAGCCCTGCCCATCAACTCCCATTTCACCTTCAGCCACAGGACTTGCTCACACACACCAGGCCTGACCAGCTACACCCCGCCCATCCCCTTCTGGCCCCTGCACCCAGGACCTTGTCTTGTGACACCCACCCCTTCGGGTTTCTGCTCGACGGTCACATCCTCCACAAAGCCTCCCTGCCTGCTGTGTCCAGCCCTCTCCACCTTCTACAAGTTTCTAGAACACACCAGGCTCTTTCTGCCTTAGCCTTAGTGCTTCTTCTCCTGCCCCACGTGTGGCTGGAGCCCCACACTCTCGAGGTCCGAGTTTAAGGTAGGTGTTCTGGGCACCTCCCCCACAGCATCCTCCTCCTTTCTCCCCCCCCTGGCCTCCCCTCCATGGCAGCATCCATTCTGCCATAGCCTTTCCCACGAGCTGTAGACACGAATGTGTGGGCTTTGCTGTCCAACAGCTCTACTGGAATTTAGCTCCCTGAGGACGGAGGTCTGTGTGGTCTTGCTCCCACAGTCTCCCAGGCCTGGATAATGCCTGGAACGCCACAGCAACTCGGCCAACAATTTCCCACATAAACGAACACGTGAACTAAGCACGTTCCCAGACAGCCTGGGCCGGCGTTCACCTCCTCCCCGTCGCTGCTGCCTGACCTCTGCACCTGTGCCCTTCTGCTACACCCCCAGACCCTACAGCACCTGACATGTAGACGCCACATAGCACACAGGTGTGGGCACTCTAATCGGCTGCTTGCAGCCTGCCTCAGCTCCCGACCGTGACCTTCATGCCGGCAGAGGCTGTGTCTCACTGATGCTTGCAACCCTGCCTCTTAGCACAGAATCAGGCATACAGGAGGTGCTCAGTAAAGGCGTGTTATGTGGATAGACGGAAGGAGAAGGGGAGGAAGGGGTTTTCTTTATGTGAGGCCCCCGACGTTCTGGCTCAGCCGAAAGTTGACAGAGTCACTCGAAGGATAAAAGTGAGTGTGTTATCCCAGACTCTGCTGTGGCCCAAACATTCAGCCAAACCCAGTATGATCTAAGCGACCCTCAGGGCTATTCCGTGGGACAACCAGGAGACAAGAGTTGCTACTCAGTTCGGGGTATACACACCTAAGATTCAACCCCAAGAACCTTAACAGCTTAGCGAAAACTACTGGGGTGTCAGCAAATGGATGGCCTTTGGCCAGGAGATGTCTGAGGCTTGGAGACCCCCAAAGATTGAGAGACTCCTGTGCACACAGAGAACACGGCATCCCATAGCAAGAACTTCGTTCCAGAGTCACGCTGACTCTCTTTTCAGCCCGTAAAACTCTTTTCAAGCCCAGAAAAAGCGGGAAAACAGCAAAAAGCACAATAAAGAAACAAGGACTCATCCTTAAACCCTAATTGTAATACTTTAATTCTAGAGTCTTTTTTCTAAGTATTTGTATTTTAATGCAGTTTAAACTACTATAGGTGTATGTTATCACACGTCTCATTTTATACGAACACACACATATATACATGCATTTTATATCTTGTTTTACTCTTTCAAGATACTGTGAACACGTTCACGTCATTAAAAATTAGTCTGCAGAACGTCTTGTCACCCAACCCTGTCATCGCTTACTTAACAATTCCGCTATTTTCAGACTCATACTTTCCATTTTTCAAAAAGTTACTATTGAAAAAAATCCTAAACATCTTTGTGCTTCAATTTCCTGTCTGCATTTATGCTGCGGGTTGAGGTCCACATCTAGAAGCAGAGACCGAATCAAGAGGGTGGAAAAGGTCAAGGCTGGCAGGTGGATGCCCAGTTCCTTCTCAGAAAGGCATTCACTGGGGCACGCGCCCCAGGCAGCGAGGCTGGCGCCCCTCTCCCTGCGCCCCTGCCAATACTGGCCATGATCGATTTTCCACCTTTGCCAGGAAGGGGTGAAATGCTACCTCACTGATGTTTTAATTTGCAGGTCTGAATCGCTCCTGAAAGTGAACGCTTTTTGAGAAGCTTATTAGCCATTTTTTGTACATACATTTCTTCCCTTGCGAGGTGTCTACATGTCCAGCAGGAGTGCCTCTAATGTCTCACTCGGTATAGGCTCTTTCCAGCCCCCACCTCGAAGGGAGAATGAACCAAACAAGGGCTCTCCTTAAGCTAAAGGTCAGAATATTCCTAAGTTTCACTAAAAACGCCAATTTCAGTTCATCACCTGATAACCCAAAAGGAACTAATAACTTTCACCTTTGAAAGGGGTTCGGAAACATTCTGGATACAAGGCTCTTCCTGTTGAACACAGAAGGAGACAGCGCACCTAGAATGCCAGATCCCCGGGGCCAGAGACACCCCAGACGCTGTGGCCACCGGGATTGTATTTATGTGATCACTTGAAGGGCTTTTCTGAACAATCTCGATGAAGTAAGCATCACAGTACATTCCGCACCCCCCCCCCGCCCCCAGCCTTGATGAAATCATAGCCACGCGGGCCCACAACACGGAAGGGGGAAGAAAATGAAATGTAACAGACACTACGTGCCAAGCCCTGTGCTAAGTATCCTGCACGTACCTTCGTCTTATTTATGACAGCAAGTGTAAGGACGGGCGCGGTTTGCTTTCTCACAGCTCTGATGAGGCGCTGGGCACGGGCTGCAGCCCCACACCACAGAGCCTGTCGCTCAGACTCAGCACCACGGTTTTGTTTTTCGCTCCATTTGGCTCCCTCTTGCTCAGGCAGAGCACCTCAAAGGAAATGATGGTTTGCTCACGCCGTGTGCAGAGCCGGAACGGGACACAGACCTAGTGACCGTGAAGCCTGCTGCCACGTGAACCGCCACTGCCCCACCACCTGTGACAGAGCTGTGAGCATCCCGAAGGCAGCACCCCTCCTTTCCCACAGGTGCTAATGCTGAGGTACCAAGAAACTGAGTACCGCACCAGGGTCACCCAGCTCCAAGCCCTGGGGCCAGAATGCCAAGGCCGGAGGCCAAGGATTATTTCCCCAAACCACAGGGAGCACGGCTGGCCTGGACATCGCTACGTGGTCTCAGAGCACAGCCCCCAGACATCACCACCTCCGCCTCTATCCTCACCTCCAGGAAGGAGAGGGCAGTGTGCGACGACCTGTTTTCCTAGAGTCCAGTCTTGATGAGTGACCTCTCCCGCTGTGGGAAGCTGCTGTATTACGTGCAGCACCAGGGACAGAACCAGGCGGCAGTGGGGCGGCGGGGGCTGCCTGAGAGCCCTAGGAGGGGTCCTGGCTCTGAGTCCAGCAGTCTCACTGGCTTCAACCATCATGGTTTGAGGCTGTTGCTTCTGTCAGAAAGCCACGCGGACTGGGGACGACAGTGCTCCCGGCGATGACAACGACCAGGGAGGTGGGAGCAGGCAGAGGACAGAGCCCTGGGTTCAGAGCTGGATGCCCACTCCAACCCAACCAGAGATGCGGTCGGCAGTACCTGACCCGGAGGGAGGGCTGAGAGGGTTCACGCCTTCTCACCCAGGCCTGGTGGCAGCCTCCATCAGCCCAGGGAAGGATCAGCCTCACGCCCTGGACGATGCACATCCCTCTTCTCGGTTAGCAAGTGCTCCTCATAACCAGGAAGCAACAAAACCCTCAGCAGACATGGAAGCTATGGCATCCCCACCGCCCTGCCAAGGACAACTTCCCGGGCACAGCCCTCCTCAGTTGGGTATAAGCTCATGGCCCTGTGAAACCTCTTCTTGGGGGTGAAGCAACACGGATGGGAGAGTATTGGTGTAATCCCCCACAAACAAGCGTCCAAAAAATAATCCCAAACACAGCTGACCCTCTGGCAAATCACAGCAAAACCGGAAAACACTATCTTCAGTAATGACAAAGAGAAGGAAAGGAGAACAGGTGGGCCCAGGACCCACAGGGTGTGGGGGCGCACCTGCCGTTGGGGCAGCTGCAGGGGCTCGGCACAGAGCCGCACGGTTTTCACAGGGGACTCACGCCAGCACAGAAATCGTCCTTCACACACCTTTTCACCAGGATGCCTCTCCTGTCCGTTGTTGGTTTCTACTTATTTTAATTTTTTTTTCATTTCAAAGTATAATTGGCACGTATTAGTTCCGGGTGTACAACACAGTGATTCAATGCTTATGCGCCACCTGAATGTTGCCGACAGTAAGCGCACTATGGTATTAGTAACTACACTTCCCATACTTTACGTTTCATCCCCATGACTTATTTTTTTGCCTGTCACCCGCCCGCCTCCCCTCGGAAACCACCAGTTTGTTCTCTGTATCTACAAGCCTGTGTCTGTTTTCTTGTTTGCTCGTGTCTGTGTGTGTTTAGTTTCCACATGGAAGTGAAATCATACGGTGTTTTTCCCGCTCTGGCTTATTTCATTTAGCATCACGCCCTCTAGGTCCATCTACAGTGTCACAAATGGCAGGGTCTCTATTTTTAATCAAGTAGCAGCATGACGCTGAGCGCAAGGGGCATGACCTACAGTCAGTGGCTGACTTGGGGCAAGAATCTGTTCTCTGGACTCTCTGTCCAGTGTGGTCTCAGAAGCGGGAGGGCATCTGCGAGGGATGCCAGGGAGAGACCGGTCCCTGGTGAACGGCAGAGAGTGGAAGAGCCCGGCCACTTGCTGGCCGAGGAGGCAACCTCCAGGGCTCGGCCGCCAGCTCCACACGAGGGCTTTCTCAGTTGTCTATCTTCCACGTACCCTGTAACTTCTCGAAACCCAACCTCATTTTCTGAAGTGGGGAATATGCCCACTGGCTTGCTGGTCATGCTGTCGAGAAGTCTGATCCTGTGTGTAAACATGTGTGGCACTTTGTCAGGGTCCCTCTGGATTAGATGAAAGGACCAGACTTGAATCCCAGATGGGGGAGAGGCCCAGGCCCCACACACACCTGTCAGGACAGGACTCCTTCAGATCTTCTAAATCCGTGCTCAAGGGCCAGCTCTCCACAAGGTTTGCCTAACTGCACAAACCCTCACTGCACATTTCCTCCTGGGAGACTGCTATCACCCCCACAGTCCCTCGGGGTGTGCAGAACACCGCAGCTAAGACTGGGGCTGAACCCCACCTTGCACGGTTTTGTGTGGCTTAAGTGAGACGGTAGACACAGCATGGTCAGCCCAGTGCCCAGCACACAAGTGGCGCGCTATAAATAGCACCTGCTGTCATGGTGGTTAATCCCTCGTCAGGGACCAGGAGCCCACGGCACTGCGGAGCCTCGGAGATAACCTCGGCTGCCCGCGGAACCGCGGACACTCTCATTTCAGATGCGGTTGTGAGTCTACATGCAATATCCTGGGAGCGCTCCCCGGCCTCCCCGCCAGATAGTCCCTACCGCTACTCCATCCTGTTCATCTTCGATGAGTCGGAGTTAAATAAAATTAATACGACTACTGAATGCCAATTTTCATGCTTAATTTTATGGCCAAATGTGACAATAATAGTCAAGAGTTGGCACTGGAAAAAGGTGCTGTGATTTTTGAAGAGTCTATATAAAAGCGGTGGTTTTTAAAATATCATATGATTCAGTCTTTGAACAGCTGATAACCTCACCAGGGAAGTCATAATGATGACATTTAAATACAAATCAGGGAGTTGGATTTAGAAGGACTATCCACATGTAATTAAATTGAACTTTCATTGGGAGATAATTGATAGTTATAAGACTGGTATTCTAAATTTATGTGCCGCGTCACATGGGCGTCTGCTTGGCTCTCCCGGCCTATTCTGTTTTATAATGAAGCACAACCCAAGTGAAAGGAAGCAGTCAACCTTGAGGCGCCATCCATCCTGAGGAGGGGCTCCAAGCAGGCAAGAAAATGGCATGGATATCGACATCTGGATCACACCCAAAGAAGGTAATTTTCTTCTTAGGCCTCATAGATCAATTATAATAGAGAAAAGCCATTATTTTTAATTGAAGAGAAAAGATACACTGGATTCCAAACACCAAAGCCCAGCACAATCCAATCAGAGCATCGCCAGGGACTGCGCCAACCACAGGCCACCTGGGTGCCATCAGTGTGCCTCACCGCCATCATCTCCATGTTCACAGCAGCCCAGAGACGGATTAAGTCTGTATGCGGCAAAAATAACTTGCCTGAGGACAGAGAGATGGCAAACGGAGGTGAGGAATTCCTCACCAGGACTGAAGATCCTGGAGCCCGAAGCAGGCAGTGACTGGACGAGTCCAGACGGGCATCCCCGCTCTCCTGAACTCCGGGCGCACACCTGGCGGGTGCTCAGCAATGAACACTGTCCACTGTCAACAGCTGTGCACCTGCGGCCGCTGTGGTTAGTGCAGCTACAGGGCCCGAGGGGCTGGACTATGGGTCGGTGCGGCTTATGAACAAGCCTGGGGCTGGGGGTCAGGGGTCTGAGGTCCAGTGCTCTGCCCCCCACCCCGTCTGCTCCGTGCACAGGCTGGAAGATCACGAGGCCAGGGCAAGCCGAGCAGAAGCCTGCATCACACAGATAGATGCCCAGTCTCTTTCACTGGTAAAGTCTGGGTCTCTGAGGTATTCAGTCTGTCTGAATCTCAAGTTCCTCGTTGTAAACTGAAGGGGTTTCGAACACACCTACCTCTTTAGTGTGGATTTTATGAGCTCGGGGAAGGCCCAGGGTGAGAATTAGAGTGGCTGTCAGGTGACAGTGGCCTCTCACCGCCGAGACAACTTCTCAGGAGAGTGACTGTCTGGTCTGAACACCCCGGTACCTTAATCAGAGTCCAGCTGGTTCCACGAGAGACAGGGGCCAGTGAAGACACCCCCCACCCCCCGTGACACCGAGGAAGCTCCTGCAGTCATAGTGTCTCATTCTATACTCACCCACTTTTACAGAGGGGTGAACTGAGCTCACAAGAGGGAAACAGCCCCACACAGTCATCAGGTGTTAGTAAAAACAGCCGGATTCTACTGGGGTCCGCAGCCTTGGGACGCTAGCTGCTGGTGCTCACCCCGCCCCACCTCCAGGGAACTGACTCTACCCACCCTTGCAGCCCTGGCCGAAACGGCCTCCCTGAGAGGCGTCCCTGCCTGCCCCCTCTGCTTTCCGAGCCTCCGAGGTGCCCGGGGATCGCCAGCGTCCATGCCTACCCCACCCAGGGCAGGACCGCGTGTGCACGCGCCGAACTTGCTCTGGGACCCCCGGTGAGGGGACAGGTGCAGCTCCAGGAACACCCTGCACTTGCAGACACTTCTTTTATAAACTTTACACACTTTCTTCTGTATCGGAGGGAGAAGGACGAAACGAACGCTGCTTCCAGTGTCCGGAGACTGTGGCCCCGCTGCAGAGAAGCCAGGTCTGAAGCGTGGGACGCAAGGAGCGCCTGCTTCTACCTCGGCCAACGTGTGTGTAGAGGCACAACCCCTTAGCTTGCACGTCTGCAGGTGAACATTGGTTTCAGGACCCGTAAGTACCTTCCTTGGCACAGAAAACAGCGCCCAGTAAAAGGAGGCGTGCGGGTGTGCACGGGGCCGGCAAGGGCGACCACACGGTGAGGCACCAGGTCCTCCCTCCGGTCGAGGCAACACCTGGGACACCCGTTTCCCAGAAGCCAGAGCCCGGTGGGGTGGGGGTGGGGGGGCAAGTCTCCAAAGCGAGAAGGCGACCTTCCTAGGTGCATCACGAAGGACCACACGACAGAGCGGTCCCAACACTCCCCCCCCCGAACCCCCCCCCCCCCCAGTGAGCAGGGGCAAACACTCACCGCCAGGACCCCAGGCCCAGAGAAATGAAGAGAAAGAGACAGGAAGAAAACCTCTCTGGCAGGTTTTCCCCCTAGCACGCCGCCATAGAGAGAATGCACGAGCAATACACGGAAGTATTTTTGACATCTGGATTTAAGACGGACCGTGGTGGTTTCCCTCGTCAAGACGCAAAAGGACCAACGGAGTTAGATAACCCGAAAGTAGCTTTCAAAGAGCAGCTACAGATCGATCAGACAGGGAAACCGATCAGAACGCGGCACAAGGATCCCATACACTGCCAATTCCAAAGGTAAATGAAAATATACTGGACGTGTTCAAGGACACCAGTGTTTCAATTATCCTCCACGGAAATAAAAATTCCCTTGTAGAAACACGTTCCTGTTAAAGGGAGCTGAGCCTGTAGAAATTACCACGTTGTTATCAGCCCTTGTGGGCAGAAATCTTTCCATGTTAGCATGCGGATTCCCTTACCTTCCACAGGCCACGTGCCTGCAGTCACCTACCCTGGGGATGGGGGTTCCCTGTGAGCCACGGGGACGGTCTCGGCAGGGGTCAGGGGCACCTGACTACATCCGCACCTGTGGAGTGGTCCCCTCCCCAAGGACTTTCTCACAGGCCGGGTGTACCACTAGGCTCTCCGCCATGTCTCCACCGCCCGGGTGATAAGTGTCGTCACAGGATAGTCTGGATCCTACAGGAGAGGAAGCTGGGACTCGGACCACCGAGCAGCATGTGGCGGGATCGGCACACCAAGGCCCAGGGGTCAGAGGAGCAGAAGCGCCCGGGGTCCAGGGGAGCCGAGTCTCCCCACATCACAGTGCTGCCCAGAAAGGGTCACAGGTGGCCTGGCAGACGCCGACCGGTCCCCAGGGCCGAGCCCTGACACGTGTGAGTCACCTCTGCGGACTCGGTCCTCTCGCCAGAAGGCGGCGCTCCTCTCGCAACAGTCACGTCATGCCCCAGGAGTATCCTGGACATCGAGCCTCAAGCGTGTCTCCTGTACAGCAAGCACACTACCTGTCTACAAGCAGGTGATCTGTGGACTAACTAGGACAGTGTGCTTAATAATAAGAAAGCCTAGGGGCGCCTGGGTGGCTCAGTCGGTTAAGCGTCTGACTTCGGCTCAGGTCATGATCTCAGTTTGTGGGTTCGAGCCCTGCGTCGGGCTCTGTGCTGACAGCTCAGAGCCTGGAGCCTGCTTCGGATTCTGTGTCTCCCTCTCTCTCTGCGCCCCCCTCTCTCCCCCCCCCCCGGCTCACTCTGTCTCTGTCTCTCAAAAATAAATAAATGTAAAAAAAGAATTAAAAAAAAAAAAAAGAAAGCCTTTTAGAAGTTCTAGTTCTTTTATCGCTATCGTTACTGCACCTCTACCTTCCCACCGGCACTTCAGATCGATCCGCCCCAAACCAGACACACGACGTGCCCAAGCCTACACTCCTCCTGGGCCTTCTGCATGTCACCTCCCTCGGGGCTGCACTCCCCACTCCCCTCTGCCCTCTAGGCCTGGGATTCCAGGCGAGGCAGCCCCTGCCTCCTTCCCCACACCCTAGTCCAGGCCTCCTGCCCTGGGGTGTCATTCTAACTGCCGGCCCCGCCCTCCTCTCCCAAGCCCCCGGTACGCTGTGCCCAGGACAGGGATCACAGTGTATACGAGCCGCCCTGGTTCTGAAGGGCTCGAACTTTCCTGGGGGTGCGGACAAGTGGAGGCCGGCCTTGGAGGACCGTGGTCCTGCCCAGTGGTTTCCTAGAGTTTCCAGAGCTTTCTTCAGACAGACGGGGTCAAGGAGGTTTAGCAGAAGGCAGGGATCAGTCATCCCTGTGCTGACAGAAGAAGCCAGATGGAAGGCTGGATTGGCGGGGTAACTGGTGACAAGGCCAGTGTGGAGGCCGGTGCGGTGGCCCAGATCCAAGAGAGCGTTGCCCTAAGAAAAACGAAGTTCCCAAGGTATGGAATTCTCAAAGGGACTGACAAATTGCCTAATTATCATCTGTGTACAAAATAGCATTTGTGTGGCCAGCAAACAGCATAAATACAGACTATTTATAGAACACAGACACAGAATTAAAGGAGATTCCTGGAGGAAATAAAAATTAGAATACATTTCCCGAAGGCCAAAACTCTTTCAAAGAGGCAAGAGTGCCAGGGAGGAAACAACTTTCTAAAAGAGGAACCCCTAACATGTACGTGGCCCTCCTCTGGGCCAGGCCCCGCTCCGTCTGTGAGCAGACATCAGCGGGATGCTGGGCGCAGGACGGGTGGCCGAGCCCAGCCTGAACTAGCAGCGCGAGCTCGGGGAGCCGCAGGGGCCAGGCAGTAGCCGGGACACGGCAGGGCCCGGATGCCTCAAAACAGCGTTAGGAGGGTGCCACGGTCCCGGGTGCAGCACGCGGCCCCAGAAGGTCTAACAGCAGATGGCACCACCAGAGCCCCGGTGAGGCCTGGTGTGAGGGGTCCAGCTGGCCACAGCGCTACATTAACAGAGGGTGGGCTGGAGAGGCCAGACCGAGGCCAGCACTGGCGGGGCAGGTGGGGCGGTGATTCTGGGATAGATCCCGGGTCCCGAACTCAAGGGGGAAGGAAAACAAGAAGCGGGGGCCTGAACTGATCCTGCTTCCAGGAACAGCCTTTCTGACCCAGTCCTCCATAGTACTGCACCAGAGCCGGCTCCAGGAGAGCAGTGAACAAACCCATCCCAAGTTCAAAGTACCTTCAGGTCAAAGTGCATGTAACACACCCAACCTACCGCCCACCACAGCTGAGCCACGCCCTCCTGAAGCCTGCTCACAACACACACACACATACACACACACACACACACACACACGAGGCTACAGGTGGGCAAAACCATCTAACACAAAGCCTGTTTCATAACTGAGTGTTGACTGTCCCTTGTGATGTAATGAAGACTGTACACAAAGTGACAGGATGGCTGTGTGGGCACAGAATGGTTTTCGGTGTTGGCTGTGGGCCCTCGTGATCTCCGGCTGATGGGGAGCTATGGCCACTGTCACCACCCCGTACCACATACGCATCGCTCCTGCACCATCGCAAAGTGGAAGGAGCTGGGTCAAATAATTATGAGGTTGGGGATGGTCCGTGCCAGCTCCCCCTGCAAAACGGCTCAGAGTGACTTCCCCCCCCAGCACTTCCAAGTCGAGACGCTGCAGAGCTGCACAGGCTTCCTTCCAGCTGCCTCCTGCTGTCACCACTGCTAAGGTGCCACTGTCCCCACACCTCCACGTCCCGCCACGCTCACGCTCACACAGCAGTCGGCTTACCCGGCCCACCCTCACCTGGCTGAGTCACCTTCCATCGAACCACCTCCTTTCCCACCCTCTGTGCTTCTAGTAGTTTCTCTGCAAAGTGTCTACTGATGAAATTAGCGCTGAACACTCATTTCTCCCCACACGACAAGTAGAGACCTAACCTGTCCTCACCTTCCTAGTGCAAGGCACCGTGTCTGGCACGTGAGTGCTCAAGAAAATGTTGGCTCAACCAAGAGGCACCCCGAAAGCTTTTTGTGTGGCTGAAGCATTGTCCACCCGCCCCCCCCCCACCCCCAGACAGAACCACTCAGTACAGAGCAGATTGATTTAAGGCCATGAAATGCCCCCATTTTGTTAACAAAATGCCTCAATCATACTAAATCAGTTGCCATTAGTTAAAAAAAAAAAGCGCTATTACATCTAATTACACATTTCATTGATTCTGAGTTAAAGCTCTTATTTCCTAAATTAAACGAGGAAAACAAACAGGAACAGGAAACAGATTTCCCTGGCACGCGCTTGGAAGGTGTGCGCCAAGCTCGGGGAGAGGGACCCGCCAGGGTCTTCCCATCTGAAGCCTGAGCTCAGCACAGGGAGAGCGGGGCTCTCGGGGCTGCGGAGACAGGAAATCCGGGTCTGCATTTCAGCTCTGTCTCAACAATGTCTGTGTCATCCTGAGCACATCATTTGGCCTTTTAAAGCATTTTCTTGCTGTAAAAATAAAGACAATGATGCCAACCCCAGAGTGTAGTAGTGACAGTTTAAAAAGCCACGAGCCACGCGCTGAGCACTGAGCATACACCCAAGTGGCGGTGGTAGCTGGCATCACTTCCCGGCATCCACAACATCCACGCTGGCACTTAATCCCGCCACAGGGAGAAGAGAACCCCGAGGGCACAGGAAATAAAAGCTCTGCAGGAAGGCGTCCAAAGGCTGCCGCCGCCTGGGCCCACGCGCCTTCAGGCCTCACCTGTCGTGACTCACCTGCACACACGCGCCTGCCCCACGGGACCGCCTCCTGCCCGCGGACCTTCAGCACGCTCATGGGGCTGGGCCTTGGCTCATTGCTCAGGGACACACTTTGTCCAGCCTGCTCCGCCCTGTTCCCCACCCCCACCCCATGAGAGCCGCGTCCTTGCTACACTGAGCACTAACGGGGGGTTTGTGCCCACTGTGTCAACACGGTGGTTTCCTGACATGCCTGCTTCACCCATCTCCATCCCCTGGACCGGGAATTCTACGGAGTGAGGAAACTAGGTCTTACTCATCTTTCACAGACCTGGAACTTGAATGTTCAACAAGTGTTTGCTGAATGAATCACTGCAACGTGCCTCGGATAACCTGGAAGATCTTAATGAAAACGAGGGGTCGGCTTGGTCCTGTGTGACCCCATAGGGAAGAGCAGAGGGACTAAAGCCACGCCGAGTCCTCCTCAGCCTAGAGACACCTGGCACAGCCCCCTCCTACCCCCACTGACCACAAAGCAAAGTTCAGGCGGATACAAAAACAGCCCCTGAGCTCTGGGGGGTGGGGGGACACAAGCAGAGCAAAGTCACACAGGACTAGCCCCCGACACCGTCCTCTCACTTTGCCCATGGCGTGGCCCAGGGTGCCCGGATGGCTGTAATTCTGATAGAAACACTGTCTTTCTGGCCAGAAACACCAGAAAAAGGGGTACCTAGGTGTGACAGGACATGTGTATGTGTGGAGGGAATCCAAGAGGGGACAGAGCCAGGGAAGGGGATCCCCCAACCCAACACAGCAAAGGCTCAGAGATCGGGTCTGGGATTTGAGCCCTCAACACGCACACATACATTTGAGATTCACCTCCGAGTTGCGTGCACACAGGATGGACCCCATTCGGCACGGCCAGGACGTGGAGGGCGGACACGGGACCGGAGCCGCACGCACGTGCCGCGGCCTGACCCCGAGTGGCACGGGCCGGCGCGGACCGCGGGCGCGCTGAGGCCACCTCACGCCAGGCCACGGGAGCCAACCGTAGGCATGTCTTCTCAACACTGCATTCCGTGGTGTCGTGCTGGCAGCCTGAAATTGGCCACAGGGAAGTTTGAGCGCCGCAGAGACTAGCAGATGCCGTACGATCCACACTTGGTTATTAAAGATTGCCAGGTCACAAGTGGACAGACCCAAACGAAGGAAGCAGAGGCTTGGGGAACCGAGCTGGGGAGCTAAGATCCTGACCTCCACCCAAGGATGGGGAGCAGGATTTGTCACTGGAGCCTCACGAGACAGGCTGCCTGCCAAAACAGGCCATCCGTGTTTTCCAGAGCCTTATAGAAAGTAACATGCAGAGTTATAGTCCACAAAAAATGGCATTCACAATGTCCCAATACAATTTAAAATAAATGCTGTGCAAAAAACCTAGGAAAACGTAACCAATTCTCAAGCACCCATGATGCCAACCTCAAGCTGATCCAAATGCTGTGACTGTCAAGGCTTTTAGGCAGCTATGATACATGCTCCCTAGGATAAAAGAAAACACACGTGGAAGGAACAAAAAAATAAGGATTTGCAGTAAAGAAATAGAAAATATTTTTTAAGGAGGCAAAAGGAAATTTTGTACCATAAAAATATAATAAAAATTTTGAAAAACCTGACAGAATGAGTTCCATGGAACAGAAATGACAGAAAATTAAGTGAACTTGAAGACGAAGCACAAAAGAAAGTATTGTGAACTGGACTTCATAAGAATTTAAAACTTGAGAACCTTCAAACAGCACCTGAAGCAAACAGGAGACTCGTACCCAGACAATAAAGAACGCTCACAACTCAATACCGAGAGCGTCAACAAACAACCTCACCAAAAATAGGCGAAAGACTGAAACAGACACTTTGCAGAAGGGGTGTAAAGGGGCAGCCAAGCACACGAAGCCACCGAGAAGCCACCAAGAAGCCGCCTGGAAGGAGCTTTCCACGTGAGCGCGTGTCCAGACCGGGGACGTGCACCTGCTTGCCTGACAAGTGCAAGAAAGCCCGGCCGCACCCCGGACTGGCTCCGATGAGCAGGGCTCCCGGATTCCTGGACGGTTATACACAGACCTGTCCTAAGAGCTAGTGAAATGAAAACAGGAGTCTCTCAAAGACTTGCACGCAAATGGCCAGGGCAGCAGATCTATAAAAGTCAAAAGGAGAAACAGCCCAAATGCCCACAGGTGAACAAATAATAGTGGCATGTCCTTGTGGTGAAATACTGGTGGGCAGTAAAGGAGAGAGGGGCGCTGGGACACAGTACAAGGACGCAGCCCAGAACTGCAGGCATGCGGGGCGCCGGGGTCTCCTGGCGCTTCAGGCCTTAAAGGGACCAAATCACATGCTTTAAAGACGTGCATTCTCCCTCTACAATGTGGTGCCAGAACACAGTGCGAATGTCTCAGCCCAAAACCACCGGCCTCCATGACGTGTGCTCTTAGCCACCTGAAAAACGACACCTGGGCTTGAACCCTGGCCTGGCAGGTGACTGCCTTCCCTCAAGTCGATTCCCTCGTAAGGTGGAAACAGCCAGGGAACCCACCTCCCCACAGGGTGCTGTGCTTAGGGAGCCACTGGCCAGGAAGTACGTCCGGGCCACGGTGGTGGTGGTCACTCAGCCTCTTGTGCACCCGGACTGCCACCCTCACACCTCCACATCCCTGCGGCACTCTTCCCTCCTCCCGGCAGCCACCACTAGTTACTGTTAGTGAGCAAGGACCCGATCCCTCCTCGGACCCCCAAATCCTGTATTCGGCCTGTTCAGGGGGCTTATGTGGTTTTCACCCGCACTTTTGCTGGGATCCTGCACAGCTCTCGCAAACAGCGGGCTCCCAGAGGAGGTACGCACCTTCTCCTGTGCCATACGTCCTGTGATTCCTAACGTAAGGACTGCGTGCTTCCACACCTTGAAGGACAGAGGGTGAGCGGGGCGGGGCTGTGACAGACTCTGTAATACCCTGTAATACCCTGAGGACAACTGTATTTTGCAGCAAATCTGTGAGAAGCAAGGGCTTAATGAAGGGCTGATTATCTTTAGTTCTATTCGTCTAAAACTTAAAGTGATTCTCTTACAAAATATTTCATGAGCAATCCCCTAACCTTGAGCTGTTAGAGGCCTTTTTGCTGCTCTCCCTAACAAAAGTCACACAGGTGGGACTGTGTCTGTCGCATCCCGGACAGTGAAGTCTCTGAGGCTGTTCACAGCACAACACAGGTTACATCAACAACAAATGAATGTTCTTAAAACTCAGAGCCACCAGCATAAAGTCTGACAAATTTTAGTTAAGACAGGTGCCTTTAAATAACTTCATGAGGGGCGCCTGGGTGGCTCAGTCTGTTGAGCATCTGACTTCAGCTCAGGTCATGATCTTGTGGTCCGTGAGTTCGAGCCCCGCGTCAGGCTCTGTGCTGACAGCTCAGAGCCTAGAGCCTGTTTCGGATTCTGTGTCTCCCTCTCTCTCTGACCCTCCCCCATTCATGCTCTGTCTCTATCTCAAAAATAAACGTTAAAAAAAAAATCTTAAATAACTTCATGACACGGCGATTTTCAAACACTGCTGGCCTTAGATTTGGAAACAAGAGGAAGCCGCTGGTTGCTGTCCACCCTCAGGCAGCTGCCCCTCCGGGCTGTGCCTGCTCCCCCTCCCCCTGCGCAGTTTCCAGCAGCTCCATAGCATGATAGCCCTACCTCCTCTGAGACCGTGCTCCTGCATGTGTCCTGCAATCCCGGGCCACGGAGCCGTGGCCTGACGTGTGGGCCCCCAGCAGGGCCAGGTGGAGTTCGCTTCGGGGTCTGCCAACAGGCTGACCCCAGGAGGGACCTCTGGGATCCCCTCGTGCTGCCTTTCCAGCCTCACTTCCAGCCCAGCCTCACATACCGCAATCTCCCTGGACACACTGCCAAATGGGGGCGACAGCAACCCCACAGGTGAGGGGGTCTTGGCCCTGGGAGCGGCACTCGGCGTGCACAGAAGGCCATGGAAGTCACTGACGGAGGCTGTCCCTGGATGTTTCTCTAAACTTCTGTCACGTACAGGGGACGTGAAGAAAACATTCGGCATCATGGCTGGCACAGAACAGGTGTTGGCCAAGCACAGCCGGCCCTCAGTTGACACAGAACGTGAGAACAGCTGGACTGCACCCTGAACTATTCTCTCGGGCAAACCTCAGCCACGTGCTTAGGTGGACAGATGGCTAGGACCACACGGGAAAACAAGGGACTTGATGACT
The DNA here is from genome assembly GCF_018350175.1 of Felis catus. NCBI lineage: Eukaryota > Metazoa > Chordata > Mammalia > Carnivora > Felidae > Felis > Felis catus. Next base: position 79,681,586 of record NC_058385.1, read on the forward strand.
GACCGAAGCTCTGAATTGAGCTTCTGTTGTGCATTCAAGAGAGCGATCACTACTCAGGTCTTTAAGGAAACAGACTCCGGCTATCTGTAGCCTCCTTCTTTCCAGCTAAGACATTAAAAGGACAAAAAGGTGATAGTGACAAGATTAACATCCAAAGACAATTTCAATCTCTCCAGGCCTGTCAGATACAGTAAGAGGCATTCCAAATCTGGCCCCACGGAAGAGGAAATTGACGCAAAGACATTTCATTTTCCAGCCATCGGGGTGACCGGCGGCCCCTTGGGAGCCCAGAGTTTCCCGGGAGAGGCTCAGAAGAGGAAGGTGGAGGGAAGGAGGCCACGTGGTGGCGTCATCATGAAGGTGACATCACAACAGGGACCTTGTGAGCGTTCACCACACACAGACACATGCATTAGGTCAGCGACTCTTCACGACCCTGCAGCGCCCCCTTTCACAGATGCAGAAACTGAGGCGCGGGCAGGCCAAGCACAGGGCTAGAATTGGCCCTGGGGCACCGGCACCGCCTCCCTTCCCGGCACTGCTATCCTGCATGAGAAGCAAGCCCGAGGCCCCGCCTCTCCAGCTGCCACCTCCCGGGCTGCTCCGGCAGGGTGAGGGCAGGAGCCCGTCGGCCACCCCAACCCCATCTCCACCATTATGAGTGTGAGGTCACGGCCATCTGAGCCGAGCATAAGCAACCTGACAGCACGAGACCGCCAGGTACCCCACGCCTCCAACCCTCACAACCACCTCGGGAGCCAGGGGCCAACACCCCGGCTCACGAAGGAGGAAACGGGAGATCGGGCAGCTTAGCACTGAGGCAAATACAGAGGGCGGCAGCTTCCCAAAGCGAGGCCTAACCGGGGGGATCCCAGAGAGGAGGAGGAAGGCTCTTCCAGGGCCTCCAACACGCGGCTCCGACAGCCGCCCCCCTGGAACCTAGTCGGTGGTGTTGGGAGTCTTAGAGCTGAAGGGGGCACAGGTGCAACAATCCTGAGCCCCGGCCTCCACTCAAGGCCCGAGCCTCCGCCCTGTGCCTGGGGAGTCCCCGCTTGCCCGTGCGCTGCTGGTCCGCGTGGGCCGGGCCCTCCCGGCGCAGACCTCCGTCACGGTCACGTGTCGGCCCGTGGGGGTAAGACAGAGGCTCTGACTGTCATGTCCCATCACAGGGTCATTTAGGATCACAAGTGCCGCGTGGCAGGGGAGGGAGGGAAACCTCAACGCGTGAGGAGACCAAGCCTGTTTCAGCCTGGCAACATGACTGTGATTTATCACTCGACGGCAGACGACGGTGGCCTGTCACAGGAGCGCTGCTGAAAATAAAGAATGAAAACCACCCAGAGCTGTTGTGCCACACAGCCAAATTAGACAACGCTACTCCCTGGGTGATTTATGCTTCAAATTTTCCCTTGTTCGCAGAGAATTTGTCAAGCATTACGGGAGCACCTAGGAGTGGCAGCAGGGTTCAGGATAACAGGCGAGGTGGGTCCAGAGGTACGGCTGAGGTCGGCGGTGGCTCCGGAGTGAGAGGTCCCCAGCTTGGTGGCACTGACCTCCCGCGTCCGGACACAGAAACCGGGTGGGCAGCGCCTCAGCCTTCAGGAGGGGCGGCCTCCTGGGAAGGGGGGGTGTGTCCTCACCTCATAGGGTCAGGGTCGGGCTCGGCCACGTGACGTGGGCCCGGGGACACACCCGCTCGGGATCAGCAGCCTGGAGGAACACGGTGTGGTTCGGCCGTCCCCCTCCCTGTGTGAGTACAGGTTATGGGCTGGCTGGCCTGACTTCTAGAACGGGAAGGGCATGCGGTGCAGGGTCCCGGAGCTTCGGCCAACCTCGCTGACGGCGATGAGCCACGTGAGCACAGCATAACCCGCTCTCCTCCCTGCCACAGCACGTGTGCACTTCAAGGCCTAGCTCAGTGGCCACCTCTTCCAGAAGCCTCTGTGACTCCTCAGCCAAGACCCATGTTTCCCCCGACCGGACCCCCAGCCCTTTACCTTGTCTACCTGGGGACTTTGTTACTTGGTTCCTTGCGTTGCGGTTCTCATACTTCACCTTTCCTTCCCCGGTCACGGGATAATTTCCCCGAACACATGCCACAGGTAATACCACTCTGACTCTTGTCCTAAAACAGCTATATCTCCATGAGCAAGATCTCTTCCACATTTAAGAAATATTGAACGATACTCTATGTGGTAGCTATACAATGAGTGAGCGAACATCTCCTGCGGGGAGGAATTCCTAACTTCTGTTAATCCATTTAGAATAAAGGAGAGCAACTACTTACAAACCCTCGGATGCCAGGCCAGAGCAGGACCCTGGGGCCAACAGAGGCCACGTCGGAACAATAGGGCCAGAGTCCCAAGCCCCCCACACGGCCTCCCGCAGGCTCCCTGGCCACACCGAGGCTCAGGCCTCTGCGCCTGCATCTGGGCCTTTCCTCTGAGGACCGCCGGCGGTCGGATCTGACTCGTCCACACACGCTTGCTCATTTTCCTGATACTTGCCCTCAGCTGGGCCCTGTCTCGGTTTCTTTTTTTTTTTTTTTTTTTTTAATTTTTTTTTTTCAACGTTTATTTATTTTTGGGACAGAGAGAGACAGAGCATGAACGGGGGAGGGGCAGAGAGAGAGGGAGACACAGAATCGGAAACAGGCTCCAGGCTCCGAGCCATCAGCCCAGAGCCCGACGCGGGGCTCGAACTCACGGACCGCGAGATGGTGACCTGGCTGAAGTCGGACGCTTAACCGACTGCGTCACCCAGGCGCCCCCCTGTCTCGGTTTCTGATCCACGAGTACTGAGCTGCGGGGTCGAGTCAGACATACGTGACGTGTGATCTAAGCCCACAATCGGTTTTCCACGGGCACCTGTTTCAACATCAATTTCCCCCAAGAAAGCAGCTTGGAGGGACCAAGGATAGGACTCCCATGTCTGCCTCGCCTGCTGTGTGAGCCCAGTGAATCACACAACCTGTCTGAACCCTAACTTCTTCACCTGCAAACGGCAGTAATAACGCCTCGAAGGTTAAGGTAAAGACGAGGAATCATCTGCTCTAATTTGCAGCTGCTGGTAGTTACCAGCTGCTATTTTAGAACTCTGTCTGATGCGACAGCTTCCTGCCCGCAATTTCTCCATCCTCAGCTGAGACCAAATTACAGAAGCGAACATGAGAAGTTACTCAGCAGAATTCACGTTCGAGGACAAATTCGACCAGAAGGACGAAGCCACGCCGCAGCTCTCATTCATCCCACACAACGTTCTGTGCGCCGACACGGCGCCATCGCTGTTTTAGGGGAATTGGCCGAGTCCCTGACTTCAAGGCCCTCCGAGTGCCCCCAGAGACAGGCTCACGAACAGGGTGCTTGGTGGTGGTGCCCAGCGGTGCCAATTTTCAGATGAGCAAGCTCTGGGCTCTGTGGACGTCGCTCTCCCAGCCTCTCGGACCGTGCACCACGGCTGGCATCACGCTACCGTCTCTGTGGTACCCGCGGCACAGTCAGCGACCAAAGTCACCGGCTGCCGAAATGCTAAGTGCTTCTTCCCCTTTCCTTCTCCTCCAGCTCCAGGAACCCAACTCTCGTCCCACGGCGGAGCCTCTGGGCTGAGCACGTGCTCAAAGACCCACCCCTGCCACGGCGAGTGGACACCCCGGGCACAGCGCCAGGGGCCCTCCAGCAGGCGTCCCCGCAGACGGGGCGCCGCTCCGGACAGGACGTGGGGTCACTCACACTGGGGTTCGGAACCCCGGCTCTGCCAAGTGCTGCGGCGAGCGTGGCTGGGCCGTGGACGGCTCTGAGGTTTCGCTCTCCCCCACTGGGTAATGGGGATGACGACCGGTGCACTTGCCGTGGTGAGAATCGAGTGCCCCCTCCTTCGTGGAGTCTTTGGCACAACGGAAACAGGAGGGACGGAGACCCGCGGGCACCACCAGGAAACCTGTGACTCCAGGCAGTCCCTTCCCGGCAGGACGTCAGCCCCCTGCCCACAAATCACCTCCCGCGAGTCCCGTAAAGACCCAGCAGGACAACATCGTGAGAGAGAGTGCTGCCAGCGAACACGCCATCGTTCGAGACGACGGAGGTCTTCACGTAAGACGATCCGTCCTATAACGACGCAAATGGGGGACCCAGTGGTGCCGCAAGCACAGCTGCTGAAAGGGAAGGAGGGACAGGCTTCATTAGTCACACCTGCTTTTCACGTTAGACTCCACGACGAAAGACACTCGTCCTGCCCACCGCACGTGGCTGCAGGACAACTGGCGAGCCCTGAAGCCTCTGACAGTGTTTTCCTCTCTGGTCTCCGTGTCTCTGTCCTCAAGATAAGACAAAACGCGTATGCCATGGCGTCCTTACAAGAACGAAAGGCAGAAAATGTCCTGAGTGCTGAGCACAGTGAGGACCACCAGGCCCAAGATGCAGACGTGGAAATTCCTTCTGTTTCCACTCCAGGCACCTGCAAACACGGCGAGCAGGTGCAGCCCGGCTGGCTCAGTCGGTGAGCACACGACTCTTCATTTCGGCTCAGGTCGTGATCTCACAGTCGCGAGATACAGCCCCGCGCTGGGCTCCATGCTGAACATGGGGCCTACCTGGGATTCTCTCTCTCTCTCTTTTCCTTCTGTCTCTCTCTCTCCCTTTACCCCTCCCCGGCTGTGTGCACACAATCCCCCCCCAAAATACAAAATAAAATAAAGAAAACTCTAAAAGCCAAAGCACACAGGTAGCAAAGATGATGTCGGGGTCCCTCCAGAGCCCCAGACCAGGACACAGGCATGCGATGTGGCGTTTTTGCACAAAGCATCTCCCAGATCCGAACCCCACATTAAAACAGGTTTCTTCAAGACTCTGTGTTTAAAAAAAAAAAAAAAGTTGACATTTGTTTTGAGTTCAACTACCTGGCTGCATGAGCTCTGGGTCCCCACGGGAAGAGAGTGAATAAAGCGCTATTTCTGCCACGACTTACTGAATTATCATTTCACGTACTTTCAGATCAGTTCCCTCATTTCACCTCCACACGGGCCCCGCCTCGCTCGTGGATGAGGAAACCAGGGCACAGGGCACAGGGCAGGCACTCACGGTCTCACCTGACAGAGCCCATGTCAGTGCAGGACGCACACATGACCTTTCCGAGCCACGCCCCACGGCGGGGTGGCTGGTGTGGGGCTGTGAAGACCACACTGCCCAGGGACTGCGGGGCCGGTGGGACCACTAGGCGAGGCGGGGCCACTCGGCAGAGGAGGTTCACTTTGGCCTCACCCACCGGCCACATGCTGCCCGTCCTGGATCCCCAACCGCTGCCCCAGAGAGACAGGACGCGGCGGGCTAGGAGAGCCACAGCCTCAAACAACATTTGGCATATATGCCGCCGGGCTCGCCAGTCCCGCTAGAGATGGAAAACCCAAAGCACCTCCCCAGGTGATTTTCGAGGAAGCAGTCGTTTATTCAGTCACAAACTGCACCCCGAGGGCAGCCCTGTAAGGAGCCCCTGGGCACGTGGAAGAAACACACGAGGAGGGAGTGCAGCCCCACAATCAGGAGCCAGGGTCGGCGGGGGCCAGCCCACCTCACACAGAAGTGACGGGAATGGCGACAGAGCTGAGCGTGAGCCCCCGCGGGGTGCAGGGGTCACTGGAGGCGGCACCCGGAGGTGGAGGGACGCCCAGCATTCACGCGCATGTCAGCGGGTGACAGGGCGGAGGGGCTGCAGGCAGAAGATGGGCGGGGGTCAGGTGGCCCCGAGACGCATCCCCGGCGGGGCACCGCACAGAGAAACTGTGTTTACGGGATACCGTGAAACCGAGACGAACAAGAAAAGCTCTGGTTAACGTTGTGGGGAAAAGGCAGCTTACAAGAGCGGACACAACGCGATCCTGGCCCCATATGCATCAAGTTGACACGCGGTGGATGTGGGTCTGGCGGGTAAGGGCATCTAGGGGGCGGGATTACGCGCAATTTGAAAAGCCATTTTCCTCACGGTCTGAGACCAGCATACGTCATTTCCGCAGGGCCAACAGGTGCCACCTCGAAGAAGAAAGGAAACTGTCACTGGGAAGCTGGACGGAAGGGCGAGGGCAGCCACGGCCAGTGGCAGGGTGAAGGTGGAGGGCCAGGGGCTGGCATAGGGGACGTGACACTGCGGGCAAGCAGGTGGAGACGGGCAGGGGTGATCAAGCCAGCCCTACACAGTTGCCATCCTGGCCCTTCCATCTGCTGCAAGGCCGACACTGCCCAGCAAAGCAAACCACGTGAAAATACGTTAACAAGACCTACAAAGAGAGGCACGCTTCCTAAACTGCTCTGCACCTTTGGGGATTTGAAAACAGAGGACTCAACCTTGTGAGACATCGATTCAACTAGAAAAATCTTTCAGGAGTCTGGCTGATACCAAAACCCCAGAGCCATGGAAAGGGGACTAGGACAAAGGCCCTAATGGTAGGGAATTGATGATGGGAACAACAAAGAATTTTCGAAAGAATCTGTCCCCTGCAACAGCCCCTCGGGCAAATGCTCACTTGCTGTGACTGACCAGGACCAGCCTGACCACAGCTGGGGGCAGTTCACCTATCATCACAACATCTTCTACCCTAAATCCCAGAACCAGAAAGAAAGCTCTAAGCTCAGGGGGGGCAACAACAGTGCCCCAGGCTTGGCAGTCTCCCTCTCCGACTGTGCTGATGCAGCCTGAGCATGCAGGGAGGCGGGGGGCAGGGCAGGGGAGGTCCGGCTTGGGCAGGCGAGTGGTCTGCAGGACGTGGGTCCCTGCTACCCAGTCTCCAGAGTCTACAGGAGCCCCAGAAACCAGACTGAATCTGAAATCTCTACATATTTTAGGTGGTGGCTCCATGTTTTTTCCAACACGAGGCAGGCCAAGTGTGTCTGTGAGTAGCCCCAGGCCCACTGTTCCTCCATCTAAGCCTCCCTGGCACGCGTCCCCCTCAGCGCACAGCCCCCAGAAACACCTCCTCAGAGGCTGTGCTCCAGCTTGGGGGCTCGTCATGGCCTGGAATTACTCTCGTTTGGGGACAGCTCTGGGAGTCAGAGCTGTTCACACACCGCCTCTGCCATCGCCAGCCCAGCAGGGAGCAGCTCTGGAGAGCTTCGGGAGAGAGGATCCAAATGGCACCTGCCCCCAACCACTTGGCCTGGAGGTGCTGGAGTGGGAAGCCCAGGGCAAGGGCAGAGATGGTGTCCTGGCAGGCAGACAGGCTCAACGTGGGGCTTGGACTCATGAACCATGAGATCATGACCTGAGCTGAAGCCGGATGCTCAACCGACTGAGCCACCCAGGTGCCCCGGGAATCCCAAAAAGCTTTTAAGAGAGGTAATGCATTAAAGCTTAGAAAAATTGTTCCCAGAACTGCTGCTGGTGTTTACAGGTATAACGCAAGCACGATTGTCAGACAAATTGGGAAACATGAAATTTTAAAGAACAGACAAGTTCTGGTATGCCTGAGGAAACCCCAACTGCTCATGCAGTTAACAACTGTAAACTCTGACCAAGACATTTAAAATCCAGCCACGTGAAGGCACGGTAGGGTGAAGGAAAGCAGGCGGATGCCCGAGGACAACGGACATTTGGAAGGACAAAGCCTCATTTCCATTGTGAATCCCAAGAGGGGGTTGGCTGGGCACTATTTCCCCCAACGTATCTGGCTCAAGACCTGCACAGCCATCCCTAAAGGAAGATCTCAAGGAAACGGGGGCCCTAAGACCGTCCCGGGGTTAGCAGGACAGGCCTCACCAGAACATGTGTCAGGTAGAACGGGTCTGTATTCTGATCTCACTAACCCCTGACCGTGGAGCTTTTGTATCTTCCTGAGTCTCAGGCCCACCACCCATAGAATGCGGCCAATAATTGATCTACTTTCAGGATTCGGTGGGAGCTAAAAGGGCCCGGGGATGTTCCAAGCCCACCTCGCTGTCTGGAACACAGCAGGCACGTGGTAATTCTTAGGGACCCTCCCCTACCCCTTGGGCAGCACCATGAAGGCACTTGTTTAAGGAACGAAGGTCAGTTCTGCTGAGGAGGAGCTGAGGCTCAGGACGGCCGAGGGGACGGCCAGGACGCAGGGCGACCCAGCCCTGCTCTTCTCCCGGGTAGCAGCGGCTCCACCGTCTGACAGGGCGACAGAGGGGCACAGGACCATCACCTACAGCCCACCAGGCAGCCACTTAAGCTCAGGGCACCCTCCAGGCAGGGAGGGCCAAGCGCCAAGACGAGGTACATGATCATCACTGCGTCTGCCAAGCATAGTCAGGGTGGGAGACATTCCGGCCACCTCCGCTGCCACATCTCAAAGACTTGTTCATCAGGCTCACCAAAAGACGCGTTTTAATAAAGGACAGTTTCTCTGTTCTAATCTCCTTCCTTCTGAGGAATAAGGAGGAGGAAATGAACCATCTCTGCAGCCTGAAAATCCGAGGGTCTATCTTGCTTTCTCTCTACTCCACGACTTAATCTCTTACTAAATTCGGTCTCAGAATGGCTGATGTTTTTCTTCTTTCTGCACTCCTGAGGCAAAGGTGCTGGTCCATGTTATGCATGGTGAGCATGTGCACCGTGCAAGGGGCTTTGTCCTCAGTGTCCCAGCCAGTCTTCTTCACAGGCCGGACAAGTCACTCCTCTTCTCCTTTCCAAGGAAGAATCGGCTCAGGGGACTCAAGTGACGCGCCCGGTCAAACAGTGAAACAGACAGAATCACGGAAGCCTAGGGCAGAACCCAGTGAACTGGACCCCACGCACCGAAATGTCGCAGGCGTCCAGCAGGTGGACCATCTAAGGCTGCTCCCCAGGAACAGGGAACAAAGAGAGAGCCAAGAGCATGGAACAAGAGAGAACACTGTGCCAAGAACATGGAACAACGAAATAAAAAAGACAGCTGACAATGTTCAGGGGTGCCTACATTTGAGAACGAGCTATTACAAGACGTGCCAGGACACCCGAGGATGGGCTGAGGGGCCGGTAGGCAGGCACGTTCACCGCGCAGGGTGACGGCTGCAGTGAGGACATCAGCGCTGTGAGCCGGGCCCCTCCCTTGCACCAGACCCCGTGCTAAGAGCATGAGATACAGCATCTAAGTTATCATAAACTACATTATCAAGAATAGCATCTATTAAGTTTTCTCATCAACTCTAACAAGTATACTCTGCTGATAACCACACTTTGCAGACGAGGGGACTGAAGGTTCTGGGCCCAGTTAATTCCCCCAAGGTCCTGCTGCTTGTAGGAGGGATCTGACTCCAAGGGGCCCAGGCCTGAGCCACCATGCACGCCACCTGCCATGAGCAGCAAGGGGACTGCAATTAGTGCTGAGACAGGTGCTGACCTCCGTGGGTGACCATCATGTGCAACAATGACCTCAAAATATGAAACCTAAAATGATGAAACTTCTAAAGTCAACCTAAGAGAAAATCTTTGTGGCCTGGGAATAAACAAAGATTTCCTCATACAGAAAGAAACGGGCGCCTGGGTGACTCAGTCGGTTAAGCGTCCGATTTCGACTCGGGTCATGATCTCGCGGTTTGTGAGTTCGAGCCCCACGTCGGGCTCTGTGCTGACAGCTCAGAGCCTAGAGCCTGCCTTGTATTCTGTGTCTCCTCCTCTCTCTGCCCCTCCCATACTCATGCTCGGTCTCTCTCTCTCAAGAATAAATAAACATCAAAAAAAATTTAAGAAAAAAAAAAGAAACAAACTGGTCAGTTAGGCCTCATTAAAGTTAAAAACTTCTGCTCTTTGACATTTGAGCAGATAAAGTAGGTCGGAATTAAATACTCACAGATCATTTATCTAATTACGTATTTTTATGTAGCTATGTTAAAGATCTCAAAACTCAATACTAATGAAATAAACCAGGTCAAAAATAAAGAAATGGAACGCACGCTTCATCCAGGAAAGTTACAGATGGCAAAAAAGTCCACAAAAAGGTGGTCATTGGTCATTAGGGAAATTCAAATTAAAACCATAATGACATGCCTCTCCACACACCTGTTAGGAGGGCTAAGCTGAAAGAGACCACATCAAGTATTAGGAATATGGAGAAACTGCAGGTGCCCAACAACATGGACAAATCTCAGAATAATTACACTGAGTCCAAGGAGCCACGTCAACGGAGCAGGGCAAGGAAAGAGCGCGTACAATACGATTCATTCATATAAAACTCGAGAAAATGCCAACGCTGTGTAGTAACAGAAAAACAGGTCGGAATTTATTTCCCTGGGTACTGGGCCAGGGGTGGGGAGAGATAAAGGGGACTCAGGGAAACTTTTGGGGGTGAGGACACGCTCATTATCTTGATTACGGTGACTGTTTGCTTGAGTGTAAACTATGCCAAGGTTACCAAACTGAACCATTCACTCCTGTGTACTTTACGTACGTCAGTTGTATCTTAGTGACACTGGTGTCACAGACTGAATGCTTGTCCCCAGGACGCCTATGCAGAAGCGCTGAAGCCTGATGCGATGACGCTTGCAGATGGGGCCTTAGGAGGTACTTGGGGTCAGATGAGGTCCTGAGGGTGGGGCCCCAGGATGGGACTAGCACCCCCATGAAGAGAGACACCAGAGACCTCGTGTCTCTTGCCCTCACCCCCTCCTCCCATGCGCACACAGGGAGAAGGCGGCCGTCGGCCAACCGGGAAGTGTCCTCACCAGGGAAGGGAGCGGACAGCTCCCTGACCACCGACGTCCAGCCTCCGAAGCCCCGAGACATAAACGCCTGTTGCTCAGGCTGGCCCGTTCGTGGTGTTCCGTTATGGTGGCCCGAGCTGAGACAGCGGTTACAAACCAATGTACAGACATCCTAAGTCACCTCGATGACCGCTTAGGAGAGGAACCTGCCGTGCAGTCTCAGGGCCTCACCTGCACCATCCCAGTGATGGCGTTCACGGTCACCGGCTCCCGATCGAGGAACAAAGGCAGACGTGATCGCACTGCTCGACACTCAAATAACATCATGTGCATCGATGAAGGTTTTCCCTTGGTCTGAATGAAGACAAACGTTGAGAATACGCACCGTCCATCCCACCCACAGGCAGGCTACCAGCTCTGCAGTGGCATGTGCCCACATTTCTATCAGCTACTTGCTTTGACCAAAACATCTCCAGTTAATCTTCGCACTGGAGCCCAGTGAGAAAAGGTCACTCAGAACTCGAGCAGAGGGCACAGTGCTGCCCGGGGGCGCAGCTCTGAGGCCCCTCAGGTCAGTGGCCACGGGAGGGTCAGAGCACAAAACACAGAGAGGCCTCTGAATCACCAGCCATCAGACTGGACTGAGTTTTGCAAATCATTCAAGGCCTGCGCTTCTGCGTCCAGCTAACCCATGACAATGAGTCACAGCACCAGGACAGACTTCTGGGGCGTTGTGGTGGCCCGCCATTCATACGCCGCAACCTGTAGGCAGCTGTGTCTGCACACGGCCCTCCTTCGGAGGCACAGCATTGTGGTGGCGGTGGTACTGCGTCTGCACGGACCGGACCTGGTCCTCGTGGAGCACTGCAGAAGGAAGGGGGAGGAGCACTGCAGAAGGAAGGGGGACGAGCACTGCAGAAGGAAGGGGGAGCCCTGGGGACCCACCGCCCTGGAAGGAAAGCACCCACCTGCCTCAGGCCAGTTCTGCCACGGGAGGTCACGTGCAATCATTTCCAGCTGGAAAACAACCATCCCCTCTTCTAATAAGCCCAGAAAAGCTTTATGGGGGTTCAGGAGCTCAAAGTCCAAGAGCAAGTGCATCGGGGAGCACTTGCGTAGCTCGCTTCGAGTCAGAGAAAACGGCAACAAAAGGCCATTTTCTCAGAGATGGGGAGGTCACGTTCCACACCGAGTGTGCTCGTGTGCTCTAGAAACATATTTTATCCGGTAACGTTTCTAAGTCAAAAGATGTTCCTCACCGGAGCTAAAAATAGCTAACACAATCCAAATCAGCCCCAACAGCAACCACCACCTTCGTCCGCCGACACTTGGGCTGGCCCAGGCTGAGCGAGTTGCCATAGCAACAGTGCACAGGGGAAGGCGCCAGGAGAGAAGGGCCCGGCACCTGCAAGGTGTCCCAGGACTGGGCGACCCCGGAGCATGGCGCCAGAGGGGGTTGCTGGGGCCATCTGGCAGAGACGCTTCTTCCAAACACCCGTCTCGGGCGAAAAGCACACAAACTTCCGCGCCATAACGTAAGCCAGCCCTGTCTTTGTACAGCAAGCAAGGAGATGGCGGGAGGTACTGGAGAGCAAGCACCGTGGAGCCGGACAGGGCTGGGGTCACGGGGGACCTACTGCACACTCACTGCTTGGACCAGGTGGACCGTCCTGGGTCCCGGTTTGCTCAGTAACAGACGGGACGGCGGCAACCCCCCGCGGGGTGTCGTGTGACAACAGGATGTGCCTTTCCGGCCCCAGGCACACCTGTGCGCAAATGGGCTGCTGGCTGCCGCTGGCTGCACGTGCTGAGAAAGAATATGAAGACGTGAGGGTCAGGTGCCCCGGCATCAGGCACATCTCAGAGCAGAAGCTGGGTCACGGCCAAGAAACACGCTCGCTTACTCGTCAAGCCGAGCGGAGAAGCCAAGGGCTGGGCCGGACGCTCACCGCGAGTGGTCCCGTTCCTCTGCCTGCAGGATCAAGTCGGCCTGACGTGTGGGGGGCTGCGAGCTGTCAGCCACGTGTCCAGGTGCCCCCCGTGCCCCCCCAGAGACCCTGTGTTCTAATCAAATTCACCTCTTTGCTGTTCCCAAATGTACCTGACTTTTTGGCCCGTTTTCCAGCTCCACCCACAGCCCTACAGGAGCCACGCTGTGAATGGAAAGATCCTGAATGTCGGAGGCGGGGGGAGGCTGGCACCAAAAGCACGTGCTGGGTCGGGGCCAGGGTCAGGCACAGTGTGGGGACCAAAGACGAGGCACTTGGCAGCGAGGACAGAGGAGCCACGAAGGCGGGGACTGACGCAAGACACCAGAGACGGAGGGACGGACAGAGTGGCAGCCCCAGGCCCTCCCAGCCGTCCAGGCCCCAGAACCGATCCCAGGACACCTCCTCCTGACAAAACACCTCCTGCTTCTTCAGCCGGCATGAGAGTCTTTATGCCCCCAGCTAAATTCTCCCATTTACTTTAAATCTCCAAGTCTTGTCTTCAGTTTTCCCAACACCTCAGCCTGTTGAAACTCGCCGCTTCACGAGAACAACGTCCGGGGACTCCCACGGCTCCTGCTGGATCCTTACGTCCACGGGGTGCATGGCCCTCCCGTGGGGACACCGGAATCTCGGCCCTCACCTGTTCCGAGGTGGCAGCCCCACGTACCGTCTGTACATGCATCTCGCGTCGCCTCCTCCGCTGGACGGTACGCTCCGCGGGACAGGACCCGCTCATTACTCCCACGCCCCACTAGCACCCAGCTCCGAGAAACCCTCCGGGCTGGAGAACACAGACCCCTACTCTTCTGCCGAAGCGCTGCCCCCGTGGACACGGAGACCACGGGTTCTGAAGACCGTGCACCTGCGGGGAGCGGCACTCAATGCTCCGTCCCTGAGGAGCAGGGCTGTGGGGCTGGGAGGACAAAAGCTGTCGGGCACTAAGTGCACGTGTGAGGTGCCCCAGAGCACGTTTCATCTACAGCGGCTCACGCGCTCATCGCGAGGAGCTGCTCGCAGACGCGGAAGTCAGCGTAGGGGGGTTGAGAAATCATGCCCAGAATCGGCAGCCGGAATTCAAGTGTAACTGCTTGGCTGTATGGCCTGTGAGGAACATACTCTGGACCCAGCCCTGCACCGAGCCACCCGAGCAGAGCACTGTGGCCAAGCCCTGCCCCATCCCAGAAGAGGGCCCTCCAACCACACCCACCTGCCGAGGGCCTGCACACCCACGTGGGGCAAAGCGAGGGGAGACCCGGGCCCCAGTGAAGCTCTCCAAGGGAGGGCCTTGGAGCCCAGGCCCACTTCTACCCCGAATTCAGAGCCCTCCACCTGTGTGCCTGTTCCAAACCCGCCTCCCGTCCTGGTTCCCCTGTCACTGTCACTCACACCTGCAGGCCGTCTGACCATTGACCAGGCCAGCTCCACCCACCCCCCCCGCATCGACAGCCCCCACAAAGGCCGGACCGCTTCACGGTCACCACCCACGGCACCAGAAAACCCAGGCGTCCGGTCCTGCCTGCCTCTCCCTGGTACATCCAGCCCTGCTCAATGTCCCTGACCCTCCAACACCTCAGCTGGGAAGCAAGCACACGGGCCACCAGGCGGAGCTCTGCGGAGGGCGGCAGCACAGGGCGGCCCCCAGCACCCGGGAGGGGCCCAGCCTGATGGGCACAGGGCAGTACCTTGTGTGGGGCCTGCGACAAGGACATCCGTTCCCAGGGATGCCCTGAGGAAGACGGGACCGCAAGTGTAGGCGGCCTAGAGGCGGAAACCCTAACTTGTTAGGATTTGCCTTCGGGGCCCAATTGTTCCCAACACCAAGTTCCGTAAACCAGGCAACAACGAAACACGTCCTTATGACTCAGAGACAAGCGGGAAAACTAAAACCCAGCAAGCAGCCTATGGGACATTATGTTCTAGTCAGGAATGCGCACTTCTGAGGTGACGTTTAAATGGCGGCAGCAGCAGGAACACGTTAGAACCCAGAACACGCACATGTGTGCACGGGTGCGGCCCCCAGACCCTCACTACACGCCCACCACGTGGAGCTGGGGCACGTGGGGAGCAGACCAGGACTTTCCAGATGGGTCTGCCTCAGGGCCTGTGCTAGTTCTGGGGCCGCAGAAATGGTCAAGTTACCGACGTGCCCAGGCAGGAGAGCACGAGCAAGGGCACAGAGGTCCTGACACGTAAGCTGCACGTTCTCTCCCATCCGTTCGGTCAGCAAACGTTTACGGAGGACCCAAGATGTGCTGTGCCGGCTTCAGGTACCTACGAAGATTTTACAAACGCTTTGAATCTGCTACTGCCACCAAGTTTAGGGCCTGGGCAAGGGGCACGCGGGGAGTCAAGTGAACTGAACAGAAAGGGATGAAAACGGGCACAAGTTATGGAAGGGCGACGTGGTGCGTGTGCCAGGTCAGGGACGGGTGGACGGGACCCCTCAGAAGGGAATCTCACCAAACGCAGGAAGGAAGAACAGGAGAGAGCGAGTTCCAGGCGGAAGGAACACCAGGTGCAGGGGAACACCACGGTGGGCCCCGGTCCACTTGCTAGAGCGGGGGAGGGGGCACGCCTACAGGTACCAGTGAACAGACACGAATGAATCCAGGAAGAAGATGTACGAGACGAGGCCAGGGGCCCTCACGTCCTGCGTCCTCACCGGCCGGCACCTGCCTGCCTCCCTACTACAGAACCTTTCAGGAGTGACGACAAGATCTTCTGCTACGGAATCCAGAGCAGCGCCTAGCACCATCGTCTCACACACCTGAAGAAGGGAAAGGAGGAAGCTGGAGAACTCATCAGTCCTGCGCAGGGGAGAAGGCCCTCCTGCACAGGTGAAGGGGGAAGCTCCTGGAATATTGACATGACATTCCCGAAATCGGAGGGACACCCTGGATGGAAGGGAACGCCCTTAGGCCAAAAGATAGATAAAGGGAGCCCAAAAACCAGAGTGAGGTCTAGCGGCAGAGCTGGAGAACAGAGGACGCCCGGAAGGCAGGTGTGCAGGGGCCAGATGAACAGCCTCAGATGTAGGGTGGCCGCACACCCCACGGGGCCGTCTGGGGTCACCCGCTGGCGAGGCAGTCCCCTGCCCTGCAGAGGACACAGGGGAAGCCAGCTAACGTCCTACGGCTCGCTCTGGCTCATCGGAGGCGCCTCAAGTGGCTGAGCAAACCCGAGGGAGAAGAGAGTCCACGGGCGCCGAGAGAGAAGAGAAAAAACAAGAAGGCCGGCTGGACGGCCGTGTGATTTCAAAACTGCAGTCTCCCCTCAAGGGAGCAAACACCCAAAAGCTGCTTTTCTAAACAGGGCAGGCAGGCGAGCCCTGGAAGGAAGGTGCCTGGCTGGCAATGCGATGGGCAAGTGTCAAGTTCAAACCTGTCCCAAATAAACATGAAGCTTCTACAGCCCCAGACACAGTGGGGGCTGCTGGTAGACAACACGTGGGCAACCCCAACGCACACCCGGTGAAAATGGCATAAATGAGCAGTAGGGCTCTTTGAAAACCAAAAAGCACTTGGTAATGTACTGTGGTGAGGGTTTAAAAAAAAAAGGATGTATTTCAAATAATAGTACATGCACATCATAAAAACTGAAAGACGTACAAGGAAATGATTCACCGTGATTCTCGAACATTTTGCTGCATTTCCTTGCAGGCACATGAACACGTGCATGTATTATTTATGCTACTTCTGATTTTTCTGTATTGTGTATCCCATTATAAACACTGCTTTGCATCCCGCCTTCCCACATATTAAGTAGTGGATCCTTACCCATGATGCAGGAACCCACCTCAGGCCCCCCTGAAGTCTGGGCCTACAGGAAGGTGCTGGGTCTCGGCCGTGACCCTGAGAACTGGGCTTTGTGCTCGTCCAGCCTCGTGGGAGCACCCGTGAACGTTCAGCATGCGGTGGACGGGGGGACGGCAGAGTTTCTGTGAGAATCTGACCAGACCTCCCCACAAGGGGGTCCAGCAGCAGCTTTGGGGCGTCCTGACCTTGCACACCAAGGCACTGGGGGCTCTCAGGGGACGGCTGCTGGGCCTCCTGTCAGGGTAGGACCGTGCCTCACACGCCCGGGGGGGTGGGGGGGTGCGGATCTCCTCGTAGGGCCTCGTAGGGCGTGTGTCTCTCCTGCCTGTGCCTGTCATCCTCACTGTGACAACTGAGCACTGCATTACAAATTCTACAAAAACACAATTTCTGATAGCTGCCTAAGTCAATTGTATCCATATAGCATAATTTACTCATCACATCCTAGTGTCAGACATTTTGGTTTCTATAAATAACAGAAATAAAAGCCTTGTGTTCAGCACTTGGTCTATAGATTTCTTTCACGAGGAGAGCTTTCCAGGAGGGAATCACTCACCTGTTCAAAAGCTTCCAAGCCTCTTTGTTATGTCATCACACGGCCCTGCAGTGAGGCGAAGGTGTGTTCACGGTCACGAAAACCTCAACGTTTCATGGCGGAACATGCAAAAGTGGAAGGCAGAGGGACCCACAGGCCCAGAGGCCCATTCCTCTGCAGGTGCTGCAGAGCTGTGCACACAGGGTGCCACGCCCACTTGGGGACACGGGGAAAATGGGGGACAGGTGACTCTGGCCGATGCCCTCAAAGCCCACCTCATGAGCCCCGTCTTAGCAGTTCAAGGACGTCAGAAGCATGTGGGCAGCCCAGACGGAAGGACAGGGCCTAGGCCTCAGAGCCACAGAGACGGTGGTGTGAACCCCATTTCTGGTCCTACCGGCTGATCCCCTAATAACGTCAGTCAGATGACGTCTGTCCTTCTGCTCATAACACTCCAGTGCCTTCCTGGTTCCGAGTAAACCCAGGGTATTTCCCAAGCCCTTGAACCTGCGAGGCTCTGTCCTGCTCTCCTTCCTCACCACCCCTCCTGCCACGGATTCCTTCCAAGCACTTCGCATCGCCAGACACTGCCCGGGGTGAGTGCCCCACTGGAACATAAGCCCCACGGAAGCAGAGACTCATCTCGTGCTTACAGTTACATCCACAGAACTGAAAATGGAATCTTGTAGGCCCGTGGGAGGCCCTCAGTAAATCCTTTTACAGGAACGAGTAAAATAACAAAAAGGGGGAAATGGCTAATTCTCTAAACCTCAGCGGCCATCTGTGAAACCTGGAACAAAATCTACCTTATTAGGAGGAGCAAATACAGCAGTTTGAGATTTCGAGATACCTAACAATGTGATCGCTAGCCATAGTTTGGCACAGTGGTCTCCAAGGCCGACCAAGAGATCCTCCCAAGTGCAGAAGAAATAACATTATAATCTATTCTATGTATTTTGCCCACAAGTATACAAAAACCTACCTCTTCCGAGTACATAACGTGCAGGCTGAGAACAGTCCCCGTACGTGATTACAGTGGGTATCCAGGAAAGTGGGGACTAGAAAGGACTCTGCCTTTGACACTGGCAGACCTGGGTCAGAGCGGACGGCAGCCACTTGATCGGGGGCAGAGAGCCTCACTTCAGCAGGCAAATTTTATCCCCCCGTCCATAAGCTGAGGTCATCACAGCGGCCACCATCCTGAGGGCTACTGTGAAGGTCAAAGACAGCCTTCCAGGCAAAGAGCACGGCTCGGGGCCAGCTGAACGAGAAGCAGAAGCCGACTGCCCGCCATCACATCACCGAGCTCTGGACTCTCCGTAAGACGAGCCTGGAGTGCACGCTCCATGCATGTGCAAACGCTCACCCCAGATTTGATCAAGTTAACCGTTTAACAAATCTGTCAGAGGGACATTCTGGACCAAACACAGAACCGGGGAGCAGCGGAACACGGTTAGCGCCTCAAGTCTCAACATTAAGGCTTCTGGCCTAAGAAAGCACAAGTCCGAAGGCCCCCAAGGCTCAGAACCCAGGACTGCGTGCTACAGTGGGGGGAGCTCCTGTTCTCTGTACCCCTGCAAGGTTGGCCAAGTGCTGTGCACCCTGTCCCCTCTTCTCCAGGCCGCCCCAGAACCGCTGTGAGGAGGGGAAGGGGGGCACGTCGAAATGAGGCCGACCTAACAATGTGACTGACGGCATGCTGACCTCACAGGACGCGTCTCTGGGTGCTTCCCCCACACTGCACACACACACCCCACTGTTCCTCTAGGTCCCTGTGCTGTTGTGACAAGTTACCACACAAACTTAACACAAACTGTCACGTTACAATTATGCAGGTCAGAGGTCTTAAAACGGGTCAGCAGGGCTGCGTTTCGTCGGGAGGCTGAGAGGAGAAGCGAGGTTCTGGCCTCTTCTAGCATCTTCTGGAGACTGCCTCGAACCTCTCTGCTTCCATTGTCACATCTTCTCGGACTCACACCCGATCACCCCCGTTTCCCTGGGAAGGATCCTTGGGACAGCAGCAGGCCCATCTGGATACCCCAGGGGCAACGCACCGCATGTCTGTGTCCCTCCAAACCGCCAAAGCAGGGACCCCGATCCAACCTCTGCGAGGTGAGGCGGTCACAAGGGAGAGGTCCTCATGAATGGGATCAGCGCCCTCCTAAGAGGAGGCCAGAGAGCGGCTCCCCTCTTCCCACCACGCGAGGATGCGCTGAAAAGGCAGCCGTTTGCGAGCTGGAAGAGGGCCTCACTCGAACTGGACCATGATGGCACCCGATCCTGGACTCCCAGCCTCCCCGAACTGTGAAAAATAAGTTCCTATTGTTTAAAGGCCACCCGTCCTGTTACAACAGCCCGCGCAGACTAAAGCACCAGGATCATCTCCCTAGCTCAGGGGAGCTTCACTTAATCACATCTGCCTTGTAAGGAAACACACAGGTTCTGGGGATTAAGATGTAGATACCCTGAGAGGGGAGGGCATTATTCTACAACCATACCTTTTTTTTTTCTTTTTTTTTAATATGAAGTTTATGGCCAAATTGGTTTCCATACAACACCCAGGGCTCATCCCAACAGGTGCCCTCCTCAATGCCCATCACCCACCCTTCCGTCCCTCCCACCCCCCATCAACCCTCAGTTTGTTCTCAGTTTTTAAGAGTCTCTCATGGTTTGCCTCCTTCCCTCTCTGTATAACTTTTTTTTTCCCCCTTCCCCTCCCCCATGGTCTTCTGCCAAGTTTCTCAGGATCCACATAAGAGTGAAAACATATGGTATCTGTCTTTCTCCGTATGACTTATTTCACTTAGCATCACACTCTCCAGTTCCATCCACATTGCTGCAAAAGGCCAGATTTCATTCTTTCTCATTGCCAAGTAGTATTCCGTTGTGTATGTAAACCACAATTTCTTTATCCACTCATCAGTTGATGGACATTTAGGCTCTTTCCAGAATTTGGCTATTGTACAACCATACTTTTTAACCACTTATGACTGCACTGGGCCCTGGGGATAGAGAAAAAATAAGGCAGAGACCCTGCTCCCGATGCCCCCATTTGGGGAAAGGCACCTGCGGACACACGGTAATGTCAGAGTGCAGCCTTAACCACAGGGGCAGGTACCAGGGGCCGTGAGACAGAGAGGAAAGTAGTGTCTCAGGAGGTCAGGGAAGGCCTCTGGCAGACAGGATGCCTGGCCTGGGGCTGGGAGAACGAGCAGAGAGTCCAGGCTGAGAGAAGGGAGAAACCAGCCCTTGTGTGACTCGGACAGTACACCCCATCTCAGAGATCCCTGGTCCAAACCGAGAATCCACCGCCTTTGGGAGGATAAAACTATTGCCGTGTTTACGAATCAGAAAACCAAACCAAGTCTAGTCTGGGCTCTTTCGCTAATCGGCCACAAAATCTTGGGAAAGAGACTCTACCTTCTCTGGGTCTGAGGATCCACATCAGTACTGGGGGGTCTGGGCTTTGGGGATCTCAAAGACCCTTGAAACTTGCAGATTCCAAAGTCTCATGGGGTTAGGTATTTTTCAGAGCAATCATTAGAGATGTTCGGAACTGCACCTCCAAAATGATACTAAGAACAGTTAAGAAAACATTGAGGTTAAAGCGGAAAATCAAACATGGCAAGACTGAATTTCCCCACATTTGCTGAGTGCCTTAAGTTACATAATGTTTGATAGAAGCTAGATCTTTAATTTCCCTAAAGTATTAAACATTTCTACTAAGGAACTATGATGACACTCCCCACCACCATGTTATTAATATGCTCACTGGAGAAGGTCATTCAGTGAGAGAGCAGGGGGAGGCCGCCCATAACACCATCCGAACAAGTGCCTCCCTCCGTGGGACTGAGCACAGGTAGAACCTTCACCCTATGCTGGCCAGTGATGGCAGGGCAGGCCAAGGGCTCTCCTCACTGTGTGTCCTGAGCCTGCCCGGCTGGTGGCAACTGTCGGCTTGTCCGTGTTCATCCCCTAGAGCAGGTGCGCCCCGGGGGAGGTGCTGCCCACCTCCCTCTACACCACCTGTAGCTACGGTGTGGAGCTTGCTCCTCTCAGACCCTGGACTCCTCACACGTGCAGACACTTAGAAAGGGCTGGGAATGGAGAACAAGGATTTACATACTCTTGTGTATCCTGAAACGTGCCCTTTGTGCTCAGAGGTCACAGCTGCTCCCCACAGGACAACCCTTTTCTCCAGAATAGACACCACGTCCCCCGAACAGAGTGGGGTCTGCACAAGCCCTACTGGGTCGGGGAGCACAAGCCTCGTGCACGGAGCTGCAGAACGTGGGGTGCCAAGGGGGCCCTGCCTGAAGTCCTGTTGAAGCAGAAAATGCTGCCTCTGTGAATTTTTAATAGAAACACTTGCCAAGGACAAAGACCCCCAACGCACAGAAGCTTTGCCTCCCGGCCTCTGGGAGCCCCCGGCTGGCACGGGCTAACTAAGATTTTCCCATCAAGGTGTCCATTATCATTCATCAACCATAACCTCAACTTCCTTGTTCTAGAAACATCCCCAAACACAAGGAGCAAATACAAATAATGCAATTACTTTTTAAAAATAGAGAAGAATCCCAGAGGGGAGAGAGGAAGCTCCATGTTAAGCAGGGAGTCTGCTGTGTGCTGAATACAGAGCAGGTTCACGAGGGATGATTAATTGGAAATAACAGAATTTCCTTTAACCTAATCGCCAGTAAGCAGCGCAGAAGGAAGCAAGGCAGACGGGCATCTGGGAGGGCGGTGCGGCCTCCGGGACGGCCTCTCCCAGCACAACACCCTGTGTTCTCACCGAGGGGGGCTCAGGGGGAGAGGTCCTCGGGATGCATCAATTGTTGAGAAGAAGAAACATCTTCCAGAAAAATGGGCATACACAAGCAGGAAAGGTAAGGGTGCGGCCCTCCCCGCCCCTCCCCCAGGGGGCAAGGAGCCCATCCGGTTCTCCCTCTACCAGGCGGGCATAGGCCTTCCTCGGATCGCTGAGACATCAAGGAAGTCTACCGAACCAGCCGCACAACACCGGGCACGTGCCGGGTGTCCGTGCCTCGTGGTGCCTTTCTGGGTCTGCTACAGCCAAGCCCGAGAACAGAGAGCAGGCCTGTTTCTTCAAGCAGCAGGGTCGGGGGAGTCTGACGGGTGCTCAGTAAACCCCAGTTAATGCAACAAGGGGCCCATTTCCACACCAAGCACACGCACATCATGCCGGGCCAAACGGGCAGTTCTGTGTGCCCTCCTCAGGACCGTGGCCCCAGGAGAGCCCTCTGGGTATACACAGGAAGGAGGGAAAGAATGTAGAGCCAACTGTAACCAACGTGTTCACCCAAGGAAAAAGCAAGCATCCTCCGAAGAGGGCGAAGGTGAACCCAAGACACGCCAGGCTATGCAAGTGTGTGAGGCAGACAGAGATCATGGCTGTGTCCACACATCCAGTGTCCCTCCCTACGGGGCCATCCACCCCCACCTCCTGGTGTCCCTCCCCACGGGGCCGTCCACCCCCACGTCCTGGTGCCCTTCCCTACGGGGCCATCCGCCCCCGCCTCCCAGTGTCCCTCCCTACGGGGCCGTCCACCCCCGCCTCCTGACTTCAGGCTGGCTGTGACCTGCTGGACACAGAACACGTGGAAATGACAGGCCACATGTAAGCAGCATGCTCCCGAGCTGTCATGTGGCCTGTCCCCTCCCCTTCTCCCTCTGCCACAAAACCAGCGCGTCTTAGACAGAACGTGGGTCCTGAATGACAGCCCCACGAGCTGAGCTGCAGCCTGCCTGTCATGCACACAGGGGGCCTGAGCAGGAAGCCATGGTTTGTCATGCTAAGTCACGACAATTCCGGGCCTTCTGCAACTGCACAGGACCTGAGCCTCCACTGCCGGGAGGCACATGGGGATGTCATTCTGTTCCCAACGGGCTGGGCGCCAACACAGAGATGTGACAAACACGTGAGCCCTGCCCAAGGTGGCTCCCAGGGCAGGGACATGGAAGAGACACCGGCATCACGTGAGAGGCGGAGGGCGGGTGGACACAGTCTTAAAGGACAAAGAGGTGGTTAGACAGATTGGGCGGTACACGGCATCCCCAAGAAAGGACCACCGGCGCCATCCAGGCCCCAGCCCCCGTGACGCTCTACGTTGTGACGCTCCAACGCGACGTCCTTCTTTTTCGTTTCCTTAACTGGAACAGTATGAGGAGAAGAGAAGGGCAGGAACGCACACATTGTTTCCGGCTTTTAAAAATGTACAGCGATTCTGGGGCGCCTGGGTGGCACAGTCGGTTGAGCGTCCGACTTCAGCCAGGTCACGATCTCGCGGTCTGTGAGTTTGAGCCCCGCGTCGGGCTCTGGGCTGATGGCTCAGAGCCTGGAGCCTGTTTCCGATTCTGTGTCTCCCTCTCTCTCTGCCCCTCCCCCGTTCATGCTCTGTCTCTCTCTGTCCCAAAAATAAATAAATGTTGAAAAAAAAAATAAAAAAAAAATAAAAATGTACAGCGATTCTTATAAAACTGAACATACTTTGACCATGTGATCTAGACACCACACACCTTGCTATTTACATAAAGGAGCTGGAAACCTCTGTCCACACGAAAACCCGCACGTGGATGTTTACAGCAGCTTTATTCATAATTGCCTGAATCTGGACACAACCAAGATGTCTTTCAGGCGGTGCACGGGTAAGCTGTGGTCCATCCAGACAACGGGTTATCACCCAGCGCCTCACGGAAATGAACTACCGCGCCACGAAGGAACCCTAAACACGCATCGCTAACTCAAAGGGGCCGATCTGAACGATTCCAACTACAGGATGTTCTGGAAAAGGCAAAACTAAGGAGGCAGCAAAAGGATTAGTGTTTATGAGGGTTGGGAGCACGGAAGGAGGAACAGGCAGAGTGCAAAGGATTTCATCATGGCGGATGCAGGTCATTTGCCCAAACCCACGGAATAAGCAACATAAGAGGTGAGACTCTTTTCCAGTACAAAGCCGGTCTCCCTGCAGGTGAGGGCGGTACAGGGACATGGGCAGGTGCTCTGTTTCTCCTAAGAAACCCGCAGCCTTCGCCCTGGGGCCTTACGACCTCCCCACCTCTCAGGGCCGGCTTGTTATCTAGGTGTCCCCTGGCCCCCTCTCAGGAGTCTTAGGCTCTTTCCCGGCATGGGAAGCCCACCGTGTCCCCAGTGTGGAGTCTCAGGAGTGTCCACGACGACCCTGAGGTCAGATGGGAGGACGCGGCCACAGGCGAAGCAGGCCTCGGGCACGCCGTCCGCCAACTGAGTCACACGTTCAGGAAAGTAGCCGCTGCCCACTCCCTCGGTCTCGTCCTACGGGGCCTTGGCCTCTTCTCCTCCGTGCTGCTGAGACAGAACGGCACTCTGAGGGTCTCAAGAGAAAAGAAGTAGACTCCCATTTAGGGAGAGGTCCCCAAATCCTGCCCAGGCTCTATGCTGGGACCGGATTGCTGGTGGTGCACTGCTCAGACCCACCTTGCCCGGCGGGCGTGGTCACCGTCCCTGCTTTGTAGATGGCAGCACGGAGGCAAGGGCGAGCTCTCCAGCCAGGATCATGCAATGTGCAAAAGGCGGGACGACTGTGACCCGGGTCTCCAGGCTCCAGAGCTCCCGCCTTCCCGCCGTTTCTGAAGTGCGGAGGTTATCAGCCACAAGCACGCTTCAGACAAAGGCCACGAGCTGTGACAGTAACTCACAGGCATTAAGAATAACGTTCGTGGTTTCATGCGTGTGCAGGTACGTATAAACTCAGGTCCCTCACAGATCCTACGTCGTGCGTGTATAACACATATGTCCTACAGGCATCCCTGGGAGATTCCGGAAGGCAGCTGGCAAGACGGCCACGAATGGGGAGAGGCCTGTTCCCACATGGAAACTCCACCCAGGCTCCAGGAATGACACCCAACACGGTGTCCCTCCTGCCTGTCTTGTAGCCGCTCCCGTGACGCGCTGACTGCCCGGTTGCCGGCCTTCCCCCCGACCCAGCAGGAGGCTCTGTGCTGCCTGAGTCCCCGTGCCGGGCACACGGCGTGGCTCCCGACTCGGTCAAAACGAATCGGCGGGGGGAGTTCCCGGCATCGTGTACACAAGCCCGGCTCAGACCCTGGCTTGGACGCACACGTGCTGCGTCACGTGGGGTGAGTCACATGATCTCACCGAGCCTCAGTTTCCTCGGCTGGCAAGTGGGGATCATCTGACAAAAGGGTGACAGAGGCGACCTGAGAGGACTGGAAGTCTGCTAACAGGCACGGCTCTCCAACGTGACCACGTAGGGGAGAGCGTGTCAGCAAATGGTCAGTGCGGAAAGCCCTGGAACGTTCCCTCTGCCAAGGGCGGCAGGCATTATGGATCGCGCCCTGGAGACCATGCTGGCTTCCCTTCCATCTTGGGCAGGGGCCAGTGGCTAACAGGTCTTCAGACTTGATGTAAGTTCGCAGAGACTTTCTGAACTGACGCAAATTAAAGGCTCCATTTCGTCCACCCCATCTCACCCGGGTTTTGCCGCCAAGCACTCCCGCAGGCGAGCACTGGGCCTTGTCGTCCAAGCTCCCAGTCGGTTTTCAACTGCAGTACCTCCCTCACGATGTGAAAAACGTTGTGTAAGCCACAGTCCGCGGAAGGACACAGCCATTCTCCTGGGCCGGAATTCACGTGCTAAGTCACATGCACACACGCACAGCACGCCTTTGACAAGATCCCCCCACCCAAGAGCAAAGTCGCTGGACTGGTTTCGGGGCTGCCGATCCAGGACGTGCCCGCCTGGGGGACCAGCCTGCCGGGTGCACCCCATGCCCGGCAGGCAGGCCCGGGTAAAACTCCTCCAGCCCCTTCCACTTCTCCTCCAGCCCGGAGTGGGGTTTGCGCTGCATTCCTGGGC
Source organism: Felis catus (assembly GCF_018350175.1). Lineage (NCBI taxonomy): Eukaryota > Metazoa > Chordata > Mammalia > Carnivora > Felidae > Felis > Felis catus. The sequence continues at coordinate 79,707,428 of NC_058385.1, forward strand.
TGCAAAGCTGTGTGAGGTCCAACCTGAGGAAACACAGCGCCAGCCAGGCCCCAACAGAAACAGCAGACGCCCAGAGCCCTGCTCTCTGAGCTTTCGCGGTGAGCAAGCCCCAGCAGGGCCGGGACAGCCAGGGCCCAGCAGCCTGAGGTCCCCTGTGCGGCTCCAGAATGCCCTTCCCGGGAAACAAGGGATTGCTCGGCCCTCCCACTCTCTCCCAGGAAGACCTGTTCCCTTTCTCCCAGCAGGGAACAGAGTAACAATGGCCAAATTTTCCAAGGGCCCCACAGGGTACCTCAGCCCTGGCTTCTGTTGTCTCACGGGACCTGAAGAGGTCCCGGTCTGCGGGGCTGGAGGCTTCACAAGGCCCGAACGGCAAGCCCCAGGTCAGAGACCGAGGACTTGGCAGTGGGAGAGACGGACCTTTGGCCCCCCGTCCGGTTCTCCTTGCCCAAGGTCAGAGCGGCATTTCTGCTTGGCAGGAAGCCAGCCTGTGGCCACAGCCTGTGCAGCCCACCGAGCCCTCCCCCAGCCCGCTCCGACCCTGCACTCCCTGGGGGAATGAACAGCAACACCATCCACCCAGCTGTCCGAACGAGATACTTCCTTCCTTCTCACACCCACCCCCAAGCCCTGCCAACTCTCCCTCCCTCCCGAGGGGTCTGGGGCCCAGCCTCTCCTCGCAGCACAGAAGGCACCCCAGTCGCACCCACTACCTAGACCAGGACCCGGGCTCTCTCCAGCTGTCACCCCATTCCAGACACTCCCTAGAGGCCAGTCTGACACTGTCCCACCTAAAACGCTCTTGTGACCGTCCCTTCCCCTCCAGAACAAGACCCGGCTGTGGCTCACAGGTCCTGCTGCCTCTCTGGCCTCCCCCTGGCCTCTCCTCTCTGCCCGTGCAGCCCCAACCCGGAACAGTCCCCTCCCGCCTGCTGGACCCAGCGTGTTCTCCTGGCCTAGCAGCCCCGTCTCCCATCTGCCCTGGTCTGACCGGCTCCTTCTTGGCCCCAGGCTCCCGGGAAGATCTTCAGGGAGACACTGTCCACAGCCACCCCACCCCACCCCGCCCCCAGCTGGCCAGGGGATGGGCCCGGCACTCACATCCCCTGCCCCGAGCCCGATGCCAGGGTGGGTGGTCAGTCTGCACAGTGCTCTGTGCGACACAGCCAAGTCTCGCCCTCAGCTCTTCTGACAACAGCGAGTCTGAAACAAATGGAAACAGGAATGAAGGCCAAAGGTGTCCATTATAGATTTATGGACTGGTGCCTATACATCCCACCACCACCCAACCCCCACGCCCACAACCCTCCAACAAATCCTCGACAGAGACCTTACTGAAGTATGTTAAAGGGACGCGGTCTCTAACCACTTGTAGATTATCCACGGCACAGCTCTGATGCGAGGGTGAGCCCCAAACTTAGAGGACCACTTTATCCTATAGGGGATAAAATGTGGTATCTTCTTGCCAGTTTCCCCCACAGGAATAGGTACACAAGATGGAGGTAAGGAGAAGAATCACGCCTTAGGAGGACACACCCAGGATGCCCTTCGGTACATAAGAAAAGCGTGTCCCCCTCCGGGCGGGCACGCTGCAAACGCCACTCCCCCTGTGCAGGCCAATTAGAGGAAGGCACTCTCTCCCCTACGCTAACACCGGCCCTAACAGCATTCCAGACCACAGTGTGGGTGGAATTTTAGACCCCCCTGGGCCAGGGACAACTTACACAAGGTACCGACTATGCCGTCACATGCCACGGCCCCAGTTATGACTCAACCAACTCAAAGCAACGCTGGTCCCTGAAGCTCTGACCTCAGTATCTGAGGCCAGATCCCTGGAGCAACAGAGAGAATGAAGACCTCAGACTCCCGAGAGGAGAGGACACTGTGAATGACACTGCAGCCAGCCCACTGTTACCCCACTCACCACCAAACAGCACCCGAGCACCTACTACGTGCTGGACGCTGGCCCAAGGAGGGGAGACATCCGACAACAACCACGACACAAACACGGCTCTCAAACAATTCCTCACGTGGCCCCGGCGGTTCCGGCACTTGCCACAGGGGAGAGTCACAAATCCTGGTGTCCTAGCAGCACCCAACCAATCAGGTCAGAACACGGGATTAGGAGGGGGGGAAGACAGGCATCACTTTATTAGAAAGGTCCCTGTCATTACAGTACACAGCAAAGCTCGGGGCCTTCTAGTCTGGCAGGAGTGAGAATAAGAGAGACCACCGAGACCCCGTGGGCATGCAGAAGAGCAGGACGTTTCTAGCAGGGAGACCGGGGGTGCAAAGCAGGGCGTGACGCTACATCCTGCAGGTGCCCCCTCTGCAAGCCACATCTCTGCTCTCCCAGCCGCCCAGGGTGTGGAAGGAGGAAGCAGGGCATAGGGGAAGGAGGCACGTGCTCCCTCTAGGGCTTCCTGTGGCCTCCTGAGGGTTGTCCTTCTGCCCTTGGTTCTAACAGGTACAGTCCCACAACGTGGCACCTCCCTCTGAGACCCCAGACTCCAGGCATCCTCAGAGTGCCGTGTGTCGGCCCCACGCCCGCAGTGGCCGGCTTCTAACTAATAATCCCAGTCCCCTGCCTTGGCCACCAGTACCAGGGACGGTGAAGCTCCCTGCAGCGGCGACACCGGACGCCTCACTGGTCCGTTCTACGCTCACAGTTACCTAGTTACCAACCTCACGCCTCGGTAACAATTCCTTACATCAAATCCTCTCTGTGGCTTCTGACTCCTGATGACGAGAACTTTCTCTGCCTCAACATCAGACACCATCGACAAGCCAGGGAAATGAGGTTCCAAATAACAACTAATCACCTAAGCAACACTCTGGTATAGTCATCTCCCCCAAAAGGAAACACAAGACCTCAAATGCATGCCCTTCACCCACCAGCCATGGTGGCTGTACCGGTGGGAACCGTTTTCAAGGCGTGACATGGGAGTACTGAAAAATAACCACGTGCCACCTGTGGAGCGCCCACTGTAGGTCGCGGGTGACGCCGTGTACTCAACACGGCTTAACGCTGGCATTTGTAACCACCTCTGACAGGCATTACTGTTCCCATTTTAAAGAAAAGCGCTGGGACCTCAGACCATAAAAATCCTCGAAGGGAACACAGGTAGTAATTTCTTTGACATCGGCCGAAGCAACGGTTTTCTATATATGTCTCCAGAGGTGAGGAAAAATGAAAGCAAAAATGAACTACCGGGACCCCGCCAAAATACAAAGCTTCTGCACAGCAAAGGAAACAACCCACAAAACTAAAAGGCAGCCTGCAGAATGGGAGGAGACATTTGCGAATGGCATACCCGATAAAGGGTTAGTGTCCAAAATATATAAAGAATTTCTAAAACTCGACACCCAAGAAACAAATAATCCGATTAAAAAATGAGAAGACGTGAATAGATGCGTTTCCAAAAACAACATACAAACGGTCAACGGACACATGAAAAGATGCTCGATATCACTCATCATTAGGGAAACACAAATCAGAAGTACAATGAGATACCACCGGACACACGTCAGAACGGCTAGAATTAACGACACGGGACACAACAGATGCTCGCTATGATGCAGAGAAAGGGGAGCCCTGTGCACAGCAGATGGGAATGAGAACCGGCACAGCCACTCTGGACAACAGGCTGGAGGTTCCTCAAAAAGTTTCAAGAGAAAACAAACTACCACCTTACAACCCAGCAATTGCACTATTAGGTATTTACCCAAAGGATACAAAAATACTGATTCAGAGAGGTACACACACCCTGATGTGCATAGTGGCGCTCTCGGCAACAAATTATGGAAGGAGTCCAAATGCCCGTCGACTGGTGAATGGATGAAGATGTGGTGCGTGTACACACACACACACACACACACACACACACACAGGCTAGAATGTTTCCCAACCATCAAGAATGAAATCTAGCCATTTGCGATGATGTGGATGGAGCCAGAGAATATTATGCTAAGTAAAACAAGCCAAGGACAAATCCCCTATGATTTCACTCATATGGGGAACAGAACAAAGGAGCAAGGGGAAAAAAAGAGACTCTGGGAGGCAAACCGAGAAATAGATTCTTACCTCCAGAGGACAAATGGATGGTGACCAGGGGAGGTTGCAGGGGTGGGGGGGGCAGGTAAGAATGGCAGTGGGCATGGGCAGGGTACTTGCTGTGATGAGCCCCGGGTGTTACACAGAATCACCACATGGATCGCTACGTGGTGCACCTGGAACTAGTATTATCCTGCACGGTAACTACCTGGAATCTAAATAAAAGCAAAATAAAGGAACAGAAGAAAGAAAAGCACTCAGAATTCACCAAGGGCCACACCACTTGCCCAAGACAGCGGAGGGAGCCAGCGGCTAAGCCTGGACGCAGGCTCGGGGCGGCCCCAGGCCAGTGGCCGCTCAGCCTTGGCGCACAAGACCCCCCGCAGCCACGGGCGGGCCGTGCGTGAGGAGGGGCCGCGTCCCGCACCGGAGGGAAGACCCCCGTCAGGAACAACGCGGCACAAAGCCCAGCGGAGGCCCCGCATCTGAGACTTTTCAGGAAGAGAAAGCCGCGTGGCGCACGGAACCGACCAGTCATCTTTTTCTTCTCTCGCCAAAAGCACCTCGCCCATCACCTGAGTCAGCAGAAGGCTGTGTCTTCCAAGGTGCCAACTCTGTAGCCCACCTGCTCCAGGCTAGACTCCGGCATTTCTCCTCGCTGCCCATTAATTGTCAGGGGCTCCTCCTGAGCAACCTGAGACAGAGCCGGGTGGCGGAAGCCTCCCTGGACGGGGAATTTAACACCCTGGGTTCTAACATCACTCTACCCAGGGCCTGCTGGATAGACTTGAGCCTCAGTTTCCCCATAAGTCAGCTGAAAGATGAGAACACATCAAGATGCTTTCTGAAGCTGTTTCTAATGGACTTTCCCAGATTCTCTCCAGTTTTCAAGCAAATCCCCAAAGCCCTCCACTCAGAATGTGTCAGGAGAGACCGCCCAGGTCAAGGGCACAGGCTCGTCCACCGCAAGGGGCAGGGTATGCTGCCCTGGCCAGGAGGCAAGCAGCAGTTACAAACATGAGCGAGGAGCCCCCAGCACGAGCTCGGGCCCACACAACGAGGTGTGCCCTGCGGGACTCACAAAGTAAGGTCCTCAGAGCATCTGAAGAAAGTGAAGAGGAAAAATAAGGTTACAGGCAGTTGAGCGGTGCACCCAGTGTTTGGGCTTGGGCTGTTCTAGGCTGGGGTACACAGGAACCTGCTACACGACAGCAGGTAGGACCACGCAGAGCTCACGGTCACCCGCTTCCAGGGGCAGGCGCTCAGTGGCTACAGGTGCCCAGGGTGGGGGATGTGGGTGCCTGGGGATGGGGGGAATGCAAGTGTCCCGGGGGGATGGGTGGTATGGGTGTCTGGGGGTGGAGGGGGACACATGTGCATGGTGGGAGAGTGTGGGTGTTGGGGGTGGGGGGGCACAGGTGCCCAGGGTGGGGTGTAGGTGCCTGGGGATGGGGGGGACCCATGTGCCCCTGGGGGGTGCTGTGGCTCTCTAGGGATGAGGGGACGCATGTGCTCCAGAGGGTGGTGTGGGTGTCTGGGGATGGGGGGATGCATGTGCTGGGGGGCCTCACGCTGCCAGCACCTTCCCTGCCTCTAAGCGCCTATGAAGACTTTCATGAGATCACAACCGAAAGAACTGGGGAGGAAGGGCCCCTTGCTGGTCACCCCTCTCAGCTGGACTTCTCGTCTGCTAAGAAGGGACGGTGACAGTGAGGAGGACGGCAAGGCGGGAGGAGACCCCGGAAGGCGAGCAGCGGTGTGACTGACTCACGTAGGCGCTGGCACAGCAGCACTTGCTGTCACCCCTACGTCCACTCATTCATTCCCGTGGCCAAGGTCTTCTCTCCTGTGACCAAGGAAGAATGAAAACCCAGGGGAGGGAAGAGGCTTGTCTGAGACCCCTCAAGAGGCAGGAGAAGAGCTGAACCAGAGACGGCCCGCAGGGCAGACGCAGCCCTGGGCCGCAGCTGGAGACTGCTCACAGATTAGCAGGAGATGTGGGGTTCGGGGGGGGGGGGCCACCTGGCCCTCTCTGCCACCGGAACAGCGTCCAGGCGAGGCTTCGGAGCACCGGGGCGCAGCGTGCTCTGGGAGCCCCTCCTGCCCTGTGGCAGGAAGGCCACTCTAGCATGCCCGTGACAGGGCAGACCGCTCACCGCCAGCCAGCAATGGGTCCTCCCAGGGAGGCCCCATCTGGACATGCTGCTAACAGGCGGGGCCTCCGCGTGGGGCAGGGGACAGCGTGGGACAGCCTGAGGCACGGAACACCCTATTACCAGAGTTCTAAAAAGATGCGTACGTAAGTGAGGGTGGTCATGAAATTTAATTTTAATGGTTTGACAATTAAGCAAAAAAACACATTAATTACCATGTCAATTCTCCAGTAAATTTGCTGCTGGCAGCATCGTATTTTCTTAAGAAAGTTTATGCTGTTTCACAGTGAAAGCTTTCTACTGTTTCTAGTTGTCATCTGCAATCAGACAGGAGGGACGCCCAACTCCGGGGACACGGCCCCGGGAACTGCAGACGGCCCCCGCAGAGAGGCACCGTGGCCAACAGGCGGGCTTGGCTCCGGGGGCACCTGACTTCCGCCCACATTGGCCAGGCGTGGCCTCTCTTGTGCAGAAGCAAACGTGCGTAGCGCTCTCACTGGAGCTGCTGTGAGGTATGGAGACACCGCGGCCTGACAAAAGGGGTGTCTGTGGTACACAGCCCTCGGCTAAATATGGTGTTGCTGCGGGCACCCAGCTAAGGCAGGGGGACAAGGTTGTGAAGGTGACCACTGATGGCGGGGAGCCCCAGGAAATGCAATCCCTACGGGCCAAGTGTCACGATTCACGTTTGGCAAAAGTGAACTTAACTCACGGTCCCTGATTACAGGACTGATATGCCCCAGACACTCACCGGCCATGCCCCAGACACTCATAAGGTGAGCGAGGAGTCACTGATTTCCAGAGGACCCTCCAAAGGAGAGTTCAGGAAAGGGAGGTGGTACTTTCTACACCCATTTGCTGAAATGCTCTATTTTAAGCTGAAAGATTGGGAAGATATCTCTAAGACACATGGTCACAAAGTGGTGTTTCTAAGCTAAGCACACGAGCGTTTCATCCATCAAGAGCTCTCTCACAGTACTCCCGAGAGCACGCCGTGCCTGCACTTGTACGGCAGCCCAAGCTCACTCCTACTCCGCTGTTCTGCTCCACATCAGCACCCCTTCCTCCAGGAAGCCTTCCCAGCCGCCCCTCATCCTGTCTGGGCCAGATTTCTGACTGCATGCTTTCACCTCCCCTCACTGTGCATGCCGACTGCCTGATGGTATGCCTCGATTCCACACCAAAACAGAGGGCAGGGCGATGCCACCTTCTCTCACCGTCTCACCTGCTGGCCAGGCCCGCCGCCAGCCCAACACTCTGGGAGTATCTGTGAAATGAATTCATTAACACCTTGGAAGCCAAAATCCGAGCAGCTTCTCCATCTTCCCGGCCTTCTGCCGGCCTTTACACTTGATAGGGGACCTCACAGGGCTGGTCACACACAGAGCACAAGGGGAGAGGAACAGAACCTCTCTCAACCTTCGGTCACCATTGCAAGGACAGCCGTGAGCCAGATAATGAGAGGCCCACCGAGTGATTGTGAACACCGGACTCTTCACTTATCTATCAAATGCAGACAACGCCTCCGTCGAGTGACCTTGAGGACACGAGTGCCTAACCCCCAACACACAGGCCCGGCAACTGTGCCTTCCACTGTTTCTTCCACCTGGAAGCACGTTGCTCCTTCGTGCTCCTGAGGACATACGCTTCCGGTACTGGGTAGAATGAGGTCTCCTCTTCTACTGGCGGGGAGCAGAGGCAAGCACCTCAATCTAGTGGAGGGGTCCCCCTCCTGGAGGACAGGCCACCCTTAAGAGAAAGTCAAATGCCTGTTGACCCAGGGATGCCTGGGCTCTGGGCAGGGCAGTAACAACGCCACACTAACCCAGCACCCTGGCCATTTAAGACTAGGCCATCTCTAGCACAATGCGCTGTCCATCCGCCCACCTCCGGGGTGGCCGTGGGAACATCACCTACAGGCAGAGGGATTAACGTGGAGTCCAAGAACCACTGCGCCCTCACCTGCGGGCAGAGCCCAACCCCACGTGGGGGGAGCTTGACCGCAGAGAAGCCTCCTTCTTCAGCCCTGGGCAAAGCATGAGGTACGGTGGGGATGGTTCCTCATGGGGGAAGGGAAGAGGCAGGACACTGGCTGAGCTCAGGACTCCGGGAAGAGACGGGACCCTGAGGACACGGCCTGGATACACAGGGACGGCGTCCCAGCCAAGTCTGCCAGGTGCTGTGAGGCTCCACCGTACCGGCTCCCTCCACCAGAACTGCTCTGAGAACCCAAGAGCTGCGATGCCCGCCACAGGGGTAGAGGGTGTGTCTGATGTGGTCCGGGGAAGGCCAGGGAGGCACAGAAAGCAGAAAGGAAGCACCTCCCTGCGCCCCACAAACACCGAGCTCCCTGGCACTCAACACTGGTTAGTGGGGACAGTGGGACCAGAGCCAAACAGGACCTCCCAGACCAGTGGCTCACCACTCGCACCCGGACCAGCAAGATGCCCCGTTGGGCAGGGAAGGTAGAGGCACCTGGCTGGCTGCAGGGGACGCTCATCGCCTGCACCTCGCACCTGCTCCCGCTGGGAGGGGCCCCTGTTTATCCCCGCACTCCCGGAGCCCGAGGCAGGTACCACAGAGCAGGTTCTCGAAGCACCAATGCTTATTGGGTGAATATTTTATGAATGAATAGAGAACGTGTGAGCTAGGAGCATTGAGAAATGAGAATTTAAGCACAAGGCTCGATAACGAGCAAGCCTGAAGCCCAAGACTAATTTGTGATTATCTGCGAATGGGACTGCTAACATCATTCAGCCTTCCATCCATGAGAACGATCCAGGAGAGAACGGGCTTAACAGTTTCTAATTTTTAACAACAGGTTTCCCGTCAGTGTCAGAAGACGGCCAGATTTACATCCCCTGGGGCCTCAGACCGCATCCAAACATCCAGACAAAGACAAGGCAGAGAGCAGAGAGCAGACAGCGTCCTCCACAATCTGGAGAACAGCACTGGGCCCAGGCAGCTGCCGGGGGTGTAGACCCCAGGATGTGCCGGCGCCCTACAAAGCAGCCGGCCCTGCACCGGGCGCCAGGCGCATTCAGCCGCGACCTGTGTGCAGGTGCAGCATGTGAGCCCCCGCACAGCCATCCCCACACGGCAAGTCCTCTGCAGGGGACCGGACAGACACCTCCAGGGGGAGTGTTCCGGGCTCCTCTCAAAGGCAGGCCACGAAGGCCCCAAGTCACTGGACCTCAGGCCTCCAACTATCAGCCTAAACTGTCCTGCGATGGGGACCCCAGAGCCTGACCCTGCATCCGTGTGCGTCATGAGCAATAATCACATGAAACAGCAATACTTTGGAGCAGCCTCAGAGTGGATTAGCGTGGACACAGACAAAGTGGCGTATTCGTGCGATGAAATATAAATACCAGTTGAAAGGAGAGAGGCAGATTTATACTTAGCTCCGAAGCGGAATGCTGATTTAAAGTTATAAAAAGATGCATTTTTAAAAAGACATATGCGATATAGAACCGCTTGTCATAAAAAACTCTGGAAGTAATGTTTGGTTGTAGATATAAATACAATAAAAGTAGCAAAACATGGAATGAATGATTCCATCGCCTCCAAGACAGCAATTCCCCACCGAGGAGGGAGGGAGGGAGGAATAAAGATGGCAGTCCAGGGAGGAGGGCTGAGCTACTCCTCAGTTTTTTCCAGCATTTGCGTGAACATCCCATAAGGCCCTTGGAAGAGTCCACCGTCAACAGTTCACTCCATGTGCTTTCCGGCTCCTCTCTCCACGACCAGCCCCTTTACCCATCATTAGTCCTTCTCAGACCTTCCAGAGATGCTGCCGACGGCGGGCGGCCCTCCAAAGCCTTCCACAGCCGATCTTCAGCTAGCGCTCAACATGTGTACAGTTTTTCTTTCGAGGTGACGTTGACTTACAACGGAACGCGCCAGTCTTAAGCACACAGGTGCTGAATTTTAACAAATGCGAACCCGTGTGTGGCCCACACCCAAAAATCAAGTTGTACAACAAGACCCCCCAGGAAACACCTGTGCCCCTTCCTGCTCGACCCCCAGCCCAGCCCCTGCAGAGGCAACCGATGTGCTGCTTTTTCCACAGTGCACCAGTTTGCTCGCTCTGGGATTTCAGGCGAATGGAGCCCCACGGCGCCTGCCTTCTCGGGGAGACCCCCCTCACTCAGTGCTGTGTTCTTGGGATTCACCCTACTGGCTGCGTATTGGGAACGTGTCAGGTCTGGTTGCTGAGCATTCCCCCACTTGCAGGAGAAATGCCACCCTTTGCTTATCCACTTTCCTGTAATGGACATCTGGGCTCTATCTTTTGGCTACGAACATTCTTGTGTAAGTCTTTTTGTGAATAAACATTTACATTTTTCTTGAATAAATTACTGGATTTGGAACTGCTGGGCACAGGGTAGGTGTACATTTAGTTTTCTAAGAAACCGCAAACCCTCCTGAAAGTGGTCGCACCAGCTCATCCCCCCACCGAGGCGGGCGAGTTCCGGCTGCTTCACATCCTCACCAGCATCCAGCACTGTCCGTGTCTTTAAACGCTCTGATGAATGTGGAGTGGTGTGGCTTGAAATTATAATTCCCCCACCGACTGTGTACATGTCAGGTTTTTTTTAAGCATTTTATTTCCCTAAATAAAGAGGAAGACACAGACAAGACTGACAGAGGAAGAATGATGAAGTGAAGGAGTGAGGAAGAAAGATAGGAAGAGACAGAGATCTGGGGCCAATACGACCGAGCGCTTAAATCTGGGACATGCGTGTGCCGGTTTCCAAATTATTTTCTTTCTGTGGAAAGTATTTTGCAATTAAACATAAAAATTGCATTCCATTTCCATCTCATCCCAGCTATAATTCCGTCTATACCATACGAGCTGGGCTTGGAGACACAGGTGCCGACGTGAGCAGAGGCCCCGCGGGCAGGGGGCTGGCCCGGGGAAGGGGCTCCCCAGGCAGAAGAGCTTCCCCCTAAAGTCCACCTGCCTCGGGACATGCCCTGGGGGCCCTGGCTTTGCTCGGGTCAGCGTTCACTTCCAACTCCGCTCCTGCTGGACCAGGGCACGTCCACAGCTGGGTGGAGCCCCGTCTTTGCCGTCTGGGGACTGGGAGTGGGTGGCACCACACCCCTCCCGCAGGTCCGAGCCTGGCCTTTTTGCGGAATTCTTCCAAGGGACTTCCCGGTACTACCGATGCAGGCCCCACAATCAACATCAACTGTTCCCAGATACGGCTTCGAGAATTTGCCAGCCAAGGCAGGCCCAGGCGCCACAGCGTCTCCCGAGATGCGGCTCCCGGAAGCACGTGCCACTGCTTCCTTCGACAGACGCCCCGTGGCTTTACCTGGACCAGACACCTGCCTCCAATTCGAAGCCACTTCAGGTTCTTTCACTGAACCTCACACGGAGAGACAGGCAGACAAGCCTGTCTATCCTCTGGGGGCTCGGAGGGAGGGTTATCTCAAGGTGTTGCCGAGGGAGGTGACGGAAGCAGGGAGAGGCAGGGCGCGGGGACACTCACCGCTGACACTCGCCGGCGTGCAAGATGAGCTCCTCGTTGCCGCGGGCGCTGACAGTCAGCTCATGCTCCGTGGAGTTGAAGATGTCTAGGAGCAGGTGGCACTGGCGGGTACTGTGTGGAAGACAAGGGAAAGTTGAAGATCTTCTGGGAGCCAGAGAGGAGAGCTACTTGGCCTTTTCTCCCCCCACAAAGACCTCCCGTTTCTTGAGGATATCAGAGGAGCAACGGATCAAACTGTCACGTGCCCCGGCATGAAGGGTTACAGAGGCTCACTCTGCAAAACAGGTTTGGGCATCAGATCCTCCCTGGCCCTGGGGACACACGCCTGTAACGCAGCACGCCCTTTACAAACGAAATGGCCCTGGGACGGTAACCGGAGTTCTCCAAGCCTCGTGCGTGTGAGGCCTCGAACACCGGACGCAGAAGTAAGACAGCGGCTGGCAAAGCGCTTGGTGCACACACAGTGCCTGTCAATGAACGGCGCGTCCACGTCGCGACCCCGTTGCCGGGCCTGCGGGGCTCCCGCCGGGGCCCAGCGAGGTGCGGGGCGCTGGCACGTGGAGAACCACATCGCGGGGCGGTGGGGGGGGGTGCGCGCCTACTGGGAGTCTCACACAGACTGCACCTTCCTTACTCTCCCCCACACTCCTGACACCAGCAGCCCTGTTCTCTCTAGTCCAGGAGGTAACGACGCTCAAATCCCAGTTCCCCCGCCACAGCAGAAGTCCAGGAGCCACGGTGTTAGCCAGTGAGGACAGGAGACCTTCTCTCCCAGCTAAGATGGCCCGGCCCCCCCAACAAGAGAAGGTGGTCCCCTCTTCAGCCTCCCCATTCCCACGCCCCACCTGCCTCGACAGGAACAGGATGCTGAGCAGTCCAGCACCCACCGGGAGGCGTGGAAGCTGTGGATGCGAGTGGGGCCGGGAGGATTCTGGGAGGCCAGGACATGTGCAGCAGCAAAAGCAGCCCCTCGGCGCCTCCTGCCCGCCAGACTCCTCAGCTGCACGCACAAACAGCAACCGCACGCGTGCCGTCTGGGTCAGTCACCATTTGGTAGGTTTCGATTACACTCGAAAGCTCGTCTGAAGCTTGCCCAGTGTCTTAAATACCAAGTGTCACAGCGGGCACACGACAAGGAGCCAGTGTTTGCTCATGTGACCGGGACAGCCGTACCCACGACTGGAGCAGACACAGATGTCAGCAACAGAGGCAGAAATGGTTCTGGAGTGAGGCAAGCACTTTTTCATAGGAGGAAAAAAGGCCTCAGAAGAAGATCTGTGCTTGGGGTCTTCTTCCGCTTGGTAGGTCTTCAAAACATGACCCTCCAGCACCTGGGGGCTCAGTCGGTCAAGGGTCCGACTTCGGCTCAGGTCATGATCTCCTAGCTCATGAGTTCGAGCCCCGCGTCGGGCTCCATGCTGACAGCTCAGAGCCTGAAGCCTGCTTCGGATTCTGTGTGTGTGTGTGTGTGTGTGTGTGTGTGTGTGTCTGCCCCTTGCCTGCACACACACTCTCTCTCTCTAAAGTAAATAAGCATTAAAAAAAAAACATGACCCTCCAAAGGGCATCAAAGTTCTCAAGTTTATGTCTCAAGGCTTTGTTGGTATCACAGGAAGGCGGGAGGGCAAACATCCCGTGTGTGAGGGCTGCCTGCACTTCATTTCACCTCCACACCCTTGGGAAGCTGTCCTCCCCAGACCCGTTTATAGGTAAGGAAAGTGAGGCTCAGGGCACAGCCACCAACACCAATGAGGCGGCCAACACCCAAGTCTTACAACTCAAAATCCTTTGCTTTTCAGGGTAGAGGGAGTCAAGTATTCTAAACTTCATTGTCTGCTCTTTCCAGAGAAGGGATCTGAGGGGGGGAAGTGTGCAGTCACCTGGCCAGGGACGCACACACCCACATGTGCACCGCCATCATCATCACCAGGCTATGGGGCATCTGTGAGATACCAGCTCTTCAAGATGTGCACTTGTAAACCCACTCTCAGGGAAGGAAGGTAAACCTTTCTCGTTCCTGCTGTTTCTGTGAGACATTGCCCCACACATCTTCAGAGAAGCAGGTTCACGTTGGTTGATTCTAGGTTCCTTGGGTGGGAGTGTTTTCCCCAGAGGTACGGCACTTGGAAAATATTCATTAGCTCTGACAGCTGCATACAAGAGGCATCTTCACTCCGCTCACAGAAAAATGAGCTTTCAAGAATGAAGATCTATTCTGCCTTTGTCATAACTTCATGAAATCTTTAATCACAGCAAAATCTTTCATCAGGAATGGGAATTCGTAAAACATTTATCAGAGGAGGAAAATTGAAGTGATTTTTTAGAGCAGGAAGAAAAGACTCAGATATATGTGGTTTTCACTCACAGAATGTTAGAGAACCGCACGGGAATGAACACCAGTCCGTCATGCTCGTGTGTCCTCTGTTCCCTCTGACTCACTGAGTGTGGGGGCCTCTTGACACGGTGTTTCTATTCCCCAGGAGTGTTGGAGTCATGATGTACTGGAAGACCTTTACTTTCCATCATTCATAAATTAATTTCCTCAACTGCAGCAGCATTTTGTACCCACCATAATGTCCTTTACTCTGTGTATCTTTCCACATCACTTTGGATGATTTTCTTAGGTTTTATGATCCATTTGAGCACATAGCTACTTTTAATCCCAGCTTGCTTTGCTTTGTTTTGTCTTCTTTTTTTGTTTGTGTTTTTCTGGATCCATCTTTATGAAGTATAGGGAAACCCAGGAATACTTCCTGGAAGAACTGGCCCATCTGCCTGGGAAGGGGATGATGCTGTCACGTAGACAGGAGACACACATTCCAGGCAAAGACAGCCGTGTGTGTGTGTGAAACCACCTCAATTGAGTTAGTATGTACTGTTTCCTCTGCTGAGGGTTAGGAACTGTGTTACTTCATCTAACACATACAAACATCCACTGAGTACCTGCTGTGTGTCAGGCACTGTTTCAGGCACTGGGAGTCTGTATGAGAGTAACGAGAAAAATTCACCTCCACCTTCATGGAAATTACAGTGTTGTGATGGGAGAGGGCTGGGAAAGAGGAGGTGAGCTTACAAAATGAAACGTTTAGTCATTTTGTAAAATGAGGAAAACCACACTCAAAACGCTGTTGAATAGTAGGTGAGGACACAGACCCACACAAATCAGTAACTTTCGTATATGCCAACAAGAAACGATTACCAAATCATTGTGTTAAGAAAGCGTATTTACAATAGCAATGCACTTAGGAATAAATCTTTTTAAAAATGTTTTCAGGACATTCATGAAGAATGGTTTTAAAGTTTTATGGATTGGTATTGAAGACAATGAATAAATGCAGAAATGGATTTTGTTCAAGGAGGGGAAGACTTAACTTTTTTAAAAATACGTCCCCACTTTATAAATTTCTAGAAATTCAATGACACACAATACAAAATCCCAACAGAGTTTCAGTTTTGGTCAAAACTATTCAAAATACTGCTTCTAAAATTTATATGTAAGACCAAAGGGCGAGTAACATACAGAACAATGGTCAGGATGATGTTTGGAAGGGAGCTGGCCAAACAGATATCAAGAACTGCTATAAAGCTGGAATAATGAGGACAGTGATGCTGGGGGCAGTGATATACCAATACATCAGTGGAAAAAAACAGGCCCCAAACAGATCCATGAATATAAGACAAGTAGATATATGACTGAAGTGGCAGTGTAGATTAGTGGGAAGATTCACTAACTGGTGCTGGTACACATGGTGATGCAGACACACCAAGAAATGATATCCCTACCTCACACCATCAACAAAAATAAATTTCAAATAGACTGAGTCACTAAATGTTAAAAAAATAAGTCCTTTAGAAGAAAATATAGATAAACCTAAATACGAATACATCAAGAACTACATTAAATATAAATGACCTAAACATTATAATTAACAGAGACTGTAAGAACAGACTCAAAAAGATTGAACTATATGTTATTTAGAATAAACTCACTTTAAGTAGAACAATATAGCTAGGCTAAAAGTACATGAATAGAAAAGAATACACCAAATAAACATTCATTTTAAAAAAACAACAACCCTGGAGTATTACATTAGGATCAGACACTTCGGGGTACATGTAAGAGCAGAAAATAAGCAGAGATAAAGAAGAATGTTATATCCTAGAGGAGAACACAGGCAAAAACCTCTTTGACTTCAGTGGGAACAATTTCTTACTAGACCCATTGCCGGAAGCAAGGGAAACAAAGCAAACATGAACTATTGGAACCTCATCAAGATAAAAAGCTTCTGCATAGCAACAGAAACCACCAACATAACTAAAAGGCAGCCTATAGAATGGGAAAAGATAATCATAAAGGACATATCTGATAAAAGGTTAGTATCCAAAAATCTATAAAGAATCTATCAAACTCAACACCCAAAAACAAACAATCCAGTGAAGAAATGGGCAAAAGACATGAATAGTCATTTTCCCAAAGAAGACATTCAGACGGCCAACATGCACATGAAAAAATGCTCAACATCACTCATTATCAGGGAAATACAAGTCAAAACCATGATAAGATATCATCTCATGCCTGTCAGAATGCCCAAAATTAACAACACAAGAAACAATAGGTGTTGGCAAGCATGTGGAGAAAGGGGAATCCTTTTAGACCCTTGGTGGGATTGCAAATTGGTACAGCCACTCTGTAAAACAGTGTGGAGGTTCCTTAAAAAGTTAAAAGCAGAACTACCATATGACCCAGCAATTGTACTACTAGGTATTTAACCAAATGATACAAAAATATTGATTCGAAGGGTTACATGCACCCTGATGTTTTAGCAGCGTTATCAACAATAGTTAAACTATGGAAAGAGCCCAACTGTCCACCAACGGTTGAATGGATAAAGAAGATGTGTTGTGTGTGTGTGTACACACACACACACACACACACACACACACACACAATGGAATATCAGCCACCAAAAAGAATTAAATCTTGCCATTTGCAATGACATAGATGGAGCTAGACTGTATTATGCTAAGTAAAGTAAGTCAGAGAAAGACAAATACCATATGATTTTACTCATGTACAGTTTAACAGAAGAACATACAGGAAGGGGAAAAGAGAGAGAGAGAGAGAGAGGGTACCAAATCATGAGAGACTCTTAACAACAGAAAACAAACTGAGGGTTGATGGAGGGAGGTGGGTGAGCAATGGGCTACATGGGTGATGGGTATTAAGGAGGGCACTTGTGATAAGCACTGGGTGTTGTATGTAAGTGATGAATCACTGAGCTCTACTCCTGAAACCAATATGGTACTGTATGGTAATAACTAGAATTTAAATAAAAATTTGAGAAGAAAATCAATAAGAACATGAAGGATCATTATATGATGACAAAGCATTAATTTACCAAGAACACATAATAATTCTTAACCTAAATACACCTAGCTACAGAAGCTTCAAAATACATACAGAAAGAAAGAGAAGTAAAAGAAGAAATGGACAAAATCGCCAAGTTGAAGATGCCACCCCACTCTCAGCAAGGCACGGCAAATCAGACATGAAATCAGCAAGGACACAGAACAAACAGCCCCACAGACCACCTGGATCTGATGGACACTAAGAGAACACTCCACCCAACAGCAGCACAACACATGTACTTCTCAAGCGTTCAGCAACATTTACCAGAATACTGACCATATTTTAAGCCATGAAAAAAAATCCTCACGAATACTACATTCATGAAAACACTATACACAGGTATTCATAGCAGCTCTATTCACAATCACAAAAAGCTGGGGACAATACCCAGAAATGGGCCCACAAATATATGGCCAACTAATCTTTGAAAAAGCAGGAAAGAGAATCCAATGAAAAAAGTCTCTTTAGCAAATGGTGCTGGGAGAACTGGACAACAACATGCAGAAGAAGGAAACTGGACCACTTTCTTACACCAGACACAAAAATAAATTCCAAATGGATGAAAGACCTAAACGTGAGACAGGAAACCATCAAAATCCTACAGGAGAAAACAGGCAGCAACCTCTTTGACCTCCGCTGCAGCAACTTCTTACTCGACATGTCTCCAGAGGCAAGGGAAACAAAAGCAAAAATGAACTATTGGGACCTCATCAAGATAAAAAGCTTCTGCACAGCAAAAGAAGCAATCAGCAAAACTAAAGGCAACCCTTCAGGATGGGAGAAGGTATGTGTAAATGACATATCGATAAAGGGAAATCTATAAAGAATTTATCCAACTCAACACCAAAGAAAACCCAATAATCCAGTGAAGAAGTGGGCAAAAGTCACGAATAGATACTTTTCCAAAGAAGACATCCAGAGGGCTAACAGGCACATGAAAAGATGCTCAGCATCACTCATCATCAGGGAAATACAAATCAAAACCACAGAGATACCACCTTGCACCGGTCAGGAGGTCTAAAATTAACAACTCAGGAAACAACAGATGCTAGTGAGGATGTAGAGAAAGGGGAGCCCTACTGCATTCTTGGTGGGAATGCAAACTGGTGCAGCCACTCTGGAAAAGAGTGTGGAGTTTCCCCAAGAAATTAAAAATAGAACTTCCTTATGACCCAGCAATTGCTCCTAGGAATCTATCCAAAGGATACAAAAATGCTGATTTGAAGGGGCACATGCACCCAATGTTTAGAGCAGTGCTGTCAATAATAGCCGAATTATGGATAGATCCCGAATGTCCATCAGCGGATGAATGGATTAAGAAGATGTGGTTTACATATACAATGGAATACTATTCAGTGATGAAATAGAATGAAATCTTGCCATTTACAACAATGTGGATGGAACTGGAGGTTATTATGCTAAGTTAAATAAGTCAGAGAAAGACAGATATCACATGATTTTACTCATATGTGGAATTTGAGAAACTTAATGGGTGATCCTAGGGGAAAGGAAGGAAAAAAAATAAAAACAGAGAGGGAGGCAAACGTTAAGAGGCTCTTGAAAACAGAGAACAAACTGAGGCTGGCTGGAAGGGTGTTGGGTGGGGGGATGGGTTAGATGGGTGATGGGCATTAGGGAGGGCACTTGTTGGGATGAGCGCTGGGGGTTACAGGTCAATGATGAGTCACTGGTTTCTACTCCTGAAGCCAAGACTACAGTGTATGGTAACTAACTTGAAAAAAAAAAAAGCTGGGAACAATCCAAATGTCTTTTAACTGGTACAAGAACTCACAAACTACAGTACATCTATACAGCGGAAACCTCCTTGGCAAAAATAATAATAAAAAAAATCCAACTACTGATATATTCAACAACTTGGGACGGATCTCAAAATCAATAGTCAGTGAAAAAACTCACTTTCCAAAGCTTAAATACAGCATGATTCCATTTATATAACATTCTGGGAGAGTCAAACCCAGCGACGGAGAACAGATCTGTGGTCACCTGTTGAGGGGTAGGGCAGGGTAAGATTATAACGGGTAACGCAATGAATGAACTTTTGGGGGGTGGTGATAGAACTGTTTTTTACCCTGACTGTGGCGAATATACAAATGCCCATGTGAGTTAGAACTCATAAAACTGTACATCAGAGAAGTCATGTTTACTGTGTGTCAATTTAAAATGTTTTTAACTGACGCAATTAAAAAATAAACATCATGACGAGTCTGATGAGCTCTAGTGCATAAAACTTGTCGTGAATGAATACCAATTCTGTAGCCCAATGTCTGTAATGTCTTAAGCAAACCGTTTCATTTCTCTGAGCCTCAGTTTTCCCAACGGGGACAAGAGTGCCTGTATCATAAAATTATTAAAAGGTTCCAATGGAAAAAGAAGGTGAAAGTAGGAGCAGGAAGAAACTCCGGCAGAGGATTACATCAACACACGGGCTGGTGATTATTATTAGCTGGGTAGCTGTCAGTGGAGCCGCCAAAGGGAAAGCATACAGGCCTGCCAACCAAGCACTCCCAGCTAATTATTCAATATTGACTCAGCTGAAAGTGAGCCTGAGAAATTCCCACGCCAAGGTCTCAGTCTTTCTAAACACCGCAGTGCCTCAACCAGAAAGTAAGTGGGGCGCTCTCTCCCCTCAGCCCCCCAGAGTCTGGTCAGTATCTCTGAGGCCTCCCAGGGTCTAAATGTTAGTGTTCAATCATCCCGAGGAGTGCAGTCAAGTGAGCAAACAAAACCAAACACACGGGGATAGCCACGCACACCAAATTGGCCAAATGCGTGTGGTCTTTTATCAAAGTTCTGTAAGCCTTCTTGTTTTCTCTCATCTGCTTTCTTTCCAGAAAAAAAAATGAGTGCCCAGCTTGAGAATGGCAGGAAGGATCTCTGTTTCTAACTTTTCAGTTAATAAGTTCTTAAATAATGTTTTAAAAACTTCCCTTTAAGAGAAGCCACTTGGAATGGCTATAATTACAAAGACACACTAACAAATGTCGGCAAGACGTGCAGAAATTGGAACCCTCAGATACTACTGTGGGAATGCAAAATGGTGCACCCACTTTGCAAAACAGTCTGGCAGGTCCCTAAAATGACTAAATATAGAGTTACCATATGATCCGATATTTCTACTCCTAGGTATCCCCAAGAGAAATAAAAACATATGTCCACACAAAAAATTGCCCATAAATATTCACAACAGTATTATTCGTAACAGCCAGAAAATGGAATCAACCCAAATACCCATCAACTAAAGAATGGATCAACAGAACATGGCATATCCACATGATGGAATATCATTCAGCCATAAAAACAAAGGACAGGATACTTCACTATGGGTGAACCTTGAAAACCCTATGCTAAGTGGAAGAAGACAGTCACCTACTGCATAATTCCACTGATATAAAATATCAAGAACAGACAATCTAGAGAGATTTGTGGCTGCCAGGAATGAAGGATGGGCGTAACTACTAAAAGGTACAGGGCCTCTTCGGGGAGGATGGAAAGTTCCAAATTTAGACTGCGCTAAGGGTGGAACAACTCTCTGAACATACTAAACATACTCAATTATGGTCTAAGCGGGTGGACTGTATGGTATGTGAATGACGTTTCGATAAAGCTGTTTAAATAGAAAGCAACCATGTCACAGGCTGAGGGTGCAGGACGCAGAGTGCCCAGGAGCCGCTGGCGCTCAGAGAAACATGCTCACGGCTCGGTCACAACGCGGTCTCGTCTTCCAACAGACCAGCATAGCACCACAGCAGCTCCGAAGAACCCACCGCTTACTCTCCGTTACATCGCCGAACTTGTACTCAGAACAGACCACGAGTGACAGACAGGAGCCAGGAGCACACGTGTGACATTGTGCCTCTGGTGACTAACACCAGGTGTGTGTGCTGGGCACCGCCAGATGCTTTGTGACTCACAACGATAGCACATAAGCATGACCGGGTCCAATATGGCTTTTCGTTTTCTGGGAATGGTGAGAAGCCAGATTCAAATAGAATTGCTCACAGAAGAATATTTGCAAACAACCGCCTGGAATCACTCCACATATCAGCATTTGAGACTCACTCTACAAGGATTAAACAAACTAGTAAAACTTTAAAAATGCAAAGTGCAAGAATTCTAATCATTAGGTTGCAAAGAAACTCTGGCCAACCTTTGCTTTTATAGAATCTGCCTTTACCCTTACGTTCAATCCCTAAATCAAACGTCACCTAGGCATTTTAAATTGACATTTATAAATCACACTTTCCAAATATATTAGTGTCTATTATTTGTTAAATAGAAAAGTTTACATTTGTCTTTAGTAAGTATATGGTCTTAAAACGAACATCAACAGGTGATATTTAAGGATATCACAACCTAAGATAAAATACAGATCACTTAAAATTATCGATTTTTTTTGTTGTTTATTTTTTTTGAGTGAGAGCGCAAACGAGCAGGCAAGGGGCAGAGAGAGAGGGGGGGAGAGAATCCCAGCAGGCTCCAAGCAGTCAGCACAGAGCCCAATGCGGGGCTCAAACTCATGAACTGTGAGATCATGACCCAAGCCAAAATTGAGAGTCAGACGCTCAACCAAGCCACCCGGGCCCCCCAAAATTATCAGTTTTAATAGTTTATTACTAAGTATCAGTAAGACACAAAAGGAGTCTCCTCAAGATACACCTGTGAGCAGACACAGAAACTGGGAGGCGGTACACCCGGGGCTCATGGCCAGCAGACCAGGAGCCAGAGAGGGCTAACCGTGTGGGTATCAGTCTAGACGGAATGTCCAGCCGCTCCTGCCTCTGACAGGCTGCGTCCCGCCCCCCAGGCCTCCGCAGGCCTACAATACACTAACAGCTGGAAAGACAATGAAAGGGGGGGTCAACATCTCAGGGAACGCGAGCCAGCAGGTGGGGGAGGGGAGGAAGCTCCCTCCAACCTGACGCACCCACCGACCAAACCGCCGTGGCAGCTGGGGGCAGCGGTGCTGCGTGTGGTTCTCCAAGAGGCAAGGCAGCCCTCCTCCCGTCCCCGCAGACAGCCGAGAAGGTGGTGATGGTGGGGCAGAGGCGGGCTCACCACCCTCTCACGTGGGCTCGCTGGCTGGACCACCCTGGCCCCTGCCACAAGGCAAGAGCACGAGTTCCCCACCCTGCGCTGGACCATCCTTCCCAGAAATTAGATGTGTGAGGCAGCAGCTGAGAGCAGCATCCCAACGATACCACCTCCAGTCCAAGTGGGAGCGGGGCCGCAGCGGGCCTCCCCCAGACACGGACCCAGGGCTAAGCACAGGGCACCGTCTCCAGGACTTCTGGGCCTTTCATGGCCTACTCTATCTCATGGACATCAACAACCTTGCTAAAGCCTCTGTGTTGAAAAAAAATCTGGAAAGTTAGGGGCGCCTGGGTGGCTCGATCAGTTATGCATCCGACTTCGGCTCAGGTCATGATCTCCTGGTTCATGGGTTCAAGCCCTGCACAGGGCTCTGTGCTGACAGCTCAGAGCCTGGAGCCTGCTTCGGATTCTGTGTCTCCCTCTCTCTCTGCCCCTCCCCTGCTGGTGCGCTCACTCTCTCTCTCTCTCTCTTAAAAGTAAATAAACATTTTAAAAAATTTTAATAAAAAAATTTGGAAAGTTCATTAAATATTATAAAGGGGTCTTCACTGGGCACTTCAAGTAATTCTTCTCAGTATTTATTCTCTCCATTTCCCAACTGCAGACCTGAATATTTTATATCCTACTGGGGAGGGCGGGATGTGGGCTGCACAGGATCTGTACATTTTTTGGCAACTTCCTGTGAAAATCTACTTCAAAATAAATTGGAAAAAAAATGGCATGGGTCTGAATCAGACCAACAGAATTTAAAACCTCATTTCATTTTCTGTCATCTCAGAGGAGAGGAGGATTGAGCCTTTTTCTTCTTAGGTTTAATTGGTAATAAATACTCCAGTGCAAAAGATGAGGCAGCTCTCTGGTGCCTGCCAGCCACCTGGGGCCAAACCAGGTTAATACCCGCCCCCCAGCAGCCAGCAGGGTCCACTCCAGTGCCCAGCCGCACCCTGCACTGGGCGCCCCCTTCTGCCCGTCGCTCCCCATCACAGGGACCATGAAGTGCCCTACCCCCACCTCCCTGAAGAGTTCCTGCCATACCCCCTGTAACCATCCGATGCAAATTCAGCATCTTGTTTTCTTCAAGATTCTCACCCCACACTGCTCACATCCCCATTCTAATATTTAACAATTCCATTGATTACTGCCTGGTTATTTTTTTAAGTAGGCTCCACGCCCGGGGTGAAGCCCAGTACGGGGCTTGAACTCACGACCCCGGGATCAAGACCAGAGCTGAGATCAAGAGCCGGATGCCCAAGGGACCGAGCCACACAGGGGCTCCAGTGACCGCTTGCGTCATTGGCTAGGCGGTACCGATACAGCAGTGCGTCCAGCAGTGGGGCAAAGGCAAAGGGACCGTTCAGATACGTTCCGTGGGTGATATCATAAGGACCTCCACAGAGCCCGCTGCACCAAAGCTGTTAGGTTTCTGCACGACCCACCCAGCCCTTTGTCCCTAGAATGTGGCACATGACTGGAACGTGCACGGCAGACACACAAGAAAAGTGACAACCACCTCCTTTCAGTGATCTACCTGGTGTCAGGAACTGTATTAGGTACTTTACACACATTTTTATGTCAGCACAACTGGACACTATCAATGTTATCTGTTTCAGGCTAAAGGAATATAAATGATTTGCTCAAGATCACAGTGCAGGTAAGCAGTGGAATCAAAATTTGAAAGCAGATACAGGTACGTTCTTCTGAATCCTGGTGCTTGTTAAAACGCTACATTCTTGTTAAGCTTGAAGCCAACTTAATAAATAAATGTAACAACTTGAAAAAGATCTACCACGATAAAACCCAACAACCCAACGTTAAGATTGCCTTTATTATGGGTCTGTGAGCACATGTTCCCTACAGAGTTGAGCAGTCTTACCCCATGGGGGGAAATGGAACTTTTCTAAACCGCCAGGGATAAGTGCTGTGATGTGTCAAGTGGTAGATTTCTCTTAATAACGTAGTAACGATTACACCCTGGCCCTGCGCAGGGGAGAGTGTTTTTCACATAGCTCAGAGTAGCAATGCATGAGATTGGATCATTTACTCTAACAGACTAGAAAGAAATTGCTCCTCAGGAGAGACGAGGGCTGGGCATTCAGACAGGGGTGGCATGGCCCAATCCGTTTCAGTCTGCTCCCTAACAACATACCAGCCAGCTTGGTGTGAAACGAGTGAATCTCAAAGCAACCGATCTCCTCAATACAAGTCATCTGAGACCCATGCACACCCCTGAGGGAGAAGTAGGGGGAAAGAGCAAAGAGAGCTCTGCCTCCCATCTACACCGCGCACTGGGGTCAAGAACACACCTGCGTCCTCCGTGGCGTCCTCTGCTTCTCGCATCAGCCGGGGGAGGTGAGCAGGGCCACGCCGAGCACTCCCGTGAGGGGCAGGAAGGCGGACCTGGGGGAGAGCCAGCCGCCTCCAAAGATATGGCAGGGGTGAGGGGCAGAATGCAGACCAGAACCCAGGCCTCTGCGCTCCCAGCTCAGAGGACCGCTGGCAGAAACGGTGCCCAGAAGGCCGGAAAGCACACCACACCTCTTCCACTCGTTAATGTACGGCTCAGGCAACATCTCCAGAGAGCAAGGCCGACTTCGAAGGGTGTACGGAGTTTAATAGGACGCTGAGCCCGACAGACCTAAGTCACTCCCTAGAATACAGCAGGCCCTGAATAAATAGGAGTTCCCATCCCCCTTCACTCCTAAAACACTCTCATTAAACAACTCCCAGTGAGAAAAACTGCATCAGTTATCAATATTCACGAGAAGAGCAGGTATATAGAACCATTCCAAGGAGCACAATGCCTTCGTATCCATTTATATTTTGGGTTCCAAGTAGATTGTTTATCCCAGCAATAGTTATCTTTTGATGTGTATGTGGCTTTTTTGCACCAGAGTCAGCCCGAATCTCCACACAAGCTCCAACTAACACGTACTGCGGGTCATCCAGCCGTCTGTGCTGCAGAGGTCTTGAAGCCGTGACCTGTGGATACCAGTCTGTCACCAGCAAGCTGTGAGAACCTGGGCAAATCACACACCCTTCTCTGGACCTCATTTATAAAGCAAATGCGTCAAAATGGGCCCGCTATGGGGATGGATGCTTGGCTCTAAAATGGCATGATGCTAACAGAAAAATCACCTGTGAGCAAGACAAAAAATAATGAATTCCAGAGACACTGTCACATCAACCTCAATGAAATGCAAAATTCGAGTACCCAAATCAAATGCATGGTAATTCTACTATATTCCAGGCCAT
This sequence comes from Felis catus, assembly GCF_018350175.1. Classification (NCBI taxonomy): domain Eukaryota; kingdom Metazoa; phylum Chordata; class Mammalia; order Carnivora; family Felidae; genus Felis; species Felis catus. Next base: position 79,732,910 of record NC_058385.1, read on the forward strand.
GTAGTTTACATAGGTCTCTAAGGAAAACAGAGCTTAAGAAAATTTTTTAGAAGCAATGCCTTTTACACAAAAGACACCTGAAAAATTGTAGTATTACTGTCATCTACAGATCTTCCTCCAGTTACAGTGGAGTTACATCCAGATAAACCCATCCTAAGTTGAAATGCATTTCATACACTAACCTACCAAATACCACGGTTTAGCCTCGCCCACCTTAAATGTGCCTAAGAACACTTACATTAGTCTAAAGTTGGGCAGAAACATCAAAAATGCCTATTTAATAATATCTCATATAACTGACTACCGTACTGACCAACAGAATGGCCATTGAGGATGCAGAATGGGCGTCAGTGTGCCAGTCATGGACCCTCATACTCACTGGCTGACTGGCCGCAGCTCCCCACCACTGCCCAGCCTAACAAGCCAAGTTCAAAATCACAAAAACAGTAGAAACTGAATTCAGATCACTTTCACCCTACTATAAGGTTGAAAGATTCTAAGTCAGGCCATCATAAGTCAAGAACTGTCTATACTCGTCCAATCACTCCTTAAGTTTCGCACGGCCCTACCATGGGCCAAAGGTGCCAAGCCTTGAGGTACCAAGGTTAACCTCCTGCCTCCGGACTGCGCAGAGCTCAAAATCTGGCCAAGGAAACAGAAGTCCAGTGTTAGTCCCCCACTCCTCCCAGCAAATGAGTGGTGAAACCTTGCTCATTCTTCAAGAATTTGGACAACGTTCCATTTTCTTTGCCACCTTTCCTTCTCCAGTATAAAATCAAGTGTTCTTGTGGCTCCTGGGAGTCTCAGTCAGTTAAGCGTCTGACGTTAGCTCAGGTCAAGATCTCACGGTCACTGAGATTGAGCCCTGTGTCAGGCTCTGTGCTGACAGCTCAGCCTGGGGCCTGCTTCAATTCTGTGTCTCCCTCTCTCTCTCTGCCCCTCCTCTGCTCATGCTCTGTCTCTCAAAAATGAATAAACATTTAAAAAAATTGAAAAAAAAACCAAGTGTTCTCTCCAGTTGTACATATACTTTTGCAGGTGAACAACAAAATTTTGGAGGTATAGTTCATATACAATGAAATACACAGACCAGAAATACACACACAGTTTGACGAGCTTTACGTTTGTCTACAATCTTGTAACCCACACCTCCATCAAGATATACATTTCACCATCTCAGAAAGATGCTATTCTTTCTGGGGTGACCCCCTGTTTGGATTTGCCCAGCACTGAAGGCTCTCCCAGGGCAAAGGGGTTTCGGACCTAAAAGCTGCTAAGTCCCAGGCAAACTGGGACAATTAGTAGCCTCATCCTTCCAAGTCAATTCCTGCCCTGCCCCACCTCAACCTATAGACAACCACTGTTTAGACTTGTTTTCTCAGAATGAGTTTTCCTGTTCTAGAAATTGTTATAAATGAAGTCATACAGTGATTAGCATCACAGTTTCGAGTTTATTCCATGTTGTTGCATATACCTGTAGTTCATTTGAGTATGTTCGTCTGCGTGGATATATCACAGATTCTTCATTCATTCCCCTGCATTTGGGATTGTTTCCAGTTTGGGGTCATTACAAAGATAGCTGTTATGAAACTTCTTACAGGCATCTTTTTGTGAATATAAATGTTTCTTTTTCTTGAGTCAAAATCCGTGAGGTCCTTGGGTAGGCAGATGTCACACTCTACACAAAGTGCCTGACCGATGTGTGAAGTGGGGGTGCCACGTTACATCCCGTAAGTGATTTATAGGGCTCCAGCTGTTTCACATTCTTACCGGCATTTAGTATCGTTGCTCTTAAGTTTGGCCACACTAAAGGGTATCCAGTGGTATCTAATTGTGGTTTTAATCTGCACTTCTGTAATGATGAATGATGCTCAGCACTTTCGGGTGAGTATCTGTTTGTGGAGCCCGACGTGGGGCTTGATCCTACAACCCTGGGATCATGACCTAAGCCGAAATCAAGACCTGGACACCCAACTGACTGAGCCACCCAGGTGCCCTGTTCAAATCCTCCACCCATTTTTTAATTGTCGCTAAGTGTTTATTTTTAAAGACTTCCCTATGTTTTGGATACAAGACCTCATTGCATAAATGTGTAATGCATTTTTGCTCACAGCATGCACCCTGCCTTTTCACGAGGTGAAGTTTTAAATTTTATCAACTTTTTAATTTTATAGTTAGTAGTCTTTGACCCCACCTGACGAATCTTTGCACCAAAGTTACAAAGATACTTTATAAACCTTTTCAAAGAAAAAGTAGCAAAGTTTTTTCTTTTAGGTCTAGAACCCATCTCAAATGAATTTTTGTGTATGATGGAATCTATGGGTGAAAGTTCTTCTTTTCCCCACATTCGTATCCAGTTCTTCCAGCACCATTTGCTGAAAAACCTTTTCACTCCACGTGAAGTTGTTTTCATACCTTAAAAATCATTTGATCATATATAAAAAAGCCTATCTCTAGACTATTATGGTCCATTGATCCCTTTGTCTATAACAACAGCACTGTCTTAGCTAGTCTAACGGCACACTGCCTTAAAATCATCGCCTACACCAACTTTTGTGTGTGTGTGTGTGTGTGTGTGTAGATGTGTGTCTAGTCCATTGGCAATAGGCATTTTGAAATAATTTCTGTAACAACTTGTCAATTGCACTCCAAAAAAAATCCGCTTGGATTTTATTTTTTTTCCAAGTAGGCTTCACATCTGGGGTGGAGCCCAACGTGGAGTTTGAATTCATGACCTTGAGACCAAGAACTGAGTTGCTATCAAGAGTCAGATGCTTAGCCGACCAAGCCACCCGGGCACCCAACCTGCTGGGATTTTGACTGGAATTGCACTAAATTTATAATCCAATTTGGGGGAACTGGTATCTTAGCAATAATTGATTCTTTAAATCAACAGGCACGGTATAGCTCTCCAATTATTTAAGTGTTCTCTAATTTCCCTTAGCTGTACTTTGACATTTTCAAGGTAGAGATCATCTTTAAAAAGATTTATCCCTAAGTGCTGAATGTTTTTTACTATAATACAAATATTTTCAAATTTTCATTTGCAAATTAATTGCTACTATACGCCAGTGTATAAAACCATAGTTGATTTCTGAATATAATATGGTATCATCCTGCAATCTTGTCAACTTATTAGTTCTAATAATTTCTTTAGGGTGGTAGATCTCTTAGAATATTTACGTACATGATCATATGTATCATGCAAACACATGTGATTGCTAACTGTTCTTCATTTCCAATTTTTACAGCTTTAATTCGTTTCTCATCTCATTGCCCGCCCTGATTAGGTAGAAATGGCAGAAAAGTAATGAATACACTGGCAAGAGCAAACATACTTGTCTTGACTGGTCCTGATCTCAGAACAAGTGTTCAGTCTTTCCCAATTAAGTATTATGTTAAGCTACATAATTTTAGGGTTTTGTAGATCATCCAGATCAGACTGCACAAGTTCTCCTCCGAGCCTTGTTTATGGACAGTTTCTATCGTAAGTGTTCAATTTTGTCAGAGGATTTTTTTCATCAACTGACATCTTATTTTTCTCCTTTATTTTGTTAGTAAATGCACTGATTTTTCAATGGTAAAACAACCTTGTGTTGTTGGATGAAACCTGAATTGTTCATATTGCATATCTCTTTTATATTGCTAGGGTGGATTTATTAGTATTTGGTTCTGAATTTTTAGAATTATGCATATGAGGACATGGATCACAATATTTGCTTTCTCATAATGTTTCTCCCAATTGGCATCAGGGTGAAGATAGTGTCATAAAATGAGAATTGGAAGTATTCCCTCCCTTGTCTACTTGTGGAAGAATTTTTGTAAAAGCGGTATTATTTCTCCTTAAAAGTTTGATATATTTCACAGTGAAGCCATCTGAGTGTAAAGTCTGCTTCATGGGGAGTTTTTAATTAAGAATTTAAACTGACTGATATGGGCCTATCTCAAGGACTCTATTTCTTCTTGTGTCAACTTTAGTAATTTCTGTCTTTCAAAACATTTTTCATTTGTAAAATTTATCAGAATATGATTTATCATAATATACTTTTATTATTTTAATGTGTACAGAATTTATAGTGATTCATGCACAGTAATTTGTGCTTTCTCTTTTTAATTCTGATCATCCTGGCTATAGTTTATTAATTTTATTAATCTTTTCCAAGAAACAACTTTTAGTTCCATTTACTTTACATATTATTTTTTCATTTTCCATTTCATTGGTAACTACTCTTCACCCTTTTTTTGAACCATTCATCTTTTCTAATATATGCATTTAGTGTCCTATAAATATCAGTTAGCTGGAATTATTTACTACAAGTATACATGTTTCCTATATTCTTCCTAATTTTCTGTCTGCTTGTCTATCAAATACTGAGATACAGGTGTTGAAATACCCAACTATAACTGGTATTTTCCGTTTCTCCCCAAGATCCTGGTTTTATTTTGAAGTTATGCTTTAAGTACATTTGCATTTATACTTTTTATGTACTCTTGATGACTCGACCTTTCTATCAATAAAATTATCCTACCCTTTTCTCCTCAAAGTCTACTTGTTTGATATTAATATACCCACACCAACTTTCTCATGATTAAGTGTTTGCATGGCATATCGTCCCCCCCATATTTGTACTTATACACTCTACATAATTGTGAGTTTCTGGTAGAAAACATGTAGTTGTCTCTAGTTTGTTTGTTTGTTTGTTTTTATGTTTTACTATAGTCAGACAACTTGCACTTTTAAATACAGTCTTCAGTCCATTTACATTTAATATAATTCTTGGCACATTAGATTTAAGTCTACCACATTGCTATTCGACTATAAGATTCTAGTTCTTTACTTGCCACCTCTTCCCCCCTTTTCAGATTAAGCATTTTCTAGTAACTCATTTTCTCTCTTCTGGCTTATTATCCACACTTTAAGTGGTTGCTAAAGGGTTTCCAACATGCATCTTTAACTTACTACATTTTAACTTCAAACGGTATCGTAACAGTAGCATGTAAGAACCGCCATCCTCCTCTCCTCCATCTCCCTTCCATTTCTTTGTGCTATTTTTGGTTACATATTTTACTTCTCTATATGATATGCACAACAAAAATTAAGAAAATTAAGAAGGGGAAGAATCTTTTCTGTTTATTCACTTGCTATTTCTATTTCTAGGATTCAACATTCCTTAATATAGACCCATGTTTCCATTTGATATTATTTCTGCCTGATTAGCTTTTATCAGGCTGATGAAACACAAGGACGGGCCCTACCCATTTACTACCCCACTGAGTGCTTTATCTAAAATATGAAATACTGGTGTTTATTTAAAGAATAAATGAAACATTCAAGGTACTTGTTGAAAGGCTTATAGTCTGGCAAGTACTTTACTAGAAACACAAGGCCCACAGAAGGACCAACCAACTCTATCTAGTCACATTCAGGAAAATTTTACAAAACTAGTGACATAGTAGATCATCAATGGCCAACAAACTTTTCCCAAAAGAGTAGGTGAAAGACAGTTTAAGAAGAGTTTTAGAAATGTATGCAAAGACATGTTGCAGGAAATGGTCTTGATACACCTAGTGCTGCTGACAGAGGCAAAGTGTCTTCTCCTGGATGTGTGGAGGAAGTGGGAACAAACAGAGCTAAAGGCAAAGGTCTGGCTCAAATTTTTAAGTCCCCTGAATATCACGATGGGGACTTTGAACTTTATCTCCCAAGTACTCGGAAAGTCTTTAATCCGTCTGCATTTACAGGATGATGCAGGAGCAAAACTGGAGGCAGGGGGACCACACAGGCAACTACTCCTAAAGTGTCAAGGAAAGGTAACCAAGACGTGCAGTGGAATGCAGAGGGGGTCAGGAGATGTCTCAGAGGTTCAATCCACAGGATCTGGGGAGAATCAGACTTAGCGGGAACGGAAAGGGAGGGTTAGGAGATCAATCCCGAGAGCAAGAAAAAGACCACGTCGGCCAACAAGAAAGAGTAGAATCAGTGGGTGGGGTAATCGGGAGCCAAAGAGCACTTGAGCTAACCACTGACTTTTCCAAGTGTGTTTGCTCCTTTCCACATGGCAGCATTTTTGTCATCTTGAATTGTCATTTAGAGCTGCAGGGGCCATGACATGGAAGCCAGGTATCAAGAGGGGGGAGAAAACCCAACTCAGTGACAACCTGTGCTGCTTCCAAGAACTATTTATATGAGCAGTGGCAGCAGGCGATGCGGGGATGAGAAAGGAACACAGCAGGTACATCACGGAGCAGCCCTAATGCACAGGAAGGGCCTGAAATACTCTCACAGCATCTGGCAGCAGCCCTGGTCACAGCCTCCCCGGGGGTAAGTGCTTTGATGCTTTATACAACAAATGCAAAACAGAGGCAAGCCTTGGCAAGAAAGACTATTACTCCACGGACTGAAAAAAGCAACAGATGATGAAATGTGATGCTAAGAAGCCCAAGCTAAGCCATTAATTCTTGCGGAGCCATTCTCCAATGGCTGGGAAGAAAAATGGTCTTTCCTATAAACCAAAACCACACTTATTATTTGGGGCTGTATCACTTTAAAAGGAGTTTTTTATCAACATTAACGTGGGCAGCAACATCCCTCTCTTTCACTCTGTGGAACACGGAACCCATGGGTGGAGGGAAGGGGCTGCTGCCTGTGATGTTCTTTCCCAGTTCAAGGCTACAGAGGTGCTTGTGATCACTGCCACCGTAACTCTATCAAGAATAAACAATACTAGGGGCACTGGGGGCTCAGCTGGTTAAGCATCTGACTCGATTTCAGCTCAGGTCATCATCTCACGGTTCATGGGTTCAAGCCCCGCATTGGGCTCTACGCTGATGGCACGAAGCCAGCTTGGGATTCTCTCTCTCCTCCCCGCTCTCTGCCTTCCCCCACTTGCATTCTCTTTCAAAATAAATAAACTTTAAAAAAAAGAGGAAGAAGTAATACTGTCCCACTGCATCCTACCCCAACATGTAAGGTACCACTGGACATGAAAGTAAATAGGAAGTACTCGGTGGTAATCTGCACCTGCTTCCCACAGGCTGCTGGCCGCTGGAGGAGGAATCTGAGAAGAGCAGCCCCGTTGGATGGAATACCACCCACCACTTTCAGAACCAACCACTCCCGCTCTCTCTCAAAGTTTTCGATGCGATATTGTCATTCTCCTGCCTCAGAGCAGAGTACCTCTAGGACCTCTGGCCACTTCTGGGTTTGACATAGACACGCTGTCTGATTTCTTTCCCCCTGGAGGAAGGCTAGGCCTGGAGGAGTAAACTGGAGAGAAAATGTCTGTGCAAGATGGGCGCCCTGGGCAGAAACAGCCCAGGGCTCTAGATGGCCGGGAACTCCATGAACGGGGAGGTGCCGAGATCCTGGACAGCCTGGCTCTGCACGCTGTTTTCCAGGGATGCCGGAAGTGACACAGGAAGAGATGTTAGACTCCAGGAGTCCCCAGGACGTGTGGCTACCTGCCGAACCCCTACTAGCAGGAGAGGGAATCAGACTGAAGCCAGGACCAGCCTCAGGGCCATGAGTGGGAAATGTGTCCTGTACAATGACGGCCACAAGCAAGCATGTTGCAATGTTGATGTTATTATTCTGCCACGTTACAAGGTGTAAAGCCTGGCCACTACAACTAAAGGAAAAGGCACTTCTTACAAGGCCTGTTTTTCTGATACAGAAACCTGAGTCCCAGGGAGGCTACGCAACTTGGCACGGTGGTGTGGATTTGACTAGAGGTGGGACCAAGATGAATCCTGAGGTCGGAATTCCAAATGCAGTGCTGTCAGATTCCAGAAGAAGGCAATCATAGGGCAGAGATCCTCTTACCTGGTCGCCGGCAGAGTAGTGACTCGGGTGAAGAACACAGACGGCTCAGCCTCCACGTGCAGCCCCAGGGACAGGTTCCTGTAATACCCTTCAGCGTGGCCCGGGCCTCCAGAGTATTTGAAATTCAGGATAGCTTCTAAGGTCTAAAATGATGTAAACACGGTATGTTAGTAATCGCGAAGTTGATGGGCTTTCTTCCAGAAGGCAGGCTTCACTCGGGTAAGAGGGAAGATAACCCCAACTGGGCAACTCGGAAACTGGGCCCCTGCACCGTCTTTCCTAGGATGCCCTGTGTCTGCACCAACATCCCTCAGCCCAGATGCACAAATGGAAAAAGGCTCCAAAATTATCCTGTGGTTCCTAGAGCATTTCTGAGAGAAAAACACATTTTAATCAGCATCACTTCAACATACAGACGAGAGGGTTGGGGGAAGGTGGCACTTCTGTCCGGGAGGTAGAGCATAGCTCCCAGGTCAACAGTCAGTAAGGCTGACCAGCTACAAACTCCTGACACTTCCTTGAACCCATCAAGAGATGAGGTCACAGGGTAACCACAGAGCCAGAAGGCCAAGGAGGTACACGGCCCTTCTGGAAGGTAAAGGGTAGGGATATCTTCTCAACAAGTACAGAGCCAGCCAGCACACAACTGGCAGGAAGCAATTAGCCCAAAGGTTAATAAATTGCTAAAGGCTGAGTAGGGGCTCTAATAATAGCAAAGACCCCCTTGGGAACCGAGACCAGAAGGTAGTTCCCACCCACTGTAGGCTCCTCACCATGAACCCTCTCAGGGTATACACACAGAGGACTAGGGCAGGGGGCTGCGGTGGGGGAAGCAGAGGTAGCCTCCCTCCAGAGCACGGGCATGGAGGAAGGGAGTCAGCAGCCACCAAATAAAGGTAAGAAGCCAAGACACCAGCCCCAACCCCACACTCCCCTCCCATCCCCAAGCAGACCCTTCTCTACTCTGAAGCAAAATCCTAAGCTTCTGGAGGAGGGGCGACCAATGCCAAGAGTACAGTGGCAGGGATAAATACCCATTCTAGTGGGGGGAAGGGCAGGAGGTGGTCCCCAGCCAGAATCCCGTACCAATGCTGTCAGAGCTGGAAACCCACTTGCCCACAATGCCCACCATGTACTGGTCAGAGAGGTCGCCGCGTGGGCAAGGAGCAGGGATGCCAAGGGAGCCCATAACATCAGACCTAGATGCACAGTGCGGGACAAGGACAGCAGGGAGACCCCACCTGCTCCTGCCACCAGCACCAGTGGGGAAGGAACACGGTATGGAAAGCCCCCAGCCCTGGTGGTGCAGGAAGGGCTGGGGACGGAGGAAGACCACTCTGGGCAAACTCCCTGGCGCCTCAGCAGCCCCTACCCTCTGCCCTGCCCCCCAGCATATGACAACAGCAGAGGAATTTGGGAGCCTGTGGCGCGCCCAAGTAACTATAGCAACAAGAAATCTCAAACCCAGCTCAACTCCTCACTCCGGTGACTCAACCTTCTGCAGTCAAGTCCCAGCATGGGCCCCAGCCAACTACGGCCCAGCCAAAAGCAGCCTGAAGCCTGGTTCTGCACACCCCCGAGAGCAGTTTTTACGGAGTCAAAAGGCTCTAAAACAACAACAAAGAAAAACAAAGAACATATGAAAGTAACCATTCGTGGCCGACAAAACCAAAGTATGTACTGTATGGTTCTTGACACGGATAGCTTGCTGATCAAACCGGAAGAAGGAAACAGAAGTAGATCTTCGTGACCGTGGACGAGGCTGTGGTTTCACAGGTAGGACCCCAAAAGCACAAGCAACGAGAGACAAAAGTCACGGGAATCCCAGGGAGGCAGACCCTCAGGATGAAGGGCCAGAACGCCCACCGCTGCAGCTAGGCCACGTAAAGAGGGGTCTTTTTACAGTACCCACAGCCGGCCCTCAGCGGACCACTGAAGACACATGTGCAAGTCCGAGCTCTCCGCTGGGCCAGAGAAACCAGAGCGGCACAGGCCATGGCCAACCGGGACCTCAGCGCCATGTGGCCAAGGGGGGGACGCACGTGTCCTCTCCCCTGGTAAGAGCGCCACCAAGCCACGCTCCCGACAGGAAGAAGTTGCTGCCTGCCTTCCTCTCTCTGTTCAGGAGTCCTGTTTCGATAAACCCTCCTGGCCAGACACCGTGTTCAGCCTTTAGTTATCGCTTTTGTTGACCTATTTCTTGTCTCCAGCGGAGAGGCGACCGCAGCACAGACTTGGAAAATAAACAACCTGCACGGGCAAGTGGTCACAGAAAGGGCATCGGGAGGGGGACAAGAACTTGGCCGTGAGAAGGCCAGGTGAAAAAAAAACTCCAGAAGTGGCCAAGCCGCATGGTACGGGGGAGGGGCGCAGGCCGGTTAAGCTCAGTCTGACGCACCGGCTCCACCAGGTCTCGGGCTCTTGCCCACCATTCCCAGCCCATTTCTCCACTGTGACGCAGGGACAACAATGAATGCCTATCTCAGACTCCAGCAAAGATTCAAGGAGAAAACGAGGTAGCAGAACCAACAGATGCTCATTAAACAAACGCCTTTCTCCCTCTGCAACCCCACCATTGGACACCCTGAGGCAACACGGCTTAAAGTGGGAAGAAATGGGAAATGGATTTCAGCACTGTTTCTTTTTCTTTTTTCCGCCCCCATTTTGTATCATGGTAAAATATATGTAATAAAATTTACCATTTTAATCACTTTTAAATGTAAGTTCTGTGGCATTAGGTACATTCACATGGCTGTACAACCATCACCACCGTCCATCCATATCCACAATGTCTTCATTTTCCCAAACTAAAACTCTATCGTTAAACACTAAGTCCCTGCTCCCCTCCCCCAGCCCTGGACAACCACCATTCTCTTTCTGTCTCTGTGAATTTGATGACTCTTGAAACCTCACTTAAAAAGATCACAGTTTCTGTCCTGTTGTGACTGTTTATTTTACTCAGGTGAATGTCTTCAAGGGTCATACATGTTGTAGCATGTGTCACAACTTTTCTTTCTTTTAGAGAGAGAGCACATGTGAGCAGAAAGAGGAAGGAGGAAAGAATTAGAGGGAGGGGGAAGGGCTGGGGAGGGGGGGAGAGAGAGAGAGAGAGAGAGAGAATGAATCCCAAGCAGGCTCCTCGTTCAGAGTGGAGCCCAACATGGGACTCAATCCCATGACCTTGGGATCATGACCTGAGATGAAATCAAGAGTAGGACATTGAACCTACTGAGCCATCCAGGCGCACCAGAACTTTCTTCTGAAAGCTGGATAACATTCCATTGCGTATACAGGCCACATTTTCTTTTATCCATTTGTCTGTTGATGGACACCTGGGTTTCTTCCACCTTTCGGCTATTGTGAGTAGTAACACTGCCATGAACATGGGTGTACAAACACCCGTTCTGAGACAGAGCTTTCAACACTTTGGGGAATTCATTTATTTCTATATATTGAATTGTTTTAGGACTCAACATACCATTTTCCACAGCTGCCACCAACAGTGCACAAGGGTCCTAAATCCTCCATAGCCTTGTCAACATCTGCTATTTCCTATTTGGTGGATTTGTTGGTTTTATAACAGCCCTCCTAATGGGGGTGAAGTGGTATCTCTTTTTGGTTTTGATTTGCATTTTCCTAACGGCTAGTGATACTGAGCGTCTTTCCATGTGATCACCGGCCATTTATGATTATCTTTGGAGACAGATCTGTCCAAGTCTGTCACGACATTTTAAAAACTCACTTCCTACCCCTCTTTAAGGTGTCCTTCACATGTATGGCCTTATAGGTTCCTTTCAACTTTTGCACTACCAGGAATACTTTCACTGATGTTCTCCACCTGCATAAATGTTCCTCATCCTTCATGGCCCAGATAAAGCCACGCCTTATCCAAGATGACTTCTACACTTCCTCACTTCAAAAAAGGCTCAACAAAAGACAAAATCTTTTTTAATACCCAAAGATCCTATTTTGGATTCACCAAAATTACAAATCTTTTTCCCACAGTATAAAGCACTGCCCTATCATCTCACAAAAGGATTGCTGGTTTCTTGTGAATGTTTCTCACACTTTTTGAAAAATCCCTAGTCACCAGCAAGTAGCAAGACCCCCCACATACACACATCCCAATAAGCCTTTCTCTAACAACCTTCTGAATACAACAGATTCCATTTGCTCAGTCTATTCTTTCATTCATCTTTTTTTCCCTCCTGGGTACTTTTGGTGTCAGGCTCTATGCTCCCAGCAGAATAAGGGTTGACCCCTGATCTCAGAGAACGCAGTACACGGTGAGTAAACAAGTATCTCAATAAATAACTAATAAACGAAGCCAACCCATCAACCAACATCTACATGGCAGTCTTCCCACACTGCAGGCATGGTGGTCAGGGAAACAAACATTCTGAAAAGCAGCCTTGAAATGCCCAAACCTGTGAGGTAACACAAGTGTCACATGGTCTTTGTTTTTTTAAGGCAAACTTAAGAGTTACTTTCAGGATGTGATGTAGTAGAAATCGCCTAGGAATGGAGCAAAAAAAACACAGGATAGGTAACAGCATAACAAAGAAGGAAGAGTCTGTGGTTTTGTTTTTCTGGAAGTGGCTGAGTGTTTCCTCTGTTAAGAAGCAAGGAAAAGATGTAATTACAGGGAAAATAATTTATAAAAGTCAAGCAAATTAATTATTTTGTGAAATTATTGTTCCTGTCTTTCTTCCTTCATTTCAAAAAAAAAGCCTCCTCAGCCCTATAAAATTACAATATTTTAGTCAACAGAAAGTGGGTTGGTAAGGCAAAAGACAGAAGATGCTCAAACTTTTTTTTCAATTAAAATGTAATGAGAAGCAATGTGCTATTCTGTCCTGAGACTTCCCCTTCTCAGAACATGGTGCAGTCCTTACTTGGAAAAGGACTATTAGAGAAATCAGTAGTGGACAAGGAACTAAAGGAAAGAAACTTCTAGGCATACAACTTATTATTTGAGCTAAAATAAAAGGTCTTCCAAAGGCTACCTTTTATTGAGCAGCTACTAGGTACCAAACACTATGATAAGTGATCTATATAGATTGACTCTAACATTCTTAAGAGTCCTACAAAGAAAGTCCTATTTTCAAAAACAAGGTTCACAGCAGTCAGAAGACTGCACCAAGCCACACACCCAGGAAGACAGCACATCCAGGATTTAAATGCAGAGCTACATGGCTGCATAGCCCTCTCTCTTGCCATTTTTGCAAACTATTCAGAAGAGCATTCATCCGTCCACGTACTCATTTGCTGACCGTGAACACATGTCTACTGTGTAAGGGACACTGGGAGAAGACACGAGGCCACCTACAGGGATTCAAGTCTAGTTAAATACACAAGCCCAGAGATATCTTAAGATAAACCATGGCATGTTCTAGACAAATATCCCAGGATATATGGAGATACAGAATACTATTACAGCTGGAAGGCCAGGAGTTGGATAAGAAGGAACAACATCACAGCGAGAGGGGCATAATCAGCCAATTATTAAATTGAAATGGATAAATAGAGAAAACTAAATTAAACTAAAATCTACTTCTTGAAAACATCATTAAATGTGATATTCCCCTAAGTCAGGCCTATGAAAAAAGAGAAGAAACTACTTACCAATATCAAAAAGGAAATGAAGGTCAGCATAGACCCTACACACATTAAAAGAATAATAAAATAGTGCAAACAACTTAGTGCCAATAGATTCAACTTAAATAAAATAAACACATTACCAAACGGAACCAAGAAAAACTAGAAAACCTAAGGGCCTCATGTTAACTGATGACACTGGATTCACAACTGAAAACAGCTCTCCTAAGAGAAGCCAAGCTCAGAGGATTGCCCCACTGAATTCTATCAACACTTCAGGTTAGAGACAATACAGTTTTATACAAACACCTTCAGAACATAGAGGAGATGGCCCCATTCTTTTAAAGAGGCCAGTCTTACCCAAATACTAAAATAAGGGTTTACATGGACAGAAAAACTACAGACCTATGTTCCCTCATAAACTTAGATGTAAAAATCCTAACAAGGATACCATAGTTTTGAATGACACATTGGACTGAATGGACTTAACAGATATATTCAGAAAATTTCATCCTAACACAACAGAATACACATTCTTCTCAAGTGCACATGGAACATTCTCCAGAACAGATCACATCCTGGGTCACAAATCAGCCTCAACAAGTACAGTAAGATCGAGATTATACCATGCTTATTTTCGGACCACAACACCATGTAACTTGAAATCAACCGCAAGGAAAAATTCGGAAAGACCATAAATGCTTGGAGATTAAAGAACATCCTACTAAAGAATGAATACGTTAACCAAGAAATTAAAGAAGAAATTAAAAAGTACATGGAAGCCAATAAAAATGAAAACACGACAGCCCAAAACCTCTGGGATGCAGCAAAGGTGGTCATAAGAGGGGAGTATATAGCAATCTAGGCCTTCCTAAAGAAGGAAGAAAGGTCTCAAAAACACAACCTAACCTTACACCTCAAGGAGCCGGAAAAAGAATAGCAAAGCTCAAAACCAGCAGAAGAAGGGAAATAATAAAGATCAGAGCAGAAATCAATGATATCAAAATGAAAAAAAAAAAAATAGAACAAATCAATGAAACTAGGAGCTGGTTCTTTGAATGAGTTAACCGAATTGATAAAGCCCCAGCCAGACTTATCAAAAAGAAAAAGGAAAGGACCCAAATAAACAAACTCACAAATGAAAGAGGAGAGATCACAACCAATACCACAGAAATACAAACAATAAGAAAACATTATGAGCAATTAGATGCCAACAAATTGGGCAATCTGGAAGAAATGGACAAATTTCCAGAAACATATAAACTTCCAAAGCTGAAACAAGAAGAAATAGCAAATGTGAACAGACTTATAACTAGTAAAGAAATTGAATGAGTTATCAAAAATCTCCCAACAAACAAGGGCCAGGTGGCTTCCCAGGGGGAATTCTATCAAACATTTAAAGAAGAGTTAACACCTATTCTTTCGAAGCTGTTCCAAAAAAACAAAACAAAACAAAACAAAACAAAACAAAACAAAACAAAAAAAAAACACATGGAAGGAAAACTTCCAAACTCATTCTACAAGGCCAGCATTACCTTGATTCCAAAACCAGACAAAGACCCCACTAAAAAGGAGAACTATAAACCAATTTCCCTGATGAACATGGATGCAAAAAACCTGAACGAGATACTAGCAAACCAGATCCTACAATACATTAAAAGAATTACTCACCACGATCAAGTGGGAATTACTCTTGAGATGCAGGACTGGCTCAATACCCACAAATCAATGGGATAAAATAAAGGATATTAAAAAATAAAGGACAAGAACCACATGATTCTCTCAATAGACCCAGGGAAAGCATTTGACGAAATACAGCATCCTTTCTTGATAAAAACCCTCAAGAATACAGGGATAGAAGGAATATACTCAAGATCATAAAATCCATATACAAAAGACCCACTGCTAATCCTCAATGGGGAAAATCTGAGCACTTTCCCGCTAAGGTCAGGAACATGACAGGGATGTCCACTCTCACCAATGTCATTCAACATAGTGTGGGAAGCTCTAGCCTCAGCAATCAGACAATAAAGTGAAATAAAAGGGATCTACACTGGCAAGGAGCAGTAAAACTTTCACTCTTTGCAGATGACATGATACTCTACATGGAAAACCCAAAAGACTCCACCAAAAAACTACTACAACTGATCCATGAATTCAGCAAAGTCACAGGATATAAAATCCATGTACAGAAATTGGCTACATTTCTATATACCAATAATGAAGCAGCAGAAACAGAAATCAAGGAATTGATCTCATTTACAATTGCATCAAAAGCCATAAAATACCTTGAAATACACCTAACCAAAGAGGTGAAAGATCTATACACTGAAAACTATAGAAAGCTTATGAAAGAAACTGAAGAAGACACAAAGAAATGGAAAAAAACACTCCATGCTCATGAATCAGAAGAACAAATATTGTTCAAATGTCGACACTACCCAGAGCAATCTACACATTAACTGCAATTCCTATCAAAATAATACCAACATTCTTCACAGAACTAGAACAAACAATTTTAAAATTTGTATGGAACCACAAAAGAGCCCAAATAGCTAATGTAATGTTGAAAAAGAAAACCAAAGCTGGAGACATCACAATCCTGGACTTCAAGCTGTATTACAAAGCTGTAACCATCAAGGCAGTATGATACTAGCACAAAAACAGACACTCAGATCAATGGAACAGAATAGAGAACCCAGAAATGGACCCACAAACGTATGGCCAACTAATCTTTGACAAAGCAGGAAAGAATAGCCAATAGAATAAAGACAGTCTCCTCAGCAAGTGGTGCTGGGAAAACTGGACAGCAACATGCCGAAGAATGAGCCTGGACCACTTTCTTACACCAGACACAAAAATACCCTCAAAATGGATGAAAAACTAAACGTAAGACAGAAGCCATCAAAATCCTAGAAGAGAAAATAGGCAACAACGTCCTGGGCCTCGGCTGCAGCAACTTCTTACTTGACATGTTCCCGGAGGCCAGGGAAACAAAAGCAAAAATGAACTACTGGGACCTCATCAAGATAAAAAGCTTCCCCACAGCAAAGGAAACAATCAGCAAAACTAAAAGGCAACTGATGGAATGGGAGAAGATATTTGCAAATGACATATCAGATAAAGGGTTAGTATCCAAAATCTACAAAGAACTTATCAAACTCAACACCCAAAAAACAAATAATCCAGTGAAGAAATGGGCAAAAGACATGAATAGACACTTTTCCAAAGAAGACATCCAGATGGCTAACAGACACATGAAAAAATGCCCAACATCACTCATCATCAGGGAAATACAAATCAAACCACAATGAGGTATCACCTCACAGTGGCCAGAATGGCTAAAATTAACAAGTCAGGGAACAATAGATGTTGGCGAGGATGAGGAGACACGGGAACCCTTTTACACGGCTGGAGGGAATGGAAACTGGTGCAGCCACTCTGAAAAACAGTATGGAGGTTCCTCAAAAAATTGAAAACAGAACTACCCTACAACCCAGAAATTGCACTATTAGGTATTTATCCAAAGAATACAAAAATGCTGATTCAAAGGGGTACACACACCCCTGTGTTTATAGCAGGACTATTGAGCATAGCCAAAGTATGGAAAGAGCCCAAATGGAGTGATGAATGCATAAAGATGTGGTGTGTGTGTGTGTGTGTGTGTGTGTGTGTGTGTGTGTGTGTGTGTGATGGAATACTACTTGGCCATCAAAAAGAATGAAATCTTGCCATCGGCAACAACATGGATGGAACTAGAGTACATTATGCTAAGCGAAATAAGTCAGAGAAAGACAAATACAACATGATTTCAGTCATATGTGGAATTTACAAAACAAAACAGATGAACATAGGGGAAGGGAAGCAAAACTAAGATAAAAACAGAGGAAGACAAATCATAAGAGACTCTTAAATACAGAGAACAAACTGAGGGTTGCTGGCAGGGTGTTGGGTGGGGGGATAGGCTCAATGAGTGATGGGCATTAAAAAGAACACTTGTGGGGATGAGCACTGGGGGTTATATGTAAGTGATGAATCACTAAATTCTATTCCTGAAATCATTACACTCCGTATTAACTAATGTGGATTTAAATTTTTTAAAAAGATGTGAAAATCCTACATTCAGTAGCACATAAGATGGAAAATACATCATGACCAAATAAGTTTATCTCAGCAATGCAAGGTTGGTAGTATCAGAAAATTGGTTAATGTCATCACAACATTAAGAGACTATTTTACCAGACAAAAAGGAAAAGCCACATGATCATTTCAGTAACATCAGAAAACACAGTTGACAAAATTCAAAACCCACTTATGATTTTGTTTTAAAAGTCTCCACAAACTAGGCATAGAAAGGAATGCCCTCAATCTATAAAACACACTCATGAAAAAACAATTTTTGCAGTTTTAAAACCACAGCTCATGGTCAACTAAGTGTTCTGTACAAATTTGAACCTGGACTCAGGCAAGGACATAGCTGTCATTACTCCAATCAACATTGTTATTGAGACCCTAGTAAGTCCAATAAGGTAAGAAAAAAAATTAAAGACATACACGTTGGAAAGGACAAAGTAAAACTGTCTGCTCACAGACAGCACAATCATATAAAAACAAAATCCTAAGGAATCTACCAGAACTCTCAGAAATTGCTCGTAGTAATATACAATAGTACCATCACTTCAGAAAACAACTAGTCAAAATTCCTTCCAAACATAAAGAATTAACATACTGTTCAACAACAAAACTCCTACCAAGAAAAACAAAAACACATATCCACACAAAGACATATATGTAAATATCTATGGAAATTCTATTCATAATATTCCCAAACTGGAAACAACCTCAATGTCCAGGAAGAGGCGGGTGACTAGATTAATCATAGTATGTCCATAAAATGAAATACTACTCAGCAACTGAATGGAACAAATTACTGATACACACAAATGGAAGAATCTCAAAAACATTATTCTGAGTGAAAAAGGAGTAGGCTATACTATATGCTTGCCTGTATATGAGATGGTGGGAAAAAGTTGGTCTTTAGTGACAAAAACAACCCGTCACTAGTTGCCTGGGGCTAGGGACAAGAGAGGATTATTGTAACGGGATCAGGAAAACTTTGGGGGGTAATGAGAATATTGTACATTATGGCGGCAGTGGCGGTGACAAGGGATACACTTTTGTCAAAACTCATCAAACTGTACAGTTAACGTGGCTGAATTTTATAGAAAGCAATTCACACTCAAAGTTGACTTCACAAATTGATCCTGACCATTAATAGGCACACAATCATTTGCCAACATTACACCAGAAGATTCCAAGTAACAGTGTGGGCCACACTGATGTGGGACTGCTCACGTCTAAGGACAAAGGATTCCAGGATTTCCAGGATTTCCAGGATCCAGGATCCAGGAGTCAGGAGTCAGGATTTCCAGGTTCTACAGCAAAAATCATCAAGTGAAGTTATGATTTACTACAATTAAAACTTCACATAATCTCGGTAAAGTCATGTCCCTTCTCCAGGTCCCCATATCCTCATCTGTAAAATCAGGGTTGTGCCAGACATTACCTAAGGTTCTTACCAGTTTCTCGGTGAACTGTTACTATTCATTCTGTATTACCAATCTCATGTTTCATGTTTCTAATCTAACTAAGGCTCTTGCCAGATAGACACCCTCACCTTTATACAGTATCCTAACTAATTTATAAGATACAGATCTCTAATTTTTAAAGACCCTAATTGGACCTGTCACCACAGATTTCCTTCTGCTCTCTTTCTGTGATAGGACATAAGATTAATAGCTGTGATATGATCCACTTAAGAAGTCAAACATTCAGGACCAGAGGTCCCAGCTGGGGTTCATTCCCAAGAGACCAGCCCTATGGTTTACTTAAGGTCAGAGAAACATACAAATGAAAGCCATACCATTACTTTCCAGTTAATTAGCACTTTCAGCCAGTTTTTCTTCGGTGTTAATTATGCCTTAAAGATGCCAAGTGACTACAAATTAAATGGTACATCCACAATAATGTAGAAATGGGTTTAAGCAATGCCAGCCATCCAAATGGCTCCTACTCCAGAAGCACAACAGTCCCTCAGTGGCTGAGAAGGCTTGGGACACTAGGGCAGCATGGAGGCAGGTGTGCCTGGGACTGTTGTTAAAAGACCAAGTCAATCGGATTTTGGTACCAAGAAAAGGAGCCGTTTTCACATCTTTATTTGAGAAGTATATGTTCTCATCATTTGAGGTTTTTAAAAACAAATTATTATTTTTTTTAAATTGACCTATTAGTCTTCCAGATTTAAAGGTTTTATATATTAAGGGAATTACTCCTTGCCTGTGATAGAAATTGCAAACATTTTTCACAGCTGGACGCTGTCTTTGGTGCTGTTTATTTGCCTTGCAGAAATGGTTATAGAAATAGTTAATGCATCAATTTTTTATGTCCCTGGCACCTTTATTTTTTATGGTTCCTGAATCATGGTTGGAAACACCCTCCACGCTCCCAGGTCATAAAATTTTTTTCCCTACTGCTTTAAAGTTAATCTTTTAAACTTTTAACTTCAATATTATCTCAAAATGACAAGAAAGTTCAAAGTACAAAAAACCTCCCCATGACCTAATTCAAAAATTGTTCACATTTTATCCCATTGTTGTATAATTCTCTGTCACTCTTTCATACTTATATATAGATAAATACGCTAAGGAGAATGTCTGCAAGGTTTCTCCTCTGTTTAGTTCCTCGTTTTTCCCCAGTAATCAATAAGTAATTTGTGTGCAGATGCTTTGAGGATTGGTCAATACTGTATTCCTCATTAAATTTTCACCCACTACTGTACCATCCACTCACAGTCTTCTAACATCATCATTTCACATTTATTAGATGCCAGTCTACTCACACGACCTTTTCCTTCCCTGTTTATTTGGTTAATATGCACACAGATTAATGGCTCCTTGTTTTATTCAATGGGTTATAATCTGTTACCACCATTACTCATGCTGATGCGCAGATGGTCCCAGATTTGGCATCTGTTCAGGCTGGCTGCTGTGTCCTTTGACACGCCCTCATCAATCTTTAAGCAATTCCTTACTTTACGGAACAACAGGATGTTCCAGGGTCATCTTCTGTGTTCTCTGCCCTAGAAATCAACCATTTCTTTGAAGAAGGCTGAGGGTCTTTTTTGTGGGGAATGTTAACAAGAAATAGGTGCTCACTGTGCTCATTGCTACTAAGATGCTCCGGCTGGAGGGCTTTTTCCACGAACAAACCTCAAGTGTGAGCTTATGCCTGTGCTTATATGCGTGTGTTTATGTATACCGATACCTATTTCTGTATCTAGTTTTATACTCACTTGCATATATATGGACAACAATATAGAAATACACCACAAACTGGGAGTTCGTAAGTGAAAACTCAGGTTCCAGACTCCCACCCTAAGATTCACTCAAATTTCCCCTTTCCACATCTGTAACAACCTTCTTTAATTGGGAGAAATGAGGTCCCATCATCCTCAATATGCTTACTCAATTGCTCACACATAAAATACATAGAAAGTAGTATCATAATTGCTAATACACACTATTACAAAAAACAAATCTACTAACTGGAGTTTGATATTTGTTAGGCTTTCCTTTTTGGTGTGAGGTAAGCTTACATACAGTAAAGGCATTCAACCAAGTACACAACTCATTAAGCTTTGATACACGCATGCCCCATGTAACTATTACCTAATAAAGATACACAACACGTCCACCAACCAAGGACGCTCCCTTGTGCCCCCTTCTAATCCAAGACAGATACACTCTCCTGGGCAACCACTTTTCTGAACATTTTTATCACAGATTTGCCCTTGCCTGAATTTCACATGTAGAGCATCATACAGTATGTTCTCTTTCATAACTGGCTTCCTTTGTGCAACATGTTTTCAAGATTCATCCATTATGGTGTGTACACAGATATATATCATGGCAGCTACAGATGTATAGTTACTTTTTCACTGCTCAGTAGTATTCCATTGTATAAATCTACCACAATCTGTTTATCCATTCTCCAACTCACAGGCATTGGAGTTGCTCCCCATTTGAAGAAAATAAAAATCGAGCTACTAAAAAATTCTCAAGCAAGTTTTTTTTCTTTTTTTTTTTTTTTTTTTTTTTGTGAATGTATGTTTTTATCTCTCAGGAGTGAACTTGTTGGGTCATTACAGCAGGTGTGTATTTCATTTTAAGAAGACGGCAGTTTTCCAAATTAGGTTTGCGATTTTATACTCCCACTAACATAAGAGAGTTCCAGTGGCTCCACATCCTTGCCAACATTAGGTGTTGTCGGTTTTTCTGAATAACCATTATTCTGGCACATGTGTTATCTCCCTGTGGTATGAATTCATGTTTCCAACTGGCAAGGTCTTCTTCATGTCTGGGTTGACAACAGTGCAAATGAAGAACATCTCCAGTGAGTAACCAACAAACAAACACAGGATGTGAGTGAATGGACACCATGTGACCCTGGCTCATGCACACTGCTAGGTGAGCAGACTACAAAATAAATTAAAAAAAAAAAAAAGAATAAAACAGAAGACACAGCAACTGATTCAAGAGAGGCAGTCATCCTCATTTACAAGCACCCAGCATCAGGCATGACAATGGCCTTGGATAGGGTCAAGCAGAAACACTAAGAAAGGCAAGAGGGAGTTGCACAAAGCCATCTTGGTAGGAAACAATCTACTCTGTCAGATCCACGTCCCCAGTTTCCACCTTCAGAGCCAGGGGACAGACACCCTCCTCCTTGGAGGCATGCAGTATCCTGCACCGCATCCACAGGACACAACTCAGTGCTTCAGAATGGGCCAGCTCCCACCCTGACCGTGGGGCCACAGAGACAGGACTCAGAACATGTCAACATTAGACTCTGGCACCTGGTACTCATGGAGAGCTGAGTATATCACATGGAAGGGGAAAAAGAGCCTAAATCCACACCTTAGAATCGTGGCCCTAAATCAAATGCACTGTGCCATCTCCTCCAACGTTACATCTGTGACAAGTCGGGCTTTGATCTCATTAGCCCTGGCATCATCCCTCACACTGCAGCGCGTTCATTACGTCCCTAATAGTATTCCAGCCTTAGAGAGAGGGATAACGGTCCCCCACACTTCCAGTGCATGCTGCCACTCTAATAGGCACGGGGCCATGTGGTCTGTTAACCAAGGCTGGAAACGTGGAGTTCATTTACTCAAATGGTTGGGATGCAATTTTGGCTTTACTCAAGAGAGGTACAAGAATCAGAAAGGCTTAATTCACAGAGAAGGAAGGATACTTTTTTGTTAATGAGGCTTAAGTAGCCAGATTCTTATCTGGGGGAACTGTAAGTAAGCCAGATAAACAGTGGGAGGATTTCCCAGCACATTAAGTGCTTCCCTGAGTGAGGTTTAAAAAAAAAAATACACAATTATTACACATTTTTTTAAACAGAATGATTTAATGTTCTCTATAGCTAAATAGTTACAAATGCCAGCTATATATAAATCCAAAACTTATATTCCGGTCATTAAACCATAGAGTGCACCCGACTTCTCCTTCCCTAATTTTTACTTCCATGTTTTGACAGAAGACTTGACATAAAGATGTCTGTCTGTGCACATGGAAGGTCCCCAGTAGAAGCTCTCTGATCCACTCTGCCCAGCAGAAAGTGGCACCTTTTGCTATCATAGCAGCCAAATCCCTAGGACCTGATGATGCTCAGAGCACATGGAATGGGATGGGTTAGACATCTGCTCTACCCAGGGATTCTCTCAACTCTGGAAAAGTGGACACAGTGTCCAATGATCTCGGCATTGACCTTTCCATTGATCTCTTCGTTTAACAATTGCGTGGCCTGCCCATTCCAATAAGATTCCACCCATCCCAAGTCTGAAAGGTCCGTCCAGGCTGCAAATAGAATTTGTGACCCAAGGATAACCCTGTATCCATCTTCCAGGAGCAGGAACCCACCCACACAAACACCAATAGGAGTGATATTAATACTAACATGTTGTGGCGCCTACATCTGTCTTGGAAACTGCCAGACTCACCCGAAAAGTAGAACCAGAGGAGCTAGCATCTCTTCTCTCCCGTCCTGAGAACGAGTCACAAGAAGCATGAAAACTCCCTCAAGATTATCAGCAGTGCCTAATCTACCACCAACTGCCTCCCACCCAAGCCCCCCTAGCCAAGATGATCCATGACAATTATGACACGGTCGAGACATTCATGACCTCAATGTGTACCAACATTGCTTCCCAGAAGACCGAGTGACCCCTTTGACAAAAGCCCACTTGGTGGCCGTGCTCAGAACGTCATGCCTGATGCATCCCTGACACTACCAAGGCCAGTGATCAAGTGGCAAGGTCAGCCCTGAGCTGAACGGGTGCACACTGGCAAGGCCTTCTTTGCCCCCATGCCAAACGTGTGTCAGGTGTATGACCTACTGTCCAGAGGCAGCCGAGTCTGATGGCGTCAAGAAGGTGGGGGTGTAGGCACTGAAGGGCCCCTTGGAAGGTATCCCAGCTACCAGGGGGCCCATGACTGCTGAACCCGTGATGAAGGTGCCCACTCAAAGTTAGGAACCTTGGATGCTACAAGCTGTATTACCCTCAACAGAGAGCTTGTCAAGCCAATTTCCAGGTAGGAATTTAGCTACAACTGCATGGTGGACCCCAAAGTCCGTATGATCTCCACGGATGACCACTGAAGCAGCAGAAGAAAATGAGGCCTCAGCCACAGGGATTCCCTGAGCCATCTCCATTCCCAACATACTTGCCATCTCCCAGGCAGCTTCCATCCCCAGGTGCCTGAGAAAGGGACCCTAGGATCAATCCAATGGATGCACAGTGCCCAGCAGGAAAACAAAATGAACATGTATATACAGTGAAGTGCACCAAACCACTGGAGTCCTGTGAAACGATGTGCTCTCAGCACAGGTGTTCAAATAGCGAGCAGCCGTAGAGGCCACACTGCAGGGCAAAGATGACCCCAGTGACCTCTCAAGTTCTCCCTCCTGACAGCATGAATTCAGTGATTTTAGCTACCAAGAGTTAGAATTAAAAAGGGGCCTCAGAAATAATAAAGTCAAGGGGCACCTGGGTGGCTCAGTCGGTTAAGCATCCGACTTCAGCTCAGGTCACGATCTCGTGTTTCGTGGGTTCGAGCCCCACATCAGGCTCTGCGCTGACAGCTCAGAGACTGGAGCCTGCTTCGGATTCTGTGAGTCCCTCTTTCTCTGCCCCTCCCCTGTGTGCAATCTCTCCCCCTCTCAAAAATAAAAAAATAAAACATGAAATGAAAGAAAGAATCAAGTCAGCAACCTTGTTTTTCACTTGGGGAACCCAAGATCCAGAAAGGAACAACTGACCTGGCCAAGGCCAAGGCTTCCTATCACACCAACCCCCTATGGAGAGGATCTTAAACCTTTTCTAAAGGTGGTCACATGCCGAGAGGACCCCAAGACAGCACTGAGATCTATTCCAGCTTGTCAGTGAAGCAAAACAGAGAAAACACCTGAGAACAAGCTATACTGGAAGGAGGGGCTATAAACTGAAGTAGGCATTCTTTATCCATCAGGAAGGAAGGTTATCAACAAACCATTACTGGGTAAACACAGAACACGTACTGGATGAGGTCACCGCGCCCACACTAGATGCCACGGGCACGGCAACGGCACCACGGAGATTCAGGAAACAGCCACGGCTCTTGGGAGCCAAGTGGAGGGGGGGGGGGAACGCAGCATCAAGCCTTCCATTTGCTTCTGAACGTACTTCCACTTTCCCCAAAGGACGAAGGCGGAGAGCACGGCCGCTCACTGCACTGTCCTTTCAACTTCGTGCTTAAAATGTTTCAAAACACAACACTGAAGAAAGTACGGATACATCAAGGACTCTAGAGCCTGGACTTTAGGAAAAACTAAAAACTTGTCGACAATGCAGCTACTCTGCAGAGCACACACGTGCTCCAGGGATGGTACCAGGTGCCCCTGGAACAGATTCCCAATCCCCCCAGGGTCTCAGCATGGCTTCAAGGACTCGCCACAAGGTCCTGGGTGGGGGGTGGGGGGGCTCAGCTGGACTCTGACCCCCAGGCCTGTGCTCTGTCTCCTGCGATGTCACCTCCTCCAGCGCTCAGACCCGGCTGAGAGCAGGTGGTCAGTGGGGAAAGGGCCTTCCACCGAAGCCAGATGAGGCTGCTCAGGCCTCACGGCTGGGACTGCGGCAAAGCCTCCCACCAGACCGGACTTGCTCTCCCTGGAGCTGGGCTGCTCCTGGTCTCCCTCGTCTCTGCTGCTCTGCTCGGGGTTCGGCAGCCCTTCCGGCCGGTGGCCTTTGCTTCTTTCCCACTCCAGAAAACTTTTCCTTCAACAGAAAACACTACCTTTCTGCCTGCTTGGCCAGCAATGGCACTTCTGGACCCTTCGAGTCAGTGGCCCTGGTGAGCACCTACCTCTCTCGGGACCTCAGTCCTTTGTCCCCACAGTGAATCAATTTACCAACTGCTTTAGGGAATATCTCTTGGCTCAGCTGGCACAAAAGGCCACCACCTAGAGCCCGTATTCTGTCTCTTGAGCAGATGTCCGTCATCCCCACGACGGGGTGAAAGCTGGGCACAGAGACAAAACAAGGCACTCCCGCAAGTGGTAGTGGCAGCTAACTCCAGGAGTGGGGGTTCCTTCTTCTAGTCTACAAGCTAGAGATCCTCCAGAATATCTCATCCTATTGGCCAACAGGAAACCGTCTTTGAATGACCATCTACCACAAAACACTCAGTTTTGTTTGTTCATCATGTGGTTTAAGCCCCACCATCTTTCAAAGAAGAGCTCGGCCACATTTCACAGTGATGAAGAGGAGGCCAAAAGGGGGTCAGGATGCACGTCCTCGGCCACACCTCTGCAGAGAACCCTCATTTTCTACTCTCGCGTTCCCACATGAAGGACTTGGCCACAAGAACCGCTCACCCTGTCGATGCCCAAGCTCACACAGAAAACAGAATGGTACAACCCATGGGGGTGGGGGGTGGGGTGGCGGGTAAACAGACCAGGGGCACCACAACCAGCCACAACAAGCCTGCAGCCCCGCGCCCCGAGGCCCAAGGCATCGGCCCGGCGGCCCACCGGCACCCCCCCTACCGGCACGTGTGCCGACGAGAGCTCTGCCCGAGAGCCTGCATCAGGACCACCTACAGAGCCGGCTCCAACAGGCTGCTGAGCCCCATGCCAGTTTTCTGATTTGTGGGTCAGGTAGGGTCTGAAGCTGCAGGTCTGGAGACCACGCACTGAGAACCACCACCTGGAGACGGGGAGCTAAAGCCAACTCCCCTGACTGGTGAGATGCGGGGAAAGAGGAGGTACGGAGGGCCCCACCCCATCCCTCTCTCCTCCAGGGGCCTGCCAGCTTGCCCTGCGGGTGACAACAGTGGTCTCCAGCCCGGCCCGTGATGGCGCGGATGCAGGATCGTGTGGGAGGCCCTGGCGAGCCCACCTGGCGGCAGTGAGGCCGGACCTCCAACCTAGCTTCTCCAGATCGGTAAGGAGACCCTGCCACTCCCACCCATGCCTCTCTGCCATTCCACACTCAGCTGGTGCAGGCAGGGGGTGACCAGGCACCCTCTGGGACCCTGCCACACACTGTTTGTAAACAAACAGAGGCACAAGGACTCGTTGAAACGTCAGGTCCCTCCCCCAAGAGACCCTCAGGCGAGGCGGTGCCCCCAACGCCAGCTCGCAGACGGGCACACTGCCCACTGAAGGAGCTCCATCAAAGCTCACTGAGCAAGCGCATGAATGAAATACCTTCGGCACCGGTATTAAGGGCTTTCCGAGGATTATGTCTTCCCAGCCTCCGGGAGAATAAATCTCTATTATAAATGGAAACCTTATAGTCCTGCAGATGCTATTTTTTTAATGCACAGCCGCGTAAGAAAATTATCCCTTGTGCGCTCAATATGCATTTCTAATTACACTCACCTAAGACGTTGTCACTCTAAAGACTAAGAATAGTTAAGTAATAAAAATTACAGAGGAGTAACATTCCATGTCAGCTGAAAATAGTAAGCCAAAGGAAAGCCAGGACTAGTGAGTAGTCAGGAAGTTATCATGAAAAATCATGAATATTAAAAACAAAACGGTCAGAAAGTGGGCAGAGAACTTCACCCACAAAAGCAAGAGCCAAGTCGCCACCAAGGCACCTGACTATCTACTTCATTCGAGTCTCTGCCTCTGGCCACCCCACCACCAGCACAGGTGCAAAGAAAAAGAAACGGGGAGACAAGGCACCTGAAGACTGAGTGCGGGAAGGCCTGCCGTTCGCGGGCCCGGGGACCCAGGCCGATGGCATCACGGCCTGTGCCCTGGGCTCTAGCGCGTGCGATGACAGGCTGGCGGTCTACCCGCGTGAGGGGCAGGCGTGAGCATGCAAGGAGAAAATGAGGCTGCCGGTGGAGCAGTCACTGGCTCCACTGCTTCCACGTGGAGACCAAGGCGGCACGCTCTGGGACTCCCGGGGAGACCAAACCCACGGGGTCGCAGAAGGAAGGCCACTGCCCCGCTCAGCCCCCAAGCCGGGGAGGAGCCCCAGATCTGTTACGTCCCTCACCTCACTCCTTCCGCCAGACGGTCGCTCTGAGTCAATACTGGCCTATTTAACCAAGAAAAATGAAAAGCAGTTATCACCAAGAGTACAGTTTGAACCTAGTTAATATTCTAACAGTGCTGACCGTCCACAGATCAGAGCCCTTCTCCAAAGTACAGCGGAATTTTAACCAGAAAGAAAAGGAATTTGCGACTGGTTCTAGACGGGGTCCATGGAGCTGACGCCAAAGGACAAACCCCCGTCCCCGCTAAGGAACACCCGGGCAAGACACCCCCGGCTGCTGGAAGACGAGGCTAGAAAGACAGGTGTGGGCGGGCTGGAAGGGCTCAGCCTGGACTCCTCAATGCCGCTGAGCCCCTTCTGTCAGGACCCTGGGCCTGGCGGCCTGCCCCGGCCTCCCAGCCAAGCCTACGGGGGCTTCTGTCACGACAGCTGGCAGCCAGGGCCTCCCAGCAGAGCTCATGGGGTCCACAGCCTTGCAGGGCCTTCCCACGTTTCTCGAGAAAACAACCGGGGGAGGGTTTTCAGACACGGTGAGGCCAACACCTGCTGAAAGGCACAGAGTCTGGGAGATGCTCAGAGAAGGAAACTTGACCATTTTCTCCTCTCTAAAGAATCTAGGAATGAAGAAAAGAACACAGAGGTTTACTGTTCAATGCCCCCCTGCCCACTTCTAAGTTGTAACTGCCTTTACAATAGCCCTAAGTTACAAACGGTTTTCCTTCAGTCCTCATTCTGAGCTGTACGTGAAAAGCTGGGTTCAGGTCTGAGCTCCACCAGCCACAAGCCCGAGCAGAGTATTTTCACGCTGTTCCCTGGACTTCAACTTCCTCATCTATAAACCAGGAGAAACATCCCCTGTTCCGGAGAACAGAAGTGTGTACCAAGAGCCTGGTGAGGCGGCCGCCACATCCCAGCACCCCGCCTGCTCTCCTGTAGAAGTGGCCATGACGAAGGACCGGTCTCTTTTGTGACTGGCTCAGCCCAGTGGCCTGGGAAGCAGGCCCGCAGCCCCCACATGGGCTTCCAGGCCGCCCCCTGCACAGCCTCCAGGGCAAGACAAGTGCAAGCAGCTAAAGATAGCTCCTCGTGCTCAAGGGAGTGGAGTCACACAGCCTGCATGCGTGCGCGCGAGCGCGCGCACACACACACAGACACACACACACACAGAGTCCTCAACAGAGGCACCTTTCAGAAGCACACGGGTGCTCGATGAACCCAGGTCCAACACACAGGGCAGGTCTTCAGCGTGAATGTGCAGAGAGGAGACCAGGGGAGGAGCCCAGGGTAGAGGAGGAGCGAAGAGGAAGTGGGCACGTAAGTGTTCGCCGAGGCCGAGCTGGGGGGTGGCAGTGGCAGGGGGCAGGCGGGACCCATCACGTCCAGGGGAGAGGTTCCAGAATGCAGCGGAAAACCAGTGACGGCCTCGAGACTCAAACTAAGAGAAAAGCCCCACTCATGAAAGAGACAAGGGTGGCAGGAGGGGCTCCAACACCACTGCCTAGTTCCTCCTGAGCCTCCACCTGTTTGAGAGCAGACGGCTCCTCAGTCCCCTACAGAGAGAGCAACAGTGACAACACATTACGGGTGTCTCCCCTGACAGGAGACGGGCTCACGCACCCTCACGCAGACCTGTGACCCGGGCTCCACCAGTGCCTTCAGCAGGAAGCTGCATCAGACTCCAATCAGGCTCCGATAGAAGCAGCGGCACATGCCGGCCAGCCGTGCCCCTCTTCGTGGGACAGGGTGGGCAAGAAGACGTCAGGAAGTCAGGTTCCTTGTGTGCTCACTGCCCAGAAGGTCAACAGAGGAAAAGACCAGGGGAAGGGGTCCTAAGCTGAGCTCCCAGGGACGGCAGGAGGTCATCCTAGGAATCAAAGGGCCATCAAGGTCCAGAGGCACATGGCCAGCTACGGGAGACCCATCGGGAGCCACAGGCCCCCAACCAGAACCCAGAACAAGACCACGTACAGAGTGCTGGCCACAGAAGCCCA
The DNA here is from genome assembly GCF_018350175.1 of Felis catus. NCBI lineage: Eukaryota > Metazoa > Chordata > Mammalia > Carnivora > Felidae > Felis > Felis catus. Next base: position 79,762,935 of record NC_058385.1, read on the forward strand.
GTGCATCTTCAAACATGACCCAGTAAGAGCTGAGCTTGAAGCTCCTTCCAACAAGAAGTCCCCGTAATGACCCTTCTGGGGACACACATACTGGTTTTCCACTAGCTCTGCATTAACACCGTGGGTCCCCAGGCAAGGCGCCCACTCCCTGTCTACAAGAGGAGGCCGCGCACCCTGACCTCACAAGGTGGCTGTGGGGGCTGGAGCCTGGTGTATACCATGTGCCCAATCAGCTGTCAGGGAACGGGAGGGGGCGGTGACAACAACAATGCCACTGTCCACACGGGAGCGCTCACACCTGTGCAGACAGTCTCACGGGAAGCTCTGGAAGGGACACGCTTTGACCCTGTGGTCCATCTCTGTGCAGCCGGCGGGATGAGAGGCGGGAAGACAAGGAAACCAGCACCACTGACTGCGGCCACTGGGCCCGGAGCCCGGTCACTCGTGCCCCTAATACAACAGGTGTCAGCGCATCCAATTTTACAGCTTTCCACGAACTGGGGACAAAGGCTCCAAGTGAGAGAAGAGCCAACCAAGGTTCAGAAAGGTTGCTACCTACAGCTCGGGTGCAGTGGGGCAGTTTCCGCATATCCGTGGCCCAGGAGGAACATTCTGTCTACCTGCCAAGCTGTGCTCTCTCCACTGAACCTCACTGCCCTAGCACCCAGCACCGTGCCCGGCAAGCACAGGCCGGAGATGCCGTGCCCCACCCCTTGCAAAGCAACCCTAGGTGTCCCGCACTTACCCCTGCCTCTGGGGCAGGAAGATGCTGGTTTACAGAGTGAGCTAAGGGATGTGGGCAAAGCATAAAGCTATCAGAAGAGCAGAATCGAGCACGAGGGAGCCAGGGCCCACAATGCTGTGTGGATGGCCATGCCGGTGGGCACTTGTGCTCAGTTCTCAGTGTCTCAGAAATCTGTGCTACTCTTAATCCCCATCTCTAGCCGATTAGTCTGCACCACCCCCAGGAATTGGGTGCTGCTGATCTCATATAACCTCTGGGCCTGGAACACCATAGGAATTCCAGAATCATTCACCCAAAGGGAGAAATGGAAGAGTGAGGTGGAGGGAAGGCAGACCGACTATGGGCTTGCACACAAAGTCCAAGCCATGCAGCGGACAGGGTCCCGCGTCCACACCCGTATTCCACCGTTACAGATCTGTCTCGTCACCTCCATTTCATGCGACAAGGGCTCTTACCAACATCCATCTCAACTCTCTTGTTTTACAGACATGGAACTGAGACCCAGGTCAAGTAAGTTCCTCAAAGTCATACAACCTATGAAGATCGGGGCCACAACTGAAACACATGACTTGGGGCTGCTGGCCCAGACTCTGTCCCACTCCCTGACACGCCGGTAACTTCTGGCAAGAGGAGGCAGATCATCTGACTTGAAAAAGCCAACGCTCCTTCCCTGAGCTAAATGGAAAAATCAATGCGCCCCAAATCAGCCTTGCCATTTGCCTGAGGAGGTGGAGTTTTCAAAGGTTACTTGTACTGCAACTGGGCTCCTGTCGTTTTCACAGGGGCCCTAAGGAAGGCACGCGGGACGGATGGTCTGCACGTGGGAAGCGACAGCCTACACTGAGAGCAGACACTCGCAGTCAAGCCTGTCACCAGGCGTGACGAAGGATGTGACAGGGCCTGCGTCGGAGACCAGCAGCTGATTTCTCCAGTGCAAGGAAAGAGGCAGAGGCCTCCTCATTAGGCTTTCTTCCCTTCTGCTCATCCATCTCTGATAAAGGCAGCTGCAAGAGAAGGACATGGGCTACTTCCTTGCCTGCCTCCAAACCTGGGGGTTCGCTGGAGGCTGGAGGTAACAGCGGGTTACCAAGCGTGTGTCTACGCAGGCCGGCACCGTGCGAGGCATCCCCGGGGTCTCTCGTGGAACCCTCAGGGTAACTCTGGGATGGTGGCTTTCGTCCTCATTGCACAGTTAGGGGAACTAGCACAAGGTCGAGGGCCAACGGCTCCTCCCTCGATTCCACTACAAGTCGGCCCAGCCCTGACAGGCACCGAGCCAACTGTGGAAGTTACATGCTTAGCCCGTCATGTGAAACACGCAGTGTTAGCAGATGGGGGGGGGGGTGGTGGTGCAGAAACGAGGGGCCCGAGTACAGACCAGGGTGAACCGGCCTAATGGCTGAGTGTGCAGGGGACATATGCCATCAGCCAGGGGACCGGGCCGTCATGTGCTGGGTCAGCTCAGGCGTGACCCCCCGTGGCACTTCCGGGAGTCCTAAAACTCAATGAAGAACTCGTCCTTGGAGTAGTAACTTCAAGTTCCCTCTAACACCGTGGTGAGTCTGGCACGAACCACGTGTCTCAGGTGCTCTGGGCTGCAGGGCACACGAGTCCAGGACCTCCCATCGGGGAAACAGGGAAGAAGGGATGAACTTCTGTGAAAAGCCTACTATGTGTGAAGCAATGACAAACCTGGTCTCCTGATTCTCACAGCAAATCTCCATTTCACAGATGAAGAAACTCTGCCCGCTGGCATCTGCTAGAACCCAGATGTGTCTGAACACAAGCCCAGGCTCCTTGCATCCTGCGTCTGGAATCGCCGGCCATTCCCAACCCCCGCCCGGGTACCCACATTTCCTCGGACGGGTCTTCCCCACCACCCGCCAAGACAGCCAACGCCCACCCCCCTCCCCTGGGCCCCACGTAAAGGGGACTGACCTGTGTCACGGCACAAACACCTCCTCCTGGGACTACCTGAGGCTTGTGGCCCCTCACTGGTCCTCACGGGGACTCAAGCCACCCTCCTGGGTCCCTGGCACGTCCACCTGGGTACCCTGAGTGCTCTGTAAACATCTGTGGAGGGGGAGGCAAAGTGAAGAAGGCAAGGGACAGTAGGTTAGGGGACAAAGCAAGGGACCAGTCCTGAGCCTGGGGTCTCGCCAGGCAGCACTGGACAAGAGCAAACTACCAGTGGCCCCAGGAGGGAAGAGACCCTGTCCACTCGGTAGAGTACCGATGTCCGGCGGCCACAGAGCCCCTGCGTGCTGTGGGTGAGGGTGCCTGTGAGCACCCCATTTCTCGCTGTGGACTAGAAATCATTAAAGCAGGCCTGGATGGCTCTCTTCAGACCTTCAACTGTTGTGTCGACACAACCTCATCCCCAGGGCTTGTGGCCACTCTGCTCACGATGTTAATCAGAAAGACGACCTCTGGTTCTAGACACTTGTCTTAACTGTGCAAAATATTAGGGACCTGGAGGCCAGCCACAGAGATTTGGGCCAATTATTACACACCCTTCCCTCTCTCCGAAAGAGGTGAAGGGGCAGGTGGGCCTTTAAAAGTGGGGCCATGGGAGCAACTGGGTGGCTCAGTCAGTTAAGCATTGACTCTTGATTTCAGCTGAGGTCATGATCTCATGGTTCTTGAGACCTAGCCCTGTGTCGGGCTCTGTGAAGACAGCAGGAAGCCTGCTTGGGATTCTCTCTCAGAATAAACGTAGGAACACTTTTTAAAAATGGTGGAACCACGGAACGACGTGAGAGGCCCGTGATCACTGTGTGACCTGCTGAGATGGGCAGAGTGGACACCCAGGGCTCCTGCAGGCACTGCGGGGTCGGGGGTTCTCACATGGGGAGGTTGGCCCCACTGCCTTTAAGGCCCCAAGTTTGTCTCTTTCTTCCAGCTAGCACCTTGGCGGTCCTTCTCGCTTTCTAGACCAGGGTCAGCTCCCTGGCACAGGGGAGGAGACGGCACAGATGCCACACCCGCCAAGGCCTTCCAAAGGTGGGGGCTTCCGGCCCCCACCCCTCTGAACCCGAACAGTAAAGTGTGCCTTTTCTGTTTCGCCTTTAAGAACATGCAACAGCGTATTCTCAGGAAAAGGGAAGCTTCGTTCACGAGAGATCTGCTTGTGATGGCAGATAAAGGACATTTATAATTACTTAAAGATAATTAATTAGGATGGCTGCTCCCCCATGCAAGGTAGAAATGGCTTTGTGGTCCTGAGATCCTTCCAGGGAAGCACATGCGGAGAAGGAACTAATGAGAAGAGCACACATTTAAACTCATCGTTAGCAACTGAGTATTTCTAGTTCTCACAGAAGATCCTGCACAGCGTGAGTGTAGCTGTTTCCATCCAGATGCATCAGCCATCGCTGCTCCCACTGTAATCAGAGCATGAGAAGCAGAAGGGAGGGGGAAACGGAGGGGTGGGGACAGAGACCCTTCTCCCCTTGCAGCTCTTCCCCAGCACCGGAAGCCTCGGCACAAGCAATGGAGGAAGGCAGGCGGCCAGCAGGGAAGCAGGCGGTGGCCAGAGGGATGGGCCAGGGCACGCGGAGCTCTGGGACTTGGGGCGAGCACGGCAGAGGTGTCGGCATCCCAGCCCAGGGGTTTTAGAAAGCTAATTCAAAATCACCACAGCAAACACAGAGTATGTCGAGTTTTATCTCAGCACACAGCACGGGGGAGGGCGTGGGCAGACTCCACGGGAAGAAGAAAAACACATACAAAAACCTCCTCAAATGTGCAGAAAGTCTAACGGTCAAGTCTGAGCTAATTTGCCCATTAAGTAAGAGCAGTGACGGATTACAGTCCACAGAATAAAACCACTATCCGTGACCTTCTACTGACAGTCAGTAGATGGAGGAGAGGGGACATCTCATTCCTACAAAAGAATTCCCACTGATACAGGCAGGAGGGATGGTAGAAATACAAAAACCACCCTCTCGTAAATCCTGTCATCACCACCGAAGGTGCAGGACTCATCACTGGGTGCAGAAGTCAGAGAAGAGAAGGGAAGGAGGGTATCTACACGGTCTTAAAGTCCCTCCCGTCTTATTTGTTAATCACCAAAGGACAGCTGGTAACTTTTGAGCAATCTGACAGACATGTCCTTGAGCACATGATCAAAGTTGCCATCAGCAGGAATGAGACGTAACGACACCATGTGCCTCTAGGGGTGGCACTTTGAGAAGGGCACACATCACTGGAGCTATTCCTGCCGAAAACCACTAACCTCCACTGACAGTCCCAAACGGAAGGGCATGCTAGTGTCTGGACCATGACAGACAAAGACAGAGGACCTGGACCAGACCAAAGGTTGCAAAAGACCCATCAACCTGCTGCACTGTGTGGTCCTGGCCTGGATCCTGACCCAGACAGCGGCTACCTAGCAAAGGAAAAACACGGCGACCCTGGAACAGGATCCGTACTACTCCGCGTCAGTGTTAATTAACTTCCTGGTTTTAATCGTTTTACTGTAGTTACGGAAGACATTAACATTTGGGGGGGGGGCAGAAATGCTCCAAACTATTTCCCCCTCCTTTTGGAAATCTGCAACTATTTCAAAATACAACGTTAAACAATTTTTCCTGGCAGGCAAGCAGCAGCTGTGGCAGCAGGTAATGTTCACCGGGCTTGCGGTGCTGGACGTACACTAACCACAGCTCCCAGACTCCCTCGTTGACCCACGGTCGTGTGCAGTATTCCCACCTTACAGATTAGGAAACTGAGGCACGGGGTGGTAAGCCCCACAGTTAGTAAGCAGCAGGTGCCAGGGAAGAAGACGTGGAGAGAGGGGTGATTCCGTTTACCAGAACCCCACCAAGGAACTGCGCTCCAGCCTCTACAACGGCACAGGCTGGCTTCCTCCAAAGCATGTGAGTGATGGCCACAGGTGTAGTCATCCTGAGGCCAGGACTATGACCACACGGCCCTCAGAAGGGAAGCTCTTGGGGCCCTGAGGCCAGGCTGGGACTGGAGGGAGGCAGAAGAGAATGGAGAGGCTGCTGGAAACACAGACGTGGGCCTCAGAGCAGAAGGCCTGAGCACCTGCTGTCGTGCCTGGTGCCTGCACGTGACATCTGGGCCGACCATGGACCCCTCGCCTCTAGGCCATCAGCCTAAGCGGGAACAACCCTGGGAGGCCTCTTCCTCCCTGCCCAGGAGCACTGACACCGGCTCACGTGGGGAGGAAGGGGACTAGAGAGAGGTGCATTCACTCTACAGTGACCCAGACTCCAGAAGCTGGCGGCCCCCAGGACCACAGTAGACATGGAGGTTGGGCCCGGGGCAAAGTGGAGCTGACAAGGCCACCACCACTTGAGTGTCTGCTGACATGACGTCCACCGTCCTGCTAGAAGTTTCCATACACGAAGCCTCCTTAGATGGTCATCATATTTGCACTTTACCGATGAGAACAGAGACTTGAAAAGGTCAAGGCACCATAGCACCTGCTCCTGGAACTGGAAACCACCTCTGCCTGACCCCAGCCAGTTCTGTCTCCGTTTTACCACGTTGCTTCTCAAGCTGGACATGACCAACCGCTCAGTGTTCACATGCGGAACCCACCATTCAGCTTGAGAGAGCACTCCTAGGAGAACAGGCTATCTTCCAAGCAGATCCTTGAACCGCTCCTAGGTAACATTGCCATTTCAGGCAGGAGACCGGGTCAGAAAAAGCCAAGAAAAGCAGCACAAGGGCTTAGATGCAAGGAGACGACCTACCCTAGAGACGGCAGGCCGCGCCCAGAGGCCCCTGCACCCGGCCACTGTGTGGACACGGCTTCTCTACTTTCTGGCCTCGGCTTCCCCTTGTAGATACGGGGGATGATGCCAGCCTGGCAGTGTTGCATCAGAGGGGACGGCAAATGCACAGGTGCAGCCATGCTGGCCTGGCCCCCGGGGCTGACGGGGGTGGGGCAGTGCGAGAGTCTCCTCCCAGATCCACTGTGTTCCGGGCGGCACGCCTCCCAGAGTGGCCACGTCCACGACATGGTGGACGGCACCGCCTGTGAGCTCTTGTCTTTCTAAGCACATCACATACAGGAAGCTCTCGGAAAACAGGACAGGGCAGGTCTCCTCCCAACTTCTGGGACGCTGTCCCTGGCTTGGTTGTAGAAGAATCTTGGGTCAGCCCTTAAATGAGCTGAGATCACAATCAGTCAGTGAGGACGGAAAATTAATTTCCTCTCCCCAGTCGCTTCTGAGAATCTTTAATATATCAGGTGCAGGGGTGCAGCGTCACGTTGGCAGCTAGTTCCAGAACGCCCTCCCCACCAACATTCACAGGGCTTGGTGTCGGCCTGCGAATGAGAATCTAAACGCATTGAGGACGGTACAAGGGCCTTGAGGACGGTGCAGGTCCCTCCTCTTCCACCACGTCAGACTCCACCCCCATCTCCTCCAGCCCAGCCACCGGGCTTCTCCACCACTCACCCACCAGGTGGCCTCTCGGGCTGTGCAGACACCCTGGGCAGGCATGGAGATGCAGGGTCTGGCAGCACCCAGTCACAGGAGGCAGGAGAGACCAGGGACAAGGACACACTAGGCAGGGGGGCCTGGGTGGGAACGCGCAGGACAGCAGCGGGTCATCGAGAAGGGCTGGGGCAGGAAGCAGTTTCGGAAACTGCAGGACCCGCCATGGCAGCTTCTGGATGGAGCGAGAAGTGTGGCGGATGGAAGAGGAGAGTTTGGAATGCTGATGGAAAGGGCAGGCAGAGGCCAGTTTCGGTACTTAGAGGCAGCAGTCCTCGAACTCTGCTGCAGACCAAACCTCCTGGACAGGTGCCTGTTGTCAAGGTCACTTTTTCAAGCCCCTAGCAGTGAAACCCAAGTAGATACGATATGTTGTATAGAAACTGTCAAATTCAAGGAGTTGTGGCAAACATACGGTTATGTAATCGGCACAATAAACATAGAGCTTCCCCATCACCCACTGAGAGTTCCTTCCTGCCCCTGTGCTAACTCACAGCCCCACACCCCCAGCAGAACGGAGAACCACTGTCTATAGACAGGTTTGCTTACTCTAGAATACATACACATGTCGCCACACAGCATGCACTCTCTGGGTCCGGCTTCATGCATGCATTCAGCTTAATGTCTCTGAAACCCCCCATTACCAAGCGTATGCTTGTTTGGTCCTTGTCACTGGCCCGAGCACTCCACGATCCCGCCCCTGTTGACTTCCTCCTATGTGACACAGGGCCATTTGCAGTGTTTGGCTCCTCTGAGTCAAGTTGCAAAGAACATCCATCTGTAAATCTTGTGTAGACCTAGGTTTTCACTTCTCTGGCTATGGGCCACGGAATGGGACTGCTTTGTGGTGCAGGCCACTGCTGACTGCTCTTCAGCATGGCTGTGCCCCGCTCTGTGTGGTCCCCAGCTGCACACTGCCCCAGCTACTCGGTTCGTCACCGGCTTCCCAGGGCACTGTGTGTGTAGCAATGTCTACCCGTGGTCTTGAGTTTTCTTCCCTGAACACTTATGACCTTGGCCATGGCTCCACACGTGTGCTGGTCTTTCATACGCCTGCTTCTGTTTGGTCAAATTTTCACACGTTTCAGTTTAGGTTGTCTTATGGTTTTAAAATTCCTTCATATGTTCCACAACCAATTCCAGGTGGACTTTTAGCAAAAGTTCTATTTTGTTCTTCCCCCTCCATTTCTTTCATTAGGTTTATATTTTTCTTTAAATCCTTGAGCACAAATCTAGTAACTGCTTCCAAGTCTGTGCATGCTAACGCCATCACCTCTGTATCACCTGAGTCTGTTCTGGTAGCCGACTCTCCTCTACCTTATGGCTCCCATGTTTCTGGATTTTGCAGGACAGCACACGCCCCGTGTTGCTGAGTGCCCACTGAAGAATGAAGTCGGCTTTGCCTGCCTGTTAAGGTATTGTGGATCGGCATGCTCCTTGCACGGCTTGATTTTCAGCCCTCTTAGGGGGAGTCCAGAGCAGCCTGTCCCGTAGCATGGGGCCGGCCCTCCTACTGAGGTGTGACCCACCCCCCGCTGCCGTGGTTTCTACCACAGAAGGCTGCAGGTGCCCATACAGAGGTCTCTGCACTCGGGCTGGTAAGAACGTGAATGCTTCCCAGCCACGCGTGAGCTCCTGGATCGTCCAGCTCACCTGGAAGCTCTTTTCCTGGTTTACAGGGGTCCCTCCCTCCACGCACAGGGCTTAGGATTCAGCAACGAGCTCGAGGTGACCCCCACGCAGGTTCTGGAGCTCTCTCTGCTAGATCCTCCTCTGGGACTCCGCGCGCAGTTTCAGCCACCTCGGCCTCTCTGAGCTCTGACTTCCGTGCCCTCCTCTCAGGAGAACGGCCCTGCTCTGCTCCAGCTCCTTCTCCCCACACATCCTGGCCCAACGCCAAGGCAATCCTAGGGCTCACCTCATTTGTCTCTCTCCTCTCAGGGAGCATGACGCCGTGCTGAATTTCTGGTTTTGGTTTTGTTTTATTACCTGCCAACTGTTATTTAAATCATTTTTTCTAGTGTTTCATAGCATGAGGGCAGGCCTGTCACCAACTGCTCCATCGGGATGCTCACATGGTGAGCTCCTAGGGCCCTCCACACACAGACCACATTCCAGACCAACGGAATCAGTACTTCTGGGAGGGGTTCCCAGTGTCAGCAGTTTTTCAGCTCACCAAGGGACGCCAACCCTCAGGTCAAGAATCTGGGCTTTCTGAGCGAGAGGTTGGAGTGCCCCAGGCCCATGCTTCCACGCACACCGCAACTGCCCGGAGAGACCGTGCCAACCCCCTACCTCACTCAGATCTGGATTCAGTCAAGCATGGGATCCTACTTTTAAAAAGAGGCGGGGCGGGGGGGCAAGCTGCCCATGCGAAGACTGCCATTTCCCACGACCGGCCAGCAGGCCGTGTCACCCTCCTCTGTAGCGCTCCTGACCCCCTCTTCGGCTCTGACACCTACCATGTGCAGGTACTAGTGCAGAGCTGGGGGGCTGAGGACGTGAGCAGGGCTGGTCCCTGCCATCAGGGAGCCCACAGTTATGCAGGAAACAAGCAAACAGAAGGCAGGACAGTGAGCTCAGTGCTGTGTACCAGGACAAAGGGGAGGCCCGCCCCAGCGGTCTGTGGGTTCTCCAGGATAAGGATGATAAGACAGGCAAAAGAAGCAGAAGCCGGTGGGCACAGGCTCTACGCAAAGGCAAAAGAAGTATGAAACTCAGTAAAAAAGGGACCTGGAGGAGAGGGCGGGCAGAGCCAGGGAGGAGAGAATAGGGAGGCAGTCAGGGCCAGGCGATGGAGAGCTTTGGGTACCTGTCTTAGCACAGCAGCCAAATTGATAAGCCCTGAGGGGTCCAGGCCAGTCTTAGCATCACCTTCTAGAGATCAGACCCATTTCTATCACGTGCAAGGAGCAGGACAAGAATCCAAGCAGGACGCATGTCCCCTATGTCCAAGCCCACAGCCTATAACCTCTTCCCACCCACGTTTGTGTCCCCCCCCCCCGCCCTGAGTTCCCCTCCTGCCCAGAGGACAAGGCCAATGCTCCCAGGCCAGCCTGACCCCAGGGAGTTTGAGTGGAACACAGACCTGCCGCGCAGAACAGGAAGACACCGGGCCAGGCCAACGACTCCTGAGTGCTGACTGGACCTGCACGAAGCCAGCGGAAGAACCCCATCTTCCCTGAACACGGCACAGGCACAACCGGGGACCTGTGTGCGCCCTCACTCCAAGGTGTCCTGATGCTCCCTACTGCTTGGCAAAAGCATTCCATAGCATCATCTCAAACTTGGAATGCACCCACAACACTGACCATGGCTTCCTGGAAAGAGGGGCACCATCTTGCACCTGCTACCTTTCCCACAGTGCCTCCTCTCCCTTTCCCCGTTCTGAGACCCAACAGCGCACTCTCCAGCCTGAGCCCTTTGCCTGCCCCTCTGCCCCAGCTATTTCCTCTGACCTTCTGGCTTTTTTTTTTTTTTATCCCTCAGGGCTCAGCTTTGCCAGCACTGCCCGAGAGGTGTCCCTGGTCTCCCATAACCCTGCTCATTGCATGGCACCCTGTGTGTTCCTTTAAAGCACTCTTCCCCAGTCACACTCTGGCTTTCCTGTTCATTTGCTTGTTGCCTGCTCTCTCGCTAGAAGATTCGCCTCTTGGGGACACGGACCTCACCCATTCACTGCTTTGCCCCCAACATACGTACAATGGAGCCCAGCACACAGTGGTGCTCAGTAGGCATACGCCCAATGGGGCCCGGGGCACACGGCGACGCTCGGTGGGCATACACCCGACGGGGCCCGGCACACGGTGGTGCTCAATGAACACCTGAGGCGTGACAGAGGGTCTTCAGGCTCTTTCCGGTCGGATCCCAGATTCGACTCTGCACCCGCACACGAGCCCCCTCCCCCTCCTGCGCCCACCTAGTAAGCGCTCACAGACTCCCACGAGGCGGCTCTCGCCTGGGACGTCACCCCGCGGCAGCTCCGCTCAGCACTTCTCCGTCCGTCTGCTGTACTTCCCTTCAGCACTGGACCATTCAATCCTGTCGAGGATTGGCACCTGTCGGCCACAGAGGCCCACGAGAAACGTGTGCTGGGCGGCTGGCTGGCCAGAACCAGAAAGGGGGACAGTAAAGAAAGCTTGGATTTTGATACTGAAGGACAACGATGCTGGCGTCGCGCTCAGACTCCTCAGCGCGTACTTTTCGTTACGGGACAGTTAACACAGCCGGTGTTAAGCCAACGGTTCCTGAAAACGATTCCGCCTTGGAAGAAGAATTTTACATCGTAAGAGTAAGACACTCCCCAACCGGAGGGCGGGGTGTACGCAGGGCTCTTCTTCCCCTCTCCCAAGGGGCCCACGTGCCTGGCACCCCTCTGGGCTCGCGCTGTCACTGTCACACAAAGCCTAAGCACCAGGCACAGCCTGCAACCTGAACACGTCCACACTCCCGCACCCCTGGGGATACTGTGTCCCTCTTCTCCACCAGCCCAACTCCCACTACCTGGAGGAGGAATGGCAGTGGAACGGCAGTCACTCGGTGAAGACTTTCCTGGGGAAATTAATCCATTTTTCTCCGTGCAGTCATTATATTCCAGTTAGCCATTTATCTAGTGTGGTTTTTGCGGCTCTGCATCAAAACAGCGTACCTCTCCACAATGACATATTCAAATAATTAATTTTCCCAACTCAACGGATGTATTTGGCAGGAGTAACAAATTCCTATGCCAATTATACACTAACCCACATGACCCTTTCCTAAAAAATAGAAAGAACGTCATTGTGTTCACACGATAATGGATTATGTGAAACGGTCGGCGTTTCTTTTTACCTTTTCTCGTTTTACAAAGTGACATTTTCTGATATATACCCGGAATTGCGTGTAACATGCGTCGGAGATTTCAATTCTAATGGTAAAAGGAAGGACACAACAACACAGGAGGGGCAAGAAAGCATTTTTAAATCGACGGACCGTGAAGGCTCCTGGAGAATGAGGTGGAAATGATGGAGCTCTGACCACAGCCCACCAGGCAGCAGCGTCCCTGGAGCACGCAGAAACACATTGCGCTTGTGGACGCACCCTGTGCTCAGCACAGGGTCCTAGCAGAATGGGCGAGCGGACAGACGAGAGAGAGGCCGGCGTGCATGCTCCAGGGGTCTCAGTGACAGAGGGCAAGGAGCAGGGGCAGGAGGCCATGTGAGTCGGGAAGCCTCTTGCCAACCTCGGTCGGTGTATTTTGGCAATAAGCTGACCTCCTCACAGTAGGGGCCACGTTCTGGGGTTTCTCTGGGACCGGTTTGGACGTCAGACTCCGGAAAAGGGACGGAGCAGTAGGATCTGGTACACAGGGACGCCCCCTTCACTGCACCCCTGCAGGGCTGTCCAGGCCCCCATGCACGAGCGCCCTCTGGCAGGACGTTTGCCTGGGAACTGAGAGTGACAGCACATCCTGTCCACAACAGAAGGCAGGATCCTGTAGATTTTACACAAGCGCCACTCTCCCTCTAACGAGCACAGACTTGGTGCGACAGAAACGGTTGGTGACTTCGGCAGTAGCCACCTCCCTGTAACGAAAAGGAAGAAGCTACGTGTGAATGCCCCTACACCTGGTGTTAACATTCCTCGTCACCTGCTTACTTGCCGTGATTGTTATTACTGAACTTGGGGCTCTGTTTCACATTGGAACAGCCTGTGTAAAGCATCCGTCAGGGGACCTGCTGACACAGGGAGCCACTCACAACAGGTACACCGGGTATAGTGGGAGGGCAGAACCCTTTCGGAGTTCTGCCTTTTGGGGTTGGGGAGGGTGAGGCACATCGTGTCCTTCCCTTAGTTTCCTGTTCTCTAACGTGACGGCAGAGGGGGACTACAGAAACCTCCCGCTCACACGTCCAAGCCCTGAAAGGTCAGCTTTCCCTGGCCGCCGCTACGGCTGCGCCCAGAGCATGGTGTGCGACCAGGGGTGTCGTGCCCGCCACCAGCCAAAGCCATCACGGACTTGGGTCTCGTTCCCTGGGCGCCCAGGACTCTTCCTATTCCAAACACCTGCTCCAGGTCAACAGTCCAATATTTGGCCCTCGTGGACAAGTTTCAGCACTGACAAACAAGGGGGGATGGGAGCAGTAACTGGGGGGATGGTTCACAGAATCCCTTCTTCAGCCATGAGAGGTCGGGGCCTAGGTAAAGATGGACTGAAGACGGGGGAATGGTCCTCAGGTAGCTGTGAGCTCCTTGGAAATGATTAGGCGGTGTTCGGCGGGCTCCCCCATGCTTGGCACAGGTGTGTCTGCTGAAGGGCAGTGGGTGAAACGGAGCCATGTGCTGGGGCGAGACGCGGGAGTTGCAGGCAGCAGGTACACGGGGATGTCTCCTGGAGAAAACTACCACCAGGACGTTACTGGGTTGGCCCCAGACTGCAGTCCCCTACTATGTGCACGGCCCACAGCAAACCACCATCTAAGGAACAACTGTTGTGTTATTTTTTTTAAGTCTTAAAAAAAAAAAAAGACAGGCATCAAAACTACCTGGCACCAACGTGAGCCAACACGGAACGTAAGGGACGGTGACGGGGGTCACGGCTGATGTCCGACAGCACCGGGCACAGGCTCGCTGGGTGGCAGGAGTCCAGCTTCTCTGTGCAGCGCTTGTAGGTACGTTCTCAGGAAAAGAAAGGCGTCTGTACTTGAAGTGCAAGCCACCTGGTGACAGGGACCCGTCACAGCGCCAGGGGTGACAGGAGAGGGGAGTCCTGAGTACAAGTAAGAAATACCTGTCCTTCAAACACCTCAGTCACACACCACAGAAGGCAGGAACCTTTCACAGCAACAGCAGCGGCTTATGCAAGACCCTCTCCTCCTAATTCAACCTTCTAGGCGTTTAAATGGTCAGGTTTGGGCCTTGGCAATAAGCCACTCTGATTTCACTCAAATTCGATGAGAAAACTACTGTCCACAGTTAAGTGATGTGGGGACAGGGTTAGGCCTTTGGTTCGACTTAAGCAAAGGGATGGACTGAAAGAAAACACAGAGGGCATCTTTCCCAATGTCTTCATTTTGAACATGCAAATCCGTAGAAGTAAAAGTCTTCACCAAGTCACAGGACAAGTAAGTGGACAACGTGAGTACATTAAAGGAGGAGAGTATAAAATGCCAAACTTCTGTTTTTGTTTTTTTTTTTAAGGTGCTGTTCACACAGACGAGTCAGAGCCCATGCAGAGAAAGGACAAGATTAGAGAGAGGCCTGAGCCCACGCGATAACAGAAAACGCTGAGCAAAGCAAGGAAGGAATTCCGGAAGGCTTGGATGCCAGCACCAAAGCTTTCAAGGACCACACGAGGAGGAGTGAGCCGTGCGTCGTATCCACCAGGAGGAAGAGCCAGGTCCCACAGCGTCCAAGGCGGCGTGCATGTGTAAGAGCGCCTCACTGGGCAGATGCAATGTGCTTTTACACAGGCCTTCCTTTATTTTGGGGGCTGCCCGTGGTGGGCACTTACCTACGCCATGTGTGCGTGCGCACGGACGCGCGCATCACCTCGAATGGGGATTGTCAGCCTCCTCCTGTGTCAGAGCTCCGTGCGGCAAGGATTAGGACACATTCATCTTTAAATCTCCAATGCTGTGCTTGGCACTCAGTAATAGAATGGGGCCGCCTGGCGATAGGCAAGCCTTCATGGACACATGACACGTGAGACATTTATGAAACCAATAGTGGCTGCACGGGAGCTGGAGAGAGGACGGGCACCTTTCCCAGCGGACGAAACAAACAACACGTGAAGGTGCGTGTCCTGCATTCGGTTTTCAGCAGGCTGTTGGCAACCCTCCAGTCACAGACGCCAAAGGCGACCAGAGGACCAAACACCCAGTGGGGCTTAAGGGACTCGATGGCCACCTCACATCGTGGCCGAGACGCTTAAGCAGGCACCCAAGTGATACAAGTTTTATATTCGCAGGAGACATTCAAGGAGTTATCTCAAATTATGAATTACACAATTTCCACCTCCAAAGACCTTTCCATCATCAAGGCTTCTCACCCAAAAAAGCAATTCAAACTCAGCCAACCTCGTGATGAAACCAGGCCAGTGGATACGACAAGAACGGGTGATCACCTGTGTTGGGAAATTCGTAGATCAAAGACGCTTCATTTGTCCATGTGTGTTTTGCAGGCAGCAATCAAAGCCTAATTAGTTTACCAGAAACACCAGCACTCTGGCCCTTGTTCAGTCCTCGTTGGTAACGACGCTTCACTTGGCACAGCAATAGCGCTTTGCCTAATAAATCAAATCAGTATTAACTACCTGAATAATGCATGAGCCTTTCCACTGTCAATGCGAATAGGATTATTTAATCTGTGTTACTATATTAAGGAATTCACCCTTGAATCTCCCTCGTATCCACAATATTCAAAGGATAAAACACACCTAGAAGGAAAACAGGATTTTAAAATAATGTTGGGGGGCGCCTGGGTGGCTCAGTGGGTTAAGTGTCTGACTCTGGACTTCAGCTCAGGTCATGATTTCACAGTTTGTGGGATCAGGTCCCAGTTGGGCTCTGCGCTGACAGCATGGAGCCTACTTGGGATTTTCTCTCTCCCTCTTTCTCTCTGCTCCTCCCCCACTCATGCTCATTCTCTCTCTCAAAATAAATAAACTTAAAAAAATAATGTTGAGATAGAAAACTAAGTGAAAGTTGATGGAGGGAGAAGGGCAGGAGTCGGGGCTAGATGGGGGCTGGGCATTAAGGAGGACACTTGTCGTGAGGGTGCCTGGGTGGCTCAGTCGGTTAAGCACCCAACTCTTAATTTCGGCTCAGATCATGATCTCATGGTTTTGTAAGTTGCAGCCGTGTATCCAGCTCTGTGCTGATAGCGCAGAGCCTGCTTGGGATTCTCTCTCCCTTTCTTTCTTTCTCTCGCACGCCCGCGTGCACTCTCTCTCTCTTCTCCCCCCTTCACACACGCTCTCTCACTCTCTCAAAATAAATAAACATAAAAAAAGGGGAGCACTTGTGATGAGTGTTAGGTGTTGTATGTGATGCCTCACTGAATTCTATTCCTGAAATCAATGTTACGTTGCTGGTTAACTAACTAGAATTTAAATTAAAAATTAAAAAAAAATAAAGTGTTGAAAAAATTACTTTCTGAAATGCACAAGCCAACTGGCCACGGCAGATTCGTGTCCTAGCACAAACACACGTGCCCACCAGCCCAGAGCTTTGAACACAGTTATGCCTATAGAGAACAAGCACTCCCATCCCCCCTCCTGAAGTCACCGTGCTCATGAAACTTGTCAACAACATAAGTGTGCAAACAGAATTTAATTGTAAAGACAAAGCAGCAGCCCAGTGTTGCTATCTTACCGCCACCACCCAGCATAGCACTGATGCCAAAAGTAATTGACAACTTAAGGCCTCAGTGTCTTCCTTTACAAAGTTAATGTTACTCACCGCAAGGGTTTTGGTGGAAATAGGTAAAGCACCTGACTGGGCAGAGAGGCCTGAAACAACTTCACTATCGCTCTCCCGTGGGGATTCCCCTCTGGGCTGTGTCCACGTGCACGCAATTTAGAAATAACCAATACAGAGAACAGACCTTCTTCCAGTGACCACGTCACGTATCATTACATACGTGAGCTGTCAGCCACCAAAACGTCCCCTGCTGACAGGCATGGGACTGTTTCTCCTACTTGCTCATACGAACAAAGCTTGGAAGGACACCTGCATGTCGGCTCTTTACTAAATTTGACTCCAAGACAGAAGCAAAAGAAATGTCATCGTAGCACAGATTACGTGTATTGACCGTCGCCCTCGCCCTCTTAAGAGAGTGCAGCCACTCACATTGGCCACGGAAGCAGTGGTACTCCGGTCTCCACGCACGTTTGCCAGCAGTGGACTTAACATTAAAAAGAAAAGCATACCTAAACACACACATACACACACGTACTGGTGACTCACAGACCCGTGCATTTGAGTGTTGTGAATAATCAACAGTAAGTACAACGAGAACAAAAATGATTAGATACCAGGTGGCCCTTGCTCTGTGAAGGGAGGAACAACGGCGCCTTCTTTTGACACCTGTAGCGGTGGTTGGAGCCATTCAGCCACCAACCTCTCTTTCACAGCAGCAGGGCTGTCCCCTGAAGCCAGACAGACGCACGGGCTCCCAGCTGAGCCACAGTGACGAAGGCCATCGTGGGGCTAGCACACACTTCCAGAGGGGCCTTGGGACATGCCAGCCAGTCTGCGTCCGTCGCTCACCCTCCAGGCTGTGTCATGAGGCAGAAGGAGCAGGAGGGCACAGGTCTGCCTTGGTGGCAGACGCGCTGGGTCTCTGACCCACGGGAGGTCCTCAGCAAGCGTCCGCACCTCGTCACCCAAGCACACGTGGCTCCCACACCAGCCACTTTACCCACATTGTCTCACACATACCCTCACAAGCACCCTAAATGGCGAGTAACACTTTTTCTCCAGGTGATGGGTGAAGAAACTGCGGCCTGGGTGGGTGGTTCCACTTTTCTGACCCGATACAGCTGTCAGGTGATGGAGCCACATGCTAACTCGAGAGTTTTGAACAAGGCGGCAAAGCAATTTAATGGCAAAAGGAAAACCCTTTATACCAATGGGGTGGAAAAACTGGATATTCCATATGAGCAAAGTGATTCAAGACGGGTCCTAGATCTCAGTGTAATGGGAGAACTATAGAGCTTTCAGGAGAAAGCACAGGCAAACAGAAACAAGAAAGGACCATGCATGAACAGAACTGTTGATAAAGCAGATACATCAAAGTTGAAACTTCCCATCAAAAAAGACCAGTAAAAACTGAATTCCATCTTCTACCCAGAGACTAAAAAGCTGGCAAGATCCTCACTCCCTTCTAACAGCCAGAAAAAAACACATAATCTACAAAACGTAACCTTTCTCATCAGATGGCTGAGGCTTCAGGGTAACAAACCATCCACTTTATGAGGCCAGGATTTTTATGAGGCTAGGATTACCTTAGGCCACAACGAAGAAAGGCACTATAGGAAAAGAAAATCACAGGCCCATGTTACTCATGTTCTCAGATGCAAAACAAAATAAGATGACTGACAAAAATCCTTAAAACAAACAAACAAACAAAACACCTCTCAGCAATCCAGAAGCACAAGGGAACTTTCTCAACCTGAAAAAGGACATCTGTGAAAAGCCAACACTTAGCACCCTACTTAGTGGTGAAGAACTAAATGTCTCCCCTAAGATCAAGAGTAAGGCAAGGACACACCCTTCAACCATTCTCACTGAACATCACACTGAAGATCTGCCAAGTTCAGTAAGGCAAGAAAACAAAGTAAAAGACATATATTAGAGAGAAACTAAATTATCTCCA
Source organism: Felis catus (assembly GCF_018350175.1). Lineage (NCBI taxonomy): Eukaryota > Metazoa > Chordata > Mammalia > Carnivora > Felidae > Felis > Felis catus. The sequence continues at coordinate 79,781,514 of NC_058385.1, forward strand.
TTCACAGATGACAATAGCACCAAAACCATGAAATACACACACACACAGAGGTACACACAGATACACATACACACACACATACACACTTAGATACACACCCAGATACACACAGATACATACACACACACACAGACACACACACACACACACACACACACACACCAGGTGTGGGTGCTCAAATCTGCAGAGCACTAATAGATACAAGAAAGACCTGAATAAATAGAGAGATGTGCTCTGTGTTCATTGAAAGACTCCATATACTTAAGACGTCAATTTTCTCCAAATTCATCTACAGACTCATGTAATCCCAATCAATCCCAGCAGGATATTTGGTAGGGATCAATGAGCTGATTCCAAAATTAATAAAGAAAGGCAAAAGAATGAGAATGGCAAAACATTTTGAAAAAAAAGAAGAAAGCTGGAGAACAATGCTTCCAAACTTCCTATGAAGCTCCTACAATCAAGACAGTGGGGTACTGGTGAAAGAGACACATCAGTCAATAGAACAGAACAGAGAATCCAGAAATAGAATCAGGGACATATGGCCAGGTGCTTTCCAACAGAGGTGGAAAGGCAACTCCATGGTGAAATCCCAATCATTTTAACAACTATTTCTGGCACAACTGGACATCTACACAACAAAAATAAGTAAGTTCTCAACTCAGAGCTCGCAACATGAAAAATAAAGTAAAATCAAAATGAACTGTATTCCTAATGCAAAACGTAGAAGTGTAAAAGTTTCAGAAGAAATCCAAGGAGAAAATTCTTTACTTCCTTGGGTCAGGCAAAGATGTGTTAGATGTAACCTCAAAGTCATAACGCATAAAAGAAAAATACTGATTGATTGTACTTCATCCAAATTTAAAACTTCTTTTTTATAATTTTTTAAGTGTTTATTTATTTTTGAGAGCGACAGGGACAGAATGCGAGTGGGTTAGGGGCAGAGAAAGAGGGAGACACGGAATCCGAAGCAGGCTCCAGGCTCTGAGCTGTCAGCACAGAGCCCGAAGCAGGGCTCGAACCCACAAACCGCGAGATCATGACCTGAGCCGAAGTTGGATGCTCAACCCAGGCGCTCCTAAATTTAAAACTTCTATTCTTTAAAAGGCACTGTTAAAATAAGAGACAAGTAACAGAGGGGAAGATAGCTTTTTAAAGCACCTATCTGGTGAAAGTTTCATGTCCAAAGTATATCAACAACTCTCAAAACTCGGTAATAAAACCAACAATCTACCATTTACCAAAGATGAGCAGATGAAAAGATGTTTAACCTTCTCAGTCATCAGGGAAATACAGATTAAAAGCACACACCTACTATAGTCACTGAAAAACCAAGCTAGTCAGACTGAGCATGGGCAAGGATGCAGAACAGCTGGAACTCTCACGCCCTGCTGGTGGGAATGCAAAATGGCACAGCAACCATGCAAAACAGGTTGGCGGTTCCTCATAAAGTATAAACATGCACTCACCCTGTGACCCAGCAATCACGTCCCTAGGGGTTTCCCCAACAGTCAACTACAGGCAAAAGTTGATAGCAGCTTCATGCATAAACACCCAAAAGTGGAAATAAACCCAATATTCTTCAACTGGTGGACGGTTAAGCAAATCATAGTACCTCAACACAACGGAAGCTTATTCATCAACCAAAAGGGGTAAGCTACAACAGACAATACATCTTAAATGCATTATGCTACGTGAAAGAAGCCTGACACAAAGGGCTACATACTTTGATTCCGTATGTTCGGAAAAGATTCAGGAAAAACAAAACCATAAACCAGAAAGTGTATCAGTGGTTGCCAAGAGCTTGGCAGAGGAAGCAGGGTTGCCTGCAAAGGAGCATGAGGAAATTTTTGATGGTGAAAGAACTACTCTATCTTGATTTTGGTGGTAATGGTTATATGTATGACTTTGGCAAAATTCACAAATCTCTACACAAAAAAGGTGAATTTTATTGCATGTAAATTATACTTCAATAAATCTAAATTTTTAAAAAGTGAAGAGGCAAGCCACGAGAAAGCATTTACAATATATGTATCTGACAAATGACGTAGATCCAATATATATAAAGGACTCCTACAACTCAATAATAAAAAGATAGACAATCCATAAAATAAACAAAAGGTTTGAAGAGACACTTCAGAGAGGAAGACCTACAAGAGGCCATTAAGCAGGCGAAAAGGTGCTCAATGTCATTAGAATTAGGGAAATACAACTTCTAACGCATGGTAAGTTAACCACTATGAGGACTAAAATTTTCAGGTTTGGGAACACTATTTCGGTAGACCAACTAGAGCTCTTACACGTTTTCGATGGGAATGTAAAGTGGTTCCATCATGTTATGAAATAACTTTTATAGTCTCTTATAAAGGTAAACGTCCACTTAACATATGATCTAACAATTCTACTCCTACATAATACCAGTGTTTCCATACTGCCAATATTTCCAAGAGAAATAAAGTCCTACGACCATAAAATCAATTCTGCAGGAACATTCATAACACCTTTATTCCTAATAGCAAAAAATGGAACACTCCAGCACTTATCAACAGGAACGTGGATAAACACATACAATGGAGATGAAGTTCAGGAATAAACAGGACATCTGATCGACAACACGGGTGAGTCTTTTGAACATTAACCTAAGCAAAAGAAACTGGGCCGAAGACTATTTGCAATGTGATTCCTCTCCTAGGCTGTTCTAAAATAGACAAGGGGGGTGGGGGGTGGAGAACAGAAGTGGCCTCTAATTCGGGTGCACAGACTGATTGAGAAGGAGTAGGAGGGAGCATTCTGGAGAGGCTGAAACATCCTCAGTCATGAGAAGGATCCAGAGCAACAGGGTGTAGCCATCTGAGTTAAGATCTGTGCATTTAAATGTGCATCAATTCATGGTTGAGGACAAGTAAATGACAACCGCCACCGCCATCCTCCTCATCACCGCCCAGGGACAGAGGAAGTGGTGTAGCCGAGAAGACCAAGGCTTGCGGGAGGAGTGCCTGAAATTACTGAAGCCAGTGAGTGGACGGGTGGGGATTCAGTATGCTCCCATTCACTTTCTATGTGTTTGAAATTTCCCACAATCAACATTTGTAACTTAATCACCTACCATGCCCCAGATATATGCCTCCCATCTGCTGGCTCATAAATCCTAGCAGCAATCCTGGGGGGCCAGCTGATGGCACAGATGAACAGACTGGGGAGCCAAAGACAGTCGACGGCTGAGCTCTGCAGAGGCACCTCCAGCGCAACCGTGTGAGAAGTCGGCGTCCTCACCACCATCGTCCCCACCCACTACACCATGAGTTTGCACCTACAGTGAGTACCTCAAGCCGGTGAGATGACCCGGCACGTCTCCATTCGCCTCTATTTCTGCAACCCAGTTTTTTGGAGCAGAGAAGAGGAGGCCGCCAAGTAGGGGAAGCCCCCACCCAGGGTCGCTGGGCACCTAGGACCTTCCCACGGTAGCACAGTTTCACCTGTGTAACAGCCAGGGAACGAGCCTTCTGCAGCGAGACAGGGGCATTGTGAGTCACTTCTCCTTAGCAGCCTTTTGCCATTGCAGATTCTGAACAGAGGAGTCAAACAGGGAAGTAAAAGCTCTTATGCTCACCCACCAGTAACAATGGTGAGGACTAGAGCCCTTACCACTACCAAGAGCTAATGTGACTTGCTTGCTCCTCTACAGGCTGGAAGCCCTTCCTACTGGAAGCCCCTTGCAGTCCTAAAAGGAGGTATGGTCATGATCCCCATTTTGTAAGTAAGTAGGGAGGCAGCGAGCTGTCTGACCACTTTTAAGCACTATATGCATACACCACGTCTCCCTGAACATTCAAAATCCTGAAGACACTAACTTGCAACACTAACACAGAATCCACGGTCCGCAATGGCTCCCTTGATAACATCATGAGAAGGATGCTTCCCAAGAGCCTCTCAAAAGATCTAGCACTTTCCCCCCTGCTGCTCGGTGAGTGGATTCAGCTAATCAGTGGGCTCAGATAATGGGCTCTCTCCAATCACACTAATTCACAGGTCTTGTCCTTATCCTTGTAAGTTTACAAAGTAAAAAACTCCCTCAAAAATCACGGTCTCTGAGAAAGCCAGGATTTAACCAAGATGGCTCATCAAAATGTGAGGACACAGGAAGAGCACAGGAGAGATGTCAGGCTGCCCGGGGCCAGGAGCACTTCCCCTCACTCCATACCAGGCCTCCTTCTGGGAGCCCAGTGCCCATCAGGGACAGCACCACCCAGTTCCTGGTGCATCACCAACTTACCAGGACACCAATCTCAATTCCAACTGTCACATTGTGTGTGTGTGTGTGTGTGTGTGTGTGTGTGTGTGTGTGTGCATGCACGAGCGACCCTATATTAAAATACAAGTAACAAAATATAGCCATAGAAGGAATTCTAATCTAATACGTACTTGTTTGTGTTTTGAACAAATACCTCCCCATTAGACTGACGCTCTATGAAGACTGACTCACTTGTTCGACAATAGGTATTCCATAAATAGCTGAGTGATTGAATGGATTAATGAATCAACAAATGGGTGAGTGAATGCACATAATCCCTGCTTTAGGGAATCTGTGGCTTCATGAGAGAGGCTAAAAAGTAAGATAATCCAATGACTTTCTTTTCCTTCACCCCACACAAAATTGTACAAGGGTAGGTGCGACAGGACCCTTACTGGGCAAGTACGGACCCCAGAGTCAGAGGTTGACAGCCCCCTGGGCCAAAACCGGCCCCGGGAGGTGGTTTTAAGGGTCTTCATTTTAACTGCCTCTGAGCAGGCCTGTGCTGCTCCCTCTGGGACAGGGAGTCCGGGACATGGGAGGCGCATCCTGAAGGAGGCAGCAGCTGGGCCAGACCGTAGGGTGGAAAGACCAGAGGGGTTGAGAGACGGGGCAAAAGCAAATAAAGCCGAGGAATCAGGGGGGGAAAGGAGAGGCAGAAAAGCCATAGGAAGAAGCAAGAGTCCAGAAAGTCTCAGGAGGAGAACGAAATCTGCCTAACGTGTCTAAGGTTGCTGGTCCTTACAGCAAAACACAGTTTTCTTCCCCAAAAAGCAAGCCCTTCATCCTGCATTTGTCTTGGAGCTCATGAAATTAGAAAGAAAGCATGTGAAACCCACCAACAGTAGCAGAACCACCGCGAGACAAGATGCCTTCAAAGCACGCAGTTCATCTCCGTTTAATTAGAACCCGTTCTCAAAGAAAGAAACAAAACGCTCCGCCATCAGCTTGCAGACAAGGAATCTGTTCCGAAGGATTTCCTCACTGCTTTCTTGCTTTCAAATAGCTCTACGTGGTCACTTGCAAGAGTACCAAGGTTTACAAAATTTTAAAACAACGTTTTAATTTTTAACACAAGGCCAGAACTGCCCGCGTGGATCCTGTGGCAGCGCCCCCCACCCCCGCCTGCGGCGCTGGGGCCTGAGCCACTGATCGCCGACCTGGCAGAGGGTCCAGATTCAGCCCCCAGGCCTCAGCCTCCAGAGGGAGGGACGGGCAGGCGACAGCAGCACTAGACAGAGGGAAGGTCCAGGGCCTCAGTGGTGGACGTGAGACAGCTGGCTAGGCTGGGGGTGAGTGAGTAGGTAGGAACTTTGCAGGTGGGGAAAAGAAAGCCTACCAGGAATGGAAGGCCGTCTGGAAAAAACACTACCCTGCAAGGACAAAGGCGTCTGATGCAGGACTCGAACCCACTTTATTTTTTTTTTTAATTTTTTTTTCAACGTTTATTTATTTTTGGGGGGGACAGAGAGAGACAGAGCATGAACGGGCGAGGGGCAGAGAGAGAGGGAGACACAGAATCGGAAACAGGCTCCAGGCTCTGAGCCATCAGCCCAGAGCCTGACACGGGGCTCGAACTCACGGACCGTGAGATCGTGACCTGGCTGAAGTCGGATGCTTAACCGACTGCGCCACCCAGGCGCCCCTCGAACCCACTTTAGAAAGGAACAGCTCATAGTCCAGCATGTGTCATCTTCAAGGACTCCATCCAGCAGAGAGGATGTCCTATCCAGGCACGTGGCCTGTGCCCTAAAGCTGGATCAGCCCCTCCCTGTCTGCCCTCACCACCACCTGTCAACGGGAGACCTGGCCAACCACGGCTTGGCCCTTTGGCTCTGACACCCTCAAGACCCCACTTAGGCCACTGGTCCTCTGCGCTAACGTCCAGCTTCTCAGCCTGGGACAGAAAAAAAGCCAGAACGAGCAAACACCAAACTGACAAGAGTTTATGCTCTGAATAGGCCAATCCTGGCTCAAATCCTGGTTCTGGCCATCACAGGGCATGGGAATGTGGCAAGTTCCTCAACCTCAAGAAGCCCCAGAGAAGTGATGTGACGCCCACCCGTGAAGGGCTGTGAGGACCGGGGCGGTGCAGGTGCAGAATCAAGAAGGAGCCCAAAGTTTGGCAGTCCTGCTTGCTGGCCTCAATCACAAGTATTCTCCCGAAGTCAAGCACCCGGGACTGCTCTCTTTCTCCCCTTTATTATATTTAAGTGTTTGTTTTTGAGGGAGGGGAGGGGAGGGGCGGAGAGAACTTCAAGCAGGTTCTACCCGACTCAGGGCTTGATCTCGTCACCACAAGATCAGGACCTGAGCCCAACTCAAGAGTCGGACACTCAACCGACTGGGCCACCCAGGTGCCCCTCTATTTCTCCCTTTTATAATGACAGGGACACACACTTGATAATGACAGTCAACCCAAAAGCCCAAGCAAGCATACCCAAAAGGCATCCCTTTCACCTGGTCGGACGGTGCCCCCCTAACTTCTACTTTAAGAAATCTCACCTTGTACGAATCAATTCTATTTCACGAAAAGGCCAAGGTTCCCAGAAGAGATGCTGGAAGACTCATGAGAATGAAGTAGGTTAAAGGTCAGAAACAAGGCCTTCGACCGTGAACATCTGGTGAGGTCGTGCAAAGGTCTCTCAACAGCTTTCCTTGTAACTTGGCACTCGGCATTGCGGAGATTTAAGACTTGCATCTACGATTCGGGGTGGCTGGGCACACAAGTCCGCCCACAGCCTGCCCATGTGACTCCCAGTGCTGGGGCCAGAGCCACACAAGCCGTGTGTGTGTGGACACTGACCCGAGTGCCAAAGAAACAGGCACCAGAGTTTCCATCCAACGCTTTAGAGTTCAAGGTGCTGTACAACCACCATCTCCTGAGGTCCTCCTACTGGCACTGTGGGAAGGTGCTGGGATGGGCCCATTGTGTCCATGATCACAAGCCCTAGACCCCTCATGGGCCATAGTCGGGAAGGCCACTTCTTCCAGGAAAGCACCACGTTGCCTCTGCAGGTGTGACTGGACTTTCTCAGAGAAGGCACCAACCTACCAACCTGCAAGGGCATAATCAAGACTGAACTGCCACCTGTTCCCAAATACCTCTCCAGGTGACAAACCCAAGGGCCCTCCCCCAGGACACACTTCACCTGGCCCTCTCCCCTCACCGCACACCCACATCTCCAGCTATGAACCTCCTCATCCCTCAGATCCCAGTTCAATGCCCTCCTCTGACCAGACTGCCCCCCAACCTGTTCCCCTTCACTCTCAGTGTTTACTCCATCAAAGTCAAGGTGAAGAGTAAAACTGATGCGTGTCTGATTCCTCTAGAAGAGAGCTCACAGAAAGACACTACCAATCAAGGAAATCCTCTATGGAGTCCTGGCAGGGGAGGGGTGCCGGGCAAGATGGTCATACTCGTGTGTCGAGTTCACAGTTCTATTACAATGCAAGTCTACAAATGTACAACTGTCCCCTAGAGCAACCCTAAATGGATAGGGTACTCAAAGTGGGCTGGACACACCTGCCTCCCCACCAGCCTGCACCGTCTGGGCACCGCTCTGTCCTGCACATCGAATCAGAGGCCTCGCCCACAGGAGAACTCATTTGGTACTTTCCTGCCTCACATGTAGCAAGTCTCTGAAAACAGCTCTCCCTCTCCCGGGGACCCCGGGCACCATGGGCACTTGTGACCACCCGGCACCCAGCCCTCTCAAAATAAGACTGGTGAACCAAATGAAACTGAAGAATGTTTAACAAGCGAAGGATGTTGTCAGTGAAAAAGAAAAGCTTTAGAGTCCTCTGACCCCACCTCCTCCTTATCTGAAATTTGAGTTATCAGCCCCAGATGAAAGCCACATGTTTTGTTTTCGGACCCAGCAGCCACAAGAAAACCAGTGCTTTTCTGACCCGGGCCAGCAGCAACCTTCTTCAAAGAATTTAAAGGAAAAACAGAATCTGAAACCACATCAGACAGCAGCGTGTCTTCTAGGGCTGAAAATGTCAACGCACGGTGCACCACCAATTCCCTGCCCAGAGAGAACCCAGGCGACAGCCGCTCTGGGGCTGGAGAGCAGCAAGGGGACCCCCAAAGCACTGGCAGAGAACACATTCTGATTTGCCAAATAAAGATAGGTGAAAGAGGACAAGCCCCTGCATCCTGATATTCTAATGCATTTTAACAGCCTAATTAACATTAACGTGGTGACAGGTCCACAGAACAAAGGGGGTGAGAAGGTAAGTCTTCTCAACTACGAAACTTGAAAATACTGCTTTGAAGAGCCCAGCGCTTGACAAACTGTTACAAACTTCCTATTTTTCCAGCCTGATGTTTAAGTTAATTTTTCTGCTAGAAACTAAGTTTTTGCAAAAGACTGTGAGACTCATTCTTTTCTCCTTTTGTTAAACACAAAAAAACCGAATGGTCTTAGTTTGAGATCAAGTGCCCGCAGGCCAAAATTATTTACGTCTCAGTTAAGCTCACATTTGTTCGAGGTTATAACAAGAGTGTCCATTGCTGGAGAGTCTGGGGCAAGATCAACATCCTCACACACAGCTGGTGATGTTGAATCAGGAGAGATTCTCTGGAAAGCAATTTTACAGCAACCAACAAGTGACTTTAAAACGTTCACACCTTTTAACTAAGTAATGACACTTCTGCGAATCTAACCTAAGAATACGATCTGGAATTCAGACAGCATCTTTCCACAGAGAAAAACAATGTTTATCACAGCAGTGTTTATGAAGTTAGTAGTAAAAGGGTCAGTACCAGAATGCCCTACGTTTAAGAAAAATATTTAGAATATTCTGGTCACATCATATGGTCGTACATCATACAGCATTCGGATTACACTGACAGTGACGTTGACTGAAATGGGGAAAGGCTCCGACTAACACTGAGTGAAGAAGGCAGGACACAAAGATGTGTGTGCAACTTGTTACAACACAAAGAGTCGGAAAGGCAGGAGCTGGGTAGGCATCTAGCAGCTGTGTGGTCCTGGTCGAGGCATCTGACTTGCCTCATCTTCGGGTTCTACAGGTGTCAAGGTAAAAAGGAAAAAAACCCACAGAGGGCATTATTCTAATAAAAGGCTTAGGATAACATCTGTTATATAGGAGTCACTCAATAAATGGTGGCTGTGATCACAGTTGTGCAAAGAGAAGAGAATTAAAGACAGAGATTGAGTCTGGGCCATAGAACACAGTTGATTTTTTTTTCCTCCCACATTTTTGTATTTGTAACATCTTCTGTAGTGAACACGTTATGCTATTATAATGAAAATACATCTCTATAAATGTAAAATCGTCCACTAGAAAAATCCTAAACGGACAGAGCACTAAAATTATCCTAAGTATCGTTGCTTTTGATTCATCTTTAATTTAGCTGGGATCCCAGCTGTTTTTAATCTAGATATAATGGTTAACTCCGTGGTGAACATGAGCATACTCCTGTTCTGTTTAAAAGCCTTCATCAGTGGCCTACAGGACAACATCGAAGCTCACTGCATGACACCCAAGGTCCTTCACATCTGGCCCAACCCGCCTTTCCAAAAGTCAACATGAAAATCAAAATGCATCACGTCACCCGAGCTAATGTGCATTCTTAATTCTGCTGGGAGCTGCCCGGGGATGGGGCTGCCGTGACTGGTGGGCGGGGCTAGGACCACACATGGCTCACGGTGGTGACCAGCGTCCAGGGAAGCCCTACCTGGTTCTTAGCCAGAGGGTGGGTCCACATGACAGCCCTGAGCCTGGAGCTGACACTTTGCCACCTTAACAGACACCTGACACTGACCAAATGTGACTCGGTGCCAGGCACAGAGCATAGCACGGGCTCCTACCTTCTTTTTCACTTCTCACAATAAATCCCTGCAGCAGGCACACCGTTGTTCCTGCTTCACAGACAGGAAACCCATACCTGGGGACATTCAGTAACTTGCCCAAGGTGGACAGGCAGGGAGCAGGACTCGGCGGGACTCGAAATGCTGAGCTCTCAAACTCCTCATCAGATAGCTCTGGTGTATGTGACGTGATTGTTTGCCCACTCACCGCCAGAACGCAGGTAATGGAGACAGACACACAGAACCAGCGGGGTCCCCCCCATGCCCGGGTAAGCCTCGAGGCCAGCGCACACCTCCTTGAAGAGGAGGGCTCCCCCTGTGCTCCAAGGTTTGTTGACGCCCTCTGGGACCGATAGGGACCTCGTGATTAAGGCTCCTGAAGGAGCCCACGTGCCTGCTCTGGAGAGGGGGCCACCTCAGTCAGGTTTATACCTTAGGTTCCCTCTGCTTCGTTGCAGAAAGGATGCTGTTAAAAGTGGGGGGTCAGGGCGTTAAAACTGTAGCCCATACTGGAAATCCACATTTCCACTTCTCTCTGTAGCATCCTGATAAAATGTCTCTAAGTATAAAACCATCCTTTCTCTTCTGTGTAGGTCTTCACGTTGTGCCATGAGAAGCCCTGGGAACCGTCTCGACCGAAAGCACCAGGAAGGCGCGGCCAGCTCACCAGCCGAGCACCTGCCTCCTGAAGGAGACGCGCCGAATGGAAGCAGGGCTTCTCGTGTCACCAGGTGCCCACTCTGCTGTTTCAAAGCAACCGGCTCTCCTCTGCCCTGCCCGTCCACTCAGAGGGCACAGGGACACGTAGTCTCCTGCGAGGCCTGCCGGAGAACAGCCCCACGCACACCCCTGTGGAAGTGGACAAGAGCCGACGCTTTGGTCGATAATGCCCTGATTTGGCGCTCTCTGTGCGGGGAGCCGCGGCCTGCCTCTGTCAACAAACCTTCCGTTTCTGATTCATTGTTCAAAACTAAACATCTCTTCTCCAAAGTGCTGCCGAAACTGTCTCCCAGGCCTGCACTCTGGACGGGCTGGGCTCTCTACAAGGGCAAGCAGGCAGGAGGACACAGAAGTGAGGAGTGCAGGCTTGCACACGTATCTCCCCAAGTGTCCATACCACAGCTGCGACCCTGCCAGGCACAAGCAGGGTAGCCAGTTGCCTGCTCTTGCCCCCTCTTTGAGACTTGAATGGGGCCCAACTACCAACGACCCCTACGCGCTGCTGTCCCCACCCCCGCCAGGTGTTGGAGAGGGGGCATGGCACCAGAGTGCTGTCATCAAGACAAGCCACGGGGGGCTCAGGGTTTGGAGGGTGAAGGAGGGAGGAGCCTCCTCTCCCGGCCTTCCCCTCCCCGAAGGGCTCTCTCCAGTCCCAAAGCCAATGCAGCTTTCTGGCCTGGTCTCCCCTGATGCCCTCAGCAGCTCTGACTCGGTTTCCCGCTCACTCGTGTTCTGAAGAGCCTCTTCCCCAGGCTCCGAGGGACCCGCCCTTGCTGCCTCGCACTGGCCCCCCCCCCTTTCCCTTGTGCACTCCCAGCTCCATCACAGATGTTCAAGTGCCCCTGGGGCACTGTGGGCCCTGCCACCACCTCCACAATTTCATCCAGCCCCAGGGCAGCAGATGCGCCCCGGCTCTCTGCACCTCTGCTGGACCCTAAGTGGCGCTCAGAGGGAACCTGCCCAACAAGAACCCTGAGTTCTCCCCACAATCCAATCCCGCCCAGCTTTCCTGACCTCAGTAAGGACATCACACCCCACAACTCTGGTGCTCGGGCCGCCAGCTGACGGGACACCCTTACTCTCTCCTGAACAGGTCCTGAGTCCAAGTGCCTGTCACCAGGAGCCCCTCCCCACCCCACCCCTCCCCCACAGCCCGTGTCCAACCAACACAGTGACCCGTCTGCAGCACAGGGAGCGAGCCTACCCTTCCCTGGGCCACTGCCAAGGCCCCCGTGCCCCCGCCCCACAAAATCTTGGGGTCGCCAACAAAAGCTCCGAGAACGCGCACTCACGAGGCCTCGGGACTCCTCCAAAGCGCCACGCTGGACTCACCCTGCTCCTTTGCACAGGCTGTCCTTTCTGCTTGGATAACTACCACGCACCCCTGGGTGTGCACATGGCCATCTTGCTCTCACTGTTGAGACTTCAGAACAAACGCCCCCTCCTCAGAGATGCTCCCCTGTCGCGTGTCACATTCCCTCCCAGAACCATCACCCTAAGAAATTGTTTTATTCATTCTGCCTTCTCCCCACCAGGACAGAAGCCCTCTGAAGGCAAGATTCTGTTTGTGGTGCTCACGGCCACACCCCCAGGGCCTCCGCACCTGCCTGACAGTAGGGATTCGGCACCTGTGAGCAGCGGGAGAATGAGAAAATCACCTAAGGGGCAGCCATCCTCAAAAACATTTCTGGTAAGGTCCACCAGCTCAGAGAGGAAGGAGGACACGCTCGGGAACGGGCAGCTGTGTCAAAGGGCGGTGGGGAGTGTGGCCTCCAGTGAGACGCACAGGGAGCGCAGAGCGCCGTCTGAGAAGACAGACAAGAGACCGTAAGTGCTGCACGTCCTGAAGAAGAAACGGCTGTGTGTGGGGAGGACGACGAGAGGCAGGAAGTACACAAGTTTAAATCTCCTCATTTTTCACAACGAGAAATCAACCACCAATTTGGAGAACGGAAGCGCACAGTTTAGCAACACAAGGTTAAGCACGCGATTCCAGGATTCTCACGTTTCTCTCCATCTTAAAGCTCCTAGGCCACCGTTTCTCTTGTCATGCCTGAAGATGCCCCAAGTGCAGCAACTCCTTCGGTGCTCATTCCATTTCATCCCCCTGTTCCAGTGAAGTCAACTAACAACAGTTAATAATTCTATTGCAAACAGTGACACTACTTCGGGAGACAACCATCTCTCCTTCTGGCCAGTCCTCCCCCCGCGCAGAAACGCAGAGGCCGCGTCTGTCTGGGGGCTCACTTCACAGCAGCAGCTCTCCTGGGGGCAGGAGGGGGGACGTTCTCTTCTCCATACCTTTCTGTTGTGCTTCCATTTTTAAAACTGAAATTCTTTGCAGGAAAGCAAGTTGCAGGAAAAGCCAACGCAGAGGCTCTTCCCGCACCAGGCTCATGCGGTGCCTCCGCAGCGTCTCCTCAGGGTCCTTGCTTCGCTGCTGTCCCGGCAGAGCCTTCTCTTCTCCCCTGGGTGCCCAGACAACCCTCCTCCGCAGGGCGCCCTCCAAAGGGACCCCCGCCCCCAGTGCCTTCCTCCACATCCCCCTGGAGAGCTGCCACTCCACACCCTCCCAACTTCCCCGCTGCACAAGTCACAAGGGCACTGGTCCGGAGCCTTCCGTAGCGGGGACGTCTTCAGATTTGAGAAGGGTGATGAGGTAGGCGCACCATCACATGCCACACCTGTCACATTAGGCGTCTGCTATAACAGAGAAGGAGGCCTACTAAGTGAAACAAAGACTTTAGACAGCATCACACAAAATCAGGTCTGGTTTCAATGCCCAATAGGTTGGACCCATCTTCACAAAAAGGAAAGTGTTCTTTGGGGAGCTTTTTGGATTTGGGACTAGGAGGCGAAGGGCCACACATCTGCACAAATCTTCCCCGCGCCAATACTCCGAGCTGCGCAGAGTGCCCAACAAGCAGATGTTCCGTTCCTGATGGATGAGTGGGTGAGAGGCCTTTGGAGCCTATGCCTACAAACCCAAGAGCAGACAGATGTTTAATTACACACAGCCATACACACCAGGGATTCTATTGTTTCTGCTAGCTATTAGAGCTTACATTGGTTGACCTAGGGCTGAAGCCTAGCGAGTATTTCCATACAAATCCAGGTTCCACCTGAAACACGGATCACACCGATCCCCTCGCTCCGAGCACACCCCCCCTTCATCCATCAGACCTCTGGCCGCCGCTGCGGCTGCTCAGAGCCAAGGCTGAGAAACTCAGCTCCTCCTGTGCCCTGTTGCTCACAGCAAGCCCTAATCTGAGGGCAAGTTTTGTGTTTTCACCTGACATTAAACAGCTGATACTTTAAAAAAAAAAAAAAAAAACTCTCATCGTGTTGATCTCCTCCGGCTGTGTTACCAGGCACCAGGTGATTCATTCCCAGTTGCCTGGGAGGCCTGGGGGATTGGAGCTAATCCAGGTAATTTTGTATTTATCGGACACTCAGGCCAGCTCAGGCCAAGTTCTGCACTGCACCCTTTACACGCTTTGTCGCTAATCCTGGAAACTGTCACCCCTGCAGAGAGGCGGCCAAGGGGAGGGGTGGTGAGCGCCCACAGAGAGAGAGAGAGAGAGCAGCAGAGGACTTGGTGGCAAGGACATGGTTGCTGCTTCGCCAGAGAAAGGGGCCCGGTTGCCACACCCCACCCCTCCCTCATGGGGCCATGCTCGGTCGGTACCAGCACAGGTAGAGCTCAGTATGCTCACGTGGGATAAACCACCTCCTCGTGCACAGAGGGAGGGACCTCCCCAAGCTGGTGAGACCACACCCCAGACACATGGACAGTCACCTTCTCACACAGATTTAGCCCTCACTTCTTGCAGCGTCCCTCTGCAGGATCGCTGAGGCCAAGACCAGACTGATTTCGCCTCATTTCCTAAAGCCTCTGTGGTGGACTAGGTGAGGACAAAACTGACAACATCTCAGACAAGTGGGAATTAAGACCAACTCCAGAGACAAGCAGTCTGGTCAACATGAGATGAACCAGGAGTGAGGCACGTGACGGCGGCTCTGAGGGAGGGCTCCCAAGCCCCCAGGAGTGCCCTGAGCCCAGGTCAACATATGTGTTTCTTTAGATTCACACAGCGATCACGGTGGGATTGGCCATCCGCTGAAGCGAGGACCGGCCACCCAGCGTCCCACCCAGCGCTGCCCCAGGTGAGGCGCCTGGCCCGCCCGCCCAGCCCGGAATTCTAACAGCCACAACTCCCAGCCCATCCTGGCTCCCTGCACTGACACCCAAGGCCGAGAGGGGCCCAGCGGGCCGATGGGAGGAGCAGGTGCACGTGGAGCCCCACTCTGGAGCACACGTCTGCTCCGGAGAAGCTGGACTGGCATGACTCTCCAGAACGTACAGAAGCTCAGTGCTGATGGGATCGGGTCTGAAAAGCTGCAGGTCAGCCTTTGAGGATGGACAAGAGACACAGCCCAGAGACAGGGAATAAACCATGAATACACAGAAACAAGTCCCCAGCAATGATAAGAGCAGCCAAGAGAGGTCATCCCGTCTCAAGGAAAGCAGAGGCGCAGTGAGGAGAAGCCCTCGGCCGGGCTCAGGCCGCCGAGCACGCAGCGCTCACTACAGGCGCTCTGTCCGACCACCTGCCGTAGCTGCCTGGGAGGTCCAGCCGCCAGTGTCCCTCGCGCGTGGTGACGGCGTCGATGGCTGTGGACTCTCAGCGACACCAAAGCCCAGTGCTGTGGAAGCATGGGCAGAGAGAGGGGCAGGCAAGGCCAAGTCCACAGAGGGGCTCTCCAAGCTCATGCTCTGCACAGAGGTGGAGACTTTCAGAGCCCCAGATGGGCCCCCCACATTGACAGGAGTTCGCCCAAAGGAAGGATCCCTTAGTACCAATTTGCATATGGGTAGCCACCCTGCTGCCTCTATTTTGGGCACCAAAGTATCACTACCAACGGTGTTTCCTGCAGAAAGCAGCAGGTAGTCTTTGGAAGATGATGGAAAATCTCATTATAAAGTCACGGCCAGAGTTAATATTTGGAGAGATAATTAACTCCCATGATCTAGATAAGAGCAGAGATGAAAAACGCTAGAAAGTCAGCAGTGAAGCAGGGGCACCAGGGGCCTCTCAAGTCGGCTTCAAAGGGTTCTGATCTGCTGTCCCGCCGCTGCGGCTAAGTTGCAAAAAATAACAGAATTAAAAACTGTTCTCAGCCCAGGACTGCTCTCCCCAGCAGTCTCTCCTTAACACTCAGCGGCCCCCCACAGCCTTGGGACAGAAGCCGACCCCCCAGCACGGCCTTCAAGGTCTTCCACAGCCTGGCCCATCCTGCCCCTGCACGCAGCCCTCCACGCGGCTCCCTGCCCTCCGCTCTCCAGCCGCCGGCTCCCTCGGCCAGTCTCCAGGCCCCACCAAATGCATTCTTTACCAGAATCGTCGAAGCCAAAGCCACCCTTCAAGGAGTGCCTCGTCCGTATCAGGCCCCCCTGCTACTGTCACCACATTACTTCATCCACCCTTTGACACTTTATACACCGCACACATCCTTATCCTTCTTTCACAGGTGTGGAAAGTGCTATCAGAGGGCCTCAGTAACCTCTCCAATATCACACAGCTACTGACTCCGGGAATTGGCCAGGACGGTCTGACCCCCAAGCATGTCCCTTTGCCCAAATCCTGTCCTCCCTCTGTCCAAGGGGGTGAAGAAGAATGTGCTCAAATGTCAGTCACCTCTGGGTGCTGGAAATGATGGTGTACACTTTCCATAGTTTTGCTCTCCTTTCTGTAACGAGCATACAGGTTAAGAAAATGGGACTCAGAGTCAGAAAAATCGACACTGCTGGCCCTGCCTCTTAGTTACGAGAACTTGGGCAAAGTTCACCCTACATCTCATGGTCCTGCTCTGTCAATGGGAGGAACCATCCACCTCCACATTACTCTGAAATCAAATTAAGAAGTAAGCATGTCACCCAGCACGCTGTCTGGCGTCAACATGGTTGGAGTTATTACCACTTCTACAACAGGCAAAATAGCTTTTTAAAAAGTCCTCTGTTCATCTTTCTCTTTCATCAGCCCAAATGTAAACCATCCCAGAGCCCTTCGAGTCTTAGCTACCTGAGAACCTCCAGGGTCTGGGAGGAGGACATTCTGCCCCGTTTCCAAGGCAGCACCCATCAAGCCCTCCTGGCAGGCACTCTGTGTCTCTCAGAGTCCCAAGGCAGATTATGGCAGGAGGTGACCCTGGGTCCCGGTCAGGTGGAAACATAGCCCATTGTCCACACCCAACCTTGGGAGGGTGAAGAACCCCCAGTGCATGATTGTTACCTGAAGAACCAGCCCTTACAGACCAACAACCCTTAGTGGGCACAGGTGGACACTGAGCCCGTAGAGCCAAGGTGCCTGCCTGACATTGCCCGGACGTGACCCCAGGGCTGGAATGAGAATCCCCCTGTGACCACGGATCTAATTTCCCTCCCCTTGGTCCTCCTCATTCTTGCTTCCCTTCCAACACTGGCCCTGGACTCCATGTCACACAGTCAAGTCAAGGGCAGCTGCCCCACACAGACTCCACACTGACCCTCTTAGCAGCATGGCCTCCATGGGGACAGCAGCACCAGGTACGTCCCCACTCTCACTGCTGGGCACACCTTCCCAGACACCTTGGGGCCAGCTCATCTGCAGGTGACCTGTGCCCTGGCCCGCTTGCTGCCCCACCACTCTAAACTTGGAACCTGACTGCCCGAGGCAGCAATAGGCAGTGTCTGCTGAGGGGCACCTGTGTGCAGGGAGCTGGGACCCCGTCCTGTCATGCCTCTGCCCAGGGGAAGGGGGTGGTTATCTTCCTCTTTGCCCAGGAGACTCCAGGCTCAGTTTCCATCAGCATCAGTGGTGGTGCAGCCCCAGGCAGGCCAGGCTGGCTCCAGAGGCTGCCTGCTTCCACTCCAGCCCCAGAACTCAAGTCCCCTTCAACGCTCCCACCATCCCACCCTACCCAGAGCACAGGCAGCCAAGAAAGGGCTGGATGCCCTATGTGCAGCCCCCCAGCTAGCAGGACACAGGGACACCTGGAGACGGGCTGCTCGCCCTCAGATCCGCATCCACAGTGCCCACACACCTGCTGACCTGACACCAGCAACACTGGAAGGAGAAGGACCTCAAATGCATCCGTCTGTTTTAGCGCTGAGCATGGCACCAGCAGACCTAACAGCAACACAGCAAAATGGACAGAGCTGCTCCCTGAGTTTGAATCCCAGTTCCAACACACTGCAGCATGTGATTTCGGACAACTTACTTCATTTTCAGAGCTGTTTCCTCACCTACATAGCAGGGTTAATGGCATGTACCTAGTCAGCTCTTTATCGAGATGGTATTTTATGAAGAGACTGATGCAGTGCCTGGTGCTCTTCTAAGCTGGTAGTAGGTACTCAGAGCTTTCGTGGTTGATGACCACCATACATGTTTTGTCCCAACAGTGAATACGTAAACCACGTCCGTTGGAACTGGAGTTCCAAAGCTCGATCCATGGGTCATGCCACAAAAGGGGTCTCTTCCCTCAAATGCCAAACCACAGTGGGCTGAGAGGTCATAGCCACCAGTGTCATGCTACACAAGTACGAAGCCACCCCAAGATGCGAACAGGGACACAATTTACCCAGAGGCTGTCTGGCTGGACCCCTGAGCACGTCTTCAGCACCATGGCCAGCAGCTTCTGCCAGCCAAGGCAGGGGAGTGAAGGAGCAGCTCACCATGACACTTTCCCAGCAGGCACCTGACAGATGGTCAGTCAACAGCCAGGCCCTTCCCTGGGCTGGGAGAGAGCAGCAAGTCAGGCATTGGGAGGGCAAGGCCCTTCCAATAGCTCCACGGGACACAGGCTGGAGAGCTGAGGACTGGTTCTAATCCTGAAAGACTTGCGTTCATTAAAAGCTGCATTCTTATCAAGAAACAGTTTCCAAAGAGAGAGAAGAGAGACGAGAGGGAAGCAGAGAGGCAGAAGGAAGGGAGCCCAGCACTCCCTTAATGCCTCCAACAGACCTAAAGAAACCTTACCGACCCCTGTGTGCCATGGAAAAATCAACACAAATACATCCTGACACTCATCAAGAGGAATCCTTACTGAAAGGTCCGATATGCACACAAAGACCGCCAACCACAAGACAGTGCCTTTCAAGCAAGGGCAGCAAACGTAAGCAGGCATCTCCCGCAGCACACGTCTGAGCCTGGAAGCTGAGAGCTGGAGAAGAAGGCTGCAGGAGGAGAGGGGGCTGCCACCTGACACTTGGCAGGTGCCTTGCTTGCTGGGAAGCTTACATTCAGCCAAGACTTGGAGGTGGTGAGAGGAGCCGTGGAGATCCCAGGGGAAGAGCATCTCAGGAAGAGTGAAGAGCCTCCGGTAAAGCAGGAAGGCAAAAGGGTAGGCATCATGGTCCTGTATGGGCTACAGCGGGCCAGGGGCGGGGCAGGGCAGGGCTGTGGAGAGCAAAGACAAAGGGAGTCAGATGGGAGTGGAAGAGGTTCACGCACACAACCTTTGGACCACTGTTAGGACTCTGGATTTTTCTGTGATGCAGGGAAGCCACCACAGAGAAGCGATGGATCTCACTTAGGTGGCAAGGGGATCGCTCCGGCTGCTGCACTGCATGAAGCACAAGAGATCACAGGGAGGAAAGCGGCGAACACAGACGCCGGTCTGGAAACCACTGCCATCACCCCAGGGAGAGCCAACGGTGATGCGGGCCAGTGGGATGGGTGACGAGCAATCCAATTCTGGACACATCTTAGGGTAGGGACAACAAAATTTGCTCACGAATGAGGTTTTTGAGAAAAAGTAAGGAATGATTCCAAAAACAAGAGCAGAAGGAGAGTGCTGCCATCCGCTAGGAGTGCACGGAGCAGGCTTGGAGGGAAAGGTCTGCTGGGTAAAGCACAGGGCATCCAGGCTGCACAGCAGATATCCAGCCGAGGGCCCCGGAAGGCCAGCCAACACAAGCATGTGGAGCGTGGGGAGGTCACCACGCGAGTGAGTGTGGAGCCAAGCACAGGGCTGGGCCTGGAACATTCCCACATGAAGAAGTCAAGGAGGGGACGCAGCTCCTCATGGCACAGCTCCTGCACGGTCTTCCAGCTGCACAGACTCTTGGTCTGGGTTGGGCTTTCCTCCACCTCCTTCACTGTTCGCTCCTGTTTCCCTCTTCCAATTGGAGTGGGCGGAGACAGTGAGCAGACACCTCTGGCTGCCAGGGGCGTGGGGCGACGGGCGCCTCCGATACCACCCTCGACCCCCCCCCCACTCCCCAGCGCTACATCCTGCCTGCCTGCAGAGTCATGGTGCTGGTGCTGGACACCGTTCAGTCCCCACATCCCGACAGCTCCCGAGCTCATGTTTCTGAAGAGCCAGGACTGTATCTGACTCACCAGGATGATGCAACCATCTGACACAACGCAGACAGCCAATAAAGAAATGAGATACAGCAGCCCCCTTATCCACAGGGGAGCCGTTCTGAGACCCACAGTGGATGCCTCAAGTCATCCATGGTACCAAAGCTTATTTAGACCATGGGTTTTTTTTTCCTACATACACATATCTATGGTTAAGTTCACTTTATAAACTGGGCACAGTAAAAGATTAACAAAAAGTAAAATAGAACTATAGTAATTAAAACTATGCAAATATGGTCAAAATACCGGCCGTACTCCCCCTTCTTCCCGTGATGATGTGGATGCTTACAGGCCTACAGGATAAGACCATATGAGGCCACCACTGGAATTCCGGCCACATGTCACAAGGAGAACCATAGGCTTCCGGGCTGCAGATGACAGAGCCCTTGGATGAGGGGGACAACTGTAAACCTGGATGTCGAGAGGACATGGTGGGGCACCTGCGGGGAGTTCGGTTAAGTGCCCCACCCTTGATTTCAGCTTGGGTCACGATCCCAGGGTCATGGGATTGAGTCCCATGTTGGGCTCTGTGCCGAGCATGGAGCCTGAGACTCTCTCCACCCCCCGTCTCTAATAAAAAAAAAAAAAAAAAAACCAGACGAGTGCATGGGGAGCAGGAATCAGAAAGGACACCAGCTCCACCTCTCCCGCCCATGCAGAGGCTGGCAGAGCAGCAGCAGAGAGGGGGAAGCACGAGGTGCCCTCACCCTCAGCCCCACGACTCCCTCCACTCTCCCGGAACCTTGAGAAAAACTGTCAGGAACCTCCCTTTCTGTAGAAGCATCGTGAACACAGCATATTGGGGCAATCGCGTCACCTCCCTGTGCCTCAGTTTCCTCACTTGTGGACCAGGCCCAGTAGCGGTCTCAGCCAAGAGAGCTGTGAGGAGGAAGGACAGAACACGTGGGAGGTGCTGCCCTCCCCCAGAGACATCTGGCAGGATTTGTAGACATTCGGGCCGGTCACAACTGAGTGGGGGAGTTTACTGTTGGCAACTTGTGCGTGCAAGTCAAGGGTGCTGGTACCAGTGCCCCCGACAGGGGACTATCTAGAAGGAGCGTCAGGGGTGCTGCTGTTAAGGACCAGTACCTTGAATCTAACAAGCAGCAACAAATCATTGGTGGACTGTAGGCAGCGATGCCACCGTGACCACAAAGCACTCATAGCTGTTGGCTCAGCTGCCAATCCCAACAGCCCTTTGAGAGACACTGCTGCTCATTTACAGGTGAAGGTGCGGAGGTTCCACAAGACAACACAACACACCAAAGGTCACCCAGCGAGTACGTGACACGACCAGGTCTCCACCTGGGCAGCCTGACTGCAGAGTCGGGGCTCCATACACCTACCCACCACTGCGAGTTTCTGAGCTCACAGGAGGATTGGCAGCAGCATGGATCCTTCTTAAACATCGCTCTTATGTTAGAACATTTCCCAGAGCCGCTCTGAAGAAATGAAGCCACTCTCCCTCTTCCAACCCTCCTAGGGATGGTGTTAAACTTTCAAAGTTAACAAGATGCCTCCCCAACCCGCCCCCTGACCAGGAACCTGCACTGCACCCCAGGGAGCCAACAATGGCCTCCAGCCCCATGGGCCATGCTGTGCGTGCACACTTCACAGCCTGCTATCAGCCTGGCAGGGGCTCCACGGCCACCCTCGGGAGGACAGTCCTTATGGAATCCAGACAGGGTCTCCCTCTTCCTCTCCCTCCCCCAGGTCTACCACGGTCCCCAGCACCTCCCCTTTCCCAGGGCAAGACCACAAAGACTTTGGTTCCTGTTCCCCTTACTGGGCTTTAGCACAGCCCATTACCGACAGGAGGGTCATCCAGAGGTTTCATCTCAGGGGAGCGTAGCCATGCTAAATCAGGGCCTGATGTAGTAAGTGCTCTATAAATATGTGGCAAATTGACAAATGAACCGCTCGTTTATCCTCAACAGTCATCCCTTCTCCCAAGACATTGCCTAACACTCGCTGAATCCGTCTCCTGCCTGGCCACTGGGTAGGACTCCCCCGCTGACCAGACCAACCCTTCCTGTTCTCGATTTCGTTTCTTCCTTCCTTGGAACCTCTAGCCTCTCCATCTTTCAGAAAGACAGACACAGCTAGACTCATAGAGCTCTGTGCTCTGCAGAGCAAACGGAGCTCGTGTAGGAACACTCCTACCGTGTCCTCGCTCCCCACGAACTCCTTGTTCCCCCCTCACACACGCTCCCTCCACCTCTCCCCTGTCCCCCTGGTGAGTATGTCATCTTCCTTCCAGACTCAGCGGGGACAGTACCCCCTCGGTGAAGCCCTTCCTCTTCTCAAGCTCCTCTGTCCCTCAATCCATCTTCCCGAGTGGGAGAGGCTCCACAGAGGGGCCGGACCACGCACGACCCGAGTCAGAGAGCCCCTTGAGGGTCTCCTCCTGACAGGAGCCAGCAGGCAGCATCTCGTCACACCAGACCTGCTGCAGCGCAGGGGATGGCCCTCACCTCTCCTTGGAGGCAGGGACCAAGGGAAAGAGCAACGAAAGGTCTAAGCCCAGTTAAATCACCGGTGGAATGCAGATTTTATAATGATGGATTTTTTTTTTTTTTTTTTAACGTCTACTGCTCAGATCAAAAAGAAACCCAATGGCAAAGTGCCAGATGATGAATCACACAGGGCTCGGCTCAACCTTCAGAACTGAGGCAAGGTCAGCACCACCTCAGAAAAGCCTCTCGGCTCCCGCACTCGGCTCCCACGCCACGGCCCGCATGCCAACGCACCAAGACCCCGGGCCCCGCAGGATGGACGCCGGGTTTAGCGTCCGAGGCCAGGCAGCAGGGCACAAAGCTGCTAAGTTGCTGACGGAGAGAGGTGCCCGGGAAGCTGATCTTGACACAAGATCAGACACACGTGCCAACTGTCGGAGTCTCCCCTGGAGTAGACAAGGAGCTGGAGAGGGGCTCCGGGTTGGCAGCCACACTCATTCGCGTCCGACCCTGCAAAGAGGAGGTCAGGGCCATCCGTGCCGGGAGGCCCGCAGGGTGAAACGGTGACGAAGCTGGAGTGGCCAGGTGGGCTGAGACGTCCACTCCAAGAGACTGGCAGTGCCGAGAGCCAGAGAGAAAACACAGACTGTGCCCCCGAAGATAGCGGTGGAAGAGAAGAGCCCAGGCTTCGGAGCAAGAGAAGCCTTGCCTTCAAAGTTTCTACTTACTAGCTGTGTGACCTGGGAAAAGTCACCGCACCTGGACCTCCACTTAGGAAAAGGGCACGAGGCCTCCTCCCTCAGAGCTCCAAGAATTGAATGAGACACACACATCAAGGGTCCGGACGGCACCCCACTCCTAGGGGATGCTTGGGAGCCCCGTTTCATCTTTCTCTCCACAAGTATCATCTTTATACCCCCAGCAGCTCATCTGCCTGGCAGGCAGCGCACTCTTCATCAACCCTGGCGCGTCCGGGCCGCGGTGATCTGCGTCGGCGTGCGCCTGTGTCCAGAACGGGAGCTGTCGTCCTGAGCCCCGCCCCCCCCCCCGGGGGGTCTGAGGTGCTCCTGACACCGTGAGGGAGATTTGGCACATGTGTGCTTTCCCATGAGGAAAATCCACCCTGCTCCGCTCCGGGCTTCAGGTCCCAGTTCAAGCCCATCACCTCCCGCGCATCTCGGAGGAGTTTCCGTCGGTGCACGTGGTGGGTAACTACGGAGTCGCGGAACCACCGAGAGGTGCACTCGCTCACTCCTCACACCCTCGACACGGCACACGTGGCCCTCCCTGCGGAGACCAGAGAAGGAAAGCAAACCAGCCCCAGACGCCCCGGGAGGTGCGGTGTGGACAGAAATGGAGGGTGGTAACACACCTTTAGAAGGGAACCTCACCTTCTACGGGGCACGGAAACAAAGGGAGCAGGATTCCGAGCAGATGTTTCAGCGGGAGGAGTGCTCAGTTCAGGACGGGCTTCTCGGGAGAAGGGACAACACAGCTGACACTGGAGAACCCAGAAGGAGGAGCCAAGAGCAGGGGGGCCAGGGGGGTAGGGGTGGGGGTGGGGGCAACATCCCCAGCAGCGAGCACGCACATGCCACAGCTCCCGGGCAAGGGAGACAAAAGGATTTCATCCCCACCAGGCCACACGAGGACCCGAAGAAGGGCCAGGGCTGGCCGGGTGAGAAACGCGACCGGACGAAGAGTGTGGACTCTACGTGCGACGAGGAGGCAGGAGGTCGGAAACGGGCCGTGTGTAAGTGACCAGCTGGGGATCACGAGGCAGCACGCACCAGCTCGTGGGCTGCAAAGAAGAGGAAGATGTGGAAAAGCCCGAGGTCTTCACCTCGCCACAGCCCCCGCCAGCCAGGGCCCGTGTGCAGCTCCCGGTCTCCACGGCGAAGAAGAGTGTGTACGTGTGTGTGTGTGTGTGGCACCCGGTGAAAATCGCGGACTCGTAATCTGCGAGGATAAAGCGGCAGAGGGTGGGGCCAAGAGTTTCCCCAGTCCAATCCTCTATTTCCAAATAAGGAACTCGAACCCTAGAGAAAATAATACCTACATAATCATCAAACAAATTACAGAATCATTTGCAAAACGAGGATCAGGACCCCAAATGCCCGCCTCCAGCCGTGAGCCCTGAGTTTCTCATCTTGGCGGCTCCCAGCTTCTCTCATAGCAGATGCTCAGTGCTCCCTCCATTTAATGGGCAGTTCTGTCTTCTGTCCCCTTCGCAAGCCACCGTCACCACCACCTCCCAGGGCCGGGCACATCTTCCTGACAGAAGGGGGCAAGGCCCGTGAGCGCCGGCCCTCCTGCCCTCCGCCTGGATCACACCCCCTCCCCGTCCTCTCCCCTGTCACACTTTCTGAGCACGTGTGACCAGGACTGCTGAGCTGAAGGCACGAAGTCTGTTTGGACAGGGCTTTTCCCCACCCTCCCCACCTTAGAACACCATCCTCCTGGCGGTGTTACCTGTTTGGTTCTTGGTCGTGCTCCCGGTGCATGGAACGGTGTCAGGGAATAGCAGAGGCTCAACAAACACGCACGCAATTAATCTCATCAGTGTTCCCAAAGCCCCAAACATCCACTACGTTGCTTCAGACACAGTAGCCCCACGTCGATCTTCTCTGTGTTTGGGGGTTCTGTGAAGATTTCAACTGGACACAACATACTACAGCTAAGAATAAATTCAAAACCACTATCCAGAAGGTGTTTTCTTCTCCTCTTTTTTTAAAAAAAAATTTTTTTTAGTGTTTATTCTATTTTTGACAGAGAGAGACAGAGCACGAGCAGGGGAGGGGCAGAGAGAGAGGGGGACACAGAATCTGAAACAGGCTCCAGGCTCTGAGCCGTCAGCCCAGAGCCTGACACGGGGCTCGAACTCATGGACCGAGAGATCGTGACCTGAGCTGAAGTCGGACGCTTAACCGACTGAGCCACCCGTGCGCCCCTAATGTTTATTTATTTTTGACAGAGAGGGAGACAGAGCATGAGAGGGGGAGGGGCAGAGAGAGAAGGAGACACAGAATCCGAAGCAGGCTCCAGACTCCGAGCCGTCAGCACAGATCGACGCGGGGCTCGAACTCACAGACTGCAAGATCATGACCTGAGCCGAAGTCGGACGCTCAACTGACTGAGCCACCCAGGCGCCCCTCTTTTCCTCATTTCAAGAAAACTTTTACTTCCTGAAAAAGAATATAAATGCAGTTTCCTAAAACCAAAGCAGAGGTGATTTATAATTTACCCCAAATACTTTCTTTTCCAATTCTGAAGCAAATGTGATTCCAAATGCCTCCAGGTACATGTTCAAACTTTATAAAAATTCTACACCCAAAGTCGCATGACACAAGCAGAGGGCAAGTTGTGTCAGCACGAGTCTCCCCCGGGGCCGAGGGCCTGTACACACACCAGCAAGGCGGAGGCCCCTCCTTGCTGAGCCCAGGGGGGAAGGGGACAACCTGATGGGCTCTGGGGCAGTTTGGAGAAAGGCACGAGGCACTCCCGGACAACAGGTGCCAGCAGACACAGCAGGGCCCACGGCCACTCTAAGAACAGCCGGAGTGAGCCCAGTAAGTGTAAGACCACCGTTCATCCACATGCAGAAAGGTGACGGTCTGGTCAGGGACAGAGT
The DNA here is from genome assembly GCF_018350175.1 of Felis catus. Classification (NCBI taxonomy): domain Eukaryota; kingdom Metazoa; phylum Chordata; class Mammalia; order Carnivora; family Felidae; genus Felis; species Felis catus. Next base: position 79,807,862 of record NC_058385.1, read on the forward strand.
CAGGTGCTCAGGAAATGTGGCGGCCACGGAAGAAAGGCCGAAGAGAAGTAAGGCCGCGTGGCACCATGACACCAACGCGGTGGGTCCGAATCTCAGATCTGCCGTTTACCAGCTTGTGACACAGAGCAGGTACCATTTACCGCATGGGGCTGAGGAGGGAGCCAGAAAAGGGGGCAGGATTCAACCCACACTCTCATCTGTGCGCATACGGGGTAGTGGGTGCGGGCAGAAACCTCTGCGAGTCCTGGGTGGGCGTCAGCTACACCCTCCATAAACGACGCCACGCGGGCAGGGCACGTTACCAAACTCTTTCAAAACCACTGTCTTCATCTGGCAGCCGGTAACCTCTCCCACGTGACAACAACCAAACAGACGACGGCCACAGCCCACTGTCCTACCCTGGACCCCACCCCTGGTCTCACGAATGCCAAGGGTCACCAGAGGCTGGCGGGGCTGGGTGTGGAAGCCTTAGGTCCGGTATCACACTTGGGGTCCTTGGAGCCTAACGCGCCCCCTGCAGTCCTGTAGACCCACTTCCCACCCTGCTGGGCGCTCCCCGGGGCCGACCCACAAGACAACAGCGACGATGGCCCCTGCCCTGGTCGGGCTTCCCACCGAGCTCCCCGCAGGAGGCACTGGCAGAGTACGGCTGGGCAGAGCGTGAGGCCAGGCTCCCGGCCACACTGCCTCACAGGCCAGCTCTGTGCTTCAGCTCGCTCTAGGCTTCTGAACCGCCCTGGGCCGGCTCCCACCTGGAGGGCACAGGGCTCTCAAGTCGTGCCAGCGCCCGCCACTTGCCCCCACACCTGCTCAAGACTCCCTTCCCTCAGCTCCCCCTGCCTACGGCTGAGCCCCCTTCTTTCCCAATCACTGGCACGTGTTCAGGCACCAGGGAGGCAAGCTAACCCACAGGACCGCCCTTGCTCCCCTGCACGGGCAGGGCGCTGAGTGAGCCTCAGAGGTCAGCTCCTCCTCCAGGCAAGCTCCGAGGTCACCTCTTCCAAAGGTCCCTCTCAACTCCTCTCCACCTGCCTTGGCCGGGCGGGGCCGGGCCCCACGCACTCCACTCCCCACGGCTGCCTCTGGGACTTGGGGGCGGGGGACCAAGTGCCGCCCACGGGAATCAAGACAGAAACCTAACTGTGCAGTCACGTTCCCTCGGGCCGACGGTAACCCCTTCAGGAGTCCCAAATGCACGGGGAGGACACCGTGGATGGAGACCCACCTCGAAATGGGAAAGGGAAGAAGGAAACTAACAACGGTGCGTGTGGCTCCCTGACAGGAACACAGACAAGGCCCTTCGTCCTGAAAGTGATCCTTCTGATAGATGAACATTCGGAAACGGCCAGCCGGCAAAACTCCTTAAAATATGCATGACGGCGAAGCGGCCTGGAAAAGCAGCGAGCTTCCCGGCGCAGGCCAGCACGCTCCATCAAAGGGGACACCTTAACAAGGGGACTCCTGCAGGAGGCGTTGAGGTGGGGCTCCGTGGCGTGCCTCGTCAAACATTCACAGCTTTCTCTGGCAGAGGACATTTTTGGGCAGCTCTCGCCTTTATCCGGACGGCCACTTTTATCAACGGAACGGTGACAATCAAACCGATGCGCCCACAGCCCGCTTTGGCCGGTCCCGCCGCCGGGGCAGGAGGGCAGGTGGCGGCAGCAGCCAGCACAGGAAGCTTCCACCCGGCGTCAGGCACCAGGCTGGACCCGGCGACCGCGTCACTTCCAATCCATCTCTGTACGCGCGAGGCGGGTCGGAGCTGCGGGGACACCGCCGTCATCATCCCCAGACCCCACAACACCCCGTCCCCTGGAAGCTGTGCCCACAGGCCACACGATCCCCTCCCGGGCCCTGCTGTTGGGAGGCAGCCGGTGCGGTTCAAGCCGGGGCGTGTGCGACCCCACGTCTCCCCTGCTCTGCCACACTGTCTCCTGGACACGCTCCGTTTTCACGTTCCTCTTTTGTTTTCCTTTAATAAATAAAAACGATTCTCCCACACCATTTTTCATTCACTTATTTATTATTTACGAGTCATTTATTCGGTATTTACTGAGCATCCAGTACGCATTATTCAGGAGACTGTTTTAGGGCATGGAGGTCAGTCCCACTCTACTTTGGGGAGCAGAGAAGGGGAAGGGAAGACACCACTACAGGCCCAGAAGGGAGTCATCGACAGTGGAGATCTGAGCATGGAGGACACGGTCCCCCGCCCAGGAGGACCTCTGCTTTAGAGAGGACACACAAGCACCATCCCAGGTGGCGTTTGCCACATCAGGTGCAGGCTGACACCCGCTCTCGGACCACACAGCAAGAACATCAGGAAAACAGCAAGAGACAGGCGAGGACGGGGGCATTCGGGAACCAGCAGGGCTGCAGCAGTCCCGTTTGGGGGGGTTGGGGAGGCCCACGTGGGAAAGGCACAACGTCTCGAAGGCAGAGACCTGCATTGGGGAATTCTCCGTGGTCCCAACTGGCTGCGGGACGCAGGTGTGCGGCCCCACTCAGCTGCGCGGGGCTCAAACCCACACACGTGCTCATTACCGTTTACAGGGTAGGGCGACCAGTCTTAAAACTGCAGAATGTTGGGAAGTTATTTTTATGTTGAGGAGAAGAAAGCACATCACCTGTTCCCCAGCTTCAGACTTTCACAGGGGGCACCACGCGAGGGACACCCCGGTCACAGGCAGGGCCCACGTTTGCCCAGGAGCATTCTGGGAGCAGCAGGGAGGAGGGAGGAGAAGCCCAGCCTGCTGAACACAGACCCTCCCCGCTCATCCTGGGAGCCGCCTGCCTGCAGGAGGCAAACATTTTTCATTCTCTATGCCTAATGCCCCAAAGGGGAGGGTCCTCGGAGGAAGCCTGGCCTCACGGGGAGAAGTCCAACTTGGGGGCGTTTTCACGAGGCCACGTGGCTGCCAGAACTGGGACACTACTGGTAACACGGAGGTTATGTTCACCTTCCGATCCCCAAGCCAGAGCCTGCCACAAGCCAAGTCTCAGAGGCCACGGCTGGTGTTTCCCACCATACCTGCAGGTCAGGCCCTCCCCCGTGCACAACAGCTGGTTCAGTGGTCAATGAGCTGACTGTGGCATGTGGACCACCCTCTGCAAGCGTCACTCAGCGTCTCTAATCAGCCACTGTCACCTCTAAAACCCTCACGCAAGTCCCCTCTCTGAGGCCGATAGGCCTCTCCAATTCTCCCACAGCACTCCGTGGTCATCCAGTGTCCATTACCTTGTCCGTGTCCCCATAAGACGCCTTCCCCTTTGCCCCAAGGGCTGCATTTCAGTCCTGCTCATAACCCCTCATCTGGCCCCTCACCTAGGACACACTGCCCTAACTGTGGCTGGAGTAAACCGAGCACCCTCCCAGGCCACACATCTCGCAAGCCAGTCGACATGCTGTGCCCACGATGCACCTAGCATCGGGTTAATATGGGTTAAGTTTATTTTTAGAATTTCCAATAAAACTCTCTCCAAAAAAGATCTTCCTAACAGCAGCAACTGACGTTGCAAAAGACACGCGGCACTTTGGGGTCACGTAGCCTCAAGTCAAAATCTGTTATCATAATGTCATTAATTTGACTATGTTCAGTGACAAAAATCTGGGTTAAGTCTGATCAAGAAGATGGCACTAATGTGGTCTCCTCGGCACTGCGTGGTAAGGTCTTCAATCCCAGCACAGGATGTAATCACAATGGGACCATCCATCACTGAGGCAATCATTTCATAACTGCTTTTAGGCGCTGGGTCATTACATTCAAGACTTAAAGACAAAGGAGGAGAGGGGTGAAGTGCCATGATTAGGAGGGCAAATGAGCGGCACATGACAGGGAACCACGTAGGAGGAGGCTGGAGAGCCGCAGTCCCCCACCAGTTCCCACGATGACAGCAGATACCAAAAAACCTTCTAGAACAGAAGGGAAGTCCAAGTCAAGACTGGTGATCCAGAAATAAGGTGCTTCCCAGGCTATGTGACTAGTAACACAGGACTCAAGGAAGCCCATGCATTACCTGCCATAACGCCCCCCATCCCATTCAGCCGGGTCTTTCTGACCGCCCCACAGAGCCAGATCCACGGCAGGCCATGGAAAGGACGAAGGATGGAAGGCTTGTCCCTGTCTGCAGGAAGCTCCCACTGCAGCGGAGAGCATGGGTCTGAAAGGAGGAATTACGACCGGTGCACTCACTGTAGCAGGAACCAGCACAGAGGCTAAGAGAAGGGACAGGGCGCTCATGGTCGGGAAGCCACCTGGATGGGGCAGTGATTGCACACCTACAAACCCGCCTCTATCCGAGTGGGTGCTGGCAAAACTTGGGAGACAATCAACATTACCGGAGGGAAAGAAGGACGGACTGCCAAGAAGGCAACGTGGAGGGGGAGTCTGAAGGAGCTCGCGGGGTACCCGAGGAGAGGAAGGTCATGCCAAGCAGAGTGGGCAGCAGGCACCCCGTGAAGAGGTGTGACAAGACACAGGGGTCTGGGGGCCACACGCCATTCTGGATGTTGGTAAAGGGTGGGGTGAAGAGGCAGAGCGCATGCCCACCAGGCAAAGGGGGCGGACTCGGAGTCAGAAGGCCAGGAGGAAAACTCAAAGTGTTTAAAGCAGGGGTGCGGTGCGATCCCATCTGAATTTTGGAGAGATCATGCTGGCAGCTCTGTGAAAGATGGAGAGGGTTTATTCTGCACCTGTTGGAAGAAACCCTGGCCAACTTTCGGAGGCAGGAAATTCACACCCAAAAGTGAGGATCGTCACTCCCCTGGAGGCAGGCTATTTCTACATATGACATGTTCTCTCCCTGTGACACTTTCAGAACAATCCACTTAGGCAGTCCACAAAACACTCATTTCTCTCCCCTGAGAGAAGGTAAGAATTGTACGAAAGGTGAGGGAGACAGTGAGTTGCTTGTTCGGCACAGTCATTGTTTTATTGATGCTGAGGCCTGTAATTTACAAATTTTCAGGGGCCATTACGCTGAGCTGCATAGCTCTCTCATGCACTAAGCTTGCTTCATGCTGCTACTGCTTCTTCAAGACCATAAACGCCTGTCGTGACCCTACGTGGAAGCTCCCCAGGCTGTGCTCAGATGTGGGGTCCACCCCCTGGCAGCACCCACCAACTGTGACAGCCCTCAGGGGAGAAACCAGCTGCCGTGGACCCCGTCCGCCAGCGCATGCAGTGTGCGCGTTGATGTGTGGGGAGGAGAAGAGCTCCATGGCGCTCGAACGCGCTTACGGGTGCCCTCGGACTCCTTGGGGGCGGGACAAAGGCCAAGAGGGGCTGAGCGGGCAGAGTTCAGGCCCTCCCAGCCACTCAGATGCTGCCAGAGCAACAGATCGCACGTAGAATCTATAAAAGCCAAACGGGGAGAGCTCTTCCTGCCTGAACCTCTAATACGTCCTCGTGCTCCATTGTAAGGCAGGGTGGAATCTCAGGGAGAAGGCAGTCTTTGGAGTCTGAGAGTCTTACGAACTTCACTGAGGTCATTTTTACTTGCTGAGACTCAGTTTCCCCATCTGTAAGGTGGATATGGTACCGTGTTCTCTGTAGACTGGTGCAAGGATAAAAATGAAATGATGCACATAACGTGCTTGGCACACAGCAGGTATATGATGGCAGTTTTTATTCAATGCCAAGCCGCAAGAAAAATACGCCGACAGGAAGCGAAGCAGCCTCCAACGAGGTGCATCACACAACTCCATAAGCAGCAAAGGGAAGCTCGATACTTTCCTCTTAAAAGGAATCTGGAAAATAAAGTCTGATTCAGCACCGTACTCGTGTGAAGAGACACGACGTCAAATGCACACTGTCTAGAAAGAAAAGAATAGATCCCTTTCCACATTTAAGACCTGCCAAGACCAACAGGACCCTTCCTGCGATGGTGGGTCATTTGAAACCACATCTGCATCATCATCTGAGGGACAGCTTATGAAGTCCATAAAAGGTGATTGCACACAGAAATTCCATGAGGTGGTTACTCATCATCTCATTTTACAAATTAGGAACCAAGATGCGCTTGGGGTGAAGCCTTGCTCAACACACTGGCCGCCCACCCCCGCCCCCGACAGCAGGACCCTGGTGGCTACGGTGCCCACAGGACAGCCAGGAAGGAGCACTCGAGAGGAAGCTCATCAAGTCCAGCCAGAACAAAGCTTCGGGACAGGTAAAGTCAGATTCCTACCCAATTTCTGGAAAGTAACCGAAGAAACATACACACATTGCCCTCAGAGTCCAGCCAGCACCTGTCAGGAAAGACGACTCGTGAACAATGAATGAATGGCCTTTGCTACACCTGTTGTGGCCTCAGGCAAAGGATTCCTCACCTCTCTGACGTTCAGGGAGAGCACCCTACAGTCTCTGCCCAGCCCACAAACAGCCCCTCTTGGGCACCTGTCTTCTTATGCACAGGCAAGGATGCCAGCAGCCAAGTGTGTGTCACCAAGGGGCTCAGGCCTCATGGCCACAGGGACAGGGCCAGGGGAGGACACAGAAGCTGAGCCAAGAAGACGCTTTCTCCAGGAAGTCTGGAGCTGGTGGCGCAGGTTTCACCGGCAACGGTGTGAACCCGAGGGTGAGACGCTATTGTCGGGGGCGTGGGTTTGAAGAAGCAGAGGAGCCAGGGAACAGCACCAGACAAAAGAGGGAAAAGAAACCACGGAGAGTGAGAGAGGGACGGGGCACGCTGACGTGTGAGCGCTTTCCAGCCTGGGGCCTGTCCCTGGATCCCACGACAGAGCCAAGCTGCTCCCCAGTGTACTCCCTCTTCTGCTTAAGAGAGCTTCAAAGCCATTTTGCTAACTCCATCAAGTCTTAATTCAGACCCGTCCCTCCCCAGTACAGCCTAACATCACACCCAAGCCATAAGAAGGGGGAGGGTCTCTCGGAGACCAGGCGGCACAGCCAGTTTTTAAGTGTTGGGCAAGGACACAGAGGAGCAGAGATCCAGAACACAAGGCGGGGAGCTAGGGCATGAAGGCGGCCAGCCCAACGACGCCAGGCAGGGTCAGCCTGCAGCCAGCAAGCACATGGCAGGAGGGCTGACATTTGGACTGCATTCAGGAAACTGGGCTAATTTTATCCACAGCCTAAGAAAACTGATCAGGATGATGAACTGGTTGAACAGAAACACAGTACATGATAAAACAGAAAGGAATAGCTCCTCTCGGGCACCCGTCCACCCTGGGCCCCCACCATGAGGCCAACACTGCACCTGGGCTCTCTCAGACCCAGGCCCTGCCCCTGGCTCCCGCGGGCCCCGCCTCCACTCGGCCCCCCAGCCCAAATACCCTTCCTTCTTCATGCACAGCTCCTACCCACCCTCTCAGGTCCAGCTCCAATAAAATTATTTCCATGAATTTCATTCCTTAAGGCTCTTTTACATCGTTACAACTTCCAATGGTCACAAGAACACCTCCCAGGAGACGTTAATGCTGCCGTCTTAGGGATGACTCATGAACAAGGCAGGGGACTTAGCCAGTTTTGACTCCAAATCCTTTCACCTCATGGCATGAGGTCTCCCAAATATCACTTCCTCCATTAAAACCTTCCAAGTTCATCTAAGCCAGAAAGGAAACCCCAACTGCACTCCTACAGACCTGTTTGGGGGCTTCCTGAAGTATTCTCCTCGGCCGGCTCTATGTGAGCCTGTTCCGACACCCATCCCAGGACCCCACAGACCCAATTCCCTGGCTCCCCATCTCCTTCAGACTCCCGGAGGTCCAAATTCACCCATGACGTGCTGGGCAAATGTTCAGGACGTGGGGATCAATCTGCCCATGAGACGTGTGCAGGATTGGTTTCTGGACATCACCTGCAGGCTTTCGTGTGCACATGCCCGGTCCTGCTCTAGGCGCTACAGCAGACTCCCCAGGACAGGGTGCCATGGCCTGAGCTTGGACTGGGGGAGACCTGTGTGTGCCCACGAAGCAGAAATTAAGGCAAACGTGGACTCTGGAACAAACTCCCTTCATCTCGAAATAGGGTGTGATTTCTTCTCCTTATTTACCAGAAACGGAAGCACAGCCGGCCCTAGGTTGAAAATGATGAATGGAGAGGACACTCTGCCAGCTTCTCTCCTCGGTAACTGGAAAAAGAGATTGCGAGCATTTCCCTGATTTGCAAGCTTCTGAGTTAATTAATACAATATAGCGTGCTTCCTCCAGAAAGGCATTTTAAATAGGCTTTGCTTTCAGGATTTTCAGTTCCACCCAGCCTCACTGAGATGCTTTTATTCAGTCATTCATTCATTCATCTGCCCTTCCCACTGATTCCATCAGAACTCATGGAGCATACGCTATCGACACACGTGCGAGGTTCTGGGAGCACAGGTGCGTTTTCAGAAGTACAAGAGCAAAACCAAATGACTACGTAACACGTGTAGCTCCACGAGGGCACGTCCCTGGCACCGCAGCGCAAAGTGGAGAGGACACGCGGTTCCCGAGGACGTCACAGGCCTCCGGCGAGGAGGAAGCCTCGAAGCACATCGTGAAGAGAGGGAATCGGCCCAGCCACGTACAGATGGGAAGCTGGATAAGGAACGGAGTGCAAGGGCTCTCAGGGAGGGAACGCAGGTGCGGAGACACAGGCGGGAGTCGGGACCGAGGGACGAGGGGACCCCTGGGTTCAGGTGCCGTGGAGCATCCAGACACAAGAGACAGAGCTGTGCAAATATGAACGGCAAAGGCCGTGGAGGAGTGGGGTCTCCCAGCAGCCTGGGTTTCATTCCAGGCACCCTGGGAAAGCCACCGGCCCCACTGAAGAAGGATCCCCTGGCAGGTAAGGGGGATGATAGGGTGGCGGGGCCTGACCCAAGGGGGCGAGGCCGGGGTGCCAGGTGTCACGGTGGCCCAGGAAGAAGGGGCAGGACCGGGCCAGTAGCACCAACAGCAGCACCAGAGGTGACACAACGTGTTCACAAGAGGACCTAATTTTCTCACCAGCATTAGAACCACAGGCACACCATGAGGTGACCACCGAAGGGGAAACGGTGTGCCTCTCCTCCTGGAGACACAGCTGTAAGTTCTTTGATAGGAAACCAATGGCCGAAATTTCGCCAACGTTCACGGAAGGCCTCCTCGGCAGAGCTCTGTGCTCCTTCCAAGAGGGGCTCAAGTGGCCAGTAAGACATGGTCTCCTGCCCCCGTGACACACAGGGTCTCACCACGGCGCCCAGGATCCCCGCCTTCTGCCGTTCACGCTCCCGTGGGATCCACTCCACCTGAGTGGGTTCGCGACCACGACTTGCCTGCATTAGAGGGAACACGCCAAGGTGCTGGGATGCAGGCGACCTAACAGACGTGATCACGTGACAGGAGACCACAGGCTCTCCTCTTGCGTGCTGTCCTCGGCAAAGCCAAGACATCCTGGGAAAGCCCACGTGGTGAAGACCCTCCCCACCCCACCCCACCCCCACCCCCCAGGCAGCCTCCAGAAGTTGCAGGCAGTCTCCGCCTGGGAGCCAGCGGCCAAGTTGAAGGAACTGAAGTTTGTCAACAACCGGAGGGAGTTGGGAAACACATCCCTCCCCAGTGGAGCCCCAGACGACATGGCCGCTCTGGTCCTCACTGTGACCTTCACTTGGGAGGACCCAGCTGAGTGGCGCCCCAGGCCCTGAGCCCCAAAAACCATGGGATGAACATGAGCTGGTGTGAGGTGGTAAGTTTGTGGTACGTCGTTACAAAGCAACCGGTTCCTACTACAGATGGTTTGAGTCAAAATCCTCACCTTAGAGAGACCTGATTCAGTCCCAGAGCTGCCACTTGTGAGGCTCATGACCTGGGACAGGACACACGGGCTCTCTGGGCCGGAGTTTTCTCTCTCTGGGAGAAATAACGCCAACACGCAGGGGTTCCTAGGAGAATTTTTCACGGAGCGTGTGGGGAGATCTGCCACATACAGGAGCTCTGACCATTCAGGCCTCTTCTCGAAGGCCTATAACAGGTGGGGGAGACGGACAAGACCCAGGCTCGAGTGTCGGAGGAGGGACATACGCCCCCCGGGAAAGCACACAGCACCACACATGCACACGCTCACATACACACCACGCCAGTGCACCGGTGAAGGAGGGAGGGATGGAAGTGATTTCGTGAGGCTGAGGCGTGCGGCCGAGCTGAGTGCGGTCTGATACACAGTTTGTACTCAACACGCATGTGCCAAACGTGCATCCACACAAGTTGTACTGAGCCCTACACGTTCTTACTCCTGCTCTACGTGCTGGGCAGGACCCATCTACACAATCACCACCTGACCTCCCCTGACATGTCCTTAATGTATCTCCAAGTGAATGCCCTGCAACTGAATGGTTTATTTCCCTTTCACTCCTGACCCTCTCAGGCTTCCGCGTCTCAGGGGAGGCCCCGGCATCCCCCCTGGTGCCTCTCACCGCCCCGACTCCCCCACACTCCATGCAGAAGCAAGTCTAGTTATTGGTCCGGGAACACGTATAAAGCCTCCCTCCCTCCCACACCACTGTCCCTGTCAGTCGGGACACACCAGCTCTCGCCCAGACTCATTACTGACCTGCCCACGGCCACGTCTTCCTTCTATTTATTCTCCATAATGCAGCCAAAGTGGCTACTTGCTTTACAAGTGAAACTGCAAATTTTACCTCCCTGCCCAAAGTCCTTCCCTGGCATGCACCGCCCTTTCGTCAAGTCCAGACCCCTGACCCCCTGGTCCACGAGGCAGGTGTGATCTACCCCTTGCTTCTCCAAAAGCTCAGCCACTCCCACCTCCGGTTACGCAGGCACAGCCCTGGCCCTCACCTGTGCATGGCTGGTCTGCCCCCCTTCCACTGGGTCAGCCTCGGGGTCGGCTCCCACAGGGCCCTCCCGGCACCCCCACACCCTACTACTTTCCTTGCACCTCAGGTATTTCTGCCCCATTGCTCATCAAAAATCAAAAATAATGCTCACTTGTTCCTTACATCCTGCCTTCTCAAGAGGCTGGAAGCTCCGAGGGGTGAGAACAATGTCTGGCGGCTGGTATATCAGGGGCTGAGACGGTGCCCGGACATCAAGGGACACTGACAAGTATCCGCTGACTTAATGGAAGGCTTTCCCTCTGAGGCGCGCACGGCTGTAACCTACCCTGGGACAGGGGGTCAGTCAGAGGAGGCCGGGTCCTGCAGTGGCCCCCACTGGTGTCGAGTCTCTGCCCCCCCCCAGGGGTCTCAGGGACCTGTCCCGGATGGGCTCTGGGCCTCGACAGGGCAGTGGTCCTGTCTAGAGCACGGCCAGCCCCGCGCTGGAGCACAAGGTGAAGGCGCCCCGCGGTGACTCCCGAACCACGTGCTCAGAAGCAGCAGGCACCCCGGCCATGATGGCCACCTAGGACATGCTCTCCAAGTTGATCGGAAGGTCGGAAGTCCTCGCTCCGATCCAGGTGTTCACAGGGCTGCGCTCCACGTGGAGCTCCAGGCAAGAAGCCACTTCCTGGCTTCTGTCCGCCTGCGCTCCCCGGCCCGCCGCCCCTTCCTGGCACCACTCCGCCCTGGCTGCATCGTCACATGTCCCGCCGCTCTTTCCAAACCTCCTGCCTCCCTGTCACGAGGGCCCTGGCCGTTAGGACGGGCCCACCCAGGTAACCCAGGAAAACCTCCCCATCTCATCCTCAACAGAGTCACACGTGCACAGTCCCGTCTGCTGTAGAAGGCGACATCATCACAGGGTCTAGGGTTAGGACATGGACGTCCTCGGGGGGCCCTATTCCATTTCCCACGTGCCCCTTCCGTTCACATGGGCCAAAGCACGTCACAAGAGCAAGCCTGACATGCACGGGGCAGGGGCCGCCATCATCAGGACGCCTCCTGTCAGTGGGGTGAGGGCGTCGCCTCCACAGGGAGGGGCGGCGACTATTTGCCAACGGTCGTATCCTCTAGCAGAGTGGGGGTGACCTCTTGGGCACAGCAGTGTCGTTTGGCGGAGGGAACACACGGTTGGCAGAGCTGGAAGAGAAGACCTTCCGAACCCTCAGGCTCCAGCCCTTCTGTTTTTAGAGCAAAAGCCCCCGTCCTCTGAAGGTGGGCTCTTGATAAGAGGAGTAAAGGCTCACTGCTCCCCAGGGAGGTGGCCTTGGATAAACCCTAGATGCTGTTTCCTCACCTTTAAAGCAGAGAGGACAAGAGTCCCTTTGGCACTCCCTCAAAGGGGCCGTGTGGGAGGCTCGGAGGCCACAGGAGCCCGGCCGGGGCTGAAGCTGCAGGTGACAGAGCAGCCAGGGCCCAGGGCAGGACGCGGCTCTCCCCGGGGGCTCCAAGGGACCACAGGGCTGGCTGGTTTCTGCAGGAGGTCCCTTCCCTCCGTGCTGTGGGGGACGCACAGCAGAGTGAGGGGACTGCGCGTGGGAAAGCCACTCCACAGACAACAACGACCAGAACCTCTGCCCACCTAGGGGGCAGAGACCGGACGCCATGACTCCCAGACAGATGTGAATGAGGTCATTCATTTCTATGGAGCTCCGGAAAAGAAATCCATCCTAGGACTGCAGGAAGTGCCCAGGAACAAGGGTGAGGACGCAGCAGAGGAGCGGGGAACCCGTGGGGCCACGCAGGTGCTCTGGCCCTGGGCTGTGGTGGCAGTTTCACGGGCACACACCTTCGTCCCAAGTACTGCTCTGTACTCAGCCAGTACAGCAGTGGTGTTTCACTGGGCCTAAGTGACACTCGCTCAAGTGGATTCCAAAGACGGGGTGGAGGGGACACGGCCAAGTGGCAGGAAGGGGGAGCCATCCACTGGGAGGGGTGTGGGGCAGGGGACCAGCTTAGAGACAGAGGCAAAGCAGGTCTGTTTGGAGCACTGTGAACACGGGACACCGTCTGTGGCCACCAGACAAATGGACACGTATGTGCAGGTCTGTGTCAGAACCTCACTCACAAGGCCCCAGGTTCCGAACAGGTAAATTTAGTAATCAACACCCCCCTACCCACGTTAAGGGGTCCTGTCAGAGACTATCAGCAGAAGGGAATTCAAATACCACGTCAAGCCAAGCTGATCAGACACTCGTAAAAATGTGGTATTTTATAATGTACAAAAGTTCCAAGAGAGGGTCCAATTTAGTCCGCAGTTGAATACAAGACGCACAATGATCCTGAAATTAAATGGCATCAGCTGTCAAAATAGCAGCCTTCTCATCTGAATTGCAGCACTGTAGAATTTTAAACGAAAAAGCAACATTTAATTAGGACAATGTATTTAGCCCAAGTGTAAGTAGTGACAAGAGGTGGCTCTAACTTTACCAGAGCTCATCTCGAAGTCTGACAGCTGCAGCGACGTGGGGAAACCCAGCAATCCTGCAGAGCCTGGGGGCCTGGACTCTGCGCCACAGCTCGGACAGACAGACATCCGAACCCCCAGACAACCCCTGCGCAGATGGGCCAGGAACCCAGTACCGGCTCCAGAGCCGGCTCTGGAACTGAAGCGTGTGTTTCCTTAATAGCCGTGCTCGTGCCTAACACAGGTATCTGTAAGCAGACAGAGAGAAACGCTCCTTCCCATAGGCTGAGAGAACGAGTCGGTACAGTGCAAGACACTGAGTGGGGCACTTTTCCCCAAACGGATGTCTGCTAGTTGTTTATGAGCACGAGGTTTAGAACCCACAAGGGTCCAGACAGAGGTTCCTGGAGGGCATGTACCACACCAGTTCGGTTCACGGTGGAAATGGATACAGGGGCTCAATACACACGTATGAACCAAGAACAAATGAATGAAAAGAATCCTGGGCATCCACATACACAACCAAATAGAATATGAAGAAACAGAATTAAAATAACTTCCAAGGAGTTAGATACGGACAGGAACAACTAAAATCTGTGGTTCTATGTATCGCCCATAAAATGCACTGTCACACAGCTCTCTTGTGTCATCTGAGCCTCTGGAGGGCAGCGGCCTTATTATATGCATGACCATAACCCCAGCAGTCAGGTTAGTTTCTGGTATACAGCAGGCACTCAAACATCCAATGAGTTAAACAAACAAGTACCACTTGGCTTAATTTAAAGAGCTATTTTAAGGATGTGTTCTTTAAGACTGATTTCATTAATGATAAAAAATACACTCCAGAAATCATTTCCAGTGAACATTTAAAGGAGATATGTTGTTGGCCACCAAGTCTAGCCCATCACGGGAATTGTCGACCAAACCCCCAAATGCTACTCCTGTCCATCAACCAGTAAGAGCCAAACTAAGACAGGAATGAAGTCTAAGTTAACAACTATTTGCATCTGTTGCAATTTCTTGCCAAAATCAGATCCCCATAATATAAAAGATAAGGTGGCTTCACTAGATTAGTGTCAAGTCATAAAGCGTCAAGTCCAAATTCACCTTTATTATTGAAGTGTAGGGAATACTGAATTTTCTGCAGAGTGAATACAAAGCCAACCAGATAGCATCTGTCTGACTTACGAAGACGGTTCACAGCAAAGACCTAAATTGGCTTTAGCCAAAAACAAAATTGGGACAATGACAGACACAAAAAGAGTTTTTAATTTGTTTAACTTGCTTTTAATCAACATCAAAGGCAGGAAGTATTCCTCTGACTTTCCCTATGGCTCTTTAGTCACTGCCTAATTCAGACCGTCATACATCAGGCTTGATCTGGCTTGGTATCCTAGATCCAGAACAGAGATCTGGTACCCAAGATCAGGCTTGGTACCCTAAGTATGGCTTCATTTACTTTGGAGCATAAGGGAAGAAACCAATCCCAGTTCCGGCACGATATGCTACCTCACGAGGACATGGCTAGTGCTCAGAGTGATGGAGGTGGGCCCGTCAACCCATGCCCTCCCACAATGGGCAGCTAGCCCCCAGGCAACAATGAGTGAGGGTCTCAAGCTGCTGTGTGGGCTGAAGACCAAAGAGGGGGACACAGGGTGTGGGGGAGGGGGTCTCGGGGCCAGAGAACGCTAAGGAAGCATCTCAAGGGAATGTGTGCCTCTACCCGTCATCCGGTAACACCCGTCACCAAGCCTGGAGCCTCCGCATCCAGAATGAGGATTTACTTCCAGGTCTGGGTGAAACATTCAATTTCTTTGAAAGCTGTGAAAGGAAGGAACTAGCACTCATCGAAACCTGCTACACTCCACGTACTGTTGGCCCCTCCAAACGCCCTGTGAGACGGGGGTCCTCAGTGCTCCACTTTACACAAGAGAACACTGAGGCTCGAGGGGCTCAACTGCCCTGGAGGCCAGCAGGACTTAGCCAACAAAGGGCAGAGCTTAGACTCGGAAACAGGTCTGTCCAGATAGAAACGCCTGGCGCTTACGCCCATGCACACTGCCTCCATGCAGCCCTTTGGATCAGGAGTCAACCTCATCCCCGGAGAGGCCTGCACACACGAGCCAGGCTCGTTCCCAGAGCAGGCAAGTCCGCAGCCCTTGAGGCCCCCCAGTAAGAGGACTCCTCTTCTGTGCCTTTGTCACTCAGTCCATGCGGAAGAGCCTCCTGGGCATCTGCAGTTAGCAGGTCAAGTCCCTCTCTCTAATCAAGTCACCTCCACATCTTATTCCAATTCCCTATTTAAATCTGCTTAGCAAAAATTAGTAATAATAATAATAATAGTGTCCCATCTCCTTTCTGAACAGTTCAGTGTCCACATCACCAGGTGAGGTGGAGCAGGGCAGCCCTCCACAAGAAGAGGCTGGGTGTGGGGCGTCAGAGCCCAAGCAAGCCAAGGTGAGTGGGGCCAAGTGAGGGAGTGCCTTAAGGAGTCAAAGCTCAGGGGATGAGGGGGACCCTGTGGGTGGGGCTGGCCTGACGGGGTGCAGGGCATCTGGGTAGAGGGGTGGTCCATCATGGGTGGCAGAGCTTCAACAGCCGAATGTGAAGGGCCAAATTGGGAGAGAAGGAAATCCTAGTGGTAGGACCATCTGGCAGGGGTCACTTGAATCAGAGAGGGGACACAGGGTATCCATACTGGGTGTGGCCCAGTAGAGGGGATGAAGCCTCAGCGGGGCGAGAAGGATGCCCACACAAGGGCCAGGGGGAAGCCTGGCACAGGGCATGAGAACCCAAGTGGGATGAGGAGGTCACGTGTGGGGCAGGAGCGGTGGGGTCCAGCGGCCACAGCCCACACAAGGGGACTGAACAGTGAGTACATGTGTTCAAGATGAGGAGAGCCATGCTTCTCCCTAAGAGAAAGGGAAGTTAGGAATATGGAGAGAGAACATTAGGATAAAGCCAGGGACATTGGATTGGAATTAGAAGTATTGCTGAAGAAACTCACGCTTTTCAATATATGTAAATAGACACAGAAATAGGGAGGTACGTGTGTGTGCATGCACACGTACACACGTGCAGAGCCCGTCCGCTGAGAGGGACATCTCACTAGCCATGGGCACAACCTGTTCCCGGATCTGGGCTTCTCAGGAACCAGGGCTCCTGGAGAAAAGGTCAGCTGCACAGATGGAGCAGGGCAAGTACAAGGTCAGCTCGGAACATCTTATACCACAAACTGAAAGCATTGGGAAAAAAGGATATACGTACATCAGAAAGACAACGCAGCTCGAAGGGACTTCCTTTGGTCAAATATGAGACAGTATAGTGTCAAAGTGAACAGTGACAATAATGGATTATAACCCAAAAGGCAAAAAGATTAGGAATCCATAGGGGTGTGACTGAATGAGTAGACTGTTGCAAGGTAAGAAACAGGACCCTGACACAGTTTCGCGGTTCCCTCCTATAAAATAGCTCTCCGTTTCAGACAAGCTTCACAGCGGAGTCCGGCAGACCTTAACCACGTGCTCATCGTCAACATCAGAAGTGGAACAGAAATCTTGCACCACTGATGTAATGAGAACAGGCATCATTTCTGTCACGTTCCTGCCAAAGACAGGTAACCTGAATCTAATCGTGAAGAAACATCAACCTCAAATTGAGGAACGTACCACAAGATCACTGAATTATAATCTTTAAAAATGTCAAGGTCAGGGGCGCCTGGGTGGCGCAGTCGGTTAAGCGTCCGACTTCAGCCAGGTCACGATCTCGCGGTCCGTGAGTTCGAGCCCCGCGTCGGGCTCTGGGCTGACAGCTCGGAGCCTGGAGCCTGTTTCCGATTCTGTGTCTCCCTCTCTCTCTCTGCCCCTCCCCCGTTCATGCTCTGTCTCTCTCTGTCCCAAAAATAAATAAACGTTGAAAAAAAAAATTAAAAAAAAAATGTCAAGGTCATCCATTCATCTACGGATGGACCCTGGGGTTGCTTCCGTATCTTGGCTACTGTAAATTCACACTGTAATAAACATGGGGGGTGCACCCACCTTTTTGAAGAATCAGCATCTTCACTGTCTTTGTAAGTATCCAGTAGGGGAATTACTAGCAACTCTATTGTTAATTTTTTGAAAAATGTCCATGCTGCTTTCCACAGTGGCTGCACCAGTTTGCATTCCCACCAACAGTGCACGAGGGTCCCTTTTTCTCCACATCTTCGCCAACATTTGTCGTTTCTTGTGTTTGTGATCTTAGCCGTTCTGACAGCGTGACGTGCTACCTCATTGTGGCTTTCATTTGCATTTCCCTGATGATGGGTGATGGTGAGCATCCTTTCGTGTGTCTGCTGGCCATTTGTATGGCTTCTTGGGAAAGATGTCTATTCAGGTCCTCTGCTCATTTTTTATCAGATTATGTGGGGGTTTTGGTGTTGAGCTGTGGAAGTTCTTTATGTATCTTGGATATTAACCTCTTACTGAACATGCCATTTGCCATTATCTTCTCCCATCCAGTAGGCTGCCTTGTCATTTTGTTGTGGTTTCCTTTACTGTGCAAAAGCTTTTTATTTTGGCGTAGTCCCAAAAGTTTAATTTTGCTTTTGTATCCTTTGCTTGAGGAGACAGATCTTAAAATAGGTTTCTTTTTCGTTTTCACTTTTTTCATTGTTTTGATGCAAACATACATGACAAGTCCAGAGTCAACCACATAGGTTCCCTCTTTATTTTTTGAGAGAGAGAGAGAGAGAGCGAGCGAGCTTGTGCATGTGAGCACACAAGCATGGGAGGGGCAAAGAGAGAGAGAGAATGTTAAGCAGCCTCCATGCTTAGCACGAAGCCTGATGCAGGGCTCAAACCCACAACCACGAGATCATGACCTGAGCTGAAATCAAGAGCCAGACACTCAACCTACTGAGCCACCCAGATGTCCCCCTAGAAAAATGTTTCTATGGCTGATGTCAAAGAAGTCTCTGCCTATGATTTGAGTTTTAGGATTTCAGGTCTCATATTTAGGTCTTTTATCCATTTTGAATTTATTTTTGTGTATCACACACACACACACACACACACACACACACACACACACACTGGAATATTACTCAGCCATAAAAGGAATGAAATCTTGCCATTTGCAACAACATGAATGGATGTAGAGAGTCCAGTGCTGAGATTAAGCCCAAGACATACCATATGATTTCACTCATATGTGGAATTTAAGAAACAAAAACAAAAGAAAAAAAGACAAAAAAACCCACAACAGACTCTTCAATATGGAGAACTGGTGGTCACCAGAGGGGAGGTGGGTGGGGGGTGGGTGAAATAGATAAAGGGATTAAGACTAACACTTGGAAAGTGATGAGGGCTGAGAAATGTCATTAATTGAATTCTGATACCACACAGCTGAAGCTAACGAAACACTGTTAATGATACTTCAGTACAACATATAAACCTATGTTTAGCAAGATCATGAAACTCAAAGACAGCCTAAGGAACTGACGTGGACCACAGAAGTCTAAGGGGTAGGACTCTGAAACAAATGATTTGGAGCACGACCCTTTTGTCATAAAGGCCACTATGGGGACACCTGGCAGATGTGGATGGAGTGTGAGGGTGGAAAGGCGGTTTCCTTATTTTGGTGATTAGGTAAGTGGCTGCAAAGGAGAATCCTTCTATTTGCAGGAAACACGTGGTGTTGGGAGTGACCGAACATCAGGCTGACAGCTCACTCTCAACAGAGGAAAAACACAGTTCGTCATGTTGTACTTGACTTGGGGAAGTCGGCAATTTCAATGTTTTTTAATCACACAAAAAAGTTGTCAAACACAGTAAACAATAATAAGAAATTATAGGGGCGCCTGGGTGGCTCAGTCGGTTGAGTGTCCAACTTTGGCTCAGGTCACGATCTCGCGGTCTGTGAGTTCGAGCCCCATGTCCAGCTCTGTGTTGACAGCTCAGAGCCTGGAGCCTGCTTCAGATTCTGTGTGTTTCCCACCTGCCCCCCTCCCCGGCCCTCTCCGCCCCACCCCTGTTTGTGCTCCATCTCTCTCTTTCAAAAATGAACAAACATTAAAAAAAAATTTTTAAGGAAATTATATAGGATGGAAATTTCAAACAACCCATTATTCCATCACTAAGGTAAGAGCCATTAAGGTGGACCCTTCCACCTTCTTCCCATACAGATTCTGCTGTAAAAATCCACTGTAAATTACATTGAAAAATCCACTGAAATTACACTGTAAAAAGACTTTGTAATGTACTTCCTAAACCCTCTCAGTGGTTGCATATAAAAATGGCTGCATTATAGATGTGATCAGTAATTCAATTAACCAATCCCCTTATTTCACACAGATTGTTTCCAATTTTTTCTTTGTTATAAATAACATCGCAATAACCCTCTTTGCATGCAAATCCTTTTGCGCATCAGATTTTTCTTCCTTGGGGTATATTAGTGTAAGTGGTGATAGGTTTTAGACTTTTAAAAGGTTCCTGATACATAGAGGACTGCCAAATTGCCCCACAGAAACATTATACTAAACTATGATACAAGCTGCTAAAAATTGCTTTGGATTTTAACACAATGGCCTCTGCCCAGCACTTAGCTACTTAGAAGGTTTTTGCTTAGACAGACATAGCTCATCTGGCCTCTCCAACAAGGCCCTGAGGAAAAAAAAGACATTAACATGACACTCCCAATACACACGGAGAAAGTCAAGCTCACGGGGTTGAGTGACCGGTTCTGGGCCTGGAAGGTCATAGGGCTGGACCTCAGCCAGAACCGGGTCCCCATGCGGGAGATCGCATGCCCTCTGCCCTAGCCGACCTTGCCTCTCATAAATGGAGCACTTACCTATCCTTCTCCCAGAGACTTGAGGAACAAAATCTTGACATTGGGTCCCCTATGTGGTCCTCTCCACGCAGACATTCTTGGGGTCCCAGACAACTGCTTACTCACACCCATGTTCAGTAACATCTCACCAACTTCAGGCTTCAGCAAAAGGTCCGCCAAAGCTCTTCATAATGTGGACCAAAGCTTCTCTCCAGACTTCTGTCTACAAGAGGGGACACCGTGTGCTGTGTCCTGTGTGACACCACTGAGTCCTTGCAGAGGCAGCCTCTCCATGGCAGCGTCTCTGACTCCCTTCCCACGCACGGAGCTCCCACTTGCCCCAC
The DNA here is from genome assembly GCF_018350175.1 of Felis catus. Taxonomy (NCBI): domain Eukaryota; kingdom Metazoa; phylum Chordata; class Mammalia; order Carnivora; family Felidae; genus Felis; species Felis catus. The sequence goes on from NC_058385.1 coordinate 79,828,232, forward strand.
AAGGCCACACTCTCTCTGCTTTCCAATCCGGCCACGCATGACACCGTGACAAAAAAGCACTCTTCCTGCTGCCTAGGAACTACAGACAGTTGGTGACCGACAGTGACATTGCCACCTGTGTGCCCAGCGTCCAGCACAGCACTGTCCACACACAGGGCACCTTCCAAGAGTACTATGCCCAAGGCCACGGACACCACAGCTGTCGGTACAGTCTCACTCCTCAGACTCTCTTTTAAAGAGGCACTACCTCTCAGGAAAAGGGCCGCTCAAAAAGGGACCGAACCCACGTAACACTTTGTTTCTGATTTTGAAACCCAAGGATGTTTTCATTTGCTGGAGGAGTTTTTCAGACAGTAAAACTTTCTCCCTGTATTGCTCAGCCTCACTCGTTTCCCATCCCCTTCCCTGTGTTATCCTGTGAGCCACTGAGAGATGACACCGGGGCTTGACTTTTCCTACTGAACTTCCTTCAGCAAGCTCACGGCCATGGAGCAGGACACAGAGACGGCCCAAACGGCAGCCCTCCTCCACGCGGGGAGTCCTCCTGGCCTCGGCAACAAGCGCTGGGGAGCGCTTGGACCTGTAGCTGCAGGCCTGAAGGTGAACAGGCGAGACCTTACCCTGGAGACAGGTCTGGTGGGCAAGAGACACAGGTCACAAGACAATGACAGGATGCCGATAGTGACGGAGGAAATGTGAGAAGTCTTAGAGACACAAGTGGGGACGACTGGTTAGAACGAACTTCCAGGAGGGGGAGGAGGAGGGGACCTCAGTTGAGAATTCAAGCGTGTGCTGGGCCCACAGGCAGGCAAGGGAGAGCATGAGCATTCCCAGCTCTCATCAGAAACAGTCCTGGGGTGCCTGGGTGGCTCAGTCGCTTAAGCGTCTGACTTTGGCTCAGCTCACGATCTCATGGTTTGTGGGTTCGAAACCCACATCGGGCTCTGTGCTGACAGCTCAGAGCCTGGAGCCTGCTTCGGATTCTGTGTCTCCCTCTCTCTCTGCCCCTCCTCTCCACATTCTCTGTCTCCCAAAAATAAACAAACACTAAAAATACTAAAAATAAATTTAAAAAAAGAAACAGTCCTAAAACCCCAGCCATGACAAGTCTGGCACCAGATGGCTTTGCATGGGAATTCTACCAAATATTTAAAGAATTGGGACCGATCCTTCTCAAACTCTTCCACAAATGTAAGAGGAGTAACACTTCTTAAATCATTCTAGGAGGGGAACACTACTCTGATACCAAAGCTAAAGACATAACAACAACAACAACAGCCACGGGCCCATATTCCCCATGAACATAAATGCAAAATACTAGAAAACCAAACTGAACAACAGCACACCAAAAGGACTGTAAGGGTGGTTCAATATAGGGGGGAAAAAATCTATCCATGTTTTATACCACGGTATTACAAGGAGGCAAGAACACGGGACCATCTCAACATATACAGATAAGGCACTTGACAAAATTCAATACCCTTTCATGGTAGAGACACTCGGCAAAACAGAAGTGGATGTGATTTCCCTTAATATGACAGAGGGTATTTATGAAAAATCCATAGCTAACATCACATTCAACGAAGACTGAAAACTTTCCCCCGAAGATCAGCAACAAGACAGGCTGCCCATTTTCACCACTTCTACTCATTTCACAGAAAGTTGTCACCAGAGCAATTAGACAAGAAATAAAAAACATCCAACCTGGAAAGGAAGTAGAACCATCTCTATTCACAGACAAAATAATGTTGTATCCAGGAAATCCTAATCAAGGGATGCATAGGGAAGCCAGCAAAGCTAATACATGAATTCAGCAAAGTTGCAGGGAACAAGATCAACACACACAAATCAGTTGTGTTTCACACACCAGCGACGAACAACCTCAAAATAAAATTAAGAAAGCAATTCCATGGGGCGCCTGGGTGGCTCAGTCGGTTAAGCGTCCGACTTCAGCCAGGTCACGATCTCGCGGTCCGTGAGTTCGAGCCCCACATCAGGCTCTGGGCTGATGGCTCAGAGCCTGGAGCCTGTTTCAGATTCTGTGTCTCCCTCTCTCTCTGACCCTCCCCCATTCATGCTCTGTCTCTGTCTCAAAAATAAATAAACGTTAAAAAAAAAAGTTTAAAAAAAAAAAAAAGAAAGAAAGAAAGCAATTCCATTTCCGATGGCATTTAAAAGGATAAAATACCTTGGAGTAAGTTAAACCAAAGAAGTGAAAGACATACACCAAAAACAAGACATTGTTAAAATAAATACCTAAATAAATGGAGAGTCCCCCGTGTTCCTGGATTCAAAAGTTAATTATTAAGATGGTAAGACCACCGAAAGCAGAAGACAGAACGAATGCAGACCCTAGCACAATTCCAACACCCCATTCCTTCAAAATGAAAAAGCTGGTCCTCAACTTCTTATAAAATTATGAGGGTCTCCAAATAGTGAAAACAGCAATCAAAACAGGGAGGTACTGGCATGGGACACAAAGAACAATGGAACAGAACAGAGAGTCCAGAAAAAACCCATACATCTGCAGCCAAGTGATATTCGATAAGGGCGCCCGGTCCCTTCTAGCACAGTCTCACCAATAAGTGGTACTGGGACAACTGGATTTTACATGAAGAATGAAGTTGACCCCTACCTTCATATACTACACATCAATTCACTCAAATTAGATCAATTCTCTGTAAGAACTAAAAATATAAAACCTCTCAGAAAAAACATGGGGGGGGGGGGATCAATCTTCTTAACACTGGATGTGGCAATGAATTCTTAGACGTGACACCAAAAGTGTGAGCAAAAAAAGGAAAAAACATGACTTGGACTCCCTCCAAATGTGCCGAGGACATTACCAAGAAAGTAAAAAGACAATCTCCAAAATCAAAGAACCTATTAGAAATTCATATCTGATCAGTTTAATACTGAGAATATATAAAGAACTCCTACAACTTGAGAAAAAGACTAACAATCCAGTTAAATTGTGGACAAAGGACTTAAGGAGACATTTCTCCAAAGAAAAGATGCAAATGGCCAATAAGCACATGAAAAGATGACATCCTCAGACATTAAAGAAATACAAATCAAAATCACAACAAGATACAACTTCATACCTATTAGGATGGTGGGGAGGGGAATGGAGGGAAAGGAAGGGAAAGGAAAGGAAAAACAACCAAAGTTGGTGAGGATGTAGAGAAACTGGAACCCTCGTACGTTGCTGGTGGGAATGTAAAATGGTGGAACCAATGTGGACAACAGTCTAGTGGCTCCTCAAATAGCTAACCATAGAATTGCCACGTGTCATGGCAATTCCACTCCCAGGTGTGTTCACCCAACAACAACAACAAAAATTGAAAAGTGGGCCTCGATGCTTGTGTGCCAATGTTCACTGCAGCGTGTATCACAACAGCCAAGAGGTGCAAACAGCCCAGGTGTCCATCACCAGTCAAATGGACAAAGAAATGTGCTGTATGTACACGCTGGCGTATTATTCCACCATCAAAAGGAATAAAGTTCTGATACATGTTGCAATATGGATAAACCTTAAAGACATTACGACTAAGTGGAATAAGCCAAACACAAAAAGACAAATATTGTATAATTCCATATATTCGAAATATCGAGAAAAGGTAAATTCATGAAGACAAAGTTAATTACAGGTTACCAGGGGCTGGAACATGGGGAAACAGGAAGTTACTCCTTAATAGGGTGATGGAAACTTTTGGCAATAATGGGGACAGCTGCATAACACTGTAAATTTAATTAATGCCACCTAAACTGCGCATGTAAAAATGGTCAAAGTGACATGTGTATACGTCATAACAAAAAACATAAAAATTTTTAAAGAGAGAATTCTAGATAGTTGCTGCACTCAGAGTGGAGGAGAAGACAGGATGGGTCAACAGTGGGATGGGGGTGGGGGTTCTGAAACGGCAGGGGAAGAGTCGGGCTTGCATTCTACAAGCAAGGATTTTAAGGGGAAAAGTGACAGAACCCATGGTCTTAGAAAGATACGTCATGGTAACAGAAACGACAAATTACTAAACTGCAATCAGGCAAGTTATTCATTACCACAGCAGAGGAATGGGAAGAAGAAAAGGAAATAGATTTCCTTCTCCCCTTCCCTACCTGTGATGTTTCTGACCATCTGGAGAGGAAGGTAGGTACTTTCACCAAGGCATGCAACCACCAAGGGGGAGGGGCAGGAGAGAAAGGAAGAAAATGGTCAGGACCTGCCCTGGATAAAACAGGTTCCAGCCAGAACAAGCAAAGCTGCACAAAACCAGATGACCAGCAGGGGCAGGAGGAGGCGAGGGGCTGCCCAGTGGGGGTGGCAGAATTCTGTCATCTTGGCTCCTTACTGAGCACACACATACATTTATTGTTCTTTATTTATGCGCAAGGAACTGTGAGACACCTTGGGAAGAAGTGAAATGAATCACCACTCTGATGGGTCCTCCAGGAACTTCAAGCCTGGGGTCAGGGCCATTAACAGCAGCCGGAAAGGAAGAAGGCACTCCAGGGGAGAGCGCGGGGGCAGAGCAGCCAAGGCTCAGGGAGAAACAGTGTGCGAGTTGGGTCTAGAAGGGTGGGTAGTTCCCCGAGAGTGGAGATGGAGAGAGGAGCCCATGGAGCTGCAGGGAGCACACATTCACAGTCAGGGAGCACAGTCAGAGAGTGGGCAGAGCTCTGGGTCTACAACCAGGTCCAAGTTCCGGAGGTGCGGATACAGGGTCAACAGGGCCACCAGGAGCTCAAGGGGGCAGTGCACGCAGTCCACACTCGGACCCTGAGTGCAGCAGGGCAGAGTGCAGGGTCCACACTGGGACGGGACGTAGTAGTAAGCAGCGTGGGGGCCACACTCGGAGCTGGGGCACGGTGTGCAGCATTCACACTTGGACCCAAGCTGTGACCATGCACGAGCAGGATCCACACTTGGACCCAGGGCACAGCGGTGCTCGGGGCAAGGTACACTCCGACCTGGGACGCAGGAGTGGGGAGTGTGGGGGTCACATTTGGACCCAGGGTGTAGAGCGCCGGGTCCCCCAGGCTGGAGCGCAGGGCTCACACTCAGACCAAGCCTTGCAGCATGCAGGGTCCACACCAGGACCCCAGGTACAACTTTGCAGAGCAAAGCAGCCTAGAGCATAGGGTCTACACTGACAGAGGGTGCAGCAGTGAAGGGTGGGGGTCCACACCCAACCTGAAGGGTGGCACATCATCCCCAGGTGCCCACACACACTTCCTGGCCATGCTCCTCATCTCATGCTACTCAAGGCGCCCTCTGCAGCCCAGGAGCAGCAGCGACGTGCCGGAGAGCCAATTCTAAGTGCAGGTTCATTAGCCCGGCCCCAGCCCAGACCTGCTGATCAGTAAACGTTGACCACCACCCTCAGATGATTCGGAGCAAACACCTGCTTCACACTTCAGTATTTCATTTATGATCCTATGAAGTAAATATTAGCATCCCCACTTTCTATATGAAAAACTGAGGCTTGGTGACATTATACATTTTGTCTAAGATAGTAACTAAGTCGACATCCAAATCCAGGTACGTCTGATTCCAAAATCTGTGCTCTTAAGCCTATCGGGGGATATCACCAAAACTCCATGAAATCCTGGAACATACATGGCAATAATACTATTACTAATGTTATAATTAAAATAGCTAATCACCGGGAAACACTCAAGTCTGCATCAGGCACCATGTCCTGACATATTCTGTCTGCTCGGAGTTTTGGTAAGAAGGACTTGCGAGAGGCCAAAAGGAAGCCTGAAAGCCCCTTTCTGAATCTCTGTGGTCTGTGTGATGTTCTCCCAGGACAGCTCCAGGCTCCTCTAGGTGCTTCCTGGAATTAATAGTAATTTCCAGTTCGGGTCTGACGGATCCTGCAGGTCTACAGAGACTGTTCCTCTCCCCCAGCCAACACTGTGGGAACAGCAGCTCAGAACCATGAGTACACTGTGCCTTGTCCCCTCAGAGTCTAAGCGAGCAGAGATACATAAACACAGGAGTGGATCTCATGGGCTCTCCCTCAATGAGACAGAGACAAGTGGTTCGGAGACAAAATAAAAATCCTAAGGAAGGAAAGGGGAATTATTGGCTTTCAATACACAGTGGCAGAGTCCACCGGATCCACGGCCAGTTGTCTCCACCTAGGACCCGGAGCCAGGTGCACTGTCGGAGGCAGCCAAGCACACAGCACCACACGGGCCTCGCTGGGCTGGCACAGCACACGGTCTGTGCTCACTCCAAGTTAAGACACCTGACGGATGAACCCACAGACTCCAAGCGGCCAGGCAGGCTATCTGGGAACTCTTGAGTCAGAAGTCCACGACATGCCCATTCTAGAAAGGGCAGCCAAATAAAAAGTTTTGGAAACAAAGAAGGGCACAGCTAAAGCATCCTAAACTCAGGAGTCCAAGGGTGGATAACAAGGTAAGGCACAGTGGGCACCTGTAACTCCTAGTCCCTCTGCTGGGACATTGCTCCCACTCCCGCTGGACGGCCCTTTCAGATTCTTGAAACAGCCCTTTAAACTGTCCTTCCTGGGAGGGCCAGGTCCTCTCCCCTCCTTGCACCCATTTCACCTTTTCTGCACTGTGCTCATAAGAATTTTTCTTAGAAATGGCTACAGGGCTTATGATCCAGCATATCCACTCTTAGGGTTACATCCAACAGAACCACGTAATCACGTGGATCAAAAAGACACATACAGGGCGCCTGCGTGGTTGAGTCGGTTGAGCGTCAGACTTCGGCTCAGGTCATGATCTCGCAGCTCGGCTCGTGGGTTCAAATCCTGCATCAGGCTATTGTCAGCACAGAGCCTGCTTTAGACCTTCTGTCCCCCCCTCTCTCTCTGCCCCTTCCCCACTTACGCTCTCTTAAAAATAAATAAATCATAAAAAAAAGACACAGATAGCAATATCATCCAGTATTCTTACAGAATAGCCCCAAACAGAAAAGAACCCAATGGTCTACCAACAGAGTAAGTTGGGGTGTATTCATACAATAGAATACTGTACCCCAGTGGAAAATTAACTGACTCCTGCCCCACATGACCACGTGGAGGTCATTGAAAAGCCAGACACAAGAAAGTACAGATGGTACAAAGTCATTTATGTCAAGTTCAAAAACAGGCAATATGATCAATGGTATTAGACTCTGGGGAAGGACGAGGGACAGTGAATGAGCAGGGACACCACTAGTGTTCTATTTCCAACCTGAGAAGTGGTTACACGAGAGGATTCAAAATTTCACAGGTACACAGGGTAGTCAATATTTCATTAAGCCGTATTACGATTTATGCATTTTTCTGACTTTAATTCAATAAAAACTTCATTAAAACCAGCCACCATTTACTGAGCAAATATTATGGGACAGTGCCAGGTTGAGTAGAGGGCATGCATGCATGATCTCACTGAAACCTGCCCACCGACCCTGCTGGCTGGGAACCATCTTCATTTTCCAGATGTGCACCTGAGACTCAAGCCATTGTGACGTGCGGCCTCGCTCGCTCAGTAACCAGGAGGGAGACCAAGGGCTTTTCCACAATACAGCCTATATGATATTTTCACTCTACTGTGGACATCAGTAATCCTCTGTCGATTCACGACGTAACCAGACCATGAGCTCTTTGGAAGCAGACCATAACCTGCCTCTGTTCTGCTCTGCACCCCCTGTACCTAGCGCAGGCCAGACGGAGCCATGAATAAACGACAGGAGCCCTGAGATAGGGGCAGACACCACGCTGAGCGCTTTTCTCAGAGTTTCTCTTGCAGTCCTTGTCAGGACTCTCGTTGCCTCTGCTTTACGGATGCTGAAATGGAGAGAGGACGCGCATCCTCAGATGTGGGAGTGAAAGAATGGGCGAAACATGACGGGCTGCCCCACCCCCAAGGACCCTGGGCCGTAAGACAGTGGCCAAGGGCATCTCCCCAGGGGTGTACCTGCCTCATCCCATGGGTCCCTGCTTGTTCCAGCAAGGTTTTCCCGGTTAGGCTGTTCTTTCCACTAATTTAAACATTGATTCCACGTCTCTCCTGTCCCCGTCTGAAATGTCAGGAGGCCCCCCAACCACGACAGAGCTGGCGTAAGATACACCGAGTGAAGCAAAAGCTTCTCTAAGCCGCCAGCAGACTGTGCCAGGCACCTCCCGCTGGTTCTCCGCTTCAACACCAGATGAACCAGTTAGCCCCCAAACTGCCCCAAAACGAAGGCACACACACCCAACCTTGTCCTGGTTTTAAAGCCACCTTGAAATGGGTGACCAAACTGGTACAAAAAAGTACAGAATCCCAGCTATGGATGGACAGCGTAGTCCCCTTGCCAACTACACGGCACCTTTTTAAAACGACATCTTTATTCAGGGATACACTTCTGATGTATATACACCATCGTAAGGTGCTAGAATGTTCCTGAATGTTCCTCCTGGTTTCATCTGCTTGCCAATTTGGTTACTTTCTTCCTGGGCAACTGACAGCAAACCAGCTTGGCAATCCTCTCAACAAGAGAGTGGAAATCCGTCTCATGGCACATCTGGGTTTTTTTTTCCCCCATTAAATAAAGCATTTTTGAGAAAACATTGTATTTTTCTGCTTTCTCGAGATTCTCCAGAGGTTTGTAATCCATAGCTGGTATCTGATTGGCAGCAATCCACTGGCATACCCAATGATAAGACTTACTGGGCCATATGCTCATTTTTCTTGCGATTAAAAAAAGATGGCAAAGTCTTCCCTAATTGTTTTTTGGGTTTTTTGTTTTTTTGTTTTTTTTTTAACAAATAAACACAAGTAAGTGGAGCTCACACCGTTATGTTTCAACGTTGGTGCCCAGGCCCAGAATTTATTTCTTCAGTATCTCGGGAAATCATGGTTTTCTAAAATGTTCAAGTGTAGTTGATGAAATTCCTCCATTATTATATTCCCAGGTATTCTTCCTCACTTAGAGAGTTACGACAGTGTCTGCCATGATGTTTTCTCAAATACACATAAAAGGAAAACATGAACGTCATGGTGCCTTGTACCACAGGGTCCACCAACAAGGAAAGGAGCCTTCATTATTTCAATCACCGGAACACGTGTGATCTCTCCTGGTTCTGGATGTCCACACTGGGCTGTGTTCCCTTTGCTGGCCCGTCCCCTTCAACGTGCCTTAAGTTCCAAGACTCAAGGCGCCTCTCCACATATGTGTCTGACACTGCCCTGCAAGCTGGTCCCTACATTCTACTCCAACACACACGCAATTGATAAAAAGGTGAAAATATGCAAATTAATACTAGTTACTGCTGAGTGGTAGCTTCTTGGTAGGAGTATAGAGAAACACATGGCAATGATAAACATCCAACTGGGCACCGTGGTTCCCTCTGTGGAGGGGGCAAGGCTCTGAGGGGGACCTCGTACACAGAAGCATCAAAGGAACCCAGCCCTTTAGCTGGGCAGTAGATTCGTGACTGATCATTAAATTATTCTTTATACCTTTCTGTTAGGGCTCAAATAATTCCTAATAAAATTTTAAAAACCCACTCTACCAAAAAGCCATTAATCTCTCAGTTTTCTTTCATTCATTCAACACTCACCAGTACCTACTGTGAGCCAAGCTCTGTTCACTGTGAGGACAGGGAATAAACCAAGAACTAAGATAGTTCCTGCCCTTCAGGAGCTTACAGGCTGATGCTGGGGGTGGAGGGGAGTGGGAGAGGGAGAGGAGATGGAGAGGAAGAGAGTGTGACACCGGCAGGGAAGGAAAGTAGGAGTCAGACCACACCCCGTGTGGGCGCCACAAGGGGGTGCCCGTGGGGGGGAGGGGGGCAGGTGGCCAGCACTGAGCTGGGCAGGGAGGGGTGGGCACAGAGGGAGGAGGGCTGAACCTAGCACTGTTCCCTCCTCCCTCTTCATTTTACACATGAGGAAATCAAAGCCAAGGAGCTGGCCCAGGAATTCATGCCTTCTGACTCCCAGCAATGACCCTTTCACTGTATCCTTAAACCACACATCATGTTTATAGCATGTATTTTATCTTGTTCAAACAGGCCATTCACTTCAGTCTTCCAACTAAGTCCTGTGTTCTAAATAGCCAGGATCATCTCTCTTTTCCTATGGGGGGGGGGGACCCCATACACTTAATGCTTTGCTTCCCCCAGTACGCCTGGCATTTTATCTGGCATTTAACAGGAGCATAAAAATGTCTCTTGCATAAATCTCAATCAGTGAATGAAAGATAATTCAATTCAACAAGCAATGCTCTTATATACCAATTAAGAAAAAGAATCTGTGCATTTCAAAATTCCACCCAGAAATAGCTCCCACTCCGCTATCCTGCTCCCTCCGATACCTTGCCACATTATCCACATAGCTGCCTTCATAAAACTCAAGTCAGACCAAGTCCACAGCTCTCACAACCTTCAGGGGCTCCTCAGACAACACCAGTCCCTCAGCCTTCCTCAGGGAGACCCCACGACGTCCTGCCAAGGCGTCTCACGCCACAGCCCCTGCCCACAGGCCACCCACGGCCAGGCCCTCCTCAGCCAGCAATTTTTCTCCATTATGCGAACCAAAATCAATACCGACCATCAGCCCAAGTGGCAGCGTTTCGAGGTTTCCAGAAAATATTTATGCTGCTTTTTTTTTTGTAACGCTGATTTTGTTCTACATTGTAGAATGCTTCATTCCTCCTGCAACTATAAGCTACTTGCGGGTGGAAGAACCAACCACGGCTCCTTAAAAACGAGGGGTATGTCTACTTACTGGACTGTATCTACTTGTTTTGAACCCATGACCCGGAAGTCCACGTAGGTAAATCAGGACTGAGTCTACACCCTAAGGGACATCAGATTCAGAGCTCGCTGGAGGAGTGCTCCATTCAGGAGAGAACAATCAAGAGATTAGATTTCTTAAACCAGTAAGCTGCCAAGCTGGAGAAATCCTAGGCAGAGTACGGCAGGAACAATGTATCTTATGGGACTGAGCCCTCTCTCCTCCCCGGTGAGTCTATATTCACATTGAAAGCATGATTTTAGCACAGCAGTGCTGAGCAGTGGCTACAAAGCTAACTTTATTTTTCTATTTTTTAAGGGCAAGGAGGAACCTCTACTTCTATTACCCGTGCTGCCCATTCATTTATGGAGTTTATTCACTGTTTAAGCATTAAACACACTCCATTTTTTCGCTTCCATTTCAGAGTACATGTATGCATCTGAATGCTACTGGGCGCCCTAGGGGAACAAAGCATCCCGACAGATAGACTCTTCTGAGGCAAAGGGTTAATGGTAACCATGGCAACCGCCTCCAAGAATAGCATCCTCGGCAGCAGCATTCATGCTGGGGCCCTTGACAGAATGGTTATAAATATACCTATTAGCAGCCTGAGCTGAATCTTTAAACAGCACTGTTGGGAGAAAGGATGCCTAAAAATAGACCCACACGCTTGCATTTGAAGACGTGTCCTCAGAAACACTGCGTCTCGTGCACACTTTCACACACGCACGGGATGATTTCTCTTTTTCTTTTTTCCAAGTGCCAAGGAATGAATGTTGGAAGCACACAATAGACTATGTGACATTTTATGACCTTTCTCTTTCACTGTAATATTCCAAAAATGGAGCCCCCAAAACACAAAGGGCAGCCTTTTGGGGGGTCCTGCTGCCACAGTTGGCTCGAGTCACTGCCCACGCACCCCGCACGGCAGAGCAAACCCCCGTCGGGCACCGCGTGTCAGCCTCACCGGGAAGGGTGCCCCTGCAGTGACCACATGCGGGGGACAGGCCAGGGTGGACAGCGGCTCCAAGAAAGCGAGTGTCCCATCCCTGCTCCTGCTCCCCACCTGGGTTAGAGGCCACTTCTTCAGTGCAGTGTCCTATCCTCCTCTACTGCCCCCACCTGCGGGCACATCTGTATCCCTGTACAGGTGGATACACGTATGGTTATTTTCTGCAGAGGAGCAGGGGACTCAGAGCCAGAGAGCTGCAGTCTTGAATTCCAGCTTAGCCATGTTCTTAGTTTACTGGCATAAATAGATCAGCCTCTCCAAACCTCCCTCTCTTCATTTATAAAGAGGGATGACAAATGCCTGCATCGGAGGGCTGCTGGAGGAGGAAAACGGGAGAGTGCCTGGCAGCACTCAGCTTGTGTGCTCTCCTCCTGCTCCCGCCTGCTCTCACGGAGTAGAACCCTCTGGAAGGCAGGGCCCACAAGACCCAAGCTATGCGTCCAAAGAGCACGTGCCCCGTACAAAAGCAGCCACAGCTCCATCCAGGGCCCCAGGGCACAAATACAGAATAGAACGGCTACCCAGGCCCAGATGTGGGACCCCCTGCTCTGGTCCCATCCACCACAATCCCGCCATCATTCCTTCAGTCAGAGGTGAAGCAATGCTGTATCTAGAGCCCTAAAGGACATGTGCGACAAAGTGATAGGACAAGGAAAAACTCTATTCACACCAACAGAGGGGCACCTATATATGCCACAGACCTCCAAGAAAACCATATCCCAGCACAGAGCCCGGACCAGAGGGCCCGCTGCGGTCCCAGTGCCCCGAGTCAGTCACAAGCCAGAGACCAAGCTCAGGTTTCAGTACAGAGTGTTTTCACCTACCTCACACCTAAGCCTCTGTTTCTGCTCTTAAAACGGAGACGACAGGGCGCCTGGGTGGCGCAGTCAGTTAAGCGTCCGACTTCAGCCAGGTCACGATCTCGCGGTCCGTGAGTTCGAGCCCCGCGTCGGGCTCTGGGCTGATGGCTCGGAGCCTGGAGCCTGTTTCCGATTCTGTGTCTCCCTCTCTCTCTGCCCCTCCCCCGTTCATGCTCTGTCTCTCTCTGTCCCAAAAATAAATAAACGTTGAAAAAAAAAAAAAAAAACGGAGACGACAGGATCTACCTCATGGAGGCGATGTGAAGAATGTATGAAACACACCAAGTGCTAGAACCTCCGACACACCTATGTGGCCCACCCTGTGGCCTGTGTGACAGGTGACCCTTGGGCTGTATCACTCCCTGGTTCTCTCTGGTTGGGGTCAGCCAATGGAGGAATGGCAGGACGGAAGGGTGTTAGGAGGGGAGCCCAGGGTATGTGTCCCCCGGTCCCCCTCTGCCACAGCACAGTGGGGCCGGGTCTCCCCATGCCCATGGCCCTGTCCAGCCACGCTTCCATGGCTCCAGCACTCAGAAGCTCCGGTACCACCAGCCAGCGCCCTCACTGCCTCAGGCCTAGAGAGGCTGGCAGATTCCCATGGCTGTCCCTTGCTCAGTGCTGTGCCTGCACACCTGTCCCTTCCTGCTGTGCCTGCTAAGACACTGACCGGTAAGGCAGCAGCCTTCTCTTCCCTACTACCTACCTGCCTCTTGGAGAAAATGTCGGACTTGGGCAGGGGGCTTTCTACCAATGGATGTGAAGGCACAATATTTGTGTCAGCTTTTCCCATCTATGGAAGGACCTTACAATCCCTTCAACCTGCCCCTCCACTGGGCAGAAAATACAGGGAGCTCGCGTCCCTCTCCTTGTTACAAGGAGATTCTAAGGGAGGAGGTAAACCATGAAGGACCAAGTCTTCTGAAACCTCAGCACCAAAGTAAGTTACTGCAGGAATTCAGATGGGAGTGTAGGATTTACGTAGCTCTCCCCGACTCCATGGATGAACTTGACAGGAACACGTGTGTGCCATTGGGAACATGGTAGTTCCCGATCCTGTGCACTGTGCCTGTACGTGCTTCACACACACACACACACGCACACACACACACTCTTCCAGGCATGCCCCTCCCACCTGCCCTATCTCCAGAACAAACCAACCAATAACCAACCACACAGGCTGAGAGGAATGACAAACACCACACTCCAGTGACTAGTTAGTTCTGGAGAGGGAAGGGAGGACAGGAATGAAATCCGGAGTTCTCTTCCATACTATGCTGAGTCAACTGTACCTTTAAAATCTTTTTTTTTAATGTTTCTATTTATTTTTGAGACAGAGACAGAGCATGAGCAGGGGAGGGGCAGAGAGAGAGGGAGACACAGAATCTGAAACAGGCTCCAGGCTCCAAGCTGTCAGCACAGAGCCTGACGCGGGGCTCGAACTCACGGACCGTAAGATCATGACCTGAGCCGAAGTCGGAAGCCCAACCGACCGAGCCACCCAGACACCCCAACTGTACCTTTAATGTTACATGTCCTTGGAGGAAAGACAGGCAACTTGGTAAAATGTTAAGAATCCAGGAGCTGAGGGGCGTGGACCCAAACCCACATGGCCATAATAAATCTTCACTTTTTTCTTGTTTACATAGCTAGACAGAGCCCCTAAGTGCCCCTGCCTTCTTCCTCAGACATAACCATCATCCTGAAACTGGTGTATGTTACTCACATATGTTTTTGTAGGCTTGTTACGTGTATGGAAGCATTCTGCAGGTTTTGAAACGATGGAAACGTAGTCTTACTAATCGCTTTATTCTGAAACTTACTGTTTCACTCAGTAAGCGATCATTTCAAGATTTCACCACATTGATAAACCTGTCATCCTGACTACCGCGGCATGGGGCAGTGCATGGATTTACCGCATTTTCCTTGCGAGTCCCAATCAACAGTCAGGTTCTTTCAGTGGCCACCGTCCCAGCAGTGTGGGAGGGAGCAGCCTGTGCTGGCCCCTGCCCAAGAGCTCCTCTGATGCCTTGTCAAAGGCGGGGGGGGGGGGGGGGGAGGCCAAACGGCACACCCAGCCTCGATTTTACTCCAAGTGCCAAATGGTTGCACAGATCTGTACTTTGGCCAGAACTCCATAAGAGTTCCTGTTTTGCTGCGTCCTTGCCATTTCTGGTACCACAGACTTTGTTAATTCCCATTCCAGTAAGTACAGACTTTATACATGTGAAACTGTACCTGTCCCCTCCACCCGTCCACCCATCTAAAACACTGAAACTATTATGTGCATGGGGCACCAGGTGGCTCAGTCGGTTAAGTGTGGACTCTCGATTTCAGCTCACATCGTGACCCCACGGTTCGGGAGTTCAAGCCCCGCACTGGGCTCCATGCTGTCGGTGCAGAGCCTGCTTGGAATTCTCTCCCCACCCCTCCCCTGCTCGAGCTGTCTCTCTCAAAATAAATAAAATAAACTTAAAAAAAGAAAAAGATTACGTGCCAATCACTGTGCTAAACACAATGAAGACACAGCAGGGAGCGAGCCTACAAAACCACTACTGCCCTTTTGGAGAGCAGGCAACACGCAAAACCAAGGCAGATGATGAAGCTAGCGGCAGGAGGGCGCGGAGCCCTGGGGGGACAACAAAGCAGGAGAGCGGGTTGGACAGGGAACCGCTACTCCGCATCAGTATGCACTTCCTCGACTGCTATTTACAAGAGCGTTCCTAACAGTGTTCAATCACTGGGCGGGGCCACACAGGAACACAGACGTGGCCGTGCCAGCTGAGATGTCCTCTTCTGGAAGAGGCCTGCTGGGCTCCACAGCCCATTTCCCTAACTTCTGCTTCTATATTCGAGTAGGAGTGAGAATCCCGCGTACAGTCTAATCCTTTGTTGGGTAAGCGTGCTGATCACATCTCCCTTCCCGTGGGTTCCCTCTGCCTCTGTCCTAACTTTCGCATTATTTGGGATATGTCATATATACCTAACGATGCACAAAATGTCATGATATACATGTGACTTAGATTTAAATTTTGTTCCCAGTCTCCTTTGCAGAATTGTGTGAAAGTGTGATGTGATCAAATCAAGCTTGTCAGCCTCTTTCTTTCCAGTTTGTTCTCCGTATGCCCAGCCTGGGCAGCCCGGCCCGCCCCTGGGTCGCTGAGAGGGTCTCCTGTACCATCTTCTAAGGTTGCAAACACGTTGCTTTTTCATACCGGGGTATTTCTGTTATCCAATACTGATCTTGCTTGTGGCATTCCTGGGTTTTTCCCCTGTACATAACCAACCATGCCAGCACCGTGTATGAAAGGTTCTTACTTTTTCCCACCAATGTATAACATCTCCCCACCATTCCACATCCTATCAGTTCTAAAATTCTCATCCTAAGGTTTTTATAAAACCATGTTAGGTCTGCCATCTGGCTGACAACAATTATAAGACATCATAAATAAGATGAAACTGTATTTCGGAGATATAACAACGTTATTTCATAGAATTGATGAAATAGGGCACATCAAACTTCCCTGTATGTACAGATCTGACTTAGGGCTTTCTATTCCTTTCCATCTGTCTAGCTGTCCCTGTACATTTACGAGACTGTTTTAATTAGTCTTGCTTTGTAAGTCTTCCTATCTCATAGGGCAGGACTCCTCAACTTGGTCACTTTCCTCTTGGCTCCCCTTGGCTCCTTCTTCTATATGAACTTTAACATCAGCACATCAAGCTGATTTCACAACTCCTGTTGGAATTTTTCCAGGAATTACAGGTACTTTGCAGATCCGGGAATAAGCAGACATCCGCACAAGACTGAGTCTTCTTACCCACAAGTATGATGTATCATTTGCTACTTTTTCACATCTCCTTGCACGTTTTAGGATTTTCTTCATAAAGGTCTGACATACATTGCTGGACTTTTTTTCAGGGTAATAGAGTAGTAGTCACTACTGTGAATGGGAGTGGGTTTTTTTATAAGATTTTTTTAAGTTTATTTATTTATTTTGAGAGAGAGAGACAGAAGAGCAGAGGAGAGGCAGAGAGAGGGAGAGAGAATCCCAAGCAGGATCCTTGCCATCAGCACAGAGCCCGGGGTGGGACTCGAACCCATGGACTGTGAAATCATCACTTCAGCCAAAAACAAGAGTCGGGCGCCCCTCTGAATGGAATTATTTTAACTGTATTTTCTAATTAGCACTTGGTACAGAGATATGCTATTTTTTTTTTATCTTAAATCAAGAAAACTTGAACTCTCTCATTCTAACAGTCTGTCCATAGCCTCTGGAATTTTCCACGTAGACGAGCCCACCATATGCAGTTTGGTTTCTTCCATTATAATTCGCATACCTCTTACGTGTTTCATCTTTTCTTATCACATTGGCCAGAACTGAGAGAATTTGGAGTAGAAGCAGTGACAGCAGACATCCTGGTCTTCCTCCTAACTTAAGAAGATAATCTGTCTAGGGTGTCACCTTTAAACAGGCTATTTCTTCTAGATTTTTCACAAACAGTTAAGCTAATACTGCCTCACAGTCTTAGTTTATGAAGAGCTATTATGAATGTATGTTGAGTTTTATTTTTTCTTTATTAAATTTTTGTACTTTTCCTTAAATTGTTAGTATGATATGCCACACAGAGAGAATTTCTTAGAACCGTCCATGCATGCATTTTTAAGATAACATCTACGTGGTTGTGACATATTATTCCTTTCAGAGCCATCAGAATTAGATTTGCTGATGTTTTATTTGAGTTTTCTGCTTTGTGCTAAAATCGTAGTCACCGACAAACCTTTTGGACCCAGAACCCAGAAAGCTGCTTCATTTTTTTTTTTTCCAGTTCATGGAATGTTTATCTAATTTTTTTTTTTTTTAACTCACAGCGGTATTTCTGGTTTTCTCCTTTTCAATCTTTTCTGTTATTGCCTAAGCCCTTCTGCCGGCAAGGACAAGACAAAGCAGGACCTCACAGGGCCGTCTTGGCTGCAACTCCTTTCCAACTCCCTCAGTTTAACTCTGTCCTCACTGTCTCCTTTGCTGAGAACGTCACTTAAAGCCACTACCTACTACGGAAAATGGGACAGTGTGCGCTAAAATTCATAGAATAGTTGAATTTTCAAAACCGGCTTTTCTTTTTTTAGAAAGTACCGGGAAATGTGACATATTTAAGGAATTTATGAGGATGTATTTAGTAAATTCACCAGCGACTCAATTCCTCTGTGTGCTGGACGTCCTGAGCACTCTGTCCGCCTCCTGGGGCACAGAGCACACGATGCTGCCACGCAGGAAGCAGCTGGGTGGCCACAGGTGCATGTGACAGAGGCCATAGCAGGCACCCGTCAACCCACTCCCATCAGAGCGCGTTCCAAGTACGGCTCAGCGAGGAGCCAATACCCACACTCAACGTCCAGGAGCGTGTGTCCTCGGGACACGCGTGAGGCCACGGGAGGGGAGGTCTCTGCACATGATGCTGTGCATATATACACCCGTCTTTCGACTAGACCACTCTTCATGGCAGCGGATCCCCAGTAAAAGAGATGCTCCTACAACAACTACTTAAAAATATTTTTAAATAACACTATGACACTTTGTAATTATTTTGAGCTTTTAAATTTCCTATGAAAATGTTACAGCCACCTTCACGATATGGCTCTCACCTATTACTATGGCTCTTCTACTTTATAATGAGTAGTAACCCATACGCTTCTTAGAGTTACCCACACCACACTCTGAAACCACCCCCGTCATTCACACGCTATAATCTCGGGCAAGCTACTTATTACCTACGAGCCCCAGTTCTGAAAACAGTGAGTACAAGCGCAGTCACCCTGCAGCATGACTGTGGTCAGCAATCCAGTCAAGTACCGACATCACCCATCACGTAACACAGGTGCGTGATAAGGGCAAGTTTCGTTCTCTTTCTGTCCAAGCGTGCATTTATTCTTTTCTTCCTGTATGGCTGCCTCTTTTCCTCAAGTCCGTGTTTTACTCTACCCTGCCACGTTCAACAGCTCAATATCCACTTTAGTACGAACTTAAGCAGAAAATCCAACGAAGCCTAAGTGCTTCCTGGGGCAACAACGTGGGAGTCCCTCCCCCACGCCAACCACCGTGCCGCACACCTCTTATTCCCCGTATGCTTACGTGAATGATTTTCTTTAGTGGGGGCAGCACATGTGCTCTTAGCGCACACACACACACACGTTCCCATCTCACCAACAACTCAGTGTCTCAGCTGACACCTTACTGTGGGCACGAGACAGCAAGGCATCATGGATAACTGCAGGAGACACCGAGTTGCACTGGGTAACATCGTAAGGACAAGTTGGGTGCGTCAGAGAAGCAATGTTTCAACCCCTAGTGTCCTAAAAGTCCTAATATTTACCTACAGCTTGATAACTTCATAGCAAGAAGATGGCAAATCAGAGAATAAATCTGAGCTGATGAACATCATCTGAATTATTTTCTTTTTGAGCCTGAACATCACTCTGGCCTAAACGAGCATAATTACACCGACTGCAGGTAGACAGATACACACACAGCTCAATCACCAATAACATCTCATGGTTTTTAAAGCACTTCTTAAGTATTATTTCGTTTGATTCTCAAAATAAGCCATGGAGAGTGAATGTGCAGAAGAGGCAACACATAGGCAAAGGGACTCACCATCGCCTAGGCAAAGCACATGGTGTTGGCACCCGGGCCTCCAGGCCCAGACGCTCACCCCTGGTGCCAAACGTCACGAGGCTCTGGGGCTGTAGGAGGCTGCTAAGCACACGCAACCTCTCCTGTGGGACTTTCCGTCCACAGGGAAGGCAGGCACGCATTCACTCACTTATTCAGGAATATTCACAGGGATTCTACTGTGGGCCAGATGCTGGCTCAGGTGCACAGCAATGAACCAGACAGCGAGGCCCCGCCCTCGGGAGCTCATCCTCAAGTGGGCCAGGCCAACAACAACAACAACACAACAAGGAGAGCGTGTGCAGGGAGGCAGCAAAATACCCAGACCCCTTGAGGGGGTCACAGGACCCTCAGCATTTAGTATTTATAGCTCTAGACCATTTAATAAAATGGATTCCCTCACTCATGATTCTGTACTTTCCAAATTCATTTCCGTTCACCCATCACGGCAATTAACCACATTTTCACCTGACTTGCACACCTGGCTTCTGGAGTCAGCTGTATTGCACCAAAGTGTTTTCTGTGCCAAGTTTCTTGAGGTCAGAGAAAAAAAACTCCCAGTTTACTTATCTCACCACATGAGAAGAAACTGGAGAACTGTCCACTTCTCATCTCATTCTTAGTGCCTGGAGACGTTTAATGTACCACCAGGCCAGAAAGTGCCCCCACCGGGGCTCCAGGCTGTGAGAATACCCCAGGCAGCATGCCCGAAGGCCCGCGGTCACAGTGTCTCACGGAGAGCCTCACGTCCACACAGACCCTGACCCTAATCCCAGGAGCTCCTCCAAAAAACACTTTCCAGTTCTCTTGCTGGAATTCAGAGAAAACTTCAAGCAATTCATTTAGAGATTCCCCTCCACCACCATTTATATTCACCTTACAACCGAAGGCACACAAGATTCTTGAGTTCTGAGCCCAAGATGAACAATGTAATAAACAACACGAGTAGAGTGACTCTCATTTTGTGCTCAGTTTTTCTATTTATTGTTGCAATCTGTTCATATTTTATCAGGATTGCAAATTGATAATTTACAAATACTATTTACAGCCATGTCCTATTGATTAGGTTTCCCAGAGGAACTAACCCACTTGGGAGCGGCTCTCTTGGTAAGTTCCCTGCATCTACAGCAGAAACGGTGAACGGGAAGATCTCCTACGTTCTCAGTCTGTACTTCGCTGCACTAAACCCATCTGCGTGGTGGAGCTAAGTAACAAACCGTGTGATGACCCCATCCAGGGGGCAGATCCCATCCCCCTCACACTCCTCAGAGCCACAGGGTGGTCAGGCGGACCGCCCCCCAGCGCTCTGGGTCTCCGCCAACAGCCAGAAGTCAGCAGGGCCCAGGGGATGAGCCAGTTCTGAGCAGACCAGGGACAGCTGGTAACCGTAGGCTCCTCAGCACCCGCGGAGGGAGAGGAATAGCATTCTCCGGGATTAGTGACTGGGCTTCAGTCACATTGTTCCCTTGTGAAATGGGGACCAGAGGTCTACCACAGAGGGCCGTGCGATGGTTCCAACGGGTACACACCATCTTCTTCCAGGGTGGCCGGCAAAGATCGGCGAATCCCGTGCTCACCTCATCCAAGTGTTGGCTCCGCGTGACCGAGGGCACAAAGGGCCAGCGTGAGCCCCGAGGAACCAACATGAGAGCACGCTGCAGTACAGCGGGCACACGCGTGCACACGTATGTAGGTAAGATTTGGGGTCCCACACTTTGTAAACTCCTAAAGGCTCCCGGCCACATGACACATAACGGGAGAGCTGCCCGGCCGGGGCCCACCGCCAGCAGCCCCACCCTGCCCTAGCGAGGGCCAGGGAGACACGGGGGCAGGACGTCTCTGCTGACAGCCCCGTGCCTGTGCCGGTGGGGGCACAGAGGTCACGGTAACAAGAACACGTCCTGAGCACTGTGTGTGTTCCGGGCACTACTGCCGAACTCTCTGCTTGTACCAGCTCCTTTCATCGTCTCAGCACCCTCGTGTGCATTATAACTACACCTCCGTTGTACACCAGAGGAAAGCCAAGCCCAAGAGTCACCTGCAGGGGATGCTAGAGCTGGACCACTGACAGCCGCAGGCAGGAACTAGTCCCAGGAGCCGCCAACATCAAGACAGAGACCACCTGGTGAAGGACCACACCCAGCCACGCCCACATTTCGGGGGGGGGGGGGGGGACAGGAGGTGCCTACAAAGGGGGGGGTGGGGGGCTTGCTGAGACCGTCCTGGGACCCAGGAGCCAAGAGAACAAAGACTTTCCACGAGGACCCCGGGGGCACGGCAGGGACTCGGCCCTATGCTGCTGCCCTGTGGGCCCTGCCTCCTACAGGCGTTTTCTTGCTTCCATCAGTCACTGAAACCAACACAAAATGAGCAAATTCCTTTCCATTCTGGGGCCGCCACAGGTCTCCAGAGAAAGCTTACCTGCAAGACAGAAGAGCTGACGCCGTAAGCGGCTTGTCCCGGCTGATGCAGGGCATCGAAGCCAGCAGGACAACATTTAACAAGGACTCGTGTAACTCCCACGTCTGGTTTGCAAAACCTCAACTGTATGGGGACAGCTTAGGAGGGGCCGAGAGGGACAGCCAATGATGGAGTCACAGGGAGGGAGGGATCCCTGCCGCTCCCTCCCTGGAGGGGTCGGAGCAGCACTCGACGGGGCTGTGGCCTCAGGCCACACTAGCGACCAAGCAGCCCTGCAAGGAGGACGCCGTGATCCCAGGCACCCGGTGGGCAGGTCTGGCTTCTGTCCTCTGTGCGCCTGAGACTGGTGACAATCCCTCCTGTCGCCCATCCTTCTTCCTTCCTGCATTGGCCCGCTAGGGCTGCCAGAACAAAGTACCAGAACCAGGTGGCTGAGACAACAGGACTCATCACCTCCTGATCCTGGGGGCTCCAAGTCTGAGACAGAAGTGTCGACAGGCTGGGCTCCTTCTGAGGCCTCTCCTGGGCTTGCGGACGGCCGCCTGCACGTTCACACGCATCCTCCCTGTGAGCGGCTCCGTCTCCAAGTTTCCTTTCAGATGAGGACAGCAGTCGTACTGAACTGGGGCCCATCCTCATGACCTCATTTTCACTGGACTGTCTCTGTAAAAACCATCTCCAAATAAGGTCCCATTCTGAGGGCCTGCGGGTAGGGCCTCCACATGAGAATTTTGAGAGAGCACAACTCAACCCGTGACCTTTGGTCTCTCGGTTCCCGTGACACACAAGTCTGTCGTCAGCTACACGCTCTTCTCGCTGTCTCCTCCCAACCACGGTGACGACTGCCTTCGTGGCGATGGTGCTCAGACTCTCATCAGAAGCCGAGCCCCCTCCCCAACTTCCGGACGTGAAGCCGACCGCCCACTGAGTCCTCCACCCTCCATGTCCAGAGGCCTCCGGCTCAGGATGCCCGGCTTGGCTCCTGTATGCTCGGTCTCACTGAGGGAAGCGGCAGTAATCAGTGGGGGGTCAAGACGGTGGGTTGTGGGGCCAGACTGATGGGACCGGAAACCTGGTTCTCCTGCTCCCAGCCGTGTGGCCTAGGGCTGGTTCCCTCCCGTCTCCTCGCCCACCAAACGGGGACTTGCAGGCTCCTTATGAAGATTACCTCGTGAACACAGGTCAGAGGCTTAAAACGAGGCCCGAGACCTCGTCATGCCGCATGCCCGTCAACCCCTCACTAAGTCAGCCGTGTCTGAGCGAAGCCACTCTCCCAGGAACTCGTGCCAGAAAAACATGCATTTTGGGATCAGCTTGATTTCTGCGAAGAATCCAGCTGGGATTTTGATGGAGGCTGCAAGGAATCCGTCAATCCGTTTGGGCGGCAAGGCCACCACAGCCGCATGAAGCCTTCCAATCCGCAGACACGGGATGCCTTCCCGTTATTCACGTCCTCCTCAACTTGTGATGCTCTGCGGTGTCCATCACGCAAGGCTTGCGTCTTTTTGCGCGTTTTATTCCTATTATTTTTGACATCAGAAAAAGAACTGTATTCTTAATTTCCGGGTTGTTCATGCTAATTATTTATAACTACAACTGATTTTCGCTACATCCTGCAACCTTACTGAACTTACTGGTTCCAACAGCGTTTTAGTGAACTACTTCTACTACTGCAGGCTATTGCAAATTGCGGTAAGTTTTACGTCCCCCTTCCTAATCCAGATGCTTTTGATTTCATTTTCTAGCCCAATTATCCCGCTAGAACCACTTGCACAAGATTTAGTACGAACGGCAAGCGTGGACATCCTCCTCTCACTCTTGATGGGAAAGCCCTCAGTCTTCCATGACCGGGTAGGACATTAGCAGCGGGTGTTTCACAAATGGTCTTTAGGCATGCAAAGAAGTCCCAGTCCCTCTCCCATGAGGTTTCAGGGCTGGGGGTGTGGGGTTATTTATCATCATGAGGGGGACTTCATCGGCTCTCGCCTACAAACCCACTCTCCCCACAGCTGCCAGAACGATCATTCTAAAAGACAAAGTCGATCCTATCCCGGCTCTTTGCTTCGTCTCCAGACACTGGAAGTCCTGGCCCATCCTCACTCTCCACCACTTTCCCTCTGCTCTTTGCCATCTGGCAACAAACCAACGGTGGTTTCCTAACACGCTGTGTTACTTGTGCCCTCCATGATTTTGTTCTCTCCATCCCTTTGTCTGGGATGCAATTTCTGTGACCACCCATTTCCTCGACGGTGTCTTTCAACTTTTCTAGTTTCATCCTAGGAGCTTCCTCTCTACACAGTCTAGGTGAGCTCCCCTTACTCCATCCCAATACCCTCTGTACCTGTGTCTCCTTACAATTACCTTGTTTTATTGTCAGTTTGTGTTTATGGGTCTCTCTTCCCCCCACAGACAAGCAACGCCAAGCGTGGTCTCGGCCGTGAGCTTCACCTCCCCAGCATCTAACACAGTGTTGAGCACAGAGTGCAGGACCTACGGCATGGCAGGGACACATGCGTGAACGAATGACTCACCGAATCCATCCTGGCAGCGATCTTTCTCAAGTATCAACTTGACTGTAACCCTCAATTGCTAAGAAGCCCTCCAGTCGCTGCTGATACATTTCAGGATCAAGTCCCAACTTCTTAACATGGCACAGAAGATTCCCCAAGACCTGCCAACCCCACATCTCCCCTTTCCCCTCCTTGCCACACACCCAGCTCTCAACCCCACAACAGTTCACAGCCCCCTAACACCAGGGCTCTTTCCAGCCCCCACCCCCACTTTCCCCTCCACACCAGACTGCCTTCATGTCCTTCCCTGCTGCTGTTCACCTGGAAACCATGAGATCTTTTTTTTTTTCCAAGAGTCAGTTCAAACATCACCTTTGAGCTTTGTGTAAATCTGTTTATACAGCTGTCTGCTCACCGTGGATATCTCAAAGGCACCCTATGCTCCCCAAATCTAAGACTGAACTCACGACCATCTCTATCCTGCCCCCTCAAGAAAGAGAACACTTCTCTTCCCCGCATCACCCTGCTCAACGACTCCACTGTCCGTGGTCACTGCAAATATCCAAGTCAAAAACTCCTCCCTCTACACCCTCCATCACAAGTGCCATCCTTTTTTGGTGTCTCTGAAGCCCATCCGTGTCTGTCTCTGTGCTGCCTCCTCACTCCAAGCCATCACTGCTGTCCCTGCCCTCGTGGAATGGCCTACTGTGATCCCTGGGTCAACACTAGCCTCCCTGCGAACACCACGCCCCACAATGCAGCCAGGGAGCGGGTCTTCTCTCCCTCCCCCACTTGCAACCCTCCGAGGGCTCCCAGTTACCTTGATGATCAACACCAAACCTCCAGGGGCCCACAGGGCTGCACGCGCACAGTTCCCACCAGCAAGCAGGCCTCCTGGCCCCTCTCACCGTGGCTCCCAACCTCATCCTCAGTTCACTTCTCCCAGCTCTCACTCATCCGCCTGGATCTGGGCACCCCCTCAAGACATCCTCATCTGGCACCCGGCCTGCAGCCTCACACCGTCCGTCTTTTCCTGCCTCGTTTTTATCCCAGTTTGAAATAACACCCTGATGTGAATGGGAGACCACCAACCCCCAGAAGAGGTGCAGTGTCATTAGGCCCCTGCAATCCAGCACAGGCCGACACAGAAAAGGCTAGAAGTATCCGTCAGGTGAGTCAACATACGTGAAATCTTGACTCATTGCAACTGGCAAGTCGAAACGACCACTCCCTTCTTCGAGCTCCACATGGCTTGTCCGAGTTCCAGCTGAGCACTTGGCCAATACTGTTAAAATACGGACAGATCTCCCCCTACTGGACCGTGGGTCCCATGTGATTGGGGAGCCTCCTCTTTTCAGTCAGGGGCACTTAGCAAATGTTCAACAATTACATGTCTACCGAAGGGCTCCCTCCTTGGGGAGGGGGGTTCTAGGGGCTACAGCTTAAAAGGGCCAGAACTCTCACCGATCAACACAGGGGCAAGGATATCTTCCCAACCAGGACTGCTTAGGGCCGCCTGGGTGGCTCAGTCGGTTGAGCGTCCAACTTCGGCTCAGGTCATGATCTCACAGCTCATGAGTTCCAGCCCTTCATCGGGCTCTGTGCTGACAGCTTGGAGCCTGGAGCCTGCTTCGGATTCTGTGTCTCCTCTCTCTCTGCCCCTACCCTGCTTGTGCTGTCTCTCATAAATGAATAAATGTTAAAAAAAAAAAAAAAAAAAAAAAAAGTAAGCCAGGACTGCTTAGCTTAAGGACAGAAATGTGGAGATGGGGTGGGGGCAGGGGGGAAACCCCTCCTCTGTGTTAAAAATCTCTAATGCCGACCTGGCCAGGCCCTGGAGGGGGGGACCAGGACCACAGGACCAGGGAGAAGCTGTGCACGTCAATGTAAGGAGGAACCTGAGTTCCCATCACCAGCCAGGACCAGGGTCTGCCCCCCACCCCTCCCAAGAGCCATTGCTCGGATGCTCTATAGACAATCCCTGCATGCAGTTAATTTCTTTAATTCAATAAATATTTCTTGAGCACCTAGTTCATGAATGCTAGGAACAGCAACAGCAACAACAACAACAACAACAACAAAAAACAGAAGATCTACAGAGCGCCCTGGAGGACCTTGCAGAGGACAGTGTTGATCACTTCCAAGCCTTACATAAGCAACCTTTTGGCCAAAAAGATAAATTTCTTTGGGTGTATTGACAAGTGGCCCCCTGACTGTCCATCAATGCACAAAAGAGCAGGCCAAGAAAACCAACCGAGTGTGTAGTTTGGTTCCCGCAGCACTTGCCAGATTGACTGGCAATGCCTGACAGGAAAAGGGGCCGCGTCCTAATAACAAAAAAGACATCTCGCTTTTTTTGCAGACGCTCAAAAACCCTCAGAATAACCTATCTGAGGGCCACACCTTTGCCAGTGACGTTCCTGGGGACCTGGCGAAACCCAGTGGTCCGTGCTGGGTTTTGGAATCCACAAGGGAGGCGGGGAGAGGTGGACCACGCTGGGTTTTGGAATCAGGGAGCCGGGCCTCTGTCCCACTAGCTGTGTGATAGAGGACTCTCTCTCCCCCTCTGAGCCCTAGCGCACCTCTTGCCAAATGCAAAGAGCAAAACTCAACAGAAACGGGACGGTTGTCAGGATCTAAAGCGCACCCTAGCAGCAGGGCCTGGGGACACAAGGCACTCGACACCCCCCCTCACCTGTCCCACAGAGCCAACAGCCCGCAGCGCAGACCCAGGAGCGACGAGTCCCAGGCATCCGATCAACGTGGACACTCGCTAGCTATGCAATTCCGGTGCCATCAGCTAACACCTTAAAGCCTCACTTCCTGCCCCCGGGAAATGAAAATGTTGCTGCTTACCTCACAGGGCTGCTGTAAGGCTCCAAGAAAAGATGGGTACCGAAGTGATGTGCTCAGCCTCTGTCAGCATCACTGCAAGAATACTATCGAATTCTTCTTTTAATATTTTTACTTCTTTATTTGGAGAGGGGGGAGGGAGGGAAGGATAAAGACAGAGACAGAGAGAATCCCAAACAGGCTCCATGCTGCCAGTGCAGAGCCTGCTGGGGGGCCGGAACCCACAAATCCGTGAGATCATGACTTGAGCCAAGATCAAGAGTCAAACGCTTAATCAACAGAGCCACCCAGACACTCCTCGAATTACGTTTTAATTATAAATTTATTTTCTTTCTTCTAGCATACAAGAAAAACACCCCACGTTTCCTGAAGATATCTGAAAATCATCAGTATCTGCAGCAAGCACCTAGTGGCGCCTTGTGACGGAAGAACGGGGCCCGGCTCCCTCACTCCCCCTGCAAGCCCTCGGAGGGGCAGCCTCATGCTCTCAAGCACGGACCAAGGCACTCTTTACATCATACCTCCGAGAAAAGAGGAGGACCCTGGTACAATGCGGAGACTGTCGCCATACCTCTAGTACAGAGACGTGGCTGAGAAAACACGTGAAGACAAAAAATGCGGAAAGCAGAAAGAATGACAAAAATGTTAATGTAGAAGGAGAGCATCTCAGATAAAAGGGCCACAAAACCATTACGCGGCAGCCCAACTGGAAAGACTCCTTTCCTATTCAAGCCCTTCCTCCTCTTCTCCCGGCAGACAGGGGAGGGTGACCTGCCACCACCAGGGGACGACGAAGGGAGCGCGCCGCTCTGCGAGGAGTCAAGAGCAGAACAAGGCTCCACGTGACACGCTGAAGCGCCGAGCAACAGGGCTGTCGTCTCATTTGGGCCCCAAGATTCAGTTCAAAGAAACAGCCAGTGCAGAGTGGAACTTTCAGATGCCAATCCTGCATTAGATCACGAATTCTTTTCCACTCAATTCAGTAATTTTTCTTGAAAAAAAACAAAATGGGTTCTTTTTATAACATTTCACTGTCAAAACATTAGTCAACACTAAGAAGCAAAAATAAATCACCTAGTATCTCAAAACACAGAAATAAGCCTTGTGAACATCTTGCTGTATATCCTTCTAGACTTTTTCCTAGGCATGCATATAAAGGCATGTATTTTATACGAATGGGGGATCATTCATAACTTTTCTGTAACACCTATTTAATCGTGGATGTCTTTCCATGTTAACATATGTCCTTCCAGACTTTTAATGTCCTCATACAGGTATCATAATTTCTTTAATTCCCTATTACTGAATGTTTATGTTCCTTCTGGTAATTCTGCCATTTTGAATAATGCCATGACAAAGGAGCTGGTATATACATCTTGGTGCACTAGTCTATTTCTTTTTCTTCAACTGTATGTGGAATTTGGGGGTCAAAAGATTTGCACATTGTGGTCAGCCAGATAATGTCCCCCAAATCACGTCCACTCCTAATCCCTAGAACCTACCGATATGGTCCTTTACACTCAAAAGGGACTTTGCAGATGTGATTCAGTCAAGGATCCCAAGATAAGGAGATTGCCCCAGAGTAATCACAAGGGCCCTCCTAAGGGAAAGAGGGAGGCAGGAGGGCCAGAGATTGCTGAAGAGGCAACACCACAGGCTTTCAGGACAGAGGGGCGGCCAGGAGCCACGGAAAGCTGCCACGTGTAGAAGCCCCAACAGGCAAGGAGAAGGGACCCCCCCCACCCCACACCACTGAAGCCTCCAGGAAGAAGGCAGGCCTTTATCTTCATTCACGGAGTCTTCTGACCTCAAGAAATGCAACATAGGAAGTCTGTGTTGTTTTAAGCCTCTTCGTTTATGGGCTTTGATGCAGAAGCAGGAAACGTACACATTTTTACTCAATGTAGTGTTTCTTTAATCACCATGTTACACCTAAGGGAAGCGATATTGCATAATTCAGTACGACTCCCCCACTCCAATCCTGCCGCTGATCCACTCTGCGGCCACCATAGGCAACTTGTCGCCAAGAAAACGGAATTAATACTTTCTCAAGCCATCTACCAGGAACCAAGTGCCACGCTGGGCTGGTCTCATACATCTCTTCCCTTGGAGTGGTGAGCAAGGACGGACTTACTGCGACTTTACAACTCAACAACCTACCCCTTGAGAAAGTGAAGTGACTGCCCCCAAATTCATTATTTATTCAGTAAATATCAAAAGAGCACCTACTGTCGCCCAGGCGCTCAAGAAGCAGCAACAGACACGACACAGTCCCTGACTCCGGGGGAGCCGGACTCCCCGGACCACACAGTGGGGGAAGCAGGCTGGGAGTGAGTCCCCCCGCCTCCCTTCCCTGCTCTCCTTCTTGCCCTCACTACTCATGACCTAAAATCCCACTGAGGTCCCTTTAGATTTAAAATGTCTCTATCGGCTCATAACGCGTGCCCTACCCGGCCTGCTGGGAGGACCTCCCCCTCCTCGGTGCACCTGCCACGGTGCCTCGCACGCAGCCGGTCCTCTACCAATGCTTGCTGCACCACTGTGCCAAACCCCACCTTTCCCACTCGGCGCGGTCTTCCAGCCGCACAGAAACCAGAGGGGGTCCTGCCTCCCACCTGCCCCACTGCAAGTCGAGTCCAGAGTCCAGTGCATTGGGCCCGCACCCTACATAAAGTGGTACTTCCCCGGGAAGACCAGCACTTCCTCTCAATCTCACCCAAGGCATTCAGCTCAAGGAAGGAAGAGGACAGGTGTCTCATTCCGCAAATCTAAGGGAAAGCAAGCACTGCTTGTAAAAGCGAAGGGGATCAAACCTAACTATCGCCCCTCCTTCAGGAGGAGCCTTCCCGCAGGAGCCCACGGACTGCAGCGCGGAGAAGGGTCTGCTGACAGCGGGCGCCCCCGTGCGGTGAGACGAGCAGCTGCAGCGCCGGGCGCAGCCGGCAAGACCTGATTTTGTTCCTTCCTCAAGCGGAGGGGACAGGGGCACAAGTGGCCTCCCCACTGAGTGGTCAGCGAACGGGGGCAGACACCGGTGAAACAGACTCTCCTGGGTCTGGAAACGACAGCAGGAAATGCAAAGTGCTATTACTACAAACTATGAGCACCCACTATGTGCCATGTAACGCATCCAGCGCCTCAGTGACGGTCTGATTTCGTCTCATGTGGCTACTCTATCCGTTTTACGGAGGGCTGAAAGTGTCACAGCCAACACCTGAGGAGCCCCGGAGCCCGCTGGAGCCCGGGTGTACTTCATCTGAAACCAGCAGGCTCAATCCTCCTGGACTCTTGCTTCTAGCAAGACACACTCAATGGTCACCTGCAGGTGACTCCTTGCTCCGACTTTCATAGGAAACTTCATGACCGAGCAACTCCACCTGCTTCTCACGCACCCCAGTGGCTCCAAACACATCACGACCGGCTTCCGCCTTTTACCCCGCCGAAACCTTGCTCGACAAACTTTACGAGGCTGCCAACAACTTGCACGATGCCCAATTCAGGGGTATTCTCCCCATTTCTCCTCCCGGCCCTCCCTGCCATCAGCAGTTCCACCTGTTCTGAGGACCCCTGGGTTTCCAGAACCCACCTGTCCTCCTCTGTCCCTCCCCCGAGCTTCTGTCCACTTGCACACCCTGCACACACCGCTGACGGTCTCCCTGAGTGCTGGCACCATGCCCTGCGCGTCCCCCACCTGCCGCTCACAGCCACGCCTCCAACTCTGACTCCCACTCGTCCCCTGGGCCAGGGACTTGTCTGGACAACCAGCTACTGCCCTCCAGACACGGGGGCACGACTCGGGGTCCCCTGGAATTCAGGACACACCCGCCAAGTCCCTCTCCACCCCCCGCCACACCCTGCCAATCCTGAGGCGTGCCCACTTTCTCCTCGGGATGCACCTCGTTATGCGCCTCTTCCCATCCACACCGGAACCGTGGTTCCCAACCTTACAGAGTGGCTGTGCAGAGGCCTGTTCCAGGGTGGCTCCGAGGGCTGGGCAGATGATGTGGGCAAAGTGCACGCTGTGTTTTGGTGCGGGGAGGATGGGGGGGGGGGGGCACAGGTGCAAAGTAGCACACTGTTTTCTCGCCCATCCCATGGAACCCCTTCACCGTGGTTTGTGACGTCTTTAAGAAAGTCTTTGACAAAACCATTTATCCTTCGCCTCATTACAAGTGTCACTGTTAAGGTCCCCAGAGACCTAACTGCTTACTTTCTACTTGGACCTGTGTTTTGTTGCTGTTGACATTGGCCCGACATGCTCCCGCCGAACCTGGTGTAAGTTTTAAGGCTCAGATCCATCACCCAGGTGACTGCATCATTGTGAAGGTGAAGGCGGCCAGAGTGTTCTTAGGTTTGATTGATTCCCCTGCCTGTATTCTTGTCCTCATGGTATGGCGGAGAGACAGTGGCTTTGGGTCCACGTGAGCCAATAGCAACTATCCCAGCTGGGATGCTGGGGACAGGATGCTCCCCTCCAGCTCTTCAGGAGGGGATCCCAGCTCGTGGCTGAGTGGGGAGGGGTTTGGGGCAGCATAGCACGCACAGGCCTGATCCTGGGCCCTGTCAGTGAAAGCCACTGTTCCTTCCCTGGACAGGAGGCTGTAGACACACTTGGGGGAAGGAAGGCTGGCGGGGGCGGGGGGTGCCCAGGTGTAGGCATCTGCAGCCCACGGTGCCACCCTGCCGAGTCAGCCTGCTTTCTTCCTCACTGCACACGGCCTTCGGGGCCCTGGCCCAATGCCCCTCACTGGAGTGGCTTGGCACATATGTCCCTCGGCAGCGAATGGTTCCCTAGAAATAGGGAATATGTCCCAGACCCCGCACTGCCCCTGGGAGCGTGGTCTACGAGTAGCTCACAGGCTCAAGGGGACACAGAGAAGGGAGGACTACTCATGGCGTGTCAGAACCGTGCACTAGAAGGCTTGGGCGGGAGGGACAGCGTATTTTAACAGAAAATTACGTTATTCGAGGCTCACATCTAGACGCTGCTGGGATGCTGTTCCGTGGAGATGTCCAGCCGAGCCCCACCTGGACCGAGAGCCATCCTACCCGATAGCGTAC
Organism: Felis catus; assembly: GCF_018350175.1. NCBI lineage: Eukaryota > Metazoa > Chordata > Mammalia > Carnivora > Felidae > Felis > Felis catus. The sequence continues at coordinate 79,860,366 of NC_058385.1, forward strand.
ATAAGCCAGCATTCTGTTTCGGTGGCCTTTCTGTCATGCTGCCTGAGCCTGGTGCTGTGTGTCCTCTTCTGACGCTTCATTCATTCCAGTCAGACGCCATGCCACCTGGCCCTGAGGTGGCAGCATGTGGAAAGGGCCCTAAAAGGGGTGACAGTGGAGGGGACAGTTGGGCTCCGTGTTCTAAGGGACGAGTTGGGTTGCTTGGGGCATAAGGGAGCAGTGTGAACAGAGGAAGATGTGGGAGCCGGGCGGGGCGGTGGGTCCCTGGAGTGCCCGCCTCAGAGGGGTGAGCGGTGACAGGGGATGTGGAGAAGCAGGTAGAGGTGACAGGGTGGCCGAGAGTGCGGGCCTGGGGCCGACTGCTGTGGTTCGATTAGGGCTGTGCTGCTGACTTGGTGTGAGCTCCGTGGGTTCCGTTCTCTTACCTGTGAAACAGGGATAGCACAGGACCCATTCCACACAGAGATGCCACCATTGGGTCTGCTCATCCTGGCCTGGGTCCTGGTGCCCAGTAGGCACCTGCTTACGCCTTACTGCCAGCAGGGGCCAGCTCACCCGGGACTTGATGTATGCTAAGGTGTTGCATGTCAGGGGTGTGGTGGGGACTCGCTGTTCTGGTAGCTCACAGGAGACCAGGGAGAGGAGACAGGGCTGCCACTGGTTGTGCTGGGAGATGATGCAGCCTTGAACCACGGTGCTGAGCCATGATCTGTGTCGCACATCAGCACCCCAGACAGGCCTCAAACCGAAGCCTGCCTGGTGCAAAGGCAGCTTCAATTGTCAGCTTGCTGAATTTATAGAACCACAAAGGCATCTGAATGGGACTACCTCAAAGAAAACTGGAAATTGCAGGAGTAAAACTGTCAGGTAGGAAAATGGAGCTCCAGATGCGTTTTACGTTAATATTCCACGAGCCCGAGTATGGATTTCTTTCTCTTCCCAAAGTAAAAGGCCACACACAAGCTAACCCCGTACCTCTGTAAGGAAGCTGTAACAACGCTCAAGACCGTCTCCCTTCCCTGGGTGACTGGCCCAGAGGGAAAAGCGCTCTGTTCTGGGTGAACCTGCTGCAGCCAGGAAGCCCACGATGCCCGAATGGGAGAAGGGGAGGGTCTGCAGAAACCCGTGCAGCAGGTGCATGAACAGAGGCCGCTGGTGCAAAGTGGAGAGACGGAGACGGAGAGCACAGGCCTCGTCGCCGCTCCTGAAGCCACGGTTCTCGGCTCCCATCAGCAGGTCAGGGAGCCAGGCCGACGGACGAAGGCAGCGGCGACACGGTGGTGAAGGAGGGATCCCACTGGCTCATTACCGTACTGTCCTTGGTGTTTGTACTGTGGCCCTTCCAAGTGACCATGGTGACTTAACTTTTCAGTAATTTTTTTCATGGAAGTGAATTTGACTTGACACACAACTCACCAGTTTAAAGTGAGTAATTCAGGGGCGCCTGGGTGGCGCAGTCGGTTAAGCGTCCGACTTCAGCCAGGTCACGATCTCACGGTCCGTGAGTTCGAGCCCCTCGTCGGGCTCTGGGCTGATGGCTCGGAGCCTGGAGCCTGTTTCCAATTCTGTGTCTCCCTCTCTCTCTGCCCCTCCCCCATTCATGCTCTGTCTCTCTCTGTCCCAAAAATAAAAAACGTTGAAAAAAAAAATTTTAAGTGAGTAATTCAGTGGCATGTAGTGTACTCACAACGCAGAACAACCACTGCTCCATCCGAATCCAGGACATTTTCATCACCCCAAAAGGAAACCTCATGCCCATTAAGCAGCTGTTCCTCCGACCACTGGTCCCGCCCTTCAAACGACCCCTCTGCATTCTGTCTCCATGGATTTACCTGTTCCCGATATTTCACGTAAACAGAACCATGTTCTCGTAACATGTTTTCAAGGGTCATCCATGTGGTAGCATGTGTCCGTATTTTATTCCTTTTTATGGCTCAAAAAGAATCCACTCTGCAGAAAGCCAACCATTTTTCACCCATTCACTCATTGAAGAGGCTTCCACTCTTTGGCTACTGCCAACAGGGCTGTGGCAAACACGGGTGTCCACACATCTGTCTGAACCCCTCTTCTCAATTCTCAGGTATAAAGCCAGGAGTCGAATGGCTGGCTTATGTGGTAACCTCTAGCTTTCTGAGCAACTGCTAGGCTATTTCTACAGCAGTTGCACCAATGACATCGCCACTAGTAAGGTAAGAAGGTCCCAATGTCTCCACCTCCTCACCAACACTGGTTATTTTCCATTTTTCTGATAATAGCCATCCTAGTGGGTGTGAGGCTATACCTCATTTTGATTTGTATTCAACAAATTCGGTTTTGATTTGTATTAAACAATTACTTTTGATTACAAGTGTAATCAATGTCCACCATTAAAACAAAAAAAAACGGTTACTTTTCCTAACTTAAATGAATTTTCCCAGACTCCTCTGGGCTCATGTTCCACCTTGTACTGACTTCATTGTTGGTCCACCTGCCTGTCTCTCTTGGCGGGGTGGGGAGTGGGGAGGGGGTTGATCCCTAACAACAATTCACAGCAGTATCTCCAGTGTCTACATATTCTTTCAATGAGTATTTATTAAAAGCCTCCTTTAAGCGTCCGACTTCAGCCAGGTCACGATCTCGCGGTCCGTGAGTTCGAGCCCCGCGTCAGGCTCTGGGCTGATGACTCAGAGCCTGGAGCCTGTTTCTGATTCTGTGTCTCCCTCTCTCTCTGCCCCTCCCCCATTCATACTCTGTCTCTCTCTGTCCCAAAAATAAATAAATGTTAAAAAAAAAAAATTAAAAAAAAAAAAAAGCCTCCTACATCCCAGACACTATTCAAAACATTGAGGGAGGAATGGACAAAAAGGAAATCAAAAAACAGTTGGAAAAAATTTAAGTGAAACCACAACAATCCAAAACCTTTAGGTTGCAGCAAAAGCTGCTCTAGGACGGAAGATTACAGCAATACAGGCCGACCTCAAGAACAATCTCCAAAAACCAAACCTGACATGTAAAGGAGCTAGAAAAAGAACAAAGCACCAAGCCAGTAGAAGGACATAATAAATATCTGAACAGAAGTAAAGACAAAAATGTACAAATAGAAATGATCAATGAAACCAGGAGCTGGTTCTTTAGAAAGTTAAAGAAAATTGATAAACCTCTAGCAAGACTCCTCAAAAAAAAAAAAAAAAGACAGGATTCAAAATCATAAATGGAGAAATGACAACCAATGCCACAGAAATATACAGGATTGTAAGAGAACATGATGAAAAATTTCATGCCAACAAATTGGACAACCTAAAAGAAATGGATAAATTCCTAGAAACATCACTTTTTAAAACTGTATCAGGAAGAAATAGAAAATATCAACAGGTTGATTACTAACAACAAAATTGAGTCAATAATAAACTCCCAACAAACAAAAGTCCAGGGCCAGATGGCTTCACAGGTGAATTCCACCAAACATTTAAAGAAGAGCTAATACTCATTTTTCTCAAACTATTCCAAACAACAGAAGAGAAAGAAAAGCTTCCAAATTCCTTCTATGAGCATTCCATCAGCATTACCCTGAAACCAAAACCAGATGAAGATACTACCAAAAATTAAAACTATAGGCATGTATCTCTGATGACCATAGAAGCAAAAATCCTCAATATTAGCAAACAGAATCCAACAGTACATTTTAAAAACTCATTCGCCACAATCCAGTGGGATTTATTCCCAAATTACAAAGGCGGTTCAATATTCACAAATCAATGGGACACAGCTCATCAACAAAAGGATAAAAACCGTATGATCATTTCCATAGATGCAGAAAAAGCATTTGACAAAGTATAACATCCAATCATGATAAAAACCCTCAACAAAGTAGGTTTAGAAGGAACATACTTCAATATAATAAAGACTACATATGAAAAACCCACAAACAATGTCATCCTCAATGGTGAAAAATGGAGAATTTTTCCCCTGAGATCAGGAACAAGGCAAGATGTCCACCCCGATCACCTGCATTCATCACAGTACTGGCGGTCCCAACCACAGCAATCAGACAAGAAACAAAAGTAACAGGCATCCAAACAGATAAGGAAGAAATGAAATTTTCACTATTTGTAGATGACATGATAGTATATACACAAAACCCTAAAGACTCCACCGAAAAAACTAGAAAGGATAAATTCAGTAAGATCGCAGGATACAAAATTAATACATAGAAATCTGTTGCATTTCAATACACTTATAATGAAGTAGCAGAAAGAGAAATTAAGAAAACAATCCCATTTACAACTGCACCAAAAATCAAATCCCTAGGAAACTTAACCAACGAGGTGAAAGGCCTACTCCAAAACTTCATTGATGAACGAAATTGAACAGGACAAAGGAAAGATACTCCATGCTCATGAACTGAAAAAACCAATATTGTGAAAATGCCTATACCATCCAGAGAAACCTACAGACTTAATATAATCTCTATTAAAATACCAACAACATATTTCACAGAAATACAATAATCTTAAAATTTGTACAGAGCCACAAAAGAGGTTTTTTCCTGCTTTCTTCTCTAGGGTTTTCATGGTTTCCTGTCTCACATTCAGGTCCTTCATCCATTTTGAGTTTATTTTTGTGAATGGTGTAAGAAAGTGGTCTAGTTTCATTCTTCTGCATGTTGCTGTCCAGTTTTCCCAGCACAGTTTGTTAAAGAGGCTGTCTTTTTTCCATTGGATACTCTTTCCTGTTGTTTCAAAGATTACTTGGCCATACATTTGTGGGTCCAATTCTGGGGTCTCTATTCTATTCCATTGGTCTATGTGTCAGTTTTTGTGCCAATACCATACTGTCTTGATGATTAAAGCTTTGTAGTAGAGGCTAACGTCTGGGATAATGATGCCTCCCATTTTGGTTTCCTTCTTCAGAATTACTTTGGGTATTCGGGGTCTTTTGTGGTTCCATACAAATTTTAGGATTGCTTGTTCCAGCTTCGAGAAGAATGCTGGTGCAATTTTGATTGCAATTGCATTGAATGTGTAGATTGCTTTGGGTAGTATTGACATTTTAACCATATTTATTCTTCCAGTCCGTGAGCAAGCAATGTTTTTCCATTTCTTTGCATCTTCTTCCATTTCCTTCATAAGCTTTCTATAGTTTTCAGCATACAGATCTTTTACATCTTTGGTTGGGTTTATTCCTAGGTATTTGATGATTCTTGGTGCAATTGTGAATGGGATCAGTTTCTTTCTTTTTCTGTTGCTGCATTATTGGTGTATAACAATGCAACCGATTTCTCTACATTAACTTTGTACCCTGCGACTTTGCTGAATTCATGTATCAGTTCTAGCAGACTTTTGGTGGAGTCTGTCAGGTATTCCATGTAGAGTATCATGTCCTCTGTGAAAAGTGAAAGTTTGACTTCATCTTTGCCATTTTTTATGTGGAATGCAAACTGGTGTAGCCGCTCTGGAAAACAGTGTGAATACTCCTCAAAAAATTAAAAATAGATCTGCCCTATGACCCAGCAATAGCACTGCTAGAAATTTACCCAAGTAAATTAGCACAGGAGTGCTAATGCACAGGGGCACTTATACCCCAATGTTTATAGCAGCACTTCCAACAATAGCCAAATTGTGGAAAGAACCTAAATGTCCATCAACTGACGAATGGATAAAGAACATGTGGTTTATACATACAATGGAATACTACTTGGTAATGAGAAGGAATGAAATCTGGCCATTTGCAGCAACGTGGATGGAACTGGATGGTATTATTGGTAAGTGAAATAGGCAGAGAAAGACAGATACCATCAGTTTTCACTCACAGGTGGATCTTGAAAAACTTAAAAGACCATGGGAAAGGGAAAGGGGGGAAAAAAGAAAAGTTACAGAGAGGGAGGGAGGCACACCATAAGAGACTCTTAAATACTGAGAACAAACTGAGGGTTGATGGGGGGTGGGAGGGAGGGGAGGCTGGGTGATGGGTATTGAGGAGGGCGCCTGTCGGGATGAGCACTGGGTGTTGTGTGGAAACCAATTTGACAATAAATTAGATTTAATATAAAAAATAAATATTAAAAAAAAACTTTTAAATACAATAAAGAACTTCTACAACTCAACACCAAAAAGACAAAATAATCTGATGAAAATCAAAAGACATGAGTGGACACTTTCCCAAAGAAGACAGGCAAATGGCCAACACATGGACAAGGCGCTCACCATCACTCATCATCAGGGAAATGCAAGTCACAACCACGATGGGTTATCACCTCACACCTGTCAGAATGGCTAAAATCAAAAAGACATGAAATGAGCCTTGGCAAGCATGCGGACAAAAAGGGACACTCGTCCAGTGCACTGTTGGTGGGAATGCCAACCGGCACAGCCACTGTGGAAAACAGTGCAGAGTACTGAGGCTCTTAAAAAATTAAAAACAGAACCACCACGTGATCCAATAATTCCACTAATAGGTATTTACCCAAAGGAAAAAAAAAAACACTAATTCAAAACACCTGTTCACTGCAGCCTTCTTCACAGCAGCCAAGATATGGAAGCAGCCCAAACGTCCATCGATCAATGGGTAAAGAAGTGGTATGTATACACACTGGAATATGACTCAGCCACAAAAAAGAATAAAATCTTGCCATTTGCAACAACATGGATGGATCTAGAAAGTACAATTCTAAGTGAAATAAGTCAGAGGAAGACAAATACCATGATTTCATTCGTATGTGGAATTTAAGACCTAAAAAGTGACCAAAAAAAAAAAAAAAAAAAGCCACCAGACTGAAATTCTGAGAGCACAGTGGTTGTTACCAGAGGGGAGGTGGGTGGGGGGGATGGCTGAAATAGGGGCTGGGGATTAAAAGTACACTTATGATGAGCACGGAGAAACGGAATTGTTGAGTCACTGTATCGTGCATCTGAAGCTACCATAAAACTTTTGTTGATTATACTTGAATGAAAAGACTCAGGGCACGGCAGAGAGCAAAACCCCACGCTCACCCTGACAGAATTCACAGGTCACTTCTAGGGAAGCAGACACCCCGTGAACTGGTCAATGTTGACAGGTGGTTGAGGGCTATGCAGAATGAACGCATCTGGAGCTGTATGGCCTGGCCACAGGCCTGTTCCTCTGGATTCCCATGCTTGCGTCCACCTGTCCCAGCTTCACAGGGAGGACCAGACAGGGCAAGAAGTGCCCCCAGAAAGGAACATGCGCTCAATTCGGCGGCGGTGCAGATCACCCGAGAGCCCCCTCGCTCCCATCAGCAGTTCTCGTTGACGGATTCCCCAGGGCCCAGGGCCCAGACCGACACCGCCTGTGCACACGCACGCCCATGTTAGCAGAAGAAACTAAGACCGGCACTTGGGAATCTCTTCACTGGAGGAACAGAAGCAGCAGCCCAGAGCGAGATTCTGGAAATATGCTGGCCTCAAGCAACAAAGGAACCAAACAGATTCAAAGACAAAAGTGGCCCAAATAGATCTACTTTACATCATTTTTCAAGCAGTTTATTGGAAGCAGATCTTGTATGAATTCTCTCCGGTTGCTGTCTTCATGAGTTGAGGCCCTCACAGGATATTCAGTCTGTGACGTCTGTCAACGGCGAGGCGGGGGAGGGAGGGACACCCATCTAAGAGATCTGCCTGTCCCCTACTTCACGCATGTCAAAGCCATCAGCTTTAATTTTTCTCAGATGCCCTCCCAGGCATCCTGCAGAATCCTCACATCATGCTACAGAAGGACAGAGTGGGGCGCCTTGCGGGGGGAGGGGGGGTCAGTCGGTTAAGGGTCCAACTCGTGGTTTTGGCTCAGGTCCTCATCTCACGGTTTGTGGGTTCAAGACCCTCCTTGGGCTCTGTGCTGACAGCTCGAGCTTGCTCAGGACCCTGTCTCTCTGTCTCTCTGTCTCTCTCTCTCTCTCCCCCCACACACACACCCCCTGCCCTATACACCGTCCTTCTCAAAATAAATCAACTTAAAAAAAAAAAAAAAGGGACACACAGTTATACCTGTTCTCAGAATAAAGAAGCGGTGTCACGGAAGCCAACTGCACCCACAGCACCGGCTGCCCAGGGAATCGGCAGAGCAGCCCCAGCTGGAAGCCAGTGTGTCTGACGCGGAATCCACGAGCCCTGCCCGCTGCCCTCTGAACCATCTGTTGAGCATCTGTCACGTGCCAGTGTGGTGGGGAAAGTCCTCGCCCTCCAGGAACTCCACTTCCAGTTGTGAGATAAGTCACGGCGTGTACAGTACAGCACAGGGCACACGGTCGGTGCTATCGTCCTGACACTGTCCTGACTGGGATGAGGAATGCTAACTAGGCCCATCTCGGGGATCACCTCGTAATGTGCAAAAAATACATCCAGTCCCTTTGATGTACGCCCGAAACTAATAAGGTATTGTGTCAATTATAATACAATTTAAAAAGTCCAGTTAGGGCAAGAAACCACAGTGGATGGTCATTGTAGGCTCCAGGGACACACAGTGGGGCCAGAGAAGGGGCAGTGGGCGGAGCTGACAACATCAGGAGTCCTTACAAGTAGACAGTGAAGAGGTCTCTAAAGGGAGCAGAGGACGTGGGTCACATCCATTTCTGATAACCGTGGCCCCACTGTCCTCAGCGGAAGCCCCCACCCCAGCGCCTAGTACGCGTGCTCTGGGTGGGAGCCATCCACGCCCAGACTCAAGGTGCATCTGGGGCTCAGGCCTCGCCAACGCCACCTGCATCCATCTCAGGCAGCTGGCTAGGAATGGGGAGACAGGCCCAAGGTTTTCCATCAAGAGAACTGACTGCTCTTTTCCCTCATCCTAAACCTAGGGGAACACAGGCCTGTCCTTTCTGGTGGCCACATTTCTGCCACAGGCACGCTAAGACATCAATACACTATCAGTTTGAAGGAAACAGAGATGAGAGTTCAGAGAGGAAGTCTGAATGTGAAAATAAATCTAGACCTATACTTTCCCATGAAATGAGCCAGTCAATCCTCTCCTGAGTGAGCCGCTTGGAGCTGGGGTTTCTGCCACCGGCAGACTAATGACAAGTACGTGGCTGTATAGAAGGTGAGTGCTGACGGAGTGGGCCCAGCGGGAGCCAGTGCTTAGGCACGCTGCCCCCCGTGCACCCCCAAAGCGGAGGCTGCACCCCGACTGGTGGGCGTGGGCTGGCACGTGCTGGCGGGTGGAACCGTGCTGGCTCCTCCCACTGTGTTCTCCTGCCCGCCCCCAGGATCACAGCTGGAGGGTGAAACGACCCAGCATCGTCCCCGCAGACCTAGCTATTTCTACAGAGCTGTGGCCAGAGAGACGATGGCAAGACCCAGAGTGGGCAGAAGGCACACTATCGAAAAGGGAGGACCCACCAGCGCCCCCCAGTCTCGGCCTTCTGCTCTGAGCCTGTGTTTACCAGAGCTTGGTCCTCGCACAGACGCTGGGGATGGGACCCTGAGCCTCACCTCCTTTCTTATACAGTTTCTTCAAGGGCTCAGGCCGCGAGAGAGAGGTGATTAGCAGGTCACCGTTTGGGCACTTCTGGGTCTCTGGCTACATCACCAAAACATCCTCAATCTTACCATTCTTACGCATAAATAATGGAGACAAAATTGTATCGCTAAAAATAGGTGGTAGTACACGTGAGGGGAAACAGTCCTTTACGAGAATATAGACAAAAGTAGTAAATACAGGCTCAAACATTACTCATTTATTCACCCATTGCGAGCATGATTGAAGGTCTACTATACATAGATAGGAAGTGAACTAACCAACTGCTGAAGACTAATTCCCCCCGAGGAATTGATCTAAACACATACAAGTCATTGAGGGTCTCTGCGATCACCCGTGCTTAGAGCTGTGTCCTGTCAGTAACAGCAGGAATTCTAAACAGCGACGTACAAAGTAACCTCCACCATCAGAGCACACCGAAGAGCCGAGGCCCTCGCCGCAAAGGCTCTTCCGACACCGCTGTCACAAGCTCCCGACGCCACAGCTGCAGGGGATGGAGGGGCCCCAAGACGCTGCAGGAGCTAGGAGAACTCAGTGCCGCCCTGGCATCGCCTGTGCCGAGTCCTGGCGCAGGAAGGAACACTTCCGCCTCTCGCTGCACGTGGTGTAGGGAGGGCGACACCAAACGAACGCACGCTGCGCAGGCATCGCCAGTCTCGGATGCCGAGGAACGAAGATGCAGAATACCAGGTCTCTCTCTGCCTTCCAGGAGGGCCTGGTCTAGCGGAGGGAACAGAAGAGCAGCAGGAGTGACTGTTGTTCCAGGTGCCACGTGGGAAGGGCGGAACCCGGAGGGAGAGAAAGGTGAAGCAGGGACGCGAGTTCAGGGCAGTCACTGCACCTCTCGAGGACACACGACAGCAGACATCAGAGAAGAACCGTGGCTGTCTTGCTCAGGAACGGAAGGGGAAGGTGAGGAAGTGACCTTGGCTGGACCTCAAGGCAGGGGCACACCTGAAACCTAGCAGACGTGGCCGGGCGTTCTGAGCCGGTGAGCGGTGTTCCTTGAACGAGAAGGGAGCTCTACAGGAGCTGAAGGGGAAGGCCAGAGCCGTGTCAGACTGAAAATGACCTTTCGTGCCAGTCTGAACGATCTCTGGTAGACAACGGGAAGGGATTTAAGAAAGGAATGCCCTAATTAAATTTCAGTTTTGTAAGAGATATGGTAACAATAAGAGCGGTTGACATTTCCCGGGCATTGGGCTAAAAGCTCAGCACTGCGCTAAATGCGTTCCATGAGTTTACGAAGTCTCCAACACAGTAAACATGCAACAATGTCAGCTATTGCTAGTACTAAATCTAATCCCGCTAAAAATATAGAAAGGAAAGTACTATCATTCCGAGGTTTACCGACAGCTAAACAGAGGTTTGGGAGATTAACATTAATGTGACCAAGGTCAACAGCTACTAAGTGGTTGGGTCCAACAGTCTGCCGAAACTGTCTGAGCAACTACGCATTGGCAGGCAAGCAGAGAATGGACTGGCGGGGGGCGGGGGGGGGGGGGGGGGAAACCGGAGCCAAACAGCCAGTTAAAAGGTTCACAATGGTCAGAGCCAAAATTCATAGGGCCCTAAGGCAGTGGCTCTAGGGACAAACCTGCTCAAGTCACGTCCCACCCTTAATAAGATAAAGCTACTGTTCCATGAAGTCTGCGGCTGTACTGGGTTTATACTGACCTACGCACAGCCTATGAACCGAGGAGATTTCTAGTACTTTTACATATTGCGAGAAAGGAGTGAGGAAGAGACAAGAGGACTGGGGAAATCACAGACCAGAGTCCCTGGGTCAGAGACATCTTCTGCCCAGCCCTCCCAACGTCTTCTAGAAGTCGGTGACTGACTCATCTTCAGGGTCCAGGCCTTCTGGTCTTCCACACACCTCCAGCAGGCGGCCTGCTTGCCCTGCGGTCACTTGCTAGCTCTCGTCTAGGACGTGTCTATAGACCAGGGCTTGAACTTCCCTATCCACTCCTGGGGAATATTTACCAGGAAAATAGGTTTGCATGAGATGGAAAACAATGAGGAAAGGAATGCTCTAGAGGTCAGGTCACCCTTCAACTTCTGGCTGGGTCGCGTGCTGTATGTGAAATGGCAAGGGACTGGTGTCTGGGCCTCCGATGACACCAGCATCTCTGAGAGGGAGCAACAGCGAGCATCTGGCCTGGCACAGCAAAGGACACATGGCAGAAGCCCAATGAATGACGACAGCGCATTATTATAATTATTAATCAGAACACGTGCGTGGGGTAGGGGTACAGCAAAGGGCAAGAGGAGAATTGGAAAAGGGACAAAAAGTTTACCTTTTTGGGGGGGGAGGGCAGGGGAATTGAGGTGTCATTCACATACCACACAATTCACTCTTTTAAAGAGTACAATTCAGCAGCTTTTGGCACCTTCACAGAATTGTGCAACCATCACCACTATCTAATTTCAGAATATTTCATCATCCCAAGAGGGGAAAAAAAAATCCTGTACCCATTTTCAGTCACTGTGCACTCCCCCTGCCTTTCCCCCCAAACTCCTGGCTATCACCCATCTGCTTTCTGTGTCTCCAGACTTGACTACTCTGAGTATTTCCTGTAAACGAAATCATGCAACGTGTGACCTTTCCAACCTGGCTTCTTTCACTCAGCACGGCATCTTCCAGGTTGTTCTTACCGTAGCAGGCATCAGTACTTTGTTTCTCTTATGGCTGAAAAATATTCCATTGCATGGATACACGGCAGTTTATCCACGTCCGCTGACGGACATCTGGGCGGTTTCCACCGTTCTGGTGTCATGAACGAAGCTGCTACCAACACCACTGTGCAAGTCTGTGTGCACATTCATGTTTCTAACTCTCAGGGGTATCCATCTGGGGATGGACTCGCTGGGTCATAAGACCGCTTAGTTTGGGGGTTTTTTGAGGAACTGTCAAACTGTTTTCTAACGGTAGCATTAGTTTTGAGACTGTGATCTAAACTCAGGGACATTTAAAAACCTCTTTAGAGTTTCAAAGAAAAGAAAAATGTGGTAGTAGGGGTTCTGCTGTTCCCTGGTTTCCATCACCCCGTCTCAGAATCCGTCCAATACCATGTGATTTCCAATAAATGTCCCCTCAACCACGTTTCTATGGAATAACAGCACACACGGCTAACAGGGGATCAGCCGACAAAAGGATGCCCCCAAAAAATTCACACCATCGTTTCCAAAATAACTGGTATTTGAATCATGGATGTCTATCCTACTGACGGTGGTAAAAGACATTTTTCTTTTCCTTGAGAGAAAGGAAACAAGCAGGAACTGGCAATGTTGTCATGCGACTTTTTAGGCTCAGGTCACGTACTGTGTGCATTTATTAAGCACCTAAGCCAACAGCAGTGCTGCTCAACTTGAACTCCCGGCCAGGTTCTGGTAGGTAGGGTGGTTCACAAACAAGAGAAAGAGAAAGCGATTAGAAAATTTAAGGCTCACATCTCCAAAGAAAGTTCTGCTTGCTGGTAAGACCAATCGAAAAAACAGAGAAGTGGCCCAAGTTGTAAACACATGCACACAGTAGCTGAAGATCTGTATGTGAAAAAAGAGAATCTGAATCATTTCCCCGGGTTTTAATCCTGACACTGGCATGAAAGAGTTGAATCATCTCAAGCCAACATTTCGGCCATTTTGCAGATATACTTTGTAACAGGTGCAACCGAGAGCCACCGCCATTTCTGAAATGTAGTGAGGGCTCCTTACTTGTGCAACCAACATTTACTAAGATCAGAAGATGGCACATAGGACACAATTATTAAACTGAAACTGTTATAATCAATACACATTTAAAATAAGAATGAATATCCCTGCCAAACGCTGGGCTATGCTCAAGGGATATACACAAAGACATTCCTCACTCTTAAGAAGCCTGAAGTCTGATGGAGGAAGCAAGGAACGAATTACAACTCCATGTGTGAGGAGTATGACAGAGAAAAACACAGGATGTAATGAACCCATCAGTACGTTAAGAGGTGAGGAAAGATGGTCAAAGATTTCTCTGAACACAGGAAATTTTTGGTCAGTTTTATGGAAAATAAGCAACATGCAATAAAATGCCAGCATATTAAGCGTACGGAACCACTGCCTTTATCAAGTGGATTTACTGCCGTAACCCCCAGCACAAGTAACATAAGGATCATGTATTTCTTCGATCCCTTGAAGTTCCTTCTTGCCCCTTCCCCGTCAGTGCTAGTGTCTGCCCCACCCACAGCCCCCATCAACCAATGACCTGCTTCCAGTCCTTACAGTTTGGTTTTATACATTCCAGAACTCCTTGTAAATAGAACCATGTGGTGTATACTCTTTGGGTCTGGCTTCTCCCACAGAGCACGTTTTTGAGATTTATCCATGTTGTTGGGCATAATGGCTCCTGTTCTCACTGCCAAGCAAAAGCCCATTATGTGGGTTCATTCCTTTACCTGTTCGTTGGCACTTGTGGATTTCCAGTTTCGGCTCCTATGAATAAAGCTATGAACCCAGTCGACTCTCTCTGTGGACCAGGGTTTTTCCTTTTCTAGGGTAAATAGCGAAGGCAGAACTGCTGGGCCCTAGGGAAACTTCACAAGAAAGGGCTCAGCAGTCCTCCGAACCACTGTACTATTTTACATTCTCATCAGCAACGGAGGGGACCTTCCAGCTCCCCAGCAACCCTTGGAATCCTCACTTTTAAAATTTTCGTTATTCTCATCGGTGCATGATGGGATCTCCTTGGGGCTCCAGTTTGCACCTCCCTACTGACACGTGATGGAGTTTCTCCCATGCAGACTGGTCACCCACGCATCTTCCCCGGTGAATTAGACGGTCGAGTCCCTTGCCTATTATCAACACAGGTTATCTTCCTGAGTTGTAAGAGTTGTGTGTGTACGCTCTAGATCCAAGTCCTTCAACAGACAGGTTTTGTAAACACTCCAAGGCTGAGGCTTGTGCTCCCATTTGCTTAAAAGTGGCTTTTGACAAGTAGGTTTTAATTTTGGTCAAGCTTAATTTCTCGTTTTATCCTTTATGCTTCATAACTTCTGTGTCCTAAAAAATCTTTACCTGTCCCAGGACCACATGTCTTCTTGCAAACACTTTACCACTTTATAGTTCAGTCTATGGTCCGTTTTAATTTAATTTTTCTGTGTGAGGTGAGGGCAGAAGTTGACTTTTCACATACTGATAACTGTTCCAGGGTCATTTGTTGAAAATGTTAATCTCTTCCCCTCTTTGAATTACCTTGGCACATTCGGCCAAAATCAACTGACTGCACATGGATCGGTCTCCTGCTAGATTCCCCATTTTGTTCCCATTATGTGTTTATCCTTACGCCAGGACCACACTGTTCCGATTACCACAGCTTTGTTTTCTGGGATAGGTCAGATCCTGTGCACTTCCATGTAAATTTTCGAGTCAAGCAATGGTCTCTTTAGAGAATAAGCCTGCTAGAATTTAATTCAAACTATACTGAATCTAAGAATCAATCTGGCAACAACTGCCATCTTAATATTAGGTATTACTATCAGTGAACATGTGGAACTTTCAGTCTCCTATTTATTTGGGGTCTTTATTTTCTCAAGGAAAATAAATATTTTGTAATGTTTGACTCAGAGTTCTTACATATCTTTTCTTAAACACAATCCTAGTTATAAGATTTTTTGTAACTGGTATGGTATTTTTAACTTAATTTCCTAAATGTCCATTAATACATAGAAATAATATTGATTTTTGTATATTGACCTTGTACCCTGATACCCTGCTATATTAACTTAATTACTCTAATGTACTGTAAATTCCTTACAATCTTCTGTGTACATGATAATATTTTCTGTGAATAAAGTTTCACTTTTCCTTTTCTAATCTGTGGGCTTTTAATTCTTGTTCATGCCTGATGGGCACTAGCTACACTTTTTGGTACAAGGTTAAATCCAAGTATTAAGAGTGAGCACCCTTGCTTCTCACCAACCCTAGGACCAAAACATCTACCACTAAGTACCACATTAAGTACAGACTTTCCTGTAAATGCTCATCAGCCAACTGAGAAAGTTTCCTTCTCTAATTTACTGCGAACTTCCCTATCACTAGTGTGCAATGTGTTTTGTCCAAGGCTTTACATATGTACATATGTGTATGTGTATACATACATATGGGCTTCATATATATGTATATATGTAATATTCATATATAAGGGCTTTATATATATTACATATTATATAATGATTATGATTGTGGTTTTTACTCTTCATTCTGTTAATATGGTCAATTATATGAATTGAATTTTGAATGGTTAACCAACCTTGCATTCTTAGAATAATTCCCACTGGATTATGATGAATTACCCATTTTACATATTAAAAGGAAGAAAAAGAATCCAGCAATAAGTGTATCACTAGAGTCTACTTGCTAATAATTTTTTAAGGGTTTTGCATTTGTGTTCATGAAGGGTATTGGTCTCTAGTTTTCTTATAACATCTCTGATTTTGCTATCAAGATAATGCTGTCCTCAAAATAAACTGGGAGATGTACTCTCCTCTATTTTCTGAGAGAAGTTTTTATAAAATTGGTGTTTCTTCATTACAATGTGGTAAAATTCACCAAAGCTCTTTGGCCAACATTTTCATTAGGGCAATGTTTTAAAATAAGAAGTTGACTTTATTAAATAAGAGTATTTAGGCTTTCTATTTCATTCTGAATCAATTTTGGTAATATGTCTTTCCAGAAATGCTTCCATTTCACCTAAATTATCAAATTTACTCACCTGAAGATATCTATTAAAATCCGTTATTATCCTTTTCTTATCTGTAGGAAAGATTGGTATCATTTATTCTGATAGTGATTTTTAGGTCTTTTTTTCTTTCTTGATCAGTTTAGGCAAGAGGTTTACGCATTTTATTGATCTTTTCAAAGAACAATCTCTTGGTTTTGTTGATTTTTCTCTATTATTTGTCTCTGATTTCACCAATTTCTCGTCTTTACTTTCTCCTTTCTGGTTACTTTGGCTTTAATTCATTCTTTTCTTCTTTAGTTAAAGTATAGTTCATTAATCAAACTATTTTTCTATGGGAAAATTACAGTTCAAACTATTTTTCTATGGGAGCAATTACAGTTACAAATTTCCCTCAAGGCAATGCTTTAGCTGCATCCAGAAATTATGATATGCCATGTTTTTATCTTTACTCAATTCACAAAGTTTTCTAATAGCCCTTGTGATTTCTTCTTTTAACCTGTGGATTTTTTTTTTTTAGAAATGTGTTAATTTCCAAATATTTGGGCCAGTTAAGGCACTGTTGTTTATTACTAATTTAATTCTGTTGTAGTCAGTACATGATTTAAATATTTTTAAATCTATTGAGACTGGATTTACGGCCCTACATATGGTGTATCTTGCTAAAGGTTCAACATGTACTTGACAAGAATGTTTGTGATTTTGTTCTTGGGTGTTCTACAAATATCAAATAGATCCAGTTGGTTGTGTTATTGAAGTCTTCTTTATCTTTAGCAACATTCTATTTCATCTATCAGTTACCAAGAAAGGAGTGGAGGAATTTCCAACTATAATTATGGATTTGTCCATATCTCACTTCAATGTTCTCAGTTCTTTGCTTCATATATTTAGAAGCTCTATTATTAGATGCATACACATTTCAGAATGTTGCAGTTTCTTCAATTTATTCTTTCATCGTTAGGAAATGTCCCTCTTTATACCAAGTACTATTTTTGGTCTACTTGGTTTTATGCTGATAGAGCTGCTCCTGCTCTCTTCTAAGTGTCTGCACAGTAGGTCTTTCCAATCCCTTTACGTTTATTCTGCTTTTATATTTAAAATGCATTTCCATAAACAGCATTTATTTAGGTCTTGATGTTTTTTGTCAAATAGGATAGTCTCCACCATTACATTGAAATGCTTAGACCATTAACACATTTAACGTCATCACAGATGTGGTTTGGTGTAGTTCTACCATCTTGCTAACTTGTCCCATTTCTTTGTTCCTTTTTCTTTTCCTGCTTTTAGGATTCTGATTTTACCTTCCTTATTGAATTAGCTGTATCTCCTGTATAGCTTAGTTTTGTGGCTTTACTATGGTTACAACGTGCATGCTGAACTTGTCACAATCTTCAAATATTACATAATTAAACATACAGCCTAAGAATATTGTCCTGTATATTTCCCTTTCTTCCTCCCACTCTATTTTTGTCGTATTTTTACCTTACGTGTGTTTTTACAAACTGGGTGTTTTTCCTTAAAATGTGGTTTTGGGGTGCCTGGGTGGCTCAGTCGATTAAGCGTCCGACTTCAGCTCAGGTCATGATCTCACGGTTCGTGGGTTTGAGCCCCGTGTCAGGCTCTGTGCTGACAGCTCGGAGCCCGGAGCCTGCTTCGGATTCTGTGTCTCCCTCTCTCTCTGACCCTCCCCCGTTCATGCTCTGTCTTGCTCTGTCTCAAAAATAAATAAACATTAAAAAAAAAATTCAAAATGTGGTTTTAAGAAATTTTTTAAATTCCAAGGCATAATAATTTGTATGTATCCATATTTCTACCATTTTCAACAAATTTCAAGATCTGAGGTATTGCTTCCTCCTGCCTCATGAAAGTCCTTTAGGGACTCTCACAGAGCAAGCCCAATAGAGATTAATTCTCTCAACACGTGCTGGTCTCTAAGTCTGTATTCCATCCTCATTTTTTTTTCTTTTTTTTTTTTAGGATATGTTTGCTGGATGTAAAATCCTGGCTTAGCAATTATTTCCTGTTGCCAAGTAAAAGATAAAGTTCCATTGTCTCCTGGCAGCAACTTTTATATCACAAAATGTCCACAATCCTGACCTTTGCTCCCATATAATGTATGCTTTTTCTCTGGCTGCTTTAAAAGTTTTTCTCAAATCAGCTTTTAGCTATTTGACTATATGATTTTCTTTGTTTATCCTTACTGGGGTTTAAGCTTATTGGATCTAAGGATTTATCATTCCCACTCCGTGTGAAAACTCAAAACCTGATGTACTTGTTCAATTTAAGAGCCCATGTATTTTCTTTGAAAATACGTATATATATTTTGAGAACGAGCATGAGAGAGGAGAGAACATGAGCAGGGAAGAGGGAGAGACAGAGAGAGAATCCCAAGCAGGCTCTGCACCATCAGGGCTGAGTCCGACACAGGGGTTCGATCCCATGAACCATGAGCTCATGACCTAAGCTGAAATCAAGAGTCAGACACCTAACTACTGAGCCACCCAGGCACCCCAGGCCCATGTATTTTATTAAGCTGTCACTCATGATCTCTGAGTATCTTACCCTCTGGGATTTTCCCCTGTTCTCTATTCCTGAAATTCCTCCTGGACATATATTGGATCCCCTTACTCTACCCTCCCAACTGCTCTTTGACATTTTCCCCTCGTCCTAACTGTGGATGTGCTGGGACACTCCTCAGGGCCCTTCAATTCCCTCATTCTCCCCTCAGTCCTCAAGTGCATTTAGCGTCCTCTTCACCATGTGTTATTTTTTACTTCACATATACAAATATACATACGTATATATGCATAATACATATATAATATACATGTTTATGTTACATGTGTATACATCTACTATTTTATTTCATTTTTTTAATTTAGAGTTGTCACAGTTTCCACTTGGCTCCTTTTCCAGTTCACCTGGTTCTGTCTCATCACGTCACCTCTTCCGGTACTGCCCTGACCACTGCCAACAGGACTACCTAGAAGTCTCTTCCGTTTATCCTATTTCTAGAGGTTCAGTTTCTTGTCGTGTTGTACCTGTGGTCATCCCTCCACAGTAACCCCACCCTCCGCATGGTTTGTGGCCTCTGACTGTACACCCATCCACCGAGAAAACCATTTCATATGCCACTTTTCGGGTCTGTGGCCAGGGGAATGACCACAGGGCAGTTCTGTACCTGACTTGGTTGCTCCCTGCTGACTCATGCAAGGAAAGGATGTCCTCTGGCTAACTGTATGTGTGCCCATAGTCCTCTTTGTCCCAGTCACTCTTCTAACCAGCCCCCGGTTCTGGAGGGGAGGCTTTCCTGGTCCTGTGTCTGCAAAGCCCTCCCAGCTAGGCACCAGAGGCCTGCAGCTGCGATTGCCTTCTCCATGGCGGTGGCCCAAGCCCAGCGCTGGCTTGTAAATGTTACCACAGGAAGGCACTTTGGCTTTACTTTCCATTAATCACACAGACTTTGAGTTTCCTCTTTGGTTTGGGTACCTGGAATCATACTCTCTAGGTTTCCAGTGCATACATCTATCAGAAAATTCATTCATTTATAGTCTCTAGGTTGAAGCAGGAGAGTGCTTCAGAAAACTGTCTTTCCCTAAGAACTTGGGTCTATTAATCTATTGTCTACATATTTCAGCTAAATAAAAAGAAATATGGCTTAGGAAGACTGGCTTCCAAAAATAACTGCCCACTGCTTTCAAGTCAATTTCACAGATCTCTGAGAATGGCTGCTTCCCCAAACTGTTACTCAATGAGCAGGAAACAGCTCCACTGATACACTGGGATCTGCTAGCTCAACTGCACACTTCTACCGTCATACTCATTTTCAAGGCCTTCAGTGCACACTGATCCACTGAAAAGTGCTATTTCCGGTTTCCAACTTTCTGCTCAGAGCCCTTCCATCTTATTCTCCAACAATGAACTCCAAGAGCCGGCACAACAAGCCCATGTCCCACGTGACCATTAAATCCCGTGTTCACTTCAAGACACCTCGAGTTCTAAACACATACTGACCATCAAGACCTTCTCGACCCGGCTCTGCTCTCTATTCTTGGCCCAACACTCCGTCCTACACACACCTGACTCCCAGGCTCGTGGGTCAGGTATCCCACAGTCACCCTCTGCTCTGCCCGATGAGCCTCTCTGCACCCTTCACACCACGGTGTGCACCCTTCAGCTCCCAGTGGAGGCTTGCCTGTGAACGGGACCAGCAACTGCTCCCCCTTAAGACAGCTTTGTCTTTGTCACTGCGATTGCCTTAGCATTACCTTCCAGCATCAGCCAGAAGCTTCCATACCTAACACCTCACTCATTCCTCATAGGAAACTGTGACAGAGGAAAGAAGAGGTTATTGAACTGGCCATAGTTCTCCCCAGTTCCAGCTTACTCTACCACAAAGCTATTATCTCTTTCAGGGACACAATCATGCCTTCCCTCATTCTTTAGTCCCAAGAGCCCTTGCTGAGCCTACAAGGTGCCAGGCACTGCACTGGGCACCAGGAGAGAATAAAAGGGAAAGAAATGATCCCTATCTAGGGGTGCTCATAGCAAACCTGGGGAGCAGGGAAGGTTGGTGGCAGACACGCATACAGACAAAGCATACAAAACTCGTCTTTCTTGTCTCTACAGCCCCGGGAGCTGACAGTGTCCTCAACAAGGGGGCCTACTGACTCCAGTGACATAGGCAAAGGAACCAGCTGGGAGAGGGACGAACAACACTGACAACTACCAGCCACAGAACTCCACGGCGATCGCTTAGCATCATATGCAGCAGCTCTGCATGTTCAAGTCCGAACTGGGAGGATCCCAACAACACTGGCTGGTTGGTGACCAGCCATAAGCTCCTGACAATAAGCAAGTGAGGTTGAAGCTATCTGAGCGCTAGCCTTCTCTGCCCAATAATAAGGTCTGACCCTCTGGTTCCCAGCCATGTCTGCGGAACTGGCCACAACACAGTCACCCAGCAGTGGTGGGCTGGGGGTGGCGGGCTGGTGGCATGGCTGCAGCCAGGAAGAAAGCAGCAGGGAAGGGAAACAGCCCCCACGTGGACAGGCATATTCGATGAGCCTTCAAGTGCCATCTAAGACAATCCCTTCTCTGCAGGCATGTCACAGTTTAATTTAGACAAGGCATGGTTTGTGGCTCTTTTTCCACATTAAAAGTGCTATACTATTCTTTAAAAGGCAATATACATAAGCAGAGAAAGACTGGAAGAAAATTCCCCAAAAGTAGACACTGGTTGTTCTCTAACTGGTAGAGGCGGTGCTTACTTTTTATATTTAGAGTAACTAAATTTTTTCTTAGTTTTTGTATTTTATATTTTTTTATATTTAGAGTAACTAAAATTAGCTACTCTTAAATACTGTTTATTAGGAAGTAAAAGCCATATACAAGACCACCCTAAAACTTGCATCGAACCACAGAAGATCCCACATAGCCAAAGCAACCCTGAAAAAGAACCACCAAGCTGGAAACATCACACTTCTTGGTTTCACGCGATATTACAAAGCTATACTCATTACCACGGTACGGAATGGTGTCTTGTTTTGTTTTGTTTTGTTTTTTTTAATGACATCAACGGAACAAAATAGTCCAGAGATAAACCCACACATATATGGCCAATTTACAACAAAGGAACCAAGACCACTCAATGGGGAAGGACAGTCTCTTTGATAAATGCTGTTGGGAAAACGGACAGCCACATGCTGAAGAATGAAACCGATGTCAATTTTACACCAACCATAAATTATCGACTCGAAGGGGATTAAAGACTTGATCTTAAATGCTGAAACAGTAAAACTTCTAGAAGAAAGCATAGGGGGTAAGCTTCTTGAACAAAGGCAATGAACTCGAGAATAAATGGGACAAGAGCAAACTAAACAGCTTCCCCAGAGCAGAGGAACCCAAAACAAAAGGGCAACCCGCAGGTGGGAGGATATATTTACAAACCATCTAATAAAGAGTTACTATCCAAACAATCAAGAACTCCCACAACTCATGAGTGCAGGAAAAAATCGAGTTAAAAAGCAGGCAAAGGAACCGAATGAGACATTTTCCCAAAAACATCCAAATGGTCAACAGGCACGTGACAAGGTGCTCAGCATCACTATCAGGAAACTGCCAATCAACACCACAAGGAGACATCACCTCACACTCGTTACGATGGGGGTCATCAAAAAAAGAGGTAAGGGTTGGCGAGGATGCGGAGAAAAGGAAACCGTGGTGCACTGTTGGTGGGAATGTAAACTGGGGCAGCCACAGGGGAAGACAGCATAAAGGTTCCTCAAAAAATTGAAGATACAACTACCCTACAATCCAACAATTCCACTTCCGCATACATACCCAGAGATAATAATTGCAGCGTGTCCAAGAGCTCTCTGTACCCCCAACTTCACTGCATTATGTCCAACAGTGAAGATAAGGAAACAACCTTAGTGTTCATCAACAGATGAACGGATGACGGAAAGATGCCACGGGGATACGACGGAATGTTATTTTGCCACGAAAAAGGAAATCCTGCCGCTGCAGCAACACGGATGGGCCTAGAGGAAACTATGCTATGTTAAGTAAGTCAGAGAAAGAAATGCTAGAAGATGTCACTTCTGTGTGGCATGTTAAAAAACTGACCTGCTAAAAACAGAATAAGGGCCCGTAGTTGTCAGGGGTGGGGAGGGTGTGAGGAGTGAGTTCCGGAGACGGTCGAGTCCAGCATGGTGGCCAGAGAGAACAACACTCTATTGCCTAGTTGAAAGCTGCTGAGAGAGTGGATCTTAAAAGTTCTCATCACAAGAAAAACATTTTACTACGTGAGGTGAGGGGTGCTAGCTTAGCCTATTACGACCATTTCACAACACATACACACACCGAGTCATTAATTGTACACTTCAAACTGATGTGTCAATTATTTCCATAAAACTGGGGGGAAAAAACCATACAGAAAAGTACACCAAACTTCAAGATAAGCCTGAATTATCACCAAGCAAGCATCTATAAAACCCAGGGCTCAGTTCGAGAAAGAACATAGACCACCCTCAGGCACCTTGCCCTTCCTTCTCCCCAGAGCAAGGTCTGTCCTGACTTCTAACACCAAACTTTACATTACCATAGAATAAAAATGAAAACGTTTATTCCTAAAGTCACTACACCATTTTCAACAGGAAAGCCTTCTTTCCCTACGATATTTGGTAGTTCACAGCAAGGTAACAACTGTAATCACATTAGATTCTCAAATTTAGCGATCAGCTCAGCTACAGAAGTGCCTTTCCACAGAGACCAAAGCCTAGCAGGTGGCCCCCGTCCCCCAGAAACCATGGTCACCCAGCAGGTGCGCTGGAGCCCGTGGCTCGCTAATGACACAAGCAGGGGTGAGCTGGCCTCCCGCCCTCCAGGGCTCCGAGCCGTGTGTGCCTGCACACGTGGGTACAGAACCCTGCAGGAACATGTCACAGGGGCACAGAGGAGAAGCACCACGGGGTGAGGCCCCCAAGCCACAGCAGCCACCAAGTGTGGAGCATGAACCACAAGACACAGGCACTGGGCACGTGGCCTGGTGAGACTACAGGCTTGGGGGCTACGCCACCACAATGCTAGTGACCTTAGGACAAAAGAACTGCCTCTCCGTCTCCCTCAGCAGCCCAGCCGAGCAGGACAGGGCTAACTCGGCAGCTCCTCGAAGTTAAGGGCAGCTTCCTGCCTCACCACTCTGCTGTCCCCAGGGTGTGGCCCAACCATCACAGAGTAAGAGGGATCACAGCCTGGTGCTGTTCCAGCCAGGGGGAGGGGACAGAGCTTCCTGCATTCCTGCCTGCATTCCAGACGTTTCCTTGTCCAGAACCCAGCCCGTGCCCACACCCAGGAGCAAGGGAGGCTTGGAACGGGGTCCCCGCAGCCCATGCCCAGCCAGAAGCACGTAGTGAGTAGAGGCAGCAGGGCAGTGGGCAGTGAGGGCCAGGCACAGCCTCCGCCAGGGGGAAACAGGGGCTGGGTGGTGGAGTGCCACCGTCCTGGAGTGCCACGGGCGCCACACTCAAGAACCCCAGAGGACCTGGCCACTGATGGGCAGACTGGGAACGGTTTCCAGTGGGGAGTGCCACCAACAAATTTGTATTTTTAGAGGCTGCTCAAATAGCTTTACGGCAAAGGGAAACTACGGGCAAGGGGTCTAGCTGGGATGCCACCATGGGGTCCAAGAGAACTGACCCAGGCACCTGGCGTCAGAACAAAGGAAAGCAAGATGCAGAGCCTGGAAAAGGCGAGGGGCCCCGCGCGCCCCAGGCTCTCCACCCATCACAGCATCAGGCTGCTGTGAAGGTCAAATCCTACCCAGGATACAACACCTGTGAACAGTAAAGTAGAACATGGTCTCAAATTAAATTTCAACGATTCACACAACAAACATAAACCCTATTAAGGAATGTCTATAACCACAAGATAATAGCTGCCCTACAATTTGTATCAACTATTGTTCCTATTGTAGGACGCATCGATCTCTTCAAGAACTCATCAAACCGCTACAGAACTTCCATTTAACATTACTGTGAAAAACATAAGCAATCATCTTTCTCTTGACTGTATACTTCATTTTAAGCCTTTCTGCGTCCCATCTACAGGGAATTCTCAGGCGATGGGGTGTGAGACATTTGCTCAAAGCCACACAATTATCGGGTCGTAACAATTACGTGCAACACTAACCATTAAACCAGCATTTCAAGTTTTCCCCTTGTTTTCTGAAATCAACCAAATCCATAGGATTTGAAAATAAGTGAACAAGACTGTTGAGACTCAGTGGAAAAAGAACACACCAAAGAAAAACCTTTGTTGTTCTAGTGGAAGTAATTCTCATATTTGCCAAAGATACTCATCGGTACTTCTCTGCACGTTATTCTCAGAAGCTGCAGCTTAAACAGATCAGTAGGGTCTCCCGCGTGGCTCTGACTCGGCTCAGATCAGTCAACCGCTGCGCGTCACCAAGAAGAATCTCAGCCCCTGCCTCACCTAAATCCCTCTGCCCACATTTTCCTCCGCCCCCTCCCCCCGCCTGTCCCCTCCCTCTCCCACCCCTCCCCAAGCTGTTCTTGTTCGTCTGGTTACTCCAATTTGCCCCCATGAGGACCCAGGAGCAGCCAAGAGAAACAGGGGCCTCTTCAGAGACCATAGGGGGAGGAGAAGCAGAACAGAGGAGCAAGCTGGAATATTCTTCAGCAGGTTAGGTGAGGGGTGGGAGGCACAGGGAATTCTCCCAGCTTAATTGAGTGATAGCGTCATTGCCTTCAAATTTTAAAAAGTCACTAGTATCAGCAAGGATACAAAACATGCAGAGAATCAAGTCAGCACACACACAGGACGTAACCAATCTGTAAAAACAGGAGCAGAAACCCACGAAGGAATGTATCTTGCCCGACCCTGCAAGTGCTGCCCTGGGAGAGGGGTAACTTCTCCCTCCTCTGAGCTCTAGAACAGCTTACCTCTCAGCGCTGCTCTTAGAAACAGCGCTCCACACTCCACGACATCTTCTATCTATGCCTCCTACAAGAATCCCAGCCCAGCCCCAGCTCCATCAGGCCCCGACGGCAGCACTGGGACCAGCGATGGGCAGCTGCTCGGGAACGTGGCACTCCCCTTTACCCCGCCCCCTTGCCCTGCACACGTGGTCTCCCCGCCAGAAATGCCCTTTGCCTCTTGTCAAAGTGTTGTTTACCCCTCGAGTCTCCATCTTCCTGACCACCCCTTAAATGGGGACACTCCCCAGGGAGCCACCTTTGCTCCTCCTCTTCCCTTCTATTCATTCCCAGGAATCACACGCGATTCAGCCACTATCCACAGCGATGACCCCCAAGTGAGATCAGCAGCCTCAACCTCCCTCTAGAATTCCAGCTGAAAATTCCTCAAGAGAACCCATCCACCTGGGTGTCCAACAGGCAACCCTGTCGCTCATGTCCCAAAGGCCCTTTGCCCCTGCCCTGTCCCCAGTAACACTCCAAGTGCTTCTGGAACTCCTCCCCGCTCCGCCCCAGGATACAACACTGCTTTTAAACCAAACACTTCTAACATCAATCTTCTTTCTCACCACCCTCACTAAAACAGCCTTCTGCAAACTGGAATCATCTGTGCCTGGCCTTCCCAACAGCCTCCTGAATGGCCTGACACACACCTGGTGCGTTTGCTACAAGGAAGCTGGACTCCATCAAGTCTGCCCGCTGCCCCAATACCTGCTCCTGCTAGAGTTGCTTCCACGCAGCCACAAGAGTGACAGACGAGACTGGATACCCAACTGCTGGCTTACAAAGTCCTTTCATGTAAGGTCAGCCCCCCTGATCAAAGTGTTGCTATTGTGAAAACTTAGCAATCCGAGCACCAAACAAGTAGAATCCTGATACACCTCTTTAGGGCAGTGACTTTACGTATTTTTTAATGTTTATTTATTTTTGAGAGAGAGAAAAAGAACACGTGAGTGGGGGGGAGGCAGAGAGAGGGAGACAGAGGGTCCAAGCAGGCTCTGTGCTGTTAGCACAGAGCCTGACACAGGGCTCGATCTCACGAACCGCAAGATCATGACCTGAGCTCAACCAACTGAGCCACACAGGTGCCCCTGGGCAGTGGCTTTCCCTGTGCTTGCAAAGGGCCATTCATACAGCAGGGAGGGGGTTACGGTTGAACTCTAGTGAAGTGGGCAGAAGACTAAGCCACCCATAAGGTATGATCTCATCTCTGCAAAAATATGCAGAGAAAACCTGGGAGGAGATAAACCAAAACGATCAAAGCATTCCGTTCTGTGTAGCAAGATTATAGGGACTATTTTGTTATCCTCCTTTGAATCTTCTTAACTTCCCAGATTCTTCTCACAAGGAGCATTCGTTACAAGAAAAAAAAAGCACAAATAAAAGCACGAACTCCAAAATCTTTTGCTCTGCATTTGCAGGCCTCTGGTCCTCGGCTCCCGCAGGCTGCTCTTTCCCCTCTCGGCACACAAACTCCCCCCTCCTGACACCCGCCGTGTGCCGGGCTGGAAGAGTGGCCAGGCTCTGCAGGGCAGACACACGGCCTCCCCACCTCCCTCATCGGTCATGGGACAGCCGCACTGACCGTCCGTTCTGAAGCACAGACGCTTCCAGGAAGACTTGAAGTGAGAAGCCAGAGAGCTCAGAGTGAGTCACCTTGGCTCATGCTACCAGCAGCTCTGGGGAGAAACCGGAGGAGAGTACGTCCCAGAACATCTCTCGAGAATAGCAGAGCACTGGGGCGCCGGCCCAACGGGAGTCCCAGGCAGGTACTGACCGCCTCAGGGGCTGGCCCGGCCGCCCACGTGTACGGAGGCGGGGCCATCGAGGCACGTCGGGGAGAGAAAGCAACAAAAAGTTTCACACAAGAAAGGACTAGTGGCCCCTGTCGGTTCTAAGCCCCTTTCTCACTCCAGAAATCTGCTATTTTCTTGAGAAAATTTACCTAAACAAACAGAAAATCCTTCTGTTGCCCAGACTTCACCAAAGGAGGAAGGTCAAATGCGTAAGACCACAGATGAACAAACAGAAGGGAAGAGACCACCTTCAGACCACCGCAGCCGGGCAGGCCACTCCAGTGCCACCCAGCTAACAGCTTCCCAACAGTGGGCTTCTCTGGTACCAAGTCCCCGCGTAGAGCCCGAACCAGCGGACAGAGAAGTGCGGGGGGGGGGGGGGGGGGCAAGCCAGCCTCTCAAGTTCTCAGCAGCTGCCCCAGCTGAGGCGCTAGTCATCGATGGCTCTAACCACTAGGAGACCAAGGACAGCAGCTTATGGAGGGCCTGTGTGCCAGATGCTCTCCTGGGCATTTTCTCTGCTCTCCTATCAACTCTGAGATGCTATTTATTCCCATTCTACAAATGGAGAAACTGAGGCTCACACAAGCTCAGTAACTTGTCCACGGTGACAGACACTGGCAGACCCCTAAACGTAAACCCTGGGCTACCATTAGAGCAAAACTTCTCTCCTGGTCCCATATTCCCTCCAGTAACACTATGCTGCCCAGGAAGAGGCAGGTGTGAAAAGGCCACAGGCTGAGATCGAGGAACCCAGAGTCTGAACCTCCTCTCTTGCACTCCCACCTGCCTGACAGAAGACATCGCTCCCTTCCCGGGCCTGACCTCCCTGCAGGGAACCACGTGTGTGTAACACTCAGGACTGCCACCAGGATTGATGAGATTACAGATACTGCCTGGCACACAGCAGGCATTTGAGAAATACAGTATCCCTTCTCCTTCCGAAAAACACGGGCATCTTGGAGAATCTAAACCAACTGTGTTTATGTGCAATGCCAGCCTTCACACCGCCCCTTGAATGGACTGTAATTTGCAAACCCAGATCCAGGCAATGAAGACCAAGCAGGCAGGGTTGACTGCCAAGCCCCAGAAAGGAGTTCCGGGAAGTCAGAGCAACTTACAGGAAGCTCAGCTTCAGAACCTAAAAGATCTACTCCAAGGAGGTTCCCTTGAAGTAGAAATAACATGCAGTGTGCTAAATGGAGTGCCTGTCACATAGGCAGCCATTATTAACCATTTTCACTACTAAAAACTAGTGGCCAATATTAGGTATTTTCCCCCAAACTTCACAGAATGGGTGTTTAAATCCAGCAGAGGCAAAACGAGTGTCCTGCTGGGGATAGACAAGTCTCCAACCTTTCTCTGCCACATATGCCTCCTCTCTTGAGTTGCTTAGAGCAAAGTTTCCAAGCAAAAAAACATTTCAAATCCCTGGCTCAACAATCTAAAATGTGAAAATGTGTTCCAAAGTGACTTTCTAATGGAGACCTTGGTTATTCCCCCAGAGGAATAAATTTAAATCACACACTTAGAGTGAAGGCACGGATTCTTGCAGATCTCAGCTTAAAAATCATTAACACAAATTTAACCTAAAAGGAGTGACCTACCTTCAGGATGGGGCACCGCCTCAGGTTGTAGACATTGCCAGGTCTACCTGAGCCAGTTAAATATAAATCTGCAAAGTTGAGCTTAAAACATCTAGGACAGAACTATTTTTCAGATTCCTGCCAAGTTTGAGAAGTTCAGATCTGAGCCAGAAAAAAAAAAAAAAAAAACAATGACACTTTTCCACAAAGCTCCACAAGAGCAGAAAGAATCTTTGCACTTTCAGAGAAAAAAAGTTTGAGGATTTTTACTTCCCCTGGAACCTCCAACCGAAAGGTGTGAGGCTGGACCAGGACAGGCAGAGCATGTGCCTGGAGGTCAGGCAGGCAGCCAAGCCACTTCCAAGCCACCCTAAGTGAAGACGGCCACACTTCCCTCTCAGGGCCGTTCTGCGAACTACCGATAACCTACGCGAGCCATTAGCACAGACCCAAGAGGGCTGCTGATACACGGAAGCTAGTTGGTTTCATCATTTTGCGAAAAGAAAACATCGAGTCTAGTCCTGCCTTCAATGCTTACCTAGAGCCACGAATTCTGCTCTGAGGGGTGGTGTAGCATTCTAACCCTGGGGCTACCAGAGCACGCGCTCTCCAAAGGCCTGTGAAGGAAGCAGAGCAGGCAGGGCCCTCCCACTCTGTGGGTGAGAAACCCAGGACGGCACAGGGACGGACTATCCCAAGCACGAAGGAATCAGAGAACACAACTTGGCTGGAGCCCGGGTGGGTCCTCCTCCTCCTTTGCATGTGGACTTGCCAGCGGGACCCGGCCACCCTGGGATCAAGGACTCTCCCCATCAGAGATGTGGGTTTTCATTTCTGCTCTCCTCACCAAACAGATCAGGACCTTCGGGCCACAGCCCGACCCTTAGGGGGATTTCATTTTACAAGTTTCATGTTGCTTTTTTTAGATAGCTGGATCTCCTCAAGAACACAGAACATAAAAGAGCATAGAAGAAACTCAGAATTTGTCATGGGGAGACGCAGCACAGGCTCAAGACAAAGCAGAGTCGGTGGCCTGGGGACTCAGTAAGAGTCCCTTCCCTAAAGCTTACCAAACACCCGGGATGAACGGGCCTGGACCGGCTAGTGCATCCCACATCAATGCTCAAGACACAAGAAAACAGCGATTTTCCTCGGCAGGCCTATGCAGTCAAGTGTGAAGGTCGAGTCTGTTGGCTGGCTGGTCTTCAAAAACCCCCCAGAAGCCAACACCCTCCAGGGGAGGCAGCTCACCACCCTCCTCAGGGCATTCACAGCATCGAGCATCTGACCCTGGCTCCGCGGTCCACCGGGGGTCAGCTCCTGAATGGCAGGGACCATTTCTTTCCTGTAGTGTTCTCAGAACTCGGCACAGAACCAGGAACATTCTCATTCTCGGCAAATGTTTACTGAGCACATTCAACGTGCCAGACGCCGCTAGAAAGGGAGGATGTGACAGCGAGGACAGAAGGCACAGCAGGCTACATGCTTCAACTGAAAGCACAGGGCAAGGGGGTGAGCACGGGCCTCCTGAAGGCGAGGCCAGAAGCGCCAAGAAGGAAGGAGCAGGGGAGCTGGGGGCTTGTGTAGATCACAGCTTCTCAGAGCTCAGCAGAGAGAAGGTTCCCCAAACTTCAATGTGCATTCAAGGCCCCTGGAGATACTGTGAAAATGCAGATTCCAAACTCAGGAGACCTGGGGGGTTGGGGGCCAGATGGGCTTTATTTCCAACTGCATCCCAGGGGACACTGATGCTGTCGGTTGGCAGACCAGACTTCAAGTAGCAAGAATGCAGCGTATTCCAGATACACATTCCGATCCACACAACAATCCTCGGAGATGCCTATTAACACTGGAGTCATTTTTTCTTCCTGTAACTTTGGTTAGGTAACTTGCCTGATGTCACACAGGAGGTGGCCAAGCTGGAACATGAAGCCAGGCTCTAAGCCCCCAAACACCATTTCCAGCGCATCCTGCTGCCTCCAATAAGTATCTGCTCCAAGCAATACATTAAGGCAAAGCCACACAAACACGTATAATTCACCCCAACATCAAAGGCGATGATGTTTGCGTCATCTGAACCACCGTCTACGTCTGTCAATTTTCATTTTATTACATGCCTGAGTTAAACAACTTTTCAGACTGCAGCACCAATATGCTTTGAAAGCACACATGTGCACGTCGAAACATATATATAAATATTCAAAAAAATGAGACCATAACCTCGGAAGACGGTGTCAGACTGGAAACCGCGGGGCTACAGACCAGAGGAACTGCACGGCACCTCTGTGCCCTAGTTGGTCATGCTCCCCGTGGGGGCCCATTAAACACAGCTTGGAAAGTGCTGCGCCCATAGACAGGGTGGAACGAGCAGGAAAAGGGTGGTGGGGCAGGGGTCTCTCTGCTGGAGAGACATCACAGGTAAAGGAGTGAGAAGGCCAGAGCAATCCCACTGGGCCCGGGTCAAGTCAGACACCAGTGTGAACTCATGCTTAAGCTAAGGAGGTGTTGCCTTAAGCACATGGATAAATCCCTTCATAATTGTGTGGAGACACGTGGGTTAGTGCGCACACACGTAGTTCCCGGCTCTGTCCTCTGAGGGGGCGGGGAGTAATGTCATGCCAGGGCGATTCCTAACGGAATCCCAAGTAATTCCCACAGCTCCCTGCCAACCGAAGCGGAGCCCGACGCCCACTCTCCCGTCCCCATCCCCTGGAGCGCGGGCTGCATACGTAGCGACCTGCTCCCAGAGAATCGAGTACGGAAACTCAATTCAGGCCGACACCACTCAGGCCACATGCCTGAGGCCAACACCATCCATGGTACGTGTGATGAGAAGGGCACATCACTCTTTCCCATCACAGGAAAAATAGCAGAGGAACCCAAATCCAGGAACAGTCGACAGAGGGTCTGATCACTACTCCTCAAAACCACCAAGGCCACGAACAAGAGAGACTGAGAAACCGTCACCGACCAGCGGACGCCAGAGGACTACACATCACGCACCTATGGGACCCTGGGACAGAAAGGCCAGTGGGGGATAAACTAGCGAAACCAGACCAATGAGCAGAGTTTGTCTCCCGCGGTGCGCCGACGCCGCGGCAAACGCGCTGTGGCAACACGAGATGTTTTCAGCGGCAGAAAATGCTAAGACGCGCAAACACAGGAACGCGCTCCTTCTCTTGCAGCTTTTCTGCAACTTTCAACCCTAGATTCTAAAATAAAAAAACGCTTTTTAAGAAACAGATGAAAATCTCCAATCTTGCACCCAGTGGCCCCTCTGGGGCCCACTGTCGGGATGCCACAATCTCCTAGCTGCCAAGGCCAGGATGAATGCCTGAAGCCGGCAGGAGGGAAGCACCAGGTTGCTGAGCTACGGCCTAGAAGGCACACACCAGGTTATCCAAGCACTAAATATCCTTAAAGTGCAGTCGGGGCCCGACATAAACCCTCGGGCTACATTTCCCAGCCCGCTAAGTGCTGGTCTGCTCCCTCTACACTGATGTATGGACGCTGGAGACCGAAATCTAAAGTCTACGACAGAAATCCTTCATATTTATGTAGTTTCAGCATATATTTTGTGAATCTTTTTTTAATATTATAGCCCTGTGTTGTATAGATTCAGTTTCTTGAGGGAAGGGCTTCCCGCCTGCAACTTCCTGGCTAAACACTGCGGATCAATGATCCGGCTTGCTATAACCCACAATCCGGCTTGCTGTAAAACCAAAATGCTCCTGGACTCTTCCAAGACTGTCACAGCTCTGTCTTCTGAACTCTCACTTGACATTTGACTAATTTTGTTTTATTCTTCCAGAAAACATCATCAGAGTACGTTTCACTCAATTTGTTCAACGCCTTCCATGTGTACCGCTACAGAATAGCTCTGACTGCTCGGGACAGTTCTCATTTCACACATCAGATCTCACTGTCATGTATACCTTCTGTCAGATGACAGGCTCTGATAGTTAATGTGAAAGTACAGTCATACTTTAATGGAGTCATTGTGATGCTGGAGACGTTTACACACATCACGTCTGACTCCCACTCAAGATCTTATCAAAGGGGAAGAAGGGAGAAAAGGATGGCAGCAGGGACGGGCGGAGGCGCAGGGAGGAGACGATGACCCGGCCCGGGGAAGGCATGCGTTACCCTGAAGACACGGCAACACAGGTACAGACACAACAGTGTCTACAGCAGCACTGTGAGCCACTGGGAGGGATAGCCTATACCCCACTAACGTAATACGACACCAGCAGGGCTATGGTTGACCGGAGAGGGCCCAGAGGAAAGAACATGGAAACTTCCAGAACTATGAGAAAGACTGTGTTTGGACCCCAGCAATGCCATTTATAGCCGTATTAGCTGTTATGAAGTGCCTGCTCTAAGCCTCAGTTTCCCCTTTGGAAATGGAGATACCCATTGGACACTGTTGGCCAATAGTCAAGAGCACATTTTGCGTAAAGCATCGAGCAGGCTCCCGTGTGACAAATTACCACAACCTTCACAGCTAATAGTTCCCCCGGGGGGAAAGGCAACCTGAACAAGCTTCAAAGAAGGCACCTCCCTCCACCGCTCCTCTAGAGTCTGGAAATGTCGGCGAGCTGGTTTGTGACTGCTCCCACAACACTGACAGGCGACCCCTCTTATGTTCTGCACCGTTTCCATAACAAACTCAAATTTCAGTTACATTTTCACTTGTGCGCTACTAAATGGTAGTAGGTAACTGGTCCAAATGAGCATGAATTCTGAGTGGGAACAGTGACAACAAATTTGTCCCATCAATGCTAAAGAGAGGAGTCTGGCAGAGAGCACTGGATAGAGAGTCAAGGATGGGAGAGTGTCCACTTTGCCACCACCTGGGAATACAAGCACTCAACCCCCACAGGCCCCATTTCCCCGAGGAATAAAATAGGCTCGGCAACCCTGCTCTGGGACCACTCTTGTCACAAAAAGCAATGAATCTTTCCAGGATAAAAGAGTCGTGTCCACAGCACACAAGAAAACTAACATTACCTAAAGCGGGGACCACAGAGCAATCAGAATGATGACTGTCACGTGGAAAACTACTTGGCCATGAGAAAGAATGAAATCCCGCCATTTGCAGCAACGTGGATGGGACTGGGAGGTATGATGCTGAATGAAATAAGTCAGAGAGAGACAGATATTGTACGTTTTCACTCGTGTGAACTTGAGAAACTGAACAGAAGACCATGGGGGAGGGGAAGGGGAAAAAACAGTCACAGAGAGGGAGGGAGGCAAACCATAAGAGACTCTTAAATACAGAGAACAAACTGAGGGTGGATGGGGGTGGGGGAGAGGGGTAATGGGTGATGGGCATGGAGGAGGGCACTTGTTGGGATGAGCACTGGGTGTTGTATACAAGCCAATTGGACAATAAATTACGTTTAGGAAAAAAAAACACCAAGTCAATGAAAACCCACAAGTCTTTAATGGTCTTCAAAAGAGGAGAAAGGCATAAAAAAAATCTAATTTCTCAACATTTGAAGACATTTGTAAACAGTTCCTTAATGTGAAATTACAAATTAAAAGGAAAGAGGAAGCATTTTGTTAACTGGTAGGCATTGTATTTCTGAGTCATTGAATGACCCTGGTAGTTGAGCTAAAAAGTGAGAGAAGGCCACTGATCACATTAGAGACAAAATCTAGAAACCTGTTTCATAAAACCTTAATGACATTAAATCACGAAGGATAATCTCCTGATTTTAAAACCCTCAGATGCATGACTGATGCATTTGTATTACTACTCAAGTACCAACATGCAGAATATTCTCTAGGGGCTAGAGGAAGAACAAGGTTGGCTCAGACCCCCCCATCACCCTCTCCAGGGGTCAACCTTCACCTCATTAATTTAGGTGGAAAGCTAGATATAATCTAATTTCTACATCTCTAATGTCACCCAACTTCAAGTACCAACTTCACCTGTGAAGCATTCTAGCCAAAAATGTTCCATCCATACCCATCAAGCTTTTACATACTATTTGCAGTGTAAAGGAAATCAAAGGATAAAGGAACCAATTGAGTAGTACTATGGGGCAGCAAGCAGACAAATGGTAGGACAAATGGCCTGGTCTCTTCACAAGGGTTACAAACAAACAAACAAACAAACAAACAAAAAAAGTGCAAGATTAAGAGAAACCATCTGGCTGACCCAGATGCAATGAGCGGTCCCCAACTCTGCACCGGTTTGGACCAATCAGGTGAAATAGAACTCGGGGATCAAACGAGGCAAATGTTTCTATCTTCTGCATATTTGAGGCGACTAAAAACATTTCCTAAAATATAGAATGGGATAGCACTAACTGAAGGAAGTGATAAAATATTTATGGTGATCTCATTTTGGTCTAGGGAAAAAAACACGCACCGGTATCCCTGTTCATAAAAACACGCCCGAGCATCCGTGTATGGGATGTTCATGCAACACGTCAACAGGCATCCACACGTGAACATTCAAACAATCCCAAGTGGTGCGCACTCTGGTTTCCCACGGCGGGGGGCGGGGGAGAGAGGGGGGTCTCGGGCCGTGGGAAAGTGCAAACCCACTCCTTGCACTTCTGCTCGTCTCAACTGCACTATGCAATTCGTTTTTGCCGCCACCATTTCTGCAATGATTAAAAAGTTCCTTCTGTGTGAAACGTGCCTGTGCTCCAACAACCTCCCAGGGCGGCTCACGGAGGTCAGGATGGCAGCAGTGCTAAATGCTTCCACCTGTGTGGGGCCCCACTGTTGGTAATGACCATCTGGGGTGTCATGGGAGAAAGTAAGTTCTCTAGCACAAAGAGGCTGAAGAAAAATCGGTACTTGGGGGAAGGCTGAGTGACAGGTGGATTCGATGGCAGAGCGACCAGGCCGTTTGGAAAAGACCAAAGGAATGTAGCTGGAGTCCAGAAGGCTCCACTAAGGCAGTGGGGTGTGAGCGACCATGGAAGAACACGCTGGC
This sequence comes from Felis catus, assembly GCF_018350175.1. NCBI lineage: Eukaryota > Metazoa > Chordata > Mammalia > Carnivora > Felidae > Felis > Felis catus. The sequence goes on from NC_058385.1 coordinate 79,896,383, forward strand.
CTGAGAGACGCCGGGGAGGGAGCATCTACAGGACTTGCTGGCTGACGGGTTCTGGCAGCGACCGGACCATCATGTGCGAGGCCAGGGTATCAACCTTCAAAGACTCTGAACATAAGGAAACACGAGAAGACCTCCATCGATGTAGAAGGGGCAGGAGGCACCTAGGGCAAGTTATGGTGCCGGGAGAGTCCCATCTGGTGAAAAGTGCAAGGAGGAGGAGGGCGGGGGAGATCGGATCTCATCAACAGGAGATCGACAGACGGTCCCAGGGGAAGTCTTCATCACCATACTGAGAATTTAAGCCAGATGCTGGAACTTTAGAGGACAGTAAACAAACCTAATGGAAAGGGCTTGTTAACGAAATTCAAAAACCATCTCTGGAGCAAAGGTAAAACGTGTACCAACAGCCACACGAGATGCAGAAGTGATCACATTAAGCAGCAGTCATGAAGTCTGTCATTATGACCAATGCCAAAATTACGTGGCCTAGAAAATTCTTAGTGTCACCGGGGCCTAACAAGGTATCACTGGTTCTCAGAAGACACAAAGATTATCAAAAACGTGATAACTTGATAACCAGAAGTTATCAAAGGAAGTCGTTTGTATCACACAAAACACAAAGTCGTCCTGAAGACTACAGTCTGTGTTCATTTGTTTAGCCCTGCAAGAAAAGGAACCCCCAACATCACTAAAAGCATCTAGAATAAGAGTGTTATGTAAATCTCATTAATACGGATTCTTGTTTAAGTGCTGTGATCCAGAGGCAATCATAAGATTAAGAACTTAAATTCCAAGATTGCCACTTCGTGGCTGTTTGGAAATGAGACTTTAAGCCATGAACGTACTACATGACCCATCTTAAAAATCCAAGAGGATACGCAAAGAGATTGACAGAATATGGAGGCAGAGAAGGAGTCTGCCCAGGAGCCCTGACGGATTCTGACGAGGGGCCATGCCAACGGGCAGCTCTGGAAGGTCCTCATCAGAACGTGACCCTGCCGCCCGTTCCCCTTACATTCTGCTCCTCGGGCCAACCCTCGAGGCCAGGCTTAGGACTTTGCCTCGCCCTCTCCACACTAATCCCCATCACAAAGTAGCACTGCTGGGACTAGGAGAAGCCCCTGAAATCAGGCCCCTTTTCCCATGCTCCCTACTTCCTATCCCCCTCATCTTCCTCACCTTTTCAGTGCACAGACTGCACGTCTGGTGTCAGATTGATTCCTCAGTGTTTCATGGGTTTTGACACTGAGAAGGCTGTGTGATGAAAAATGCAACTCCTCCAGGGTACTGTGTAGGCACTTCCAGCACGACAACCTGCTCGCACCCAGTGTGGACACTCAGACAAGGACCTGAGCTTAGGATTCCAAGCCCCAAGTTCCCGCCTGGCTTTCCCTCCAGGCACCTTTGAAAATCACCAGTTAGAGTTGAGCCCCTGAAAAGTCAGTGACCTCCCTCCCAACCACCTTATAAGTAACAGGTGCTCATGCCCCACTATTTCCTGCTCTCCGGTGACCTGGGACAGAGGCCTGCCCTTCCACTGGCTCGGAGAATCCCCAACTGGACCGCAATTAATCCCAACCCATGGAAATGCCCACGCTGGGATCAGGCAGGTTTCTGGGCCTCCTAGATGGGGGGGGGGGTCCCTAAAATAAAGCATTTTAATACCTGAATTTCATTTTAATTGTATGCTTCTGTTCAGACTTTATAATCTTTATCAAAATGCCTCCCCAGGAATCCAGGTACTACAGATCAGTGACTGGGGTCCCTCAGACCAGGCTACTTAGAGCTCATCACGTACTAATCTAGGACATACTTGAGGAAGGTCACAACTGTTGTTAGGGACACACACAGTCAGTCCCAGGGACTGTAAAAGAAAAAACGAAGAAGAAGAAGAAGAAGAAGAAGAAGAAGAAGAAGAAGAAGAAGAAGAAGAAGAAGAAGAAGAAAGAAGAAGAAGAACAAAGAAGAAGGAAGAAGAAGGAAGAAGAAGGAAGAAGAAGGAAGAAGAAGGAAGAAGAAGGAAGAAGAAGAAATAATTCAACATTCCATACCTTCAGACAGCGGTCCTCAAAGCATGGTGCCCAAAGCAGCAGCACCACCTGTGACCTCGTGTGGAAGGCACACTCCCAGCCCCCCTCCCAGAACTACCAAACTGCAAACTCTGCAGCTGGGGGCCAGCACTGGTTTGAACCAGCCCCTGCAGGCTTTAGACACATGCTTATGTTTACAAACCGATGCAACATATGATCAATAGCAAAAAGAAATGAGGGAACACAGAAACTTTAGAAGCCTTTTCATTTTCTTTGTTCTTTCACTCAACATTTACTGAGAGCCTATCATGTGTTGGGCCCCATACCAGGTGCTGAGGATGCCGAGATTAAGAAGGGATCATCCTTGGCTTTGACTAACGATGGCGGGGGGGGGGGGGGGGGGGGGGGGGGGACAGCTTATAATAAACACTTTGGCAGTTGTGGTTGATATTCCAAATAACATCCTGACTTCAGCACAACCGACCGTCACCGGCACGCACTATTTGGATCTCCCTGACAGACGTCCGCGGCATCTCTGCAGAAAGGCCTCCACTGACAGTTCTACCCAAACCGGCAAGCGAGCCTCATCCCAGCTCACCCTTTACTTTTCTGGACAGCACTTTTCACAACCTGACACGTCTGTTTACGGCTTGTCCCTTCCACCAGAAGGCGGGCTCTGGGACTCCAGCTCGCGTGCACGGACACACACCCTCTGCCACTCAGAGCCGGGCATGCTGCGGCTGTCCTATCAAAAGGGTGGACGAAAGGTCACGGGGTTCAGGCGAACACGACCACGGCAGGCCCAAGTCCACGGGTGTTACTGAGCCTCGAGGGGCATCCTTCCGACCTCTCCTGGACGTAGCTTCAGAATTCCACATGCAGCAGACTCTCGAATTTCTTCCTGCTGAAGTTCTTATTAAGTTTTAGAAGTGTTGAGCAGATTAAAGGATTCCTTGAAGCTTTTATGCTTAACTTTGTAGAAAGAAACGCCATCTCTCTGACTATTACTGGGACAGATTACGAATAATTTGGAAGTGAATTGGATTGGCCATTTTGTAAGCTTTTCTTATCTAGCAGGGCTAATAGCATACACTTTACTCCTTACAACAGCCCAGGAGGAAGTCTTATTAACCGCATTTTACAGATTGAAACGCAGGGTCAGATAGGCAGAAAGCTTATACTCACTGCGCCATAAATATGGCTTCAATCAATAGAGAATGTTTTGTGCCCCATAATCAGTTCAGACTTAGAAATTATAGAGAGGCAGCACAGTATCGTAGAAATAGCACAAGCTTTAGATTCAGGCATATGCGGCTTTGAATTTTTTAACTTCTCCTGTGGAACCGCTTGCCCTTGGGCACGTTGCTTAATCTTCCCCAACTGTTGGGTGATTTCCACTTGCACGCTGTGAAGGTAGGAGCCTGAGAGAACTACTCTGTACATACTGCTTCAAGCGCTCCATCTCCCAGGCGGCACATGCCAAGACACTCCAGCGAGCACGACCAATGCCATCCTTGAGCAAGTTGAGGACCGTGAACCAATGGCCTAACATACTTTCTCCTCCCAGATAAAGGGAACCTTAATTCTGCCGCCTCTAGGCCCCAAAAGGCTCATGGAGCCTTTTTCTATCTGGAACACTGCTTTAGAAAGCATGTTCTCTACATAACATAGCAAATGTATTCGAGTTAAAAAAAAAAAAAAAGACTAAGTTTCTTAAGCAGATCGTTCCAATCTGTCCATTTATAAACACAATTACTCAAATGTAAGAGCACATGAGAACTTTATGAACATCCCACAGCCCTTTATACCGTTTACAGTTCTTTATTATAAAAGCTAAAAGATTCCAGAACACTTAATATGTGATGTAAGCTATCATCTGAATGTGCTGGGATTCGAACTGATTGAGAAGAAATTAACTTCACAGTCCTGCTTTGCCACACCGAGGACCATCTCTTCAGAGAAAACAGAATTCCCGTGGACAGGCAATGTTCAACCTAGTACTCTGGACTACCTGGATGAAGAGAAGTTTGCTGAAGCCCGAGCACTGGGCCACGTGGCAGGGACCACCCCACGGCCATGAGGATCTTAGTTCGAGGAATTCGGAGACATCAACACAGAACGACTATAGAGGTGGGAGCAGGCAACAGGTGGGAACGGGGAGGGGGAATGCCCAGCTCTGCCTGTGTGCAGGCTGACCAGACAGGCAACGGAAGAGCACAGCCCTCAGCCAGGATGGGGAAAATGCCCAGGACGCAAGGCACGTGGACAGCCAGCGCCGGCGAAGAGCAGTGTGAGCTGAGCCCAGCCAAGCGCATGGCCGCCCTTCGGGGAACGCGTGGCCAGCGTTCACCTGTAAGCACCGTGGGAGGTGGAGGCGTTCGGTGGGTGCACTTAGCAGGCTGAGGAAGTTCCCTTCTATTTCTAGCTCGCCAACAGTTTTGTCAAAAACGGGTATTGTACCTCGTCAGATGTTTCTTCTCTATTAAGACGTTTTTATAGTTTCCCTTTTTTGGTTTGCTGAAATGAAGAATTACATTTGTTGGCTTTCACGTTACGCAGACAAACGCTACCCAGCAGGTGTCAGGGACGATGTCTGCGGCCACGTCCAGGCGTCTTTGTTGCCGTTTTCGTCATCTTCGTCTGCTTCTGTCACCAAGGTCGTGCTGACCTCACAGAACAGGTCGGGATTATCCCCACCTTCAAGGCCCTGGAAAGAAGAGTTGACGTACGACTCTGATTAATCCTCCCTTTGTGTTTGAGGAGGTGCAGGAGTGAAGCCACCTGGGCCTGGATTTGTTCTATGGCCAAGGTTTTAACAAAAAATTCTACCTCCTTAGCGGACTTAGATACTCCCAACAGCCCGGTCTGTACGCTCTGGTGTTTTGTGTCTTTCAAGGCATCTGTCCAGTCCATCTCGCTTTTCAGACTTGGGGGCACAGAGTTGCTCAGAACACCCGCCTCCCTTCCCTCTGTAGAGTCTGTAGGAGGCCACGTCTTCTGCTCCGGGTGCATTCAGTCGTGCCTTCCTCTCCCGTCAAGCTGGCTGCAGATTGGTAAATTCCATTTTTCTCCAAGAATAGGCTTTTGGTCTCCTCATCTAGATTAGGGTTTTCATTCCCGTTTGTGTTCTGATCTTCATTTCCTTGTCTGCACTACGTTTAATTTCCATTTCTCCTACTTTCTTCAAGCTGAAGCTGGGGTCTGACTTGAGGCCCTCCTCCTCCAACACGGGCCTCCAGTGTGACACGTCCCAGAAGCACCGTTCTGGCAACAGCCTACCAACAACCTGCTGTGCTTTCATGCTCACTCATGGCCAAATACTCACTATTTTTATTTTTTAAACTCTTCTCCAGACCATGGGTTAATCAGGAGTATGTCGTTTCGTTTCCAAACATTTGAAAAATACTCAAAGACTTAGTTATCAGATTCTAATTTCATTACTGTCAGAGTATACTTTGCAAAATGAGAATCCTTTTAAATTGATTGAGATTTGTTTTGTGGTCTTTATCAGTCTCAGCTCCCTGGAGAAACAAAACCACAGAGCCAAGAGACAAACAAACAAAAAAAAAAAAAAAAAAAAACCTCAGAGAGGGGAGCAGCAGCGGGTGACCACCGACCATGTGCAGCCAGGACGTCGAGGCCCCAGCCCGGGGGGCTCGGGGTCCAGACACGTGCCGCGATACTGCCTAAGCTCCGGGAGGTCGGCCTCCCAGCTCCCCGTGCTCACTTACACTACGAGGGCGGCCTCCCGTGGAAGTCAGGGGAACAGAGTTCCATCTGGCCTCCTCCAAACAAACACTCATCCTGTCCGGCGAGTAACTTGCCCAAAATTGGCAAAACACGTGCTCGACCACCACTTCTCCAACACTTGCCATGCGTCCCGCCCTCTTGGAGGCCTGGACACAGGAGAACAGGAGGAGGAACCCTCTGCTCCGGCACCGTTTACGTCGTGGTGAAACAGTGAACACATCCAACAGAGAAATGCTGGGATCGCACAGAGCACGGAGGCGGCAGGAGAGCGAGGACTCTGTGGGCCCAGCCGGGCTCATCCACGCGACAGAACACGGGCCCGTGTCGGAGAGGCGGGAAGGTTCCAGCGGGGGGAGGCTCCCAACCAGGAAGCCCCTGGCCCTCCCTTCAGCACCCCCTCCCGCTCCCCACTCAGGCACCCCCGGTGTGGTTCCTCCTCCGCATGCTGCCCAACTAGTCCTTCAATGGCTCTGCACCGACAGCCGTGCAGGAGAACAGACTCTTCTCCCCAACAGGTAGGTCAGGAAACCAAGGCTTGAGAGTCTTGAGTGTGTGGCTGGGACACCGGCCCAAAGGTGGACAAAGGTGCCATCATTACGGCTGTGGCCAACACTCCTATTCTGATTTTTTTTAAGTATTTATTTATTTTGAGAGGAGAGCGAGAGCAAGCGAGAGCACGCGCACACACACCTGAGCAGGTGAGGGGTAGAGAGAGGAGGAGAAGGAATCCTAAGCAGGGTCCACACTCAGCATGGAGCCCAACAAAGGGCTCAATCTCACAACCACAAGATCATGACCTGGCCAGAAATCAAGAATCGAGTGCTTAACTGACTGAGCCACCCAGGTGACCCCCACTCCGACATTTTTAAAGACAAGACGTTGTTGACATGGGTGGGCATGTACCATCAAGCCCCCAACAGCCAGATGTGCACATGTGGGCCAGAAGCAGGCCCGCTCACCCACCTCCTGGAGAACCTTGGTTGTGGTAGGACTTCCGGATTGCTTTTCGGCAGGCGTGAGGCGTTCACAGAGCAAGGCTGTAGATGGAGGCGTGGGTCTTCATTCGGCAGCTCGGGCACAGACCGCGAGCGACGGCTGCAGCGTCCGCGTGGACGTGGCCGACCGGCTCCCGGATTTTGTGTGTCGTCCAGCCCCAGAGGCTGAAGGTGGAGGTTTCCAACAGGCAGGGCCACGGGGACCCCCGGGTGACACACGCCACACAGGCCACCTCAGGTGAGAAACCTCCCCGCAGCCCAGGCCAGGGCGCCCCAGGCTTTGGTTCCTCCTGGGAGGGCTTCAGGGAAGTCCTGGCCACCTCACTGTGCACACAGGGTCAGACTCGGAGGCACGTACTGGCCTCGTCAACCCTGGGGAAGCCAGGCCTGAGCAGGAGCAACAGCCAACGACTTAAGCCAGGTCAGTGACCCCATAACCCGGCCCCACCCAGGGCTGCTCGCCGTTAACCAGGACTCACTTACCCAATCTTACTTTTCTCTTAATATACAAGAATCAGGTCTCAGTTTGGTATTTCTTGATTTGCTCCAGCTTTTCTCCCCCTACCAAGCTCTTCTATTAGTGAAGCCTCCCAAAAACCCTACAAAGCAAGATTATTCCATTTCACAGATGGGGAAACCGAGGGTCAAGAGAGGCCGTACTGCAGAGCATGGCTTCCAGGAATATTATTTCTAAAATGCAGCCACTTCACACACCTCTTTTTTCAATCAAAAGAATGAATCAAAGAAGATTCTTCACAAAGAATGCAGAAAACCAGTCCCCAACATGGACAGACACAATCAGTGCTGGCAGAGAAGGGGACACAACCTTTCTGGGGGATCTCTTGAAGCACATGCTAGCTTTCCCCACTTGCACAGGGTGGGGGGGGGGGGATCCCTAGAAGCGGCTTTCACCGGGTTACTGGTTTCCATGACTACACCATTCCTCAGCGGTAATTTTACAGCTTTAGCACATTTCCAATGAGGTCACATTATTCGTGCTTCAGGGAGGACTGGGGAGCATGCTGAGCAGAGCCAGGAAGCCCCGTGACAGGGCCCCCCCAAGCACAGCTCCCACACGGCTCCCTAGGAAAGCAGCCGGACCACAGAAGGCTTACTTGCACAACCTCACAGGTTTGCAGTTAGTTACCAGCACGACCGGGTCTCCTATGTGCCCGTGAATGCTCACGCACACCCCTCTTGCCTGCCTGTCACCAGAGTGCCCTCCTCGGACTGCACACACAGGAGCCTGTCCTACTCAGGGTCCAACCCCAGGGTAAGAAGAAGTAACGTGGATTCAGCCCTTAATCCACCACCCGCACGCCTGAGCCAGCCACTCCCTAAAGCTCCGTGTCCTTCCTTATCTAGTAGGCAGTTTGCCCAAATGGTGCACATGTCTGAGCGAACATGGCACCTGGCACGGTTCCTGGCCTGCAGGACATACTTCACAAAGGTTAGTTCCTTTCCTTCCAGTTTTCTTGCTAAGAAACTGGTTGAGGAGGGTCCCCAGGCTGTCTGAAGTTTCAGTGTGGGTGGTGGGTACACAGGAAATGCTGAACGCCCATGCCCAGCAGGGGCAGACCCTAAGGGTCTGGAGGCAGGATGGAAGGGAATGGGGTATCCAAGATCTACCAAGAGCTTGTACAAGTCAACACCCCAGAACCCAATAATCCAATGAAAAATGGGCAGCAGACGTGAACATTTCTGCCAGGACGACATCCAGAGGGCCAGATACGTGAAAAGATGCTCTTTCGTATTTTGACATAACTTACATCTTTTTATTTTGTGTATCCCTTAACCGCTTATTGAAGTTCTGGTCGATTTTACTATTTTCTCTTTCAATTTTCAAGCTACTTCTCAAGCGGCTGATCCACAGTCTGTACCATTTGCCTTTATCAGTGAGATGGTTTCTTTCCTGAATTTTTTTTTTTTTGCTTCTATTTATGGCATTTTCTTTTCTGAAGACCCTTGGACATTCCTTGTGAGGCTGGGTTGGTGGTGCCGAGCTCCCTTAGACTTCGCTTGTGTTGGACGCTCCTTGATCTCCTTCGATTACCAACAATAACCTTGCTGAGTGGACTACTCTTGGCTGTATGTTTTCCCCACCAGCACCCTTAACACACCCTACCAATGCTGTGGCCAGCCAAGCTTCGGCTCAACAGCCAGCCGAGAGGTCTATGGGATTTCCCTTGTAGCGAAGCATTTTTTCTCCTGCTTCCTTTAAGAGTCTCTCTACAACTTTTGGTATGTTGATTAGATGGTGATAGATCTTCATGTGGATCTCTCTGGGTTCTTATCTGGGTCTCTCTGTGCTTACTGGACCTTGAGGTCTGTTTCCTTCAGGTTAGGGAACTTTTCAGCCATTATTTCTTCACATACGTGTTCTTGTGCGCACACTCTCTCCCTCCCTCCCTCCCCTCCTTCTAGGAATCATACAGTGGCAATGTTAGCACGTTTGGCATCATTCCAGAGATCCTTCCAACTACCCTCATTTTTTTTTAATTGTTTTCTTTTGGCAGTTCAGCCTGCTTGCTTTCCCATCCTGTCTTCCAGATCGCAGATCATGTGGCCCCTCTCATCTACAGTGAATCCCTCCATGGGTCTTTCATTTGAGTTACTTATTCAAGGTCTGACTGGTTGTTGTTTCTATTTTCTCTCTCTTTGTTCAAGCTCTCACTGAGTTCATTGACTTGTCTCAATTCAGGGAGGGTCTTAAACAATACTTTGAACTCCTCAGGAGGCATGTTGCTTATAACTGTTTTGTTTAGTTATTTGAGATTTTGTCTTTTTCTTTCACCTGGAACATATTCCCATCTCCTCATTTTGTCTGTGCTTGTTTCTATGTATTAGGTCAATCAGTTGCATCGTCTCCCAGTCTTCAAAGTAGAGGCCTTGTGGAGAAGTCATCCCCGGGGTCCCACAAGTGTGCTCCGGCCCGGTCACCAGAACTGAGTTCCCCAGGCGTGTCCCTTGTGTTGACTGCATGCATCATCCTGCTATGACTGGGCTGTGACTGCTGCAAGCACACTTGTGGGCAGAGGTGGCTCAGAGGCCTAGCCGTAGCTGCTGGGAGTATGCTGGTGGGTGCAGCTGGCTCCCCTCCTCCCGGGGGCAGGACCCCTCTGGAAGGAGTTGGTCCTGCCTCAGGCTGCCTGCCAGGTACAGCAGGATGGGAGCCACCTGGAAGGGGCCTCTACAGGGGTAGGTGGGTGGGGCGGAGGGAGTCCACAGGGAACACCAGGAAGCAGCAAGCATTGCCAGCAAGGTAGATAGAGGGTGTGCAAGTCTGCATCTGCCCATGTCGGGCCAACTAGGCTGGAAGGCTACACATGTTCAGCACCTCCTTTCCTAGAGAAACTTCCTACAGACCCCAGTCCCTCTAGCACATACCCTACAAGTAGTGAACACCCTCCTTCATCTATGGCAAATGTGTTTCTGAAAAATGCAGCTCCAGAGCTGTCCCTGTGACCCAGTGATATAGCCCACAAGCCCTTTCAGAGCGAAGACTGAATTTTCTATAGCCCTCTGGTTTTGCTGGAGTGATGTCCCATTGATTTTCAAAGCCATAGGTCACGGGGGCTTGTCATCCCCAGGACAGGGTACCGAATGTGGGGCTTGATCCCTTGGTCCCTGGGGAGGACATCCACACCTAGGATAGCCCTTCCAATCGTGGGTACCCCTGTAGGAGTTTGATTCCCCATCACATTCCAAAGTGGGGGCTTCTTTACATTTAAGCTGCGGAGAATCCGTTGTACCTGTCTTGAGGTCATTCTCAGACAGAGCTGCTCCACTGTAGTTGTAGACTTGGTATGTCTGTCAGAGAAGGGGAGCTCAGGATCCGGCTACTCAGTCATCTTTAAAACTTACATTGTAGGAGCACCTGGGTGGCTCAGTCAGTTAAGTGTCTGACTTCGGCTCAGGTCATCATCTCACAGTTCATGAGTTCGAGCCCCACGCCGGGCTCTGGGCTGACAGTTCCGAGCCCAGAGCCTGCATTGGATTCTGTGTCTCCCTCTCTCTCTGCCCCTCCCCCGCTCACACTCTATCTCTCTCTCTCAAAAGTAAATTAAAAAAAAAAAAAAAAACATTTAAAAATAAATAAATAAAACTTACATTGTAAAGAGGAATTTAGGATAGGCATTTTAGCAATCACTATTGTGCCTTATATTCAATTCTTCCTGTACTCCAAAGCTCAAGGTCATATTTCAATCTGATTTTCTCCACTCACTTAGAAACTTACTTCATGTTTTCATATTAGTCCTCTAATTGATCAACTGTAATCTTCACCCTTATAAATTCCTGGTGAAATCTCCATAGCACCAAAAGCAAAGGTATATAGTTGATTCAAGTCCCTCTGTTTGTGGTTCCTATAGAAAACATTACTTTATGGTCATAGATGGAATTAAAATGTCATAGGCATCTCAACAAAAAAAGATGCTCATTATCACAGAAATACAAATCAAAACTGCCATGAGGTATCATCACACACCGATCAGAATGGCTAAAATCAACAACACAAGAAACAATAGGTGTTGGTGAGGATGTGGAGAAAGGCGAACTCTCACGCACTATTGGTGGGAATGCAAACTGGTGCAGCCACTCTGGAAAACCATATGGAGGGTCCTCAGAAAGTTAAAAATACAACTACCCTATAATCCAGGAATCACACTACCAGGTATTTAACCAAAAAATACAAAAACACAAAATCAAAAGGATACATGTGCCCCAATGTTTATAGCAGCATTATCAACAGTAGCCAAATTATGAAAGCAGCCCAAGTGTCCCCTGACTGGTGAATGGATAAAGATACATAAATGTACAATGGAATATTAGCCATACAAAAGAATGACATCTTGCCATTTGCAACAACATGCACAGGACTACAGAGTATAATGCTAAGCGAAATAAGTCAGAGAAAGACAAATACCTGATGATTTCACTCGTGTGTGAAATTTGAGAAACAAAATGAGCAAAGGAAAAAAAGAGAAGCAAACCAAGAAACACACTCTTAGAACAAACTGATGGCCACCAGAGGGGATGGGGAAATAGGTGATGGGGATTAAGGAGGCACTTGTCAACACCAGGTGTTGTTTGGAATTGTCGAATCACTATATTGAACACCTGAAACTACTATTACATTGTATGTTAACTACACCGGAATTAGATTTCTTAATTTTTTAAAATTTTTTCTAATGTCTGTTTTTGAGAGACAGAGAGACAGAGCATGAGTGGGGGAGAGGCAGAAAGAGAGGGAGACACAGAATCTGAAGGAGGCTCCAGGCTCCGAGCTGTCAGCACAGGGCCCGACGCGGGGCTCGAACTCACGGACCGCGAGATCACGACCTGAGCCTAAGTCGGATGCTCAACTGACTGAGCCACCCAGGTGCCCCTGGAATTAAAATTTTTAAGAAGAGGCATTGGGACTCTGTTTCTCAGTAATTTTGGGAAAAGGCACAGAGAAAGAAGGTGTCACGGTGCAACCGACAAGGATTGGAGGAGGGACTGATGGTGTCATCACCTCAGAGCCACGGTTCTCTCTTTGGAGGAGACCACCTACTCAGAAAGTTGTGTAGAACCTGTCCATTTGCATTCTCGTGACACAGGCCTGACACACGGGCCGCACTCAGCAAACGGAAACTCCAGTTGGGCACTTCCATTTAAGCACTTTTACACTCATCTTACATCTGTACACACTTATCGCCCAAGAACTACAGCGCACCCAGCCTTGCAACGCTCAATTCAAGAAAACGCAATTGATGGCACAGCCACCATAACCCAACCGACTCTGAACGAGGACCTCCAGGATCCTGAGGTCCTTCCCTCAATTCCAAGAGTCTGTCCCGTGGGGAAGGCCACACGACGGTGGAGCGGAGCGGCAGAGGAAAGTGCCGGTCCTCGGGGGGCCTGGGCAGGGAGGAGAACCGACGACGGGCCAGGGCTGGCTGTCAGGAGGCCTCAGGGGACGTCACACCCAAGGACCCACGAGGACATCACTGCTGCAGCTTCCCCATCCCTCCGTGCCCCGAACTCCCCCGACAGCATCCCGTGCCCTGTGGTTCCACCACACCTCCCTGCCTTCCTTCCCGCGCCGGGAAGCATCTTCCCACATCCAGTCCCCCGGCTCCCAGAGGAGCCCAAACCTGCAGTCGGGCTAGTGTGCGGGAGCCAGATGCTGGACAGCTCCCAGCTACACCAGCACCTCTCCCTACTGCGGAGCCCTCAGTGGCAAGGAGGACTCCCTGAAACCCGACTCCCTGTGACTTCCATCCACGGACAGGACCACCGTCGACCAAAAGCAGCTGGCGTCCCTCTTGCCCTGACCTCTCCTCAGAGAGCATCCGTGCTCAACATTCTCCACGCCACAACCAGCTTGGTCAAGCTCGGTGGGTGGGTCCCCTCAATCAACACCCCCCAAATACTGGCGTCGAGACTGTACGCAGCACCCACAGGGCTGGGCCTCAACACATGCTCACTCAACAATCCATTCTGGTGACCCTGCTGCCCGCACCCCCGCCGTAGCTGTGAAGGCCTTCGGTGCTCTCGCTACACCCCGTCCCTGGACAGGCGCAGACCGACAGAGCTTTCCCAAATGCTGTGGACGCCAAACTCCAAGCTCGGGCTCAGGCCCCTCCCAAGGCTCCTGGCAAACAGCGTCCTCTGCTCTGCCAGAAGTCCCTGGCACCTTTACACTAGCAGTGTGTATTCATTTTGACTTCCTCACCACTCAGAAACCAATTCGTGGTTGGTGGCCAAAAGATTAAGTTTCGGGATGAATACAGAGAATGGTCATTCAATAAATACAGTTTTCAAACAAACAGGTAAAAGGTGGGAAACATTCCACTTTCATCACTGCACTCCTTGACTCAACCCCCAAATTCCCAGTATTTCATGGAAATGAGACTTAACCACACAATCATACAAGCTTCGTTGCAACGGCTTTCAAAACATGCTACAGGGAGAAATACTGAGGAACCAGCTTTCCACCAACACAATTCTCTTTCTTTCTTTTCTGAAGAGCACTCAACACTCTGCCTCCAAAAAGGCAGAGTGGCCGAAACCGAGAACACCAAGCCACCGAGCAGACCGTACCTGTGCAGGGTGGACTCACCTTCATGTGGCTCGGGTCTCCTGGTTTGCCGCCTTCAGGGGCGTTCACAGGCTTGCTCTCCACTCGAGGCCGAACGACCTGTCGAAAGGGACTGCACAGCGGAAAGCCACTCACGCTGATCCCATCTAAAAGTAAAATTTTAAGATGCTTTAGCACTTATAGAATATGGATTATTTTAAAACCGGTTGGTTTCCCCGAACTTGAATTCAGGTATCAAAAAGAAGGTAGACAATTTTACATGCGTATCTGTAATCAGCTGTCCCCAGTAAAGACCTAGAAACGATCACCAACACAGTACAATAAGCATCCCTGATGTCCAGACCACGGTCTCGAGTTCTCACTTGTTCACTTTTAGGGAAAAGCAGCCAGGGCAGGCTTCTCAAAGAAACGGATGACGCCAAGTCGGTGGCAGGAAACGTACGGGTGAGCTTGGACACCTCGTTCTACGCCAGAGCAAGGAAACCAACCAAGACAAGGGCTGGGTCAAAGGCCTCTGCACCCAACTGCAGAAGCTCCCACTGGCCAAGAGGAGACAATGCAAACTCAAAGTGATAGTAAATCCAACTGATGGATGCTCTTCAGGTAGGTGTAAATCCGTATCTAATGGATCTAATTTAAATCCACATCTAGGGGCACCTGGGTGGCTCATTCAGTTGAACATCTGACTTGAGCTCAGGTCATGATCTCGCGGTTCGTGAGTTCAAGCTCCACATGGAGCTTGCCACTGTCAGCACGGATTCCACTTTGGATCTTCCGTCCACCCCCCTCTCTCTCTTCCTCTCTCTGCCCCGCCCATGCTCACGCTCGCTCACTCCCAAAAATAAATAAAACGTGAAAAAAAAATTAAATCCACATTTAATCCATGTGTTCATTGTAATTTTCTTTTAAAGTCAATGGCCATCTGTGGAGGATAAGAATCTTGATTTTCCTGAAAATTGGTAAATTAAAAAAAAAATCAAGCATTTATGAACTGTACAACTCGATAATCTCATGATGAGCAGCATGTATCTTTATAAAAGCATTCTAGCAAAATGATAAAGAAGGGATAAAATCGGAATACTATTTTACAACCCTAGTCCAGGATTTTTCAACCTCAACACTGAGACGTGGGGCTGGACAATTCTCCCCGTTGGGGACCGTGCTGTGCAAGCAGGATGTATAGCAGCATCTCGGACCTCTACGCACAAGATGCCAGGAGCAACCTCCCCCGAAGTTGTAACAACCAACAATTGCCACACGTCCCCTGGAAAGGGGAGTGGGAGCAAAACCGTCCCTGGTTGAGAACCACTGATCTGGACAAAGAGCATGGGCAATTAGTAACATCACAATGAGAGAAACAAGTGGGCATTCCCTGCCTCCTGACCTAAGAACACAAGACCACGCTGGACTTGCCAAAGGGATCAGAAGTGAACCTGATCAAGCTTCTGGATCCAGCTTTGCCCCATTTTCAGGAAACGCAGGGGACAGAAGAACACCACAAGTGTTCAGAAGGGCACCACAAGTGCTCAATCAACAAGCCCACGCTGTGGAAGTCTCCTTGGGCTGGATGTCCCAGCTTCCTCAACAGATAAATTATCAGGAAAAGGAAAGAGCAGGGGTACCTGTACATTAAGAGAAACTTAACTCGTCTATGTAGGGACATACTCATATGCGAAGACTATAAGTAAGTAAAGCTAAGTACTGACTAGAAATCAGGACGGTGCTCCCTTTGGGGGTAAAGATGGGGCACATGAGAGGCCATCCAGCTGGCAAAGCTCTAGATTTTGATCCAGGTCCTAGTGAGAAGAGTGTTACGTTCTAACAACCCATCAAACTATTTATTTGTTTTGTATCATTTTCATTTTTTTTTTTTAATTCCTGTATAATCAACACAGCGTTAGGAGTTCCAGGTGAACAATATATTGATCCAACAATTCTATACACTCCTCAGGGCTCAAGATACCCTAATCCCTTCACCTGTGTCACCGTCCCCCACTCACCTCCAGAATCTGTTTCTAATGTCGCCCTAAAAAGCTTTAAAAACACAGTTCTGTTTTTATTTTCAGAAATTTTTAACGGACTTTTCAAGTAAGTGTTAGGATCCACATGTGTGTGTGCCAGACCCTCTACCTTCCGGGACACTGTTCCATTTGCAAACAAGTCTATTTATACGGACAGGTCTGAAGTGACAGATACCTAAGTATCTGTTGCTGGAAACAAGTTCCCAACGAGCTAAGAAGACTCCAGCTGAGTTAGTGAGTTTATTGAACAATAGTTTTATTATTCGAGAACATAAAGAGATGCTGTCCTGTCAAGTAAAGCTCCAGTAGTTGGAGCTGTGCAACAAACCAGCTGGCATGCACAGGTGTACCCCTAGTGTGTCAAGTACGAGAGGCCCCTAGCATAGACCAGGCTAGCGGAACAAGTTGCCAGAGGCCACGTGTGTGAGAACTGAAAACTACTAATTTTGGCTTAAGATACATGGGATCAGACACAAGAGAAAAACAAACAGCAAAACTGAGATTGGTAAGATACCAACTCCTTTCTGTGAGGGATTTTGTGGCTTGTAAACTTGCCCCCATCTTACAGAAGAGCCATGAATAACCTCCCCGAGGTCAGAGTGGCAGTACCTGATCCTGGGACATGCTACCCCACACCAAGGGACTATCCATCTAGTAACTTGGATGGCTGGGTCCCACAAGTAGGTCAAACTGCACAGGGACAAAGTGAGGAGCGGGGCCTTACTTCTGCAGACAGCAGGCTAGACAATTCAGACCAACTAGGCCACAGAGAACAATACAGAACACAAAACAGCCTTCAAATCTCTTCAAGGTGCTGGAGAAGCTGCAAGGCAGAGAGTAACCACAGGGCCATGACCTGGCAGAAGAAGAAAATACTTAGACAGGAGGTGGCATTAAATTTCCTTAGACACCTCAGGGTGCCTGCAGATACCGGAAGAGTTGACTGAGAAGCTGAGAATCGGGGCCGAGCCTCTGACGAACTCTCAGCACAAAGTAGGAAGTGTCCCCCAGGCAGAGCAGAAGGAAGTCCCAGAAGCTTTTAGGGGAGGCCCCAAAAGATGACCCCATAAGTGAAGGGTAGACAGGAAATAAAGCAGGCTCACAGGGGCCACGGCCCAGCTTTGGACTGGGTTGGTCCTTCTAACCAGATTCTGGCAATTCTGCCAGAATCCATTCCTCGTCACCTCTATTCTACCCCGTGTCTTCTCATCTTTGTGCTTTTCCAATTCTCTTCCCTCTGACAACCATCTACGTGTTTCCTCGTGTCCCACTGTTAGTTAACGCGCTGCCTGTTCCATCACGTGTCCCCTCGTCACTGTGGCAGGAAGCAAGGACTCTTCCTCGGAGTCCAACCACCTGTCTACCCCGAGGCCCGTGCCTACTGCGTGCAGAACGTGTCCAGGAAGACAGGAAGGCATACAGGCCAGGAGCTGCTGGCTGAGGTATCTTTGCCAAGTTACTTAAACTCTGAGCTTTCAATTCCTCATCCTCAAGATGGGACCAACCAGAACCTGTCAACTGCATGCTTCTCTGCAATAACGAGTTACTACATACCAAATATTTGTCACAATGCTGGGTACCTGGCCAGCACTCAACGAAAACAGGTATTGTTATTAGAGCAGCTTACACACATTAGAGATTCCTTAGCGGACTATAGACTCCTTGAAGACACAATTCTTGCTTCACTATTCTATCCCTTACAGTAGCTCACACAGGCTCTAGCAAATCAAACTCTCAGTAAATATTAAAGCAATGACTAACCTATAGGGTCAGATAGGATACTCTGTTTGCACACCACGTTCACCAAAAGTCCCATCACCCCAAAGTCACAGTCAACCATCAACTCCGGGTTAGGCAAAATTCCATCATGCAAAGTCCCAGCCCACAGCTGTTACAGTTGAAGGAACTTTCCCTCCCCGTTCTCCCAGTACCATGGGCACCATCTAGAAAAACTCTCCACCACACCACGGGGCCTGTGAGGGGGCTAGCACTATGAACACAGACACTGCAAAACATAAATCCACACTTCTCAGCACCATGCCCTAGACACGAGGTCAAATGGAGCCTGTGAACCAGCACAGCGCTCAAGATGACCAACAGTCACTCAGCCCCTAGGTCACCCTCTGCTGAGTTAAGGTCAGGTGCCCAAAATATTTTAAATGTGAGCACTGTCACTCTGACTCCCACACTCACACACAGCCTGGGACACGGCGTCTTCTGCTCTCCCCCAGGCCAAGCTCCCATCATCAGCAAATTACACAAACACCACCAGCCCCCAAAGGACACAGATTCTTTTTTACCATGGAAATACGAGTCCTTTCTCACACTAACACACCGCTAAGGTCTCCTTTCCTGCAAGTGGTCCAGAACCCTGGGTGGCAAGGGGAGGGTGCCGTAAAGCCAGCCTCCCCTCTGTTGCTTGCTGCTTCTCCAGCAGCTGGTTTTGGTGGGACTAGAGGTGGCCCAAACCCAGCCGTGGCCAGAAACGGAGGCGTCCTGTCAACAGCGGCTGATCCAGACAGGAGGCACCAGAAGGGCCACACGTGGGCTTTGTAGATTTCATGTACAAATTCTAAAGGGCAGAAGTTGGGGACGGAGGCATCTTCCTTTGAATCGAATGCTATGAAGACATAGGCATTCTTCCCAACACATCGAGAGAATCTGAGCAAGTCACAAAACCCTATGAACCTCCGTTTTCTTAGCTTGAAAATGGCAACCAACTCAAGGTGATCTATGAAAATACAAATCTGCAATGTCTCTGAGCTAGAAGGATCTAGGCTATGCACTTAGCAAAAAAAAAAAAAAAAAAAAAAAGCTGAAAATTAGATCTGAAATTTGCCTCCTTTTTGGACAGAGACCTCAAAACTTCAAAGAAACCTCAAAAACCTATCATCTTGAAGCACAGAAAAATACAGCCAAAGCCCCTCCACAGCTTCTTTACAGACTATTCTGCCCTCTGATCCAACCGCGGGTGAAAGAAGGAATGCGTAAGTAGGAGCAGAGGCAGAAGGGAGCTATCTGAAGGTTGGAAGATGAGCCCTCAGCCCACACGAGGACGGGGCTGGAGAGAAGAGGCGGCTGCAGAGGGGGGGAGGGGAGAGACGGAGCAAACCACCCGCCGCGCCCGTGGAGGGGCGGCTCGCCAGCTGGGCCGGGCCGCAGGGGAGAAAATTCTGCTCACTCACTCGGGCAACTCTTCTGCCAGCACGGGCCATCACAAATAGAACAGAGAACAGATTGCAGTGGCAATTACTGGGAAGACAAGACCAGAAAAGTGACAAACAGGAAGGCAGCCTAGTGGGAAGACCAGAGAGGAGTGGATTCTCGGGGTATTTAAGAATGGATGAAACCGCGAGATCACCATGAATCAAATGGAGCTTGACAGAACTTCACAGTCACTGTTTACAGCGCTCAACTTTTCCATGAAGAGCGTTTCTGTGGGCAATTCAGAGGTACGATTCTGTACGCGAAAAGAGCCCGCTCCCGAATTCAGCTCCAGCACAACCACGGTGACCACTCGGGAGGAGGGCAGCTCAAAGTGGGACCCGCGTGGCAGAAACCAATGGCAGTCACAACAGCTGCAGTGACGAGGGACGGTGACGGCGTCTCCACGTGCCAGGCCCTGGCAGGGGCCATCGAAGGTCCCTTACTCCCCGCGGGGCAACACTGTCTTCTCGGCTCCACGGAGGAGGAGGCTGAAGAGTCTGAGAACATCGGTAACACCGCACAGTTCGTCAGACGCGGAGCCAGAACTCGGGACTGTCGGATTTGTGACCACCCGGAAAAACCGCGACAACACACGTCAGTGCCCCCATGAGCTTCCAGGACAGCTCGCCAGCCAGAGGGTGGTGCAGTATGCCACGCAGCCCTCAACCTGCCTTAAGGAGCCTCACAGCGGCTTAGCGTCCACCTCCACTGGTGGGTCTCCTCAAGCAATGGGTCCATTTTTGCACCTTCCAAAGAAAGTAAGGCTTAAGGCAGAGTATCAATTTCTCTTGCGACAAGTTACAGGCACTGGAATAAAACAAAACTAGGACAAAATACATTTACAAAAGCAAAAGGAGACAACAATCTCCCAGGGGGAGTTGGTCAGAATATGCAGTTCCAGGTAGGATGTATTTTGAAGATGCATTTTCATTTATTCTTAAAAAAATCAACGGGTGCCGGGGGGGGGGGGGGGCGGGAAGCCCATCTGGTTATCATAAAATACAAGAAAACCGAAGGAATACAAGCATTTGGCTCAGAAATTAGCCAATACTCATCCTCAACTTGCATCGAGAAAGCGGGGAGTTCATTCATTCAGAAACTTTAGGATAGGCTTAGCAGAGAAAGTTCATGTAGAAACAGCAACCTTCATAAACAATTCACACAAAACCGTCCTCACACCCACGGCAGGCCGGCTTTGACACTGGCCTCCCTCTGTTGGATGCTCAGTCTCGATCCTGTGAGGACTCCCCACTCCAGGCCCTGTGCCCTCACTGACCTTTGGAACCTTCATGTATGTGATGCTTAATAACTACCCGCTGAGCCCATGAAGGGTTCCCAACTAGCTACCCTAGGCCCACACACATGAGCTGAGCCCATGAAGGGTTCTGGGTGGTTCCCAACTAGCTACCCTAGGCCCATACACATGAACTGAGCCCATGAAGGGTTCTGGGTGGTTCCCAACTAACTACCCTAGGCCCACACACATGAGCTCCTTGGGATTTCACTTATTGGTAGAACACTCATTTATTCCCACACTCCCACCCCCAAACCTGCTCTGACCTCTGAACACTCCCATGTACCCCCAGAACTTCCTCATTATCCATCAGCCCCCTTACGTCCCTGTCTGCCCTCTCCAGCCTTCGCTTCCACAGTCGAACCACAGGTCAGAAAGCATCGTCCGTAAAGGATCTGACAGTAAACACTTGAGGCTTTGTGGGCCGCAGGTCTCTGCCACAGCTACTCAGCTGAGCTGCTGTCGGGCACAAGCAGCCGCCAACATCCAAAACCGCATAGAGGTGGCTGCGTTCCAGTAACACCAAGACAGGCAGCAGGCCCGGGGCTGGCAGCTGGGCCACAGTCGGAGACACTCACCTGCACTTACAACACCCCATCCCCCAGGAAAGCACCCATGACTCCCCTGCCTGCTCCTCCCTCGACCCACCTGACAAGGCCCCACTCCAGGCTAAACCCCAGTCTGCCTTCTCTGTAGGGGCACCCGAAGCCCAAGGTCAATGGGAAAAACCATGCACTGGGCCCAGCAGGCTGCCTTCAGATCCACCACCACACACCTGGGGCCCATTGTCACCAAGTGCGTAAGGTGGCCCCCAGATGAGTCTTCCCTCTCCTCACATGTCACTACCACCCACTCTCCTGCCTCCTCCCCACTGAGCAGCCAAACCCAAGGGGAGCAGAGAGACAACCAGAGGAGAGGGGAGGACCACCCATCTCCCATCACTGGCCTAGGACTGCACTTGGGGTCCTGTTAACGGACAGCCTGGCTCGTCCCATTTCCCGGGTGCTCCCTGTGAACACCCTCCCTGTGCGGTCAGCAGCTCTGCCCCCTCCCCTACCACAGCTCTTTCTTTTAACACCCCTACTGAGATGTAACCAGCACAGAATAACCACCGAAGTTTAAAGCATCCAGCCGGAGGAGTTGACATTCGTAACACCATCAGCGCAACGGAGATCGTGAATATATCCATCAACTAAGCTTGCCTGTGCGTCCTCGCATCCACCCCCCAAGTGCCGTCCTCCCCAAGCCCAAGCCTCCTCCCAGCCCCATGTAAGCACTGCCGTCACCCTGAAGGAGTTCACATTTTCCAGAAGTTAACCCAGATGGCATCATACACATTAGATACTGTTTTCTGTCAGGCTTCTGTCACACGGCATCCTCCTCTTAGACTAATTCCAACATACTGCATGCATCCAGGCTGGACTCCTTTTAATTGCTGAATAGGATTCCAATGAATGCCTGTAACAATCTGCTTACCCATTCACCTATTTATGAGCCCTCAGGCTGCTTTGAGTTTTTATTACGAATACAGCCGCTCTGAACACGTGTGTCCTAGTCACTGTAGGGACACATGCTTTCACTGCTCTTGATTAAATTTCTAGGAGTAAAATGGCTGGGTCACATGGTAAGTATAGGTTTGATTTTCCTAGACCGTTATTGATGAGCTACTAACGTTTGCAAATAAGTCTAAAGGACTCCAAAGAACATGGAAGAAGAGACCATCAAAAATGAGCAGGCGACCTGAGAAAGAACGCAGCATGACCTCTAAAAGGGAGAAACAGGGCAACGCAAACGCTCATCGAAGAGCGCACCCGAAAATGGCCATCCCCGACGGAAGACCCCAGGCGCGGCTCTACCCGACCGCACACGACACACACGTCCGCACAGGAGAGCGCCCGTGGGTCCCCTCCAGGGGCACGTGTGGAAGTCCGGGCCACAGCAAGGCCTCCTCCCAGCGCCCAAGGTGTACGGCATGCTGCAAGAGCCAAGTTCCAGGAAGCTCCTACCTTGCAGCCTACTGGTAGCGGTCCCCTTTGTTGGGAAGGAACGCCATTTGAGTCCCCGGCTGCACAGGAGCCCAACCACAGCAGACGTTAAGACCATTTCCTACTTCTGTTGACAGGACAGTGTTCAATCTTCTCCTCCCAAGACGCTCAAGCGGACACAACTGAAGCAGGGGACACTGAACCCCAGATAAGGACATTTGCGGCCACTAGAGACAGGGCCTAGAAACGCGTGACCAAGAACGCAGACTTCTCTTCTCGCAACATCTTCAAGAGAAGCCAACACTTCCCGGCCGCTGCCCACCCTGGCGCTCCACTGACCGAGACAGACCACGCTACCAGAGTCAGGACAAGGACCCTGGCATGGACCGCAGAGCCCTGCGCTAACCTGACTCTGGCCGGAAGCCCCTCAGGGCAGGAACAGTGACCTTCCACCTGTACTTGAACCATCTGTCACGGCACATAGCACATGGGGGAACTATCTGCTGGGTTAACAAATGCATCTACATCCTTCCGTCAATTACTAAGCGACGGGAAACACCTCTCACCGTCAGGCCGCTGCACGGCACACAGGTGGCACAGGGCAGACCTCCAGGGCCATCACTCAGACGGGCGGGGACACGCAGCCCCCTGAAGCTGCCTGATGGGACGGCCCGAGCTGCGAGCCTGCATCTGGAAGCTCCTAATCAAAAGGAGGGAACCAATGATTTTGTGAATGAGTGACTTCATGGAGGAATAATCATCCAAGGACTATATTCCAAAACACCAATAAGTCACTTCTCTGTAGAAGAAGAAGGCCAGAATGGGTTGCTTTGAAAAGAGGTGCGTTCCTCATCACCATGCTGGGCCAAGTCGGAAATAGCAAACTTCTTAGCCAAGACCTTGGGGACAACTGGCACGAGGACAAAGTGTGGTGACCTGGCCCTTGTCTCTCCTTCTTGAAGCAGCTGTCGGGTCATCCAGGGCCCCCGTGTCCCACTAGCCCAGGCCTTCTCCCTGTGCACATAGAGGAGGGGAGTCCCATGGGACCAGGAGACAGGAGGCCCTGGGTTCCAACCGCAGGGTATCCCCATGTCTAGCCACAAGTGGACTGCTGACCAGAGTCTGGACATGGAACCAGAGCTCTGCCAACCTGCCCCCCACCTTGGGGAGGACACCCCGGCTCCCTGTTCGACAGCACGAGTGAGGAAGAGCTCCTCGCAGGTTCCCGCTCTGGGTCTTACAGCTTTTACATCTTGTTTACATGCATTACTCCATTTCTACTTCAAGAAACACAAATAAATGAACATCATTTCTCCAAAGAAAGCTGCAGAAAAAGCTCAATTAGCATATGTTATTTTGGGATAAAAATCAGGCAAACAAAACCAGAGTACTGCCAGTTTGAAATTGGAAGTAAACGCCTTTTCACAAGATAATCAAGGGAGAGTGGTGGTGTCCCAAGGCAAATAATGACATGTGCCTGTTCTCCTCTTAGAAACGAGAGATGCAAAGTACAGTCCGAATGTTTTGTGTACCCTTCACAGCACTCCGTGAGCAGGGAGCACCCCCAAAACACAGGGAACGTCGTTACTTCGGTAGTCACCCAGCCAAGCCACAGTTTCCTGTTGGAACACCAGTTTAAAAAGTTATCAAAAGTACACCCCAGTCTCCCACAAAACCCTTCTTCCCCAACAAATCAATGTTCATACCTACCGGCACATGCTCATAAGGACTAACATGCACACCGTTCCAAAAACTTGCTTTCCTCTTTCTGCCACGAGGTTTTGTGTTTTTTTTTTAAGTTTATTCATTTTGAGAGAAAACACATGCACATGAGTGGGGGAGGAGCAGAGAGACAGGAGGAGAGAGAATCCCCAGCAGGCTCCACACTCAGCATGGAGTCCAGTGCAAGGCTTGATCGCACAAACCATAAGATTGTGACCTGAGCAGAAATCAAGAGTCAGACACTTAACCAACTGAGCCAACCAGGCGTCCCTGCCACAGGGTTTTCAGCCACGCATAAAGAACATTTTCCCCAGCTCACCCATTACCTGGACACCAAAGCCAGGCAGAAACACTACAGAAAACTACAGACCAATATGCCTGCTGCAACCAGATGCAAAACTCCTTGATATAACATTAGCAGGGGCTCTTGGGTGGCTCAGTTCGCTAAGCATCCAACTTCAGTTCGGGCCATGGTCTCACAGTCATGAGTTCAATCCCTGCATCGGTCTCCATGCTGGCAGTGCAGAGCCTGCTTAGGATTCTCTCCCCGCACCCCCCCCCCAACTCTCTCTCTCTCTGCCCCTCTCCCCTGCTCATGCTTTCTCTCTCAAAATAAATAAACTTAAAAAAAAAACAGTAGCAAACAAATTCAACGGCACATTTAAAGGAGTATATACCGTGATCAAGTAGGATTTATCCCTGGGATGCAAAGACAGTTTAACATACATAAGTCGATAAATGTGATACACCATGCTAACAGAAGGGAAGAGAACAATCCTATCATCTCAGTCGATACAGGAAAAGCATTTGCCCACTTCAAAATCTTTTCATGATAAAAGCCCTCAGAACTGGGTGTTGAAGGACGTACCTCAACATAATGAAGGGCATATAGGACAAGCCCAGTTACCATACCCAATGGCAACAGCTGGCAGCTTTTCCTGAGATCAGGCAGAAGACAAGGGGGCCCACGCTCACACGTGTTCAACTTAGTGTCCAAAGTCCTCGCCAGAGCCATCAGGCAAGATTAATAAAAGGCATCCGGATCAGAAAGGAACAAGAAAAAATGGCTCTACTTGCAAATGCTCTGATCTTAAATATAGGAAATCCTTAAAACTCAACCAAAGGGGGAAAAGACACACATTAGGTCTAATCGAATTTAGTCAACTTGCGAGATAATAACATTAGTACACCAAAGTCAGTCGCTTTTCTATGTGCTAACAAAGAAATGCCTGAAAAATAAAGACAACAATCTCATTCACAATAGCATCAAAATCAAGAAAACACCTATGAATAAATTTACCTAAGAAAGTGAAAGATCTGAACACTGAAAACTGTACAACTTCAATGAAAGAAAGTGACACAAATAAATGGAGATATCCCGTTTATGGACTGGAAAAATATTGTTTAAAATGTCCCTACTACCCTAAGCCATCTATAGATTCAATACAATCCCTGTCAAAACTCCAGTGCATTTTTCACAGAAAAAGCACAAGCAATCCTAAAATCTGCACATAGCCACAAAAGACCCCGAGGAGCCAAAGCGGTCCTGAGGAAAAAAGACAAAATCGGAGGGATCACACTCCCTGATTTCAAACTCTACTAGGTAGCTGTAGTGATCAAAACAGGATGGCACGGGCATAAAAACAGACACGCATACTACGGAGACAGAACGAGAGCCCAGAAAGAAACTCTCACAGAGACTGTCAACTAATATTTCACAGAAGAGCCAATAATACTCAGCGGGGAAAGGATAGTTTCTGAGATAAGTGCCGTCGGGGGAAGCGGATAACCACACGCAGAAAAAGGACACCGGAGCCTTATCTCACACCAGGCACAAAAGTTAACTCAAAAGAGATTAAGACTTCAACAGATGAACTCCAGCAAAGAAGCTCCTGGAAGGAAACAGGAGAAAACCGCCACAGCATTGGTCTTGGCAGCCGTGTCTTCATGGGACACCAAGGAGCAAGGAACCAAAGCGAAGTCAACACGTGAGACTACCAAGTAAGCACAGCCAGAGAAACTATCGACACAGTGAAAAGGCAGCCTACAGAATGGGAGAAAATCTCTGCCAATCAGGTATTTGGCAAGGGGTTAACATCAAAATATATGAAGACCTCACACAGCTCAGGAACAAATCAGCAATCTGATTAAACAAGGAGAAGAACCGGGCTGCCTGGGCGGCTCAGCCTGTTGAACATCTAACTCTTGATTTCGGCTCAGGTCACGATCTCACAGTGTTTGGTTTTGAGCCCCAGGTCGGGTTCGGTGCTGGCTGTGCTGAACCTGCTTGGGATTCTCCCTCGCTCCCTCCCGCTCCCGCTCCCTCCCTCTCCCCTGCTCACGCACTATTTCATGTGCATTCAAAATAAACTCATAAAAAAAAAAAATGAGAAGGGGCACCTGGGTGGCTCAGTCAGTTGAGCATCCAACTTGGGCTCAGGTCATGATCTTGCAGTTCATGGGTTCAAGTCCTGCATCAGGCTCACTGCTGTCAGTGCAGAGCCCACTTTGGATTCTCTGTACCCCTCTCTCTCTGCCCCTCCCCTGCTCATGCTCTCTCTCAAAAGCAAAACATTTTGGGGGCGCCTGGGTGGCTCAGTCAGTTAAGCCTCCGACTTCGGCTCGGGTCATGATCTCGCGGTTCATGAGTTCGAGCCCTGCGTCAGGGCTCTGTGCTGACAGCTCAGAGCCTGGAGCCTGCTTTGGATTCTGTGTCTCCCTCTCTCTCTGCCCCTCCCTGCTTATGCTCTGTCTCTCTCTCTGTCTCAAAAATAAGTAAAACATTAAAAAAATTTTTTTTAATAATAAAAATAAAACTTTTTTTTTTTTTTTAATGAAAAGAACCAAGTATTTCTCCAAGGATGAACTACTAACGGCAACAGGTACATGAAAAGGAATTCAACATCACTAAACATCAGGGAAATGCAAATCAAACCACAATGAGCTATCATCTCACACTGATTATGATAGCAGTCATCAAGAGACAAGAGACAGGAGTTGGCAAGGATGTGGAGAATAGGCAATCCTTGCACTGTGTTGGTGGGAATGTAAATTTGTGCACCCACTGAGGAAAACAGTATGGAGATTCCTCAGAAATTTACAACCACCATATGATCCAGCCAGTTCTGAGTATATTTCCAAAGGAAATGAAAACAGCATCTCGAGACATCGGACTCCCATGCTTATTGTAACATTATAGCCAAGATACGAAATCCACCTAAATATCCATCTACAGATGAGTGGGTATATACAGATGAGTGGTCTGTATACGATTCGATATCATTCCTTGATAAAGAAGGAAACCTTACTATTTACAACAGTACGGATGCACTTTGAGGACATACTAAGTAAAGTAAGTCAGAGAAAGACAAATACTGTAGGATATCACTTCTCTGTGGAATCAAAAAGAGCCAAATACATAGCAACAGAGAGAATGACAGTTACCAAGGGCTGAGATATGGGGAAAACGGGGAAAGGTTGGTCAAAGGGTACAAGCTTTCAATCAGAAGATGAACATATTCTGGGGCTCTAGTGCACAGCACTGTGATTATGTTTAATAATAATATATTACATACTTAAAGTTGATTTAAAAAATAGATCTTAAATGTTCTCACCACATGGGAATGCAAACTGGCATAGCCACTCTGGAGAACAGTATGGAGGTTCCTCAAAAAGTTAAAAATAGGGGCGCCTGGGTGGCTCGGTCAGTTAAGCATCAGACTCTTGACTGTGGCTCAGGTCATGATCTCACAATTCGTGAGATCGAGCCCCCGGTCAGGCTCTACAATGGGCACAGAGCCTGCTTGGGATTCTCTCTCTCTCTCTCTCTCTCTCTCTCTCCCCTCCCCACCCTCCCCTGCTTGCATGCGTGCTCATGTACATGCATGCTCTCTCAAAAAACAGTTAAAAAATAGAACCACCCTGTGATCCAGCAATTGCACTACTAGGTTTTTACACAAAGGACACAAAAATACTAATTCAGAGGGACACATGCACCCTCATGTTTACAGCAACACTATCTGCAGTAGCCAAATTAGGGAAAAAGCACAAGTGTCCATCACCTGACGAATGGATAATGAATGTGGTACGTGTATACACAAACACACACAACATACATACACACACACACACACACACACACTCACAATGGAAAGGTACCCATAAAAAGGAATGAAATCTTGTCATCTGCGACAACACGGATGGAGCTCCAGAGCATTAGGCTAAGTGAAGTCGGAAAGACAAATACCATAGGATTTCAGTCATGTGGAATTTAAGAAACAAAACAAATGAGCAAATGGGAGAAAAAAAAAAAAACAGACACAGACCAACAAACAGACTCTTAAGGATAGAGAACAAACTGAGGATTGCTGGAGGAAAAGTGGCCGGGGGGATGGGTTAAAGGGTGATGGGCATTAAGGAGGGCACTACTGATGAGCACTGGGTGATGTCTGGAAGTTGTGAATCACTCCATCGTACATCTGAAACTAATATTATACCGTATGTTAACTGAAATTTAAACAAAAACTTAACAAAATGTGATCACCACAAAAAACCCACTAATTATGTGATATGATAGAGATATTAGGGATATTAGCTCTAACTATGTATGGTAATCATTTTGGAATGAGTCAAATCAGCACACGGTAACTTATGGTGTTATGTGCCAATCGTATCTCAAAGCTGCAAAAAAATAAAATCAGTAACTGTACACCCTTCATGTGTTTACTTATCATTTGGACACATACTTGTGTGAAATGCCCGTTAAAATATAGTCTTCATTTTTTACTGGGCAACAGTTTTAGTTAGGTGAGAAAGGCAAATTCAAACCACAATGAAACACCACTACACGTGGGCCAGAACAGCTAAAATTTAAAAGACTGACAATATCCAGGGGTGAGAAGGTTCTGGAACAGCAAAGAACCTTCAGGTAGATGGTGTGGGTGTAAATGAAAATAAGCACATTGAAAATATGTGTGGTAGGGATGTCTGGGAGGCTGTCTGTTGAGCATCCGACTCTTGATTTTGGCTCGAGTCATGATCCCAGGGTCGTGGGCTGTGTGCTGAGAGTGAAGCCTGCTTAAGATTCTCTCTAGCTCCCCCTGCCCCTCCCCCACCTCCTGCTCCCTTTCTTAAAAGAAAGGAAGAAAACCTACATGGCTATAAATCTACTAGAGCTAAACACACATAAGATCTATGATCCAGAAAACCACTCACAGGCTTATGTGGGCTTATGTCTACCCAGTACCTGTGCCAGAAAAATTATACCTATTCATAATAGCCAAAGGCTGGAAACAACCCAAATGCCAATCACGAGTGGATAAATTGTGGTATCTTAACACAGTGGAATAGCATCCAGCAACATAAAGGAACAAACAAACCCAACATGCATGGATCTCGGACATAATGTTGAGGGGGTGGGGGGGACCACAGACACTGATTTTGGACTTCTGCCCTCTAGAACTTAAATTAATGTTGTTTAAACCCCCCCCCCCGAAAAAAGACACCAAAGAATATGTACTATATTTCTTCCTTAACAAAGCCAACAAGTCAAGAACAGGCAAAACTAACCTATGATGACACAAGTCACAATTACAGTGATCTTTGTGCAGGCCAATCACCAGTGACAAGACTCAATTACACCGGACAGGCAGAAGTTATCCAGTCGAGTTCTGGGCGGTGGGTGCAAGAATTGAGGAGAATAAAACATTCATTCAGCTGTATACATGCTATCTGTGTTCCCAACTGCATGTAAGCTATATCTCCATAAAAGGGCTCAATACCTTTATAACAAAAATAAGGTATCTGGAAGTAAATCTAGTGAAATTCTTTAAAACCTTCAGAGAGAAAATTAGAAAGTTACTGAGACACATTCGAGAAGACAAATAAATGACAGGACATCGTTCATCGACAGAAGACGCTCATAAAAATGCCAATTTCCCCCACCTGGTGTTCAGGTCGGTTCTAACAGACCACTTGGAGGAACCTGATACATGGATTCTAAGATTTATATAAAGGAGCAAAGGACAGAAAGTATCCCAGTACCTCAACAATAATCCAGAAAGGAGACTAGCCCTACCCAACGTCAAAACTTCTCACAGGAAATGGAAAATACACAGCAGCGGGGTCTGCCTGAAGCAGCCCAGACTTTCGAACAACTGACCTCAGGCCAGGATGACGATGTTTTCCCACAAGGAGAAGACAGTCCCTATCAATGGTTTCCAAACTTGGCTGCACGGAAGATTCATCTGGAACAGTTTAAAAACCCAGATGGCCAGGTCACACCCCATGCCCCACCAAGTCACAATGTCAAAGGGTGGGAGCCAGGAAGAGGTTTTAAATATTCCCCCCACAATCCCCAAGTGCAGCAAAGTCTGAGAACCACTGGTCTGTTCTCAAACAGTAAGCCTCAGAGAGCACGGCACATCAGAGAAACACAAGTCAGTCCCTGTTTCGGAAATCCAAACCCAGTGAGAGGCAAGGGTGGGCAAGGACGCTACACAGACAGCCACAGTGAGACCACACAAGCCATACTGGGGACTTTATCCAGAGGTCAATGCCAAGACCCTGGAAATCACACAGAAAGATGATAGTCAGATTCTGCTTTAGGAAGGACCACTGGGGGCACCTGGGTGGCTCAGTTGGTTAAGTGTCCAACTTGGGCTCAGGTCATGACCTCACGGTTTGTGAGTTCAAGCCCCACATTGGACTCTGCGCTGACAGCTCAGAGCCTGGAGCCTGCTTCAGATTCTGTGTCTCCCTCTCTCTCTGCCCCTCCCCTGCTCAGGCTCTGGCTCACTTCTGCTCGCTCTCTGAAATAAACATTAAAAAAAAAAAAAAAAAAAATAGAGCCAAAAAAAAAAATTTAGAAAGGACCATGGGGACAATGCGGAAGACAGAGAAAGGAGAGCACAGTGAGCAGCTGGGAGGCCAATCGTAATGTTAAACAGACAAGAGGGGACAGAGAGACTTTAAAAACAAACTTAACAAGACTGGATGCAATCAACAGCAGGAGCTAACAGTAAACCGATCTGCAGTGATCCATAAAAATCATTCCTTTCTCTTTGCAAAACACAAAACCTCTTGAATCCCTTCTACTGAACACCCACCTAATTTGTTTCCCAGCGAACCACCACCAGCTGGCTGGCAGAGCAATAACGAGGGCAGTGAGATCAATGGTCCGGAAGGCTTCAGCTCTAGGGGCTTGCAAAGGATCACCTGTTGCTCATGAATGACAACCACCTGGGTTTTCATTCCATCCTGGTGGTTTAGAAAGTTCTCTTCCAACCTGAATTTAAATCCAGGAACGCAGTCAACCTTCCCCGCTGCGTAGGGGGTGGGGAACAGTGGCCCGGGGAGAAGTGCACCTCCACAGGTTGCTAGACAGACGTCTAGGGCCAGACCTCAGCTTCGGGGTGTTGGGAAGCTTTTCCTCACCCAGAGAGGTGCTCCTCAGAGCTCCCAGGAAAACACATCTTCCCCTTGGCTGAGCCACTGAGCTGTGAAGTTATTGTTTGGGAGTCAGAAGGCTGGAGGCCAGTGCAGGCTGTCGGTGCATTGGCAACCTCTCCCTGCAGAAAGGGAGCAGGTAAGCCACTGAACACAAAACAAAAGCAGTAGGTCATGTGACAAATGGCCACACAACCTGAAACTTACTGCAGGTCTGCATCACCCCACAGCAGGCACACTTCTGAGTTCAGCTGAAAGATGTTGAGAACTGGAAAAAGCATCACTCCCACCCTTAAGAAAAAAGCTGGATAAACTGAAAAACATCTTTTCCCAAACTGATCAGAGAACTGAAGTCACAGGGAAAAACTAACCTGTGATCTGTTGACAGGCAGCCGCAGGGGAGGAGCAGGACCCCCAGCATCGGCCTGCACGGGCCTCTGACAGACACTAGCAAGGTTCAGCTAGAAACGGCTAGTGATTGTTCAAGGCCTTGCAGGGGCTTCAAGAGTGTAAAGCTCCTGGGGGATGCTGTACGATCCTGACCCTAGGTCTCCTCAGGGCCGGCCAGGAGGGGGACGCCGGCCACCACGCCAGCCCCGGTCCCTGGGCTCTCCCGTGAGATCCAAGCCCTAACCTGCAAGGGGAGAAACAGCAAAGACTGTGCCCAGGGGCACGATGGACGCCCACCACAGCTGGGAATGGGGAACAGCCGGCAGCCAAACCTCCCCCCAGATTTGCCTGCCCTCTCTCCCCTCCAGAATTAAGAGCCTCACGGGACACGTGGTCAGATACACAGACCAGGAGTGAGAGAAGTCTGGCCTGGGTGGGATGGTTACGGAAGCCATGCAAGCAGAGTGGAGGGTTTCGAGAGACAACGAACTGGACAAGTACAAGACGGCCTTGGATGGAGCCCTAAGGAAATCCATGTGCAGTGGGGAAGGGGACAAGGGAGACGCCGCAGAAGAAGCTGACAAACAGCTCCAGGTGTGGAGACAGGAGCCGGAATCACAAGACACACAAGACGCTGGCCCTGCCCTTAAGATGGGGGTCGCGAGGAAGACCGACCGTGAAGACACGGCTACAGCAGCTGGGAATCGGTGCCGACACAGAGATGCCACGGAGCCGCGGGCACCAAGCCCAGGCGGGTGCCAGACAAAGCGCAGCCAGGGGCACAGGAGCACCGCCTCCCAGGGTTACGGCGACAGATTCGAGAGAACCAACAGGAGGGGCCTCAGTAACATGCCCAGAACACGGCGCGCGTTCAGTGTTCCTTCTCCTCTCGTCCCCGATACTCACTAGCCTCAGAAAAAACCACGATTCAATAAAATCGTTGGCCACCCTCATAAAATCAGGTCTGTGAAAGCCTAGGCACCTAGAAATTGTAAACATATTATGTTTACAAGATTCCAACCACCTTTGATTGAAAAAATAAGACTGACATTTGCAAAAATTCCTATTTCTTTTCAGAGAGAACAGCAGACCGGGACAAGGATACTGACCAGTGCCCCAATTTCAGAGGGCAACGCTGGGGTAGTGGACTAGATGGGAGTGTCTGCACCACGCCTGCTCTCAACACCAATGCCTGGCCTCCAGAAGTTCAAGGATCCGTTATCATTGAATTGTGAAGAAGCAAAATATAATGAAATGTCAAATGTAAAAATGGGTTGGTTTGTTTTTTTTTTTACACTAGTCTCCAACTCGGGACAAAGAACGGAAAGCGCCCCATTTTCCCATAGGCAGAGCCTGTCTTAAGCATAATAAGCATGAGGCACTTCAGGCAGGAAGAAATGCATTCTTCCCCAGGGAACAGAATAAACTCTAACAGGAACTCACCACACTGCTCGACCAGCTACTAAAGTCTGTGCTGCAAACACACGGGGTCTTTCGGGAAAAGAGGCCAACGAGGGCCTTTTGAATCCCCTTCCTGCAGGAGGCCCTCCTCCCCAGCCAACCAGGCTCCGCCTGCTTCACACCGACGAGCCTTACCTTTGAACCACTGTACCTGTCATCCACCACACCCAGGTGAATCCACTCACTCACCATCTCAAAACAGTCTCCATCACAGCAACCTTCTGAAGAGCTCTCCATGGTTCTCCAGGATCTCCCAATAAAGCCCCACAGGGCCCTCTCTCAAGGGCCCTACATCCAGAAATCAACACCTGATCATCCCCCCACGCAGCTCTCCCTTCCCCGACTTCAGGGTCAGGGACACTCGAGGCAGCTTCACAATTTGCTCTTCCGATAACTATTTGCTGGGAACCTCCTCTGAGCCGGGCCCGGTGCTGGGTTCAGGAACAGTGTGGGAGAGACTGAGAGCATTCAAAGCTGCCAAGGTAACACCCCAGGCCAGGAGAGGCCTTCAAAAAGGAGGTGAGCAAAGCTGGGGTTCGCAGGCGAAGGCTGACGGGCACTCCAGGTGAAGGAAAAGGCAGCTGCTCAACACAGCGTTTCAAACGGCTGCAGTGTGAAACGCAAGAGAGCGACTGCAAAAATGAGCCCGGGGGGTGGGGCGGGACTGGGCCCAGATCACACAGGGCCTTACACGCCAAAGCCAGAGCACATTGGTTTTTGAGAAAAATCGAAAACATAACAGAAGACGAATTCAAGAAGGCAAGGCCGGGGGCAGGGAGGAGAGTTCATGGGATGTTATAAGGTTCGCAGGCAAAGCGGGAGGCAGGACGCAGGGATGTGAACGGATGGAGCTTTAGCAGTGACAGAGCAGCTGCTTCTGGGTGCACGGTGACGGCTCTCGTCCACAGAGGGAGCAAAGGACGAGGAGCAGGAGTGCAGGGAGCTGCAGTGTATCGGAGTTTACGGGGACGCACGTGAACCATGGGCACTGCCACGTGACCGTGTCAGGAAGCCAGCTACAACTATAGCCATGCCATTCAGGAGCAGAAATAAAGATTTCGGAGCCTCAGCACAGCACTATTAAAATCATTTAGGACAGTATGACATAAAAAGGGGGCAAAGGGCCAACTTAGGAATGTCATTAACTATAATACAGCCAGAGAGAAGCCAGTGTGGGTGAGTCTGGAGGACAAAGGGGCACCAAGACCTCAGGGGGGTGATGAGTGGGATCCTGGCCTGGGGAGGACAGGGACGAGGAAGGGAAGAGAAAAGTAGCAGCTAGAGAGAAACCCATGCTTGAGAGGGTTTGTTCTGTGTTATATCAATTTTAAGATAAAGATTGAGCATAATTACTGAGGGACGGGTACATCACTGCTCCAGCCTTGGTATACAGAGGAGTCCCCAGGGGACCCTGTCGGAAACACAGACCCCAGCCCAGTGCCCTCAGAGATGGATTGAGAAGGGCTGGCAGGCCGAGGAATCTGCATGTTATCAAGCAGCCTCTGGTGCATGCTGTCCATAGACTGTGACCTAAAAACCCATTGGTCAGGGGGCACTAGGTGGCTCAGTCGGTTAAGCATCTGGCTCTTGGTTTGGGCTCAGGTCATGATCCCACGGTCCGTGGGTTTGAGCCTGCATCAGGCTCCACACTGTTTGGGATTCTCTGTCCCCCTCTCTCTCTCATTGTCCCTCCCTGCCTCTCGTGCTCTCTCTCTCAAATTAAATAAATAAAAACTTAAAAAAAAAAAAAGTGGTCAAATTTAAAGGCCCAAAGAGAGAGGATCCTTGAACACATGTCAAAGAATTTGCTTCTGATTAAAGGAGAGACCTCTTCCTCCAGGATCAAACAGATGGAAATATACATGTACTCCAGACGCGAGAAGGAAGCAGAGAACCCTGCCCAGCGGCCTCTGTGGAAAGAAGCCATGTGCCGAGAGGAGGCATGAAGGCGCAGGTCAGAAGACCAGGAATGCAGCACACGGGCAGCAGATGACAAGGCATAGGCCCATCCCAGGTCTCTGAATGACGGGGGAAGGACTCCCTGATGCAGACAAGCACCCTCTCCCCGCAGCGTCCAAGTGCAAGAGACTGAATGAAGGCTGTTCAGCAAAGGCAGCTGGTTCAAGCAGCATCTTCTCAAGATGCAAGAACAACAGATAATCTGAAGGACAGGGTCTGGCATCACCCTCTCCCTCCCGCCACCCCGCCAAGAGTGCTAAGACATCTAAATGTACTGGTGTCAGAGGCACCTGGGAGGCTCATTCGGTTGAGAGTCTGACTTCGGCTAAACATACTAGTGTCACATGCCCGCTATGAAAGTTTCCTAGGCTCCAATTGTCTACAGCACCACAACAGCCACGCCATCTCTACGGCCACCAAATGCACACGCCTGGAAATATCCCGTTTGTTACCTAAGGAGGGAAGGAGCACACAACAACACAACAAAGCCTGAAGTGAGCGGGGACCCTGGTGCTATTACGTCGGGCCTTGAACACATTGGTCCACCTCCTGGGACTCGGGTTCCCCAGGGGCAAAACAAACTACTAGACCGGATACCATCTTGTCTCTCCTGGTCTGGGATGCTGAGCATCTCCAGGGCCCACAGTCAAATGGAGATGCCACAGTCAGTTATCACGTCCAACAGAAAGTGTCAGCAAAGATCACATTTGTCCTAAAAAAACTGAGAGCCAAAAAAGTGTACAGAGAGAGACACCCAAATTAATTGATTAGAAAGGAAACCAAAAGCAGGGGATGCTTCCCTTCACTGTCAAAAAGCAGCAGCCCCGGAAGACGGTTTTCATCCAAAGCGTCAGCCCCAGTAAAATCAAAGCACTAACCGGTCAACGTCGCTCAAAGTTCGTTGTGCTCAAATGTCCCCCCGGAGAAAGGTGCGTGCAGCTGGCCTTACTCGCTCTTCAAGACAGCACCTTGATGAAAAAACTCCTTGGCAAAAAATAGTTTTTCGACCTGGTCTGATAAATTATGAATCTGTTTCTAATGTTTTTGTTGGTTTAAAAACATTTTATCATAAAAGCTGCGTGAAGTAAATGTATACTGCTGTACCAAGGTCTACTGGAGTCACCACACGGCTCAAGAAATGGGGTGTGGCCAGGCCCCCGGCAGGCCTGGATTTGCCTCATCCCATCAGAGTGTCCTCCCTCCCCTGAGCCAGCCCTGCCCCGACTTCACTGGAGTCATCCCCGTGCTTTTCTTAACTGTCCTACTACCCAAGCATGGTGCCATGGGTGCTTGGGCTCAGTTGTGGTGTGTATTTTCTAGTATGTTGTTTAAATTTACTCTGATTTAAGTTTAAGCTAGCCAGGTTTAACTACAGGAAGACCTTTGATCCCTTTGGGGGGTGGGGAATGAAATACACATAAGTCAAAGTCACCATTTTAATCATCTTTCAGTGTGACGCTGAGTGGCACTGACACCTTCACCCCGCTGTGCAAGCTGTCCCCGACTTCATCCTGTTTCCCCTTATGCTCTACCTGTTAAGTAAGAACCAGGTCGTTGGGCTGTAGAGTTGACCCTACAGCCTGGACTGGTGTCGCTGAACAGGTTTTTCTGTCATCCGAGTTCCTGTAAACTGATAGCTGGATCTAGAGCGCTGACCTGTCCCAGGTGTGATTTTCGGGAGGTGTGTATTCTGCCCCCAGGGGGACCATAACGTCCTGCTATCTCTTATTCTGTGACGTGGCTGCTCGCTGTCTTGGTCCGCTCACCTACTTGGGACTGCAAAATGAAGGTACTTCAATTCCATCATCCCTTCTCAACCGTTAGCTGGAACATGTGGGTAAAGGGAGACCCCTCATCAACTGCTGGCTTGTCCCACGGTGCACGTGTACAGAAAAGCAGAATAGACACTCATTACTGACCGTGTACAAAATAACAAACTGGTCCCCTGTCATCTACAAAGGTGGAAGATGCTTTCTGGCAGCACAAAGAACGCGGGATCGGAACAGCTGTCATCCCCAGGGACCCTCAGACTGTCAGCGGCAGTGCCTTAGGGCAGGCCCTCCTGACACGACTCCAGCCCACTCTGACAGCGTCCCTGCTACAGCCTTCACGCCACATTCCAAGATCATTTTCCTACACTGCCAGCTCCAGACCGGGAATGGTCACTTCTCCGAGGAACCCTGGCTTCCGAGTCGGAAGGAGGGTTTCCAGACCATGATGTGGGGATTAGGAAGGCTCCCTGCTCTGGGGCTGGTCAGTGTCTAGGCCTTGGCAGACAGACAGGCTGGTTTTTAAATACCTCACAATTTCGTATTGGCATTTTTATTCCAGTCCTAGACGACAAGGCTCATACTTAATCTCTACTAGCTTACATCCGTTACCTCCTCTCTTCCGTACAAGAGTCCTAGTTCAAGACCAGATGCTAGAATCAGATGGTCACAAAATTAATCACTCACTTTATTCCACACAGTTTCAGAATACCAATACCAACATCATCTCCATCAAAATAATTACTAACACAGTTTAAAACTACTTTGCAGGGAGTGGCCTCATCATCACGGAGGAGTCAGTTTTCCACGGTCCTCCCCACAAAGCACACTGATTTAGACCATCACCCACGTGCGAGAGAGCCCCTGTGGGAGTCTGGGAGTCCAGCGGCGAGCGCCGGCTCCAAGAAACCCAAGAGTGGACACACCGAGGAGGGCCGCGTCCCCCTCCCACAGCAGCACAGCCAGCCCAACCCCAAGAGAGGCCAGACCCCGGCCCAAGACTTCTCCCTCGGGGACGGGGAGAGCGTGAGTGAGCCCCTTGCCTGCTCGGCTGTGTCCGTGGCTCCCGTGCCCCGTCTGGAACACAGAGGTCCCAAAAATGTCCTCGGAGAATTTTTATTCAACCCAGGATACGATTAGGATCGCATCCAGCATTTCACTGTGGGATTTCTCCTCAATCTCCTTTAATCTAGAACAGTCCCCCCACCTGTTTTTACAAAATGGGAATTGTTTTGTAAGATCATATACTTTACAGAGCTGTTGGGAAGGTTAAATAGAAATTGTACAAACAAAGTGGCTGATCCAGGCTTCTGTGCAGCCTCTAACATTGCTCAATAAATATTAATTCTCTTCCATCTGTCCACAGCGCACACTGAATCCAGTCTCCTGGTTTGCATGATAGCTATATTTATTGCTCTAAATTCTTCAAATGGCATCTAATTTCGGTACCCACAGTTAATCTGAGTCCATGCTGGAAAAGCAAATTGGGTCCACAAGTGGTTCCCGGATGAAGGCTTCTGAAAGTGCCAGACTGAGAGCCACACGCGAGTCACCTCCCAGTTCCAAGAGGCCACCGTCACCGAGTTTATGGGTGTCTCCAAGCAGGACTACACGTGGCCTCTCTGGAGCTGTCAACTCCAGGTATACAGTACCGTGATTCAACACATCCACCCGTCACCCAGTGCTCATCCAGGTCGGTGACTCCCAACCCCATTCGCCTGGCTCACCAGTCCCCCCACCCGCCGACGCTCTGGCAACCACTGGTGTGTCCGTCCTCTGTGTGTGAGAGCTTGGGGTGGGGCGGGGGGGGGGGTTGTCTCTTGTTTCTTTTTTGTTTGTCTTGTGTCTTAAGTTCTTGACCCCTTAGCCTGAACTACACGGGAGGGTATACTCTGGAAGGGTCTTCTGTGGGCCATGGTGCCCAGCTTTTGTTCCTCTATAAAACTTGCCCTGGTTGTGGCCATTAAGATTCTGTGCCTCAGATTCTACAATCTGCCGTGAAAACGACCAGCCAGAGCGTCTGTTCACCGTTATCAGCAGAGAGAGCATCTAGTTCGCAACAACCACACTGCGTGTCACCCACGTGCCATCGCTAACTGATGGGAAATTAGGGCAGCCTCCCATTTACAAACAACTGGGCGATCATTATCCTAGCTCTCTTTGATCCGGTTTTATTTTAAAGGACAGGAGAACGTATTCCCAGACGACAAATCTCAGATTACAATTTTACTTTCAGCTCGGAGCTGCAGAGACCACGCTCCAGAGCTCCGTAACAAGAGGTGGAAACGCACTAACATAACAAGCTATGTGCGCCTGAGCACATAAGCTCACACGGCCACCAAAACGAAGACAGGTGGGGCCCCCCGGAGGCCTCCCGTTGAGTCGCTCAGGGAGAGCGCGCCCCCTTCGGCAGGCAGCCAAGTCGGTGTCCTGTCCTTCCCTGCCCACAGCCAGGTAGCTCGGCTGGAAGTCTATCTGCCCAGACAGGCCCCGGGGACAGCACCTACCTAATCAAGCACTCCCTGGACAGGTGTCAGGCACCATTTACTCGGCCAAACTCCCTTCTCGGAAAAAAAGACAAGTCAGAACCTGTCTGCAGCCCTCTGTCTACTTGCAGAGGAGGGCACTCTGGTGCTATCAAGCAGTTTACAAGCAGAAAAAAATCCATCTTATCTGATATTCAGGCCTGGTATAATGTTAGGTCCACTTGACATTTTCACAGTTTGTAAAGTGTCCAACAGCAAACTGGCTTTTCTACCTGCATTAATAACATACAAACAATTTTAATCCAATATTAGTATTATACGAGGAGCCCCGCTATGGTCAAATACCACAGAGTACAGGAGAGCAAATTTCATGCAGTGCGTTATGGACTAAATGCTTATGTCCTCCCCAAATCCCTATGTTGAAACCCTAGCCCCTGGTGTGACAGTGCTCTAAGGTGTGGCCCCTGAGAGGTAATGACATTGAGAGGAGGTCATAAGGGTAGAGCCCCCACAGTAAGGAAGGGGGAGGAATCACTCGTCCTGACTACATCCTGTGCAACAGCTCTCTCTCCGTTGCAGCCCAGACAGGGTGAATACGGGACGGATGGGGTCCTTGCTCCCTGAAACTTCTCCTCTAAAGGCAATTTCTTGTCTGCAACAAGAATGACGAGGGAAGAGGTGCTGGTCCCACTGACGGGGTCAGGGCGGCCTCTCTGCAGGGGAGGCTTCTGGATGGAGATCTGAACAACTCGGGGCGGATCTTGCAGACTGTGGGGGAAAGCAATTCGGGTAAGAGCAGAGCCCCTACAAAGGCCCTGAGGCAGGACAGCTGGGCATGCTCCTGGGACGGGTGGCCAGTATGGCTGGAGACTCCTCGGAGGGACAAGAGGGAATAAGAGAATTCCCCATGATGGGAACGCGAAGCGTTAACTAACCTCTACCTCTCGGGTTCAACAGGACAGCATCATTCCTAAGCACCCAGGTCCAGCTGGAAGAGACCAGCTGGATAAGAGAGCCCCGTTCTCAGAGACAGAGAGAGACAGACGGACAGACAGACATCTAGCCCCTGGAGGCAAAACCCACTTCCTAACTGACAGGCCTCTGGGCCTCTGTACCCACCAATTTCTCGCAAGGCCTGGGGGCCATGCTTTTTCTTTATCGAAGAAACTTCCTGGTCGAGGCCCAAGTCACACCATCAACTCTGGGGGCCCCTACTGGTCCCGACCAGATACAGATACAGATCCCGACTCACGATGTCCCTGAGTCACAGGGCGCTCCGGTTCCGTATTTATTTTTCTGGCTGACCCTCTGGGCAACAACGGGCCGCAGAAGGGTTACAAGGACACACTCTGGAGCCAGCTGACGGGGTTCACAGCCTAGCCCTGTCACTTCCTAGCTGTGTGACCTTTGAAGACTTCGTCAACTTCTCTGGGCCTTAAGGTCCTCACTTGTAAAATGGAGGCATTAAGAGCGCCTATTTCAGACGGCTGCTGTGAGAATTAAGTGGTCCATTTGTGTAAACCTCTTAGCCCTTAGTTGCTATCACCCTCATTGTTCTCCGGGCGACCGACCATCACCCATTCTGCGGTCCGAGAGCCTACTCCAGTGCCTGTTTCATAATCAGAGACAGTTAGGTGTCGCGTCACACTCTAAATGAGTGATGGGGGACAGAGTACAACGACGGCCGCTGAGCCCTGACCACGCTCCCGGGTGAAGTGCAAATGCTCCCACCGACCCTAGAGACGGTCACTTACACTAGAAGACTCAGGCACAGACAAGCCAGAGTCACTCGCCCAAAGCAACACGGGAAGTTCTAGTGACAGAACCTGCCGTCTCAAACAATCCCCTTCAACTGAGTGTCTGTGGCCCCCAAAATTCAAGTGCTGAAGCCCTGACCCCACATGTGACTGTGTTTGGGGATACGGACTGTGAGGAGGCGATAAAGGTTAAGTGAGGCCACGAGGGTGAAACCGTAACCCAACAGGGCTGGTGTCCTTGTAAGAAGAGGAGGGGACACCGTGCCGGCACCCTGACGCCCAGCCTGCAGAACCGCGGGAAATCGATTTCTGTCCTACGGAGACACTGTCTGTGGTATCTCGTTACAGCAGCCTGAGCTAACGAACACGCACCACGATGCGTCCAAACGAACGTATGAACGCATACGTTCATTCACAACTGGACACAATGAATCTAGGAAATCCAACTCCTCACCAGCTAGTCCTAACGCTACAACAAGTATTAATGCCCATTTTCTCCAGACACCACCTCCTTACAGAAATCACCAGACTCTGACAGAGAACTTTATCGTCACAGATAATTAGATCACGGCAGTTATACGTGAAAAAAATGCAGTAGCTCCGCCAATTTGAGATGACCTCCTGGCAAAGGAGCACAAAACAGTAAAGACTGGGAAATTAAGAAATGATTTAACTAAAAAGTACCCTTATGACTTTCAAATCTATACAGTAACTCAGTGGGCTGACTAAATGCCAGGAAAAGTCACGAGCAGCTCGAGCTAATGAATGGCAAGCAGGTTACAGCGGGTAAACAGCAAGCCCGAGGGGCCACGACGTTCTGGTTAAAACTGGGGCGCTGGGGGGGGGGGGCTCACCGTCACTGAGGTCTTGGAGGAGATTCTCCTGGCATGAGAAATCCAGTTTCACCTTGATGTTGACGACGAAAGTGGCCACCTTCCCAGGTTGCAGAGGAAACTGGGCAAGGGTTTCTTCCAGGTTCCAGCTCAAGAAGTCACCATACAGTTTTTCTACAATGACAATGGCAGTGGTGGTGATGACGATGTCGCTGAGGCAACATGAGACTTCCCAATCCCCCCAGAAAATTCTGATGCATTCCAAAAGGCAAAGGAGAAGGCAAACCATTTAAAATGTGACCGATCAAAGTACTAAGAAAACTCCAGACCCGTGGGTGTTGCAAGGCAATCACCTGTGTCCGCGAGCGAGGCACAAAGGGGCACAGAGCGCTGAGCTCAGGGCCAGCTCACCTCCGCCCCTGCCGCGCAGCCTCCCCTCTCTGACCACATCAGCGCACCCCTGCTCTCGTATGTGGAATCAGAGCTGACCTGAGCTTCCCCACAACAAGGACGATCCAGGTTGTATCACCTTATGGAGAAACATCCATGTTGAGTGGGAGAAGCACAGTCAGTAGGAGAGCCTCGCAGGAAACAAGAGGTCAGGGTCAGATGTACGGGCCTGGGTGCCAAGCCCGGCACAGGCCTGCAGAGGGGCCTCTCACTCTCCTGCGGACCCTGCACGTCAGGTCACGTGGCCTCGGGTCCGATGCCTCCGTCTCTGACTAACTGGAACAGATAGAGGGCAATGACTCCATCAAGCCAAGGTGTCCTCGCGTGGACAACGGGTGACAACTACCACATCACAGGGCTGCTCTGGAGATTAAGCAAAGCAGTGTGTGTGAAGCACTATAAACACTGGGGCTACAATGCACGGAGGGGGAGGAAGGGAGACAGGAAGGAGGCGGGGGGGGAGGGGGCGTTTGTGCCATTTGGAAGCAGCCGTGTCACCTTCGTGGCTCCCAGGCCTGCCAGACGACCCCTGCTTCAGGCCTAAAATCAAGGCCCAAAGTCACACGCTACCTCGGCATCTGGTGGAAATGGGAGGGGAGGGGCTTGGACCAGCCTCACCAGCAGCCGCCCCCACACCCCGCGTCCCACCGCCCTGCTATGTGGCGGGTTTCAGCTCCCTCCAGCACATGGCCTTACTCAAACAGGTCAACGATATCCCCCACAGGCTCCAACTGCGCCCACCCACCTCCCACAGCCCACCTCCCACAGCCCCACGTGGCCCACGTGCCACGCTATCCCCTCATCCAGTCTGTATGTGTGACTAGAAAATGCCATTACGTCTGCCCCGTCCCAGGTGTCATGTGCTCGGCCGTCCCCATAACACTAGGGCAGGAACCTCTCCTCACCGACCAGGTGATGGGAGATCATTAAAACAGGCCCCTCCTCTGTCCACCAGGAAGGCCCTGCTGGGGTTGTCACCTCAGGGCCCAGCCCCCTGGCTCTGCTCCTGTCTCTCCTCCCACAGACCCTGCAGTCCCAGAGGCAGAAGTGACTTGCTGCCCTTCCCACTTCTGGGCCACCTTCCCGTCTCCCCTTCTAGAAACCACTTATTGGTGAGAAATGCCCTGTCAGAATAAGGCAGCCAGGACTTACAGAGATTAGGTAACTTGTCCCTGGTTGAAACCCAGAGCATCCAAATGGTTCCAGAGCCATCATATCCATTCACTTCCTGCATGGAGGCACCTCAAGGCACAAACATAAGGTTCTGCTCTTAGGACCCAGAAGTCACCCAAACAGGAAGTGAGTAGAAGACGGGGAGCCTGACTGAGACCCACACTGAAGAAAACAGACATGCAGGGCTCGCTGACTGCAGCGCCCAAGGCCAACCCAGGCTGCGAACACAGGTCACCTGGTGCCCTCGGTCA
Organism: Felis catus; assembly: GCF_018350175.1. Classification (NCBI taxonomy): domain Eukaryota; kingdom Metazoa; phylum Chordata; class Mammalia; order Carnivora; family Felidae; genus Felis; species Felis catus. The sequence continues at coordinate 79,940,446 of NC_058385.1, forward strand.
AGGCCCGCCCCCCCCCCCCGCCCCCCAGCGAGTCGGCCACACTCTGGCCACATCGCACCTCCCAGACCACATTTATTCTCAGCGGACCCTCGGAGGCAGATGCTAACAAAGAGGAGCAGGTCGGGTGGTGTCCACGCAAGGCGCCCAGAGGCCGCATCCGCTTGTCGACACAGCACTCACTGCCCGCCTTGGGGGTGTCAGATGCTCCACACACAGGTTACGTCTCCATGCCCACCACAGCCATCCTGCCCAAGGCGGGCGTGCTTGGTCAAGGTCATTCGGCTAGTGAGAGCAAGGCCTGGCACACGACAGGTGCTCAGTGCACCAGCTGCACGGCGGCCACTTCCGCGGGCTCACAGGGCGTTCCGAGGCCCCGTCCGAACGACCGCGTTCGTTCAGAAGGACCAAGGAAGGGTAGGAGGGACGAGGGCTCCCGGGTCGTAAGACCAACAATAACATGGGGCAGAGTCCCCACAGGCGGGGCAGTGGGGGACGTGCCCGCACGCCACAGATACGACCCCCGGAGAGACTGCTCTGCAGACACGGCTTGGGAGGTAGGGAGAGGTCAGGCAGGTTAAAAAGAGGGTGGGATGGGGCGTCTGGGCGGCTCAGTCGCTGGAGCACCCAACTCTTGATTTCAGCTCAGGTCACGATCCCAGGGTCATGCTGAGCGAGGAGCCTGCTTAACATTTTCTCTCTCTGCCCCTCCCCTAATGGCGTGTATTCAGGCGCTCGCTTACTCCCTCTCTATCTCTCCCCCCCCCCCGAAAAATAAAAATTAAAAAAAAGAAAAAAGAGGGAGCGGGAACCTGTGTGGCTGGCCCGGGCTCGTCACGTATGTGCCGGCACAGCCCTGCGTGTGTAGGACATCCAGCGGCCCTGCCGTGTCTCCCTGCATGGCCACCCACACAACAGACCCTCCGTGTTTGCTGGTCACTCCTCTGCCTGTGGCCGCGGGGCGGCAGCCGCCTCTGGGAAACACCGATGGAGTTTCCCCAGCTGACCTGGCCCCTGGTCTGAACGGCAGCCCCAGAGCTCACGCCAGGTGTGCTCCCTGAACACGCCAGCACCCAACTGCAGAGAAGTTGCTGCCTCTGCTCCCAAACCAGTAAAGGGGCCCAAATGCTCTCGACGACCTAGTAACTCACATTCTATAAATACAAGTTTGCCTGATTACTATCCTCTACGTCTCTACCCTCCAACCCAGTAAACTATTTCGGAACAGAAGGGGCATCATAATGCCGGGCTACGTGCAGCCAGGACGGAAGCTCACGTGGGCTGAACGTGCTGGAAGGCCAGGTCCCAAAGCCTCAGGGGTACCGAAGTGCACGCTGACGTCTCTAAACGGCCGAGCAGGACTGACCAACCTTAGTGTGAAACGCCAGTATGAGCCAACATACTGAGGCCCTGCAAAGGCCGCACCGCCCGAAGGTCCCATTGGGCCCGAGGTTTCCCAGGCACGGGCAGGAACTGGGCGAGGGCTCTGCGGCACACTCCAGCTGACCCAGAGTATGAGGCCCCGAAGGCACGGACGTGCCCTGGCAGGAATGGCCTGGCCTCACCCCCTAAGCCCTAGTTACACATCCACACACACACTGCTCCTCCCCCGAGATCTCCTGAAATCTCACTCATCCCTCACAACCAGACTCGAAGCCTCCTTTCCTGCAATACTTTCCCATCCCACTCGGCTCCTCTGGGTTCCAAGTGCCCACCTCTGTTAGATCACCCCCCGCGTCAAGCAGCTCACTCTTCCACCAACCAGTCAACAATTGGAAGACGGGCCAGACCTTGCCTTGAGGCTCTCCGCTCCCTTGAGAAGCAGGGCACCATGCTGGTTAAGAATGCCAGGGTCAACTCCTGCTTCAACTCCTGGCTCTAGCTGCGTATCCTTGGGTAAGCCACCAAACTTCCACGTGCCTCAGTGTGCTCGTCTATAAAATGGGTTGTCATGGAGAAGAAATGAGCTAATGAGAGTAAAGCAACGAGAACAAGGTCTGCCTTAAACACAGCCCTTCGTGTTAGCTAGCCCTGCTGGACCGCCCCAGCGCCCCTCCGCGGAGCTGTGCGTGGAGTTTCCAGCCCTGTGCTTGGCACTCAGCAAGAGCACAGCGGTGTCAAGTGCCATCGACATCCTTCCCACTCAGGAGGAACAGCACCGGGCACGCGGGGGGGCACTCAGGAAGCGTTCGATGTGGAACGGACAAATGTATTCCAAGGCGTTTCAGATTTAGACTTAAAACAGATGGGAAGAAAGCGACACGAGAAAAGCAGATTACGGGAGCGAACGTATGCTTTGATTTCCCTGCACAAAAATGTTCACATGGAAAGAAAGAAGAAAGCAAACCTGTAAGCTAGTGTTGGTGCTCTCTAAGGACTGGGACGACAGGTAACTTCAAGCTTTTCATTTCCTGGACTTTCTACAATGAAGTAATATATTACACTTTCACAAACAGACACACACGCGGACGCACATGTTAACGACGAACTCTTGCGTCTAAACCCGCCCCGGCCCGCGCCGCTCCGGTGTCACGTGGGGAGAAGCCCTGTGAATCTGGCCTGTGAGTCCACGCTGAGGACCGAGGCCCAGCCGAGAGAGCGAGGTAGGGCTCTGAGCCAACCAGGCGGCTTTCTGCAGTGCCCTCTATCAGGGCCAGGCAGTAATGTGAATTGATGACAAGGACAGCAATCACCTAGAGCACGTGTGTCACTGAGTCCCCAGACTCAACTCCGCCAGCTGGATAAACTTCTCTGGAGCAGGGGTTTAAGTCTGCCGCAGCCGTGCAGGCTGGCAGGCGGCCAAGTGCCCAAAAAGAACTTGAGGGGCTCAGGAGAAGCTGGTCCAAACTAATTCGGTAAGCTCGGCCTGTCCTTTCCACTCCCCATGCCAACTTGCTCTGCAGGGCAGACGGGAAAGCCCGGGAACAAGACAAGTTTCTATCCTAGAATTCCTTTTTAATAACAGTAATTGACATAACCATCTATTAAGTACTATCTTCTAACTTCAGACCATAGCTATGTTGTTCCCATGTTATCAGACAGGCAACTGCAACTCCGAGAGCTTAAGCGACTTACCCACTGTCACACAGCTCTTTTAGAAGTCAAAGAACCAAGAGTCGGGGCCAGGACCGGCAAACACCAGGCTCTTCCCACTATACATTCTGCCTCTCACTGCTTTTCTGGAACATTAATCCACCCAGCTTCACAACCAGAGTGCAGAGTATGTACAACGAAAGCATCGCTACAGTGATGGGATAGATGACCTTGAAAAGAGATGGCAGAAAATAGAATGTAACAGGTTGTGTGCGTCGGGACCAGCACTGCCCCCTGACAGCTGTCCTCTGTCATCCCAAGATGCCTCTTCAGCGGGGGAGAGAACACCAGAGTCGGCATGAAGATACCATGAGGCCCCTTGGCCTCGGCACACAGGCGGCCTGGATGATTTATGTGAAAGTCTGGGAACCGCAGAGCGCCCTGTTAATGTTTGTTTCTCACATCCTACCGCTGCCCACTTCATTCCTCCAGGGAACACTCACCACACGGCCACTGACTGTCCCCAGGGCAGCCACCGTGCTGGGTTCAGGGGGAAGGAGGTGAGAAGTGGTCCCTGACTGTAAAGGGACACATGCCAATCTCTGACTATAGGAAGGAACAAGTGTGGGGGGCAGAGGAGAAGCCCCCAGGAGCTCAGAGCAGATGACAGAAGAGATTCTTCTCAATCTGAAAATCTCTTAAAAGTTTATAATACCATCACCCACAGACCAGATTCAAAACTGCTCCATCAATGCACTGCCCAAATTGGGGCCGCAAAAAACTGAATAGCATCCACCGTCCCGGTAGCGTGAACTGGAAAGGGGGCCTGCTGAGGTCCCAGATTTGTGCAAAAGAATGGATTCTCTCAGCCAGCAGTCCAGTCTAGCGGGAATTTATAACCAGGGTAGGAGGGCGGAAACTAAACTAAACCTGGTATCTACAGCACTCTTCTTGGCTGTTCAGATGACTTTTCATTTCTCAACGTGTTTCAACTGAGAGATCAACTCTGCCCAAATGAGCTGTGAGATATCCTCGGGGCTCCCCATGGCCTTGGCTGCAGTACACGGAAGGCTGGATGTGTCACAGACCCGGAGGCAGTGGTTTGTCACACAGACGCGAAATTAGAGGAGCAGCATCAACTGTGATCCCACCTGGGCTGGGGGCCGCCCACAGACACAACCCAGGAAGACACCAGACACCTACCGCATGCTAGGTGCTGTCCCCTGAACAGCCCCGCCAGGTGGCTGACGTTTAAGGACAGCTTCCGCAAGGCAGGCGCCAGGCCAAGCTGTCACTGAACCCACACCATGACCCTCGGAACATGTCCTGCTACCGTCCCCTTGCAGACAAGCTGCTCAAGGCCATACAGGTGGGCGTGGCCAGGAGTCCACCACCCGTCATACGCAGACCTATTCAGTCCTGATGGCAGACTCACCAAAGAGTGCTGACTTCCGTGTTCAAAACGTACTTTTGGGGCACCTAGTCTCAGTCAGTTAAGTGTCTGACTTCAGCTCAGGTCGGGATCTCACGGATTTGTGAGTTCAAGCCCCGCGTCGGGTTCTGTGCTGACAGCTCAGAGCCTGAAGCCTCCTTTGGATTCTGTGTCTCTGTCTCCCTCTGCCCCTCCCCAGCTCATGTTCTTTCTCTCTCAAAATGAAACCAAATTTTTTAAAAAAATATCGAGGGGCGCCTGGGTGGCTCAGTCAGTTAAGCATCAGACTTTCAGCTCAGGTCACGATCTCATGGTTTGTGAGTTCAAGCCCCATGTCAAGCTCTGTGCTGACAGCTCAGAGCCTGGAGCCTGTTTCAGATTCTGTATCTCTGTCTCTCTCTGCCCCTCCCCTACTCGCTCACGCATGCTCGCTCGCTCTCTCTCTCTCTCTCAAAAATAAATAATCATTTAAAAAATATATATGTACTCTCTTCCTGGTTTCAACTGTGTGCACCAGCACTGCTTGGTGTCTGCACTTCCTGGGGGAGCCTGAGCCCCGCTGAAGCGGGCAGCAGAGTGCCTGGTCGCTATGGGCTGTCAGCGTGAAATACCACTGGCCCCCAACAACCAGTCGGGAACATGATGTTCTGAAGTTCCCGAAGTGCAGGGCCAGACACTCACTTCCTCTTCCTTCCCTGTCCTGCTCGTGTACTTCCTGCCTGTGCTCCCAGGGGCCGAACGCACCAGGCCCCACAGGAGTGATCAGAGGCATTCCACTAGATCTCCCGATGAATTCTATACACTTCTCCATCGGGACCCTACAACTGTGCAGAAGGCCGACCCGTACGGGAAGGCCACCGCAATCGTGCACACGAGGGGACACGGAGCTGAACGAGCGCTAGACATTCGTGTACCTCAGTGTCTTCCTGGGAGGAACACCGGTCAGCCCACTCACTGTGGCTACTCAAAGGTAGCAGAAGTAATACAAGATGCGCTGTTGGAATCCAATTCCGCTCAGTGAACATGCCTGACTCCCCACACTGAAATCGTGAGCTCCTTCAGGACGGGGTTCATGTTTTATTCATGGCCCCAGAGTGGTGAGTGTATATAGATGTGATATAAACGTCTGATTGTTGAGTAACACAAAGCCAAGTGAAGTGAGTGTTATTGTAACCGCGTGTAAGCAAGACGACATAAGGGAGGAGCAGCATAATTCCATCGGAGGGATCGGGAAAGCTTTCGGGAGGTGGCGTGGGGGCTGGTGTGTGGATGATGGATGGGATGTGAGATGCACACAGGACCCCTGAGAGTCAGCAAAGCTCTGGAAGCATCCAAGTGGAAGCACACTCGGGACTGACTCCTGGGTGTTCCAGCGCCTGACACCACAGCCACCGGTCGCAGGTGCCCGGTAAGGCTTGTTGAAGACTTGAGCAAAAGGACAGACAACTGGTCGACACGAGGACAGATGAGCGAGCAGAGGATCAATGGTGGGAAAGAAAACGGAAAGGGGACCTTCCCGCCACCTCGTGGCCCACAGCGCACATGTCACAGTCCAGGTTCCCCCCCACCCTCAGCCCCAGGAGGGTGGGGGTGGGGGGTGGGGGGGGTCACTGCTGTCCTGATCCCCAAGCACGGGGCCGGAAACAAGCTGGGTACGACACAAGCGTGTGTGCAAAAAGGAAAGGGGGCGGGCAGCAAGCCAGATGGTGAGTTTCTCTGAATGCCGGGCTAAGAAACAGAGCCTACGAAAGCTCCGTAAAAAAGATGTTCAGTAAAAGTGAGACAAGAACAGACGCCTTTACAGGTAACACCACAGGCGGCATGAAGACAATGACGCAGCCGTCGGGAAGAGCTACTCGTGCCGGCCCCTCGTGATGTGAGGCGCACGTGTTCCAACACCCGGAGGGACAGCATAGTCCCCTACCCAGTACGCAGGTCAGACCGTCACGGAACTGCGCACCGCAGTCCAGGCCATCGCGCCGGGAAGGGGCAGAGCCAGAATGGAACCCGAGCGCGTCCGGTGCAACGACCGTACCGGCGATCGTACCGGCTAAGTCTACGCTGACGACAGCCGGATCCGGGGGGCTCCTCACCGGCCTCCCAACCCACTGCCGGCCACAGCAGCCTGCTCCCGGCTCCCTTCCACCTGCGTCCACACCCAGGTACGCAAGTGGGACTCGGCACGACCACGGAAGGAGGCATCGAGAGACCTAGTCCTTTCTCCCATTCCCGAGACACGCCAGGCTTTCACAATGCAGGAAGTGAGAAACCACTTCTCCAAGATTTCTTTTTAAAAATTTTCCCTGTGTTTCCATGTTTAAAAATAAACATAGTATGGGGCGCCTGGGTGGCGCAGTCGGTTGAGCGTCCGACTTCAGCCAGGTCACGATCTCGCAGTCCGTGAGTTCGAGCCCCGCGTCAGGCTCTGGGCTAATGGCTCAGAGCCTGGAGCCTGTTTCCGATTCTGTGTCTCCCTCTCTCTCTGCCCCTCCCCCGTTCATGCTCTGTCTCTCTCTGTCCCAAAAATAAATAAACGTTGAAAAAAAAAAAATTAAAAATAAACATAGTATGACATAAGCAACTCGAAAACAGGCCAGGCCAAAAAGTTATAGACCCTGGCGGGGAGGGTAACTCTTACCGTAACTTTGCATGGCACGCCACCTCATCACGGAACCCCTCGGGTCCTGAGGAGTGCACGGCAACAGGTTCCCCTCTGTGATTCAGAAGAGAGGAGCCAGTGACCCCTCACTCCAGAGCTGCCCCTGCTTCTCTCCCCTGTCTGGCTTCGTTCCCCACGTGACGGCAGCACTTACGTGGAGCCCACTAGGCGGTTTCCGGTCCTGAGTTACTACAGTTTTAAGGCAAGAACACGCTTGTCCATCTTTTGTTACATCTCACCGTTTCAGGAAAAATCTGAGAACAAGGAGAAAGCTAAGATGGCTTCTGAAAGCCACGAGGTCAGCCCAGGCGACTGAAACAAAGGCGTCCTTCTTCCCCGAGTGGGGCCTGAGTTTGCTTATTTAGAGTCGGACTTAACAACTCTGACGCCCTGGTTTCCCAGGCCCTGGCGGACAGACGTGGAAAATGGGAAGCAGGAGCGCCGATTCATTTCCCACTTCCAGGGAAGGGAACCCAGTAGTTTCTCAGCACCTGCCACCTGCCAGGCGCCGTGCTCAGTGCACCAGAGGATTCACCGTGTGTTCCTGAATCGCCACCCAGGAGGGAGCCAGGCACCTGGGGACAGCCCAGGCTGGAATGCTCACCGCTTGCTCAGGACTCATCCTGCAGCTCATAACTAACGGATCGGGGGCCGGAAGCCCAATCCGTCAGACACCAAGACCCACCTTTCCCTCCCCTAGGCCGAGGAGAGGCCGTGCTACACAGCCTACTGTGACAGAGCCCAAGGGCCACAGCAAGAAGGAAGGGGAAGGAAAGTTCGCAGGAACCGGAGGCTAAACACACGGGCCAACAGCAGCGCGGCTCCGGACAGATCGGACACCTGCCGCCCGGGTCTGTGCCCCCACCCACAAAGGCGGCAGGTAAGGAAAGAACGTCGCAAGTCGTACTCAGAATTGAGTTCCGAAGCGCGGGGAATACGGAACAACAGCTCTGAGCGCCCTGCTGGTTTCTCTTTAGTCCCAGGCTTAGGAGTGACATATTCAAACAGCAGGCAAACCCACTCACCCAGCACAGCTAATTCGCCCTCCGCTGACAAACAACCACCGCGTTTGTATCTGAATAGCGACTCCGAGGAAGTTCAACTACATCAACTACAACATCAACCACATCAACTACAACAGCCGTGGTATCGAAGCAGCCCGTGTGCGTGGAAAGCGGAATGAAGAGAGGAGATGCAGTGCCCTACAATGGGGTCCCACTCCCCCGAAGAAAGACGAGATCCTGGTGTTCACGACAACGCGCACGGCCTAGAGGGCGTTATGCCCAGTGAGGTAAGTCAGAAAAAGACAAATAGCCTATGATTTCACTCGTATGTGGACTCTATAAAACAGGACAAATGAATAAAGAAAACAAAACAGAAAAACGCTCACAAACACACAGAACCAACTGGCAGTGGCCAGAGGAGGGGGTGGGGCGATGGGCAAAATCGGTGAGGGGGTGAGGAGGTACCAACTTCCAGTTGTGGTTAAATGAGTCACGGGGATGTGACGTACAGCCGAGGGAGTAGTCAATAACGCGGCCACAGCTCTGCATGGGGACAGATGGTAAGCAGACCTACGACGATCATTTCATGATGTATGAAAATATCAAAGCCCTATGTTAGTAGACGCCTGAAACTAACATAATACAGTATGTCATTTACAACTCAATAAAAAATATTCTCAAGTTTGACCTAAAAAAAACTCCCATGTGACGATACGCTGCAAGGAATAACCAGATAAACATAAATCAGGAGCATAGCTTCTGTCCCTAATTTTTCCCCCTGTGGAATTTAGCTTCAGAAATAACAGTCTTTATTCTAATGCTAGAGTCGAGTTTCACGCAGTCCAGTGAAACTGGCTATTTCACATTGACAGTAATACAGAAATTGCTACTGCTGCTGACCCTCAACACTGAGGCCCATTCATGTTTGCTTCTAGTTGCAGACGAGACCACACTCTTCAGGAGAACAGTAAGCAGCAGAGGCTCACTTTCACCAAAACACTTACAAGTTTTTAGTTACAGCAACATGGAGTCATCGCTTTCTGTCAAAGAAATGACGCTAGAGGGGCACCTGGGTGGCGCAGTCGGTTAAGCGTCCGACTTCAGCCAGGTCACGATCTCGCGGTCCGTGAGTTCGAGCCCCGCGTCAGGCTCTGGGCTGATGGCTCAGAGCCTGGAGCCTGTTTCCGATTCTGTGTCTCCCTCTCTCTCTGCCCCTCCCCCCTTCATGCTCTGTCTCTCTCTGTCCCAAAAATAAATAAACGTTGAAAAAAAAAAATTAAAAAAAAAAAAGAAAAAAAAAGAAATGACGCTAGAAGAATAAAGACATCAAGGGGTGTGTGTGTGCATTTATGTATATGTGTATGCGTATGTTTGGGTTTGTACACACAAACGTATCTAGGAAGATTGTTAAAAGGCAAATACAACCAGGGCGCCTGGGTGGCTCAGTCGGTTAACTGTCTGACCTCAGCTCATGTCATGATCTCACGGTTTGTGGGTTCGAGCCCCACATTGGGCTCTGTGCTGACAACTCAAAGCCCGGAACCTGCTTTGGATTCTGTGTCTCCCCCTCTCTCTACCTTTCTTCCATTCAAAAGTATCTCTGTCTCTCAAAAATAGGCATTAAGAAAAAAAAAAAAAAGAGGCAAATACAATCAATTCTTTTTAATTTGGGCTTAATTATAACAAAATCCATGGTTATTTAAGTACAGGCAGAAGTGTTCACCTTTAACAACCTACACATAAAGACTTGCTTGCAAACGTGTTATGATTAAAATTTACATGACACTGGCAGGTAACCCTTGTCTGCTGGCGCTGGATTATAACTGCTCATCTCCACGTCAGGCACTTCCGATCGTGGGACACACTCACCCCGTGAGGGCCTAAACTACAGTTCAGACTCCTGAGGGGACCCAACGAGGTCTGTGTGACTCCTAATATCATGCACCCTAAATGCAAAAGGATTTTAAAAACAGGTTTGTAGATTAGGGATTAAAACAAGACAGGAAAGCAAGGAAGATGGAGGAGGAAAAAAACAATTTTTCTTTATCTGAAGCAAAGGGGTTTGTCCAGAGGGGAGAGAGGACGTGTCCAAGTTGTCAGGGCCCCTGACACGACTCTGGGTGCTTTAAGGGCGTCAGCAACAGGAGGAAAGAGAACGTGGGGCCTGCACGGCCTCTACACACAGGACACACTGAGAACAATCAGTATTCTTGGAGGAAGCACGAGGCAGACGCTTTTGTGCTCAGAACCGTCCTAGGACCTCTCCGTGTCTTGCATGAACATTTCAGCCTCGTGACAGCCCAGCACAGCAGTGCTGACCCCGCTCTTATTGAGTGCCTGTCGTGTGACGAGCATTGCTCTTAGTTCTTGGGCACTGGGACGCGGCAGTGAGAGAACAGGCCAGCCAGACCTCTTACAGGTGTCGTGATCGTTGAGGAGGGAAACACTGCCCGAGGACCACGCACCTGGCAGGTGGTAGGCGCTACAGCGTAAGAGTCCGGGTTACCATTGAGGTACACGGCAGCCAGCGGCAGCACAAAGAAAGTGGTATGGAGCCCAGAGAAGGAAGCATCAATTCCATGTGGAAGATTCCCACGGAGGAGACGCTTACATTTACGAGGCCCTTAAAGAGGCTGAGCCCAGTGGGCTGAAATGTCACCCGGACTGTCGCCTGGACTCTGCTGCCTGCCCCACTCAACGCCTCAGGTCCCCAGTTTAAGACACTTTCCCTCTTCTCCGGTATATGAGATCATCTATTAACACAGAAAGCTTTTTGGAACTGCGGAAGGGAAGTGACCAAAATTATTCCCTCTTATATTTTAGAAGCAGGTTGTTTGTTTTTATGAGTTTAATTCCAGAGGTGAATGTATTGTAACTGGGGATGAGAATTTTAAGAGACCAAAGCTTTCCTTCGTCACGTGTAAACGTGCTGTTGGGAACCAGGCCTGCCACGCTCTATACTGTGGCTCCGAGGCTCCCAGTCTCGTGATTAAGGGGAAAGGTCCCAGAGCTGAGAGGGAGGGACCTGCAGTCCTCGTGACCTGTCCTGTGGCCTCAGACAGATCATTTAACCTCTGGCGTTGTCGCTATCCCCATCCATGCGGTAGGGGTAATGACACTGTCCTACTACCCTAGAGCTGAGAGTCGGGGAGGGGCTGCATGGGAAAGTGACACGGCAAGAAGGACAGGGAGGTGTGGGCACGGTGGCCACAGGAACTCAGTTTGGGAACTGGGAGAGGGGTGATTGGTGGAACATGGGATGTGCCCACCTCCACAGGCTTCACCTTGGAATTCTGTCCAATCCCCATGACTGTTTCCAACTGGTGCATCACTATCAGTAAATACTGAGAGCCCACCCGATAAATATGCCCACTCTGGGGTGAGCCGAGATTGGCTGGAAAGGGAGCGACGGGACCTTCTGCACAATAAAAATATTCTACGATAGATCTTGGTAAGAGCTTGGGCTGGACACGTGTGTTTGTCAAAACTCATCAATCATAACTTAAGATGTGTACATTTCACTGGGGCACCTCACTGGGTGGCTCAGTCGGTTAAGCATCTGACTTCAGCTCAGGTCATGATCTCACGGTTCATGAGTTTGAGCCCCGCATCAGACTCTGGGCTGACAGCTCCGAGCCTGGAGCCTGCTTCGGATTTTGTGTCTCCCTCTCTGGCCCTCCCCTGCTCAACACTCGCTCTCGTGCTCTCTCTCTCTCTCAAAAATAATAATAAAAAAAAAAATATTTACACATCTCACTGCATATACATTTTACCAAAAAAAAGTAAACTTTGAACTCTAATTAGTGATGTGCATCCTGAAGTATTAATGGGTAAAATGCACCGCAATCTGTGACTTACTCTGAACCACCCGAAAGAATAAGATGGGTTAATGGATATGGATAGGAGGCTGGGTAGATACGTGATCAATCAAATGTAGGAAAACATTAATTACAGAGCCTGGATGGTGGTACAGTGTCTGCTCTAAAATTCTCTCAGCTCCTCTGTGTGTCTGCACCTTCTCATAATAAAACACTGGGGGGTGGGGGCATAGCTGACACAAAGAGTAAGTTCCACAGGAGCTCAAAAGCAGAAGAACACCAAAGGGCAGGGTAGCCCAGACAGGGGGACAAAAGCTGGACTGCAGAAAGGCAGTGCTCGGCTAAGAAGCAGCTGAAGGTCTCCACAGGAGGAGAGGGATCCAAGCAAAGGAGGAGAGGCCGGAACTCACATGAAGCTGTGTATCTAAGGGGACCCACACAACTCATTAGAAACATCAAAGTGATCCACGCACATCTATCCCCCCCCCCCCACCACCCAGCAAGCGAGACAGGCACACTCCTATCAGTCTTGTTCTGTAAATGAGAAAGCCCTTTCCGTCCACAACCCCTCAGCACTAAGCACCTACCAGGCACGAGGCATGGAAATCAAAGGGCAATCATCCCTGCCTCTGGGAGACTTGAGACAGAGCCATGAACCAGCAACTGCCTGGGCAGGGCAAGGGTGCCTGCATTAGCATCCTGGGGCACTCTGAGACAACAAAGGCAGGGACCCAACGGCCCAGGCTAGGAGGGTACTCCCAGAGTGACCACTAAGCAGAAACCCAGATGAGATGTGTTGGTAATGGAGGTAATGGAGGCAGGAGCAGAAGTTAGCAAGTTGAGCTCTAGGGAGAGAAGACAGTTTACCCTAAAGGGCAAGAGACCGCACGGATGTCCAGGAAACTGAAGTTAGTTCCCAAAAACCCATGTGATTAGAGTTTAAGGGGAGAGGCGGCCAAAGATGAAGCTGAAGCGTGGGGCAGAGGCCCGATGTACAGGCCTCTGTGACTGGGGACCAGGACAACAGGAAGTTGTTGGAGGATTTCCAAAGGGGACAAACAGGAGGATTCCTGCTTCAGAAAGAGGCAGCAAGTTCGTAACGATTTCCACGTGGGTTTCTCTGAGAACAGGAAGAGATGCTTTCCAGTTGCTAAGCTATGACACAAGGTAAATTACAGGATGTGCTTCACCATGGTTATCAGCTCTGTAATCATCTGCCATTCACTATTAGTTCCCTTGTTCCAACATCGACCACACCCTCTCACCAATTAGTTACATCCGCAACACCAGATAAAGGTATTTTGTGTCAGAGAGGCACTTTCTACATAATAACCCATATGCACTTGCTACCAAAAATCGGGGAGAGAAAGGATGAGCCCAAGGGAGGATCACCACAGCTCCCCATAGGCTAAAAGTGTACAAAAATGTTTTAAATGAAACACAAAGAGCCATGAGCACAGAAGAAAAAATAATTAGTGAACCTGTAGTAAACTAAGTAACTTGTATGCACCCAAACAACACTAAGAGAACATACAGGCAACCACACAGAAGAAGACATTCACACTTATTCCCAACAAGAAACTCATACTGAGAATATACACAAGTCTTACAAGTCAGGAGAGAGGGGTAGACAGAGGGAGACAGAGACAGAGAGAGAGAAGGAAGAACACTCAGTGGGAAAAACGGACAAAGCACTTGTACAAAAAAGGATCTGAATAGCCAAAACCATAGGAAAGGCATTCAACATCACTGGTCGTCAGACAAATGCAAACTAAAACCCCAGTGTTATATGGTCGCACCCCACCCTCAGCACCAGCACGGATGAAATGACTACAAGCACCGAGTAGCAGTGGGGACTTGAGCACCGAGACTCACACAGCGATGGTGTGAACGAGTGCAGCCACCTTGGAAAAGTATCTGGCTCGAATGCTGAATACACGTACACCCCACACCCGGCATTCTACTCCTGGAGATGCACTCAACAGAAACATCTGCAGAGGTCCACCGACACATGTGCCGAAATACTCAGAGCTGCACTATTCTCACATGCCCCCAGAGGAAACCACCCAAACGGGCTCAGTCGTAACCTGTGACGCGTTCACAGCAGAGTGTTCTACGACAAGGAAAACAAATGGTGATGGTGGTGGGGTAGCGATGGTGGCAGCAACAAGGGTGGCAGGAGGGGTGGCAGCAACGTTGCTGATGGGGGCAGCAACTGTGGTGATGACGGTGGTGGAGGCGGCGGTGATGGTGGTGATGATGACGGTCACAGTGGGGATGGCGGTGGTGGGGACGGTGGCGGAGAGGGTGGTTAGTGGAGATGTCAATGGTGGAGATTATGGTGGCGATGGTGGCGGAGATGATGGAAGTGGTGGCAGAGACGGCGGTGGCGATGGTGGTGGTGGAGATGGCGGTAGTGATGATGATGATGGTGGTGGTGATGGAGACCGTGGAGACAGTGATGGTGGCAGCGGTGGTGATGACAGTGGTGTCGGTAGAGATAACGGTGATGGTGGTGACGGTGGCGGAGACGGCAGTAATAATAACAGCTAACGAGCCTGAGGCTAATAACATGCCAAGCACGTTTCCAAGCACTTTGGGTGTCTGATCTCATTTCATTCTCATTATGACCCTGTGATGTAGGTGCTGTTATTAGTGTCCTTTCACAGAAGGGGAAAAATCCAAGAGAGGTTAAATGACTTGCCCAAAGGTAATACAGAGCGAGTAAGGAAACAGGCAAAATTTGAGCACAGGCAGCATTTCCCAGTGAGGAGAGGTATAGACGGGGACAACAGGCAAGAGAAGACAGGCGGACACAGGCTTCATTTCCCTCGTGCATCAGAAGCAGTGGCAGAAACAAGGGAACGCGAGACGCACTGGCACTCGCCCCCACATTACCCCCCCAGTGGGACGAGCTCACGTTAACCCTTTTTACACAGTCCAAATTCCCTCTGTCGTGGCATGACTGTTTCCAGGACAAATTCTCCCCAACTCGTCCTGGACCTTCCCTCCAACTGGAACTACAAGATGGCGTGAGGCCCTACCTCTAATAAACACTTACTTCACTTGAGTTTTCCCATTACAGTGTCATGAGCCTGCGGAGGGAGCCCTCTGCGGGGGAGTAGTATGTGGATGGCACATCCGGAAACTCAAGCTCCCGCCGTGCACCTGGCTCGCCTCACCCCTACATCGACCGCACGTGCACACCCCACATTTTCCCTCTGTTGTCTTCGCTCTCACTGGCCCATATGATTTCTCTGACTTTAGTAAATGACCGGCTTTTCTTTGCCCCTGCCTCTCTCCTGTACAACACCCTCCGCCTTGATCAATGCCACTCATAACCTGTAATATACTCAGTACGCCACCACAAGCTACTTGCTTACCTCTCAGAACCTCACGTGGCAGGGGCCACCTCCCCTACCTTCCCCGGGAAGGAAGCGAGGCGTGTAAGGGACAAATAGCTAGTAAACAGAGAAGCCAAACTCTCAACACAGGTCTTGTGACCCGCCCCGCCCAGCTCATGTGTCCTGGGACAGGAAACGGAGCGCCTGCCTTCAAGAGGGAGCGCACGGGCTCTACGCCTGAACCCATGGAAAACCTGGGGCTGGGCGGATGAATCCCAGTGGCACCACATCTGAGCCGCTAACGTTTCTCTCCATCCATTCAAGAGCGTCCTTCCTGAGGATCTGGTACATGTGAAGAGCACCAGGGACGAAGGAGCAGTCTTCATTCCTTTGTGTGCCCTTCACACACCCATTTCACGACGGCAGCGAATTAAAAAAGAAGCTTTTACAGTTTCTGAGCACCGGTTATTCAAAGTGTCTCTTTGGCAAAAAGACAAGACAAACATTTCTGGGGTCGAACCCACCTTTGGTGGTGAGAAGTCTGGAGGTGACTTCCAGTGTCTCCAGTGGCTCCGTCCCAATATTTTCCAATTGGATGACGAGTTGCTGAGCCTCCCCGTTGTAAAGCTGGACGGACACATTAGTAGAGATTTCATCACCAGAGGAGGGTTGCAAGGAATGGGCAGATCTGAAATAGCAGTTAAGAATTACAGGGATTTTTTAAAAGAAAGAATCAAAGTAAAGAAAAACAACGGCATCTCAGAATATTCACATCCCCAGACTTAACACGTTCCAGAAGCAGGAAGTGGCGAAGCCCGGCTTTCAACATGGAACTCAATCTGAGCTATCAGGAGGGGAGGGTGAGCGCCACATGCGGAGGGCCATCCACACGCAGACGCATCCGGGGTTTCCACTCGGCCTCAGCGTCGTGTGTGTGTGTGTGTGTGTGTGTGTGTGTGTGTGTGTGTGTGCGCGTGTGTGTGTGTGTGTGCATGCGTGCGCACGTGTAGCATAAAAATACTTAACTACTGGATTATAGTGAGGCCTACGAGACACAGTGAATTAATTCAAATGATCTGTGAACCGTCACTCTCTAAAAAGAAATTTTTAAATCTCATGCTCACAATTGTCTTGGGAAAACCCACAGACTGAAGAAGAAACCAGGACTGTTCCGATGGATACCATGGGGACTGGAGCGGCGAGTACGTACAAGAGACTCCACGTCACAGGTACAAACGACAACCAATCCCTGCAAGTGCCTAAGGGGACACGGGGCAGCTGGGGGGCGTCCTCGGGCCACATGGCATCCTCTGTGTGGCCAGGTAAGGCCCAGGCCTCATGGGAGCGCAGGCCAGCACGCAGCCCGAAGGCTGCACCACAACCTCAGGTTCAAAAGCACACACAATGCTCTGGAGAAGACTGGCCACAAAAGAAAGGGGGTGGTCACTGGAGGAAAGGGTGAATATTCTTTCCTGGGGTCCCAAGAGCCCACGTGGCCCCCCACTCTCTTCCTCCTTACACCTGAAGGATTTCCCCAGAAAGCCCATGAGTCTACACCATATACTGAACTGACCCAGAAGTGGACAAAGACTCTGGGCCACACCACCCCCACCCAGCAAGTGCCCAACAGCCTCCCCGCCGGCCAGGTCTTTCTAACTCTGCTCCCGGCCACAGAACAAAGGACCAGGGTCAGACCCAAGTCCCATTCTACATGCCACAAGACAGCTTCATATCCCCACACTGCTCCAAGAAAAGATGGCAAGGAATGTGCCGGACAGTGCTGGTCTCACCCCTCTGGCATCCAAGGGAGGAGACGGGGTTTAAACAAGTTGGGCATACCGAGCCAGCCCTGCCCTTCCTGGGGGCCTCCTGCCCCAGGCTCTGAGAGAGGAGCTTCTATATCCAAACCACATTTGCAGAAAACAACAGCATAGTGAATCAAGGTGAATTACTTCACATTTTACACCTTTAAAGTTACTCATGAGTCAAGAAATAAACTTTCTCTGTCAAGGAAGGGAGATGAGTCCTATCCTCACTATAAACAACTTCTTTCCAGATTTTAATCTGCAGTCCTTCTTAAGTGCAAAAGCTGTTTGTAGTCAACTTGAAATTGCAGAGGACGTATACAGAAAAACTAAAACACAGCAAGACTACTTACTTCGCCTCTCAAACAGAGAGGATACCAGCCCCTCTGGGACCATAGAAAAAGAAGGTGGGAGAAAGCAGAACCTTAGCCAGGCCACAGGGCCTGGCCGACACAGGTGCCGACTGTCCCTGAGTACAGGGTTCCACGAGACAGAGCCGGGGCCAGAAAGGGGCTGGGTCCTGGGTGAGCCGTGGCAGGAAGAGGATGGCAGTCAGACACGTCCCCTTTTCTGGGCATATTTTTTCCTTGCTTGATCATCTGGCCAACTTGTGTGAATCTTGTAAGGCCCAATTTAAACATCACATCTGTGCTATGATGCCTTCCTGAACCGTGAACGGGAGTCTTCAGGTTAAGGAGCACTTAGCAAACTTGACTTCGGTGAGTCTGGCTCCCCTCCGGACATGAGCTCCTACAACAGGCAAGGCCCAGGTCGAGGGCATTTCTGATTACTTGCTAGTCCTATAGACTAGGCCCAGATCACATGGCAGGCACCAAAAAAACGTGTGGGAGTGAATGTGTTAACTCAGTCACAAGGATACTAATGTTAGATTAATCAGAAGCAACACTCATTTAAAGAATAGTCATCTGAAATCATGTGCTCCACACTAAAACCAACAAAATTCATTTTTTTTAACTGAGGTGTTACATACAATGAAATTCACTTGTTTTGAGTATATAATCCAATCATTTTAGCAAATTTACTGAGTAATAGAACTGTCACTGACAACCAACCTATTTTAAAACATTTCCATTATCCAAACTGAGTATCTTTATGATGTACATTTTGAAGCAATTAAAATAGAAATTTTTTTAGCGTATGTTATATGGCTATGCAAAAAATAATAAATGATACTCACATAATGTGACATCATCTCAATATTCAAACATACATTTGCAAAAAGAAGGTAGATAAGCGATGGAAAGAAAAACCAGAAAGCATTCACAGTAACTGTCTCTGGGACTTCGGAGATATATTTCCTTTTTTTCTTCATGCCTTCCTACAAGGCTACTTTTCTACTTTTTATAAGGTAAAAGTTAACTGTCTTTCACACACACAAAAAAAAAGATTACAAAGGCTAATTTCACATTTTGTTCCGTTCGTGGTAAGAAACATTTCAACCGTGTTGTGCTTCACTTTAAGCAAAGCATATTGCCTACTGGTTACCTTGAAGAAACCTTTCACCCATATTTTTTTTTAATGTTTATTTATTTTTTTGAGACAGAGAGAGATAGAGCATGAAAGGGGGAGGGTCAAAGAGAGAGGGAGACACAGAAACCGAAACAGGCTCTAGGCTCTGAGCTGTCAGCACAGAGCCCGACATGGGGCTCAAACTCACAAACTGCAAGATCATGACCTGAGCCGAAGTCGGATGCTCAACCAACAGAGCCATCCACGCTCCCCAACCCATTATTTTGATCCTAAGAATCATATATTAACTCAGATTCTTGGTACCATTAAAAATGTCTACTACAGAGGCACCTGGGTGGCTCAGTGGGTTGAGCATCTGACTTCTGCTCAGGTCATGATATCACGGTTTGCGGGTTCGAGCCCCGTGTCAGGCTCTGTGCTGACAGCTCAGAGCCTGGGGCCTGCTTCGGATTTTGTGTCTCCCTCTCTCTCTCTGCCCCTCCCTCGTTCATGTGCTGGCTCTCTCTCTCACTCTCTCTCTCTCAAAAATAAATAAACACTAAAGAAATCTAAGAAAAAAGAAGAAAAGAAATGTCTCCTCCCAACTACTCTGTGCACGCTTTCTTGTCAGAAGGCAGATGCCTGCGCCCTACCTGGGCAGTGAGGTGCTGATCTGCAGCCTGGGCAGGGCGGGAATGACCTCCACCGTGGAGCCACTGGTCTTCACTCCCGGGAGGTTGTCCAGCAGACAGTCACTGAAGACGCCGAAGACCGTGGTATGGTAACCTGGGAAGCGAAATGAAGAGTTTCACAGCCCCTGGACAGGCCTCCAGCCTCGGGCCCACGCGAAAAGGCAGACTCCAGCAGGGAGGAGCACAGCCCCCCACCCCAGACCTGTGTCCGGTCAGCCCTCACCCCGCCGGTCCCACCCGCAGCTCAGCCTGAAACCCTAGGTGACGCACGCAGAGGGGTTCCTACCCACGGGGCCGACTGGGTCGCAGCGAAAGTACATGTGGGTCTTTGTCAACTGAGTCAACTTAAGACCAGGTCTCACCGCTCTCACGATCTGCTTTTCAAATCTGCCCTTCTCTAAGACAGTGATAGCTAGCGTTCCTTTGCAGGACATAACATGACTGAGTAAGTATCTGGAAAATGATCCGACATCTTCCGGGGACAGATCGAAGTTCAAGAGCCAACTATGGTGACTATGACTGCTACACGATATGACAAGCCTGCTGGATGTGTGCAAACACTGTAATCTAAGATTAGCGAGTTTCTCGTGCCAAAAACAACAAAAAAACCTCCACTGCTTAGACAAGCACTTGAAATTACTTAAGAAAGCTTTAAAATGGCTTTTGAAATTTCGAGAGAGAATTATTATAAACAATATTCACCGTATAACAAAATTAAACCATGCCCAAGGGCTAAATGCTCTGTGCCTTCACATTAACGGAATGGATACTGATCAGAGAAGACAGCTGTTGGCCCCATAGCCGTGTCCTTCACCTTCTGCCAGCGTTAAACTGCTCTGGCGACTCAAAGTTACCCATCACGGCACCCACACTTCCTTCCTTTGGAAATAGGTCACTTAAAAGCCTTCTTTCATTTAGCCTGCAAACATTTTCCTCCCCAGAAACCCACATCTGGTGTAATGCCCCTGCATATTCTTCTTTCTATAAAACCTGATATAGGGGCGCCTGGGTGGCTCCGTCAGTTAAGTGGCTGACTTCGGCTCAGGTCATGATTTCACAGCTTGTGAGTTCAAGCCCTGCGTCAGGCTCTGTGCTGACAGCTCAGAGCCTGGAGCCTGCTTCGGATTCTGTGTCTCCCTCTCTCTCTCTGCCCCTCCCCTGCTCACACTCTGTCTCTCTCTCTCTCTCTCTCTCTCAAAAAATAAACATTAAAACATTTTAAAAATAAATAAATAAATAAATAAATAAATAAATAAATAAATAAAACGCAATACAATGTGGTTTTGCCTAAGCAAACTTTGTTTTCCACTTCTTCATTAAAATCAGTCATTTTCCCTTTCTTACCTGTTGCTGAAAATGACTACAAAGAAATTCAAAACCTGATGACCAATCCTGCCGTGTCTAATCATGTTTCTGAGAATACACAGTCAGCCCTTCCCACTTTGCACAGCAGGTGCGCCAAAAATGAACACCAACCAGTCTGTACCAATAAGAGCTGTGCTACCAGGGCTCTGAGTCCTCGTCCACCGGTTATCGGTTATTGGTTAGCCCGTCAGTCCTAATTATTTCCTCTGCCATCCGTCTCCCTCGCTCCACTCCCCGGTCACGGCTGCGGCCCTACCTTTGTCATTTCATCCCTGGATTATGCCAACAACTTCACAGTCGGTCTCCCTGCCTCCTGCCCATCTCCAGCCCACATTGCACGCAGCAGCCTGGGGTCCCTCCGGACTGCCTGCCTGGCTGTATCTCTCCTCGAATCGAATGCGGCCCGCGGGAGAAAACCAGCATCCTGTGGCATGATTTACAAGGCCCTTCCAGGTCTGTCCCCTGTCTCCCTCCCTTCACGGCCTCGTCACCCCTCTGCTTTGGGCCAGGTCCTCGAAGCCGTCCCTGGTTCCCCAACACACGCAGGTCTCTGGACCACTTGTTCTTTCTGCCTGGAAGCCCCCTACTCCCCACCCCATCCACTCGCATAATTCCCCTTTGGCCTTCAAAGCTCAGGGTCCCTCAGTAGGAGAAAGAAAGTCCTTCTCGGCCCACGCTCCCCTTCTGGGCCTTCTCCCCCACGTTCGGCCACTCACGTGCTCGGCCCCTCCCGGCACTTGCTGCCACATATCCTAACCCACCTCACCCCCCGCAGACATCGCCCTTCCCCAGAACTGTCCCCATTTCAGTCACTAAGTATCTACTGAAGACCCACCGCGTGCCAGGGACCAGCAAGACGGACGAGCCCAGCGAGCAGTTGCAACCACTGGCCTGGAGGGACACATGAGGGT
The DNA here is from genome assembly GCF_018350175.1 of Felis catus. Lineage (NCBI taxonomy): Eukaryota > Metazoa > Chordata > Mammalia > Carnivora > Felidae > Felis > Felis catus. The sequence goes on from NC_058385.1 coordinate 79,961,976, forward strand.
GCGGTAGGAGCGCCTGGCGGCGCACCTGACCCAGCACGGAGAAGCTGAGCACAATCCCCAAGGGGAGAGGAAATGTGAGCCAAGAACGGAGAGAGGCACAGGGCCAGGCAAGTCCGGAAGCAGCAGCAGAAGGAAAAGCACAGGCAGAGGCTCAGAAAGCCTATGGGAGGGACGCGTAACTCGGGGGGAGGGGAGGGGCACGAGGCGCCACGGGCCCGGATCACACGGGGGCGCTCCGAAGCCACGTTACGGAGTCCAGCCCGGATGGGGCAGGTATGGGGAAGGTGCTAAGACTCGTGGTTAAGAGATGACACGGGCCGACGGGCACTGCGGAAAGGCCACTTGACAGCAGTGTGGGAAGCGGGCTCACCAGCCACCAAGACTTGACAGAGAAAGATGAGCCCGTTGCTTTTGTGACAAACCCTGTAAGAAGGTCTCCTTCTGTCTCTGAGGGCCTGCAGAGGCAGACGGGAGCACTGAGGTTCCCGTCAGTAGGGCAGGGGCAGGGGTGGGGCTGGTGAGAGGCGGCAGGGGGCAAGGCAGCATCCGAGGACGTGCTTCGGGCACCCAGCAGGATGGTGACGCCCTCACCGAGATGGGGCAACCAAGGTGCCAGCCGGTCAGTGGTTGGCTATGCAGGTTCAGGAAAGGGGTCTGGACGGAGCCACGGCCTGGGAATCAGCAGCATATGGATGAGCCCTGAAGCCAGAGAAGTCACTGAGAGGACAGAGACTGCCTAGAGGTAGCCCGATGGGGGCGGGGGGGAAGAGGGCAGATGGGGGAAGGGAGGAGGGAAGGACAGAGCCTGGCCCTGAGGAATACCACGGAGGGTCGTGTAGAAGCAGCATCTGCAGGGCACTGAGTGTGACGGGGAGCAGAAAGGGTGTCTGACAGAAGCTGGAGGAGGATGCCCACGAGGGCGGGTGGGCCCAGCAGCAACGGCAGACCAAACTGGGTCAGCCAGGGACAACCCCCGCACACGGCAGGTCACAACACCAACAGAGAGGGGGACGGTGGACTCTGCGTGTCTACACGGACCCTTGACGAGGTGTGGCAGGAGGGCCCGATGGCGGAGGGGAGCCCACAGGCACGTGTGCAGACCCACCGGAGGAGACGGGCCGCACAGAACGGTGACAGGAGGGCGAGGAGGCCAGACACGGAGTCGGACCCCTCCCGCTGTAACAGCGCTGAGGGCCGACTGCATCCCGGGCACTCAAAACCGTTCCTCTCCATGTCGCGGCCCCAGGCATCGTGATCTGGCCATCGCCCCTGGACTGGGACCGACACCAGCGACCAGTGACGGGCCTCCGTGGGGCAGGACAGGGGGTTCGGCAGCCCTGCTCGAGCTGAACTCAGAAAGCAAGTCTCCTTACCGTTCACAGTAATCATTCCAGTCGTCTGTGGGACCCCAACGAGAGTCACTGGGTAAAGACCAGACTCCGCTGGAAGGGAGAGCGCCGCGGGGAGAGACTCGAAGTCCACGCCGCTGGTGAGGAGCCCCTAAAACAAGCAACGGCAACGTGGGACACAGCACAAAGCACCGCTGCCTCACGGGTCCCCCCAGACGCAGGGCGCCCGCCCGCCAACAGGCCCAGGCCACCAGGAGGAGGACGACAATGCCTGGCCCGCGTGAAGGTCCACAGAGAGCCGCAGGCTTGGTCTCGACGTGCACGTGACACAAACAACCTGGAAACGGGCAGCACTGTGGGTGCCTGAACAATTCCATCTCGATGTTTAGCCCTGCTCTCCGTTGTTTTACCAAGTTGGAATGTAAACGTAATGGAAAAAAATAAAATATGTGAACACAGAGAAAAAAACAAAGGATGGAAATACGATCATCCATCGACATCCCTCACTGAATGATCAAGTCATGTCACCATGTGCCAGGCTGTGCTCCACAGGGAGCAAGACCGATTCCTCGGCTTCGGGGAGCCGCCCACAACCGTCAACAGCACAGGGATGTCAGTGCTCAGCACTTCTCCTCGGCGCTGTAACAGAGGTCCCACCCAGTGCAAGAGGCAAGAAAAAGAAACTAAAGGCACGCAAACAGTTTACTCGCAAAAACCAAAACTATAAACATAAAAAGCCTTGTGGAAACCACAAGGAACCTTGAACTAACAAGTGCATTTAGCAAAGGCACAAAGTCAGCGTGAATAAAAGCAAAAGTATTTCTATAATCCAGCAACAAACAAAAAATATTAGAAAATAAAATACAAAAACACCATTAACTAAGAGAACAGAAACATCGACCGCATGGCAGTCGAGCCGATGAACGACAGGTAAAGAGTGCTCCCCAGGCGAGGACACACACGAAGGAGAGGCCCAGGACCTTTCTGGGGCTTGTCTTCCGTGGTGCCGCGGTCTACGTGGCCCTGAACCTACCAGACCCAGACACGCTACAGGACTGAGCCACTGAGCCAGCACAACGGTGCCGGGGCCCCAGTTCTCACGCTGACGGAAAGGACAAGGCGTGGGAAGGAGGAAGGCAGGACAGGGCCCCGTGGAGACTGGCGAGAGCCGGCGGCACCACCCTGAAGTCAGGGCTGACGCAGTCTGTACGTGTATCGTGCACACAAGTGCGTATGGGCACGGGTGTGCGCGTGTATGCAGATGTGTGCATGCAGGTGTATCTGTAAGCACATGTCTGCGTGCACACGCGCATGCTTTTCCTCACTCTGTCTCTAGAGAGCCCCCAGAAGCAGACACTCCAGCAACACGGAGCGCACCTAGGCCCAGATCTGGAGCAAAAGCGCGCAATGATCTCCATGCAGAACAGAGGCAGTGGGCCAGAGAGCAGGCACAGAAACCAGAGGACGGCTACTGGCTCCAGGCGAAACGTGTCGGCATTTTATTTCTTCTCAAAATAGCGATAAGCAAACGTGGCGAAACGTGGACGGTGGACATTCTAGGAAGGCCTAACACTCCCTGTAACATTTCATACGCTTGAAATATTTCGTCATTTTTTCATTCTGGCCACAATCTCTGGGCTACCTTCTAGTGGCAATTTTTATTTTATTCTTTGTGCTTCCTAACTTTTTATTAAAAAGCACATATTACTTTTAAACCAGATAAAAATAAAAGCCACTTTTTAAGACAAAAAAGATCAGTGTGTCAGAAAGAACAGCAAGCATCTGATACTTGAAGCACTTTGGGGAAAATTCTCTAAACAATCATTTCCCGATTCAGGCCAAGAGACAGAAAGTCGCCATTAAAAGGCCTGATGCGAGAGCAAACCCTAAAGCGGGCAGCTTCTTGCACGAGAGGAGGACGACAGTACTCACTCCTGCCGGCCTCCTCTCTGAGTGACCTCAGGGCCGTAGGCTTGACGGTGGGCTGAGTGTCTCAGAGCTCAAATGAATTCTGGAGACCTATGCCTCACGCGGAGAGCCGGCACAGTACCTTCAATAACCACCAGTGGGCCGGGTGGTTATTGGAATAATAGAAGGAAGGCCACTCTTCCTTCTATTCTCAGCTAAGCCTTTGTCTCTCCGGAAAGCCTTCCTGGACTCTCCACGGGGACCCTGCAGCATCTCGTGCACCCACAGCACTGACCACGGCAGGGACCAGGTCTCCCAAGGGCCCTGCCCGCGGCCTGATACGTGGCATGAGCGCTCAGAAAGATATCTGCATGAAAAGCCCACCTCTTACCCTGAGCGTAAGTTATTCAACTCTGAAGGAAAACATGAACGATCTCAAAACCATCCTTCGCAAGTCTCTGAAAAATTACCAAGCAGTACTATACGCTAACATGCAGCATTAGATAACAATATACAACACAAAGCCTACGTGACAACGCACGGCAGCCGGTGGTCACCCGAGGCACCGAGCAGTGCTACATAATAATAAACAGAGAAGACTTGAGAAACGGAACCCGTGTGACAGGTGGGAGGCTCTGCTCCGGAAACAGGATGAATCTGGAGAGACAATACACATCTCCTTCCCACGGACTGTGGAATTGGGTGAGTGGCCCCAGGAGAGACCGCTACGGAGTGAACCTTCAATGCCCTCCACAAAACACGGGGACAGAAAAGCAGAATTCAAAGCGGAGAGAAACCTCACACTGGCGGTGCAGTAACTTCCACTCTTACTCCACACAGCCTGCTCTTCCCTCGGCCTTGATCGTCTAGCAATAAAGTAAGGCTGATACTGAGCAGTAGACACAATATACACTTCATAACTTGTGCCAATCTCATGTAAATTTCAACATGATTATTTCAAATCTCACATCCAATCGACTACGCTTGGTATGTGTTCAAATCAGAGGTTATCTGTTCACGGATTCAACCACAGAGCACCAAGCACTGAGGACACAGAAATGACAAGACGTGGTCGGTCTTCCTTCACAAAAACCTTATAATCCCTGGCAAAACAAATATAAAAATAGATGCATATCATAGGGCGTGTGCCTCAAACATTAATTTAAAAACTTAGTTTCATGGTAAGCTGGTGTTGAGCCCAAAAGGTCAGTGGTTAGTGATACGTACCATGTTTTCAACTCGGAGTTCAAACGGCATCGGGTTGTAGACCATCAGCTGAACTTCACATACATCTCCTTGAACCCACTGGAAATCTAGAAACACACACACAGCCATGCGTCAGCTGGTATCCTGCATATTTTACATGGTTTCAGGTTACTCTCTGGCAATTCATCTTTCCAGTGAGACAGTGGGCATTAAGATCGTCTCTCGATGAAAATTCAAAGCCAGCGTCACTGCAGCTTTTTCTCGAAAACAAAGTAAGTCACCACTGCCACCTGGATGCTTCGTATCCGCCTTTGGTCACCATCTTTATAGCAGGTTGAATTCATGCCAGGGTGTCAAATGCAGCTTTACAAACCTGAAATCAACCAGACAGCACCACTCCCGGCGCAGACCTGTAAGTCACACAGACCTCCACTGACCCAGAGGCTGGTACTTAGGAAGACAGTGATAGTCAACTCCAGGGAGCATACACCATGACCCCCCCTCCCCCCGTCCCCTCTCTAAGAATGTGAGAGAAGATGGTGGCCTCTCCTCCAGGCCACGCCCAGGTCAGCTGTAGTCCAACAGCTGTCGAAGGCAGAATTCTGAGACGACCCCCGAGATCCCCAAGCCTGGTGGGTACGCCCTGTGTAATCTTCCCCCCACCCCAAGTGTGAATACGGTGATTAGGTTATGCTCTATAACAAAAGTGAAGGGATTTTGCATAAAGGTCCCAAATCACTTGGCTTCGAGCTCATCAATGGGAAATTGTCCTCGGGAGGGGCTGATCTAATTGGGTAGGCCATTAAAAGGGACCGCACCCCTCCTGGGAGAAAAGATTCAAAGCATGAGTGGGTGTATGGAGAAGGCCACAGTGGCAAGAATCCGGAGGGCCTCGAAGAAATGGCAACGGTCCTGGTTGACAGCCAGCAAGAGAGCTGGGACCCCAGTCGTGCAACCACAAGGAAGGGAATGAGAACAACTTGAAGGACCCTGACCCAGAGCCTTCCCTCCAGCCTCCAGATGAGGACAAAGCCCCAGCTGACACCTGGATTTCAGCCTGGGAGACCCTGAACAGTGGACCCAGCTAACGCACGCTAAACTCCTGACCCACAGAAACAGCAAGAACATAAATCTCAGTTGTTCTAAGCCACTAAGGTGGTAGTGATTTGTTACAAAGCGACAGAAAACTAAAGCAGTCCCCACCTCCACTCCCCTGGCTCTCTGCTTCCTTTAAGATAACCCGTTCGCAAACCAGAAGGAACTGCAAAATCAATTAACATATGTTGGGCACGAGTCCTGTCGTGCGGGTGTGAGGCACTGGTGAGGAGTTTATCTCATTACTCTTCATCATCACCTCGTGAGACAGGCCTCATAATCCCCATTGTGACAGGGCAGACACTCGAGGTCCAGACGAGTTCGTAAATGCGCCCAGGAATCACACAGCTAGGAAGTGGTGCAGGAAGGCCTCGAACCCAGCACTGGGAACTCAAAGAGTATCTAGAACAGACACTGGTGTTAAAAGGGTTTTTCACAGTAGGTACTGGGATTTACTAGTTAGAATTCTTCAGCTTTCACCGAGCTTTCATAAAGATACCAGTGCAAACACTGCACCCGGCAGCCTGCACGCAGACTAGACCGGCCACGCCAAGCCTGTGACACACGGCCCACAGCTGGCATCCTCAAACTGATGAAATAAAGAAATAGCCTGCCAGGTGAGTTCGTTTTAAAAGTGCTGGCACGACCGTGGGGCGCCTGGGTGGCTCAGTCGGCTAAGCGTCCGACTCTTGGTTTTGGCTCAGGTCACGATCTCACGGTTTCATGGGTTCGAGCTCCTTACTGGGCTCCACACTGAGAGGACAGAGCCTGGCTGGGATTCTCTCTCTCCCTCTCTCTGCCCCTCCCCTGCTCATGCACTCTCTCTCTCTCAGAACAAATAAACTTCAAAAACAAATAAAAACTCAAAGTGCTTGCACAACCATGTGTTCATCTGAGCCTGCTGTCAATGCAGGGAAGTGGTCAGCAGAGCAAGGACGTCCTCATTCACACACAAGAAGCAGGCCCCACCAGGCTGAAGGGCCGCCCTCCTGGCCACTTCGAGAAGGAGGCGGCTGAGAGCGGGACTCGCAGCTGCCGGGCTCCAGGCCCGTGCTCTCCTCGATGTGCTGCCCCACCACGCTGGCCCCAGAAACCCAGGCCTCCTCCGACCTGCATCCTGCCCCCTCCTTCCCCGGCCCCCCGGCCGTCAGGCGGAACCCGCCAGGACAGGCTCACAGAAGCCATCCTCCGGGGCGCGCCGTGCCTCCACAGGGCCCTGCAGCAGCAGCTCTGAGCCCACGCCGGGCGCCTTCCCACAGCCAGTGAAAACGTCACCTGTTTTAACAGGCTGCTCTGCCCGGCCGCTGAGGGGCCGTTTTCTCTGTCATTGTCAAAAAATCATCATTTAAAACCTCATTTTCTGGGGTGCCTGGGTGGCTCAGTAGGTTGAGCGTCCGACTTCGGCTCAGGTCATGATCTCACAGTTCGTGGGTTCGAGCCCCGCGTCGGGCTCTGTGCTGGCAGCTCGGAGCCTGGAGCCTGCTTTGGAGCTTGGAGCCTGTTTCGAATTCTGTGTCTCCTTCTCTCTCTGCCCCTCCCCTGCTCACGCTCTGTCTCTCTCTGTCCCTCAAAAATAAGTAAACATCTTTAGAAAACACTTTTAAAAGTCATTTTCCTGGGGTTCTGAAAGGAATGATTTAAACTTGCGTGGCCCCACTCTATAAAGGTAAATCTAAGAGAAATCACTGGTGACATCACCGGTCACATGACTATTTTTTTTCTGAAAGAAGGAGATCATCTCTCCCAGCCTCAGTGTGTCAGACCACACGGTGGAGGCCTTTCCTCGAGATTCCCCCCCAGAAACCTCAGAAGGGACAGCCACGGATCCAGGCCCTGCCCGCCCTGAGCCGCACCACACTCTGTCCACTACGCCGGATGACGCATGCGACAGGATGCGCTCCTGAGCCCCCGCTGCATCCCCAGCACCTAGCACAGCGCTCGCCACAGCTGCCAGGGACCTTCGGAACATCCCCTCGCTCGACCCTCACGAGAGCCCTCTGCGTGAGCCGCTCTGGTCTTCCGCACGGCAGCAGCCCGGGGAAGCGCGGTCCCGTCTGAGGCTGCACCGTGGGAAGCCGCAAGGCCAGGTTGTGGCCCGAGGCCACGTGACAGCCACGGCCTGCCCGGGCCACCACACTGCCTCTGGGGCGGCGGCCGACCTCAGCACTGAGCCCGGCCCCGCCACCGTGTCCGAGCACCCATCACACAAACCCCCCGGCCCTGCCCGCCGTGCCCAAGCCCGGGGCATGTGCCACAATCGGCTCGGCCCAGAGCTGAACTGGGGCAGCAGCGACGCTGGCAACAAGCAGACAGAAAGATGGGTAAGGTCTTCCAAGCTGGAGCGCTGCCGGTCCCAGAAACTGCCCCCCGGGGTTTTTTGTTCCCGAACACTCTGCGTCCCCTGCTGTGATGATGGCTCCCCCAATTATACGCAAAGATTCATTTATAGAGATGGGAGTTTTAGGTTAAAGATATGTGATTCTTCAAACCTCTAGGCAGGTCTTCGCTGATGAGTGTATTGCCAAAAAGATACTGGAAGCCACAGAATATAAATTACATATTCCTACCCGTGGGTATTCAACAAATAACATGCATTTTGGCCGAGGCTTCTGTTATATTTCAGAAAAACCCTTGCATCATCCACGGAATTCATCCTCAGCCCAGAGGAGCGGGCGCTTGTCACTGCAAGGAGGACCCACATGATAAGGATAATTCCTGGGCTTTGACTCGTAAACCTTGGCCGGAGACTGGGTCCCGCACTCGCTGGCTGTCCGGCCCGGGGTAGGTCATTCTTACTGACTCAGTCTTAATCTTCTCCCTTGTCAATTGGGGATATAATGCCTGCAGCATCATGCAATTATGCGAATCACTGGAAAAATGCTTGTTTAAGCTCTCTGCAACAATGCAGGGCATTATTTTCATAAAGAGAAGCCTCAACAATTTAAGACTGGAGAGGAGAAACTAAAGAGGCAGGACTGGCTCTAGAGGGGACTGGGGGAGGGGTTGGAGCCACAATCACACAGGCCCAGGCTGAGGTGATGGGGAAGGGGAGGGGGTTGGCTAATGCTCTGCTGTCACCAGGTCAAAGCCTTCATAATTTCTGAACAAGGGGCCCCACAAATCATGCAGCTGGTCCTGAGAAGGAGTCTCATGCTTCCAGGCCTCCCAAATAACCTCTAGAAATTCCTCTAAATAAAATGGGTGACAGTTTCCTAAAAACATTCTTTCGTGGAGAAAGCTCACGGCCAACTCCAACGAGACCGAAAAGAATAGCCAGAGACTCCAATGGCCCAAGGGAGTACAGCTTCCACTGCGACTGCCTGAAGACGAAGCCCGCCCACCATCAAGAGCCAGGAAGACACAGCCTGGAACTGGACCCCAGTCTTCCACCTCCAAAGGAGGCGTTTCCGTGGGGAAGACAGGCCCCGCCCACGGGAGCCCCGGGCCCTCCCCGGTCTCCCCCCATGCACCCTGAGCCCCCTGCTTCCTCCAGTCCTCCCAAGCCTGTCCTCCAGAGCAGGGGTGCCTTGGGGGGGGGGGGAGGAGGGGCAGGAGAAACTGTCTCCAAATCAACAGACTCCAACTAGAATGTCAAAGACCAGCTTTCACCACAAACGCCTGTTTGGGGGGGTCTCTCCCCAGTAACATCCAGGAAACACTAGCAGCTGGTCACTCATTCACGTTAAGGAACATTTACCGGTCTTTGCTGACTCCGTATCAGGTGCCAGTCCCCGCTGGACAACGGGAGGGAGCTGGCAGCACAGACCCCCACCACAGCCCCGGGCTGCCACAGATTCAATCACCAACGCGAGGCGAGCCACGTCACCCGGCACCGCCACTGCCACCAGGGAGGCCACCAGGGGCAGAACGGCCTCTGTCACCCCCACGCAAGGGCCACCGTGGCAGACCCGACGGCATCCGGCCGGCAGGGAGTGGGGGGGGGTGTGGTTTTCAGGCTTTCGGCGCAAGCAGGCCGGCGAGGAGGGCGGGCAGCAGCATGCGGCTCCTGGGGAACATGCCCGTGGCCTGGTTCTCGTTCCCCTGATGGTGGCGCAAACGGAAAACACTCCAACACTGTCAGAGAAGGCTCAAGACCTCATCGTCTTAAATATATTTATTAAAGCTATGCAGTCGAGAAAGGCCAGGGTTCCAAAGCCACAGAGGAGGCTGGTTTTTTTCCACTTCAGCCCATCTCTGTTTAGTTAATGGCGCTAATTAAAACTAGCCATTATGTTATTTATTGGTCCACCTACTGGTACTTTCTACTGCTTGAAATTGCTACTTAACACTTCCCTCCAGCTTGTACCTACACCTCACGACTGCAGGGGCCACGACTACCTCGGCATCGTTAGAACCGCAGGGCCCCAGCTGCCACATGCCTGGCAAGTAGGAAACCTGAGGGGAGTTTATCGATGGGTGAACGACTGAACCAATGGGGACACACACGCACACACGCGCACACACGCACATACACAGAGAGACTGTAGTGTGCTTCGCACTTGGGATCCTGTTTTCAGAAACATATCAGAGGGGCACCTGGGCAGCTCAGTCCACTGAGTGTCCAACTTGAGCTCAGGTCCTGATCTCACGGTTCGTGGGTTCAAGCTCTGCATTGAGCTCTCTGCTGACAGCGTGGAGAGATAAACTTAAAAAAAAAAGAAAAGAAACTGGGGCACCTGGGTGGCTCGGTCAGCTGAGCATCCAACTCCTGATTTCGGCTCAGGTCATGATCTTACAGTTCAGGAGTCTGAGCCCCATGTCACGCTCTGTGCTGACAGTGGAGAGCCTGCTTGGGATTTTCTTTCTCTCTCTCTCTCACCCTCTGTTTTTCAAGGACACGATCCCATATTTCTTCCTTTATTTGCTTCTTGTTTTAAATAACGAACCACCAGAGCCCCCCAAACCATACCTTGCCCCCCAAGAGACAACATCACCACCAAGGGAGCCTCTAGGACGCCTTCCGAAGTGTGAGGTTTCCCTGCCCCCAGCTGGTCCAACGCCTACTGCTTGTCCACGCTCAGTAGGAGAGTCAGCAGGTACCGCTGGTGACAGGCCTACCGTTTCAGACAACCTGACCTACACCTCATCTTGTCATTCAACCTCTCGTGTGTTTACGTCCTGCCTGCCCACACTGAGCGGGACACCAGCAGAGGGCAGGGGCTGGTGTCATCACTCACTCGAGCCCCTGCCACATGTGCTCTGTGCTCGGCAGAAAACCGGAGGGCACCGGCCTGCTCTAAAAAGATGTGGACTCGGGCTTTCGCTCTGCCACCTGGGAGGTCATCACTCTTTGTTTCTGCAACTGTAGAAGAAAACTAACACTTACTTCTTCCAGAAACACTAGGAAAACTGCATGCGCTGAAGTGTGACACCCTCAGATGAAGGTGGAACAAAGAAACGCCGGCCGTTACAAGAAAGCACGGGGTCTGTCGAGTACCCCCGGCCCAGGTACGCCCTCTGACTTAGGAACAACTTCCTCTCCGACAAAACACTTCGGTTTTAAGGTGTTCAGATAACTAACTGGGAATAAGGTTTATTATGAGATCCATACAGATGCTAAGAAATTCTAGCGCCGGTATTCACGTAAGAACTCTTCACTGAGACCGTGTGGCGTGCATAATGCTGGCACTCTGGCCTTGAGCCACATGGTGCAAGCCAACAGGCACGAAATGCACCAGGAGCCAAGGCCTGAGCTGAGTTCTTCAACAAGTCATTCAAACTTTCTGGCTCTCAGTTTCCGCATCTGTAAAATGGGGTTCATAATATCTACCCCATTCCTTCCGGCATCCGTGCAGCACTCTTCCAGCGGCTGGTGGGAGGACAGCGGGTGAACAGACGGCAGGGAAACAGAAACAGGTGAGCGCGTACCTGAGGACTATGAAGAGAACCCAGCCTCACGGAGGGCTGGGAGGGCGGCCCCAGCGGTGCAGGGATCAGAGAAGACCGCTCTCTCTGAGGATGGCACGGGGGACGAGCCCCGGGCAGAGGGCGTAGCCGGCACAAAGCCCCGAGACCGCAGCTAGACTGTAACATTCCAAGGACAGCAAGGAGCCGTGCGGCTGGGTGTGAGGACAGGGGCAGTAAGAGGGGCAGCAGCAGAACACAGAGGCAGGCCACGGACGGTCCATGCTGCAGGGCGGGGGTGGGGGTAAGTGCAGCAGGACCCCTGTACCCTGGGAGGAAGCTCCTCATGGAGTCAGGCTGCCTTTTTGCTACCTTTAGGGTACAGATTAAGAGGAGGAGTAAAACAGAAGAAAGCAGAGAGCAAAAGCTTCTCAGGTCTCGTGTTGAAACTCCTCAGAGGGAATCAGCAATGACCCCCCAGGGCCGCGCCCGTCAACCCTTCAGCTACGACACTGTGACACACAGGCTCCCATGTGGCAGCGCTGGGCACCATTATGTCAAGATGTAAGGGGCCCAAGGAAGGGGGAGCTGGTGGAGAACGAGACCCGCTGCTGGGCCAGGCTTTGGAAGGACAGAGAGGGGGCACCCGAGCCTGGGTCTGCTGCGAGGAAGGAGATGAGCAGACAGGGCTGAGACCCAGGGGGGAGCTTGGTGCACAGAAAAGCACGTTGGAGAGTCTCAAGAATGACCGCTGACCCTTATCTATCCCTGAAACACAGCTCACCGGTCCTTGCTGGGCCACCAGACGTCTTGGCGTGGGCATCCGCAGCTCCAGCACAAACAAGGGCTCAACAGAGAAAAGAGAGTGCTGCCCCTACCCCAGTCCAGCCCAAACCTAGGTCAGCCTCTGATGGCTGATGATTCCCAAGTCACTCTGGGCTCCAAAGATCACTCTCTGGTCATCTGCCTCAGTCTAGATAACACAAGTCTGCCCATTTCTAAAACTTCCCCAAAACTCACCTTTGATGGAATCAATTTTAAAAACTCAGATCTAGGGACGCCTGGGTGGCTCAGTTCAGCATCCAGCTCTAGATTTCAGCTCAGGTCATGATCTCACAGTGCGTGGGATCAAGCCCCACATCAGGCTCCACGCTGGCAGGCAGAGCGTGCTTGGGATTCTCTCTCCCTCTCTCTCTGCTCCTCCCCCATGTGCTCTCTTCCTCTCTCAAAATAAATAAATAAGCGTTTTTTAAAAATAAAAGTAAAAGACAAAACATCAGATCTAGGGGCAAAGGTCTGACGCTGGCAGCAAATGGGACGAACTGACATGGAGCATACACACACATGCACGAAGGAAGCGGAACGTAGAAAAGCCGACGGAAGCCGGGCGGCAGGGCACAGCCAGGAAGCCAGGATAAATGGGCCTACCTATTTTCTTGTTCCGCTCTTCTCCACGGTTGTGTGCGATAATTGGCGAGTAGATGAAGGGGCTCTTGGTCGACACGTTCTGACCCAGCAAGCTTTTCATTTTCTGTGGCCGGAGGCTGGCGGGGAGGTTCAACAGCTTCACACGCCTGTTGTTTCAAATGGAACAAAAACACTTCAGCCGCCTTGTCAGTGTGGCCTCAGCATAAATACTGCCAAACCTCATGTGACAGAGAAACAACAAACCAAACAGCAGAAGGAGAAACACGCTGCACCTGACCTCAGGGGACCGTGCTCCCCGGGGCGGACAGCAGTCACGCCCTCGGCCGACCCCCGGGGCCAGGAGGACCCGGCTGAAATCTGAACTGCACCGCTTGGCAGCTCCACGCCTGGGGACAAGTGCCTTGCCCTTTCTGCACCGGGCCCCTCGTCTACAGGACGCGCACGGGGCCCTCCCCCACGGACTACTGGGAGGCTTCGAGTCAAGGCTCCGGTACCTGCCGGGCGGCACAGGCTGGCTCCCTGCCACCTGCCTCCCCGCCGGTGGGCGCACCCTCCACACAGAGGAGCCCCTGACCATGAGAGCCTGCCGTCTGCTCTCCTGAGGAGGAGGGCTGACTCCCCAGCAGCACAGCCTGTGCTGTCCCCGCTGTAGGTGTTCGCTCATAGCCACTCACGCTCAGGTCGGTCAGCTACCGTTTATCTGGAAGTGGCCGAACTCCGCAGCCTGAGCACATCCAGACCCCTGCTCCCCACTTCTTACACATCACCTCAGTTAAGCATCCCAACCACCCTCCCAGCTTGGGTTCTATCACTATGCCCTCCGCATCATCAATCAGGTAACTGACACGAGAGAGACTGCAAGTTACCCCAATCACACGGCCTAAAGCTGTGACACCACAGGAGGTGCGATGCTTCTTTTTTAATATGAAATTTGTCAAATTGGTTTCCATACGACACCCAGTGCTCATCCCAACAGGTGCCCTCCTCAATGCCCCTCCCCTACCCTTCCCTCCCTCCCACCCCCCATCAACCCTCAGTTTGTTCTCAGTTTTTAAGAGTCTCTCATGGTTTGCCTCCTTCCCTCTCTGTAACTTTTTTTCCCCTTCCCCTCCCCCATGGTCTTCTGTTAAGTTTCTCAGGATCCACATAAGAGTGAAAACATATGGTATCTGTCTTTCTCTGTATGGCTTATTTCATTTAGCATCACACTCTCCAGTTCCATCCACATTGCTACAAAAGGACATATTTCATTCTTTCTCATTGCCAAGTAGTATTCCATTGTGTATATAAACCACAATTTCTTTATCCATTCATCAGTTGATGGACATTTAGGCTCTTTCCATAATTTGGCTATTGTTGAAAGTGCTGCTGTAAACATTGGGGTACAAGTGCCCTTGTGCATCGGCACTCCTGTATCCCTTGGGTAGATTCCTAGCAATGCTATTGCTGGGTCATAGGGTAGACCTATTGTTAATTTTTTGAGGAACCTCCACACTGTTTTCCAGAGCGGCTGCACCAGTTTGCATTCCCACCAACAGTGCAAGAGGGTTCCCATTTCTCCACATCCTCTCCAGCATCTAGAGTCTCCTGATTTGTTCATTTTAGCCACTCTGACCGGCGTGAGGTGGTATCTCAGTGTGGTTTTGATTTGTATTTCCCTGATGAGGAGCGACGTTGAGCATCTTTTCATGTGCCTGTTGGCCATCTGGATGTCTTCTTTAGAGAAGTGTCTATTCATGTTTTCTGCCCATTTCTTCACTGGATGATTTGTTTTTCGGGTGTGGAGTTTGGTGAGTTCTTTATAGATTTTTGGATACTAGCCCTTTGTCTGATGTGTCGTTTGCAAATATGTTTTTCCATTCTGTTGGTTGCCTTTGAGTTTTGTTGATTGTTTCCTTTGCAGCACAGAAGCTTTTTATCTTCATGAGGTGCCAATAGTTCATTTTTGCTTTTAATTCCCTTGCCTTTGGAGATGTGTCAAGTAAGAAATTGCTGCAGCTGAGGTCAGAGAAGTTTTTCCTGCTTTCTCCTCTAGGGTTTTGGTGGTTTCCTGCCTCACATTCAAGTCCTTCATCCATTTTGAGTTTATTTTTGTGAAGAGTGTAAGAAAGTGGTCTAGTTTTATTCTTCTGAATGTTGCTGTCCAGTTCTCCCAGCACCATTTGTGAAAGAGACTGTCTTTTTTCCATTGGATGTTCTTTCCTGCTTTGTCAAAGATTAGTTGGCCATACTTTTGTGGGTCCAATTCTGGAGTCTCTATTGCATTGGTCTATGTGTCTGTGTTTGTGCCAATACCATGCTGTCTTGATGATTACAGCTTTGTAGTAGAGGCTAAAGTCTGGGATTGTGATGCCTCCTGCTTTGGTGTTCTTCTTCAAAATTATTTTGGCTATTTGGGGTCTTTTGTGGTTCAATACAAATTTTAGGATTGCTTGTTCTAGCTTCGAGAAGAATGCTGGTGCAATTTTGATTGGGATTGCATTGAATGTGTAGATTGCTTTGGGTAGTATTGACATTTTAACAATATTTATTCTTCCAACCCATGAGCACGGAATGTTTTTCCATTTCTTTATATCTTCTTCCATTTCCTTCATAAGCTTTCTATAGTTTTCAGCATACAGATCTTTTACATCTTTGGTTAGGTTTATTCCTAGGTATTTTATGATTCTTGGTGCAATTGTATATGGGATCAGTTTCTTTATTTGTCTTTCTGTTGCTTATTAGTGTATAAGAATGCAACTGATTCCTGAGCTAAGCCTGCCCCTCCCGCCCCCGTGCACCTTGAGGATCCACCCCAGCTAATACGCCCTTGGCCAGATCCCGTCAAAGCACCACCACAAGCCTGGCAGTGTGCATGTAGCCCAGACAGGGGCCACACCACTCCGCAGTGAGTCCTGCCCCTGGGAGAGGGGAAGATAAGGTACACACCAGTCTGACTGTGGCCCCAGCAGCGGGCTGGGGGCAGACATCAGGTCTGACTGCAGCCCCGCCCACCAACACAAGTTACTCCGGAGAGCACAAGGGAAGTGCCCTGCAGTTTGGAGCCACCGCAGGGACTACCCAAAAAGGCACTATGCTCTTAAACCACAGCACCTGTGACCCTCCATGACCAGCTAGGCATAACCCCAGTGGGGTTAGAATCTGGAATGTTCCAAGGCCAGGCACTGACAGGACAGGGTGGAGGTGGGACGCTGGGTGGCCTGGCAGCGACCCTCCCAGCACACCTGCCCTCTGCACGTGCAGTGCCTCCTGGCAGGAAGGGAAGGCCAGCAGGTTGTGAGGGAGCCAGGGGCGTCCCCCTGGGACTCCGCCCAGGTCGTGAGGGAGCCATGGGCATCCCCCTGGAACTCAGCCCTTTGTTTGTTTCTCATTTCCTTTCAGCACCTTCAGGACGTTGTTTTTCACATATTTTTTATCCCATCTGTTGATGGGCGTTTGGGTTGTCTCCGTGCCTGGGCCATTGTGAGTAATGCTGCAACGAACACGGGGGTGCACACGTCTCCTCGAGATGCTGTTTTCACCCCCTTTGGATCCACACGCAGAAGCAAGACTGCTGCATCATATGGCGGATCTATTTTTAACGTTCTGAGGAACCTCCACGGTGGGTGGACTGATTTACATTCCCACCAACGGCACACAAGGTTCCCTCTTGTCCACATCCTCTTGTCTTCTTGATGACAGCCACAGTAACAGGTGCACGGTGATAGCTTGTTGTGGTCTCGATTCGCATCTCCCTGATGACGAGTGACGCCGAGCACCTCTGTGGTGCAGACACACAACAGGATGTCACTCAGCCACAAGACGACGCACGCTGAAGCAGTGCGCCAGCCTCCAGCTCTCTCCCCTCCACCACGCGGCGATCCGGGAGGCCAGATACTGGCACAGTGGGGCACAGGCGTGGACGCAGGCTCCGGGTCACCGAGTAGCCTCAGAGGTCACCTGCCCTGGAAAACTGCCCAACTTGCATCAAACTTCGTGTGAGACATAAACCCTTGTTGTAAGGGCTCATCTCTCCGAGATTCAGGGTTAGTATTTCTGCCACAGCGCAGGCTAACCCACATTGACCAATAAACACCCCCGTGTAGAATCGGCACAATCAGTGCCTTTCTCAGCTGGAGAGAATCTGAGATACCTAGTGCAATCCTGTCCTATGCACAAGTATCCCTACGGCACGTAGCGGTCGCTCACAACTCCCCCCGGCCCCACCGTGGACTGTCACAGCCACACGCATGACTGTCATCCATTTTCCACAACGATCCAAGGGAGGAGACAGAGCTTACAAACCAAAGTGTTCCAAGCCAAGGATTCTATCTTGCACACTTGCTCTGACCCCCCTGTCTCTGCATGCACCCAGTATGCTTTATTCATACTGGATCAGAACCACTCACAATTTCTTACCTGTTTCAGTTCGGCTGTGAGCTCTCCAAGGACAGGGCACCTGGGCATCCAGTGCCCGTAGCTCAAGAAACACTGAATGAATCACCTCCCAAAGCTGAATTTCTAACTCAGCTTCCAAATCTTTCAAAACTATAAACTCAAGCCAAAGCAGTTGATTACCAATAGTGGCAAACCCTAGCTGTCCGCAAGCATTCAAAAAGTTACATGCCACACTACACTGGGACTAAGGTGACCAAACCTCAAGACTGGCCAGGGTGCTATGCCCGGTATGGATCTCATGTCCAGCCAAAAGTGTTCACCTGCTGGTAATTCTCAGGCTGCCCCCTGAGAAGCATACCGAGGTGCGCACAGACCCTGACCAGAGTCTGAAGGAACCACCAGCTATTCAACTGTCATGGATTACGTCATCCCCCTGCACCTCGGCCTTTCCACCTGCAGAACAGGAAAACAACCGCTACCTGATAATGCTTCGGGGAAAGAGGACACCTCCTTTCCTAGTTCCACGCCTCCGTGGGAAGGGCTGTCCTCAGAGTAATGGTCCTGTCCTCGCTCTGCCCCTCCCTCACTCCTCCTAAGGCAGGTGGCCAATTCGGAAGGAGAACCAGCTTGTGCAATGCTCAGCACCTTCTCTTGGGGCCTGCCTGCAGAGGGCACACACTGCAAAGAGGCGCAGTCACCGGGCTTTGTTAGACACTGGGATGGCATCATCTGGCCAGACCTGGGCCATGCCGCTCACTGGATCTTCCGTCTGCCTGAGACAAGTCTTTGTTTCCACTGATCCGAACTCAGGCAAAGACAGAGAAGTATCTGAAGTGATATATTCAAGCTGTAGCAGGCCACTTTTGAGGACTAAGCAAGCTCCTACATCTAGAGAACCTGTAATAGTGCCTAACACAGAGTGGGTTGCAAAAGCCTTTCTCTTCCCCCCCTTAAAACAACACTTGTTTACCAACAGACACCAAAGCCCCTGGTGCAAAGACTCCAACACTGGACTGGAATAAAGAAATTAAGTTCTGGTTCCAAGCCTGCTGGGCCCAGACTGCTTCCAAGACTGCCGAGCCTTGGACCAAGCATAGTGTCGTGTTTATTTACGTGTAAAACGATTCTGTTTTCTTACAACACAAAGAGCTCTGCACCCCATGCCACAGTCACCACCTAAAAACGAGATGTCATCTGTGATTCTACAGGATTCCTCTATACAAGCACAGAAATTCCAGAGCTCATAAAAGGTTTCTATAATAGGCAGAAGAGGGGCGCCTGGGTGGCTCAGCTGAGCATCTGACTCTTGACTTCAGCTCAGGTCATGATCCCAGGGTCGTGGGATTGAGCCCTGCCTCGGGCTTTGCGCTGAGGGTGGAGCCTGCTTGGGATTCTCCTTCTCTCCTTCTCTCTCTCTCTCTCTCTCTCTCTCTCTTTCTCTCTCTCCCTCTGCCCCTCCCACCTGCTCACTCTCTTGGAAAAAAAAAAAACACAGAAGTAAAAAATAAACTAAAATTAAATATGCAAAGGAATTCAAAGAGAAGGAATTCTATGGTCAGCCAGAAAAGTAGCCCAACAAGCAGTCACAGCATTCATTCATAACTCAAAACTTGGCATCAAATGTCTTTTTATAAAATGTATCCTATGGAAGAACAATTATTGAGCCCTTGACCTAAAGGAAACATAGTTCATTGAGCAGGAATCACTGCAAAACTAGTAACATTATACATAGTCTCTGAAGCCGCCAACAGGAAAGCAGATTTCCAGGGATAAAGTGTCCGAAACAAGGCTCATATTTAGAGATTCCACTTGGAAAATGCCAACCTGTCAAAGCCTGACTGTGGCTGATGGGGACCGTGCAGGGCAGCGCAGAGCACCCCCTGGGATCGCGACATGAGCCACACCAACGACAGGAAGCGGGGAAAGCTGCCGACCTTCTCTTGCTTGGTTTTGACTCCATCTACCTTCTTCACAGCAGAAACTTATCTACGAACCTGCCGGGGACCTCTGCACGGAGGGGCAGGGACCAGAGCAGCCACACGTGCCCCACACTTGGCCAAACACGACCAACACGGCTGGAAAGGGCTCACGTGCCGCCACGGCAGCGACACTGAGCACCACAGTTCTCACGATCCCCACAAAGCGCTTGTGAGATGCGTCAGGGAGGTTATGCGTGTGGCGATCACACAGAGAAAACATGCTGGGCAGAGGCTGAACGTGATGAGGTCCCGGGAGCCGAGCCCGGACTGGGATCTGGGAGGCTGGCTGCCCAGCTTCATCAACCAGGAAAACAGCCCCAACTATTATGGCCTCTAGGCCCCTTTGTGAATAAATACCTGTAACCCTTCCTCAAATAACACAATTAACTTTAAGTTTTAGGGGCACCTGGCTGGCTCAGTCGGTAGAACATGCAACTCCTGATTTTGGGATTGAGAGTTTGAACCCCATGTTGGGTGTAGAGATGACTTAAAAATAAAATTTTTAACAACAACAAAAAAAAAGTTTAAGTTTTAAAAGTACGAAAGCCACTCAAAGCCACTCAAAGCCCATTCTGACTGGAGGGTTTGATCCTTATCAATTAGAATACCCACACGAACTCTAGAGCTCTTTCCCAGACTAAAGAAGTCCAATATTAGTTTCTCAGAAAACAACCAGCAAGTCCTCCCCCGATACCGCCCCCAGATGAACCCTCACTATTTACTGTAAATGGCGGCTAAGCTTTACTACCATTTCTTCCTTAATAATTCACAACTTCAGTACGTGAACACTCTACAGGACTGTTACGGGCCTTTGTGTACATTATCATTTTATGGAGATTTCTAGAAGGAACAAAACAAGAGGGCTTCTAGTTTTCATGAGACTTCCTCTGCTCTCACTCTGGGCAGTGGGAACCAGATGTGGGTTTGGCAGCCTCCTGCTTGACCATTCGGTGTGGGTGTGGCTCTTGCCTGACCACGACTGAAGCCCCAGCATTCACCACTGGGCTGAGCAGCTCAGGCACTCAACAAATATTCGATCAACTGAAATTTAGAATAGAATTACAGCAGAGGGGCGCCTGGGTGGCTCAGTTGGTTAAGCAGCTGACTCTGGCTCAGGTCATGATCTCACGGCTCGGGGGTTCAAGCTCCGCGTCAGGCTCTGTGCTGACAGCTCGGAGCCTGGAGCCTGCTTCGGATTCTGTCTCCCTCTCTCTCTGCCCCTCCCCTACTCACGCTCTGTCTCTCTCTGTCTCAAAAATAAGTAAACATTAAAAATTTTTTAATTGGGGCGCCTGGGTGGCTCAGTCAGTTATGCGGCCGACTTCAGCTCAGGTCATGATTTCGCGGTCCGTGAGTTTGAGCCCCGTGTCGGGCTCTGTGCTGACAGCTCAGAGTCTGGAGCCTGCTTCTGATTCTGTGTCTTCCTCTCTCTGAGCCTCCCCTGTTCATGCTCTGTCTCTCTCTGTCTCAAAAATAAATAAATGTTAAAAAAAATTTTTTTTAAATAAAAACATAAAAATTTTTTAATTGAAAAAAGAATAAAATTACAGCAGGGATATCTTTTGGCCCCTTTTGTTGGGCTAACTTGCATCACATGACTACTTTAACCGCTTCTGGGTGAGCCCAGGTCACGTGCCCATGCCACACACAGCAGGTAAGTATTTCCTGTAAGCTGATGAGATGGTTTTACTGTCAAGGACGAGGCAAGTTCTCAACAGACGTAAGGGCTCCAGTCTTCTCTTCTACAGCTGAAGCCAAGCCCACGAGGCATCTCCAGCAAGATAGCAGCCTGTGCCTCACAATCCTACCCAGCGGGTCTGGTCACTCACGGCTGTGGGCCTTTTTCAACCAGCTCCTCTGGAACACTTCCCGGAAGCTTAATCTTCAACTGCACCTAATGCTGAGCTCCTCCTGGGGCTACAGGGCTGACTCTTGATGCCTGGCTTGAATCTGGCTCTAATTATGCGGACAAAGTCCTTGTTTCCAGGCACGAGTGCCCGAAATGTCGTCCCAGTCCGCATGAGCTGCATCGGCCCTCTCCAAGAGAAATGAGGAACGCGGGTTTTGTAGGAGGGTGGCAATCCCACACACAGCGTGGACCCCCGACCATCCCACCCAGGCTCTCTGAGCTCCCACCGTGCTCCGCAGTCTGACTGAACACCAATCACGTGGTCTGCCACCTGTAATCAGCATCTGCGCTTGCTTTCTCACACGATGGTACAGGTCTCAGTCTCCACCGCTTAACTCTCGTCAAAATCTTGCTCCTGAGAAATCACATTCATGCCTGTTGTATATGCAGCCCCCACAATGCAAGACACTCCCCACTGTATGGCGGGGACATTCCAGACCATTAGAGTGCCGGTCGTGGTCCGTCAGGCCTGCTGTGACACAAATACCAAACACAGGGGGGCCTAAACAGCAAATGTCTCCCTCTCACAGCTCTGGAGGCTGAAGTCCCAGACCAGGATGCCAGCACGCTTGGGCCCTCGAGGGCCCTCATCGTGGTTCCCAGGGTGTCCTCACACAGAGGAGAGAAAGAGCCCTGTCCCCTTCATCCAGAGTCAAGTTGCGACTGAAAGAAATTACAATGTACACGGAGGATGTACGTATTTGTGCCTGGGGGGCTTCAGGAAAGGCTGCAGAGAAGAGATATTCCTTGAACTAAATCTTGAAAGACGACTAAGTAACAGGCAGTCGGGGCAGCAGAGACATTTCAAGCAGAAGACGAAGCCCAAACAAAGGAATAAAACCCCGTCACACACTTCTGCGACCCCAAGTGCTTGTGCAAGGTGCACGGCCCTGGTGGGACCAGAGGAACAGGAGCTCACAGCAAAATCTGGAGATCGAGAGGCCACAGGCGGCCCTGTAAAGTCACGCAAAGCAAACAAGTCGGGTTCTGTCCCATGAGCAACGGGGAGCAAGGCAGGCTGGGAGATGTGCCGACCTGCCAAATCTTCCAAAGGGGTTTCCTTCCACTTCACCAGTGGTGCTGATCTCCCGTGGGGTGAAGAACCCACCCACGGGGCATCTCACACCTGATTACATGCAGTTTCTCTTTCTAGTTTTAACAACATCAGGCATGAGTGGGGTGACGAATGAGTCACCGGGACAAACGGCTTATTTCTGAGGCTGACAGTCTCTGAGATCCGTTCAGAACGTGTTTACACCTGGTGGGTAGTACATAAAACCAGTTTTTTGTAGATCATCCCTGACCACACCAGGCAAGAGAACTGGCACCGGGCCTCCGGCAAGGCTCACCTCGCTGTTCAGAGGCAGCTCCCCAGCACAGGTTCGTTGCCGAAACACTGGTCGCTGAAGATTTAACAGTATTTGCCTAAACGTCAGACCACCTGCTTCTACCCAATGTGTTTCATCTAAGGATTTTAGGCAGCTAGGGGATTAAAGAGCTAACATCACAGTATTTTTTCAATCAATTCTCTATTTGCAAATGTAGGTGTAAGATGTCTCCAAGAAGAAAACGGAGATTTACTGAGTGCTTGGATGTGCCAGCCACCGGGCTCCAGGCTTTTGTAAGCATCAGCTCAGCTAAAACAACACCAACGGCCCCAGGAGGAGCAATTTTTACACCCATTTTCAAGATCTGAAACTGAGGCTCACAGAACCAAGGTCACACACTAGTAAAGAATAAACCCTACGTTCTAACTTCCATACGGGGCTGCCTCTGTGACATAACCTTCCCCTCCCGGTGTCTCCGTGTGGAGAAAAGCACTTTTCCTCCTCAGCCCCGAAAACCTGCCAGGACCAGCCCACCCTGCTCCACTGACAAAACTCCCGACCACGTGGGGATCTAGATGCAGCACCAAAATCCTAGAATGTTCTGTTACGTTCAAGATGTCCCATTATGCAAATCTAGACGCTGACAGTTCATGATGAAGATGAAAAATCATTTAAAAAGACCATAGACAGTGGCGCATACTGTGAGGCAGGCCAGCAGTGGGTGCAATGGAGACCCAAGACTCTCCTACCCATGGCGGGTGTGTGCAGCAGGAGGGAGTGCCGGCAAAGGCCTCCTAAAAACCAGGCCTGTATTGAGTCTGGAAAAACGAGCATGCACTCAACAGGTTACCGCCAGGCAGAAGAAAGACGGACCCCAGGGCACGCACGGCGTCAGGGAAGTCACCAAAGCGTGTGGGAGGGGCTACACCCTTGTCCATGTGGCAGGGGCCTGTGGTCTAAGGAAAGGGGAAACCCTGGAAGCCTGTAGGAGGAAGAGGCAAGGTCAGGTATGTCTCATCCCCGCAGAGGTCACGCCGCGGGCTCTGGAAGCAGGCAGACCAGGGTCTGCATCTGGTTGTGTCGTCCACGAGGCACACGGCAATTACACGATACCACTGGCCCGATTCTCTCATCGACACGATACTCCCACTTCCTCGTGCCACTGCTGAGATTTAATGAGATAATGAACCAGATACACAGCAATCAAACACTGAAACTCTCAGGGGTGGAGGGGAGGGAGCAGGGCGGCTCAGTCAGTTAAGCGTCCAACTCGTGACTTCGGCTCAGGTCAGGATCGCGTGCTTTCACGAGTTCGAGCCCCTCATCGGGCTCTGCAACGGGCAGCGTGGAACCTGCTTGGGATTCTCTCTCTCTCCCTCTCTCTCTGCCCCTCCCCCACTCCCACTGTCTCTGACTCTCTCAAAATAATAAGACTTAAAAATTTTTTAAAAAGAGAACGGAGACTCTTGTCAGGGTCTACATTTATGACGCAAGTGGTAGAAAAATCTGGCAGTGAGGCGCCCGTTGGGCACGCTGGCAGGGCCTGCCTTACCTGACGATGGGAAGCTTGGTGAAGGGCACTGGAGGCAGGGTGGGCCCACCTGGGAGGGTGAGGAGTTCCATGGTCCCAGGACATTTGCACGTGTAGTTCTCCAGGCTTTGAGTCACGTCTTTCTTTTCTGAAAAGAAAAAAACAAAATGAAGGTCAATTAAATAAGAGTAAAAGTAGGGGTCTTTGGGTTTTGGCGGGGGGGGGGGGGGGGTTGAGCAAAATAAAATTCTTAACCCAATCCATGCCAGTCCAGCGAGTCCATATTGTGACAGAAATGAAGGGGCGCTGCTACAAGAGACCAAAAGAAAGCACTTCATTTAAATAATCACCAGCAATGGCTCCATTCAGGGGCATATGGATAAAAAGGAAGTTGAATTACTGTCTTCCAGAAGACTTCATTTCCCAAGAGAAAAAATCCTTACCAAATTCCAAGAAAGTCAGTAGGCAGGCAGGACTGGAGAATCAGTATATTTTATTACCGGACAAATACACTTCCAGAAATTACTAGGTACCAAGGTAAATGCCAGGCCCTTTCCCCAAGGAGTCTACAACCCATCCGTGTCATAGATATTTAAGAGAATAATTACAAACCCAGACTATTTTGCTCCACCCCACCCCCACCCCTTGGCTGGGAGGGAGGAAAACAGGATACAGGGAATGCCGGCTAACGGTCCACAACATGCTCACAGGCTTTGTAACACCCCGGAGCCCAAGAGCACGTTACACACCCCAAACTGCGTAACTACTCAGGAAGGCAGGCATCACAATGCTCTTTTTACAAATGGAAAAGCTGAGACCAAACCAGGCCCAAGGCTTGTCAAAGATGTGTCAGACCTAAGCCAGTGGTCTTGTCACTGATCCCTTTGGAAGGATTAAGGGAGGCAGAAAGGGAGTTCACTCCTCCTGGCTTCCATTTCCTCTGCCACTGCCTGCAGGGAAAGGCGGAGGGCACGGGGACAGTGGTGACAGAGGGACACAACACCTAGGAGTCGCCCCAGCTTCAGATGAATGGCTTGGTCCCGCTGGTCCAAGGTGGGATCGCCTTAGGGGAAGGCATTCAACCAGAGCCAGCCTTCTGCTCTGAAGAAACTACTCAGGATGGAAAGAGGTAAAGCATTAAAAAGCAGTGACTGGCAGGGGCGCCTGGGTGGCCCAGTCGGTTGAGCGTCCGACTTCGGCTCAGGTCATGACCTCGCGGTCTGTGAGTTCGAGCCCCGAGTCGGGCTCTGGGCTGACGGCTCAGAGCCTGGAGCCTGTTTCGGATTCCGTGTCTCCCTCTCCCTCTGCCCCTGCCCTGCTCACGCTCTGCCTCTGTCTCTCTCTCTCTCAAAAAGAAAAAAGAAAGCCATGAGTGGCAGATGTGAGCACTGAGTGCAGTGAGACAGTGAGAGCTGACGGTCATCACACAGCCACACGGCTGCACTGAGAGAAAGGGGACAGGTTGCCAGAGACCAGATATAGTGCTCCTCCGGGACTGGGGACCATCAGTAGCAAATATCGAGGCAAGGACACGTATTTTAACTGGTAAAAGCTGCTGCCACAGGCATTTCTGTGTCTAAGCAGCATTCTCCGGGAAACAGGGGGGCAAGAAAGCAACCAGAATTAACTCTGGATGTGACACTGTAATGTTTATCTGCAAGATGAACAAAGTTCTTTAAATAAGGAAATCATCTTCGATGTATACATGATAAATCTCCTGAAGGGCTCCAGGCGATGGCGTGCAAATGACCTCATTTGCCTAATGCTGGGTACGGCGCTCGTGGCTTAGGTGTCTTATTAAGTTGGATTACGGCCTCTGAGTAAACCCTGCTGAAATGAAGAAGGAAATGAATCTACCCGTGAAGCCTAACGCCCCCTGCAAAGTCATCCAGGAAGAGCCCCGCAGCACATGCCTCGGCTTAGCTATGGGTCGGCCTTTCCGCACCGACACTGTGCACGGCGCGAGTGCCAGCAGGGAGGCATCGCGGCTGCCGGCTTCTCGTGCAGGGCCGGCTCACCGGGGACCCCACGGCCTGTGCGTTCCGGCCCCTCCTTTCCGTCTGCTCGCTGTCCAGGCGGGGGATGAGCCTGGCTGCGAGCGTCCTTGGGGCTCTGCGGAAGCCAGGTGAACCGGCCAACATCTCAGGAGACGCTTAGCTGCTCCATGTGCACGGGGCCCTCCCCGCCAGCTGTGCGCGGTGGCAGATCAACTCTCTCCTCACCTCCCATCAGGTGGCATGCTAATAAGCTGCTGAGGGGGAGGCCCCTCCCCCCGGAGCCAGGGAGGGGACGTGGGGGTGTCACCGGTTCCTGACATGACTATCGGCCAATTCTCCTCCCTTATCCCTCTCACGGCACTACATCAGGAGCGCCCTCTGCACCGCGCTCACGTCCGGGGCGCCCTCTGTCACCGCGCTCACGTCGGGGGCGCCCATGCCTTCTGGAGCTTCCACAGGGCACAGGAACTAGGACCACATCCCACCACCCAGAGACTTCATGTCACTGCAGTGGAGTTTCCGGAGTAAATGCTTGTGTGCGATTGCTGGTGAGGTCCATCCGATGGGAAGGTCCCACTGACCTCTCTCCTCGTGGATTTGAGCACCTGCCCTACGTTTTTTCCCAGATTCGTCATTTTATCAAGGATTACAAAATGGTGATTTTGTAATTCTTAAGTTCTCTGTATTTAAAACCTAGAATCTGTCTGTGAGGAAGGATTTTGTTCCTTATCAAGCATCCCAGAACACCAATGATACAGAAGAGAGGGGTGATGAATGGCTGAGGCTTTCCCTGTACTTACTGGAGTGGACAACTGCCTCCAGGGATGTCCAGGGGGTTAGATGTGATTTAGTACCATTATGAACTGGTGGATTTTTATACATTTGGTATGTCACTTGATTGCTATCACACTTTTTTTTGATGTTCAGGTTGTCCCATCTTTGTCCACTGGGAGCTCTGTCACAGTGATTCCTGTGTCCTTTAGATAAGGCCTCATTATTCATCAACAGCTTGCTCTTTCTAGCTCATTTTCAGTCCCAGACCTAGAACCAACCCATTTCTCCAAGAAGCCCTGGATCCTAGTGGGAAACAGTGCTTAGAAATCAGAGTCTGGAAGCCAAGGGCACTCATCACTGCTAGATTCTTACTGTCTCTCTAGGCCTTGACAAAAGGGACCACTCACAAAATTTTTTAAGTGTTGAGATTTTGTTAAGTGACTTTACTTTAAATTTTAAGATTTGGCAACTAAGGGGTGCCTGGGTGGCTCAGTGTGTTGAGCGATCGACTTCAGCTCAGGTCTTGATCTCACGGTCTGTGAGCCTGAGCCCTGTGTTGAGCTCTGTACTGACAGCTCAGAGCCTGGAGCTGCTTCAGATTCTGTGTCTCCCTCTCTCTCTCTCTCTCTGCCCCTCCCCCACTTGCACTCTGTCTCTCTCTCTCTCTCTCTCTCTCTCCCTCTCTCTCAAAAATGAATAAATATGAAAGAAAGAAAGAAAAAAGAGAAAGAAAGAAAGAGAATATGATGTCAAAATAAAACACTACAATTCCTCACAAGTGATTTCACAGAGGCAGGACCAGAGTCTGGGAGAAGACCACGCACGAAACCTGATTCTACTGATAAGGCTTCATAAAGAAGAGGCAACATTCGGTCTTTGTCTAGGGGCACAGGTCTCTGGAAGCAAACACCATGAGTACAATACTTGGAGGTTTGCTACATTGCAGGGAAAGAATGACAAGAATAAGGACATATGGCGATTAAAGAAACCATGTCTGAGGGGGAAAAAAGACTAAGGACACAGAGTGAATCCCAATATATGTGCACAACAAAACCTGACAGAGAAGCTGCCCGAGGCACGTGTGAGAGGGAGCAGGCTAAGACTGAAAACACCCAAAGGGCTGAGGGTGCAGGGGGCACGGGGGCTCCAGATGGAAACAGCAACGTAGAATATGACACTGGCTGCCGTGGGAGGGGGCTGCTGGCTTTCCCACGCGGTGACTGGCGAACATTTCACACGTGCCTCACACGTGCGTCCCTCTCTGAGACAGGACACCTCGAGACTTGTGACGTTTGCTGCAGGGATCTCACTGCTGGCAACAGAGGACGCACCCAAGTTTGCCAGGCAGACAAAGAAGGCCTCTGTGCAGGGAAGGAAAGGAGAGGTGCTCAGAGGCGAGAAACGGTGGGGCCGCTCAGGGTCCACTTAGTTTGTACTTGGTCCTGCCGCCAATGGAGACCAGCACTGTTTCAGCACTAAGCGGCCCCTACCTGGACAGCTGCAATCACTACTCCCAGTTGCACGTACTGAGCACTTACTGCATGCCAAGTATTGTACTAGGCGCTCAGACTACAGAGTCTGTAAGGGAAGAGACCCTGGTACAGAGCAGAACTTCAATAATCTTTATCCAAAATACGTCTGTAATCCCCTCCCACAAAATCCTGCCAAAAAGGGGTGGGAGGCATCATTATCCCCCTCTTAAAGTGATAAACATTAGCTTGGTGACAATCTGAGAGATCTGATTGTGGATTAATATAAAATGCTACCAAAATGATTTATTAATGTTTAAGCGTGATATTAAATACCATGGTTATATAAGGAAATGTCCCTTTTTTAAGCAGTGCATCCTAAGGACTGAAGGTGTGAACTGAAATGATGTCTTAGGGTTTTTAAAAAGTAATCCAGCACACAAAGCAAGTGAGAAATGAAGTAAATGTATAAAAATCTTACTAAGCATCGAATCTGGTGTATGGGACCGCTTCCTTATTCCTGGTACCTTTCTGTTTGAGAATGTGCCGCAGCAAAAATATTTAACGAGCCTGGGGAGGTGAAACGATCTGCTCAAGAGAGGCACCGAGCTGGAATTCTGGAATTTGGATCCGAGGTGATGAAGTCTTCCTGTCCCCCAGATTAGGCCTGATCACAGACACCCCAGTGTCGCGGTCACACAAACAGCAGGGCTCCCGGCCACAGCGGTTCGAACCCGTGTTCCGCACACCCAGCTGGAACGAAGCTCGTGACCAATCTGAGCGTTGTCCTAAGCGTAGGATTTGGTCAGAGGGAAGTGAGAACTCCTTAATTTATTCCACTAAAACTCAGCTGCCTTAGTCTGCTCTGGCCGACATAACAAAATAGCATAAAGTGGGTGACTCACCACAAACACATACTGCTCACAGCTCTGGAGGCTGGGAAGCCCCAGATCGGGATGCTACAGACTCAGTCCCTGGTGAGAGCCCACTCGACGGCCTGCAGCTCCCACCCTCCCGCTGTGTCCTCGCAAGGCCTTCTCTCCAGGCACGTGTCTCCTCCTCCGAGGGCATCAATCCCACCAGAAGGGTCCTACCCTTAAGACCTAATGCACACCTGATTACCTCCCAAAGACCCTGCCTTCAGTTCAATCATACTGGGGGCTTGGGTTTCAACCTATGACTTTGGAGGGAGACACACGCAGCCCATAACATCACTATAAACTTGTCCAACTTTGCCCAGAAGACCCGACGGTTCATTTCACTCAAGCTTGAGCACCTAATACCCTTGAGAGTTATTTTTCCATCCCAGAAATTAAAGAAATCATGCGAAGACAACATTTTTAAGAAAGCCCAGTTGCCACCTGCCTGTACTGTTTCTTATAGAAGCAGAAAATATGAGCACCCCGACTTCTGAGCACAAAAAAAGTCACAGGCCATTTGCCATTTCAAAAGATGACACTGGCACAAAACCCAACACATCCTGATTTCACAGTTCAGTGCTTTGCGCTCCTTCTAAATAATCATCTCAGACGCCCGTGTCTGCATAAATCAGGTATGATGTTCTGAACAAGAGAGAAGAGGAAGAAGCACATCTTTTCTTCCAAATATGAAAGAAAAATACTAAGGAAGAAGAAAATAGAAGATACACAGGAAAAAAGCAGAGGTGCGGCCCAAGACAAGACGATTTGAAAGTACACTTTTGGAATCGGTTCTGACACCTTCACTTACAGAAAATACCAACCGCAGCTCACCTTGGAACTGCTTTCCTAAGACTAGTATTATTGATCTTTCGGCATTATGATGCTGAGATCTTTGAGGGGGTCCCCAATAAGTAGACCTCCTTGGCCCCCCCTTGCGTCTAGATAAGTTGAAAACAAAACAAAAAGAAAAGACAGGGATAAAACGTCATCTGTGTTACCGACACAGCCCATGTTAGTGCAACTGCTCACTGGCACCAGGACCTGGGCAGACAGAGGCCGTGCCGAACTGGGCGGGCCCCTCCACCCAACCCGCTCTGTGGCCATACACGTCACTAACAACGACTTGGAAACGTGCCTTACTTATTTTCTCTTTTCGTCATAAAAGGAAATGTCACAGGGTGACCCAAAAGACAACCGCACGACCCTCGTGTACGGCTGGTGGGAGAGGGCAAAGCGGGGCGGCCTCTGAGGAACGCAGTATGGCAGTCCCACGGGGTCACCACACGAGCCACCGATGCCCCTCCCGGGTGGATACTCAGAAGCAGTGAGGGCAGAGGTTCAAACAGATAACCTGCACGCCGTGTGCACAGCGGCGCTGCTCACAGCGGCCAACAGGTGGAAGGAGCCCAGGGGTCCATCCGTGAACAAACACAATGTGGTCACAGAGAAAATGGAGTGTCATTCAGCCTTAAGAAAGGACGGAGACTCTGACACCTGCTATGACACGGATGAGCCTTGAGGACATTGTGCTGCGTGAGGACAGCTAGCGCATGAGCCCCCTGCTGTGAGGGCCCTGGAGCCGTCACATTCATGCACAGGAGAGGCGAGCAGGAGGTACCAGGGGCTGGGAAAGGGAGCTACTGTTCAGGGGGACAGAGCTTTGGTTTGAGATGATGGGGAGACCCTAGAAATGGGCAGCGGTGATGGATAAACAACAGCGTGCACGCACTCGATGCCACAGAGTTACACATCTAAAAATGGCGAACACGGTAAACGTTATGCCGTGTATATCTTACCATGATTAAAGAAAAAAATCAGCGAAAGTAAGGCACGTGCCAGGTGTGGTGTGGGCCCTGGAACACAGAGATGTGTGGGCACGAGCAAAGACACCACACTCCAACCAGCCTCCCTATTAAGGGTGTGAGGGAGGAGGCTCGGCCGTGCGAGCGGACACGGCGCCGATGGGTGTCGAGGCTGACGCCGAAGGCCACGGGGCTGGGGGGACGGCAGAGGCACCGAGCGGGACGTCACGGGACAACAGAGGCCAGCAGCCACAACGTCCCAACACGGGGCTCAGACGCACCGCGTCTGAAGTACGGAGGAGCTGCCCAGAAGGGCCAAGAGACCCGAGGGACGGCCGGCTGGTGACGAGGCCGGTAGACCGGAAGAAGGTAGGGTCCTGAGCACCAGGAAAATCAGCAGAGAGAGAACACCTCCTGGGGAGAGTGTAAGGCGGCCATGGAAGACCGGAGGCCCCATGACAACACTCAGGGAAACCCAGGGGCAAAGGGCAGGGAGAAAAGGAAAAAGGAGGAGATCAGCTTGAAAAGAAACCATCCTGGAAGTTCGGACTGAGACGCAAGAAGCCAAAAGATGAGCGTTTGCACAAGAAGGGAAACAGGGGTGAATGCGACGCAGAGGCCGATGAGGATGCAGACAGAAAACCAGTGTCACTCCTGAAGGTTCAGGGTCACGTGTCCCCACTGAAGGGGACCGTGGCAGGCGCAGGGACCCAACAACCACCACTTGGGACCCGGTGGGAACCGAGAAAGTGGCGCCAGCCCCCAAGCCAGGAGTAGCGTGCCAAGTACGTCCCGGCGGCCAGCGGGAGAGCCCAGCCCGCCGTCAGGGGCTGTCGCCTGCACCGTCTCACCGCCAGACGTTAACACTGACCCAGTGATGAAACGCCATCACCCACCCCACTGCAGCATCCAAGACGAGATGCGGCTTTTCTAAGGTCACACTGCTCACGGGCAAGGCTGGGGCTTTGAGCCCAGGCTTCTCACATCCAGTGCTTTTTCCACCATATGGAGCGGCTTCCCTTGGGCATTACTGTGCCCATTTCACAGACAGGAAATCTGAGGCTGCAGAAGGAATTTCCTAAAGCACTCAGATACGAAGTGGCTAAATGACATGCAAACTCAGAGCTCTGAGTTCAAACTGTTTTTTTCCGTTGTGTTGCACGGCCCACCCGAGCCGCCCCAGTAGGTGAAAACACGGAGGAGAACACGGGTGTCTTGGAGCAGCCAATCCAACACGTCCGGCAAGTCAAGCATCTTACGTAGCAGGAAAAACCAACTCAACTCTTCTTCATTCCAGGTGTACATCCAGGCGGGACAATGGGCCAACCCCAAAAGGCAAAACAGTCCCCGGGGTCAGACACTGAAGACGCCCTTGTGCACCAAGAAAACAAGCCCTTCCCTCGCTGACGGGACGGACTTAGACAAACCCGCAGTGAGCCACGCAGGCCGCCTCCCGCCCGCATCACTTCCTTCTCGTTTCTCGCTTCATTTACATGGTGGCAGGTCAGAGTCTCTGACAAGCGACCATTCAGGTAGACCAGGAGATGAAACATTTTTCCTTGTTCTTTTCAAGTATGTAAACATGTTCTACCACAATGAAAGGCAATTATGTGAAGCCACCAGCTCGTTACATCCTCATCTATTTAAAGCACTACCTAGAAAACATCTAAATATCTCTAGAGACCTCAATAAAACACCCACAAGGGGAAATTCTCCAAAGCATAAAGACTTAATAAATAATTAGAAAGAAGGTGCACTGAACTAACAGTCAGATAAGGTAAGGTACAGTAACAGTGCAAAGTTACATAATCATTAACGATGACATTTATAAAGAGTCTGAGATAATACGGAAGATCTCTGTTATGTGGAAAATCAGGATGCAAAACCGTATTTATAGAATAAATTCAATTTAAAGATAAATCCAGGGGCGCCTGGGTGGCTCAGTTGGTTGGGTGTCCAAGTTCAGCTCAGGTCATGATCTCACCGTCTGTGAGTTCGAGCCCCATGTCAGGCTGTGTGCTGACAACTTGGAGCTTGGAGCCTGCTTTGGATTCTGTGTCTCCCTCTCTCTCTGCACCTCCCCTGCTCACGCTCTGTCTCTCTCTCTCAAAAATAAATAAACATTGGGGCACCTTGCTGGCTCAGTCGGTTGAGCGTCCGACTTCAGCTCAAGTCATGATCTCACAGCTCATGAGTTCGAGCCCTGCGTCGGGCTCTGTGCCGACAGCTCAGAGCCTGGAGCCTGCTTCCGATTCTGTGTCTCCCTCTCTCTCTGCCCCTAACCCACTCGCATTCTGTCTCTGTTTCTCTCAAAAATAATTAAACATTACTAAATAAATAAATAAACAACAAATAAACATTAAAAAAAATTTTAAAGATAAATCCAATTTAAAAAGAATAGAAAACAATACAAAAAAATTCACTGAAATGTTAACAGTGTTTGCCCATGCAGGATTATGCATAACTTTTTCTTTTCTGTTTTTTTTCCAAGATTTCTAAAATAAGTATAATAAGTACACACTACTTGTACAATAAAAAACATTTCAGAAATACTTGGAAGTGAATTTCCAACACCGTTTGGTAAAGAAAAGCCAGGGGTCGTGCACAGAGGTGCTCCTCACGCATGAAGAACGCAGCACCCTGAAATGTCTGTGGACAGCGCCGAGGCACCCTCGTTGCGACGGAGCTCCTAGTTCACTATGAGGGCGTGCGCAGCCTGTCCCCCCACAAGCACTGTTCTCGACGGCAGCCTGGCGTTTAAGGAGGACTTGCTATACGCCAGGCACTGGGCCAAGCACTCCAAATGCTGTCTCATTAAATTGTCCCCAAGAGATTACGTGAGGAGTGCCACTGCCACCCCGATTTACAGAGGAGCAGAGTGAAGCTCAGAAAGCCCTGCTCCGGCCGAGTGCTCCCTCCACGTCTCCCCCAGGCTCTCCCTCGTGACAAACTGCCGTGCTCAGCCACGTCCCTTCTTCTGAAACTATTTCATACTTCACTCAGCATTCCGTTAACCAACAAATACCGGGGGTGCCTGGGTGGCTCAGTCGGTTAGGCGGCTGACTTTGGCTCAGGTCATGATCTCACGGTCTGTGGGTTCGAGCCCCATGTCGGGCTCTGTGCTGGCAGCTCGGAGCCCGGAGCCTGCTTCCGATTCTGTGTCTCCCTGTGTCTCTGCCCCTCCCCTGCTTGCTGTCTCTTTCTCAAATAATAAACATTAAAAAAAAAATTTAACCAACAAATACCGGCTATCTGCCCTGCGTGAGGAAGATCTGTACCTCAGACCCTCAACCGATGGCCTCCTCTTTGAGGACAACAAGATCCCCTAACTCCTCAGTCTCCATCAATACATACTAATGAATAACGTGGAAAAGACAACAGAAATCAATTCGGTTTCGCATGTATTGACTACTTTCCAGGTAAAGCACTGTCCAGAATGGGGAAAGATCAAAGGTGAATAAGACCCAAGGAGGGCGTGACCTCATAAGACAGCCAGAGCAAAATTACTCTCAGGACACAAGGAAATGATCCTGAATTCTGAAGTAGGTAAGGCCAGGAGGAGGTAAAGAGGGGGCGAGTTTGACTTTCCCATTTGTAGGAGGCGGAGCTCACGGCGACAGAGACAGCGCGGAAAGCCATGCGACACGCTTAAAGAACGACAGAGAAGTCCAGCAGATAGGAGATACAGGTTAGGCAGATGGAAGTGAAATGAAATTAGGTTAAAAAGATGGTTTGGATCAAATCGCCAACGTCCTTGAGAAGGAGCTGAGACTTTATTAAGACAGAGAGGGGCCGTCACCGCCGCTCGCAGGGAACAGAAGGATGCGATTTCGCTTGCATTTCAAGGAGATACTTCTGGCTTCAGTGTGAAGAATGGATCAGAAGGAGCAAAGCCAGGAAGCAGGATAGGAGTCCAAGAACTGGCTCTTGAAAGTCTGAACCGTGGCTAGGACAGTGGAAGGGGGAAGAGGGATCCCACGTGAGAAAAACTCAAGCATTAGAACGGATAGAGGACCTATCCAAACAATTAAGAGGCTACAGGATGCAGAATTTAACAAGCACAACGGATGAACATATGGAAGGAAAAAGACTCTTAATGATAGAGAACCAACTGAGCGTCGCTGGAGGGGAGGCAGGTGGGCGATGGGCTAGCCGGGGGATGGGGACTAAGCAGGCCACTTGTCCTGATGAGCCCTGGGCCTTGTATGTGAGGGACGAATGCTTAATTCTACTCCTGAAACCAATACTGCACTACACATTAATTAACTAGAATTTAAATAAAAATTTGGGCGTGGGGAGGGAAAGAGGATATAGGCCGGGCAGGATAATTTGGGAACGACTCCAAAAGTTTTAGGCCTCCAAGAAGAAAACCGTGACACCCTCGAGGAAAAGATAATTCAGCTGGGGCAACGGTGAACTTAGGACCCTTTGAACTTCAGGGGACACGTCCGGTTTCCACGCGTAAACTAGAGTTCAGAGGTCGGGACTGCAAGTACAGCTGTAGGAGCACCAGCTGCAGAGCCAGGCAGACGAGGCAGGAAGCTGAGAGCGAGCCGGGGCCGGGTGGGCACCGTGGAGGTGGCGAAGCGCAACACCCAGGTTCTGCGGCCGCTGGCACAGAGGAGGGGGCCGAGCGCCTGCAGGAGGGAGGGGAGAGGAGGGCCTCGGTGCAGGCCGAGCTGAGGCGGCCTCCCCGAACCCCGGGACCCAGCTGGTTGAAGGGGAGCTGGAGGGTGCCCACGAGGGCCTGGCCACTGCCCTGCAAAAGCTGGAGGAAGCCAAGAAAGCCTCTCGTGAGAGCAAGAGGGACGTATGAAGGGCACTGAAAATCGAGCCTCACAAGGCGAAGGAAGGGAAAGCTGGGTGGCTCAGTCAGTTAAGCGTCAGACTCTGGATTTCAACTCCGTTCATGATCTCACAGTTCATGAGCTCGAGCCCTGTGTTGGGCTCCGGGCTGACAGTGCAGAACCTGCTTAGGGCTCTCTCTCCCTCTCTTTCTGCCCCTCCCTTACTCATGCTCGTGCTCTTTCTGTCTCTATCTCTCTCTCTCTGTCTCTCTCCCTCTCAAAAATAAATAAACTTATTTAAACAAGAGCGTCCGACTGGCTCAGGTCATGACCTCACTGTTCTGGGTTCCAGCCCCACATGTCAGCACAGAGCCCGGAGCCTGCTTCAGATTCTGTGTCTCCCTCTCTCTCCGCCCCTCTCCCACTCGTGCTTGCATGCACACTCTCTCTCTCTACCTCTCTCAAAAATAAACAAACATTAAAACTATATATTAAAAAGAACAATGAAGATGAACTCTAGGAAATCCAACTCAGAGAAGCTAGGCTGCAGAGCGGGCAGAGGGGGCAGCCCGGAGGCACGGAGTGGCGGCGGGGACGCTGCTGATGACGTAGGGGGGCCCGGAACGCACAGAGGCGTGAGCTGAGCCGCCGGGAGATGGGGGAGTGGACCACACTGGCGGACCAGAAGCTGGAGGGCCTCAGTGGCTGCTGAAGGAAAGTACTCTCAGAAGGAGAGCCAAGCAGAGGAAGAGACAAGGATTCTTGAGGATAAACCCCAGGAGGCAGAGGCCCGTGCTGAGTTTGCTAAGAGACTGGGGACGGAGCGGGAGCAGACCACCCACGACTGAAGGCAAGACCCCCCCCACCACAAGGCAGCACCTCTGCGCACAAGGTGCCGGGCCAGCCTCTGCCTGACCCGAGCGAGATGCACGGCACCCCGGCCCCCAACTCTGAGCCTGCTCCGAGGTGCCCCAAGCTGGCCCTGAAACCCAGGGCTGGCCTTTAACCGGAAGGCTGCTGTCTCCTTTTGCCGCGCCTCCCACCCCAGCCCTGCGTCTTCTTGTCTCTTTGCCGACCCGCCTCTGTCTCTCCCATGAGGCCCCGGGTAGGCTTGAGGCTGAGCACCGGTAGGGACAACGTTCAAGGGAGTGCGAGTGCGGTGCCAAGTGTCTCTAGAAACATGCCGTGAGGGGGGCGCCTGGGTGGCTCAGTCGGTTGAGCGTCCGACTTCGGCTCAGGTCATGATCTCACGGTCCATGAGTTCGAGCCCCGCGTCGGGCTCTGTGCTGACGGCTCAGAGCCTGGAGCCTGCTTCCGATTCTGTGTCTCCCTCTCTCTCTCTCTGACCCTCCCCCACTCATGCTCTGTCTCTCTCTGCCTCAGAAATAAACATTTAAAAAAATTTTTTTTAATTAAAAAAATTTTAAAAATTAAAAAAAAAAAAAGAAACATGCCGTGAGGAACACACTTGACAATTGCCTTATTTGTTGCTGACGCAGCGACCACCTGCAAAACATTCCTAATGACGCCGCGGTCCTGAAGCAGCAGTCTTGCCCCGCCCTCAGTCCTCACGTGCAGAAAGTCACTTTTCAGCTGACGCACACCCGCGTCTCCCCACGGTGGCGGGGAGAGTGGCAGGGGCCCGCCTCACTGAGGGCCAGGGCCCGGGAAGGAGATTCCCAGAGGAGTCAGCCAAGAGAGTGTGGCTCAGGGTTCGGCTCCCAGCCGTCTGTAAGCGACTTTATTGTTGATTTTTTTTTTCATCAGAAGTGACCAAGTTTTTTTTTTTTTTTAATTTTTTTTTTCAACGTTTATTTATTTTTGGGACAGAGAGAGACAGAGCATGAACGGGGGAGGGGCAGAGAGAGAGGGAGACACAGAATCTGAAGCAGGCTCCAGGCTCTGAGCCATCAGCCCAGAGCCTGACGCGGGGCTCGAACTCACGGACCGCGAGATCATGACCTGGCTGAAGTCGGACGCTTAACCGACTGCGCCACCCAGGCGCCCCAGAAGTGACCAAGTTTAGATGTGAGGCCTCCACCTGAGACCAGATCCTTGCCCTTTCCTTACCCCTTTTCCAACCGCCCACGGAATGGGTCATGTTCCCCTTATGTGGAGGTGACCACTTATTTACTCTCCTGCCTCCGTAAAACAAAGAAGAAAATTAAGAGAATTATGTGTTTGCCGCTAGATTTAGCCGCATGAAACAAACACCTGTCACCCCCCGCTTCTCTGGGTCTGAAGCTGCTGTCCCTGAAAGTGCCGTCTCACTGTGCTTTGTATCAGCTAGTACTGGAGAAATCCTGAATAGCTTATGTACAAAACTGGTTTTACATTTTATACTACTTTGAAACTTTGCTTCTGTAGGGTTGGGGCACCCTGGCCACCCCATCGGACTGAGAGCTCTCTACAGTCTGGGCTGACATGTACTGGTCTTTTAAAGTTTCTTTCCCTGCCCAATTCCCCTCCTGGTGAGATTTCTGTGAGGTCTGTTAGGTGCACATCCAGCAGCTTCTGGGCTTACAACACACTCTCCTTTGGTGGGCTCTCTCCGGGCACCGACTGGGAGAAAGAAACCAACAGCGTAATTGTATTGATGCTGAAAATTGACAAGTGTCTTTTTGGAATAAAGGACCTGTTACACCATTAAAAAAAAAACCAAAACACAGGAAATATAAGCGTAAAATATGAGCAAATTTTTATTTTAAAAAGTATATTTTAGGGGCGCCTGGGTGGCTCAGTCGGTGAAGCATCCAACTTCAGCTCAGGTCATGATCTCATGGTTTGTGAGTTCGAGCCCTACATCAGGCTCTGTGCTGATGGCTCACAGCCTGGAGCCTGTTTTGGATTCTGTGTCTCCCTCTCTCTATGCCCCTCCCTGCTCATGTTCTGTCTCTCTCTCTCTCTCCCTCAAAAATAAACATTTAAAAAAAGATCTAAATATATATTTTAAAAAACCCATATATTCACATATCTCACGGTTAGTGGGTTCAAGCGCCATGTCGGGCTCTGTACCGACAGCTCGGAGCCTGGAGGCTGCTTCGGATTCTGTGTCTCCCTCTCTCTCTGCCCCTTTCCCTTTTGTGATCTGTTTCTCTCTCTCTCAAATATAAATACACATTTAAAATAATAAAAGTATATTTTAAATATACCAAGAGGTTAACTCCTTTGTTTTTAATTTTTTTTAATATTTATTTATTTTTGAGAGAGAGAGACAGCACAAGCCGGGGAGGGGCAAGGAGAGAGGGAGACACAGAATCGAAGCAGGCTCCAGGCTCTGAGCTGTCAGCACAGAGCCCAATGCGGGGCTCGAACTCATGAGCTGTGAGATCATGACCTGAGCTGAAGTCAGACGCTTCACCAACTGAGCCACCGAGGCACCTCAGCCAAGAGCTCAACTCTTAAATCCACACCATAAGTCTTCATAGACTATTTTAAATTTATACCCTCACTGACCTACTTTGTGATTTCTGGTTGTTAATAACCTTGCTTTTCAATACTCAAAGAATTACTTCTGCATAATATTAATCTTGTAATTTTTTAAAACCAGAACTTTCCTTCCGGCTGCTCTGGTTTCTACCCCAAGGAGAAGGATATGAGTCGCATAAACATACTTCCGTGGCACGTCCCCGAGGTAAAAAACCTTTCTGACTTTACAACACATGATCACAAGTTGCAGTGTAACAAGAGATTTCCCTCTACAGAGATCTGTCACGTTTCCAGATGCAGCTGTGGTCCCGGGGAGCCCGCGTCCGCAACGCCCATGTGTGAGCAACACAGAGGCCATGTCAAAGTGAGGACCACGGAAACATCGGGAAAATACACAACCTCTCTTCCTTCCCACCCTCCCTCACCCCGTGACACAACTGGGAGGGAGGCCCAGGAGAGCGCTTTCCCCGGGCCAGGGTCCAGCCCACTGTGATGCAGATGACGAGGAAGTTCTAACGCGTGTTCTCTGGGTCGAGGAGCAAAGCAATGAGCTAGGGATAAAACGAAGCCGCTGAATAAACGCAATCTGACATCGTCTCTCTCCTCCAATCCTTGTCTTTCCGACAAATGACGGCTGTACCCAAGCTGACAGAGAACTCTGCACGGGGACAAGCTAAGGTGTTAAGGTGTGGCACGTGGCCGGGCTCCTCATCAGGGCAGGGCGGGGACACTCTCGTTGAGGAGGGGGCCCTCGGGGCCAGCGGAGCCTGGGGCCACGGCCCCCTCCCTCCCGACCCTACAGTGGAGGCTTCAGGCTAGCTGACCTCCGACCTCTGACCTCACCTCCTCACCGCAAAGCAAGCGTAAGGACCGCGAGGCTCAAGCAGCCCACGCGTGTCAGGGCACGTGCAGGGACATTCCCGGGGCCCAGCGTACGACACCCAGTGCCGTCGGGACCCTCTCGGGACCCAGAAACCGCCGTGAAGGCAGAGCAGGTCCCAGTTCTCTGCGCCCTGAGGGTGCCGCGCTTGGGAAAAGTCGCAGCAGGAAGAGCGGGAAGAAGGAGGGGGCGGCTGGGAGGGGGAGGCCGGTCAGGCCCCACGGTCAGGCCTCAGACGGGCAGGGCCAGGGCGGGTGAGCCGGGAGCTCACACGGAGAATGAGGCCACCAGAAAGGCGCAAACAAACCCGAGGGGAGGCCACGGGTCCAAGCCCCACGCACGCACCACAGGGCCCCCCAGCTCGGCCACACGGCCCTGCCAGCGCCCGCCTCGCCAGCGCCCGCGGGTGGGCTGCTCGGGCACCCCGTGCGAGGCCGTGAGCACTGGGCCCCGGGCAGTGTCCACGCCCGGGGTACTGCTGGTGACGCTGTGAACTCGACTCGCTAAAGCCAAAGGGAGCCTGAGGCACGGAACCAACAGGATCGTGGCCCGCGTCCCCGCAGTGAGCCAGGCGCTGGGGTGGGTACGGGGCGCGGGGCGTCCGTCCGCTGCCGAGGAGGCAGCGGGCTCTGCGAGGGGCCGAGAAACCACCCCGCTCGGGACGCTCCCTCCCGTACCACGCGTGGCCCGGCCACAGGTCCCTGCTCCTGCAGGCTCACCGCGACATCGCCGCCTCCGGGAGCCCGAAAGCCGCCCGAAGATGGTGCCCTCCTGCCCACCTGTTGCGGCACCTTTCCCGCTCCAGCACCGCTGGCTCTTTCTGTCACTTGACCTAAATCCACGGGCAGCTGCACCAACACTGCCCTGAGCGCCGCTCTGGGACACTCTCTTACCCCACTGCCGTGAGCCGCACAGAGAGCAGAGCCTTGACATCTGACAGAAATAAGCCCCTGGACCTTTGCATCTTCCCAGGTTCACTGACATCATCCCCGGAAGTACATAAAACACAGCTGGAAGGTCGGGAGCACCTGCAGACACTGAGCGGGAACTCGCCTTCGCGATGACGGAACGATGTGCCGTGACAGGCGGGTGCGGGCAGTCGGTCAGGCTCAGTCAGCAGCCTGGTGACACTCTCTTCTTCCAGCACTGTCCAAACCCCCTGCCTCTGCAGACCGTTCGACCTACCACACGACACAGACCCCCGGTGCTGTTCACGCAGAGAAAACGGGCTGGCACTTTGCGCTGCGGTTTGGGTGTTGTCTGGACTGCATACAGGCTCTCCTCCCCTGCAAGGGGGGGGGAGGGGTCACCTGTCCAGATAATCACCCAGAGAAGAGATAAAACCTGAACAGCCCGAAGAAGGCCTCTGCCTTTTACTAAGGGACATGCCATTTCTGGCCCCAAAATAGATCCCTGCCACTTAGAAGATGCCTTGTCAATATCAATTGGAATTCAACTCAATCTCTTAAAAACAAAACAAAAAAACAAAAAAAAAGATGCACAGAGAAGCATGCACAAATGCCTCCGTCCTCTCTCTTAAGTCAACGTCCCAGGACACCAGGGAGATGCAACAGCTGCGTGAGCCAATCAACTTTATTCTGTGCACGTGCTACACAGGGAGGAGACGCGGACACGTACGGACCACTGGTCGTAAGAGACGCTGGAAGTGTGCAGGAGACCCATTTCAAACGAGTCCCCTCCATTTCAATTCCACCGCCAGCTCTAAAAGGAAAGTGCTGTAACTTAAGGCAAGTTTTGACTTCTCTGTGGGTCATAAAAATCAGCTTAGTGGGCAGTGACTAGCATCCCAGGGGAGGGGACAGGACAGACCAGAGTTCACGTTCCAGGCTGAAGTGTGTCCCCTGCAAAATCATATGCTGAAGTGCTCATGCCCAGTAGGACACCGCGAACATGACTGAATTTGGAGACAGGGCCTTTACAGAGGTCATTATGGCAAAGCGAGGTCACAGGGGGACCCCAGTCCAATCTGACTACAGTCCTAATGGGAGGAGATGAGAACAGACTCGTACAGAGGGTGACCCCGTGAGGGCAAAGGGAGAGGATGCGGTCCGTAAGCTGACGAGAAAGTCCTCAGAATAAACCTGCCAGCACCTCCATCTTGGACTTCCAGCCTCCAAAACTGTGAGAAAATCGGCCTCTGTGGTTTAAACCACCCCGTCTGGTATCTCGTTCCAGCAGCTGAGCTGGCTGAGACGGGACATCACACATAATCGATGTGGCTTCATGAAACATACGGGTTTGAGTACACAATGTACTTCCTAAGCTGGGTCACGGCCAAGAAAGTCTGAAGGCCACTGTTGCAATGACAGCAGGTGAGCCGTCCTCCCTGATGCCTACGACGTCCTGCCTCGATCCCTCACTCCAGGAACTGCGTGTGCAACGTGTGTGGAAACACCTCGGCAAGTCAAGCAAACCGTCAGTGACAATGACAGTTTATCGAGCACATACTACGTTTTAGGCTCTTCACAGACACTGTCTCTAACCCTCCCAGCAGCACAGAAGGAAAGCATGATGCTCCCGCGACCTACCCGTGAGCGGTGTCAGGGAAAATGGGGCAATTCTTAACAAGCACCTATGGAGCCCCCGAGCCAGATTTCGTGCTGGGCTGGGGTTTGGGGAAAAAGAGGCCTCAACCCCACCTGCCGGCCTCAGTGCACACAGTCCACAGACAGGAAATCCCGCCGTTAGCGTGCAAGTGACAAGCAGGGTTGCAGAAGTGTGGGGGACGTGGAGGAGAAAGACTCTTCCTGCTGCCTGAAGGGTCAAGGAGAGCTGTCAGAGGTGGGGGAGGTCGGTGCTGCGTTCCGGGCAGTAGAAACCCCGAAGAGAAAGCTCACACGTGAGCAAGGAGGCTCTGTTCCGGGGACAGCAGCTGGGCCTCGTCCACGCAGCAGCCACGGGCTGGGCCACACTGAAAAGCACACCGCCAAACACACTAGGGACTTGAACTCTATTTCTGTAGCAACGGGAAGCCTTGCGCGCGTGCTGAGCAGAGGACTGCTTTGCGTAAAAACGTGCCATGGGAAGACCACCTGAGAGTCTGGGGGGCCGGTAGGCGAGAAAGGGGTTCCGGGAGACAAGGACATCCCCTGGGAGGTACCGCCGTATTCTAGACCAGAAACGGCCACTTCTGGCCTGGGCAATGGCACGCAGACACTTCGTAAGACGGTGGGCAAGTCACAGGACAGCAAGACCGCACCTCACGGCCGACAGCGCGCCCCATGTGACCCACGGAGTCCTGTCGAGGCTACGCGCAAAGGGCCCCTCATGATACCACCCCAGGGTGTTCTATTCTGGTTCATGTAAAACTTGGCAAATTAGTATTTTCCCGTAACTACCAAGTCCGCCAATATATTTGGGATTTTGACACACCGAGAGTTTCTCTGCTCATTATGTTACACGTGTGGTTTCTCCACCGAGAATGCGTTTAGCTAGCAGGTACTTATTATGTTGTGCTACACAGTATTTATCTCCTCAAACACAACTACAAGAAGTCAAGAGCTTCCCTTCACTTCTGCCCCGTTTGGGTTCAGCCCCTTCTGTCTGTTTCCGAACAAACAAAAGGGACTGTATAAACCGCGGGGGAAGCAAATCACACCCTTTGTGGAGGAGCTCCCACATAAGGGTTCATACGTTTATCCTCCCTTCTCCCCAGCCAGGTGAAAAATGAAAGCCACCTCAATGAAAACCTCCGAAGAAACCACAGGCGCCATCCGGAAAAAAACCTACGAGGGGTAAAAAGCATGACAGGAATGGAAAACGTGAAGCCAAATAATACACATTACCTCGACAATTTAAAAATGATGGCCTTCATTTCTGGGCAGAGTTCGTAGCGCAGTTCCTGATGCCTTGCTACGCAAAGCTGGGAGGTAAAACTTAAGTCTGAAGACCGTATGTTTCCTAGCGGGAATAAGTTACAACATGTGGAGTTTAAAACCCAAGCCCTGGGGCGCCTGGGTGGCGCAGTCGGTTAAGCGTCCGGCTTCAGCCAGATCACGGTCTCGCGGTCCGTGAGTTCGAGCCCTGCGTCGGGCTCTGGGCTGATGGCTCAGAGCCTGGAGCCTGTTTCCGATTCTGTGTCTCCCTCTCTCTCTGCCCCTCCCCCGTTCATGCTCTGTCTCTCTCTGTCCCAAAAATAAATAAACGTTGAAAAAAAAAATTAAAAAAATAAATAAATAAAACTCAAGCCCTGGGTTTTCATCCGTTAGTCCCCATTATAGGAGACTCTCAATGTTATTTTTTCCATAATCTCTGATACCAAAATCCAGTAAAATGATGTATTCTTATTTTCTTTTTTTTTAATGTTTATTTTTGAGAGAGAAAGAGAGAGAGGCAGAAAGTGAGCGGGGGAGGGGCAGAGAGAGAGGGAGACACGGAATCGGAAGCAGGCTCCAGGCCCCGAGCTGTCAGCACAGAGCCCGACACGGGGCTCGAACTCACAGACCGTGAGATTATGACCTGAGTCGAAGTCGGACACTCAACTGACTGAGCCCCCCAGGCACCCCTGTTTTCGATACCATCTCACAATTTACTTAAATTCAAAAAATGTCAGCGAGACATATTAACATACCCTCAAGTACAAAAGGTCACCAAAAAACTATAATTCACAAAAAGTCTACAACTGCGGCAGGCGAGAAAGCATGGGGGTGGGGACACGGAGGT
Organism: Felis catus; assembly: GCF_018350175.1. NCBI lineage: Eukaryota > Metazoa > Chordata > Mammalia > Carnivora > Felidae > Felis > Felis catus. Next base: position 80,006,671 of record NC_058385.1, read on the forward strand.
GGGCTTGTCCGTACGCACCTCGTCCCGCCTGACACCGCGCAGTCCTGAGCCTGCTCTCCCGACTCCCTCACAGAGGAAGGTTTTGCCGACACACACTCGGCCTCGACAACTCCGACTTCACGTCAACCTCAGGCTCTCCTCTCAATGAAAGCATTTTGCCAAATCTATAAATGTAACGCCATCATGTAGTTTTGCATGACTTTTCCCACAAGAAATCTCACTGGGTGTCAAGCCACAAGTGTGATCTGGGAAAACTGGCTCCCACGGAGCAGGGACGCCAGCGGTCCCCTCTGAGGACAGCGAGCCTGTGTATTTCACTTCCTAACCAAAGAAATGATGACTAAGGAAGGCAAGAGAAAGATGCTGGTTTTCAGGAATTAGTGACGAGGACTCCGTGAAAAATACCCCACTGCTTCTCAAAGGCCATTTCCCAGCCCCTGGAGCACACCGGCTCTTCTGGCCTCCCAGGGGTCCCGGTGAAACACAGACTCCTGAGTCCTGGGTCCTGGCTCCAGAGTGGGGCCCTGGAACTGGTCCGGCACATCCTGAGCTAACGGTTGGCTCAGCAACATTTTCTTTTGACATGTGAGTATTTCCCCCGAGGGCTAAGTGTTATCTGCACCAAATACCCGAATCCACACACAGCTGAGTGATGCACAGGAGAGGAGGGACTCGGCCTCGGGAGCCTCCGGCCGCAAGGCAGACGGAGGAGTGGTGATGGGTCTTAATCCTCATGGCTCCACAAGAAGCGGGCTTGGGTGCCCACTTCATAAAAGGGGAAGAAGAGGTGGAGGGAAACTGGACAACTTCCCTCGTTGGACGGTGAGTGAACAAACAGTGAGTGGCACCTGCCCCACACAGTCCTAGGTGGCAGCGTGCCCAGGACACGGAGCCTTCCCCCAGCACGCTCGTGTTCCGGCCAGGAGGGCGAGTAGCCACGAAGGGGCAAAGAGAAAAGGGTGCCACGAGGCAGACGGCAAACAGGGCACGTGAACTCGGACCCGAGGGACACAGAGAAGGCAGTCGCACGAACATCTTGGGGAGACGATTCAAGCAGAAAGACCCAAGTACACGGTCCAGAGACAGGGTGGAAACAAGCTTCCTGGGAGGACAGAGACAAAAGCAACAAGGCCTGAAGCTGAGCAGCGGATGGAAGGAGGCTGGTCTGGGGGGCTAAGGAGGGAATGATGTGGGGCCAGTCGACTCCTCAACATGACGGGAGCCCATGGACGGTCTGAAGCAGAAAAGCAACGAATGTGAGAGCAGGTGCAGGGCTCCAGGCCAGGGAGACCCCGGGCGGCTGAAGGGGCAGCTGAGACCTCGCAGTGGTTTCCCCTGTGCCTGTAAGGATGCAGGTGGGGACAAGCGGCCACATCGGGGGTCTATTGAGGAGGTGAGACCCTGAGGACCTGCTGATAGGACTCAGAGGAGGGTCTGACAGGGAAGAGAAAGAGTCAGGACTGCCTTCCCGGTTTCTGGCCTCAGCGTCTGGCCGAGCGGGGTACGGAGGGGCACGCCGTCCGGGGTGCAGAGCTCGACACCAGGGACAGGAGAGAGCTGTGCACACGGACAGAATCCTGCTGACATCCGCCAGGAGAAAGCACCCATAGACAAGAGCAAGAGAGTGCTGAACGGACCCTGCCCAGGGACACTCAGGTCACGGAGAACAGAGACAGCGGAGCTTCTAGGGGGGAGGGCAGGCCAGCAGGTGAAGGTATCAAAGAGTGAGGAGGACAATCAGGCTGTTTGAAGATGACCCCAACTGGGGCGCCCGGGGGGCTCAGTCGGTTGACGCTCCGACTTCCGCTCAGGTCATGATCTCATGGTTCGTGGGTTCGAGCCCCGCGTCGGGCTCTGTGCCGACAGCTCAGAGCCTGGAGCCTGCTTCGGATTCTGTGTCTCCCTCTCTCTCTGCCCCTCCCATGCTCATTCTCTGTCTCTCCCTGTCTCAAGAATAAAAAAATAAATAAATAAATAAATGACCCCAACGAAAGGCAAGGCAGGGGTGATGGGTCCCGACAACGTGCCCATGTGAAGAGTGGGGGTTTCTGAAGGAGGACTCCAGAAGCAGCAACAGGAAAGGGCTGCACCCCAGCTCCAGGCCACGAGGACTCGAGCTATAGGAGAAGCAGGGCCCTCAGGGGAGAGCAGTTTCCCAGGGTGCTGCTGGCGCCCTGAATGCACGGCTGGCTTCACCCCTGCCCGGGGCTGCTTGTTCCCGGCGACTGAGTGCAGATGACACACGTGACCACAGTCACATCCAGGACACGCCCACACGTTTCCAAACCCCCACGCTCAAGAGCCACCAGCTTAACAGGAGACGGCTAACGGACCATTCAGGAAGGAAAGAAGGCTGAGCCGAAACAGGGCATCTGCCACAGCAGAGCCTAAGTCCTGGTGGCCCCAGTGGAAGGGGCCAGGAGAGCAAGAAGGGAGGGGAGAGGGGGCCTGCTCAGGGACACAGGTGGCATCTCTGTGTCCAATGTCAAGGTCTGCTGGGGAGACCACCATAAAAATGTTTAAAACACTTTCCTGACACTTTCAGCTTTAGTCCAGTGAAACGCTTGTGGGAGGCGTCCCAACCCCTTTATGCTGCAGGGCACCATCCAGGTCTATTATGGCACGGGACAGATTTTATAGTTAGCTGTGCATATGTCCTCTGACGAGGGCTGAAAGCCGGCTTCTAGATTCTGCCTGCCCTGAATAACTGGGAGTCTCTGGGTGAACTACTCGGCATCTCAAAACGTCAGCAACCTCGACAGGCCGGGGGCTGGGACCCTACCTGCCTCCCAACCCCACCAATGAGACTCGAATGAGGCAAGACACAGGAAGGTGATGAGAACACTGGAAGGATTTCATGTGAAAGCCACGCAATTAGCATACAGACACACAGGAAAAATACTCAGCCTTGCAAGTTACCAAGAAAATACAAGTTAAAACACCAAGGCAGCACCCTGTACGTACTGAATCGGCAGCACACTGCCAGCAGTGTAATCAGAACCAAGCTTCCAGAGGCAATTTGGCAACATGCTTCCACAGCAATAGAAACGTCCAAAATGACTGATCCAATGAGCCCTCTCCGGATAAAATCTCCCTCCTGCTAAAAAAGCCAAAGACCTGAAGATGTTCACCACGGCATTGCCAGGAACAGCAAGAGCAGGCCAGGAAAAGAAAGCAAGCAAACCAAAGTACTTACGATGAATGCATTCAACAGGACGTGAGTGCCAACACGTGTCCCTAGCCGGCTACAGGGGACAGGGTTCTCTCTGAGGTGATAAAAATGTTTACAAATGACTGTGATGGGGGTGCACATATCTGTGAGCATACGAAAGTGTGAAGTGTACATTTTAAGTGGTGAATTGTATGGTCCGTGATTTCAATCTCAATAAAGTTGTTTTTGAAAAGAGGAAAACGTGTGTTATTCGTGCACTCAAGAACACGTGCACACCAATGCACACCACGAGGTGCCAGGGGCGAGAAACGGCCGGTTAGAGACCCTGCAGCCCCAGCGGGCAGTCTGTCCGTTAGACAAGCAATAGGCACAGAGCGGGTCCAAAGTGCTCCTGTAGGCAAGTTACATCCGCCAGTGGGGACACAGCAGAGGAACCCAAGATGGCCTTGGGGGCCCAGGAATGGCTTCATAGGAAAGTATAAACGTGGTGTCTACGCTGAAACGTGAAGGATGAGCACAAGTTAGCCACGAGGAAGGAAGGACAGCAGGGAAAAGGAAAGCAGGAAGGGATGAGGAAGAGAGAGTCATCCAGGTAGGACGCCCCGCGTCTTCTTCATCCATTCATCTGTCCACGGCCACTTGTGCTGGTCCCGTCTCAGGGCCATTACGCCCAATGCGGCTGTGACCACCGGTGGCCAAGTGTCTGTGTGCACACGTGCTTTCTCGGGTCTTGAGGGGACACCCAGGACCGCCACGGCTGGGTCGTACGGTACAACCACTGGTCATCCACTCTGCTTCCCCAAATCCCAGACAACAGACTGCCACCAAGCTACCGTGGCCAGCTTGCCCTAAACACAGCAAATACTCTTAATTCCACCAGCATTAGAGAAAGATCTTCTAAGTGACACTATTTCTTCTGCTCAGTCTGGTCTGGCAAACACCAACTGGTTCTTCAAGGTCAAGGTCACCTTGTTCATGGAACATCACCCCTAACACTCTTCCACCTCTGAAAAGAACTGTCAACTGCCCCATGATGCTCCCGTACCCACCTGTTTACACGGACTCCTCTCTCCCCTTAGCCGGCGCTCTTCCTCAAGCCGGTTCTCTAGAGATAACCACCTAAAACGTTCTTACCACTGAACGCACACGACGAGGTCAGGCACCACCCTAGGCACTTCGCCAAACGTGTAAGACTCACAGCCTGTGAGACAGTCTCGTCCCCAGTGTACAGGCAAGGAGACTAGGGCTGAAGGAAGTTAAATTATTTGTCCAAGGTCACGGAAGTCATAAAGACAACGGCATTCAATCCAAGTCTGTGGCAACTCAGAATGCGATACATGGAACTGATGGATGACACAAGGAAATGTGGGGGGACAGGGAGGGAAAGAGGGGACGAAGGAGCGGTTACCACGGTAATGAGCAGTAGCTCTCGACACCTGCAAAGCCCCCACATCTCCCATCCCACCTGTGCCTCACAATGGCTCTCACAGTCGAGTAGGGCACAGATTTTCATTCCCATAAAATAAAACAGACCAGGAAACCAGGCTTCGGTAACCTCTTCAAAGGTACCCAGCTTGAGGCACCTGGGTGGCTCAGTCAGTTAAGCATCCGACTTTGGCGCAGGTCATGATCTCACAGCTCGTGGGTTTGAGCCCCACTGCTTCGGATTCTGTGTCCCTCTCTCTCTGCCCGTCCCCTGCTTGTGCGCGTGCGCTCGCTCTCTCTATCTCTCTCTCTCTCTCTCTCTCTCTCTCAAAAATAAACATTAAAAAAACTATTTCTGGGGCACCTCGGCATGCCTCCTGAGGGCTCAGGCGGGGGCTGAGAGGGGACAGAGACTGACAGGTGTAAGGCCACCTTCAGGGAGGACGACAGTGTCTGACGGCCAGATGACCCTGGGGATGTACCAGGGCACCTTCAGTGGGTGAACCGTATGGTGGCGAGTGCCTTCTCAACACATTTTCTTTTAACACATACAGTCTAGTAAGATACTCGAGTTCCCACAGGAAAAGCATGACAACTGTTGTGGGTGGGGACGGGCGACACGGTGGCCACTCCAGAGGCCCGCACTGGCCCGCATTACCTCACTCACTCTCACACTACCCTCACAAGATGCACCTTGTAATCCCGTTCTAGGACAGGGAAACTGAGGCTACTTCTGAGCTCCGGGCCCTGAGGCGCCCCACACACCACCTCAGGGGTAGAGGCCAGCGACCTCGGGTGCTAACAGCCAATCGAGTTCACGTTCTAGACCACAGCGACTGGGATTCTTGCGCTCCTCCAGCGGGACCACGACCTGACTGCCTGATCTCACTCCACACCTTCAGTGGCAGGGCAGCAACGGGCACATTCCCAACAACTTCAGTGTGGGGTGCGGGACGTCGGCCAGGAAGGAGACAGCACGCGCTCGAGTGCCAGACCCACTGACCGCCTTTCCTCGGCGGCCCGGCCCTCCCCTGACCCTCCCCCCGCTTTCCCACCTGCCCCCTACCCCCTCCCCGCTGCCATCAGACGGGAGGGATGGTGCTACTGTGCATCACCTATGACACAACTCAGAACATCTACACGCTGACCAGCCCTCTGCACTCACTCTGCCGTTCTCCTGATGAGAGATTCCATTTCTTTTTTTTTTATTTTTTTTTAATGTTTATTTATTTTTGAGACAAAGGGAGACAGAGCGTGAGTGGGGGAGGGGCAGAGAGAGAGAGAGACATAGGATCTGAAACAGGCTCCAGGCTCTGAGCTGTCAGCACGGAGCCCGACACGGGGCTCAAACTCACTTGCCATGAGATCATGACCTGAGCCGAAGTCGGGCGCTCAACCCACTGAGCCGCCCAGGCACCTGAGATTCCATTTCTCTCGGGTCCTCTTAAGGCACCTCGGGCAAAAGAACCACTGACCTCTGACCAAGGAGCTGGAGTCCTGGTCCCCTGGGCGGGAAACACCAGAAATGTCCTAGGACACTTTTTAGGTGCTTCTTTGCATCAGACACACTGCACTCAATCCAGGTACCTGTTCTCTAATCTGCAGGAATCCTGCCAAATAGATAAGAAATTGCAGCTTTGACAGGTTTTTGACCCAGTCGCCTCCAGCAAAATACTGAACCCAGTAACACCCAAAAACCCATTAGTCCCCAGCAGGGACAAGCCCAAGCAACCATGCGAAGTTTAAATTTCACTAACGAAGCATCTGAACCTACAGCAAGAACATCACCCTGTCTGCCGCCATAACACGCTGCACCAAGTCTGATGGAGGAAGCTCCCTAACACAGGTTCACTCACTGGCTGTCCCACGGTCCCAGCAGCACCGCCACCCCCACCCTCCGTCTGTTCACGAGGCACCAACAGGAATTACTTAAAGCGGGGCATCTCTCTGCACCGCACTCATGGAGCACACGTACCATGTGGCTAATCTTTATCCTCTCATCTGGGGCTTTTCATTTGAATCTGTCAGATTCAATCTCTACCTAATTTTTCCCCTTGCCTTTAAGTAACTTGATGTGAAAGCAGCAAGCCTTTTCCTTTCCACGGGAATGGGTGTCAGCAACTACAAAGGCATCCTAGAACCACCAACACAAGAATCAAAATCAGGTGGCGGGCTGGGGCTGGCCCCCCGGGCAGTGGCTTCCCGAACCCTGCTGCAGAAGGTCAAAGGCTAGAGGGATTCTTAAAGTGGCCAGCTAGAAGATACAGGAGCTGGGCAGCACGGCAGGGGCACACCAAACGGGACAGAAGCCCCCACTCGCCCCGCAGTATCGCAGGGCCTACCAGGAGCCAGGTTCTGGGCCAGGTACAGGGGACACTCCCTGTCCTTGAGGAGCTCACAGGCTATGGGGGTGGGAGGGGTGGAGGGGACAGACCAGCAGCGCTGGGAGCCAGGACCACGTGAGCAGGGTAGGCTCCATGAAGGGGGTGTCACAGTCAGAAGGCGGCAGAAACAGGCGCGGCCCAGAATGCAGGCAGAGATGCAGACGGCCAAGACACAGGCAAGTAAGAGCAGGAAGGGGCGCCCGCCACGCTGAGCCTTCATGAAGTCAGGGATCCCGCTCCTTTTCAAGGGGCCCCTGGGCAGCACACAGGACCAGGTTTGCACCTACAGCCCACGGGGCTCACCAATGCACTGCCACGATGCCACGGGAGCTGGCACGCCCAGTCAGGAGAAGCGACCCCACATCAGTGATCGTAAAAGGTTAACGCGGTCACGCTTCCCAAGAAATGTCCATACATCCTCAAGTTAGTACTTTCATCTTGCAAAAACTGACAAGAGTGCTGGGAACTGAAGCCTTTTGTGTTAACAACCGTCCTCGTATCTTACGAGTTCACTCAGATCTGCACACAGTTGGGGTACATGTGGGAGAGGGAAGGGCAAGAAAGCCCCAGATCGTGGCGCCTTCACCTTGCAAACGCCCAAGCAGTCTGACGTAGGACAAGAAGACTAGAAAGCACCCCCCTCAAGCCCAGGATCATTTCTTTCTTTCTTGGCTGTTTCCTAGTCCACACTTCATTTCAATGCAGCAATATGTAGAAATGTTAACTATCAAGTGCATAAATGATACCATGAGCTCTCCAGAGGAAAGGTCATCCAATAAACTAAAATATTGATCATTAAAATAATAACAAACTATCTCACAACTGTGCCACCCTAGCTGTACAAATGAGAAAATGGAGGCCCAGGGAGAACGTCACTATCGATCCGAGGTTACAGCCATCAGAGGAAAGAACTCTTGAGACCTCCTGACTTTTGTCCTTTTCTCTGAAGACTCCAATTACCCAAATACCATTACACACAGGCCTTTAAGGAGACGACTCTTTGCTCAACAGTCAGATGCCCCAAGTTCCTCTGCTTTCAAACTCAAGGTCTTTAGATCACCAACGGACATGACCTCCAATAACCAGCAAGCTCCTCCTCCCCGGAGCTCCAGGAAGGATGACAGACGGTGACCAGCTAGCGATGTGAGGATCTTTCACCGCAGCCATGAGCAGCGCACAGAGGAAGAGAACAGAGTGGGAGGGTCTGGTCGTGCCGGCACCTGCCAAGAGGGAGCTGCCAAGAGGGAGTCCATACCTGGAGGAGTCACTTGGTGACAGGGAACGGAGAGGGGGGCGGGAGCACAAAGGCCCTGCTGCAGGACAGGGGGTGCACATTTAAGAGAAAAAACTGCAAGAAGAAGCAGACGAAGGTGTGAGCAGCTCCGGACAAGGACGTGGGGTCCCGTCCTCGCGACTCACGGTCGTGCAACATGGCACACAATTAAAGGTGAGGCATGTGGCTGGGGCACCTGGGTGGCGCAGTCGGTTAAGCGTCCGACTTCAGCCAGATCACGATCTCGTGGTCCGTGAGTTCGAGCCCCGCGTCAGGCTCTGGGCTGATGGCTCAGAGCCTGGAGCCTGTTTCCAATTCTGTGTCTCCCTCTCTCTCTGCCCCTCCCCCGTTCGTGCTCTGTCTCTCTCTGTCCCAAAAATAAATAAACGTTGAAAAAAAAAATTAAAAAAAAAATAAAATAAAATAAAGGTGAGGCATGTGGGAAAACGGTACCGAGAGAGAGCAGGGCCGTGACGAGAGTGGGGAGGGACACGTGCCATGGATCAGAACTCTCAGGCCCAGCGGGCAGGTTCCACTCAGACTGGATACTATGTCGTCACGGTTGCTGGGGCAGGGGGCGGTTCAAGCACCCTCGGGGAGAGGGGGGCGGTGAGGAGAGCCAGTCGCCCATCGCAAAGCAAACGTTCAGTGCAGCAGACAAGGGACAGACCCATGCCCGCGTCACCACTGGCCACTAGAGACGGCCTGTTCTGGGAACTCTGCCTTCGTCTACAACCCTGGCTTCAGAGAAACCAAGGTGCGGACCGTTCACGAAGCAAGCTGCCATGCGAGTCCTCAATGGCCGAGTTCTGCAGGCGGCAGGAAGACAAACACAATTCAAATGCCGCACCAAAGGCAGCAGAAACCAAGTGGGCACAGAGGACGAGCTGTCCCACCGTCCGTGGGCGACTCTGTCTGGGCAGCGAAGCCCAAAGAGATACAAATAACCACAGGATGTGGCAAGCGCATCAAGGGCATTAGCAGCGAGACGTCACGGGAGCTCCTCGCTCCAAGACCACTGTGGAAATCACCTGAAGAACGTGACAGTCCCAAGTTCCAGCAGGTGCCACCAGGCACAGAAAACGGCACACGATGGGCACATGTGGTAGGTACAACGTGAAGTCCGCGCGGCCAGCCTGAAGTTCGAGGACACACGGGACGGGGAGGAGGAGGTCCCACAAGAGGAATCTCACCCAAGCCTGTGACGCACCCTTGAGCTTCACCTTGAGCCAAGGTCCTCAACTGTTTCTGCTTAAAACACAGCGCCGCACTTGTGCTGTAACAGCTACGAAAGAACCCCTTTCCTCTCCCGTTTTAGAAAAGCGCGTGAGTCAGACCGTTTTCTTGGTTTTGTAAAGGCAATCGCATGCCAACCTGAGTACTTGTTCTGAAGCTAACCATTACCAGTTGTAGTATAAGCTCCAGGATAAATGCTTTATTGGAACTAACGCATTTAAGCCTCACACCCCCCTTCCATCCTGGAGCAGAGGAGACTGTTATGACCGCAGGAAAGGAGAGCCGTCGGGGGAAATCAGCAGGCAGAGGGGGAGGAATACCCACTAACGCTAAAGCCGTGAAGACAGAGGATGCGCGGTGAAGGAGTGCGGTGGCCGAGCCGTGGCAGATCCCCGCAGGAACACCTGGAAAGAGGTCTGTCTGCTCTGCGGCAGACAGCGGCGCACCACCAGGGACGGGAGTGCTGCCCTCTCCGGACTGTTCTCTGCTGGAGAGAGCCGCCAGCCCACGAGCATGCCCCCTCCTGGGGCGAGCATGCCCCCTCCTGGGAGCAGCGTGCATCTAGGGCCCGGCTGTGGGAGCAGTCGGGCCTGGCCCCTCACCACCCAGCAAGCTGTCTCTCTGAAGGGCCATCCTAGCTTCAGAGTCCCAAGGGGTCAGCCGAGGCCTTACGCAGCCGTGGGAGTCGTCTCCAGAAACTGCCTCGGCAGGCACGGCAGGACTGGGCACCGGGCCTGGCTTTCGCGACAGCGCAGGCCAGCACTGCCGGGCCATCGCAGCACAGAGCCCTCCGTGGGCCGGCGGGGCCTCTGCTGACACCGCACAGAGGCTCAGCTCCCTCTGCCCCACCTCGCCTCCTTCTCCTTCGGTTATCGATCCCAGGAGCACTTCTGAATAAATTCCCCACTCGTTCATCTCCAGGGCAGAGAGGGCACGGGGCCCAACCAGCAACACACACGGGCTGGCTGAGCGGCCCCGGCAGAAGGGACGGTGGGCCGGGGACACCACGGAGCTCCAGTGCTGGCGTGCTCCCTTCCAAGCGGCTGTGGCACAGGCAAAGGGCCGTGCCCTGCAAGTGGCCAAGTGTCTGGACCCAGGGTGGAATCTGGGCTGGAAATAAACAGATTATGACCGAAACCCAAAACACAGATGCCACCCAGTAACCATAGGAGCAGACGACCAACAGAAGGGCCCAGAAGAAAGTCGCCTGACACCTGGGCACAGATACCACATGATGCCATGGGTACAAACACAGGCAAACGGCACCCTTGGTTGTAAGAGCAAGACAGAAGCCGCCCTTGACGGGCACACAGGGGTCCTTGTGGTTCTGGTCACGTTTCCCCTCCAGCTGCCGGTTACAGAAACGGTAACAGTCACGAGGGCAAATGCACCGAGCTACGTTCTCATGAACCAGGCACTTCTCTATATACACGCTCTACTTGGACATTTCTGTCTGATACAATGTAGGCAAAGGGAAGTGGGGCCTGTGCTGGGGGGGGGGGGGGGGGGGGGCATCCCGCATCCCGGCACCAGCCAGAGACACAGAAGCAGCAGAGTGGGGTGAGAGAGGGTCCGGGAGGGGAGGGAATGCTGGGCAGCAGCATCAGGCACCCGTGGAGGACAGTGAGGGCAGCACAGGGAGCAGAGGACGTGGAGGATGGGGAAGCACCACCCACCTAGACCTAAGCCCAGTGTTTACGGGGGCCAGAGCCAAGAGTGCTGAAAAGGGCGGTAGTCTGAACTCACTCACCCTGATCGGACAAAAAATCCAGCATGGTCTGCAGCAGGAAGGACAAGTGCCTGACAGAAAGAGCAGGATTCCCCATCCTTCGGGAGGCGTAGACCAATTCGTGAAGCAAACGCATCTGGACAGCAGCCCAGCCTCGGTGTGTACCTGTGGGATGGAAGTCACAGAAGGTTCTCAAAGGGCTCCAGGAGGGCGCCGGCCACGGAGCCGAAGACGCGAGCCTCCATGGAAACACGTGCGATGGCATGTGTCAAACCTGGTGATTTAAAGACAAGTGCCTCGACTATCAAACCGAAGGACGACAAGAGAAATGTGCCGTGTTTATGTACCCCAGAAAGAACTCATAAGGGATAGGTGTTTTCATACAGTTAAAAAAATGGTTTATGGTACACTTTTTCTCTTCTATGAAGACACAATGCAAACATAAGCACTTTGAAGGGCTCCCGGGTGGCTCAGTCAGTTGAATGTCTGACTCTTGATTTCAGCTCAGGTCAGGATCTCACGGTTCGTGGGACCAAGCCTCGCATCAGACTGCGCACTGACAGTGCGGATCCTGCTTGAGATTCTCTCTCTCCCTCTCTCTCTCTGCCCCTGCCCTGCATATTCTCTCTCTCTCTCTCTCTCTCTCTCTCTCTCTCTTTCTCTCCCCCCCCAAACAAACAAATAAAAATAACCACGTGGAAATCATTACAATAATCATTACAATAAAAGATTATGTTTCCAATGGCATGTATTTGAGTTAGATACACAACTTTTTTCAAAGAAACACTGGTACTTGATGGGCCTTCGTTAGCAACCACCAAGGCCATTAGAAAATGTGTTTGTTTGTTTTTTACTTTAGCCTATAAGAAAAGCTCATAAAGGCAGACAGCTAAAAAAAGGTTACCAACAGACTTCTGCAGCTGTTCCTCCGAAATAAATCAGCATGGGTAAAATTTAAGGTGAGGGAGTCAGTTGCACAGCCATCGAAAATTACCTCTTTAGGACCGCAGGATCTTAGAGTTATTTATTCCATCTCCCTCTGGCAACAATTACTACTTCTAAATATTTTCTACCTGGAGATCCCTCATGAAGGAGACCTTGTAATGGGATGCCAACACACATGTCACTGCACAGTGTTGCGTGTCTGGGGCCCTACGGCTTGGGAGAGAAGACTGAGGGCTCCAGTCACAGCCCCCACTGACCTCCTCGCCCACTGCCCTGCCGCACGCGGCTGGCCAGCCCTCCCTCTCATGTCCTGCTGCCGTATCGTGCACAGACTCGGCCCCACAGGCGTTATCTGGCAGGTACAGTGAGGCACCTGTAACCTCGTGATTTATGCCTTCCACCGACCCTCCATTTCCTTGGGAGCCAGGACTGTGTCTTATTCACCCAAGTATCTTTAACGCCTGGCGGGATGCCTGATACACGGTGGGGTTTCACAGCATGTGGGTCAAGTTGAAAGCCTCATGAAAGGCAATGCCCTCTTTTTCAGGCATGCAACTTAAGCACGTAGGGTAAAATGACATGATTTCTGGGATTTGCCCTAAACACTTCCACCAACGACAAAGTGGCACACTCTTGATAATCACTTGCTCTGGGTGATGGGCTCATTGTACTATTCTCCCTAATTTGTATATATTTAAGTTACTTCATAATAATTTTCTAAACTGAAAGTCTTGGAGGTGCATGAACACACACAGACACACACACCACAAAATCTACCTCATACCCTAGAGTCTGTCTTACAAAAACACTGGGAATGGAAAACAGCAGCACTTTTCATACCACGGGGACGCAGAGAAAGACAAGTCCCTGCAATACTTCCTCACTGTCAAAAGAAGCGAAGGCCGAATGCCAAAACGAAATAAGAGATTTTAAAAAGGATTAAGAAGCTGAAATCAATTTCATGACTAACCAAGCCATGAATTCTAAATGACCCAATTTAACGAATCTCAACACTAGGACATCAAGAAGGTTTTCTCGCTTAAACATCGGGCAAATATCCCTATGCTGATTTTTTTTTTTTAATACATAATGATACAGTTCCTGCCACAGGCAATTATGAGTAAGGCTGAGCACAAATTTTCTTAACACTAAATAGTGTACAAGCCACAATTTCTATGTGATTCAAACTGCTCCCGCAATAAAAGGTGACTCTCTTTATTCTTAAGACAGATTTGCAACATATGACCAAGTGATAACATTTTCAACACTCTTGCATTCAGAAAGTTCTCCCAATTTGAGAGTTTGTTACGTCAACAATTGCCTTTAAGCAAACCCATCTGCCCTGCCAGTCTCTTTTGTAAAAGCTCCTGTGGAAGACTGAATCCCTCACTCAGGAAAAGGCTGATCTTCATACACAGCACATATACACAGCATATTCACAAATCCTCATACACAGTAACACAAGATTAAAATGATAATACGCAGCCCTGTGAGCTGGCCAATACAACACCGTATGCTTCTGTGTGCCTACCCTCACTTTCTGTAACCAGCTAGGGAAAATGCTCATTTCAAGAAATAGAAATACATTTCAGGTCCTGAGAATACAATTTACTTTCATCTGCAGGTTCAGGGTTTGAGAACATTTCCATCTAATTCTCCGAGAAACGTTTGAAGTGGTCCAGAGCAACAGCGGAGATGAAGTTTAAAGTGATTTCTATTTCTTATTAAAAATATAGCCAGCCAACATTTATCATTTTTACTTTATTTGATCGCACTTCTTTACCTTCGGTCTCAACCTCTTTCACAAAACGATGGCAAGCGTCCCCTCCCAAACAAAAGGCTAAAAAAGTACCGAATCACTTGAAGATGTGCTCGTTTGCTGTACTTTTTAAAAGAAACCTATCTTGTTCATCTCATTCAAAAATTAAGATCAAGAAATTCTATTCGACAACTGGCAACCAACACACGAAGCTGTAGCCTCCCACTAGGCTTTGGGACGCCTGCCGCGTGCCGGCCAGGGGACACAGTGGGAGTCGGGGGCTCTGCTCCCACAGGGCACACAGGCTAGTGTGGAAAGCATGTGTGAAACCATCGCCCCAACTGATTTTTAAATGCACGTGCAGGGGCGCCTGGGTGGCGCAGTCGGTTAAGCGTCCGACTTCAGCCAGGTCACCATCTCGCGGTCCGTGAGTTCGAGCCCCGCGTCAGGCTCTGGGCTGATGGCTCGGAGCCTGGAGCCTGCTTCCGATTCTGTGTCTCCCTCTCTCTCTGCCCCTCCCCCGTTCACGCTCTGTCTCTCTCTGTCCCAAAAATAAATAAAGGTTGAAAAAAAAAAAAATTAAAAATAAATAAATAAATAAATGCCCGTGCAAATTATGGAAGGTGCCAGAAGGAGGAACAACAGGATTCGATGAAAGAGGAAAGATACACAGGTTCCACTGAGGCGGAGGGACCCTGGGGGACCTCTCTGCGTAGGTGACATTCAGCTGAGACCCAAGGGCGGCTGGCAGTTAAACAGTGAGGAACAGGGAAGAGCGTCCGGAAGGAAGCCTCCGACCCTGGACTCTCAGATGTTATGTTTCACAGGACACATCAGACAACTCCTGGTGACTCACAGAAAACCTGGGGAGCCGGCTCTCCCTCTGGAGCCAGCTTGCAGTTACATTCAAAGGGCACCAAAAAAAGGTAACTGGGAAGCAACGGCGACGTTGCCTACTGTCTCTCTGAAGCACGGTAAACGGGGATTCTGTTCAGTGTGCAAGTGGAAACTTTTAAAATACCCTTTATCCTCTCTGTACAGAACAACTGTGTGATTGCTCTAAAAACTCTGCCCTTTTCCCGAGCGCTAACCTCCTCCCACGAAACCTCTCTGGAAGGTGGCTGAGCTGAGCCTGTACCCACCTTCACAGCCCTATCTCCTCTTCCACCAACAACACTGAGCTTTTTTAACGTAAATCCCACAGGCGTCCACGACTTGCCGGTTATTTCTGCCCTGAACTCCAACCTCTACCACCAGGGCCAGGACAGGGACCAGCCAAAAGAACGCCAGCCCCCAAGCAAAGCACCACTCTTTGTTTATTAGATCATCATAAGTATTCTCGTAAGTACCCAAGGGCAGGCGGGGGCTTGGTCGTTTTGAACCCCATCCATCGCCAACCACAGTGTCTGACCGGGAGGGCAAGTGTTCAAACGATGCATGGGGAACTGGGCCAAACAGTTGCAGCAGTGAGACCTCCAATACCTCTGCTGAAGTCCTTGGGGTCCAGCGACAGGCTGTAGCCGGGAAGGGTCTCCAGGAGCAGCTTGTAGCAGGCCCTCCACCCGGGCTCCGAGATGCTCGGGGCCACGCACTGCATAGCGGCCACACGCTTGAAGAACGCGGACTTCCGATGGAAGCCAATCAGTTCGTAGAGCTCAGAGAGGATGCTGTATCGCTGGATTTTTTCTTCTTCGGAGAGCTGAAGCACAGACAGGAAGAAAAAGCTTTTGAGAAATGAAACACATAAAAAGAGCTTTTTCATAAAACAGAGACACGATGAAACGCTGAGGCAGGGCCAGGCCGAGTCCCCACACCCTGAAGACACCACCCGGAAAAGCACAGAAACGGTGGTACACACAAGTCCCAAAGCCTTTAGGAGACCCATCTCTTCAAGTTCATCCTGTCCTTTTGTGAGTAAGGCCCGTAACTCTGGAACAAAGGCATTTGTTACGTAGCACACAGCATCCACTTTTAGCTCCCTTAGAAAAGAAAAGGAATGACAGTTCACCGAGACACTAGGACTTCGGAAGGGACCTCCATCAAACACGCAACTTTTCAAAGCAGAAAACATATGGAGCCACATAACCAGACAATGAGCGGTTAACAACCACAACACCTGACTTGGGCTTCAGCCTTCACGCTTCCAGAAAGTTTTCTTTCATCCATGACCTGCCTGGACTCTCCCCACACCCCCGTGGTGCAGTAACAACTTCTGTTTCTCAAAAGGCAGCAAATCTATTGCACCTCAATCATTACAACAATCCCATCAACTATTTGTACCCCAGCTCACAGATAAGGGAATCTGAAGCTCAGAGAGGTATTAGCAGCTATGTAAATCACACAGTCCAGAAGTGGCAGAGACCAGACCAGAATTCGGGTCAGGGCTCTGCTGACCTCACTGTGCCACAGCTACCTGTAAAGAGGGAGGCTGGTCCCCGCCCACCCTGCTGCTCAGGGCTATGCCGCTTAAGGAGGTGGTTCGGTCCCTCTGCCGGCCCTGCTGACCAGCCTGTTGCCCAGATACCTCTGTGAGCACAGAACCACAGCCTGGCGGCCCCACCAACTTGTGCTCCTCAGTGCCCTCTCCGTGCCCACCTCCATGGTCCTCACCTGGGCCCTCACCTGGAGGACGAATCTAAATGGTCTCCCAACCAGCGTTCAAGACCTTCCTTTATCCACTCACAGACACACGCCAGACCGGTGTTCCTGGGGCACAGCTCAGAGCCCGTCACCCCTTCTCAGAAACACTGGGAAGCCCCTGGGTACTACAACCACAAACCCAGAGCCCTCTCTGGCACACCAGTGTGCCCTCATAACCCCAGGCCCGCTGCCTACCTGTGACCCAGCCAAATGGGACAATTCTGATGTGTGTGTTTTCTCATTCTGTCGACACCTGTTCACTGAATGCCTTCTGGAGTCCACTGCCCCTGGGGCTGGGCTCACGACAGGGAACAGAACAGGGAAAGACGCCTGCCCTCAGGGAAGACAACAGTGAAGAAATGTAGGAAGAACTGCTCAGAGTTCGATGAAACACAGATGAGGGCTGACTCTCCAGGAGGTGGGGATGAAGGAGGGGTCAGCCAGGCATGGATATTCCAAGCAGAACAAGAAAGTAACAGGCAGGCCCGTGTCCCCCCACGGCAGCAGCCCACCCAGCACCCCTCCCAGACACTGGGCCTCCTGCTCTCCGGTGTGAGCAGCCTCTTCCTTCCCTAAATCCTCACCGCCTTTCTGGATTCCACTGCGTCATCTCCCTCTTCTCCTGCATTAGTCACATTCACACTCAATCTCCGTCCCCCACCACACCCCCCGTACGACCACTGGACATTTTCTAAAGTGAAAGCATCATTTTTTTTTATATTTCATACAGGATTTATACATAGAATATATAAAGAATTCTTACAATTCAATAATAGGTAGACAAGCAACCCAACTTAAAATGGGCAACGAGTGGGCGCCTGGATGGCTCAGCCGGTTAAGCGTCCGACTTCAGCTCAAGTCATGATTTCTTGGTTCGTGGGTTCGAGCCCTGCGTCGGGCTCTGTGCTGACAGCTCAGAGCCTGGAGCCTGCTTCGGATTCTGTGTCTCCCTCTCTCTCTGCCCCTCACAGTGCTTGTACTCTGTCTCTCTCTCTCTCTCAAAAATAAACATTTTTAAAAAAATTTTTTTAAGGGGCGCCTGGGTGGCGCAGTCGGTTAAGCGTCCGACTTCAGCCAGGTCACTATCTCGCGGTCCGTGGGTTCGAGCCCCGCGTCGGGCTCTGGGCTGATGGCTCAGAGCCTGGAGCCTGTTTCCGATTCTGTGTCTCCCTCTCTCTCTGCCCCTCCCCCGTTCATGCTCTGTCTCTCTCTGTCCCAAAAATAAATAAACGTTGAAAAAAAAAATTTTTTTTTAAAAAGGAGATACACAAATGGCCAATAAACACATAAAAAATATTCAACATTAGGATCAGGGAAATGAAAATCAAAGCCACAAAGATACACCACTCATACCCACTAATAAGGCTAACATAATAAACACGTAATAATAAGTGTGGAAAAACTGGAACCCTCATACACTGCTGGTGGGAATGTAAAATAGTGCAGCAATTTTGGAAAACGGTTTTGGTGGTTCCTCAAAAGATTATACAGAGAGTCATCGTATGACTCAGCAATTCCACCCCAGGTATATAGCAAATAGAAATTAAAATATATATTCACACAAAAACTTGCACATGAATGTTCACAGCTGCATTATTCATAATAGCCAAAAAGTAAAACAAGGTGAATGTCCATCAACTGAAGAATGGACAGACGACAAGTGGTATATCCAAATAATCAAAATCTTTTGGCACTAAAAAGAAAATGAAATACTGATACACGCCCCAACTTTGATAGACCCTGAAAACACTATGCTATGTGAAAGACAGAGAATATATTGTATGATTGATTCCTTCGTTGTGAAATGTCCCAAATAGGCAAATACAGAAAATAGAACGGTGATATCCCAGGTTTGGGGTGAAGCAGGGGAGAAACACAGAAGGACTGCCAATGCGTGCAGGATTTCTTTTCAGAGAGGCATCATTTTTTATACGAAATTTTTTAAAATTTTTAATTGAACTATAGTTGACCGAAAATATTAAATTAGTTTCAGGTGTACAAATAAAGGTTTGACAATTACAGACCTTATCAAATGCTCATTATAATCAGTGTAGCTACCATCTATCACCACAGAGGGTTTACAGTATCACCTGACCATATTCCCTCCGCGGTACTATTCATCCCTGTGCCTCACTTATTTCACAGCTGGAATTTGGTGCTTCTTCATCCCCTTCACCCATTTCCCCCATCCAGCCACCCCTCTGGCAACCATGAGTTTATTCTCTGTATATATGAGTCTGTTTGTCTTTTCACTGTTACCGTCTGTTCATTTTTGGGGGTTTTTTTTTCAGATTCCACATGTAAGGGAGATCATATGTTATTTGTCTTTGTCTGACTTATTTCACTTAGCATAATGTCCTCTAGGTCCATCCACATTATTGTGAATGGCAAGATTTCATTCCTTTTCATGGCTGAGTAACACTGAAGTGTGTGCATGTGGGTCCACAGACAGACACTTGGACTGCGTCCACACCTTGGCCACTATAAATAATGCTGCAATAAACACAGGGGTGCATGTATCTCTCCAAATCAGTATTTTCATTTTCCTCAGGTAAACGGCCAGAAGTAGAATTACTGGATCATATGGTCCTTCTATTTTTACACTTTTGAGGACCCTCCATTCTGTTCTCCAAAGTGGCTGCACCAGTTTGTATTCCCACCAACGGTGCACGAGGGCTCCCTTTTCTCCACGTGTTCACCAACACTTTTTTTTTTTTGTCTTTTTGATAACAGCCATTCTGACAGGTGTGAGGTGGCATTTCATCGTGGTTTTCATTTGGACTTCCCTGATGATGAGTGATGCTGAGCACCTTTTCATGTGTCTGTTAGCCATCTAGATGTCTTCTTTGGGGAAAATGTCCATTTAGGTCTTTAATCAGATTGTTTGGTTTTGAGTTAGTTATATGAATTCTTTCTGTTTTGGATATTAACCCTTTATCAGATATATCATTTGCAAATATCTCCTCCCATTCACTGGGTTGCCTTTTTGTTTTATGGTTTCCTTTGCAAGTGCAAAACCCTTTGAGTTTGGTGTATCCCAACAGCTTATTTCTGTTTGGCTTCCCTTGCCTGGGGAGACAGATCCAGAAAAGTGTTGCTAAGGCTGATGTCCAAGAGATTACTGCCTATGTTTTCCTTTAGGCATTTCATAGTTTCAAGCCTTATATTTAGAACTATAATCCATTTTGAATTTACTTTTATATACGGTGTATAGAATGTGGTTCAGTTTCACTCTTTCGCATGTAGCTAGCTGTCCACTTTCCACAACACGATTTATTGAAGAGACTGTCTTTTCCCTATTGTATGCTTTGGACTCCTTTGTCATAGATTAATTGACCATATAAACCTGAGTTTATTTCTGGGCTCTCTGTTCACTGATCTATGTGTCTGTTTCTGTACAAGTACCATACTGTTTTGATCACTATAGCTTTCTAGGATAGTTTGAATTCAGGAAGTGTGATGCGTCCAGCTTTGTTCTTCTTTCTCAAGACTGCTTTGGCTATTGGGGGTCTTTTGTGGTTCCACACAAATTTCAGGATTCTTTGTTCTAGTTCTCTGAAAAATACTATTAATATTTTCATGGGAATTGCTTTGAATCTGTACATTTTTCTGGGTAGTATGGAGTTGTAACAATGTTAATTCTTCCAATCCATGAGCATGGTATATCTTTCCATTTATTTATGTCATCTCAATTTCATTCACCAATTTCTTATAGGTTTCAGAGTACAGGTCTTTCAACTCCTTGGTTAAGTTTATTCCTAGGAATTTTGTTCTTTTGATGTAATTGTAAATGAGGTTGTTTTCTTAATCTTCCTTTCTGTTATTTCATTATTAGTGTATAGATATGCAACAAATTTCTCTATATTGACTTTACGTCCCACAACTTTCCTGAATTCAGTTATTAATTCTAGTAGATATTTGGTGGCATCTTTAGGATTTTCTATAGATAGTATCATCTCGTCTGCAAGTAGTGACAGTTTTCTTTTTTTCTTACCAATTTGGATGCCTTTTATTTCTTTTTCTTGTCTGACTGCTGTGGCTAGGACTACTAGTACCATGTGGAAAAAAAAGTGACAATAGTGGACACCCTGGTCTTATTGTTGATCTTAGAGGATATTGGCTGTGGACTTGTCACATATGGCCTTTGTTATGTTGAGGTATATACTGTAAAGTGGAAGCATCATTTCACATTCACACTGGTAACCTAAGTGAATTACAGTTGCCCCACATGTTCACCAACACTTGATGTTATCAGTCTTTTCCATTTCAGTCATTCTGGGGGCTTCAGTTTGCATTTACCTGATAACTACTGGTGTCAGACATGCTTCCATACAATTACTGGCCGCCTCTATATCTTCTATCATAAAGCATTTGTTCAAATTTTCTGGTCATTTTTTAAAGTTATATCATTTGTCTTATTACTGAGTCATAGAAATTCTTTACATATTCTCAATGTTCTATTTTCCCAGTCTGATGCGCATTTATTTTCCAAAAGGAGTCTTTTGATAAGCAGAAATTGTGAAGGAGCTCAATTTATTAATTTATCAATTGTAAAGTAGCTCAACTTATTTTTCTTTTATGGTTAAAGCTTTCTGTGCCCTTGCCGAAGAGACTTTTGCTTACCCCAAAGTCCCAGATATATTCCCCTATGTTCTCTTGTAGAAGCTTTATGCTTAGGTACAGGATCCATGGGGATGTGGATTTAAAGGACAAGGTCTTTGCCCTCTTAGCATACAGTACCAGCTGCAGAGAGATGCCAGCGCAGTGAGGTGCAATCATGGGCAGGAGACTAAGGAGGTCTACACAGGAGAGGCAGGGGTACTTAATGCTTTCAGCACATACCTGTAAAATCCCAGACCATCAACTGTATCCTTTGGTTTTAAATACGGTAAAAGATGTTGGGGGATGTAAAATATCAGTAGTCATAGCCAGTATGCTCAACGAGGCCACCATCTAAAATAAGGATGACAGCCAAGGCAAGATGAGAAGCCGTGGCCTCTAATCCCTCAGAGTTCCCACTGATTCTTTCATGGACACTATTAAGGATGAAAGACCAGGGGCACCTGGGTGGTTCAGTTGGTTGAGCCACTGGCTCCAGATTTCAGCTCAGATCATGACTTCATGGTTTGCGGCACAGAGCCCCACATGGGGCTCTACGCAACAGCATGGAGCCTGCCTGGGTTTCTCTCTCTCCCTCTCTCTGTGCCCCTCCCCTGCACACTCATACTCTCTCTCCCTCAAAATAAATAAACATTAAAAAAACATTTAAAGATGAAACACTGAAATACTCTCATCGGTAATATACTCTTTGATTCTTTACATCATTTGAACATAATAAGAAACCAAATGATAAACACTATAAATAGAACTACAATCACTTCAAGCCCCAGAAAATCTTGGGCACAACTGCTTCAGAGCCCCCGGAAAACACTTGACTGAAAAGCCCCTCATTGCCCATGGGACCTGTGAAAAGCCATGTTAGGTCAGCAGAGACATCCACAGCACAAGAATCTGGGGGATATAAAAGAGTCCCAGGCAAAATTTTAGGCCACAAGCTTCACCAAATTTTGATATGAAATCAAATTCCCAAATTCATTTCAGATCTGCTGCTCTTTTAGGGAGTATTAATCAACACATCTTGTTCTAGTTCTTCAATAGGCTGCATGGCCATGACTTCATGCATGAAGTTCCAATGGAGAGTAACTGAAAGATTACTCAAGACAAGTAGCTTTATTCATAGGACGGGCTCTGAGGAATTCCAATGCTAACTTAACCATTCCCTCCCCAACTTGAAAGCATGTTCACACCCGTTTTATCCACTGGAAACAAAGCTGTGCTATTAACAAACAGGAAGCTGGCTGTCTGGAAGGATGGGATAGGCACAGGAATCAGAAAGACCCAAGTGCCAGTTCCAGATGTGCACATCACTAACTCTGGCGCTTTCCTTATTAATGCAGGTAATAAAATCCATCCGTGACCATCGGGAAGACTAAATGAAATACTGTGTGTGGTCAGCACAGGCTTAAAACTCCTAGTGAGTGTGCAGGAAATGGGAAATACCATTGTTAACTAATTAACGCCTTTGATGTCACTGGTGTTAACTCAAAATTAGCCAGCCAGAGATGTTCCAGAAAATGCCTCAACGGCCATCAGCCTTCTCAAACATGGGAACCTACGGGGACCTGACGAATAAGGCAGCGGCAGTCGCTGTGAGACAGCCCGGTGATGGCTCTACCCGCGATGACTGTGACATAGCAGGGCAGAAAACCGCGGGGACCGTACATTCTCAAGTGTGGAAAACACATTCTGTTTCTATCCACATTTATTTCTAGCCATAATTATACAGAGAGAAAATATATCTTCAAAATTACACAAAATTTCCATACATACGTGTCAAAACAGTTTGGAAAGGAAAGAACGTAACTTTCTTCCCTGCATCCCAAAGCAGGGTTATGAGGTTTGTACCAAGGACCTTTCTTTAAAAAGCATCTGCTAAAGTAGCTGGATCCATTTTGGGTTTTAATCATTCAAAGGAAAGGATTAAAAACAAAACAAAACAAAGTTACGTGAGCCCTGGTCCCTCGATGGTTGACAAGGTCATGGAGGAAACAGACAAGCCAACAAGAAATCAGTCTCCTGAGTTCCCAGTGCCCGAGAAGAAGAGGGATGGAGGGAGGGGTGGTACTGGGGCAACTGTGCCCAGCACTGTTAGGCAGGTACCTAAAAGGCTCCTAGAGCAGGTGCATACACCATGTGCCTAACACCTTGACAAACATTAAAGAGAGATGAAACTTTATAGACTATCAACACTTGGTAAGGATGCTACCCAAAAGTGCTAGAGCACTTGACTTGGCTCATCTCAGTTCCCTTGATTTCATTCTTAGATAATCTTAAAAACCAAGTCACCTGGCCTCAAGAAGCACTGCCTGCCTTTACCAACTTTGGGTTTAGTGACCAAGCAAGCTTATGCGTAACTGGACAAACTCTATGTCTTTCTCAGCATCCATTCTTTAATTCTGAAGAGTCCTGAGTTGAAGTATATCCACCATAAAATCTATTCCTTCCAATGACAAGTCATGGAGCCTGGAATTAAAAGCCAACTACATAAGTCCATATACAACCAAACTGTCACCCACCCATCATCACTTTCTTAATATTATCTCCTGCCTGACTGTAATAAACACCTCCCTCCACCAAGCTCATAAAACACAGATTTGTCTCCTCAAATAAAATGTAAGCTCCATAAAAGAGAAGACTGTTTCATATTCACCTCTGAATTCCTAGCATACTACAATATCAATGAATATAATTATGAAGATAGCTTTTTCCTCTAAAAAATCTTTTTGGATATTTAAATGAAACCTTGGGAGAAAGGCAACGTTGATATATTTGGGCTCCGACATCCTGATTCAGAACCATATGAGGACCTTTTTGTATTAACTGTTCATTGATTCATTCAAAACACAATTTCTCATTCCAGGAGGATTTATATATTTCTGCCAAGAGTTTATGGTCACTCCCATGCCAGGACAACTTGAAACTATATCCTCAGGTTGAGTTGTTGTTTCCCTTCGAACAAGATTCAGAGTTTCCTTATTTTCTTGCTTTGAGGAGTGGGATTTTTTCTTCTAGGTCTCCCTTTCATTAAACATAGCTCAGGGAAGGTCTTGGCTTTACAGATGGGTCTGCCACCTGATTCCCAATGGGGGCCGCCCTGAGGCTCACCTCCTGTCCCTCCTACATGGGCTGTTGAAACCGTGTTCCCAGAGGTAGGTGGCATTTGCTGCCTTCTGAGACTCACTTACCTTCCAAAATTCATGCTCTGTAGTTGTTTTGGCCCCAAAGGATTTCCCCCTTACTTTTTTGCTATGCATCTTGAAAAGTTGGGGGGAAAACTTTACCTTTTTTTTTTCTAATATTTATTTAATTGGGGCAGAGTGCAAGTGGGGGAGGGACAGAGAGAAGGGGACAGAGGATCGGAAGCGGGCTCTGCGCTGAGAGGCTGACAGCGGTGAGCCCGATATGGGGCTCAAACTCAAGAACTGCGAGATCCTGACCTGAGCCGAAGTTGGACGCTCAACTGACTGAGCCACCCAGGTGCCCCGAAAAGTTTTATCTCTTAATCAGCATATTTAAAAAACACATGCAAAGAGGGCTTTTGAGAGTTTCTACACCACGATATTGCCCAAACAGAAAATACACTAGTTTTCCTCTAAACATACATATCTAAATTTTTCTTTAACTATTAACGGACATTTTTTAACTAAAAAATAATTAAGGGATGGGGCGCCTGGGTGGCTCAGTCGGTTAAGCGTCCGACATCGGCTCAGGTCACGATCTCACGGTCCATGAGCCCGTGTCGGGCTCCGTGCTGACAGCTCAGAGCCTGGAGCCTGCTTCAGATTCTGTGTCTCCCTCTCTCTCTGACCCTCCCCCGTTCATGCTCTGTCTCTCTCTGTCTCAAAAATAAATAAACATTAAAAAAAATTTTTTTTTAAATAATTAAGGGGGTGCCCAGGTGGCTCAGTCGGTTAAGCATCCGACTCTTGATTTTGGCTCAGGTCATGATCTCACAGTTCATGAGACTGAGCCCCACACCCGGCTCTGTGCTGACAGTGTGGAGCCTGCTGAGGATTCTCTCTCTCTTCCTCTCTCTCTGCCACTCACTCACGTACTCGCTCTCTCTCTCAAAAATAAATAAATGAACTTTAAAGCAACTAAAATAAAATAAAAATAGATAGTTAAGGCCTGCCGTAGACACATGAAAAAATGCTCAACATCACTCAGTATCAGGGAAACGCAAACCAGACCCACAACGAAATATCACCTCACACCTGTCAGAATGGCTAAAATCAAAAAGACAAAAAATGACAACCGTTGGCAAGACTGTCAACAAAAAGAAACCCTTCTGCACTCTTGGTGGGATTGGAAACGGGTGCAGCCACTGTGGAAAACAGCATGGAGACTCCTCAAAGACTTAAAAACAGGGGCGCCTGGGTGGCTCAGTCGGTTAAGCGTCCAACTTCGGCTCAGGTCATGATCTCGCGGTTGGTGAGTTTGAGCCCCGCGTCGGGCTCCGTGCTCACAGCATGGAGCCTGGCTTCAGATCCTCCTTCCCCCCTCTTTGCCCTTCCCCTGCTCATGCACGCGTGCGCTCTCTCTCTCAAAAATAAACATTTTTTTAAAAATTAAAAATAGAAATACCGTATGATCAAATAGTTCCACCCCTGGCTTTTATCCAAAGAAAACAAAAACATTAATTTAAAGATAGATGCAACAAAAAAAGAAAAAATAAATAAAAAGTAAAAAAACAAAGACAGATGCACCCCTCTACTTATTGTAGCACTATTTATAGTAGCCAAGAGATGCACACAACCTAAGGGTCCACTGATAGACACTCATGGATAAGCACAGTGTGTGGATGGTGGGTAAGGAAGATACAGACATATATACGCACATACACAATGGAATACTACTCGGCCATAAAAAAGAGATAGGATTGTGCCACTGCAACAATATGGATGGACCTGGAAGGCATTATGCTGAGTGAAATAAGTCAGGCAGAGAAAGACAGATACCATAGGTTTCCACTCATTTGTGGAACTTGAGAAACTGAACAGAAGACCACGGAGGAGGGGAAGGGAAAAAAGAAAGTTACAGAGAGGGAGGGAGGCAAACCACAGGAGCCTCACGGATACTGAGAACAAACTGAAGGTGGATGGGGAGGAGGGAGAGGGGAAAGCGGGGGATGGGCAGGGAGGAGGGCGCTTGTTGGGATGAGCACTGGGTGTTGTATGGAAACCAATTTGACAATAAATTATATTAAAAAAAACAGACTGGAGTTTCAACGACAGAAATGATAATACTAATTCACTCATATTATAAAGTACGTCTTCACATTCAGCGAGCAACATGGCGGGGTCCTCAGGGACGAAGGATTTTATGAAAATGCCCAGCTCGGGGACAGGCGTCCTTGGTGAGCGCCACAGCCACGCAATCCGGCTCACTCGTGCCACCTGACTGGGATGCTCCAAAGGCGCTTCAACCTCCACCTGCGCAGAGCCGTCCCCACGGTCCTCCTCCCACAGCTGTCCTCCTTGGGGCCCCTGGCCGCCTGCCCCCCGCCCCTGGTTGGCACACACACCTCCCCACCCCCCCGCCCAGAGCTCAGCATCGTCCTCGCACCCCCAGCTCCCTCACAGCCTGTGATCAGGGACCACTTCCTATCAAGCGCACCTCCCTGACAGCCGTTCGCCAACACGCGGCCTGAAACGGGCACCGTGCCGCGCACTGCACATGCGTTAGCTCGCTGACACTTCACGACAGGCCCGGGGCGTCGAGGCGTTAGCAGTCCAACTGATTAGAGAAATTCTGTTTCCTCAAGTGAGCCGTCCAGGTCACACAGCTACTAGGTGGCAGAGCTAGGATGAAGCCCCACCTGACAGCCAAACCTCAAAGCCACCCCCTCTAAGTCACCCCGTCACCCCCTGCCCAGCCTTCCACAGGTTTCCAAGCATTCTACACGCAAAGAATGATCCTTCACAGCACAGTAGGCCCTGGCTTAAAGTCCTCAGGCTGTACACGGGAGGCTGCACACAGCCCACAAAGCCTATGGTGGTCGGCTTCCTGTCACCTCCCCCACGCCTGTCCGGCTGGCTCTGTGTGCCTCAGACTCTAAGCGCCCACCCTCCCTCCCACCTTGGGGCTCCCCGCTTGCTAATCCTCTGGCCC
Source organism: Felis catus (assembly GCF_018350175.1). Classification (NCBI taxonomy): domain Eukaryota; kingdom Metazoa; phylum Chordata; class Mammalia; order Carnivora; family Felidae; genus Felis; species Felis catus. Next base: position 80,033,965 of record NC_058385.1, read on the forward strand.
AGAATTCAAATTCTGTAGAACCCTGGACTCCCACGCAGGAGTACCGTACCACGTAAATCTCAATCACACAGTGGACTCCACGGTCACCCTCTTTGACACGGACCCAGGGTCAGCTCTCAGAAAAAGGCTTTCGTGGGAGGAACCCAGATCTCGTTCTTTATGTGACTTCTACCCGTTGAGCCGTAGTCAGCGCTCGTGGCTCTGTTTCAACAGATGACTGGCAACATATTTAGTAAGCTCACCTCAGCGGGCCATGACGAGCATATTAGAAAATATCAAATTGGCTGTGCCTACAACTGCAGCCAACCAACACGGCCATGGGGGAGAGAGCCCTCGTTCTCACAAGTGCCGTTCGATCATTTACACCTGGAGGTGTTTAATAAACACAAGTGCTAATCAGTCAAGCTCCCGAACATGACCCTCTTCAAAGACATACGAATCAGGTTTCGAGTACAGCACTCTTACCAGAAATTTATTTTGGAACAGATAGCCCTAAGCTACTCTACGCATCTGACTCAAAGCATCTGACTAAATTCACCCAAAGGATTAAGGTGAATCCATCCTGAATAAGCTCCCAGTAGGACCCACACAGTGCCCCACCCAAGGGTCTGATTTCTCACCATCACATCATGTGCTCGGGTAGCTTAACCTGAGTCTGGGTTTCTCGTTTATAAAATGGGGGGAAAGAGGCAATTGCGAACAGATTCATTTAACAGATATAGATCTGGCACTTACTGTGAATAAAATCCTAGGAATACACAGATAAATGCCCTCAGGAAGCTCAGCCTTTCCATTTACAATAGCATTGTAAAGAATAAAATAATGAAATAAATTTAACGAAAATGCATAAGACCTGTACACTGAAAACAACAAAATACCACTGAAAGAAATTTTTAAAGACCTAGACATATGGAAGACACCTCATGTTCATGGGATGGAAGGCAATATAAAGACGTCAAAACTCCACCGAATTGATCTACAGATTCATCCTGATCCCTATCAAAATGCCAGCTGGCTTCCTTGGAGAAACTGGCACGCTGACCCCAAAATTCACACAGAAGTTCGAGGGACCCAGAATAGCTGAAACAATCTTGAAAAGGAAGAGCAAAGATAGAGGACTCACACTTCCCAACTTCAAAACTTACTACACAGCTACTGTGATCAAGTCAGTATGGCACTGGTACAGATGGACATATAAATCAGTAGAATAGAATCTAAAATCCAGAAAAAAACCTTACACTTACAGTCATTTCTCCACAAGAGGGCCAAGACCAATCAGTGGGAGAAGGATGCGTAGTCCACAGAGGGCGCTGGGACAACTGGGTGTCTACCTGCCACAGAAGGAATCGAGCCCAACTGTGTACCATCAAGATTAACTCAAAATGGACTCACCGACCTAAATGTAAAAACTAAACCCATCAACTTCCCAGAAGGAAACAGTAAATCTCTGTGACATCGGATCAGGCTACGTTTTCCTAGACGCAACACCAAGAGCATGAGTGACAAAACAAGCAACAGGTAAACTGACTTCATTAAAATTAACATCCATGCTGCAAAGGACATCATCAGCAAAGTGAAATGACAATCCACAGCAAGGGAGAAGACTTGTGCAAAGTGTCTATCTGATAAGAGACTAGTATCCAGGATACAGAACGAGCTCTTACAAGTGAATAATAAAAAGAAAACAAAACCCAATTTCCCAAAAACTGGCAAAGAATTTACGCACAAACAGCCCATCAGTACACGAAAAGATACTCAACGTCATTAGCCATCAGGGAAATGCAAACCAATGACACAACACTACACACCCAGCAGGACGGTTATAACCAAAAAATGGACAATAACAAGCATCAGCACGGATGTGAAGACAATGCCGGTGGACACGTACAATGGGGCAGCTGCCTTGGAAAACTGTCTGGTAACTCCTCAGAAGGTTAAACACAGAGTCGCTGGATGACCCAGCAACTCCTCGTTGGCATATACACCCAACGGAACTGAAGACACATGTCCTCATGAAAACTTGCACATCAGTGTTCATAGCGGCATTCTTCATAACAGCCAAAGATGGAAACAACCCAATTTCCATCGACTGATGAATGAATAAGCAAAATGGGGCCTATCCACACTGTGGGAGACTATCCAGCCCTGAGACAAGAAGGAAGCACGGGTTCCTGCTACAACATGGATGAACCTTGAACACGTTATGCTCAGGGACCCAGCCAGACACACAAAGACCAATACTATCCTTTTAGGTGAGAAGTACGTAAGCGTTCATTGTACGACTCTCATAACTTTTCCAAAGGTTTAAAATCTTTCAAAATAAAGTGGATTACACATTAAAAACACAAAGTAAGGGCATCTGGGGTGGCTAGTCAGTTACGCATCAGACTCTCGATTTTGGCTCGGGTCACGACCTCACAGTTCGCAAGATGGAAGCCTGTGTGGGGCTCTGTGTTGACAGCACGGAGCCTGCTTGAGATTCTCTCTTCCTCTCTCTCTGTGTCTTCCCCATTTGCACGTGCTCTCTCTCTCTCTCTCTCTCTCTCTCTCTCTCAAAATAAATAAATAAACCTTAACAATACAAAGTAATTTCTCACAGGAGGGTTTTAAGGATTAAAGGCAAAAGCACGTGTAAAGCTCTCAGCATGATGCCATGCACGTCCGCACGTGGTCACTGCTGTCACTGCCACTGGAGGAGGGGTGCCAACGCCCACGAGCACTGCATTCATCACCGCTGTCTCGCGTCTGCCGTCCAACAGACGTTAGTGGGGCCTGCCCTCTGACAAGCATGCGCGGCCCAGCGACCACGGAGATGACTGAGACAGTCCCTGCCCTGGACTCCGCAGGCATTACCAGACTTTCTTAGTAGAGATTTAGCACTTTAATGGCAGCTCCGTTTTTAAGCAACTACCAGGGCAAGTAGCTTCGAATTTTGAAGAGCCATTCTGTTTATGCATTTACTTACATTCTGCCCCATTCTAAAAAAAAAACAAAAAACTAAATCAACTTTTTAAACACAACTTAGCAACAATGACAACAAAAAGACAAAAGTGGGGTGAAGAGAAAGTGAGGGGTGCACAGTTAAATGAAACCAGGGGAGGTAAATCATAACGCGGGCCACGACGTGTGTACCATGATTCAAAGCGGACAACAGATTCTGACAGCTGACACGGAAGAGACGAGCTACAAGAGCCCGGCGCCCACGACACAAAGATCTGTGTCAGCTGCCGGCCCGTCCCCACGCGGGAAGCTCTGCCACAGCCTTCTCACCTTGGAGCGCCATTCTCAGTGCCCCCGAGTTAAATGCAACCGCGTGCGAGGCACCGTCTCTGTCTCTGACTCTCCCCCGGTGTCAGCCCTCGCCCTGTGTCCTCACTTCACTGGGCTCCCACGCCAACGAGTGAGGCCGACCCCGTGGCCTGGAGCGCGGCTCCTCCCCTGGAGCCCAGTTGGCGGCAGGGTCCCCCCCACCCCCCGTCTGCTCTGCTCCCTTCTCCGCAGCCTTGACTTCTCACCAAGACATTTCCTCCTATGCCTGCTGCCCGCAAAACCCCTCTGCCATATCCAAGAACGCCGTGCCGTATCGTGTTCAATCAGAAATTTCTCCGTTCCCTCTCGCCTTTCCCTTCTCCGGGAAGGAACTCGACTTTCCTCCCTCCCCACGCAACCATTTCTTTTCCTTGCGAGAGCTGTGAATCCCCCACGCGCCATCCGGAAAGCCGGGTGCCCTGCTGGCCGGGACTGACACGTCTCGGCCTCACCTAGGCTGTAACTTTACACTTTCCCCTTCTATCTTAAAAAGCCTCTCCTGAATCTCCCCATCCCTCTGATTTGGGGCTTAATTTGACATAAAGTTCCGAGGTTACAATTATCATGTGCATATCTGCCCGCTTTTACTGGGTTTCCTTAGCAACAGCTTCATTAAGGAACTGCAGCCAGACGTTTAAAGAGGCTGTTCTATCTGAACGGAGTAGCCTGCACAAAATTCAAATGGCTCTGAGGAAAAAACTAACCAGAGACAAAGCGGTCGCGGATCATGAGCCAAAATGTTCTTCAAGCGGCCCAGAATCATTCCTGAGCATCAGGTCTGTGGCAGGCATCAGTGCTGGGATGACTGCACACTGGCCCCACAGCACGCTCGCCAATCTGGTAAGCTGCTGGGCTTTCTCCAAGTTTCTCAAACAATTTCTTACTACCACTTTCTCTTCTTGTCACCATTTTCTACTAATTAAGAAATTAATTTCAGCCACCTGGGTTGTCCGGGGAAAGCTCTGAGATGCAGTTCACGGACCTCAGACTTCAGAGTCACAACGAGCTACGTTTCAATACCGGTGGTGGTGTTTACGAGGCAATCCCGACACGGGCACGCAGCCAACTGGTGTCCTCAACTTGCTCTTGCCTACAACTGGCTACAGTAAACTACTTTGCAAAGTTGCTATGATGACACGGTCAACATCTCTTCACGCCTAGTTCAGGGCCCGTAATAAGCTCGCTGCGTAATTAGTTTCAGGTATACTCAGGGAGTTTCAGTTCACCTGATGACGGGGATGCTCTCCCTCTCCCTTGTCCCCGCCTGGTAACAGAACTTCTGTCGCTGGGATCAACGCCACCAGAGCAGCCTGGCGAGAACATTCCCCAGCTCTGCATGATGAAGCACGTCCTTTTCCGCTGTAGAACCGCTCACGGTCGGTAGCCATTTATTTTGTGTATGTCTCCTGCCTGCTTCCCCCCTAGACTCTACACTCGAGCGGTACAGTAAGCCCAACCATGTCTGTCCTGTCACCCACTAAACATTCTAGGGCTCGCAGACGGCAACACGGCACCTGGCCTCTGCTAGGGAAGGTCGTGTGAAGGAAAGTGTCAGCAAACATGCTTTCCAGAGGCCCCTTCACCGCTGAGCTTGGGATCTGACTCTGGACACGTTACATAACCCTTCTCTAGCCTGAGGCTCCTCTTGAATAAGTAGGAATAACTGCACTTAAGTACCCAGGGTTGTGAGAACTAGTAACAAATTCACAACCTAGGAAAGAGCCTCAACAAACATGAGCCGCCTTTATTGCTCCGATCCACGACCGATGGGGCAGACACATATACAGAGCGCTTTCTATGCGCCGAGCGGTATGTTGAAAGCACTCGCCGTGTATTACAGTAACGTAATGTACACTTACAACAAACCCGGGAAGAAGCAAACAGTATCCTTCCCGTCTACAGACTCGCCAACAGGCTATGGGAGGTCACACGTTAGTCCAGGGTCCCGCGGCAAGGAAAACAACGGCAGGAACCCAGGTCTGGGGTGCCAGGACTGGCAGCCCTTCCCTGACTGCTACCATTTGCCTATGACGCCCACGCATCCAAGACACAAGTTTACAGTCATTACATGAAGTGTGTGCTACCATTCGCTATGAGAGACAATTATCGCAAACCCCTTGCACAAACAACGTAAGAAATGACACGTCCCTGGACCCAAACACGAGGAATTCTGCAGAAACCCTCCCCAGCACCGCTAGATTCAAGCATGTTTCTTATCTGTTTCTATGTCTGCACAGGGCTTCTTAAAGCAGAAAGTACCTACGAGACTCGTTACCTCCGTTCCTTTCAAACCTTCCACAGTGGCCAAAACCACCGCCAGGAATAAATACAACTCATCAGTTCTACAATGGCACCCATGTGATCAAGAACCGAAAGCCTGTTCCATTTCAGAAAAACCCGGGACCCTTTCTTCTCTTGTTATTCTAAAGTCCCAGCAGAGCTCATTATTTTGCTGCCCCGACAAGCACACATGGAGAGACGTCAACTGTGGCAAAGTGCCGCGTTGGGGGAAACTGAAAGGGCCGCGCCCCAGAGCAGCACCTCACGGCACTCACCCCTTCCCGCGTGTCTCTGCTGACCTCTGGTGCTGTCCCTGAGGACCGAGCCAAGGGGCAGAGGGCCGTTCCACCAGCACCAACTTCCCACGCATCGTCAGCAACAACACTTTATTTTACGAAAGATGTGTACTCCTACGGCCACCTGCAAAGACGGCATCCCGGCAAGCCAGAATCGCCGGCATTCATCCGCGAGGCGGCTCCGGCCACACGGCCCAGCGAGCGAGCGTTAAGGCCTCCGGGGGCCTCCCCCGACCCTGCCCCCGGCACCCAGCCCGCGGTCCCGTGGCTTCAGGTCTTCTGGTGACCACTGGAAAGCGCGGCCCACCCTCCACTCTGCCCCCCCCCCCCCAGGTGACAGCAGCAGGGCGGCTGCAGGGAAGACACCACGACGCTCCCGGACACGGCGCAGCAACTCTACACTGAGCCCCCCAACCACCGCGAGGGCCTGCTCCCCCGTCGCGTCACAAAGGAAGATACTGAAACACAGCGATTCTGCGGAAGGTTGCACAGCAAACCAGGGGCAAAGCGAGGACTGAGCCCAAGCCTGTCTGACCGCCCTCCACTCCTGCACGACTCCTCAGCGTGAATTCCCACGAAGGCCCCCACCCCCCTGATGAGCCCGTGTCTCCACACTCACTCCGGACCCACGACAAGGTCTGGCCCCGGCCTGCCTCCTGAGCGTCTCCCCTCTGCGGTCCCTCAGGAACAAAATCCCTCGGGCCAGGAGCGACCGCCACTCAACAGCCCGGAGTCTCTGGGGTGCCGTTTCCCTGACACCAAATGGCCCCAAACAAAATGGTGGGATTTTTCTTCTTTCGGTTTGTCTGTACTGGGTTTACTGGCTCTCCTCTGTTTCTGTCTCTCCCTTCCGTGTCAGGCCTACAGCTGCTGCTTCTTACTGGCTCCAGCAGCCTCCGTCTACACCTGAGCTAAGAAATCACTGCGCGGGGTGCCTGTGGGACTCAGTCGGTACAGCATGAGACTCTTGATCTCAAGGTCGTTAAGTTCAAGCCCGACACTGGGTGTGGAGCCTACTTAAAAAAAAAAAAAAAAAAAAAAAAAGAGCCCTGATGCCTATTCTCGTTCAAAACATACACTGATTCTAGTCTCTCTCCCCCTCCCACCCCCGAGCCTCCCCCTCCCCCTCACCTGAGCCTCAGCCCACATATGTAACAGGCTTCCCGTCACACCCACGGCCGGGTCTGTCACCTCTGCTCCAAAGCACCCTCCACAGCCCCCCTCTCAGAGCACAGCGCGACCTTGCAGCCACAGCCTGGGTGGCATCCAGCCGACCCTCAGGCAGTCATCACCACTCCCTTTTCACCACCCACGCGTGTTGGCTGTCCCGCCTCTCAGCTGGGAGCATCAGGACTGCTCACCAAGCACTCTTCCCCACCTGAGACAAGGGGATCCTGTCATTCCCATGCCTCCAAGCCCTTTCCTTTAAAACCCACTGTCAGGGCGGGTGGGAAGCTCAGTTGGACGAGCGTCCGACTTCAGCTCAGGTCATGATGTCGCGTTCATGGGATCGAGCCCCGCGTCGAGCTCTATGCCGACAGCTTGGTGCCTGGAGCCTGTTCGGATTCTGTGTCTCCCTCTCTCTCTTCCCCTCCTCCACTCATGCTTTCACGGTCTCTCTCTCTCAAAAATAAATAAATACTAAATAAATAATAAACATTAAAAAAAATTTTAGGGGTGCCTGGGTGCCTCGGTCAGTTGAGCATCCGACTTCGGCTCAGGTCATGATCTCACACTTTGTGGGTTCGAACCCCACGTCGAGCTCTGTGCTGACAGCTCGGAGCCTGGAACCTGCTTCCAGTTCTGTGTCTCCCTCTTTCTGCCCCTCCCCTGCTCACTCGCTCTCTCTGGCTCTCTCAAAAACTAAATAAACATTAAAAAAAAAAATTTTTTTTAAATAAATAAAACCCACTGTTGGGAGAATACACTGCAAACCCTTCACCTGGCCAGAAAGACCTCCAGTTCTGACTTGGGCCCCCTCCCTCAAGCTCCCTCTCCAGCCTGTCTCCATCTGGCCTGGTTCCTTCCAGGGAACATGCCATCTCAGATTTCAGACTCACTCCTGCTGAGCCATCCTCCTGGAATGCTCGGTCCCCCCTCCTCCTCTCCTGGCTATCTCCTATCCAGCCTTCCCGCCCCAGCTTGAACCTCCCAGCCTCAGACGGCCCCTGACCCCACACCCTCCACCACCACCAAACTAGCTCAAATCGGTTTGCCACACTCCCTTGTCCCCTGTTTTTCAGTCACCCCACCACCGGAGGTCCACCTTTGCCATGAGGCTGTCAGCTCGAGGAGGGCAGAACCTGCCTGCTCCCCACCCCTCCCCCCCCCCAGCACAGCCTGTGCTCAGCAAAGAGCTTTGCCACTAGTTACCTGTGTCCCACTCCCAGCCAAAGGTCCTCATAGAAGCTGCTGAACTTTGAGACTGGGTGGCCCCGTCCATACAAATCCAAGTTAAATTAGCTCAATGTCTCCAATCTTTCTAGACTACCAACTTTGTGATTTTGCATTAGCAACCTACAACTAAATGTTCTAATGACTTCGTTTTATTAAAATCATATCCAGATGCAGACTGAGTGGTATTTCTTGAGTGCCTACTGTGTACCATGAGCTGTCCAGAGAACTTTCCCAGACTTTGTGTTTTAGAAACCTAACGACCCAGCCCGGGTTACAAATGGCAGTCGCGCCACAAGTGACCAGAGTGAAGCAACAGGCAGAGCTGGACCAAGGTCACGACGCTGGCGAGAGACAGAGTGGTTTCTCTACTCAAGAAAAATTTTGAAGGGCAGAAAACTCTGAATGTGGGGGGCACCTGGGTGGCTCAGTCGACTGAGTGTCCGACTCTTGATTTTGGCTAATGTCATGGGACTGACCCCCACACTGGGCTCCACACTGAGCGTGGGTCCCTCTTGGTATTCTCTCTCTCCCTCTCTCCCTCCCTCTCTCTCCCTCTCTCCCTCCCTCTCCCTCTCTCCCTCCCTCCCTCTCCCTCTCTCCCTCCCTCCCTCTCTCTCCCCCTCTCCCTCCCTCTCTCTCTCCCCCTCTCCCTCCCTCCCTCTCTCTCCCCCTCTCCCTCCCTCTACCCCTCTCCCCTGCTCACATGTGCTCTCTCTCTAAAATTTAAGAAAAAGAAAAGAAACATCAGAATTCTGAAAGTAAAGTATCATAACGTAAAGCAGTATTTAGGACACCGAGTTCTGGCTGCAGACTTCACACCACACTGAGTCCTAGCAGCAGGGTCGCAACAGGCTCCAGGAGAGCTGCGCTAACCCTTCCACGCACCGCGCCCGCCTGTCGGGAGGACGTGCACCCACCTGTCGAAGATTAATGTAAACCGCGTTCTGGAGAAATTCTGAAGCATCCATGCTCCGCTTCTGAATGGCAAGGACTCGCACAGCCTTGACACACGCTTCTAACTCAATCACTCCGGCATTCTTGTACTGTAGGGTACAAAGGGGGATCCTCATCAAAAAATGAAGATTTTCTACCGTATCGGGGAACTCGGGGACCCTTCAGGGCGCCTCCCCAAGTTCCAGGACCTAACAGTCCCTCCCAAGGGGGGGCGGGTGGAGAGCAGAGAGGGAGGACTGTATTGGGGGAAGTCTTATCACGCCACACTGTGTGGCTCGGAGCCTGGAGCGGGCTGCTGAGTGGCCCCTGGACCCCGACCCAGTGCCCTCCCTCCAGCACCCTTTGCCCCGCCAAGGCTGCACCACAGAAACTCTACACACTAGCTGTCGGCCTGTTTTCTTTTCCACTCCAACCGGTTTTGTTTTCTTTCTAAGTATCCCGAGCTGGAGTGATTTCCAATGGCGGTATCTACAGAAACTTGCAGTTGAAGAAAAGTTTAACAGAGATAAATCCATGTACACCAGGGCCTAAAGACCGCCCAGGGGGAGGAGGTCCCTCACAGATACTCCTACAGAGGCATCAAACACTGGAGTCCCCCCTTTGCATCAACAAGTATTTACCGAGACCCCCATGGGCCCAGCAGGCAGAAATGCTCGGGAGAATGCAGTCTGTCCACCTACCAATTGTTACAAAGGTCACGTTTCTTACTAAAAGTATTTTTATAAGGTAGAAAAAGAAAGTGCTGTGCTGTTAGGGCAGCCTCCTTCTTCCCTCTTTTCAAATATGTAACACGTACGTAGTTCATGGCACGGGACAAAAACCACCACGCACAATCATGAGGAGAAACTCTGCTTCCCTAACTGGCAACACTGAAGTCAGAAATCACCAATTTTTACATACCATTTAACAGCACAACAATAAACTCACAGAAGGACTTTATTCCACTGAAATTAAATGACTTCTTTTCCTTCAAAACCCTTGAAACAACTTCCATGTAAGTGGCAATAAAAGCCAACTCCATTTTTTTCACAAATGTTTATGTTATACTTACATATTTTTAATTATATTATAAAGATTTAAACTGCAATCATAAAAAATTGCTCTTACATCAGTAGAAAGGTATCCACAATCAGCAGGAATTAGGTAAAGAATGGACCATTACTAAAAACCTCCATACCTGCTCTCTATAAGCATTCTCCCGGAACAAAAATTCTGGGATGCAGGGACCAAGCCCCATTCTCACTACTGAGTCCTTACTAAGGACTGTCCTAGCAGCACAGATCCCAGCATAGCATTGTATAATCAATACTTCAGGAATAAATGAGGGAACTCTCATTCAATTCTAAAACAAAAACCCTAAAATAAATATTATCCTTATGTTAGGTTCTAAAATGAGACTTAAAAAAGTAAAGTTTCTTGGGGTGCCTGCGTGGCTCAGTCAGTTGAGCATCTGGCTTCGGCTCAGGTCATGATCTCACGGTTTGTGAGTTCGAGCCCCGCGTCGGGCTCTGTGCTGACAGCTCGGAGCCTGGAGCCTGTTTTGGATTCTGTGTGTCTCCCTCTCTCTCTGCTCCTCCCCTGCTCATGCGCGCGCGCGCTCTCTCTCTCTCTCTCTCTCTCTCTCAAAAATAAATAAACATTAAAAAAAATTTTTTTTAAAAAAAAAGGAAAGTTTCTTGCCCAAGGTTACAAAGCGAGGATCTGGTGGAGACAGGGTTTGAATTGCATCCATCTGACCCCACAACAACCGGTGGAGACAAGGTTTGAATTGTGTCCATCTGACTCCAGAACTAATATGGAGCAAACATGCCATTAGGAACCAAGTGACCTACCAGGGTCGGGCCTGGTTAGTACTTGGATAGGAACCAAGTGACCTTCACTTGAGAGGCCACAGGAACATAGCTAAAGGTAGGTGAACACCGAGAACTCTGCCCGACACCATAGCTCAAGCGTGGAGGGTCCTCTGCCTCCCAATCCAGCCGTCACTGTGTGACTTCAATCGAGTCACATACCCTCTCTGGGCTTTAGTCTCTCACCTATGAAAAAGTATGAGGCTATATGCTCTCTAAAGTTCCTTCCAACTATAAATACGATGACACCAATGTCTCGGGAGAATGTCTATGTCTCCATTTCATTTCTTCTAATAAAAGAGAATTTCCTTGGCCACAAATCAGAAATCGAATAAAAAATCATTTGTGAAGCCACCAAGAATCTGCTTACAAGATTTCACTATCACTCACAGTGAATGAAAACCAAAAGATGGGGCCTCTCCCTTGGTAAGTGAGAGGCAGCCTGACGTGTGTGTGCATGTGTGTGCGTGTGCACGTGTGTGTGTGTGCGTGTGTGCACGTGTGTACAAATCAAATACGATCAAATCAAATCTGAGAAGTATACAGAGATTCTTATACCACTGTCGTCTCATGGTGGGGGAGGACGTAAAGGAGGAAAGACAAGGAGCTAAGAGGAAAACGAGGCAAATGAACAGAACTACAACCAGAGAAAGGAAGGTATCACTCGCTCTGTCTGCTTGCATCACACACACAATATTAGGAACGGGCTTCTCCCCAGACGTCTCGTTGAGCACATACTCAACGGAGGAAGGACAGACGATGACCGTTTTTTTATTGAGCAATACAAACGGGTGTGCCCCGGTAGTAGGCATTTTACATGTATAAACTGTTTACTCTGATTAAAAACTCGATGCAGGGGTGCCTGGGGGACTCAGCCAGTTAAGCGTCTGACTCTTGATATCTATCGGCTCAGGTCATGATCTCACGGTTCATGGGATCGAGCCCCGCATTGAGCTCTGTGCTGACAGCATGGAGCCCGCTCAGGATTCTCTCGCTCCTTCTCTCTCTGCCCTTCTCCCACTATCTCACATGCTCTCTCTCTCTTGCTCTCACTCTCTCAAAATAAATAAACATTTAAAAAAAAATTTTTTTTTTAATCTTGATTCAGTAGGCCTTAACCTCGCCATTTGAGAGAAAAGAAACCCGGGGCTGAGAGAGCATTACCAAGGCAATGAGGTCAGACGGCACAGACACAGTGGAGGAGAGACTCAAATCCAGTTCTGTCTTACTCCAGAGGCTGCTCCTTCCACTCTGGGGACTGGAAAACTCAAGACCCACGGCCACCTGGCTCCCCTGCTGTGCCCACGGCAGACAAGTCTCTCCCACCGAGAAGTCTCGAATTCTTACTAACACAGTGCTGTGGGCAGCCACTAACTTTCCATCAGATATGGCTGGGGAAGAGCCATCCACCTGCCATGCCCGCAGGGCTCTGCCACAAAGACAGGAGAGCCTGGTTCCTGTGCACGTTCAGAGCCTTCCCTGGTCTAACCCTGGCTCCTTCTGCTTCTCTAGTCCAAAGGCAGTCACCAAACTGCTAGAATTAGTTACACGAGCCACGTGACTTCTCTCCATCTGTCTGCCCACCTACAGAACTTAGCTATGATCATTTGATAATCTTGGAAACAAAGTTTAAAAGACAGAAAAGAAAGGAGTTTGAAAAAAGTACTTAATATTTAAGATTTTTCAACAGCCAGTTACAAAATGAATATTAAAACCTCAATCTGCCTTTCTACATTTCAGCTATAAGCAGTTCAAAAATATAATGGCAAAAAATCTCATCCACCAAATTAACAAAAACACATGCAATAACTAGAAATAAACTTAAAAACAATGCTCACGTTCTCTACGAAGAAACCTGCAACTCTGTATTGCGGGACTTAAAATAAGATGTGTGAGTGCAGAGACATTAACATATTCGACAGAGACAGTAATTTTGCAAAGATAGGAGTTCTCCTAAAAATAATTCAAAACTTACTTTAAGCCCCATGAAAATTCCAAACTGTTTCGTGTGTGTGTGTGTGTGTGTGTGTGTGTGTGTGACATGAACGAAATATTTCAGGATTCTTGAGGAATTATTATTCATAATAGTAGCCAAGAAAATCTAGGATGGGAGGAAGGGATTTTAAAGAAAAGAAGACACACTAGTACATATTAAAGAAACCACAGGAGATAAAATATCATGATGCTGGAGTAAGAAAAGAAATTCGTAGAAAGGAATAAAAAGCTCAGAATTAGACTCCAATATATGTATGTATTCAGTGTAAGTGGGATTTCAAATCAGAGACAAAAAGTATGAATTCCATAAATTGTGGTGGAACAAGGAGATAGTAACCTGGAAAAAATAAATGCTATTTCTGTGTCATAATGTACACAAAATAAAGTACAGGTAAGGAGATAAATATTTTAAAATGCTAACCTCATCAAATACAATACTTTCCGTACACTTAACTCCGCTTATTCTCACCACAACACTTTCAGATAGGTACTATCATCATCCCCATTTTAAAGATTAAAAAAAAAAAAATGAGGATGGGGCTCCTGGGTGGCTCAATCAGTTAAGCATCAGACTCTTGATTTCGACTCAGGCCATGATCTCATGGTTCATGAGCTCAAGTCACACATCAGGCTCTGCACTGACAGTGGGGAGCCTGCGTGGGATTCTCTCTCTCCATCCCTCTGTCACTCGTACGTACTCTCTTTCTCAAATAAATAAACTTTATTATAAAAAAAAAAAAAACTGAAGAAAAGAGTTCCATGTTATTGTTAAGGTATCTCTAAGCATAATACCAAAGGTAAAAACCCAAAAGGAAAAAATTTACTATATTAGAAACATGTTTTGACCACAAAAAGAAAAAGAAAAGAAAAGCTCCTGAACAAAATGAAAGGCAAGCAACCTTAGGAAACAGATTAGTAATAGGCGTCAATGAAAGAAACGAAGCTGGTATTCACCATATAAAGAGCTATAACAGAGCAACAAGAAAAACACCCTAACTTAAATGTGTACAAAGGACACAAATGGGTAATTCATATAAGAAACATAAATGCTATGAAGCAAAAACTGTCCAATATCTCACTGGTAATCAAATCCAAACTAAAACAATGGGAAGTTACTTTCACCCATCACGGTGACAAATACTCTGAAAGGATACAACAGCTGGTGTTTGTGACAGAGCAGACTGTTACCCTTTTGACACGACACTATGGCAATGTGTAAGTAAACTCTAAAAACACCACGTATGCTCTTTGACTCAAGTCCACTTCTAGGTACTATCTCCTTAAAAAAAAATAATAAAAAAATAAATCAGTCCAAAAAGATTTCTCTACCAGGGCGTTTATCACAGCACTGTTTACAACTGTGGCAAGGAAAACTGAAATGAACTAATATTCATAGAAGAGAATCAGTTAAATAAATCTATACCTTTTCATTCCCTATTGGAGAAGGAATTTGGGGAGTAACTTGAAAGTAACTTATCGCAAGTGTAAATGTCATATCCAGTGATTAAATTTCCAGAAATCTTTTTTTCTTAATTTTCAAGATTTAATTTTTGTATTTTTGAGAGAGCGTGAGTGGGGGAGGGTCAGAGAGAGAGGGAGACACAGAATCCAAAGCAGGCTCCACACTATCAGTGCAAAGTCAGGCACGGGGCTCGAACCCACGAACCCTGAGATCATGACCCGGGCCGAACTCGAACGCTCAACCAACTGAGCCACACAGGAGCCCCAAATTTCCAGAAATCATAACGAAAGGGATAATCACACAAGAATATATGTACAAGAATGTTCACTGATGCATTTTTTCCTAACAGGGGAAAGTGAGAAAACCGAAGCATCCATCAAAAGGTAAGAATTTAGGAAATGAGCGCAAGCGGTGAGCTCTGTGGGAGCAGGCATTTCGCTTTGCTCTAGCTGCTGTCTACTCCCCGCGTTGGGTTCCTGATGGCCTCTTACAAAAGTGTTGACAAATGACTACATCCACACTTTAGAAGACTTTCCACCCGAGGGGCGCCTGGGTGGCTCAGTCAGTGAAGCGTCCAACCTCAGCTCAGGTCATGATCTCACGGTTTGTGAGTTTGAGCCTCACATCAGGCTCTGTGCTGACAGTTTAGAGCCTGGAGCCTACTTAGGATTCTGTGTCTCCCTCTCTCTCGGCCCCTCCCATCCTCAGACTCTGTCTCTCTCTCTCTCTCTCTCAAAAAATAAACAAACATTTAAAAAAATTTTTAAAAATTGGAGTGCCTGGGTGGCTCAGTCGGTTGAGCATCCGACTTCGGCTCAGGTCATGATCTCACAGTCTGTGAGTTCGAGCCCCGCATTGGGGGCTCTGTGCTGACAGCTCAGAGCCTGGAGCCTGTTTCAGATTCTGTGTCTCCCTCTCTCTCTGCCCCTCCCCCTCTCACACGCTATCTCTCTCTCTCTCTCTCTCTCTCTCAAAAATAAATAAACATAAAAAAAAAAAAAACATAGAAGACTTTCCACCCTATCTGAAAGAATCAAGCAGGTTTGCAGTGGGAGGACATCTGGGATGAATCTGTGAGTGAATAAAGCAAGTTGCAGAATAACACATGCGGCATAATCTCATCTTCCTAAATAAGAGATATACATGCACACATATATGCATTTCACAGGCATAAAGGTCACAAGAGAGATGTACCAAGTTGTTAACAGCTGTTACTCTAAGAAACAAGGGTAGGAGAGGTGGGCGGGCTTCATCTTCTGCTTTTGCTACCGCTCTTCTACACAGCTTGACTTCTTGTTTTCAGTATTTCAGAAAGTAGATGTGAAATTTAAATTTTTTTTTTTTTTAAATCCAAGGGTCACCTGGGTAGCTCAGTCGCTTAAGCATCTGCCTTCGGCTCAGGTCACAGTCTCCCGGTTCGTGGGGTCGAGCCCCGCGTCGGGCTCTGTGCTGACAGCCTAGCCTGGAGCCTGCTTCGGATTCTGTGTCTCCCTCTCCCCGCCCCTCCCCCGCTGATGCTATGTCTCTCTGTCTCTCAAAAATAAATAAAAAACATTTAAATAAATAAATAAATAAACCTAGAGTATTAAGAAGGGTGCATCCAAAAGATGGAATGCCGCCCACATCACTAAAAAATCAGGCCGTGGAAGGTTTAACTACAGAGACACGCCACATGAAAAATGCAGGTCTCCACACAGTAAGTATAGGATGCTCACCGTTTTTTATAATATAGGCAATATATGTTGACAGAAAGACCAGAAAATAGATATTAAAATGTTAAAATGGTTATCTCCGAGTAGTGGGGCTATGATCGCCCTTTTTCCCCTTTTTCCAAATATTAAATTCACACTATTATGAATCAGAAATAAAGAAGTGCTTTAGTATATAGTATCATGCATTAGAGAATGATACATGAATACTTACAGAACCAAAGAACTGGGATGTACTGCAGTATTTCACAGTGTAAACCAGGAACCCCGGATTAAAACAACACAATTATGTAAGGGATTTATGAAGCAGTAAAATCACCTTGCTGTAATAGGAAATGGCCTCCTTATATTTGTCAATTATGTCCTCAGGACTCAGACAGTTCTTAGCACGTCCAATTTCAGCACTGGTGTCGGGATTTATGCCATTGGTTGTGAGGGCACCTGCAAACCAAAAGAAAGAAAAGAAATAACCTTTTGCTTTTTCTGTCTTGCTTCTTTGTTTGAAAGAGGGGCACAAACCAGATAAAACTTAAATATTCCCTACTGCAATTCAAATAATGATGCTGTTTTTTAAACCTTCCTAACTCATATACCCCCTTCCTGGCTCATATACCTCCTTCCTGACTCATATATCCCCTTCCCAGCTCATATACCCCTTCCTGGTTCATATACCCCTTCCTGGCTCACATACCCCCTTCCCGGCTCACATACCCCCTTCCCGGCTCACATACCCCCTTCCCGGTCACATACCCCCTTTCTGGCCCACATTACCCCCTTCCTGGCCCATATACCCCCTTCCTGGCTCATATACCCCCTTCCTGGCTCGTATATTCCCTTCCTAGCTTATATATCCCTTTCCTAGCTCATATACCTCCTTCCTAGCTTATGTATCCCCTTCCTAGCCTGTATATCCCCTAGAAGTCTTACCATCGAAGCACCATATGAAATGTTAAGTGACTCAAAGTAAGTTTTCCTCCTTGTTGAAATTTTCTGTTAAAGAACATGGAGTGCATTATAGAAAAGTACCGTGTTCATAATAACCAGCTTAGGCATCTGGAGGACCACGCCAGTGGCGAGCACTATCTCACAGCTCTACACTCTGAGTGCCAGCAGGAGGCCACACTGTCTCCTCAAATGACCACCAACTACATGAAAGCATTTTCTGAACCATCCAGCCCTGAAGAAACAGAACTCATAAATGCTAGGATCCTTCCTGTGGTCGTCATTGTCTATTTCTGGCTGGCTATCAATTAGCAGAACCACCTAATTCCCCGGCCATCAGACCAATGTGGGGGAGAGTTCTGGAGAAATCTCCATTTACAGAACATAACCAACTACACATGGAACTCGGACAGGGAAAAAAAAAAAAAAAAAAAAGGATGAAGCAGTTTTTGATTTCACAGAACACAAAAGCGACTCTCCCAAGCCTCGGTAACAGGAACAGCTGGGCTCCTGCTAAGCCGCTAGTTTATCACTGGGACAAACTCTTCAGGCCTTCACGCCTGCTGGGGTCTCAGGCACGGGGCTGCTGCCCATCCCGACAATCCATAGGACACAGGCGTGCCTCTCAATGCCTGTCCCACGCGTGCCAGCTTGTCTCCTACCCTTGCTTCTGACCTTGGCCCCATCTTCTCACTTGCTTGTTTGACATTCTGTTCTTCTCTAAGCTGTCTCAAATGCTTTTGGGAACAAGACAGAAGAGTAAGTGGATAGAAAGACAGATGGACAGGTGACAAACGGACAGAAAGACTCCAAGAAAAGGGAAACAAAGAAAATTTCCTACACAAAACCCTCCTCTCGTTGGGGAAGAAAGAACCACCACAGGGGACCAGGAAGAGGCAGGTGGCTTAGGATCTTGTTTCCTCTGGATTTTGTGAAAATCACAGCAAGGGATGAGAGGGTAGAACTATAAATAATAAAAGAAAAGGGCATGCTCGAAAAAACCTAAAATATACATTTTTTAAAGAACAGATTCCAATCACTGTGGCCCAATGACACAATTCTTGAGTGCTACAGAACTGAGAATTCCACCTCCGAGCCACAAGACACCCCTCTGGAGCAATGAGCACTTACACAGAGTGGCTGTACCATCATCACAGCCAAAGATACGTTCTTTCGCACTGAGAAGGACTCAGAACCTGTGCTAACAAGGACTTTGCAGGTCCTCACTCACAACCCCCAGCCACTCTAGGAAGAAGGCACTCCTAGTGTATCTCATTTCCGCGGGTGATGAAACAAGTCCTGGAGAGGCCGAGTATCCTTACTAGTGTTCAAAATTACAGAGCCAGTGACTCCAGGGTAGGATCCGAACTTGGGCCTACATTTTCCACCACTGTACGGTTGTGCTTTGCATGTTTTCCTACATATAATACACTTATTTCTGGCTAAAATATTTAATAAGTAATAGGCAGTCTTGATTTATTTAATAGGCTCTAACAATTTATCTTTACGTCCTTAAATTCTACTCTTCTCCCTTGAAGAAAGGGAGGGAAAGATAAGAGGGGCCAGAATGAAGCGGGTCCTTTGCTCTTCATATGGTACCTCCTCTCTTCCGAACAGTACATGATCAAGACGTCTCCAACCAGGAAGAAGGAGGAAATGCCCCTCCATCTTTTACAGAAATGGCACCACTGAAAATGAGGGTTCGTTCAATGATGACCTTCAACGCCAATATGGGGGGGGGGGGGTACACGCCCACACCACAGCCCAGAACAGCACAATATGTCAGAAACTAACAAGGGCAGAGTTCACTAGACAGCTTAGTGGGTCACAGCGAGTTAATTTTGATCAATAAAAGAATAAGAAGCTCTAAAAATACTAGTATGCGATAGATGCAATCTTTCTTCACATCTACAAAGTGTCAACAGCCCGCACATAACGTTAATGTGGACCAGTGGAACCAGGAGTCATCAAGGCTATAGCCTGGAGTCTACAAACGGGAAAAATCAACGAAACAGCCAGGCTGACAGCCAGGCTGGAGGGGAGGAAAAGAGAGAACACAGTTAGGAAAACGTGGGCAGAGAAGTTGGGAAAACAACATAATCACACGGGTTCTCAGGTATCCATCCAACCATCATCCATTCATCCAAGAGACAGGGAGAGAGTTACGGAGCCCGCTTGCGTGCAAGACTGCATACAAGGCACAAAACCGGAAAGGCAACAGACACAAAGGAAAGCAAAGCAGAAATAAGAGGGCATAAAGCAGAGACAAAGGAGGCAGGGGACAGAAAGACAAAACCGTGAGAGAGAAGAGAAACACCGGTGTTCAGAAAAGGCAGGGGCCAACTGGCGCGGTGGAGATGCCGGCAGCGGTGCTGGGTCACACTTACAGCCGCTGTCCTGCTATAAAGGAAAGCCCCGCAAGGTGGATACTCCGCCCCGTCGGCGGAGGGACAGCAAGGAAGACAGTGCCGCTAGTAGGTCTGGATGTTACACTGGGCGAGCGCATACTGAGCTCCCCCAGCACGTCAAAGACCGGGGCAGACACGGACCCTTTTCATCAGTAGTACTGGGACGGACCCCTGGATGGCCATTTGGAAAAAGATGAAAACAGACCTCACACCAAACACAAGAGTAAATGCCAAATGATCTAGGATCCAGATATAAAACAGAAAACCATAAAAGAAGTTCAACAACATAGGTGAATTCCTCTAAAACCTGGACAGAGCGAAAGCTCTCTAAATATGATGCAAATCCAAGCGCAATTTTAAAACACTGATAAATTCGGTTATGTGACAATGCAGCAAAAATACCACAAATGAAGCCAAAACATAAATGACGGTCTGAGAGAAAATAGCTGCAATATATATCACAAAGGGCTAAGAGCGCTAATATATAAAGAGGTCATAAAATTGAGAGACAAAAAGCTAAAAGTCCAAAAGAAAAAAATGAGCCAAAGATACGAGCAGACAATTCATAAAAGAAAAACACAAAGACGGCCCTCACCATTTAAAAAGATGCTGGATATCACCTGTGGTAGGAGGCATCGCTTCTCACTCTTAGCGAGCTGGAAAAGCGTAAAAAGTCAACAAGGAGCTCAGCTGACAAACTCGTGGAGAAAAGGCACCTCCTGCACGGCTCCTGTGAGTGCAAAGTGGTGCGACCCCAGTGGAGGGAAATTTGGTAAAATCTAGTAAGTGTATCTATATTTTTTAACCTTTTGACCCAGGAACTCCATTTCTAGGAATTTATGGTGAAGACACAAGCCCAGTAACACAGCAGTACATATGGATGAGGCTACTCACTGCAGCAGCACCTGTAATTACAAAATGCTGGAAACCAAATGTCCATGCAGAGGAGACGTGAACAGAATATGGCGCAGGTGCGCGCGCGCGCGCGCACACACACACACACACACACACACACACACACACACACTCTGTGTGTCACAGCTGCGGAAATGGATGAGGAAGATCTCCACAGCCTGATAGGAATCGATTTCCAAGATATGTTGATAAACAGAACAAAAAAAGCCAAATATAAAAGAATATATGTCATATGCACAAGAAATAGAAATAAGAACATCTATCTGGGTTGTTTGTTTGTTTTTTTAACAACAACACCACACACACACAAAACACAAATAACCCCTACAAGAATGAAAAACTAGGAATAGATGAGATTAGTTACCTATGAGGTAGATGGGAATCAGGTGGGAGGGATAGAAAAGGCAGTGACCCTTCTCTGGATATAACTTTTTGTAAGGTTTTGACTTTTAGAACCATGTTCATGTTTTATATAGTGGTAAAAAAAAATCAATCAGTAAAGATAGGGGAACCCTATATGGCATACAAGCAGAAACAAATGAGCCTAACGGTATTTCAAAGTAATAACACAATTACATTGACAGGGAGATTAAAGAACAAACCCAATCAGCTTCTGATCACAGTACCTTCTACATTTATCCTCAGTATGAAGACAAAGAGAGCACAAACAATTCTCAAATTTTACTTAAAGGTTTGTTTTTGTAGTGATATTGGTTAGTAATTCTGACGTTCTATATACTGTAGGACTGAGAAAATGATAATAGTGGGAGCCAGATTTCCCACTGTTGGAGAAGGAAGATATGAATATAAAACAGGGAAAAACTAGAAAGATTCCTTGGGGTTTGTTTGGGTGGGAATTAGAGATCACAGAGTATGAACTCTAGATGACACTATGAACTTCTCAAAGGGTGTAGAAGCAATAAGCCTATTTAGTGGCCAGGTTTTGGTTTCTAAATACCATTCACCAACAAAAGGAACTAGAACACTGGAGAGGAGTGTCTGATTTCAAAGCTGGGTCAGGGAAAGTATAAAATGTACATAAATATCTCCATCCAGAAAGTAAAGAAGTGCTCAAAAAATGATGGGGAACTTATAAAGGATACCAGGGCCAGCTTGAAGAGCTTCCATTGATCAAATCTAGCCAATGGACCATGTAATAAAGAATGAAAGCAATGGATTAGAACTCACTGAATAAAATAAAGATCCACAAGTCCACAGTAATGACAGATGGACAGACAGATGGAAAGATGGGAGGGAGGGGTGGTGGGAGGGGTGGATGAATTGACAAATGGGAGGAAGGAAGAAAGGAAGGAAGGAAGGAAGGAAGGAAGGAAGGAAGGAAGGAAGGAAGGAAGGAAGGAAGGAAAGAAGGAACAGAGAGAAGGACAGAGGAGCTCTTATTTGCATTAGAATGCTAATAAGTGGATAAGTAATGATGAAGTTAGACCATCAACACTTGGCAACCATCAACAACTCAGGGAAAAATCTTTAGTAAATGCCAACTGCTATATAGAACTTTGATAAGAAATAGGGTATTTACATAGTCTCAAAGTGTTTTTCCACAAATCACTCATCAATCACAAAAAGGAAAATAGTTAACTTTACCCTGGAGAAACCTAGCCAACTCCACAAAGTTATTGCCAATAATGGGACAAACCCACCTCACGGGCTCCCTGATACAATGCAATGAAGACAAAACACCCCTTATTCTGCATCCTTCACCCTAGCAAAATGCATAACATCATAATCATGAGGCAACTTCAGGAACCCAAACTAAGGAACATTCTATAAAATAAATGGTCTATGCTCTTCAGAATATCAGTGTCACAAAGGACACAGAAAAGCTGAGAAACTGTACCAGGTTAAATGATACTAAATGACGGGAAAACAAAATGCAATGTGTGAGCCTGAGCTGGATCCTGACTCGAGAGACAGAACTGCTGAACTGCACCAGTTAGTACAACAGGTTAGTACAGAAAACTGAGTACAGTATTCTCTCAGTTTTCAATTCTCCGATTTTAATCACCACACTATGTTTTTGTATGTAAATGATCTTGTCCGTAGGCAACGCACTACCTTACTCAGGGTAGGGGCAACAGGTCTGCAACTTACTCTTGAATGGCCCTAAAAGCTGTATAGAGGCACGCAGAGTTCATATAATAAAACAAGTGGTAACAATGGTAAATCTGGATGAAGACAGTGTCAGATTTCTTCGCACTGTTCTGGAAACTTGAAATTTCTGGAAGTTTTAAGTTATTTCAAAATCAGAAGTTAAAATAATTAGAATTCTGGTAAATTCAATCACAAAACAAGTCTATTAAAAACAGGATGTGGGGGCACCTGGTTGGCTCAGTCAGTAGAGCAGGGATGGGACTCTTGCTCTCAGGGTCATGAGTTCAAGCCCCATGCTGGGCATAGAGGCCTGGCCACCCAGGCACCCCAAGATTACTTTCAAACAAATAAATGCATACATACGGGGGCGCCTGGGTGGCTCAGTCAGTTAAGCATCCGACTTTGGCTCAGGTCATGATCTCAGGGCTCGTGGGCTCAAGCCCCGCATTGGGCTCTGTGCTGTTGCCGGGAGCCTGGAGCCTGCTTCAGAATCTGTGTCTCCCTCTCTGGCCCTCCCCCACTCGCGCTCTGTCTCACTCTCTCTCTCTCTCAAAAATAAATACTAAACATTAAAAAGAAATTTTAGGGGTGCCTGGGTCGCTCCGTCGGTTGAGTGTCCGACTTCGGCTCAGGTCATGATCTCGCAGTCTGTGAGTTCGAGCCCCGCGTCAGGCTCTGTGCTGACAGCTCAGAGCCTGGAGCCTGCTTCGGATTCTGTGTCTCCCTCTCTCTCTGTCCCTCCCCTGATCATGCTCTGTCTCTCTCTCTCTGTCAAAAATAAATGAACATTTAAAAAAAATTTTTTTTTTAGGGGCGCCTGGGTGGCTCAGTCGGTTAAGCGTCCGACTTCAGCTCAGGTCACGATCTCGTGGTCCGTGAGTTCGAGCCCCGCGTCGGGCTCTGTGCCGACAGCTCAGAGCCTGGAGCCTGCTTCTGAATCTGTGTCTCCCTCTCTCTATGCCCCTCCCCCGTTCATGCTCTGTCTCTCTCTGTCTCAAAAATAAATTTAAAAAAATTTTTTTTAATTTTAAATAAATACATACCCACACACACATACATACATGCACACACACATATACGTAGCTACGTAAATAAAACCTAAAAACATCTTAATTTAAAATACAAAAAAACAGGATGTGTTTTTGTAAACACAAGAGCAATACAACATACACACTTAGGAATATAAATGAAGTTGGAGAAGACACATCACAGACCAAGATCATAGGCCACAAGCAGAACAGTGACTCTTCCACTCATAACATCCACCACGTTCCTCCAACAAGCCAGCCGCCTGGCTGGCGCTGGGAAGGGATGCACTGCAATGAAAACATCACCGCAGGGGCCCCATGATAAAAGTGACACTGTGACGACTGCCAGACCCTTCATAATGAACCAAGTCTAGCATGAGGATCTAATTTCTTTTCCCTGAAAAAGTAGAAATCCCAGAATAAGAACGGTGATATATCAAGAGAGTTAGAAACTGACTCAGGAAGAAATACTGAAGGAGTTGTGATTCTTAAGCAAGCGGAAGGAAGTTGGAGGAAGCATGGTAAAAATCCCAGAGCAGAGGTAAGATCAGACCGGAAAAAGTCACTAGCAAGTAGAACCAGCAGACCTATGGAGCGCCCCACCCGACGGGAGCACGGGAGGGGAATACACATTCTTCTCAAGCGTACACAGAACATTCTCCAGGAGAGGCAACATGCTAGACCATAAAACATATCTCAACAAGTTGAAATGAACTGAAATCACACAAAGTACGATCTCTGACTACAACAGACTTATATCAGAGATCAAAAATGGAAGGAAATTTAGGGAATTCACAAATATTTGCAAATTAAATGGCACACACCTAAATAACCAATGTGTCAAAGAAGAAATCACAAGAGAGGTTAGAAAATACTTTGAACTGAATGAAAAGAAGAGCACAATATGCCAAAAGCGGGATGCAGCAAAAGCAGTGCTTAGAGGGAAATTTATAGCTATAAATACCTACTCAAAAAAAAAAAAAAAAAACGAAAGAAAGAAAGAAGACCTCAAGTCAACCACCTAAGAAACTAGAATAACAACAAACTAAAATCAAGGCAAAAGAAGAAAATAATAAAGATTTTTGTCTTTATAAAATAGAAGTAATTGAAATAGATCATTTTAAAAATAGAGAAAAATCTACAAAACTAAAAGTTGGTTCCTTAAAAAAGATAATAAAATTGACAAAATGCCCCCCAAAAAAGGACAGAAGAGTCAAATTACTAAAATCAGGGATGAAAGAGGATGTCTGGCTGGCACAGTCAGAAGAGCATGGGATTCTTTTTTTTTTTTATTTTTTTTTTTATTTTTTTTTTTTCAACGTTTATTTATTTTTGGGACAGAGAGAGACAGAGCATGAACGGGGGAGGGGCAGAGAGAGAGGGAGACACAGAATCGGAAACAGGCTCCAGGCTCTGAGCCATCAGCCCAGAGCCTGACGCGGGGCTCGAACTCCCGGACCGCGAGATCGTGACCTGGCTGAAGTCGGACGCTTAACCGACTGCGCCACCCAGGCGCCCCAGAGCATGGGATTCTTTATCTCAGGGTTGTGAGTTCAAGCCCCACGTTGGATGTAACGATTACATAAAGTAGGTAAACAAATAAATAACAAAATTTTAAAAGGTTACAAATTAAAATAAAATCAGGGCTAAAAGAATGGACAGTACTACCAACATTAAAAAATAAAAAGGAGGGGCGCCTGGGTGGCTCAGTCGGTTGAGCGCCAACCTCAGCTCAGGTCATGATCTCACAGTTTGTGAGTTTGAGCCCTGTGTCGGGCTCTGTGCTGAAGGCTCAGAGCCTGGAGCCTGCTTCGCATTCTGTGTCTCTCTCTCTCTCTGCCCCTCCCCCGCTCATGTTCTGTCTCTCTCCCTCCCTCCCTCCCTCCCTCTCTCTCTCTGAGAAATAAACATTAAAAAATAAATTAAAAAAGAAAAATAAATAAAAGAAAGTTTAAAAATTAAATATTATTTAATTAATTAAAATCAATTAATTTTAAAAAAGGATTATTATGGGGCACCTGGGTGGCTCAGTCAGTTAAGCATCAGACTCTTGGTTTCAGTTCAGGTCATAATCTCATGGTTCAAGAGTTCAAATCCCATATCAGGCTTCATGCTAATGGTGTAGAGTCTGCTTAAGATTTTCTCTCTCTCTCTCTCTCTCTCTCTCTGTCTGCCCCCTCCTGCTCACTCTCTCTCTCTCAAAATAAACAAACCTAAAATTTTTTAAATAAATAAAAAATAAAAAGGATTATAAGGGGATATTATGAATCACTGCATGCCAATAAATTATATACCCTAGATGAAATGAGAAAACTCCTAGAAAGGTACAAGATACCAAAACAAACTAGAACAAGCAGAAAAACTAAATAGACCCATAACAAATAAAGAGATTAAACCAGCAAAGTTTCTCAAAGAAAAAAAAAAAAAAAAAAGCCCAGACACCAATGGCTTCACTAGTGAATTCCACCAAATGTTTAAAGAATACTAATTCTTCACAAAAAATATAACAGGAAAGAATATGAGCCATTCTATGGGCCTGACACCAAAATCAGAAAGACGTCAAAGCTACAGGCCAGTATCTCATGAATACAGATGCAAAACTCATCAAGAAAATAATAGCAAACTGAATCCAGCAACATTTAAGATGATTCTACAATAAGACCATGTGGTATTTATCTCAAGACTTGTTTAACACACAAAAATCAATTAATATAATACACCCTATCAGCAGAATAAAGGACAAAACCATGATCACCTCAAAAGATGCAGAAAAAGCATTTGACAAAATTCAACATTCTTTCGTGATAAAAACACTCAACAAACTGGGAATAGAAGGGAATAAATAAAGACCATCTGTGAAAAATCTATAGCTAATATTATACTTAATGTACAAAACTAAATGCTTCCACTCTAAGATCAGGAATAAGCTAAGGATGTCCTCTCTCACCACTTTTACTCAACAAGGTACTAGAAGTTACAGCCATGACAATTAGACTAGAAAATTAAATAAAAGGCATCCAAATTGAAAAGGAAAAAATCCTATTTTCAGGTGACATGATCTTGCATATAGAACATCCTTAAAAATCCACTAAAAAAAACTATTACATCTAATAAATGAGTTCAGCAAGGCTGCAGAATTTAAGAGCAATACATAAAAGTTAATTGTTATTTCCACACATTCCACACACTTGCAATAAACAATCTGAAAATGCAATTTAGAAAACCTTTCTACTCACAATCATTTCAGAAAGAATAAAATATTTAGGAATAAATTTAACCCCCAAAAAAGCATAAAATGATACTCTGGAAACTCAAAATACTGTTGACAAGAATTAAAGAAGACCTAAATAAATGGAAAGACAACCCTTGTTCACGGATCACAAGACAATATTCTTTCTCTTAACTATGTTTTTATTGTTTATTCATTTTTGAGAGAGAGAGCATGCCTGGGCGAGGGGCAGAGAGAAAGAGGGACAGGGGATCTAAAGCAAGCCCCATACAGGGCTCAAACTCACAAACCGCAAGATCATGACCTGAGCCAAAGTCAGACACTCAACGAACTGAGCCACCCAGGCACCCCAAGACTTAATATTCTTAAGACGGCAATACTCCCCAAATTGATCCAGAAATTCAATGTAATTTCTACCAATTGCCAGCTGGATTCTTTGCAGAAGTTAACTATCTGAATCCTAAAATTCATAGGGAAGTTCAAGAGACCCATAACAGCCAAGACAAATTTGGAAAATACAAGGGGCGCTTGGCGTGGCTTAGTTGGTTGAGCATCCAACTGTTGATTTCGGCTCAGGTCATGATCCCAAGGTCAGGGGATCGAGCCCCATGTCAGGCTCCACACTGAGTGTGGAGCCTGCTTGGGGTTGTCTCTCTCCCTCTGCTCCTCCCCTACATTCTCTCTCCCTCTTTCTAAAATAAAAATTTAAAAAAAAATTTTTTTTTAAATCCCAGCTGGATTCTTTGTAGAAATTGACTAGCTGAATCCTAAAATTCATGGGGAAATTCAAGGGACCCATAACAGCCAAGACAAATTTGAAAAATATGAACACAGTTGGAGGATTTACATTCCCCAGTTTCAAAACCAATTACAACTCATCCCTAGGAGGGAAAGTTACCACTAATTTTTAAATTTCTTTTGTTTATCTTTATTTTCTAAATCTCTACAATGAACATGACTTTTACAAGGAAATATAAGCTACTTTTAAAAGCATGCACACCTAAAATTGCATTAATTAATTATAAAGCAGTAGGGGCACCTGAGTGGTTAAGGATCCCACTTCCTCTCAGGCCATGATCTCGTGGTTCATGAGTTCAAGCTGGGCATCAGGCTTTCTGCTGTCAGCACAGAGCCCACTTTGGATCCTCTGTCACCCTCTCTCTCTGCCCCTCTACCACGCAGGTACGCGTGTGCTCTCTCTCTCTCTCTCTCTCTCAAAATAAACTTGAAAAAATTATAAAGAAGTAAACAAATAGCTAGTGAAAAAACAACAAATGAGTACATTTAAGTTGTTTATAAATGGAAAATTTAAAAGCGCAAACAGGGGCGCCTGGGTGGCTCAGTCAGTTAAGCATCCGACTTCAGCTCAGGTCATGATCTCGCGGTCCGTGGGTTCGAGCCCCACGTCAGGCTCTGTGCTGACAGCTCAGAGCCTGGAGCCTGTTTCCGATTCTGTGTCTCCCTCTCTCTCTGTCCCTCCCCTGCTCATGCTCTGTCTCTCTCTGTCGCAAAAATAAATAAAAACATTAAAAAAAATTTTTTTAATAAAATAAAAAAAATAAAAGCGCAAACACATGCAGTTTCTACGGAAATCTATAAAACACTGAAATAAACCCATTTTCAAAAATTATAATTGAATAATAAAAATTCAAGAAATGAAGGAAAATCATATTTGACACACCAACTTCAGGTACATGGACAGGAAAGGCCTAGAAATCACAATTCCTGTAACTCTGACACTAACTCAGTATAATGAGAGGAAAATCTTTATCCAGGAGACGGTAGAATTCTGAGCATAAGACAGGTTAAACCCAGTACAAACTGCACTAGACAAAGTGATGATTTTTTAAAATAGAATTCTAAAGTTAGAACATTGTTGAAAAGCTACAAAAATGCTCTGAAAAGCAGATTGAAATAGAGAGGAAGTCTATCCTCACACCACATACAAATGCAAGCTTATATTTGTTTACTCACAGCACTAATTAGTTTAACCAAGGCAGAATATTTTAATTAAAACAAATAATCAATATTACACTTCCCTTGTCAAGTCTAGTTCATGAAATTTACTCTGCTATGTAACCATAAAATGTCTTAGATAGATCTAAAATTAGTGAAAACAGCTTTGTATGGTTCGTGGAATTCTTCTCAAAGTTCCAGGCTTTTCAAATAGATCTGAGAAGCATTTCTATGTTATCTTTTCCCTTGTGAAACAAACAACAGATACTGTTGTCAAAATTCTGGTACTACGGGGGTGCCTGGGTGGTTCAGTCGGTTGAGCGTCCGGCTTCGGCTCAGGTCATGATCTCGCTGTTTGTGGGTTCGAGCCCCGCGTCAGGCTCTGTGCTGACAGCTGGGAGCCTGGAGCCTGCTTCGCATTCTGTGTCTCCCCCTCTCTCGGCCCCTCCCAGGCTCATGCTCTGCCTCTCTCTGTCTCTCAATAATAAATAAACGTTAAAAAAAATTTTTTTTTTTAATTCTGTTACTATGGACGGTGATCGTGGTCACAGTGTTCTAACTAATCTGCTGGACAAAAGGCACTGTCTAAACACTATAAGCAAACAAAATGAATACAAGGAAGAGAGTGACCCTATTCTGGAGACTTATAATCTATTTCAACACCGGGGGTTTGTTTCATTGGTTAGCAAAATGAAATCAACCCAATGTTTTCTCTGAATGCTCTGTAGTCATGACTCTCCTTTCAGTGTCATGACTAGAAAAGCCTGAAGCACAACTTTCTTAGGTCAATTAGCAACAATCATCACTGGAAGCTGAGTAATGCAGAAATTCATTCATAGCAATGCTTCCACCTGCATTAAACCTAAATAAACCTACACTGAACTCTGCAAGGTGAATGAAGAGATGAGGTCCCAATGAGAAAAAAAAAAAAAACAGTAAGAAATCAAATAGGCAAAGAGTTTTTAATAAATGATTTAATAAATGAAAGGAACAGAGTATGGTGGTTAAGAGGCCAGATACTGGAGACAAACTCATGGGTTTGAACTGCCACATCACCACTTACTAGCTGTGACCTTGAGCAGGTCAATGCGCTTTTCTGCATCTCGATTTCCTCATCTATAAGCGAGGCATCACAACAGTAACTATCTCCTAAAATCTTTGTAAGGATTAGCTTGCTTTATATGTAACGTTTATATACGGCACCTTATATCTTAGATATGACCGAAAAGCACAAGCAACAGAGAAAACACAGACACACTGGACTTCATCAAAATTTATAATGTCTCTGCTTCAAAGGGCACCATCAAGAAAGTGAAAACAACAACACACAGAAGAGGAGAAAAAATTTTTAAATCATGTATCTGATAAGGAAGCTGTATTCAGAATATAAAAAGATCTGTTACAACTCAATAAGAGAAAGACAAATAACTCAAGTAAAAAATGTTTGATAAAGGATCTGGACAGATATTTTTCCAAGGAAAATATACAAATGGCCAAGAAGCACAATGAAAAGATGCTGAGCATAGTTAGCTGTACGTGAAACGCAAATCTCCGGGACAATGAGATACCACTTCTTGCTCACTGGAATGACAATAATCAGGATAATAACAAGCACTGGTGAGGACGTAGTGAAATCGGAACTCCCCTATGCTGCCGATGAGAATACAAAATGGTACAACCACTTTGGAAAACGATCTCGCAGTTCTTCAAAAAGTTAAATACTGAGTTACCACATGATCCAGCAATTCCATTTCCTAGGCTTACAGATAAGAGAACTGAAAACATTCACCCACGAAAACTTGTATGTGAACGTCCACAGCACCATTACTGACAACAGGCAAAAAGGAGAAACAACCCAAATGTCCATCAACTGATGAATGGGTCAACAAAAAGTGGTATATTCACACAGAATAATATTATTAGCAATGAAAAAAGTACTGATGGGGCGCCTGGGTGGCGCAGTCGGTTAAGCGTCCGACTTCAGCCAGGTCACGATCTCGCGGTCCGTGAGTTCGAGCCCCGCGTCAGGCTCTGGGCTGATGGCTCGGAACCTGGAGCCTGTTTCCGATTCTGTGTCTCCCTCTCTCTCTGCCCCTCCCCCGTTCATGCTCTGTCTCTCTCTGTCCCAAAAATAAATAAACGTTGAAAAAAAAAATTAAAAAAAAAAAAAAGAAAAAAGTACTGATTCATGCTACAACATGGATGAACCTTGAAGACATTATGTTAAGTGAAAGCAGTCAGTCACAAAAGACCACATGTTGTCTGATTCCATTTTCCTAAAATGTCCAGAAGAGACAAATACACAGAGGCAGGTGAGTGAGCGTCTGGGATTAGGGGTGTGGAGGACGAGGCAGTGAAGAGTGACTTCTAAGGAGCACAGGACTTCTAGCTAGGGCAGTAAAATGTCCTAAGATTGATGTGGTGATGTGTGCACAGCTCTGGGAATACAGTAAAAACCACGGAATTGTATATTTTAAAAGGGTAAATTGTATTAAATCTGTTTAAGAAAAAAAACAGCACCTCAGAACGGTGCCTTCACTGTAAGCACAAATTTCTTATTTATTTTTAAGTTTACTTATTTTGAGAGAGAGAGACAGAGACAGTGCCAGTGGGGAAGGGGCAGAGAAAGGGAAGAGGGAGAGAGGGAGAGAGGGAGGGAGGGAGAGGGAGGGAGGGAGGGAGAGAGAGAGAGAGAGAGAGAGAGAGAGAGAGAATCCCAAGCAGGCTCCAACCTGTCAGCGCAGAGCCCAGCGTGGGGCTCGAACTCAAGAGCCATGAGATTATGACCAACTGAGCCACTCGGGCGCCTCTTGCTTATTTTTATTATAGGCAGGAGAAAATCCCTTCAATGTGAAAACAGGAAAGCAAATTTGAATTAGCTGAAATTGGCCAACAGTTGAAACAGTTGCTGAATGGACATGACATGTTCAGAAGTGACAAAAAAAAAAAAAACAAAAAAACAGTTTGACACCAGGAAGCATTCTGTTTCAAATGCAGATCAAGGGCTCAAAAGCCTAGCTGCTAGAAATGACTAAAGGAGAAACTTGGTTCTTTTTCTTTTTTTTTTTTCAATTTTTTTTTAGTCCAAGTTAGTTAACATACAGTGTAATAATGATTTCAAGAACAGAATTTAGTGATTCATCACTTACATTTGACGCCCAGTGCTCATCCCTCCTTAATGCCCATCATGCACTCAGCCCATCTCCACACCTCCCCTCCAGCAAGCCTGTTTGTTCCCTGCATTTAAAAGTCTCTTATAGTTTGTCCCCCTCTCTGTTATCTTATTTTTGCTTCCCTCCCCCATGTTGATGTTTTGTTTCATAAATTCCACATTTCAGTGAAATCATATTTGTCTTTCTCTGACTCATTTTGCTTAGCATAATACACTCTAGTTCCATCCACACTGTTGCAAATGGCAAGATTTCATTCTTTTTGATGGCCGAGCAGTACTCTCTGGTATATATACCACATCTGCTTTATCCAGTCGTCAGTCGATGGACATTTGGGCTCTTTCCATACTTTGGCTATTGTCTATAGTGCTGCTGTAAACACTGGGGTGCATATGCCCCTTCGAATCAGCATTTTTGTATCCTGTGGATAAATACCTAGCAGTGCAATTGCTGAGTCATAGGGTAGTTCTATTCTTAGTTTTTCGAGGAAACTCCAGACTGTTTTCCAGAGTGGCTGCACCAGCTTGCATTCCCACCAACAATGCAAAAGAGATCCCCTTTCTCCGCATCCTCGCCACCATTTGTTGTTGCCTGAGTTGTTAATGTTAGCCATTCTGACAGGTGGAAGGTGATATCTCATTGTGGTTTTGATTTGTACTTCCCTGATGATGAGTGATGATAAGCATTTTTTCATGTGTCGGTTGGCCATCTGGATGTCTTCTTTGGAGAAGTGTCTATTCATGTCTTTTGCCCATTTCTTCACTGGATTATTTGTTTTTTGGGTGTTGAGTTTGATAAGTTCTTTATAGATTTTGGATACTAACCCTTTATCTGATATGTCATTTGCAAATATCTTCTCCCATTCTGTCGGTTGCCTTTTAGTTTTGCTGATTGTTTCCTTTGCTGTGCAGAAGCTTTTTATTTTGGTGAGGTCCCAATAGTTCATTTCTGCTTTTGTTTCCCTTGACTCTGGAGACGTGTTGACTAAGAAGTTGCTGCGGCTAAGGTCAAAGAGGTTGCTGCCTGTTTTCTCTTCTAGAATTTTGATGGCTTCCTGTCTCACATTTAGGTCTTTCATCCATTTTGAGTTTATTTTTGTGTCTGGTGTAAGAAAGTGGTCCAGGTTCATTCTTCTGCATGTCACTGTCCCGTTTTCCCAGCACCACTTGAGGAGAAGCTTGGTTCTTAAAACAAATACCAGACCAAGCACCCAAACGCTGTCAAACTCTTCCTTCTGGCCCTCAAGATAGTTGTAGGAAACGCAGGTATAAAAAAAAAAAAAATCTGAAAGTTTGCTTTGAATGGTATATCCAATTCAATTTCAAAAATAAAATGGAAGTGATCCAATTTTGTCGTGACTTCATGTGGAAGGCTTTTCTAGGGAGCTGAACAATTCTGTGACCCCAGAGAGAACATCCGCTGCTCAGATTTAGAGACAAAGAAGAATCCTACTACATTGCTCCAAGGAGTGATGAAGTGATTCCCTACCAACACATTCGCCAGGGTTTAAGTAGCAGGAAATAAATTGTTGCAGAGGAAAAATTTTCCTCTACCCTTCAAAGGTTCCTCTGGACGGTCTAAGAATTAAATTGACACGAGACAAAAATTTTTTAAAGGTTTATTTATTTTTGAGCGAGAGAGCATGAGCAAGGGAGGGACAGAGAGAGAGGGCGGGGGGACAGAGAATCCAAAGCAGGCTCCATACTGACAGCAGCAAGCCTGATGTGGGGCTCAAATTCACAAACCATGAGATTACGACCCGAGCTGAAGTTGGACACTCAACTGACTGAGCCACCCAGATTCCCCTGATATGACACAAATTAACAGAAAACGAAATTTAATTTCGTGCATTCAGGAACCCCATGTTCATGAGCTACAGAGACAGAAAGGTAAAATGATGAACCTATGCCATCCTGAGCTAAGGAATGGGAAAGGCCTGGGCTTTAAAGGGAAGGAGCACAATTCACAGAGCAATAAGAAGAAAAGCACATGTTTGGTAATTAGATATATGCCCTGCCATACAGATGGGTCATTTTTCTTTCCTTTTTTTTTCTAATTTAATTTTTAGTTAGTTAACATACAGTGCAATATTGGCCTCTGGATTAGAATTCAGTGATTCATCACTTACATGCAATACTCAGTGCCCATCACCACAAGGGCCCTCCTTGATCCCCACCACCCATCTAGCCCATCGCCCACCCTCCTGCCTCCATCAACCTTCGGTTTGTTCTCTATCATTGAGAGTCTCTTGTGGTTTGTTTCCCTCTCTTCTCCTCTCCCCATTTCCCATATGTTCATCTGTTTTGTTTCTTCAGTTCCACATATGGTGGATCTTGAGGAACTTAACAGAAGACCATAAGGGAGGGGAAGGGGGAAAAAAGAAAGTTACAGAGAGGGAGGGAAGCAAACCATAAGAGACTCTTAAGGTGAGAACAAACTGAGGGTTGATGGGGGGGGGGGGGAGGCGGAGAGAGGAAAGTGGGTGATGGGCATGGAGGAGGGCATTTGTTGGGATGAGCACTGGGTATTGTATGGAAACCAATTTGACAATAAATTATATTTTTAAAAAACTAAAAAATAAATTCTACATATGACTGAAATAATATGGTGTTTGTCTTTCTCTGATGGACTTATTTTGCCTAGCGTAATACACTCTAGCTCCATCCATGTCATTGCAGATGGCAAGATTTTATACGTTTTGATGGCTGAGTAATATTCCACTGTAAACATAGATCTCCTCTTTACCCATTCATCAGTCAATGGACATTTGGGCTCTCTCTATAGTCTGGCTATGGTTGATAGTGCTGCTACAAACACTGGGGTGCAGGTAACCCTTCGAATCTGTATTCTTGTATCCTTTGGGTAAATACCTAATAGTGCAAGTGCTTGGTCATAGGATAATTCTATTTTTAGTTTTTTGAGGAATCTCCACACTGTTCTCCAGTGTGGCTACACCAGTTTGCATTCCATACGGGTTATGTACATAAAATTTATCATTGGTAATAACTCTTATTCCGGAAAAGATACCAAACTGAGATTCTTCTAGGTAGCTAAGAGAGGAACTAAAGTTTCTCTTGATCCCACAGAGTTCCAATTGCTTTCAACTCCAAATAGGCCACATGCCAAGCAGGCACAGTTTGGGGAGACTTGCTCTGAACCTCCTCAAGAGTAAGGCCTGAAAGATCAGACCTTAGTGAGGACGTTGGCCCTGGCACCAAAGGCCCCGTGAGCAGAGGCCAGAAGCAGAGTGGCAGGAGCTGGGAGGTAGGGGGAGAGCAGCACCTCAACGTTCTACTTGCCCTCCCCTAGGAACAAAGATCAAGTTGGGACTGCTACAGAAGATGCCCTGGGACACCCCATGCTGGTTTCTGTGTCCTTCCCTGCCAGCTTCAACCTCGACCACAGGATTCCCACATGTCCCCATATGACAAAACCCGTACACCCCCCCCTTCTACCTCCATTACTCTAAACTCGATTTCATTTCCATTCAACTTCATTTTGAAAAGTTTCAGGAATAAAAAAGATGTATTCTTTTCTCTCAACAAAGGACTGGTTTTCTGACAGCTCAAAGCTACTTCTACTTGGTGTAAGTATCTACTTCTCCTGCAAGTCGTGGTTGACACACTAAAACTCAGTACTTCCATCAGGCAGAACTAGCCAGATTGGGCTCAGCAAATTCTACTGATCAAACATCAGTACACCCGACATCAATGTAATCGTTCAGCTTCTCAGTGGGGGCTAGGGGGGTCTATCAGTCCCTCAGCCACCCGCAAATTATTTCCTCATCGCAACCCAAGTCTCCAGAAAACAAACCAAAGTCCTTTGTTTTCCTTTCTCTACACCTTCCACAAACGCTGTCAGGAAATTAGCACAATCGTATGTCAATTATATCTCAATAACCTAAGGGGAAGAAGGAAGAAAGGAAGGAAGGATGGAAGGAAAGAAGGACGGACAGAAGGACGGGAGGACAGAAGGAAAAGAAAGAAAGAAAAGAAAAGAAAAGAAAAGAAAAGAAAAGAAAAGAAAAGAAAAGAAAAGAAAAGAAAGAAAGAAAGAAAGAAAGAAAGAAAGAAAGAAAGAAAGAAAGAAAGAAAGAAAGAGGGGCGCCTGGGTGGCGCAGTCGGTTAAGCGTCCGACTTCAGCCAGGTCACGATCTCGCGGTCCGTGAGTTCGAACCCCGCGTCGGGCTCTGGGCTGATGGCTCAGAGCCTGGAGCTTGTTTCCGATTCTGTGTCTCCCTCTCTCTCTGCCCCTCCCCCGTTCACGCTCTGTCTCTCTCTGTCCCAAAAATAAATAAACGTTGAAAAAAAAAATTTAAAAAAAAAAAAAAAAAAGAAAGAGAGAAAGGAAGGAAGGAAGGAAGGAAGGAAGGAAGGAAAGAAAAGAAAAGAGAAAGAAAGGAAGAAAGAAACTATCATGGAACATCTTCTAGAGGAAGGACTCAACACAGATGTGAAAACAGAAATCTGCAAATCTGAAGCAATTTCATTTCAGAACAGAGACACATTGTGAGATTGAAATAAATGCACTGGTCACAAAACATTTATTAGCATGACTGCCCGATTTCTACTCCTCAAAGGAAGAAATTTTTTGATTTTTTTATTTATCTTTTGTCATTGATTCTAATTAACCCAGAAAATAATAGAGCTCATTATGAAATAATTGGGCACTACAATAAAAGAGATTTAGCTGCATTAATTACAGAAGTTAAGAAAGAAAAACCCACCTCTGTAAAACACAAAATTTCTTTCTCTGTTAAGAACACATATACAGAATGCAGTAAAGAATTTAAATTCATGTTGAGAGAGCATAAACCACAAAATCAAAGTAAAGTCATTACTATGAATAAATTCACAATTAACTGGATAAGCATGCTCGATGCATTCAAAGAATTTTAAATCATTGCAAATCATTCACGTAACCATGCGAGACAAAGAATATACCTCTTCAACAGACAACATAAATCAGCAGGGTGCCCCATCAAACAAAGACCACACAATAATCAAGTATTTAACAGTTCTGATTTAAAGTTACTTAAATCAGAATGTTCCAAAGATCATAATCCAGAAATTTTAACCATTCACTCACACCACCATGAAACAAGCACTTAAAGAACCAAAAGAAACTAAGCACATAGATCATGTACCTGGATCAATGAGAACTTCTTGTGCCCCTGGAAGAAAGAACAGAGTATGGTCTTTTATTTGGAAAACAAAACTATTTTTAAAGACAACTACTAATCACATTTCATGCTTCACATTGCCTTGAAAACTCTGAGGCACGTCTCTCTGATCAGAAGAGCAATTCTGAATAAGAGTATGTCACAAGTTTGGTGCCTTTTTGCTTTGGAAGGAAAAAAAAAAAAAAGCTGCCATCACCCACACCCTGCACAAACTGTAAAGTGCCTCTTGCCTCCTGCCCTCCCACCTTCCAAGTGCATACTCCCTACTTGCCTTGACCAAGGAGAATTTCTTATTCCCACAAATAAGCCAAACGACAAAGGAACAGTAATTTTTTTGTGTGCAAATATACGCCCACAGCTTGGAATGGAGGAGAAAGTTATTGGAAGGTTATATGGAACTTAGCTCTACCCTCCTGAAATCTCACACTCGTTCACTGAATCGCTGCACGCTTCACCAGCTACGGATTTCCAACTTCTAGAAGGTGCAATACAAAACAGTTAACTTCACTATTATCAAGAAGCTTTTGAAAGCCTTGATCATCTGCTAAACTACCCAGATACTAATGAGATCCAACTAGCCTTCTCTGGAGGACAGAATTCCCTGTCACCTGAAGAAACACTGATCTAAGAGTTGTGCTTATCATTAGCTACGATCATTTGCAAATATGTTGACAAGTTCAGAAAGGTGTGTCCCAGTAAAAGCTAGTCTTACTGAAACAGCATATTCATTCAATTGTTTATACAGAGACTACGCCCCACAATCCTATTTAAGAGCTATTTGTGTACTGCAATCTCTACTGTTAAATGAAGACAAAAAAAATCACTGCGATTTGAAAGCCATGACTATAATAAAATTTAAAAAATAAAAACAAACATAAAAACAAACAGGTGCTTCTACTGAATACCAGCTATACACCAAGCACGTACTTGACAACATTGTGTGTGTGTGGCGGTGTGATTCTCACGGCATCCCCACAGAGTGGACAGGGACGATTAACCCCACACCGCTGATGATGAAACCGTAGCTCCGAGGAGCCAGGGACGCCCCACCATCCCACCCCCCAAGACACGTGCCCTGTGAAGAACACACAGACCTCCCCTACGGGGACACTTTGGGGAACTGGGGGCTTCCAGATGACCCTACGAACTTCTCCTTCATTGGAAAACCTGCTCGAGTAGATCACATTGTGCCATGTCTGTTAAATAGGGAATGAGACTGAAACTTTTTCCTGCCTCAGCTCAGTCATTATCACAACCATCAATTACTTGACCTCTCGGCACATGTGGTGATGAACCGGGCCCCATACTAAGTGCACTGAGACTGCAGGGCTTTTAAAGTTACCTTCGTCCGTGTGTAAAAGTCTTTGTCTCACGTCTCACACAGGCCGAGGACTATCACTTCTCACTGGCCTGGAGGGACCGCCTAAAACAACCCTCGTCTGCCTTTTAAATTCCCTTCATCTCATCCCGTGTGAGTCTGGAAGCCACATGGCCCAGATAGTTTCTTCAAACAGCAAAGAAAAAGCTCAGCCACAAAAAAAGTAGACAGTTCTTTCCCAAATGGACTTTAACATCTAATTGGACTTCCTGGCAGCCTTTCCTTTTATTAGCTCACCTCCAGCCACTTACTAGTGTTCTCACTGGGAGGAGCAGCCCAAGTATTTTGCTGTCTGTTATCTGGCCTGTTCGCAAGGGTGGGGGACACGGGAATAGTGGGTGCTGTCTGAGGATATCGCACAGTGGGCGAAAGGGCGTCCTGCAGCCCGGTCTCCACGGCTACAAGTACCCTGACGGGCTCTGAGATTTGATTATCAGCATCATGAGGCTCCAATGGACTGATTTCACATTAACCGAACTCCTAAGAGACTAACGTAAGAAGAGTGGAGGTTGAACTTGTTAGTGTAACAGAAGACAAAAAGTTACCGATCAGACCAAATATCACAGTGCAAATATCACAGGGGAAGAGCACACTGCCCCTCAACGGCCCGATCACGGGCAGAAGCAGAGCAGGATGGGTTTTCGTAGATTCACTGGGACCAAATATCTGTTAGGGGGACGGACTTGCCGCCTGGACGAACAATCGAGGCTGGCCACGGTGACTCCCACAGACACCACGGTCAACACTTGCGTAACTCTCCCTCTGCCAGTCTTTCTAGGCTGGCAGAGCCCTGACTGACGGACAGACACACATGCAGACCTGCAGACGGGCTGACGTCCCAGAAACACCTGAAACCAGTCTCCGGGAGCCCAGCCACACTGCAAGGTCCCTGCTCTGACACCAGCTCCGTGAGCTTGGTCGGGTTGCCTACCCTCTCTGTGCCTCAGTGTCCACATCCGTAAAATGGGGGCAATCATCAAGCCTACCCTGCCGGGCTGGTGTGAGAATTCAGGGATTGCATCAGGCACGCTCTGAGAAACACGGATAGCACATGTGAAGCGCTCAACGAACGGTAACTATTAAGGTGACTTCACAAATCTCCGTTCTAATCATCTTCCATAGTTCCTCGTCCCATTTACAAGCTCTTGGGGAGTACCCTTCTGCTCTACCCCGTGACCTGGGGAAAGTGGGAGGAAGGGGCCATTCCTCCCACTGCTCCGGTCCCCACAAGGAGGGCTCTCCCCGTAACGCTCCTGACCGTGTGGTCCGGCTCGTCCTCCTCACACACGTGGCATGGCTTCGGGGAAGTTTGGGGGGCGAGCTGGGCATGTGAACCCCTCTTCTTCCCTGGGGTGCCCGGCTTCCCCCGTGTCCTGAAGACTTGGGCAGGTCCTCTCAGGCCCAGAGCCCCCTGGGCCGTTCTGACCAGTTCCAGATATAGGAGGAACACGCCCATTTTCCTGCACCCCTAAATTTCGTGGAGAATGCGGCTTTATCAGTAATAAAGGTGACATCTGTCTCCTCCTGCCCATTCCCATCTCATCTCCCAGTTGGCTGGTGGAGAACACAGGAGTGCAATTATTGGACCCCTTAAGCCCCAACATATGCTTAATTAACGAACAGTTCCGTGACTTCAGGTGGGTTGACTACAGAACGCCCCATCTCTGACGCTGCCGCTAAATTACGGCCACAGGAGCTACCGACCCTCCTCAAACCGTTCACTCACTTCTAAACTGCATCTTTCTTCGTGGAACTGTCACTTCCAATTTTAGTAATCGCCAAAGAGTATAAAATAACGGCTTTGTGCAACATAACAGCTAAAGTTCACGAGCTCTTTTACGAGATAACCACTGTGCTAAACGCTTGACATAATTTCTCCCTAATACTCATAATTCTCCAAAGAAGACATTAGCATCCTCATCCAGATGAGGAAAAATCTCAGAGAACTGACGCCAGTTCGCACGACTAAGTGGCAGCCTGCACACTCACGCCCAAGACGAAACACGAGGCTCGGTCCCCGACACCAAATCACCTTCCGCTGATTAACCCTCGGAGAGTTCGCGGTTCTTCAGCTTGAAGGCGCTCCAGACGCTGCATCTACCCCTGTTATGAAATCACGGCTGCCTGGCTTCTAACACTGGAAGAAAGTCCAATTTCACCACTGTTCACACAGCACGTCTGAAATTTTCACGCCGAGATGACAGAATAAAAATAAGATATAAGTGGAACGCCTAGACAGAATGGACGCTGTACCATTCTGAAACACGAAACAAAAAAAAAAAAAATCAAATTAAAGGACTGTTGGTTAAATAAATCTTCTTTTACAAACAGGAAAAGTGAGACTGAGACTTTTCAAAGGTGCAACAGCGCCACCTACGGCCACAGAAAGGCTTTCTACACTGCTGGAAAAGGTGCAAGAGAAAGTGCCTGCGCGGGAAGAAAAAAGATCAGCAAGGGTTTTAAAAACAGGGTGCTCAGACACCTTAACCGAAGGCTTAGCGAACACACAGCGAGCACACGGCAGCTTCAGGGAAGGGGGCGTATTCAGCACTTGATCTGGGATCTTTAACACTCCCGAATATAAACAAGACACAGGCTCACGGAAACTAATCTGAACGGGAAGGAGTCTTGGGCGTCGGGTCCAGCCTCTTCGTTTTGCAGACAGGGAGACTGAGACCCAGGGAATCTGTCCTTCCGGCCATCAGTAGGAGAGCTTACTCCTAGTCCTTGCGTGTTGCACTTACCAATACCCAGCAGATCTATACTAACCCTGTGTTCACAAAGGTCACGTCGGTTTTTTTCTAACAGTAGGTAGGTATTCTAAGTGTCTTGCAAAATACTGCCCAAAGAGCTGGTAACTATACATCATACAACTTTGTTGAAATACAAAAATGTTTATTTACATAGTAAAACAGTATGAGTTCCCCCCTTCTATTATTCCCTCTATTTAAAAAAAAAAAAAAAGTGATGCCAAATGAACATTTTGACTTGTTTTAACCTATTAAGAGTACAGAAAAAAATCAAAATTTTCTTCACTCACAAAAGAGATAAGCTTATTCCCTGAAAACAGCTCAATATCAAGTTTTCTAAACATACTGGCTATGTAATGTAAAGGTTTTAATAGTTACATGGCAATATGAATCCTAAGTTGTAAAAACACACGTTCTATACAAATAATCTTTAAGTTCTCCATCTTAAGGCAATTTAGCTATTCCCTATGTCACTGATCCCATCAAAGCTTCATACCCCACTAAAACAATGTAACTGGGTCCCTATCACTTTCAATCATACTCGTATTATCATATGCATATACGTATGGAGCATGCATCAGAAACAAACCGCCCTCTTCAGTATCCAGGGTTGATACTTGTAAATAACCTATGCTACTGTGACAGCAAACGCTTACTGAGCACCTCTTAGGTGCTTTGTATACAAGGCAGCTAACTCTCATAATCACACAAATTAAATAACATCACTCAAATTTCACAGGTGAGGAAATATACTTAGGCCATAAAAAGCAAGTCCCAAGTCCCATAGAATCTGCGTGCTCACCAGCAGAAGGTTTTTACCTTCTCTCAACATTCACTAACTTAATCTTTTCTTCTGTACTAATGGCTACTGAAAACCATTTCTGTCTTTGGAGGTTTTCTCCCAACAAGCATCACCAGAGAAAAGCAATGGCTAAGCCATTAGCAACGATGGCTGGATTTTCAAAGCCCACTTCTCTTTTGCACTGTAATCATTTTAAATGTTTTATTTTTCAGTGCTTACAGAGTTGAAACTAAGATGGTAACTTTTTACATTGTTGGCTGAGACTAAATCAATTGCAAAAATATGTCATTTCAGGGACGCCTGGGCGGCTCAGTCGGTTAAGCCTCCAGCTTCGGCTCAGGGTGTGATCTCACAGTCCGTGGG
Source organism: Felis catus (assembly GCF_018350175.1). Lineage (NCBI taxonomy): Eukaryota > Metazoa > Chordata > Mammalia > Carnivora > Felidae > Felis > Felis catus. The sequence goes on from NC_058385.1 coordinate 80,076,452, forward strand.
TTCGAGCCCCACATCAGGCTCTGTGCTGACAGCTCAGAGCCTGGAGCTGCTTCGGATTCTGTGCATGTCTCTCTGCCCCTCCCCTGCTTGTGCCTTGTCTGTCTCTCAGAAACAAATAAATGTTAAAAAAAAATTTTTTTTAATATATATCATTTCAATCTATGTCCCTCTGTCTCATGGTCTCACTGATCTCTTCTTTTAAGGCCTCATCAGGCTGAGATCACTAAAACGTGGCAGTGATGAACTCACCAGTGCTCTGGAAACCAGTCAACGGGCGGCTGGTCAGAGCAGCAACCCAGAACACAAGCTGCACAGTCAGAGCAACCTGGGGCCCGGCCCCGAGTCTGCCTTCGCTGGCTGCATGACCAGGGGCTGGGGCCCAGCTCTTTCTGCCTCAGTGCCTCACCTGCAGAAAGGAGATACTGATATGTGCCCTCCGACACCTGCTGGGAGGCAGGACATAAGGACAGCGCTGAGCACAGCCACTGGCCTAGGCAGGTGCTGAGTAATCCATAGCTATTTTGATCATGACAATGATGGTGATGATTAACACATGAAGACAGACCAAACAGTAGAGGTAACCACAAAAAAGAAACATGTACGAGTCAATAAGCATTTCTCTTCACATTGACTGCAGAATGTCCTATTGATTTTCTTAGTAAACCAAGGTTTGTCCATTAATTATAGCATTACAAGTTCACATGCAAGCTTCCAGAATAAAAGAATTTGTGGCTTCTAACTTTTGAATACTAAGAAAGTTGAAGGAAAAAAAAAAAAGGAGAACGAAAGCAAAAGAGGCAGGGACTACAGAATTCTTCTGCAACTACAGTAACTCGATGTTAGGAAAGAAACAATTTCCTTTCATCCAAGGACGTCTGCCGGATCCGAGATGTCTGGGGTATTCTAACCGTACTCATTAATTCACATCACCAAGTCTTCAAACTACCTACTGTTCACCCTAACACTCTCGATGACATTGTCGCTGACAGTTACCCAGGGCCGGGTAGGACAGGTCCATCTCGGGCACCTTCACAGGAACCCTAGGAGGGGAATACTGTCACTACCTTCCCCGTTCTGGAGACAGAGAAACTGAGGCACCAGGAGCCTAAATGCTCCAGGTCCCACTGATAGTAAATGCTGACAGTAAAGGACAATGTGCATTTCTGCTGTTGAGGAAGGAATGGATGCAAACGCAGGGAGAATGTTAACAACCGGCTCGTCTGGTCTCGACGCCATCCGCCGTGACGTAAGAGGAGGGTGCGGCGGACAGCCCTGGGGTCACTATTCAGGACGAAACGACACGCCTGTCCGTGCCACCGAGCACAGCAGCAGACCTGAACCCTCTTCTGCGAGAAGGGCAGTAAAGTCAGCCCAGCTCTGCCTGCCCTCACCTGAGCTTCACTGCACAGCCTTCCCATCGGTGCCTCCAACAGTCAGAGCGCTCGGGCGGTCTACACGACGCGAGGCTAAATAAAGACACTTCTCTACTGCAGACAGAGCAGTTTCTCAGAAAAGTTTAAACCTTTTTTTTTTTTTTTTGCCTACACTCAGCAAAGTGGAAAAATGAAACATTTCTCTAAAAAGTCTTGAGTCTCACTAATCACATCAGTACAACAGTCTCAACACATCAGAACTCTTCAAATCACAGGGGAAACAACCATCCCCACCAGAAGGCACTCCCAGAATGTGCAGGAGACTGACTGGGGAAGCAGGAGAGCCCCACCGCAGGGCCACAGGGCCGCAGCCAGGACCACAGCCACACGCTCGGCCTCTCAGCCAGCTTTCCCTTCCCATCAAGTAACTGGGGGACGACTGAAGTCATCCAGGATGCTGTGCCGAAGAAGGATAAAATATCTTCTCTTCTAGAACCATTACAGACCCACCCATGCAGCCCTACACACAACTGTGCAGCCGCAGGAAACCAGCTCCCGAAGGTCGCGTCTCACTCTCTGTTGGTCACAGGTGAAGTCAGGACAAAATACATTCAAGCCACTCCCCTACCCAATACGCATTTACTACCAAGGGCTTTCTCTCTGGGGAAAAAGTGTCAAAGAATCTCATGGATCAAAAACCAGCTCAAGGTTGGGCATGAGGCCTTGATCTCCACACTCTTTGCTCTTATCTTCATGACCTAAGCAGTATGACAAGTTCATCCCTTAAGGGTCAAAAGGCTCAAGTTTATTCGAAAAACACTTGTAAGTCTGCTCCTCCAAGAAGACGTTTTACCCCTCACTGGTGCTGACAAACCTAAGCAGATCAAACTGAACTTATTAAAAGAACTTCATCAGGGCGCCTGGGTGGCTCAGTCTGTTAAGCATCCGACTCTTGATTTCAGCTCAGGTCATGATCTCATGGTTCGTAAGATCAAGCCCCGCATCGGGCTCTGTGCTGACAGCGTGGAGCCTGCTTGGGATCTCCCTCTCCCTCTTCCTCTCTCTCTCTGCCCCTCCCCACCTCGCGGGAGTCTCAAAATAAATAACTAACCTTTAAAAAAGAAAAGAGAGAAAGAATGTCATCAAACTGAAAACTAAGGAAGAGACCAAGCCCTGAATTAGCTGTTAAAGTTGACACTGGAGCTAGCTTTCCTAAATACACAAAAATTAGGAAAAAGACCCAGGCACAGAACTTTGAGGCCAGTCTACCAAGACACTTTATTCAAGTGTTCCAGAAATGAAACAATCATTGTAATCCATCAACAGTAAGATTCCATAAGATCAGTACTCAATAAAATCAGAAGAAAACGTCTGGTCCAAGATTTCTGACTCAATGGCTTTTCTATTTTATGTAAACATTAGTCAGGTTTCATTCACTCAGAGAGAAACGTGATCAATTACTCCTGCATGCTTAAGAGACAAGGAAGGAGTCCGGGCGGGAGGAAGGCACAGAGCTTACCTGGTCGGTGTCTGTTGGCTGCTTCAGCAGGGAGAGAGCTCCCCTGGAACCTGCGAGCTCCAGTCTTACCCCCAGTTCCGCCAGGATAGTGACAGATGACAGACGCGGAACATAACCCTTCAAGGGCAGCTGGGTGTTTAAAAAACAAACAAACAAAAAAAAATACAATTAGTAAAGTTAGTGGCCCATCATGAGCTCAACCTGCAGGGCCTAAGAATGATCTGAACACGGAACAATTCAATTATGTAGAAATGCCAGTTTCTCCCCAAAACAAAGATGGTTCCTCCAGATCACGGGTTTTGTTCCCAACAGGAGCGTACCACCCACTACCTTTCCCACGCCCATGCCGAAGCTGGCAACACAGAACACTGTCGGGAGACTCGAGGTCTCACTGGGAGACTGAGCACACACGTGAAACAGGCCAGCCTCTTCATCCTTGTCACCAACACTTGAGTGCCCACCACGTGGCAGGCCCAGTGCCAGACCCTGACACTACAGAGCCAGGGAGCGACAGATGCTCCGGATCGAAAATGTTCAAAAATAAGACAGCAGAGCAGGCCCACAACACCTTGCCCCGCCATACGCCCTAAAATGCATCGGTTTCCTTTGGAGCAAACACCTGTAAGCCTGTCTGGTCCTCAAAGGCAGCCACGGTTACTTAGAGTACGGCCGGCAGGCAGGCAGAGCCTAAGAATCAAGCTCGGCCCCGGGCCTTCTAAGTTACTCTACAGTGTTCATGTCTATGACTGCAACGCTCCCCAAACCTTTTGGTCTTAACACCCCTTCGCGCTGTGAAAATCACTGAGGATCACAAAGAATTTTTTCTGTGCAGGTTACATCGACAGATATTTACCATATTTGAAACTATAACTAAAAACAGATTTTACTAGGTATATGTTCATTCCTTTTTAAAATAATAATAATCCCACTATATATTATATATTGATGAACAATAACTATTTTCCAAAACAAAAATATAGGCTGGAAGGCTGGTACTGTTTTATATTTTTACAAATGTCTTTAATGTACAGCTTGATACAGTGAGCTGGAGTCTCCCATCTACCTCTGCGTTCAATCTGTGGTGATGTCACAGGTCACGTAGCCTCTGGGAAACGGCACTACGCGTTCGTGAGAGACTGGACCAGGCAAACAGCATACAGCACAGGCCGTGCCCCCCGCCCCGCCCTTCTTCAGGGACACTACCGACCCAGCTGGTCCCTATGTGGGTCATGAGCAGGGACCCTTCCTTCTGGATAAGTGCCCACCACAGGGGCCCTAATGTTACAGCTCCCTGAAGTATGGATATATTCCACCGACCAATCTCTAGCCCCCTTAAATCGAATTATGGAGTTTAAGTCCATTTTAAGAATTTCTTATATTTAATGGTTCCAGAGCACATTGCTAAACTTCCATTAAAGAACTTACTCCATTACTGTATTCTGACTTGTATTTATCGTAGTAGCTCACAGGCCTCCCGACTAATCTTTCCGGGAAAGAACCTGATTTCACTCCTTACCCACACAACATTTATTTAACAAGCGTTTACGGAACATGTACAATAAGCTGAGTTATGGACACACACAGACCACGCGTCCCACCCCACGCCGAGGAGATGGCCCCTGAAGGAAAAACGCATGTAAACACACAGTGCCAGCACACAGGGCAAGCTCCACGACAGACGGGGCTCTGGACAAGACTCTGCAGGCCCCCACTACCTGGAGGGGTGAGAAAAGGCTGTCCTTTGAAGTAGGTTTTTTCCTCCTTTCTTTAGTTTTTCAAATTGAAATGTAACTCACAAAACTCACCCACTGAAAAGTGCCCAAGTCAGCAGTCGTTAGTACACAGACAGGTGGGCGACCATCACCACCGTCTAACTCCAGAACGTTTCCATCAGCCCCAAAAGAAACTCCACGGCCACCTCTACCCCTGGCAGCCAGGAATCGGTTCTCTGCCTATTCTGGACACTGCAGCTGATAGGTGGCCCTTTGTGCCCGGCTCCTCTGACTCTACGTGGTGCTATCAAGGTCGGTCGCATTTTATGTCTCTCATGTTATCGAAGTACAGGGCACGTACCATGTGGTTCTGGTTTCGGGTGTATGCCACACGGACTGGACGACTCCATACGTCACTCGGTGCTCCTCGTGACAAGTGCGGTCACCCTCTGTCACCACTCCACGGTATTATGGTATTACTGACTATCCTCCCTGTGCTGTAACTTTTCACATTTTCACGCCTTCACGACATTCCACTGCGTGGACATACCACTTCTGGCTGACCCCTCCACCAGCTCGTGTACACACGGGGTTTTGAAGAATGAGGGCAGGAGGTGACTTCGGTGGGGAATGGCATCAGCAGAGGGCAAGATGTGCTTAAAAACAAACAAGCTCAGAGGAACATGGAAAGGCAGCCCATGATACAGGACAGTGTGTGGGGGTGCCTGCAGGACGCCGGGGCAGGCCGGGGTGGGGACGCGGCAGCAGACACGGCAGGAGGGCTGTCCCCGCCGATCCCCGACACCGACCAGACAGCCGACTGCCTCTCCTCCCTCATCCTTCATTTTTAGAATTCCTTTTCATTTTTCTCTTTTCTCTTATTGCAAATAACAGTTGCTACAATCACATATCTGATATCTTCATGAGATGACCTTACCTCCGAGCCACAGGAAGTCATTGACTGAGCGGAGAAGTTCCACGGACATGTGGTAATGCACCAGAGAGTCCTGCAGCATCCCGGCCTGGAGGCACAGGTCTCCCACGTGCTTCCGCATGCGCCCCTGGCACCGCTTCTTGTAATGTCTAAAAAACACAACGCGTGGAAATGTGTCACTGCTAGCACGCACGACTTCTGCCCCCAAAGCACACTGGCTAAGCACTATTCACCCTCTCACTACAAAAAAAAAAAAAAAAAAAATGCTAAGAAGGCAACGGTAGGCTCTGTAATTGAGAGGCAGCAACCATCATTGCCAGTATGCGAGCTGGAACAGTCCCGACTTCAAAAACACCTGCCAGGTCTTTCCTAGAGGGACGAGGTACATGTGACTTCCACCATGCATTTCCCTCAGACAATATTTGAGTGGGATTTTCCTTCACAAATTTTCCTACTGTAACGTCAGCATGAGAAAGTTCATGTTTCGGCTTTTTAGAAAATCAATCACCTTCCACTTCCTTAAATTCAAACCTACTATTATTTTATAAAGAGAGTGATGTTGCGTATCACAAGCCAGCCATTGGCTTTTGCAAATAAGACCTTTATCTTCACTACTTTAGAGCCAGCTTCAATAATGCCTTGAGAGGGCGGGGCCTGGGGCGTCACCAACAGCTCCTTAAATATTGGCAAGGATGTGCTATAAATAATGCAAAGGCTTCTCCCTCTGTATCAACTGAAAACCAAAAAAAAAAAAATGTATCAAAATATTCATTTATCATTTTTTAAATATTCCTATTCTTTTGAATATTAAATTTCTTCAAAGAGAAGTGTTTTTTTTTTTCAAGAAAAATCGCAGCTATATTAAATTTTTTTCTCACCGAGAAACCCATCATATCAAGAATAAAAACCCCTACAGGAATCCAAAAGACGTGAAGTTTCTAGCTAACGGAGTGTTATTGACAGATCTCAGTACAAAGTTAAATCTTCACAGATCTAACTCTAACAAACACTATAAACTCTTTGGCCACCCCAGAATTTAGTCTTTCTGTTCCCAGTATGGGTTGTACTAAGATCATCACGTAAGGCAGGGGAGAGAGAAGAGGAAAGCCCGGTCTCCTTCACAGCCACAGCGCAGTGTTAGCATGCCCCCCTCCCCCACTAACAAGCCAGCCCTCCCCATAAGAAAACTCCACACCTATGCCACCCTGGCATCCCCAACCAGACGCCCTCATCTCTCTCCTCCTGGATACCTCCACAGCCTTCCAACGAGCCCCTCGCCAGTCTCCACTCCGTCCCCGCTACACTCACGCCCACCCGGAGCGGCCTTCCCGAAGCATAAATCTGATTCAGTCCCCCACTTCAAACCCTTCAAGGTTCCCCAGTACAGTTCTGGCTCCCCCACTGCCCCTCCCCCCCCCCCGCGCGCTCTGCAGCCTTACCCGACCCCAGTGACCGCGGGCCCCACCTTCTGCCTCACTACTTCACGCTCTCCTTAGGCCTCACCTCATTTGATGGTCAGCTTCTCAAGACAGCCTTGCCTGCCTCCTACCTCTGCACTTTGGGCAGGCGTCCCTGCTGTGCTCCTAGAACATTCTAGCTGAATCAACTTCTGACATCTGTAAGCCCCAAAATGACACGTACGTTTTGCTTCCTACTGTGTATCCATTCCTCTCCCCTGGACGCTCAGCAGCACGTTTGCTATCAACAAACAGATGAACGGATGGGTCTCAAAGGGACTGAGCTGCTCCTGCCCGGCCCAACCCCCTCCTTCCACTGAACCCAAAACCAAGAACCCTCTCCTAAAGGCCACTCCCCACTGACCCCTTCACTGCCTCCCTCTGTTGTCAGTTCTGATAAAACCCAAGCTCCTCTGAAGCCCTGTATGACAGGCCCTCTCGAGTGTCCTCTCCACCAGGAGCAGCCCCCACCCTGAAGCTTGGGACACGGACCCCCGGCCCCCCAGCACAGGACACCTTCCTCAAGCCCCAACCCCACGAGCTTCCAGGCCTCCGCCCGGGCCGCTCCCGCCACCTGAGCTGCCCTCATGGTCCCTTCACCTGGCTGGCTCTTATCCCGTCTTCAGAATACACACAGAGCCCTCTGTCTCCTGGAAATCTCCCCTTGTTATGTCCCTCAGGTCTTGGCCAGGCTGCCCCCCACAACATGACCACACTGTTACCATTCACCCCATTAAAAGCAGGGCCTCTCTGAGAGCATCTGGGGAGACAAGGAGGATGAGAGCAGAGAAGGGAGGAACAAAAAGCAAACACAGCCAGGGCGCCTGGGTGGCTCAGTCGGTTGGGCGGCCGACTTCGGCTCAGGTCATGATCTCACGGTCCGTGAGTTCGAGCCCCAGAGCGTCGGGCTCTGTGCTGACAGCTCAGAGCCTGGAGCCTGTTTCAGATTCTGTGTCTCCCTCTCTCTCTGACCCTCCCCCGTTCATGCTCTCTCTCTGTCTCAAACATTAAAAAAAAATTTAAAACAAAAAGCAAACACAGCCCAAGCCCCAAAGTCAAAGCTTCTCACGTGTGTGTCACAAGCCACCGGACCTGACGGGCAACAAAACTTCCACTTAATACCCGCGAAAACATCTCACCGTGATACCAACATGCAGGGACTTTTCACCCTACTGAGTAAAATTAGACAACAATGTCAACGGAACAGAAGTTCAGCACGCACCACTGTGTTCTCCGTTCCAACCAGAAAAGGACTCGGCATCCAAACGCACATTTCCCGCCTCCAGCAACGTTACTGTCAACTCCCGACACGTGGCTCAGCGTGCGAAGACTGCCACGGTGCTGAGTGACATACGTAAGGACTAATCGGCACCTTCCCCCTCCCCTGCCCCCTTCCCGTCTTAAACTGGCATTATTCCCCCTCGCAACAGAAGCCCCGTGACAGGCCCTCACTCTTCTCTGAACCCGCAAACATCGTGCCTTACCCTTAGAAGGGTCAAAACAGAACTGCTTCCTCAAAGTCACTATCAACGTACTCAGGAGATTCTTTTAAAGTCTTTGCGGGGAAAGACTATTCCAAACTATCCACCAATCCTACAGGTCAGCTCCTGCTCCCAGTCCCCCCAGAGCCCTACCCAACGTGCCTTCTGCTCCATGGGACAGACCAGGAGTCTGGGACACCCCCACTCCTCAGGCCTCTGCGCCCTCCCTCAAGGACCAGCACGGCTCTCTCCCACCACCCCATGTGACTCTGGGTCCCAGGGGGCTCTCCTCCACCCTCCTGCTGCAGGAGAAGTCCTCCCGGGATGTAGGTCCAGCACACCATCCCCCCCCCCCCCCCCCCCCCCGCCCGGGCTTCCTTAGCAGCTGCCCTGCCCTCCAGCGCTTTTAAGATAAATGGCGCCAGCTCCCAAAATCCCAGTTTGTATGTTGAATAACATACCGGGCTTCCCTCCAGCCCACTGGTCACAGCCCCGGCCCCTCCTCCCGCCCCAGTCTACACCTCGCTAGGTGAGCTCACCCACACCCTTGGTTCTAAACACAAGCCACATACCGACACCTCCCAGGGTATCTCTCCAGTCCACTGTCACCTGCACTCCAGGCTCATAAATCCAACTGCCTCTTTGAAACGGTCACTTGACTATCGAACGAATACAGGCATGTAAAAACACGTCCAACATTCGCTGTGGAATTTGACCCCCAGCAGGTACCTCCGGTCCTTCCCAGCAGACAGCCCCACCACACGCCCAGCTGTTCAGGTCAAAACCCTGACTTTCTCACTCGATTTCCTCTTTTCCTCACCCCGCCGCCCCGCCCCCGGCCCAGTGACGAGCCGTGACATTTCTGTCCCTAAGTACACCTCAGTGCGGGACACGGCAGGCGTGCGCTCAGTGTCACAGCCCTCTGAAGAGAGGGAGGGCTCTCCTGGCGCCGACACTCAGGGAGGGCACGTGGTCTCGCACAGGAGGCCGAGAAGACGGCCCAGAAAAAGAGGCTCACGGCTGTCCCGCAGTCTGAACTTTGAAGGGTCCGAGGTCTGGGAGAGCTCCCACCGAATGCGCCTACCTGCCAGAGGTGAGCAGGTGAGAAGGGAGGAGGCCGGGCAAGGCCACGCTTACACCAGTCCCCTGGGGCCTAGGGAGCAACGGGAAAGGTCCCGTGTTCCGGGGCACAGCCCGGCCATCACAGCATCCCTGCCCTGCCTTTCTGAAGGCGGACGGCTTCTCGTACTTGCGACACCGCACTCCTGCCTTAGTCCCCCACCCCGGAACATGAGGGACTCTTTCTGAAAGTCCAGCCAGTCTCAACTGAGGCAAAGTAAACGAAGGACAAAAGTATTCCCCTTCGGGCCAGAGCATTAAAGAAGAAATCAGGGCCTCCTGGCCAGCACGGTGGCCGCGGCAAAACCTCCCCCCGGGGGAGCTGGGCCGGGGCGGGGGAACACAAGGACCTGGATCAGCCCCAGGTTCTCCCTCCAGGACCGAGCTTGGTTCACTGCTGGAGTTCCCCCGCCGCAAACTAATGACACGCCCTTCAGCGACAGACGTGAGCCTCAACAAACACAGAAACGGCTAATTCTCACCAACACAGGGTTTCATGAAGAGTAAAGGCTGCTGCAAGTAAGGGCCCGTTCGACCGCTCAGGTGAACCCCATGACCCGGCTCTGCATGCCTACTGGCTAACACACAAAGTCAGCTGTGGTCAACCACAGAGGTCCCTGTGTCCACAAGATCCAAATGAACCAGCTATTGAGAAGGCCATGTTTTCCTAATGCTTAGAAACAGTCCCTGTCATAAAAGGGCATGAGACCGGTGCAGACTGTTGGACAGTCTCTGCCCTTTTATGAGGGAGAGCTGCTAAGGTGAAGTGAAGTCAGTAGCATGCTGCGGGGGTGGGCAAGGGGCAACCGTGCCCTCCTCGGCGTCCCATCGCGTCCCTGCACCGGCGACCGCGGCGGGAGCTAAAGCACCGTCATGCACATCACACAGCAACAGCCAGGAAACACGTGCCCGAGGTGCTCATTCAAAAGCCAGAATGGGGTGAGGGGCCGCCGTCTTAGACTTTACAGGTTAAGATGCCCTGCGGAAAAGCCCGCGAAGCCACCCAAATCAATTAGCATCTCACTTCTTCAAAACGAACAAAAAAGATGAATCAGGGCTCGTTTGTCACCAAATGCGAAGGAAGACCAAACAAGTTCCCCAAAGCAAATATTTTAAACAGATATCAAACACCCATGGGTTACGTGCTAAAAAAGCAAAAAAAAAAAAAAAAAAAAAAAAAATCTTTTAATAAGATGATTCAAAAATAAAAACATGATCAGAGTAATACGGATCCAGGCAGCGGTAAGTTTTGGTTTTTTGAAGCAGTAAAGGCAATGAGGAGGCAGCACACAGGGAAATCTAGCTATTTTCAAGGCAATATGTTCACAGCCTACCTTTTCAGACCCAACAACATACTCACAGGGCGGTATGACAGAAAAAAAAAAAAAGGAAAAGAAAAGAAAGAGGAACAAGCAAAAATTAGAAACACACAAGAACAAAAATAACTTTCACGCCTACGACACTGCACGTCCAGGAACCTACCAATGGGCTCTCATGAGGCCAGGGGCACGCGGGATGTTCAAGTAAAATACACCCGCACCCCACGTTACTGGGAAGTGTGGGGCCTGCACTCAGCCGAGTCGGCCACGGGGCCTATCCATGTGGCCAGTGCACCAACCGAAACTTGGCCTTCACCTAGACATTTCCTCGTGAGCTGCAGAATACGATCTCATTTCAGTTGGACGCTCCTACAAGAGCTGCAGGAACAGAACCCGCTACACAGCAGTGACAGCAACAGTGTCAGCAGAGATTACAGAAGAATGTATTTGATTTGAGGTCAAAAGAGAGCTGAGTGTTTACAGCACTCAGAGCAGAATGGACCCACCGGGAGGCCAGTTCAATCCACTGCCGCTTTTCCGGGGCCTAGAGCCACACCTGGCACGTGGAGGCCCTCACTCGATGCTTGCTGATATTATTACCTGGCACGTGCCAGGCAGTGTCCCAAGACAGTCCTGTCTCTCCCTTCAAACCGTGAGCATAGATTTCAAAGGGCAAGAACAAGCTGGCATTCCCTGGTGGGTCTGCAACCTCAAAGCCAAGAAGTCGATGACTAAAATATGTCACTGGTGCCTCATGTAGCAAAGGAGGATGTCCCAGGCATGGGGTCAGAGCGGGGTTCCCGGCTGCCTTTGAGGCTTCAGCCTCTCCCCCACTGGTCTGGGCGGCAGGGACAAGCCAGTCCGTGCCCGCACCACAGGCCGCTGCGGCTGGGGAGTGCAGGGGCTGTGTGCACGGTGCAGCCCCATGTGGTAAGGGACAGTGGCCAGGGCGCCCGCCCCACTGAGCATCGCTGTGGAGAGGGCTCAGTGGGCACCATAGCTCTGTCCCTCGTGGCTGACCAGCTCCTACACCTTGCCACCCCGGCCCCGAGGCATAAAAGGGGAGGACCAGCCTGTAGACCACAGGGCCACCAGGAGGACTGAGCACAGGTCACAGGTGCAAAAGGCCTGCCCCTTCCTTAGGCCACTAAAAGTGCGTGGCAAGGAAATGAACACCACCCCAGACCCTGCAAAGCACCACAGGCCGGTGGAACTTGGGCTACTCTGTGCTCCCCACTCACAGGGCTGGCCTAGGGCCTGGTTTTTCTCGGTTCTGTGACAATTTCTCCTCCAACTTACCAACAAGCACAAGGGCAGTGTTTGACCTTAGGTAAATTCAAGAAACTTACTGACCACCTACTTTGCAGTGGGCACTCTGCCAGCATGCACACTGGGTTACTTAAGCCTCACCCGGGAGACCCTGATCCACAATCTACAGAAAGGGACACAGAGGGGGACCTGGGTGGCTCAAGTCAGTTAAGCATCTGATTTTTTATCTCAGCTCAGTTCATGTCAGTTTGTGGGATCGAGCCCCACATTGGGCTCTGTGCTGACAGTGCTTAGCCTACTTGGGATTCTCTCTCTCTTCTCTCTGTCCCTCCCAGCTCGTGTGCACATGCTCTCTCTGTCTCTCTTTCAAAATAAATAAACTTTAAAAAAAAAAAAAAAAAAGAAGAAGGAGGAGGAGGAGGAGGAGGAGGAGGAGAAGAAGGGGCACCTGGGTGGCTCAATCAGGTAAGTGTCTGACCTTGGCTCAAGTCATGATCTCACAGTTGGGTTTGAGCCCCACATCGGACTCGCTGCTCTGAGTGCAGAGCCCGCTTTGGATCGCTCTGGATCTCTTTGGATCGCTCTGATCTCTATGGATCGCTGTGGATCTCTATGGATCACTCTGGTCTCTTTGGATCGCTCTGGTCTCTATGGATCACTCTAGATCTCTATGGATCACTCTGGTCTCTATGGATCACTCTGGTCTCTTTGGATCGCTCTGGTCTCTATGGATCACTCTAGATCTCTATGGATCACTCTGGTCTCTTTGGATCGCTCTGGTCTCTATGGATCACTCTAGATCTCTATGGATCACTCTGGTCTCTATGGATCGCTCTGGTCTCTTTGGATCGCTCTGGTCTCTATGGATCACTCTAGATCTCTATGGATCGCTCTGGTCTCTTTGGATCAGTCTGGTCTCTATGGATCGCTCTGATCTCTGTGGATTGCTCTGGTCTCTGTGGATCACTCTGATCTCTGTGGATCGCTCTGGCGCTCCTTCCCTGCTCGCTTGCTCTCTCTCTCTCTCTCTCTCTCAAAAATAAATATTAAAAAAAAGAAGAAGAAGAAGGGGACTAAGAGACTAGGTGCCCAAGGCCATGAAGCCGACACTCTCCCTCACTCAAGGGGACCTCCTCTAGGCAAACTATCACACGTCGTTCTCTTCCGTGCATGGACACAATGGCCACAACACAGGGAAGCGGAGCAGGGGACAGACTGGGGGAACAAACAGCACAGAGAGCTAACCTGCAATTCTGGGGCAAAGTTCAGTTGTTGACTGAATCTCAGGGGAAATGTGAAGCCTGATCTTTTCCTGCTCTGTCCAACACCCCCTCTAATACAGAGAATGTGAACACACTTTCATCTGTATAAGGAGCTCTTTGGGAAGTCCCTGGCGGTGTTTCTGACACCCTGATGATGCTTGTCTAGGCTGACTGTCAGCGAGGAGTCAGACGCTGTGGCTATCGTAGGAAGAAGGGGCCTGACCCGTGCGCAGCACCCAGCCTGGGCGGCCAGACCTCCTTTCCTGCTCGGCTCAGCTAGCTCCTAGCTCTGGCGCCTCTCCGGCTTTGGCACCTTATCTACGAATCGAAGAGACAAGGATGAATCAAAGTTTCAAACTGGGCGCTGAGGCAGTGCTATCCAATAGGAATAAAATGCGAGCCACGGAAATAAGACTTTCCTTCCAGTTGCCGCAGTTTAAAAAGTAAAAAACTACTGAAATTGATTTTAATATTTTGTTTAACTAATACATGTAAAATACTACCATCTGACATGTAAAAATATTAATGAGGCGCCTGGGTGGCTCAGTCGGTTAAGCATCTGACTTCAGCCCAGGTCATGATCTCACAGTTCATGAGTTCGAGCCCCGTGTCAGGCTCTCTGCTGTCAGCACGGAGCCCACTTCGGATCCTCTCTTCCCCTCGCTCTCTGTCCCTCTCGTGCTCTACATCTCTCTGTGTCTCAACAATAAATAACCATTAAAAAAATAAAAAATACATTAACGAGATATTTTCTTTTTTCCACGCTAAGTCTCAATACCTGATGTGCGTTTTACGTACAGCACATCTCAGCTCAGACTGGTCACCTCTCTGGTACTCACAAGCCACAGGGGGCTACCATGTTGGACAGCAGCTCAGGGGGGTCCCACAAGGAGTCTGAAACAGGGGAGGAGGAGTACACACTAACCCTGCAAGGATTTCCCTTAACGGAAGGCTGGCCCATCCTTACAAGTCTGAAAACTGCGGACTGCACCTGTCCACCCCCCACTGCAGTGAAACTCTGCTATCTGCTTATCCCGTCTTGCCGTCCAGAAGCAGCCCGATCACGAAGCCGCTGGGCCCCTAGGTAAACTTACCTGCTATCTGTGTCCAGTCCCACAAAGTCCTTTTTCTCAAACGGGACACAGAGGAGGGGGATCTTATCCCCGGACTTGTCTGTGGCCCTGTCCAGACGCTTGGACTCAAGCACAATGAAGAGGGATTCGATGAAGTCCTCGATTCTCTTCTCCACCGCCTCACAGTCCTCGTAGTTGGGGTAGAAGGCCACATCGGTGCGCGGCTGCTCCGTGATCTCCCCCTGCAGCCCAAAGACAAAGAGGCGGGAGTCGTAGAGCGTGGAGCCGTAGATCTCCTTCTGCACGTGGAACTTCTCGAAGGTCTGAGGCCAGTCCTTGGCCGAGAAGCAGTCTGTGATGGTGATGAGGCCCACGACCTTGCGATGGGTCTGGAAGTCGCCCCACTCGTTGTTCTCCGGTGGGTAGTGGTGCCTGTAGCGGATGTAGAGCACCCGCTGGGAGTCCCGCACGCTGATCTGGCTCACGGAGGAGATCCTCTTGTAGATCCTGAAGAAGTTCTCTTCCGAGACAATGCCCACAGGCTGCACCACCACGAGGAGAGTCTGGTGGTCCTCGGCACATTGCATGTAGTCGGGGACACTCATTTTGAAGACCCTGCCCAAAGAGAGAAAGGGGACTTTGAGGTGCACGGGTGTTGAAGGCTGTCAGCCCACCTTGGGATACGGTGGTTCTGACGCTCACCACCGGGGAGGCCGGGTAAGCCCCATGCAAAGCCACGGGCTACAATCTGTCCTTGGACTCCTGCACACGGCCACCACGGCTCTTATCACAATACCACAGCTCTCGGCCTAGGCCTCGAGGTCCTGCAGAAAAAGCGCGTCTCTCATTGTCTATTTCCAACACCTAGCCAGGTGCCGATGGAACCACTGAACTGCTCCCTCTTCCCCTTGGCAGGACATAATGAGAAGAACCACAGTGGAATCAGAAGATCTGGATTTGAACTCCAGTCTACAGGACATAAATGGTTTATATGTGTAGTATCTCACTTAAACCTCTCCGTAACACCACCTCAACTCTACTGGTGAAGGACCTGAGGCAAAGAGAGCCCCCCTGAGAGGCAGTGTTTGAGCCCGAGCCCCACAGCAGGTGCCACACGGCCCCCTACCCCTCCTAGCAGGCATTCTCCAAACATTCTCTTCCACGCCGCCTCAGAAAGAACCACACCCACCGCAGCGTTCAACAGAGAGGTATGGCAGTCCCTGGGAGACTTCTCAAGCCCTCAAGGGCCGGGGCTGAAGGCGGAGATTTAAGGTTTTCTGCTTCTCAAAAGGAGGCATGGCTTTAAAAGCAACAGCAAAACACATATCTGGTCCAGGCCTTCACTGCGCAGAGACAAAGGGAGGCCCAGAATGGCAGTGGACAGGCCCTACAGACAAGGACCATGGACAGGCCCTACGGACAAGGACCACGGACAGGCCCTACGGACAAGGACAAGGACAGGCCCTATGGACAAGCACCGCAGACAGGCCCTATGGACAAGGACAAGGACAAGGACAAGCCTTATGGACAAGCACCGCGGACAGGCCCTATGACAAGGACAAGGACAGCCCCTATGGACAAGGACAAGCCTTACAGACAAGGACCGCACACAGGCCCTACGGACAAGGACCACAGACAGGCCCTATGGACAAGGACAAGGACAGCCCCTATGGAAAAGGACAAGGACAAACCTTACAGACAAGGACCACAGACAGGACCTACAGACAAGCACCATGGACAGGCCCTATGGAAAAGGACAAGGACAAGCCTTACAGACAAGGACCGCAGACAGGCTCTAAGGACAAGCACCGTGGCAGGCCCTATGGACAAGCCTTACGGACAAGGACCACGCACAGACAGGCCCTACGGACAAGTGCCGTGGACAGGCCCTGCAACAAGGACAAGGACAGGCCCTGTGGACAAAGACAAGGACAAGCCTATGGACAAGGACGGCAGACAGGCCCTACGGACAAGCACCACAGACAAGCCCTAAGGACAAGAACAAGCCTTAGGGACAAGGACAAGCCTTACGGACAAGGACCGCATGCAGACAGGCCCTACGGACAAGCACCGTGGACAGGCCCTACGGACAAGGACCGTGTCGCAGCAGCACCTGCAAGTCCTGGGCTCTGTGGAGGCATGAAGTGTCCACGAGGCCCAGGAGAACAAGTGCATAGAAGAAAGAAAGAAAAGACAAGGACAAGCACACAGGCCTTCTCTCCACAGTGCTGTACGGTGAAGTGTCACCAAGTTATTCAGTATGTTTGCACCCAAAATCGAGGTGTCACAGGTTACAGAAGTTGGGAATTTTGAGTCACGATGGAAATCCCAGCCTTTGCTATGGCGTTCCCACTTCCTGCAGGGGCTCAGCGGGCACTCTGAGCCAGGCTCTACACAAGCCATGAGCTCTCCCAAATACAGATCCTTATTAACATGCGCACACATCACACCTAGACCCACCTAAGAAAAGCCACCTACAGATAAGATCGAATTACTGAAATTTAAAGCAGCCAAGTAACCCACGTTATCAGCAAAAAGGATGCTGCCAGCCCATTAGGTGGCAGAGGACATGAAGGCAGGCACAAGTCCTTCGAGTATGTCCCTGGCTGTCAAGCTATGTGACCATGAGTCGCGTAGTTTCACCAAGGTTTAGTTTTCTTTTTTGTGAGGGGCTCTGGTTGACATTAATGATGCGTAAAAGCTCATCATTCACATGCCCAACATTATTGACAACTTCCCACATGCCAGGCTCCGTACAGAGGAAAAGACAGGGTCCCACACATATTCATGAGTACAAAGAGAAGAAAGATGTTAATCCTCCCCAACCTGGTATATAGATTCAGTGCTACTCTGATTAGACTTCCTACTGCGAAGTCTATATATAGAGAGAGAGACTGTCAAGAACAGCCAAGAATCACCACTGAGGAGGGGCATGTGTCCTCCTCCCCAACAGCAAGACCAGATACAACTACAACTGCTAACAGAATACAGGGTTTCTTTTGAGGCTGATGAAATGTTGTAAAAACGTGTGGATCTTGAGAAACTTAACAGAA
The DNA here is from genome assembly GCF_018350175.1 of Felis catus. Classification (NCBI taxonomy): domain Eukaryota; kingdom Metazoa; phylum Chordata; class Mammalia; order Carnivora; family Felidae; genus Felis; species Felis catus. The sequence goes on from NC_058385.1 coordinate 80,094,023, forward strand.
GACCACAGGGGAGGGGAAGGGAGAAAAAAAGTTAGAGAGAGAGAGGGAGGCAAACCATAAAAGCCTCTTGGATACTGAGAACAAACTGAGGGTTGATGGGGGGTGGGGGAGAGGGGAACGTGGGTGATGGGCATGGAGGAGGGCACCTGTTGGGATGAGCACTGGGTGTCGTATGGAAACCAATTTGCCGATAAATCATATTATAAAAAAAGAAAGAAAAATAAATGTGGGTAGTGGTTCCTTGCATGGCAGAGAGGAGTGCAGTTCGAGAGAGACACAGCAGGCTTCAGAAGTAGTAGTTCTGTCCCATGCCTTAAGCTGAATGGCAGACACGGGGACATGAGTTTTGCCATTCTTTAAACTATACATAAACATTACATATACTTTTGCTATCGTCTGTATTTTAAAATTTTTAAATAGGTGACAAAGGGAGAAGGTCCAACTTCAAGGAGCTTACAGCCTACTTGTCAGCAGGTCAACTAGTTTTGGAGGACTTGGGGAGGGGGGTTGTTTTTTTCTTATTTTAGAGATGGGGGAGGGACACAGAGAGAGAAAGAGAGGGAGAGAGAGAGAATCTCAAGCGGGCCCTTCAATCTCCCAACCGTGAGACCAAGACCCAAGCCAAAATCGAGTCAGATGCTCAACCAAGTGAGCTACCCAGGAGTCTCCAGGTCAACTAGTTTTAGAGCCTCGCCTCTGCACCTGTCCTCTGTCAGCAGAGCAAGAAAACCGAGACACAAAAGAGGCAGGTGCAGGGGCGCCTGGGTGGCTCAGTCGGTTGGGTATCCAACTTTGGCTCAGGTCATGATCTTGTGGTCCGTGAGTTCGAGCCCCGCATCAGGCTCTGTGCTGACAGCTCAGAGCCTGGAACCTGCTTCGGATTGTGTCTCCCTCTCTCTGCCCCTCCCCTACTCATACGCGTGCTCTCTCTCCCTCTCTCTTAAAAAATAAACAAACTTAAAAAAAAAAAAAAGAGGCAGGTGTGTTACAGGCACAGATCCACCTGAAGATGGGTGGACGGGGGGTCCTGGACACGGGTCTCAGGACAGGAGTTCCGTTTCCCTAGCCTCAAGTAAAATGAGAAAAACCAGAATAAAACTAACCTTACGTAAATTTAGTAGGTGCTTTACAAATATTCACCACTATTGTAATTGATGGTAAGGAGCTTCCACATTTTTTGGCATTAACACACCCTGGTTTTTACAAAATGTTGGTGAGAATAGATGGCAGTTATTTTTCCATTGTCCTATCTAGGCCAACACTAACACTGGCATGCCTGTCTCTGACCCCCAGTTTTTCGGAATTTACGAATCTATGAAATCTAAACAAATAAGTCACCCTGAACCAAATGATCCCTCTGGGTCCCTTCCAGTTCTAACAAGGCACTAAAAGACACGAGCAATCAAATCCACGCCCCAGGTCCATAAACCTTACAGCAGCCTCACGCAAGGATTACCCCTGAGGCGGCTCAGTTTCAGCACACTTCTTCACTTTTGCCCCAAATTCAAAATACGCATCTAACACAGGAGGAAACTGGTCTCACGCAAGCCGGAGAAAAGAAATCCACTGGGCTCTCTATAACGTGCCCTACTGAGATTTCCCATCAATCCTAAGAAAGAAGTATTATTGTCTTTAATCTTACAGATGAGGGAAGGCTCAGTCATTCTGCTCACGATCTCCTGATAGTAAGTGACAAGCTGGCACCAGGTGCCAGGTTCATGCTTTTCCACTGGCTTCTTCAAGGGAGAAGGTGATGAAATAAGACCCAGCATTGAGCCAGTCGTAGTGCCTGAGACTCATCTAACACAATATTAAAACATCAAAACTACATTTCTTCAACGTGGTAGTTCCCCCAAAAGCTAAACATAAAGCTACCGTATAAACGGCAATTCTACCCGGAGGTACCTACCAAAGAGATTCGAAAACATACGCCCAAGCAAAAACTTGTCCACAAATGTTCGCAGCGGCCTTATTCTTAATAGTCAAAAAATGGAAACACCACCAGTGTCCATCAACTGATGAACGGATAACCAGAATGTGGTCTATCCAACAATAGGCTATTACTCAGCCATAAAAGGGAACAAAGTACTGATGATACAGGTACCAGACGGGTGAACGTTGAAGACATGCTACGTGAAAGACAGCCAATCACAAAAGGCCATGCACTGTATGACTCCACTTATATGAAATGCCCACAACATGCACATCCGTGGAGACAGAAGGTAAACTAGGGGCTGCAGGACCAGAGAATAAGTCGCTAGCAAGGAGAAAGGAGTTCTTTTTGAACTGATAAAAAATGTTCTGACACGACGATGGTTGCACGACTGTGAATATAGCAGAACCATGCGGCTGTACATTTTAAATGGGTGGATTTTGTGGTGTGTGAGTGATAGCTCAATAAACCAGTTATTTAAAAAATTACGTTTCTTGGGGCGCCTGGGTGGCTCAGTCGGTTGAGCGTCCAACTTCGGCTCAGGTCATGATCCCACAGTTCGTGAGTTCCAGCTTCACGTGGGGCTCAGTGCTGACAGCACAGAGCCTGGAGCCTCCTTGGGATCCTAGGTCTCCCTCTCTCTCTCTCTGCCCCTCCCCCCACTCATGTTCTGTCTCTCTCTCTCAAACACAAACATTTTAAAAAATTAAAATAGTAAAATAAAATAATAATAAATAAATAAATAGTTATATTTCTTGACAACTATTTTTCCCTCTATACTACGAGTCTGCCACACAATTTAAGAAAAACAAACAGAACCCTGCCAGGAGATCTTTAGTGTGGCAATATTCCTGGGTCTCCAACATCATGCCTCCGATGCTGTTGTGTCATGTTCACAAGCACTCGCTGGGCTGCATTAGGAACTGGCTGCAATTATTTTTCAAAAATTGCCAGTCACTAGTTTAAACTGGTGGGGGGGTGGGGGGGAGCGGTGATGGATGGAGGATGTCACAGCCCCACGCCTTCAGTTCATTTTGAACTAAACCGAGCCCTGTTCAACATTTTAATCCCTCTCTCTAGAAAAAAAAAACATAGGAACTCAACAAGCACCCTGTCTGAACACCAGAAAACCGTGGGTTAAAAGACATCTGTGCCGGCGGTTCCCGAGAGGGAGAGGAGCGTAGGCAAGCAGAGTGCGGGCACGCGTCTGTCCCCGCCACCCCAGTGGGGTCAGCCGGAGTTGACCACGCGAAGATCTCATCCCGGGGAAGAGCGCCTGCGGGCGCCGAGCTCACTCGGAGGCACTCTCTACCCCGCGCAGAGCCAGGATGGCAGGCACAGGGGGGAAGCCCCGGGCAGGCCGGGCGCCCCGCCGGGAGAGAGACCGGCGCCCGCCGGGGGTCCCCAGACCCGGCTCGGCGCAAGAGGGGAGGGGGCCGCCGCCGCGCGCCGCGGAGAGCAGGGCCCGGGACCCCAGGGTGGCAGGTGCGGACGCGGCCCTGGACACGTGTGCTGCGGGAGCCGGGCAGGGTCACGGGCTGGGGCGGGTGCGAACTGGACCCCGGCCCGGGCAGGTGCGGGCTGACTCGCGCCGTCGCTCGCCGCCACACACAGGCAGCCCTCCCGCAGCCGGCCGAACCCCGGCCCGGAGCCCCCCACCTCGCACTTACACAGCCGGCGCCCCGGGCCCGGAGCAGGAGCCGACGGCCTGGCGGGCGGCGGAGCCGAGCAGCCTCTGCGGCCGCTCCCCCTACTCAGAGCTGGCGCTTCCTACCGGCGGCCGCGCCGGCACCCTCCTGCGCATGCGCGGGGCCAGTCCGGGCCCGGGCTCCGCTCCGGGTTTTACGAGAGACGCGGAGGGCCGCAGGGAGGGGGAAGAGAGAGGGGAAAGGAGAGGAGAGGGGAAGGGAGGGAAGGGACAGCAGATACCGGGAGAAAGCCTCCCTTCCTGGGGCGCCACACCCCGCAGGGTGTGTGTCTCTGCGCCACTTTCTAACCCCCTCGAGGCGCGCTGCTCAAACTTCAACGCCCCTGCCGGGGCCCGGCAAGACCCCTAAAGTGTCAGCCCACCGCCCCCTCCCCCTGCCAGGCTCCCCTCCGCCCCGGGGACCAAGCACCCACAGAAGGGATCGCTGATGTTCAGAACTACCTGTTGGCTGTAGAAGTTCTCCTTTTGCAGGCTTGGAAACTGAGGCACGCGCGGTCTAAGCGTCCTCCTGGGCGTGCTTCACCCGCGCAGCAGCCGGGCTGGGCAGGGGCGCGAGGTGAAAGGTCAGAGCCAGAGCAGGAGCGTGGTCCGATCCCTCGTGGGTGGAACCTCTACCCGCCTGGAGGGCCCCAGCAATCCATCCACACCCAGCCCCCACCGACCCCGAAATGGCCCGGGCAGGGGGGGCGGGGCAGCTGTTCCAGAGGGCAGAAGCCACTTAAGGATTTAAACTTCTCTATTTTAAAAATAAATTTAAAAGGAATTTACATACATACCTTAGATCATCCACAGCATGTTTGGAAAGACACACAAGGAATTGTTAATGGTGCATCTCCAGAAAGGGCTTCGAGAACTGAGGGTGGTGGAGGGAGACATTCTTTCCCTTGTGCATCTTTGTGTTCTGTTTAAGTATTTTACCATGAGCATGTATTTCTTTTTCAATTAAAAAAAAAATGTTTCTAGGGGCACCTGGCTGGATCAGTCGGTTAAGCGTTGGACTCTTGAGCTCAGCTCAGGTTTCATGTCAGGGTCCTGAGTTCAATCCTTGCATCGGGCTCCCAGCTGGCGATGAAGTCTACTTAAATTTAATTAATTAATTCTTTTAATGTAATAGAAGACCAGAACGGTCCCCTCAGCAAATACAGCAGCCATGAAAACCCACGTTTGCTTTGAGTCAGGCAAGCATTTATTGCCTCTTTGCTACGTGCCCAGTGCTGTTTTATGACTTACTTTATTATTCATGTTTTCTATAAAATAATAAAATGCTATCCCTCATCCTCGTCCGGGGCCAGTGGAAAACCAATTGAGTTTTTATTGAATTGTTTTCCAAAGAGTAGGAATGAGTTATAAGCAGAACAGATCTTCAGGGAAAAACGAGTAGAGCAGATTTCCAGCATACCAGAGAACCAGGAGGTGTTTTCAACAGAGGCACACAGGGACTGAGCGAGAGCGCCTTCATGACAACACAAAAAGATGCCCATAGTGCCTGCTCCACGGCACTAGGAGCGAATGCTGACAGTTACAGAAAACAGCCATCTATTGGGCCACCCTTGATGGAGGTCTGTGTGCCAGGAGCAGAGCTCCATGACTTAGCTCACACTGTCTTCATAACCTCCATGCAGAGTAGCTATTCTTAGTGTTGATGTCCGGAAAGGACACACCGCTTGGCTGCGGTTACACAAATGGCTGGTGTCATTTAGGGATTCAAATCCAGGGCTGTCTGACTCCATGGCCTGTGCTCTTTCCATAGTCTTCCTCTGTTCTTATTCTCTAAATGAATAAGACAAGCAATTAAAAAGCGAGACTGAAAGCTGGCAAAAGGAAACACTGCTATTTTAGTACAGTGTTTCTCTGTTTACAGTGCACTCACTTATACTAGTTTATTTTATTGTTCCAGCAAGTCTGTGAGAGAGAGAGAGGGGGAGAGACAGAGAGAGAGAGAGAGAGAAGGAGACTAGCCTACATTTTTACCAACGAGAAAGCTGAGGCCAGAGAATGTAGGGGCTGGCATTCAAATGGATCCATGGGGGTGTCCACACCAGTCCAGGGCTGTCTTGCTCCTGGAGTTGTGCCCCTTTCATAGCTTTAACATTTCCCGAGTGTCTCATCTGAATGTTCAGAATTCAAAGAAGATCACAAAATCTGCTTAGACTGGAAGGAGCCTCTAAAGTAATCAGGTCTAACCTCACCCATACCAGATCCCTTCTACAAAAGTCTTAGTGGAGGTGGAAAGTTTGAGGATACAGAGCTCTATTAGTTCTCCAATAAAATGAGGCAGAATTTGAGGCTTATCAAGAAACATCCCAAAGATGAAGACCAACGCACAGGAGGCTTTGTGGAGTTGAGAACCGTCACTGAAACATGAGTCAGGAGTGCAGGGAGAGCACCTACCCCATCACTCACTAACTACACAACCTCAATGTCTTCATCCATAAAACGAGGATAATCACTTCATGGGCGGTCGCCAGGATTCAATAAAATCACATAGGAGAAAGCGTGTTGAGACACAGTGGGGCAGACTGGGGTTCCATCTCAACACTGTCACATGCTGCTTCTTCAGCTTTGGGAGAGGGTGACCACATACCTTGATTTCTCTGAAACAATCCCAGTTTATGCCTGTTGTCCTGACTACAAGTGTTCTGGTCAAGCGATATGATCTCCCCACTTTGGGCCAAGTCCATCACCCCTCAGGATTTCTGATCCCCCAAGAGCATAAAGGGTTCCTTACCCCTCTCCGTGTTGTAGGGCTTTGTTCTACCCTGCAGTCTACTCGAACACACCCGTAGTGCCCTGTCTCACTTGGGCTCTCTAGTTCCCAAGCGAAAAGGGAAGAGGTTCATTTTGTTAGCTACAACTACCTAATACCACTAAACACCAGCCACTGGAGCCTGTCTTTCCCATCTATTCCCTCACAGTAATAAAATCACAAAAGCCACCACTTACCTGGCAGGTAACGTGCAATATGCCGATCACACAATTTCTCGTAACCCTCATGAGGACTTTACGAGGTAGGTTGTTCTGATTTAGGGGGACTAAGCAATAACATCCCTGTTTTCCCCTCCTGAGTGTGGAACAATTGGGAAACAAGACACAGAATCAGACAGCGGATATTTACAACTCAGTTTTATTACCACTGTGTTGGTTCGACAGGGTGCTTTGGACCTGGAGGCCAAACTTTGATTTTGGTTTACGAAATCCTTCCCCTTCGCATTATTCAGACTCGAGTCTTAGCCAGCGCTGGACAACCAGAGGCCAGAGAGAGTGAGGGGCAAAGCCGGGATTCAAACCAAGAGAAGCGCCAAAGCTCAGGTTAAACTTCACGACACCCGCGCGAAAAGCTACACTCTTTTCCGAGGTAAAGCCTTTCAGTGTTCCACTGCTGCTTTGGGGCGGGGGAGCTCTCCGCTGAGGTCCTTGCAGGAGGATGGGATGGGTGTCCCCTCCCTTTGCAAGGGCGGAGAAGAGAGGCGACACGGTTGCAAAGGAGGGAGCCAGCCAAATCGTGGACTCCTGGAGTCCGACTCGGGTCTAAATCCCCAGCGCCGAGCACAAGCTCCGACACAACGTACTCTCAGGGAAAGTTGAGTGAATCAATCCATTCTATGAATGAGCGAATGAATGAAACTCCAGAGCCCGCCAGAGGTCGACAGCGGGTCGCATAGCGGGGCTTCTAACTGACCAATCAAAGCCTTCGCCCGCGCGACACGCCCCGCCACCGACACGCCCCCGGCCCGCCCGTCTGCAATCCCACGGGCTGCGCAGAAATCCCGGAGCAGCGGATCAGTAAACCTGCGTCGGTGGGAAGTGCGCATGCTCTAGATCTGGCAGGCAGCTAGGCGTCCTTTAACCGCGGCGCCCAGGGGGCGGATTTGAAAGCGACTGGCAGGACGACGGAAGCCAAGCTCCACCTGCGTCCCCAACAGCTCCTCCCGCAGAATCCGAGTTGGCTGTTGGCTAATCCCAACCCCGTCACGACAGCCCAGCTACACGGGGAGAGATGCTCCCAATTGGAACCTCTCCACAGGCCGCAGGGTACGCGACGAGAGGCCGGAAGTGACGAATGGGCGCGAGCGCCGGGACCGCGGTTCGACGCTCGTTGCCGGGGAAACCTGGCCAGTCGCGGGCGTTCCGAGTGCGTCAGCTGCTCCGAGGTCCCCGCGCGGGGCGGGCCAGCTGCAGGCCGGGAGGGACCTACGGCCTGACTCTTGAGCACGCCCTTTTCCGCCCAGAAATACGCGACAGGGGAACCCGACGCAGGGGGGGTGGGAGGCGGTGGGTCCTGCGCCCGTCTCCCTCTGCAGCGGGGCGACCCGCCCACCCGGCTGCTGGGCGTTCAAAGCCCAGGCCTGGACTTCGGGGCAAACCCGCGGCCCTTTTCTCGCCCCGTCTAAGCCATCCCCTTCTGCGCCTCCTGGTGTTTTCGGTGTGGTCCTTCGGCGCAGAGGGCCCTCCCCCCAGCACAGGGCTGCTCCCCGACCTTCCGCTGCAGGGCACCTTCCCTGGCAGCGCCGGTCCCGGACTGATGGGTTTCCTCTTTGAACCGCCCTGTGCTCCCTCACACTTTCTTCTAGAAGTGCACAGTCGTTTCGTTTTACAGAGACCGGTTCTTTGTCCCCAACGAGCTTGTGTGGGGGAACACTGTTTTGGCTTAACGTTTTTACGTAATTTCAAAGTCACAGGAAACTGGCGCAGAATTGTAAAAAGAACTCCCATACACTCTGTCTCCTTATTCACCAATGATTTACATTTTTGCCAAATTTGTTTTTTATCATTCTCTGGATAGATAGATATAGGTATCCATGAACATATCCCAGCTGTGTACTTTGTAGCTATTTCCCCCTGTTGCAATTAGTTGTCAGATCTTTTATCTGGAACGGTTTCTCAGTCTTTCTTTGCTTTCGTGACTTTAATATGTTGGAAGAATGCAGGCCAGCTATTTTCTAGACCGTTCCTTAATTTGAGTTTGTCTAATGCTTTCTCCTGATTAAATCGGGTTATGTCTTTTTTTTTTTTTTTTAATGCCATAGAAATGGTGTAAGCCCTTAGTGCCTGTGGTCTCAGTCCACTCATGATGTTGGTTTGTCCCATTGTGATAACTGGTCACTTGGCTAAGGTGGAGCTTGCTGTCTCTCCCCTGTAAATTTATTCCTCTTCCTGTTGTGATAAGTAATTTGCGAAAAGATACTTTGAAACTACATAAATAGTGCATTTTCCTTCAAACTTTCAGCAACGAATTTAACATCCACGGGAATCTCAAGAATGATTGCCAAACAGCCTAGTAATGACTACAATATATACTGTTTACTACATTTCAAACAATGCAAATAAGCCGTGGCATTTTCTCAGAAATGACATGTGTTCTACCAGATAGTAGGTGATCAGTAAATATCATTTACTATGTTAGGTTTCGTTCTTTTATAGATTAATAAAGAGGCTTCCTGTTTCGTGAAGGATAATTAGAAGCATCATGTTAATTTGACACTCAGATCATTCTTGTTCCTGCTAGCATCTACCTCTGTGCCTGTCATATATTAGCAATAAGTTCTTGGAATCAACAAAGGAAAACATCCCCAAACACACACACACACACAGAAACTACATACGCCGAAGACTGAAAAGTTATAAATTTGAGCAGCTAATACTTATGAGTTCTCACCAATACATGGTGGTAACTTATAGAACCAGAGAGATTTAAAGATAAATTATATTCAACTTAAGAAAATCGGATTTTACATTTTTAAATCTTTTTTAAACTGCACCCCTAGGATCCCACTGAGGACCTGCAATGGCCACCCTGTCCTCTCACACATTTTACATTGCAAAATAAAGTTTAAATAAGGGAAAAAATATTTTTAAGAGAAAAATCCTGAGAAGGGGAAATCATGGGTAGCTGCAATTCCATATGTGACCACCAGGTGGAGGAATAAGCTAAGTAGCTACTAAAAAACAATACAAAACAAAACAAAAAAACCAAGCATCTTGTCTGGCCTGAGTTAGGATCTAATTGCCTTAAATTGCCTCCAAAGCCTTGGATTTTGTCAGTTTGTCAGGGAAGCCTGGGGCAATCAGTTCTGGGCAAATTCATAGTCTACTGAAGCTGAAAGCAATTCACAAGAGAAAGCTGAATTGGTTAATGGTTTAATTCTTGAACTCTGGTTTGAGAATTCAACTGTTTTATATTATATTATATTATATTATATTATATTATATTATATTATATTATATTATATTATTATATTATCATTTATATCATATTGTATCATTTTATATGTTACATATAAGATAATATGTAATAATCCAATTGGAAATGTATGTTGTATATTATATATATTACAGATGTTATTATAATTCAAGTCATAGTATTCTTTATACCTTTTGTGTGTTTTAAATATTACAGCATTAAGGCTAATTTTTATTTTTATTATTATTGGGTTTTTTAGTTTTAGAGAGTGTGTGTGAGCAGGGGAAGGGGCGGGGCAGAGGGAGAGCAACAGAATCTTAAACAGGCTCCATACTCAGCACAGAGCCCAATGCAGGGCTCAGTCCCACAACTCTGCAATCATGATACTCAACCAACTGAACCACCGAGGTGCCCCTAAGGCCAATTTTTAAAGGAAAAACTGAGGCCGTGTCTCTACTGTCTGCCAACTTGATACGGGATATATCTGAATTATTCAAAGAACATCAATTAAATTATTCAAAAAACATTGATCAAGTGGAAGGGTATTTTTAACTTCAATTATCCATACCTTTTCCATTTCTTCTTTCTCTGAAGCAGAGAAAGAGGATTCAGATTGCTTTTGAAACAGTAGAATGGTGGTTACCAGGGGCCGGGGGTTGTCGAAATTGCAGAGACATTGGTCAAAGGGTACAAGCTTGCAATTAGAAGATGAATAAGTTGCAGTATATTGTTGAGATAGAATAAGTTGTAGAATAATGCTGTAGTATATTCTTCAAAGTTGCTAAGAAACTAGATCATACATGTTCCCACCACCACAAGGAAACGATAAGTATGAGATGGGATGTGTTAGCTAACACAACAGCAGTAAACCTATTGCAACATACAAGTGTATCCAGTCAACATGCTGCATACCTAAACTTACACAATGTTATATATCAGCTGTATCTCAATTTAAAATAAAAAAAGAGAGAGAGGAGGGGCCCCTGGCTGGTCCAGTCAGCAAAGCATGGGACTCTTGATCTCAGGGTCGTGAGTTTGAGCCTCATGTTGGGAGTAGAGATTACTTTAAAATATATATATATACTTTTTAATGGGGGTGCCTAGGTGGCTCAGTCGGTGAAGCATCCGACTTCAGCTCAGGTCATGATCTCACAGCTCATGGGCTCGAGCCCCACGTCGGGCTCTGTGCTGACAGCTCAGAGCCTGGAGCCTGCTTCGGATTCTGTGTCTCCAGTCTTTCTCTGCCCTCCCCCATTTGCGTGCTCTCTCTCTCTTAAAAAATGAATAAACATTTAAATTTTTTAATTTTTTAAATAAAAAAGAGGATTCATATCAAACTGAATCAATGCTAATGGGACAACTTTAAATCATGCACCACCTGACAGGACGCAGTAAAGGGAACATAGCATCACTTCTGTGATGTTTCTGCGAAAGATGCACAACCTGGATTTAATCATGAAGAAACAACAGATGAGCCCAAATTAGGGACATTCCACAGAAGAGCTGACCTTTGATCTTGAAAAGCAAGTGTTGAGGTCATACAAGTGAAGGACAGACTGAGGAACCATTCCAGATTAGAGAAGAAGAAACAGACAAGACAACTAAAAGTCACACATGACTCTGGACTGGATCATTCTGCTAGAAGGAGGAGGAGGAGGAGGGAGAGGAGGAGGAGGGGGAGGAGGAGAAAGAAAGAAAAGGAGCGGTGGGTAAAACTTGAACAGAGTCAGTCTGAGAATCAGACCATACTCATGTATCAATGATACTAATGTATCAACGCTAATGTCCTGATTTTGATGGTGGTGGTTTATGCAGGAGAATGTCTTTGTGGAAAGTACACACTCACCTCTCTAGGGGTGTTGAGGCAACAGGTCAGCCATGCACACTAAAATGGTTCAGGAATAAATTATGTGTACTATACTTGAAACAAGTTTGCACTTGTTGAAAAATCATTAAAAAGAGAATTCCAAAGAAAGTCCAAGCAGTAAAAATACACTACAATTTCCTGGCCTGACTCAGAGGTACTGAATGACAACACTGGAGGTGTGGCCTTAAAATGTGTATTTTTAAAAGCACAGTCAGGTTTGGAAAGTAACTAGTTCCAAGGCCACAGAAAAGGAAGAATAATCTGTACCTACAGACCAATCTCCTTCCACCTTCCTTTCCCTGAGATCATCGCTGGGGCAGCTAAAGAAATCTGTTCCACACGAGTTGCCTGGTTCGATGAAACTTCTGAGGCTCCCAGAAGGAAGGACTTCTGGGGGCCCCAGCCTGGTCCAGGGCTGCACCCTTGCTGTCCCCTGTGTTAAGACACAGCCTCAGGTTAAAGAAGCTGAGGCTGGTGATGGCAGGTCCTGGGGGCCCCCTTCCCCTCCCTCATCATCCCCAGGAAAACTGCTGTAGCTCTCCTCTTTCCTTTTCTTCCTGGACCCAAATGCCATCCCAGCTTCCCCTCGTGAGTCCTTATGTGCCCATACAACCCCTAAAAGATACTTCAAGGAGCCCCAGGACAGCCACCTTCAATAGGACCTTACAAGGGCTTCAAAAATCGCTCCCCATGGTTACACATAACTCTGAAGATACTAAAAGCCAATAGATTGTATTCTTCAAATGGGTAAATTGTGTGCCTTGTGACTTCTATCTCAATAAAGTTGTTTTCTTTTAAGTTTATTGATTTATTTTGAGAGAGAGAAAGAGAGAGAGAGAACAAGCAGAGGAGGGGCAGAGAGGGTGGAACAGAGGATTCAAAGCGGGCTCTGTGTTGACAGCAGAGAGCCCGGTGCGGGACTCCAACTCACGAACCGTGAGATCATGACCTCAGCCAAAGTCAGACGCTTAACCAACAGAGCCCTCAATGAAGTTATTTAAAAAACTCATCCCTGCCTGCCAGTCTCACCCCTGCCGTCCCACCCTGACGCCCTAGTTCAGTTTCCTAAGTGTCATTCTTCCCACACCTCTGAGTTCTCCAAGACGCTGTCCTCTCTCCTCCCTACAATGCCCATCTGGCAAATTTCTACTCACTCTTGGAATCTGAACTCAAGACCTTCACCCTCTGGGAAGCCCCCTTGACTTTCCAAGCAAAGGAAGTTACTCTGTCCTCAGGGCTCCCTCCACCACCCCGCCGTGTCTCTTTGTTGTAAGACTTCCCACTCCGTGCTGTGATTGACTGTTCCCTGACCTTCTCTAGCACGGGGACCAGAATGAGTAAGGGCTTCAGTGGAAAGTTGTTTCATGAGTAAAACGTAATGATGTTGGAAAATGGGCTGCAGCCCAGAGAAAGCAGGCTTGACTCAGAAACCCTGGGTGGGCAAAGATAACATCTTTATGTTATCCCAGGGGCCTCAAGAAATAAAGTAGCATTTGACAAAGAAGGCAGTCATTAATAGTCAGAATCACCCATTTTATTATGTTGTGCTAAAATCAGCTACCATTTATTGATTGCCTAAAATATGCAGATACTATTCTAAGAACTCTATGCATTGTCTTGTTTTAGGGGACTCAACCCCTACTGAAAATCGCAATGTCCACACGCACTCTTAGACTACCTCTGCAGTGGGAGAATGGAGTCTCTATCCGCTCCTAAGGGAGAGTAAGAGCAAGGAGGGAAGCCGCAGGTAACACCAGAAGTGGCCAAGCCCATGCCTGAGCTCCGCCCCTATGTTACAAGTATGTGAAAGTATAATTTTCAAAAAGTGAAAAACAAATATAGGGAGAATAACAGCATTCAGGCCTATCCTCCCACTGTCGACCTCCCACTGTCGACCTACGGACGGGGGTCTGGGGGGCTCAGTGGGTTAAGTGTCTGACTCTTGATCTCGGCTCAGGACATGATCTCGTGGTTCGTGAGATTGAGCCCCGTGTCGGGCTGTGCACTGACAGACTGCTTGGGATTGTGTCTGTCTCTTTCTCTCTGCTCCCCCCCTCCCCATGCTCACTCCCTATCTCCCTCTCTTTCTCCAAATAAATAAACTGAAAAAAAGAAAGAAAGGAAGAAAGAAAGAAGAAAGAAAGAAAAGGAAGGAAGGAAGGAAGGAAGGAAGGAAGGAAGGAAGAAAGAAAGAAAGAAAGAAAGAAAGAAAGAAAGAAAGAAAGAAAGAAAGAAAGAAAGAAAGAAAAGAAAGAAGAAAGAAAGAAAGAAAGAAAGAAAGAAAGAAAGAAAGAAAGAGAAAGAAAGAAAGAAAGAAAGAAAGAAAGAAAGAAGGAAAGAAAGAAAGAAAGAAAAACTGGGAGGAAAAAAGCCTGTGTTCAGACCCCAGGACAGGGCGGCTCCCAGACAGAAGAGAAATAAAAGAGGACCTGTGTGTGATCACCGCCTTCCTGCCTGGAGCGCACGCCTGACCCACGGCCCAGACAGGGGTAACTCAAAGCCCACCAGGTCCACCGTGTTGAGGACACAGAGACTGAAAGGAGAGGACTGGGGACAGCTACCCCCAAAGTTGCCCATGAGTTCCCGGACTGGGCACCCAGGAGCACCTGCACAGGAAGAGCACAAACCCTCCCTCTCCCCTTATCAGGTCCTGGCCGGGGCGCTGTGCCTGAGGCTTGCTGGCAGGAATGTAACACGATGCAAAGGCTTTGCTGTTAAGATGTGGCCAGTTCCGTTAGACACACACACATTTGCTGTACGATCCAGTCATTCCCCTCTTAGGAAGAGGGACAAAAACCTACGTCCACGAATGTTACAGCCGCTTCATTCCTGATGGTCACCAATGGGAAATAACCCAGTGTTCATCAGCAGGAAAATGGGGCAACCCAGAGCAAGAGAAAGGAGAAACTACCGACACCTGCCACCGTGCGGAGGTCTCTCCTCCTTGTGCTGGTGACAGACAGTCTGACGCAGAAGAGTAAATGACTTCATTTACACGAGACTCTAGAAAAGACGCATCTCACCTACCCTGACATGAGACATCACGTGTTGCCTGGGGCCCAGATCGGAGTTGACTGGAAAGGGGCACAGGGGCTTTCTGGGTTGACGGAAATGTCTGTACTTTGATCGTGCCGGTGGTCTGCAGGTGGTGGGTGCACTGACCAAATCTCATTGACTTCTACACTTAAAATGGGTACATTTTATCATGTGTAATAACGTACGCAGTCAAGTTGATAACAAGTACACAAAATGAACCTGAAGCAAATCAAAACTCCCCGGAAGAAATAATACGGAAATAAGGCTGCAAAATGAATACAAAATAAAGCTCTAAGTTTCGGACTGCAACGTTGCATCTCTACGAGACGATATTCATTGGCCTTGCTCTAGCTCAAAAAACCTGCATGTCCTATCAGTTTTCTACAACTGAACACCTGACCTCACGCATTTAGTAAAGCCCCAATTTACTCCACCAGACTGACCCTCCCCAGCGCCCAGCAGGACTCTGAAAGAACGCACGGTAAACTCTGTCTCATTTCCAAGTGTTGGATGATTTTTCCTTACAATTAGAATTTTTGAGACGTGTCAAAAGCGTGCTGGGGAGAAAACCAATTTTCTCCAAAGCCTTTTTGTTGGCTTTTATTGTTCTCAGCAATGAGAAGGGGTTTGTGAGATATTTTTACTCTCCCCCACCACACACACACACACCAGCTCAGACTGTAACTCATTTGCATACCCTGCACGATTTCAGTGAAGAAGAGAAAAAGTTTCTTTTGGCAAAAAAAAAAAAAAAAAAAAAAAGAAGAAAAGTCTCATTTTGCTTTTGACAGATCAATGTTATATGTAGACATGTTACTTCATAAAATTTTCGTAAGCATTATTCAGACTCAGCGGGCAATTATTTTCATGAACCTTTCCCAAAATGTTATTGGATGCTGTAAATTAAATAAATATTTTTTGACTCGGCAAAGGTGAACCAGGATTAACAATATTTCCATTTTCCCACCTTCTTCTGAGTATGCTGGGTTAAACAGGATGCTTCTTTGTGAAAAATAGCAAGTATATTTAAGAGTCCTGTGCTAGAAGTCCAGAGAATTGAGAGGCACTGCGATAGCACATTTCTTCTATTCCCATCTACTTATTACTATTTTAATGTCTTTTTTTAACTTTGTGTATTTATTTTGAGAGAGAGAAAGAGAGAGAGCACAAAAGCAGGGGAGGGGCAGAGAGAGAGAGAGAGAGAGAGAGAGAGAGAGAGAGAGAGAGAGATGGAGAGAGAGAATCCCAAGCAGTCTCCGCACTCTCAGTGCAGAGCCTATGCAGGACTTGAACTCATGAACCATGAGATCCTTGAGCAGAAATGAAGAGTCAGATGTTCAACCAACGGAGCCACCCAGGGACCCCTCCCATCTACTTATTTATGTGAATAAGTTTCTCAACATTTACTCACTAAAGCTAAAATTAGGGATAGGATTGGTGCTGGATTTCTCTCTTTCAAGCAAAAAATAAAACTGTGGGGGTGCTTGGCTGGCTCAGGGTTGTGAGATCAAGCCCCATGTTGGACACAAAGCTTAGCTTAAAAAAAACATTTGCAGATTCATAAAATAACTTTAACATGTTTATTTTGCTATGAGATTTATTTCCAATGAAACCTTTATGTCAATTTAATATTTATCCATATTTATAATATATTTGTGATGCTTTGGTCAATTGTGTGCCCGTGGTGACTTTAATGATAAGTCCACAAAAAAGAAAAACATTCTAATTCGTAGAATCTGTGGGCTTCGGAAGTTTAAAGTTGTTTTTAAATGTCAATTTGTGTAGATATTTTTATCAAAAGGAAATATGTCAGGTGATCAGTAAAAGAATGAAACTCAGGGGGGCACCTGGGTAGGTTGAGCGTCCGACTCTTGGGTTTCAGCTCAGGTCATGATCTCATGATCATGACATTGAGCCCCAAGTCAGTCCATGGTCTGCACAGAGCCTGCTTGGGATTCTCTCTCTCCCTCTCTCTCTGCCCCTCCCCAACTCACAAACATACATGTGTGAACTCTCTCTCTCTCTCAAAAATAAATAAATAAACTTAAAAGAAAAGAAAAGAAAAGAAAAGAAAAGAAAAGAAAAGAAAAGAAAAGAAAAGAAAAGAAAAGAAAAAGAATAAAGCCTGGTGTGGGAAATGGAACGGGAATAGGACTTCAAGGTTCAAGAACAGTTTGTTTCCAGGGGGTTATGACACCTGGTATTTACATTCTACTTGGATACAGTTAAAAGCAACATTTAAAAAATGTTTGTTTATTTATTTATTTAGAGAGAGTGTGAGAGAGGGGCAGAGAGAGAGAGGGAGAGAGAGAGAATCCCAAGCAGGCTCTGCACTGATAGGGGCTCAAACTCATGAACTGTGAGATCATGACCTGTGCCGAAGTCAAGAGTCAGACGCTGAACGAGCTGAGCCACCCAGGAGCCCCTAGTGACATTTTTGTGTTAAAATTTCAGTATTTATAAATGCTGGAATTTACGTCCTTTGCAACTGCTTAAATTGAAAACATTTAGATATCTACATAAAACCCACTAAAAACATGTCATTTTTGAGAATTCTTCAAAAAATCTTACAGTCATTGGTGAAGTATAACAACTTCTCAGGAAATGTAATACCAGTCAAGACGGGGATAAATTTAAGCTTCGACATGTCCCTTCTGTTCCAAATCACGGCAATATGGAGAACATACAAAAGAAGGAAATTTACAAATACGTAAAAGAATAACCCCAAAATACGGCACATAATCCCCTTGATGGGAAACAGAAGACACAGAACTGAAGGAGGAAGGAGTGTGGGAGACCTGGGCTTGGCAGAAGAAGGTGGGGTTGAATCCAGGAGGGGAATGAGCATGTTAGACGTGAAAGGACACGAGACCAGAGGACAAGGTCCAGACCCACAGGGGGCTCCCCGCTTGCGAATGGGGACTACGAAACACGCCCTAGCAAACTGATAGACCAGGAGTATCTTGAAGCCTCCCAACAGCCTTCCAAATTGGCATGATCAGGGGCGCCCGGGTGGCTCTGTTGGTTGGGCATCCGACCTCAGCTCAGGTCATGATCTCGTGGTTCAGAGGTTCCAGCCCCTTGTCGGGGCTCTGTGATGACAGCTCAGAGCCTGGAGCCTGCTCCAGATTCTGTCTCTCTCTCTCTCTGTCTCTGTCTCTGTCTCTCTCTCTCTCTCTCTGCCCTTCCCATGCTCACTCACTCTCTCTCTCCCTCTCAAAATAAATAAATAAACTTTAAAAAATACAATAAAAGCAGGGGCGCCTGGGTGGCTCAATTGGTTGAGCGTCCAACTCCAGCTCAGGTCATGATCTCAACGGTTCGTGAGTTCGAGCCCTGCGTCGGGCTTTGTGCTGACAGCTCGGAGCATGGAGCCTGCTTCGGATTCTGTGTGTGTCTCTCTCTCTGCCCCTTCCCTGTTCAGCCTCTGTCCCTCTCTCTCTCTCTCTCTCTCTCTTAGAAATAAACATTAAAAAAATTTTTTTTTAATTTTTTTTTAATTTTTTTTTAATGTTTATTTATTTTTGAGACAGAGAGAGACAGAGCATGAATGGGGGAGGGTCAGAGAGAGAGGGAGACACAGAATCTGAAACAGGCTCCAGGCTCTGAGTGGTCAGCACAGAGCCCGACATGGGGCTTGAACTCAAGGACCGTGAGATCATGACCTGAGTCGAAGTCAGATGCTTAACCGACTGAGCCACCCAGGCGCCCCAAAAAAATTTTTTTTGATAGGCATGATGATCACAGGAATACAATGGCCCCACGATATCAACATGCTGATCCCCAGAACCTGGACATAGGGGACCTTTCCTGGAGAAGCAGCCTCTGCAGATGTGATTGAATTAAGGGTCTGGTGATGGGACATTGGCCCGTGGGCCCAGTGGGGTCTCAAAGGTCCTTACAAAAGGAGGCAGGAGGGTTGGAGTCAGAGATGGAGATGTGGCAACAAAGGCAGATGTCACCGAAAAGAGACCTGGAGGGGCTGCATTGCTGGCTGTGAAGGTGGAGGAAGGGGCCACAAGCCAAGGAACACAGGTGCCCCTATGAGTGGGGAAAAGCAAAGAATGGATCCTCCTTTAGAACCTCCAGAGGGAACACAGCTTCAGGGACATCTGTCTTCCACAACTTTCTTTTCTTTTCTTTTCTTTTTTTAAGAGAGAGAGAGAGAGAGAGAGAGAGAGAGAGCACGTGCTCACAAGCGGGGAAGGGGCAGAGGGAGAGAGAGAATCCCAAGAACGTTCCAAGCTCAATGCGGAGCCCGACGCAGGGCTGGATCCCATGACCCTGGGATCGTGACCCGACCCAAAATCAAGAGTCAGACACTCAACCGACTGAGCCACCCAGGCACCCCTGTCTTCCAGACCTTTAAGAGAATACATTTGCATTGGTTGAGCAGTTGAGTTTGCGGTGGTTTGTTAGAGCAGCCACAGAGAACGAGTACAACTCCCATCTTACAGATGGGATGACTGAGGCTCGTCCTAAGGTCCCCCCAGCTGGTGAAAGGGGGCTGGCTGACTTCAAAGTCCACGCTCTCTCCCTGACTCGCTCCTCTCATCCCCGTATCTTGGTGCTGGTGGGGGCTCTTGATGGTATCAACGGGGCCACCCTGGACCAGGACCACCTTGGCCACCCAAGCCCAGCCCTGCTTGGAGGCAGGCGGCCCCTTGGAAGACACAGCCTTCCGGAGGAGACGCTCTGTCCTCGTAGCGGTCCCTGTGCCCGCCTGCAGTGGTGATGGGGACCGTGGTCCGCCGTCAGCCTGCGCTGCCCTCCACAGGAGGGCCGCAGTGCTGGGGACCAAAGGCCATGCGGCATTTCTCCCAGCCAGAGAGTCTAACTCAGGCCAAACTCCCAGCCCCTCCACTGCCAGGCGGATGCAGTTAAAAGAAAAACGCCTGCTTTTTGCAGAACTTTTGCTACGTTATCAGATGTTGGGGACCAGCCCTGGAGAGCCCTTGTAAGCACTTCTCTTTCCAGTTGAGGTGGGTGATGTCAGTCCTGGGAACAGCATGTACTGGAAATAAATTTCCTTTTAGAGGGACATGTCTGAGCCAGAGCCGTCAGGGAAAAGTGGGTCAGCACTTGGCTTTTTTTTTTTTTTTTTTTTTTTTTTTTTAAAAAAAAACAAGTGCACTCCTAACCAGAGCTTTATTTGGGCACGAAAAGCCAAATAAGCCTGGCCTTTTCAAGACTCCAGCATCCTGCCCACGTCCCAGCCAGAGAACGGTCTCCAGGCTGATTCAGGAGGGCAGGGCTGGGGGCCCAGCGCTTGTGAGGCACCTTGCTGCTGAGCTGAGCGCCAAGCCCTGTTCCCGAGGGCGGGGGCTCGAGGAGTATGGTCACTTCTCCCTGCCCTAATGGGTTGCCACAAATTTCGAGGCAACTTTTTTTTATCTTACAGCTGGGTGATGGGGAGGTCCCGCAGACTTCGGGGGAAGAATCTGGTTGCCTGGCCCATTCGAGGCGTTGGCAGAATCCACTTCCTTGCAGTTTTAGGACTGAGGCCCCACTTCCTCTCTGGCTGTCAGCTGGGGCCCGGGTCGAGGCTCCAGAGGCAGCCGGCCCCATCCCCAAAGCCACGAATGCGTGTGGAGTCCTCTCCCAGCTGCTGAACTCCCTCTGATGTTGAACCTTTCTGACCCTTTTGTCTGCTTCTTCCTCTTTTAAAGGCGCCTGTGTCTACACCGTGCCCACCCGGATAATCCTGGATAATCTCTCCAACTCGAGGCGGGCAGCTTAGTCACATCTGCGAAGCCCCTTTGCCACGTGAGAGGGCATAGTCACAGGCTCTGGGGTCGGGGCACTGACATGGGGGGGGCCACTGTTCAGCCCACCTCGAGGAAGCAGACGAACTCCAGCCCCCAGGACAAGAACGGGCTCGGTGACAAGACCGTGGCGGGCGTTTAGGGAGTGCGTTGTGGGCTGCCCATATTTACTCCTGCCCCCGCCCCGCCATGCTCCACTTAACGCTCCGGAGACTCCAGCTCAGGGAAGGGAAACGACGTGTCTATAGTCAAAGTCCTAGTAAGAGGTGGAACCCAGGTCTGCCGGATGTCACCAGCCGGAGAGGCGGGTGTGGGCCGACAGGGAGCGAGCAGGGCTGTTGGGACAACGTACGCTCACCCCAGAGCCTGCAGCGGGGCTGGTGCGTAGGATTGACGACACCGCGTCGCCCCTGTCTGATGGGCAGCTCCCAGCCAGGCTCCCAACGTGCCGCTTCCATGTTCTGTCCCGTCCCCTTTTCTGGAACGTTCCCTCCCCCTGGCCCGAGCACCGCTCTCCTGTCACCCGGTGCACCTGTCATGGTGGGCATGCCTCGGTTGGGTGCAGCCCTGCCTCTTCCAAACTGGGGCCTGGGAGCCCTTCAGCCCCCCCAAGGGCAGGCAAGCGCCCCGCCCGCTCTGTAATCCCAGCATCCGCCTGAAATGTGAGCGTCTCTTGGGCTAAAACCACTTTAGGAAATGACGGCTCTTCCCCCACCCAACGTCCTCATCATACACACCTGGCCTTGCTGACGGGGGGGGGGGGGGGGGGGGGGGGCGGGCAGTGCAGGCCTTGCACCAAGTCGAGAGCTAGAGGCAAGGTGTTTCCGGTGGGGGGGGGGCAGGGATCTGCAATGACCACCGGCTTCCCACGCTGGGCCCCACCACTTACCTATGGGATGTTTTCCCTCTTGGGCCCTCAGTTTCCTGATCTACACAGGGGCTAAAGCAGCCCCCCCCCCGGAGAGCAGCGCCTGGCACACAGTGAGGCCCGCACAAGGGTCAGCTGTCGCTCTTTGCATTAGTATCCTTTTCAAGAGTTCAGAGTTAGCGACAAGTGTGTCTGAATCCCCAGCCTGTCTGCCTGGCAGCTGTGTGACCTCAGGCACGTGGCCTCAGCCGGCTGAGCCTCCCCCTTCGGCGGTGAAATGCAGACAGACCTGGTGCTTCCTTCGGGGCATTTGTGAAGGTTAAAGGCCTCAGGGGACCTGCAGGGAGCCTGCACATAGTAGGTGCGCTCTCGATTCTACTGCTGCCCGAAAGCCCCACATACCACAGAGGTGCACTCTGTCTCATCCTGTGCACGGTGATAAAGCCGCTCTCACCTGCTTCGCCTACTCGATAAGCGGTCCCTAGGGACCTGCTGAGCGCTGGGCCGGCACGGGGCTCTGCAGTCAGGCCCAGGGCTTCCCCCAGGGAAGGGGGTAGAGGGACTCGGTCAACCCTGGAGCCCTGGGGCCCAGTGCATCAGGGAGGGTCTTTACACAGGCTCACGGAAGGGCCAGAAAGGAGAGGCAAGGAGGAGGCTTTGGCCTCAGTAGGTCAGTGGGTGAAGAAGGAGGAGAGTGTAAGAGGAGACACAGGAGGAACGAAGCCCGAAGAAAGCATCTCTTCTTCTGGGCCAATCGGAATAAGACGCTCCCCTGGCAGGAGAGACCCTAGATAGCCCACGTGGATACCGTGTGCTCAGGGCTTTGTGGAGGGAGGCCACTGACTGGCATCGACGATCAGGGCATTAATTATGTCACATTACGAGAAGTCAGGGGGACGTGAGTTATTTCAGGGGCCCACACTGTCATCAAGGGCCCCAGGGCTCCCCCTCTTAGTGCTTGACTGCTCTCTGCATCACACCCTCATGTATGAAACCCAGAGGCAGGAAAAAGGGGTTGTGTGGTCTCATTTGTTTCAGTTGAGATGTAATTCACATATATAAAATGTACCATTTTGAAGTGCACAATTGAGTCGTTTTTACTCTACAACCATTTCTTTCTTTCTTTAAGTTTATTTATTCTGAGAGAGAGAGAGGGTCTGTGTGCCAGCAGAGGAGAGGCAGAGAGAGAATCCCAAGCAGGCACCACACTGACGCGTGGAGCCCGACGCGGGGCTCGATCCCATGAACCTCAAGATCATGACCTGAGCCAGTGGCAAGAGCCAGACGCCCAACCGACTGAGCTGCCCAGACGCCCAGTATAACACTTTCCAAGTGTGCAGCTCAGAGGCATGAAGTATATTCACAATGCCGGGCAGCCATCACCCCCATCCACCTGCAGGGCCCTTTTCATCTTTAAATTTTTTTTTTCAACGTTTATTTTTTTATTTTTGGGACAGAGAGAGACAGAGCATGAACGGGGGAGAGGCAGAGAGAGAGAGGGAGATACAGAATCGGAAACAGGCTCCAGGCTCTGAGCCATCAGCCCAGAGCCCGACGCGGGGCTCCAACTCATGGACCTCGAGATCGTGACCTGAGCCGAAGTCGGCCGCTTAACCGACTGAGCCACCTACGCGCCCATCTACTCCATGTTTTAATTTTTTTTTTTCAACATTTATTTATTTTTGGGACAGAGAGAGGCAGAGCATGAACAGGGGAGGGGCAGAGAGAGAGGGAGACACAGAATCGGAAACAGGCTCCGGGCTCCGAGCCATCAGCCCAGAGCCCGACGCGGGGCTCGAACTCACGGACCGCGAGATCGTGACCTGGCTGAAGTCGGACGCTCAACCGACCGCGCCACCCAGGCGCCCCCGCCCTTTTCATCTTGCAACACTGAACCTGCACGCTCATTAAACACTCACTCCCCAAGCCTCCTTCCCCTCTGCCCCTGGCAAACACCATTCTAATTTCTGTCTTTATGACTTTGATGACTCTGAGTCCTAGTTGCACTTTTATTTTATTTTATTTCATTTATGTTTATTTATTTTTGAGAGAGAGAGAGAGAGAGAGAGAGAGAGAGAGAGAGAGAGAGCATGAGCAGGGGAGGGGCAGAGAGAGAGGGGGACAGAGGATCCGAAGCAGGCTCTGTGCTGACAGCAGACAGCCCGACGCGGGGCTCAAACTCATGAGCCGTGAGATCAAGACCTGAGCTGAAATCGGACACTCAACCACTTGAACCACCCAGGTGCCCCCCCCCCCATTTGCACCTGTAAAAACTCTTGGGATAACACTAGGGACATCGGATAACATAGGATAATCTCCCTATGTTAGTTAAAGTCAGTTGATGAGCAACCTAATTTATTCTGCAACCTTAATTCCCCTTTGCCACGCATCCTAACAAATTCACAGGTTCCTGGATTAGGCCAGGAACGTCTTTGGGGCCACAATTCAGCCCACCGCACGGTGTGAGGCAGAACCTTCGGGCATATAGGGTGCACACCCACTTCTATCTGGGGACTCCTCCACACATCTAGCTGATTGCACACACTCCTAGAGCAGCAGGGGCGGCCGGTCCCGGTGAATTTATGCTCTTACTTTCTCACTCCGGAATTAAATCTACTTCAGTCGATATCTTCAATATAGATTCAGGAGAGAACGCTCAAAAAAGTGTGTTTCCACGGAAAACTCATAACGAAGCCAGAGCTCTGTGTTCTCCTGTCTGGGTGATGAGGAATTTCTCATGAAAAGGCACGTTGTTTATTTCATAAGACGGGAGAAGATGGTTTCTGAGAGCAGCTCTGGTTGGATCAATTCAAGGCACTCAGAGAAGAATGCTGCGTGGTGCTGTGGCCATGGCATTTTCCCTTGTCGTTCGAAAGAAATTTTTTCATTAACTTTAAAGCCTTATTTTTCTGATCTCTACTTGGATTCCTGGAAATAAACCACGGATGAGCCTTGAATTCCTTCCCCAGGGCACTGTGAATTATAGCTCAGTGAACCACCCTCATTCCCCAAACATTGACTGAGCACCTCCTATGTGTCAGGCCCTGTATGAGGCTCACGAACAAGCAATGGTCCCTGCTTTGTAGAACTCAGGGGTGGACTTGCACTTGTGAAATGCAGTAGGAAAGAAGCAGGGATAGCATCCCAACATAAGTTACTGGGCTGACGGAGCACCTTTCCCTTCCCGAGACATAGGCATGATTTGCACCATGCTTTCCACCCTTCAGATCGAGAACATCCGGTGTGCACCTCTGGAAGGGATTATAAGTGCTGTCTTTCTTTTTCTTTCTTTCTTTCTTCCTTTCTTCCTTTCTTCCTTTTTTTCTTTCTTTCTTTTTTAATTTTCAAATGTTTTATTTATTTTTGAGAGACAGAAAGAGTGTGAGTGGGGGAGGGGCCGAGAGAGATGGGGAGACACAGAATCCTAAGAAGGCTCCAGGCTCTGAGCTGTCAGCACAGAGCCTGACGTGGGGCTTGAACCCACAAACCGTGAGATAATGACCTGGGCCAAAGTCGGACGCTTAACCGACTGAGCCACCCAGGTGCCCCACAAGTGCTGTCTTTCAAACATGACATGGGTCTAGACAGCTAAGGAACCTCTTGAGACACGATGGCTAAGAAGTCAATACATTGACTGCTGAGGGTTGACATTTGAGACATATTTTTTTCTTTTTTTTTTTTCATGTTTATTTATTTGAGAGAGAGAGAGAGAGAGAGAGAGAGAGAGAGAGAGAACAAGTGGGGGAGGGGCAGAGAGAGAAGGAGACAGAGGATGTGAAGTGGGCTCCATGCTGATGGCAGAGAGCCTGACCCGGGGCTCGAACTCACAAACTGTGAGATCATGACCTGGGCTGAAGTTGGGGCTCGAACTCACAAACTGTGAGATCATGACCTGGGCTGAAGTCAAACGCTTAACCGACTGAGCCACCCAGGTGCCCCACAAGTGCTGTCTTTCTTTCTTTTCTTTTTTAATTTTTTTTTAATGTTTATTTATTTTTGAGAGAGAGAGAGAGAGAGAGAGAGAGAGAGAGAGAGAGAGAGCTGTGAGCGGGGGCGGGGCAGAGACAGAGGGAGACCCAGAATCCAAAGCAGGCTCCAGGCTCCGAGCTGTCAGCACAGAGCCCGACACGGGGCTCGAACTCACGGACCGCGAGATCATGACCTGAGCCGAAGTCAGACGCTTAGCCAACTGAGCCACCCAGGTATCCCAGCCATATTTTTTTTTTCATAAAGTGTATTGCAAGAAATCTAAAAACGAGGGAAAGAAGAAAAACATTCCATAATTGTACTACTATAACACAACCACTTGTAGCAATTAAATGTATTCCCTTCTAGTCTAAAAACAATGAGCAATCATTCAAAAGAGCAAGAGAAATACTTTAACGTTGAGCAACAATGCAGGACGCCAAACTGGACAAAGAGCAAGAACGCGACACAGAAACTGTCCTGCACACGGTAAACGCCGGGAGGGAACTCACAAACGTGGCGATTATGGGATTGGAGTCGTGGAGGAACATGGACAATTTCCACAGCTCCCTAGAATGGTGGTGGGCTTGCGGCCGCAGCTCAGGCTCGAGGAGGGACTAAGCCACGCAGCGGGCTGGCGCACAAGTACAGCAGTTAAGCTTGTAAGTGTACCCGGGGCACCCGGGGGCCTCAGTTGGTTAAGCCTGGGATTCTTGGTTTTGACTCAGGTCATGATCTCAGTTCGTGAGTTGGAGCCCCATGTTGGGCTCTGTGCTGATGGTGCAGAGCCTGCTTAGGATTCTCTCTCCCTCTCTCTCTCTCAAAATAAATAAATATACTTAAATACACTTTTTTGGATACAGGTATCCAAAAAAGATGCAGAAAAAGTCAAGAGGACTCAAGAACTGCGGTAGGAAGAACTCAGCCTCTGGAGTCAGCCAGACCTGAATTTGAATCTTATCTCTGCCTCTACTTTTTCTTTTCTCTTTTTTCTCTTCTCTTCTTTTCCCCTTCCTTCCTTCTTCTCTCTTTCTTTTTCTTTCTTCCTTTCTTTTCTTTCTTCTTTCTTTCTCTTTCTTTCTCTCTTTCTTTCTCTCTTTCTTTCTCTCTTTCTTTCTTCTTTCTTTCTTTCTTTTCTTTCTTTCTTTCTTTCTTCCTTTCTTTCTTTCTTTCTTTCTTTCAGACTCCAGGCCCAACGTGGGGCTTGAACTCACGACCCTGAGATCAAGAGTCACAGGCGCCCCCCTCCTTCCTCTTTACTATGTGACTCTGCGTGAGCCCCGAGCCCGCTTTGAGCCCCCGTCTTGCCATCTACAGAATGGGCACAGGAGGGTAGGAGGGTTGGTGGCAGGATCGCGGTCAGGAGCAGCACAGTGGCAGGCGGAGCATCCGCTGAGTGCGAAGTCAGCGCGAGGCACCGGGGCAGGGGCTACGCGGCCGTCTCTCCTTTGAGGGTACATTACTCTCACCGTGTGCGCGAGGCAATTGAGATTCAACAGCGTTCAGGAATGTTCCCGAGGGAAGGGCAGCACAGGGACCACGCGGGACAGCTGAGCAGCTCTGACCGGAGGTCAGGAGGACCTAGACGTCACCATTGCCCAAAAGGGCGTGAGTCCTGGCTGACTCGAGGGCAACCTTCGCACCACAAAAGCGCATGTTTCTTTTGTGCTTTATAATATAGCTGATGATCACTTCTAGTGGTTGTTATTAGAGTCACTGCAAACTGAATTAACACATACGGAGCCACTGCTCCTCGGGACACGGGTGATGGGGTTTGTGGAGCCCCCGGATTACGACACCCTCACCAACAGGACAATAAACAGCTTTGTGCTTGGTGTGTTTCTGTTTAAAGACACTTTAATATATAGCGGCGATTCTGTAATATTCCTTAATACCAAACTCATGCGGAAACTTGAGATAGCTGTGAAAAGTTATTTCCCAAAAGCTTCCCCAGACTTTGCCCAACCCGAGTTTCCAGCTGGCGTGGTTACAACCACACTGTGCCCACAGCTCCACAGCCTGACTTCCACCTACCAGAAGCATTTTCCGTGCCATTACGGCTGGGGGCGGGGCACCCAGGGAGCCAAAGCAGTTTGACGGAGGCCACACAGACCAACACATCCCAGCTGAGTAATAATGAAACTGAGCATCCAAACGAACCACGGTGGCACAGAGTACTCCTGGACATCACTGGTGGGGTCAGCGAAGGGAGGGCTGGCCAAGGGCCCAGAGGAGCAGGGGTTGCCTGAGGGCTCCGAGTTGAGAGGCATCCAGACCCCCCTCCCCACAAGCAGGTTCCTGGGTCTGAGTGCTTTGCAAATGTCTCCAGGCTGAGGTCTGCTCCCCGGAGGTCAGACTGTGTGTGCGAGGTGCGAGTGCTCTATAATCCTCACTGGAGGACGACCTCAGCACTGGGGGGTGGGGGGGTGGACAACAGCCCCCAACCCTCAGGGTCTCAGTGGGACAGCTCCCAGGCTCCCAACTCCTGGCCCCCAGAGCTCCCCCCACCAAGCCACTCCTGGTTTCCAGCCTGCCATTAACCCAGATCCAGGCAAGTGCCAGGTTCTGATTAGAAACACAAAAAGGGATTCACTGTAATGGGCACCAGCAGGGAAAGACAATGGGGGGTGTTGGTGACTAGGAGACATTTAGCAGACGCTGCCCGAGAGGAATCTGGCCATGTGGGCCACACATGAATGCCCTGGGGGATCTGGTTCCCACCAGTTATTTCTAAACCTCATCACCGATGGGTTGAATTAAGAGTTTTGTGGTTTGTGGATCAAGAGCTAAATTCTGTAAGCCGGAGGGCACGGACCCATGGGGACAATGGCAGGATTCCCACATCAAAGCTGGGTCCCGCACCCTGCCCATCTCCTCCCCCGGCCGCCCCACAGCAGGAATTTGGGTCCCGGCCATTCCCTCTGTGTAGCTGCAGCCACAGCTGTGACTGCGGCCCCTCCTTCTCCAAAGTTGTCACTCAGACGGGATTAGGAGGCACCACCAGTAGTCTGATCACCTAACTAGCTTCCTTTGCCACCCCCTTCCTAGAGGCTGTTCCTTCTGCCCACAGTGCCTTTCCCTCTCTGTGTGGCTGAACTCCTGCGCGTCCTTCAGGCCAGCTCCATAAGAAAGGTCTCAGGGAACCTGGGGGGCTCAGTCTGTAATGGGTCTGACTCTTGATTTCAGCTCAGGTCATGATCTCACAGTTCATGGAATCGAGCCCTGTGTCAGACTCCGTGCTGACAGCACACGATCTGCTTATGATCCTGTCTCTCTCCCTCTCTCTCTCTCGGTCTGTCTGTCTCTCTCTGTGCCCCTCCTTCACTCATGCTTTCTCTGTCTCTCAAAATAAATAAACTTAAAAAAAGGCCGGGGCGGGGGGGGGGGGCGCCTGGGTGGCTCAGTCACTTAAGTGTCTGACTTTGGCTCAGGTCATGATCTTGAAGTTTGTGGGTTTGAGCCCCGTGTCGGGCTCTGTCCTGACAGCTCAGAGCGTGGAGCCTGCTTCAGATTCGGTGCCTCTCTCTCAAAACAGAAAAGAAAAGAAAAGGTCTGAAGGGGTGCACCTTAGGAGGGGGCAGCAGCAGAAATCCCTGTGAGGTGCTGGGTGTCTGCGTGAGGTTTTCTCATCTTCCTTTTACATACCTGCTTTCTCTAAATGTTTTCTACCCTTGATAAATGTTGCTTTGGTAATCCGTCTCCCTGCATGTGAAGCTCCCCGCACGTCCCCCAAGTGGTGTTGATCTCCTGCTCCTCGGGGCTCCCTCTGCGAGGTCCCTCCCCCTCTCCTGCACCCTTCAGGGCCCTTCTGACAGTGCGGGGCCCCACATGCACTTGTGTCCTTTCCTGAATTCCACCTCTCACCACGCTGGCTCCAGAGGAGCAAGGACAGTGCCTTTTCTTTCTTTCTTTTGTTAAATCAACTTCACCGTGACATAATTTCATACAACAAAAGGCATCCATCTGAGGCAGGCAGTTATTAATGCGTTCAGACGAACATATACACATACACCCTGGGACCAACCATCACAATCACGACACAGAATGTGCCCCCAGCCCCCGGAGTCGGCCCCCTCCCCACCTTGGCGAGCAACCGAGGATCTGTTTCCTGTCACCATAAATTAGTTTTGCCCGATCTAGAATTTCACGTGATGCTTTTGAGGTTGCTCCGGGTTGCCATATGGGTCGTTCTTTATCGCTAAGTCCATTGCTCGGACATGCCGTGACTTGGCTAACAGCCCATCTGTTGGTGGGCATTTGGGTGGTTTCCACTTGCAGCCACTATGGAGAAAGCCCATATGAACACCCAGGGGCAATCTTCTGTGTGGACAGGAGCGTTGGCTTCTCTGGCTGAACACTGGGAGTGGAGCTGTTGGGTCACCTATAAGAATGCATTTAGGGGCGCCTGGGTGGCTGAATTGGTCGAGCGTCTGACGTCGGCCCCGGTCATGATCTCACGGGTCGTGGGTTCAAGCCCCGCGTCGGGCTCTGTGCTGACTGCTCGGAGCCTAGAGCCTGCTTCGGATTCTGGGTCTCCCTCTCTCTCTGCCCCTCCCCTGCTCACGCTCTGTCTCTCTCTCCCAAAAATAAACATTAAAAAATAAAAATTTAAAAAACTGCCTTTCACATTTTAACGGCCAATCTGTCTTCCCAAGTGTTGGCACCATGAGAGTTTATCAGCGGCGGTGTGTGGAAGCCACAGTTGCCGTGCACTTTCTGTAACACGGGGCGCCACCCCACCACACCCCGCCTTGCAGAGGCTGCACCCCCGGCTCCCGGCCCCGTGCTGCCCGAGTGCACTCACGCCCCTAGCTTTTGTTAT
The DNA here is from genome assembly GCF_018350175.1 of Felis catus. NCBI lineage: Eukaryota > Metazoa > Chordata > Mammalia > Carnivora > Felidae > Felis > Felis catus. The sequence goes on from NC_058385.1 coordinate 80,124,169, forward strand.
TTCCCTATCATTTCCAGACCAATGTCCACTCCACCTTCCACGTCCCTGGGTGTCCTTAAAATCTTTTGTTACTTTTGATACTTACACAGATAACACATGGTCAGGGTGCAGAATCAGGAACATTAATGAAAACGTGATTTTTAGATTACCCCTAATCTCTCCAGAGATCCGTGTTCCAGGCTCCACACTGGGAAAGCAAAGACGAGTGACACACATCTCCAGCTCCGGGCCGCCGGGGCTCCAGCTGCATAGACACGGACCGCACAACAGGGCAGGCACGGGGTCGGCTGGAGGAGACGAGGCACACAGGGGAGGCCAGTAGGTATGCCTGCAGGGAGGAGGAGAGGAACAAACAGGGGACACCCAGGGGGCCTGGTGAGGGGTGGGTGGGCCACAGGTGGGCTGCATGGGGGGCTGGGAGTTCCCAACCCCCAAGGTTAATGAGAATGACGCCCAGATGGTCTGCTGCCTCCTCAAATGTCAGGCGCCTCCCTGCATCAGCCCCGGATGTGCAGTCACAAAGGACTCTGGCTTGCCTTCGATTCTGATTTTCATACTCAAGGACAATCTCCCCAGCAGCTTACAGCCACCTTTGCCGCCTCCTCCTCCCCCTGCCCGGCCCCAAGTGTGGCACGACCTGGTGGGCTGGCTCCTCGGGCCCCCCTTCCCCAGCGACCCCTCTTCCTCAGCCACCCTACCAGTCTGGAGGCTCTCTATGCCGCCCATCTGGTGCTGACCCTCACACGTCTCTCCCCAGCCCTGCAGTCATCCCAGTACCCCACGCTTGGGTGTCCATGGTGTAGCTGACCTTTCTTCTATCTGGTGGTCTCCCAGCCATCTTGGACGTCCTATGTCCTCTAGAAACTCTTGGCACCCCCGTCCTTCCTACCCTAGAAATGAGTACCACCATTTCCTCCAACCTATAAGCGAGGAGTCATTCTTTTATTTTTTTAAGTTTATTTATTTATTTTGAGAGAGAGAGAGAGAGAGAGAGAGAGAGAGAGAGAGAATCCCAAGCAGGCTCTGCCCTGCCAGCACAGAGCCTGATGCGGGGCTCGAACTCACGAGCTGCGAGATCATGACCTGACCCCAAATCAAGAGTCGGATGCCTGGGTTGAGTGTCCGACTTCGGCTCAGGTCACGATCTCACAGCTTGTTGGTTAGAGCCCCGCGTCGGGCTCTGTGCTGACAGCTCGGAGCCTGGAGCCTGCTTCGGATTCTGTGTCTCCCTCTCTCTCTGCCCTTCCCCACACGTGCTCTGTCAGTCTCTCTCAAAACTAAACATTAAAAAAAAATTTTTTTTAAAGTCAAATGCTTAACCACCCAGGTGCCCCACTGAGGATTCATTCTTAATTTCTCTTTTCTTCCTCACCCACCTCTAATCCGTTACTAAATGCTATTAATTTCACCACCCAAACTCTCCCGAAATCCCTTCAGGTTGCTCAACAGTCAATGCTACCTGGACATTCAGAAACATCATCACTTCTTGCCTGAACTGCCTCCTAGCTTATCTCCTGTTTCCACGCTCACCACACCCCAGGTTAAAATCATATCGGCCAACAACATTTTTTTGCAGAAATAGAAAAATGCATCCCTAAAATTCATATGGAATCTCAAAGAACTCTGAACAGCCAAAAAAATCTTACAAAGAACAAAGTTGGGGGGCGCCTGGGTTGCTCAGTCGGTTAAGCATCCGACTTTGGCTCAGGTCATGAGCTCACAGTTCGTGGGTTCAAGCCCTGAGTCAGGCTCTGTGCTGACAGCTCGAAGCCTGGAGCTTGTTTCAGATTCTGTCTCCCTCTCTCTGCCCCTCTCCCGCTCGTGCTCTCTTTAGCTCTCAAAAGTAAATAAACATTAAAAAAAAAAAAAGAACAAAGTTGGGGACCACGTGGAGCCTGGTTGGGATTCTGTCTCCTTCTCTCTCTGCCTCTCTCCTGCTCGCACTCTTGAGCTCTGTCTCAAATATAAATAAATAAAGTAAAAGCAACAACAACAACAAAGTTGCAGACCTCGCCCTTCGCTTCAAAACTTAGTACAAAGCTGTAGCAATCGATACAATGTGGCACTGGCCTAGAGACGGCACATAGATCTGTGCAATAGAACAGAGCCCAGAGACACCCCGCGTGTAAGGGCAAATGAGTTTTGACCAAGGGTGTCAAGACCAGTCAGTAGTGAAAGGAAAGTCTTGTAGAGACAGAAAGTAGGATGGTGGGTGCCAGGGCTGGGAGTGGGGACTTAGTGTTTAAAAGTAAAGAGTTGGGGGCGCCTCGGTGGCTCAGTCAGTTGATCTTAGCTCAGGTCATGATCTCACAGTTCGGGGGTTCGAGCCCCGCGTTGGGTTCTGTGCTGACAGCTCAGAGCCTGGAGCCTGCTTCCGAGTCTGTGTCTCTCTCTCTCTGTCTCTGCCCCTCCCCTGCTTGTGCTCTGTCTCTCTCTCTCTCAAAAATAAACATTAAATAAATAAATAAAATAATTTTTTTTAAGTTAAAAAACATTTCAAGAATAAAAAAAGAAAGCTGCAGTTTCAAGGTGACTGGGTTGGCTCAGTTGGTTGAGTGTCTCTTTTTTTTTTTTAATGTTTAGCGATTTTTGAGAAAGAGAGTGCAAGTGGGGGAGGGGAAGTGGGAGAGGGGGGCAGAGGATCCAAAACGGGCTCTGCAGTGAGCCCAATGTAGGACTCGAACCCATGAACCGTGAGATCATGACCCAAGCCGAAGTCAGACACTTAACTGAGCCCCCCAGGCACCCCGGCTGTCTGGCTCTCGATCTCCGCTTAGGTCTTGATCTCAGGAAGTCCAGCTTTGGGCCACACATGGGGCACAAAGCCTACTTTAAATCCACACATACATAAGAAAATAGAAGGTACAGAGTTTCAGTTTGGGAGGACAAAAGAGTTCTGGAGACGGATGGATGGTGGTGACTCCGTGTGGATACGCTTCATGCCACTGAACCACACATTTAAAAACAGCTTCAACGGTAAATTTTAAATTAATTTTTTAAGTAAACTCCACCCCCAACGTGGGGCTCGAACTCACAACTTCAATGTCAAGAGTCGTATGCTCTACTACTGACTGAGCCGGCCTGGTGTCCCTTCGATGGTACATTTTATTATGCAACATCTTTTTTTTTTTTTTTTAATGTTTATTTATTTTTGAGAGAGCGAGAGCGAGCAGGGGAAGGGCAGAGAGAGGGGGAGAGAGAGAGAGAATCCCAAGCAGGTTCTGAGCTGTCAGCACAGAGCCCGCTGCAGGGCTCGAACTCACAAATGGTGAGATCATGACCTGAGCTGAAATCAAGAGTCAGACGCTTAGCCGACTGAGCCACCCGGGCGCCCCTCAGTTGTGATATCTTGCCATGACAAGTTTTCGTGCTGAAAACCCTCCAGTGACTCCCCACTACTGCATCATGGGCCGCCAGACTCTGTACGGTCTGGCTCCTACCAATCCCTGCCCTTGGCCCAGACTGTTCCCGCAGCCCCTGCCCCCCACAGGAAGATCAGCGCAGCTTTGCAAGCCGGCGCCTGTTGGCAGCCATGACAATGGGGGGCTCCGGTTTGCCCCTCATTATCCCTGTATTCAAGCCATTATCTGTAATGACAGCCTGGCATAATTATGTTTTTACAATTTGTGTAATTACATTCTACCCAGTGAAATAATCATTATTATCATTAAACATTTATCAAGCACTTGTAGCCGTTCAAAGCTAGTAAGAGGTGGCCTCAGCTCTCACAGATCTTTCCTAATCCTGTCGCAAATTCTTTTCAGCTTAGGCTGTTCTTCCTTCTTGGGGAACAGGGAACTTCCGTGTTTTTTTTTGCCTGGGGCTCTACAGGCATGAGCTCACACTGGTTTCTCAATGATGCTGGGGGACAGAGGCTATGATCGTTACTTTACAGACGAGGAAACAGAATCAGGAGAAGCCAGGAAGAGCAGAGGTGAGACTCAGATTTAAGCCTTTCTGATAGCAATGCCTTAACCACTCTTCTTATGCAATATAGTTTGGCTCCTTAGGATGGGCTACCTGCCCCCCCACCCCGGTCCCCCAACCCGTCTTATTTACGATTTACACGCCAGATAGTGTGCTAGGCTTAGTGGGAGAAACATACCAGCAAACAGATCACTCTACAACAGTGTCCTAAGCCTGGGCTCACACTCAAAGGCCCGGGGCCAAGCTGACGGTGGAAGTAAACAGGCACGTGATGATAGAGGGTGATGGGCTCTGTGGCAGACCCCAGGGCACATGACTCCTAGAGAGGACAACCGATCTTGCCATGAGGCCGTGTGGGATCAGGGTTGCCTCACTTTCTCACTCTTTTAGATCTGTCAGTGAAATCTCCAGAAATTTAAATGTCGGTAACTTTGGCACGCACTGGTTATTGTCTAACCTACAACCAGTCCCTGTCTTAAGACTCCCCTCCCACCCACCTCAATTTTTCAGTAGGGATTATTTATCCTTTGATCACAGGGAGACAGCCTCAGGGACTAAATCCTAATTGGTTCAAAGCAGTCGGACTGGTCTAATTCCTTTTGGCCAGTGATTGCTCTCAGGGTGAGCTAATGACCCAATTCTGACCAGGAGAGTTAAGGGAATGAGTGCTGAGATCATCCCCTCCTGGTAAAAAGACAGTCCTGGGACCTAATGAGCAAACAGCCTTTGGCCTCTCGCCCTTCTCCCTTGTTCCCGTCTAACGCGGTCATGACTTCTGGACCAGCAGCAGTCATTTTGGAACCAGGAGGCAAGAAACAACGAAGCCTGAAACCAATGTGCCAAGAGGGACACGGCAGGACACAAAGACCCAGTGGCTGGTAAAAGACAACAAGTGATGTGTCCAAGCGTGGCATCTTGTCACTTGTTCATTCACGGCCTCCTGTGCGGAAGGAAGGGGAGCATCCCACAGGCCACATGCCCCTCACGGCTCTTCCAACTCTGAGTGCATCTACAAACCCCTTCCCCAGACTTTTTTGTCTTGAAGTCTCCAATCTTGTCCCGTCCGCGTTCCTGGGCCCCCAAACGGTGGTGAACTACTACCCCTGAATGGCTGTCGGTCCCGTGCCCCTGGCTTTCTCTCCATCCCGGCAGTGGGCCTCTGGGAGGACCCCCACTCACCTCCACCTTTCTGGCACGCTCGCGTGAGGCGTCACGGCACTCCCGTCCCCGTGGTGTCCGCGTTATTTACAGACCAATCTGTTCACGGGCTCTGTTTTTCTTCTGAGACCACAGCTGTGGGGAGTGGGCAGAGAGAGGAGGGAGGGGGTGTGCCCTGGGAGTCTGAGCCACCCGCTCAGGTGACTTCCTTGTGCTCCCGGGACGGGCTCGGGGCTGATACACCTCGACTTCCCCTGGACAGTGGGGTTCCCATCACACCCACCTCAGGTCACACACTCACTTGGGGTCTCATAATCTGGCATTTCGCCTCTACCAGTGTCCAGGGGCAAAACTCTAAAGCTGTTTCTCAAAAGGAGAATAGTTATTTGTAGAAGATGCAGTTTTGCTCCAAACCCCTTGGAGGCTGTGCTGTGCCTGTTATGGGGACCTGCCCGACACCCCACCCCAGATCTGTGGGGTCACCTGGTGCACGGGTCACAGAAGCACACACAGAAGTGCTTCACGGTCTCTAAGAGTCACAGTGCCCCCCCCCCCAACCCCGTGCAGGACACGCCAAGTCTCACCCCAACGATTTAGCAAAGCAAACCGATCGAGCCACTCCCAGCTGTCGGCAGGACAGAACCCCTGAACCCTAGTAAGTCAGCTACATTGGAGAGTTCAGCCCAACCCAACATAATGCTCTGCGCTCCTGGACTGACACCATTAGGGGCCGTGCCTCATGCACCCCCAAAATGTATGCTGATGAAAACGCTTATTGTGACCCAACTCTTTTATCGTGTGAACATCTCCTGCATCGGATTGTGCCGTTGTGGCCCTGGAGCATGCTGGGATCGGACTCCAACCGTGGAGTGGAGGTAATGAGGGGCCAGTTGTGGGAAGACTCCCCTGGCCAGGGAAGCGCCTCAACTAAGCTCATTAACAGGACTCTGAAGCCATCAAAGACGGGTCTCCTCGGGCAGGGGGCCATTTCCCAGAGGGACGAGGGTCGAAGGTAGCCTTGGCCCCTCCCAACTGTCCCTACTGACCTCAGGACCCTGTTCTTCCCAGCCAACAGCCTAACTTCACAGGAAAGGTCTGGTGAGGCTGTGAATTCAAGTCAGGTAGTAATTCTGCCTCAGAAAGAATCAAAGGTGGGTCTGACCCTTAGCCCTACGAGCCCCGAGGCTAAGGAAGATAAGGAATCTTAGGGCCACCACGGGAGCTGCTTCTCCGGTCGGGCGGGGTGGGACAGTCGAAAGCCCCCCGCACCAGTTTTCTTTCCAAACGCTCTCCAGGGCAGTCGGGAGCCAGCCTGTCCCACGAGACTCCATTTCCACCATGAGGGTCACCCGCGGCCCCTTGCCTTCAAGGAGCACTCCACCCAGGCAACAACAGGCGACAACTAAGTAACTGTTTTCCAGGGCGCGCTGCCAGTGAAGGCATCTCTGTACCAGCACGGTCAATGCAGGTAACCAGCCCTGGATTCCCGCTGTACTCGGTCGGTCTCCTTGGACCGACGTTCAATCAGGAAAGCAGGAACTTCTCTGCGTGTTTCAAACAGACGAGGGTTTAATGCCGAGAACTGCCTCCAAGGGTGACATTAGGGCCGCAGGAGCGTGAGGAAGGCGCTCTGACATCTCAGGGGAAGGAGGCGCAACCCAGAGATCGGGAAGCCGGTGCCGCCCCTGGCTTGGAACCCAGGCTCCCCAGTGAACTCCCAGGGGTGCCTGGCGAAGGTGCTCAAACCACCACCTTCGCGGGAACATTCCCTGTAGCCGCCTGCAGTCCCGCCTGCTGCCAGCACTCTGGTACGAGCAGGGTGGGACTTCCTCCTTCCTCTCCACTGCACCTCTCACCTGGGCCTCCCACTGGCAGAGTCTGACCAGAGGCCAGCTGGCAGGGGAGGGAACTGCCTTCTAGTGTCCTGGGATGCAGACACAGCAGGCAGCAAGAAAGAAGGAAGACTGTGCAGAGGCATCAGAAACGAGGGGCATTAGGGGCGCCTGGCTGGCTCAGTTTGTGGAGCGTGTGACTCTTGATCTCGGGGTTGTAAGTGCAAGACCCACGTTGGGTGTGGAGATGACTTAAGAATAAAATCTTAGCACAGAGCCTGAATGCGGGGCTCGAACCCACAAACCGTGAGATCGTGACCTGAGCCGAAATCGAGTCAGATGCTTAACCGACTGATCCACCCAGGTGCCCCCTGAAGCTTATTTCTTGTTTTAAAACCAGTGAGCACTTTCCCTCTTTTCTGAAGATCTCCTCCTTTGCACCTTTCCTTGTTCCTAACATGATCGATGACCGAATGTCACCTGCAAATTCCCTAACCTGAGCTCCTCATCCTCCACTTCCTGAATCCTTCTGGCTCTCCTGATCCCTTCCTCTTCTATCTCCTAACACATCCTGCTTTCCGACGTGCCAAGAAAGACAAACCTTACAAAAAGCAATAACCAGGGACGCCTGGGTGGCTTAGTCGGTTGGGCATTCAACTTCAGCTCAGGTCATGATCTGGTGGTTCGTGGGTTCGAGCCCCGCGTCAGGCTCTGTGCTGACAGCTCGGAGCCTGGAGCCTGCTTTGGACTCTGTGTCTCCCTCTCTCTCTGCCCCTCTCCCACTCGTGCTCTGTCTCTGTCTCAAGAATAAAAACACACTAAAAAAAAAAAGCAATAACCATCTAGAAAAACAAAATGTCTAGGAACTTCAAAATACATCAGCAGCACAGCGTGCCCCCTGTGTGGACTGAAGGACTCCACCGTGTAGTGGGTGTTTGTCAGGTAGTTTCTGGCTCACCTTGGCAATGTCAACCACTTCCGGAGGAACGGAGCTCCCTGGAGTAAGAGCCGAGTCCTGAGGCTGAAGTGGGGCCTCCTCTCAGCGTGCACCGGGCGCGCTGTCACTTCGCCATCACTTGGCAACCGGGCTGGCCTTTTATGTTGGGTCTGCTCTCACCCCCCAACTCTTAGGGCTTCCAGAATGAGAGCCACAGGTCTCACCTGCCTGCCTGAGCGGGTCCCACGTCTCCCACACCGTCTCGCTCACTAAGCTCCAACCACACTGGCCTTTCAGTTCCTCCATTTTGCCAAGGGATCTTCCTCCTCGGGCGTCCTTCCCGCAGGCTGTCCTGTTGGGGGGGCTCATTTTGCCCCAGCCCTTCTGCACTGCTGGCTGTTCCCTTCTCTTCACACGGAGCAGAGATCTCACTTCTGAAAGGCTACCTGCCACTCACACGGGTTTCTCCAGAACACTTACCATAGGAGAGGTTCCTATTTTTTTTTTTTTTTTCTTTTCTGTCTCCCTTGTACTTGAAAGCAAGCTCTGGGAGAGCCGGGACCAGAGCTGTCTGCTCACTGGCTGCCCCTCCGTGCCTAGCAGTGCCTGGCATGTATTTGGACCAGGACCTGAGGGGACAGTGGTGAAGACAACATCCTTGTATCCTCGGCCTTCACCTTCTAAGTCCGTAGCACATAGCAGGTGCTGAAATTACTGGGTCATTATGGCTGAAGGCAGATGCGAAAACTTTCCTAATACCACTAAGATCAGTAATCTGGAACATCTGTGAAACCTGGTCTTGGGTCCCCTCTATGGGAAGGACAAAGAGCAGTTTTCAAAATTTACTAAACTCGTAGAAACATGCTGTGAGTTTTATATTTCGTGATCATTACCTAAGTGATGAACAGCCCTGAAGTCAGAAAGGTGAAACAACATGTGCTTTGAATTTCCTGTTTGTAGGTGAACTTTTTAAAAAGTAGGCTCCACGCCCAGCCTCACGTGAGGCCCCAACTCACAACCCCGAGACCAAGAGCCGCATCCTCCACAACCGAGCCAGCCACGCGCTCCTTTTTATATGAACTTTGAAATCAAAGTTGATTTGGGGTGAAAAGGCCTTGCAGCAGGAACACTGAAACCTTACACGGTAATTTAGACTTTTGGAGGATGCTTTCTAGTTCACAACGGACTTTCTCATTCCATCCCCTTTGCTGCTCAGGGCTGACCCAAGAGGGAGGTGGTGCCGGGTGGAATATCACTGTCAGGGCGCGGAACTTACGCCAGGCGCTTCCACGCCTCCTAGGACCCCGTGGTTCAGCAGTGGGGTCACACTGCTAGTGAGCGGTAAGACAGTCATCTTATTCGACTTCCCAGCCGTTTTCTACCCAGTTGACCAGTTTCTCCTTTCAGAAACGCCTTTTCTTTTAGTTTATTTATTTTGAGAGAAAGAGCATGCATGCGAGCATGAGTGGGGAGGGGCAGAGAGTATCCCAAGCAGGCTCCGTGCTGTCAGCGCAGAGCCTGACGTAGGGCTTGAACTCACGAACCGTGCAATCGTGACCTGAGCTGAAGTCCAGAGTTGATGGTGAACCAACTGAGCCACCCAGGCACCCTCTGAACTGGCTTTCTGGACACCCAATCTCTTGGGTTTCCTCCTATTTAATGGCCACTTTTTCCCAGTCTGCTTTGCTGGATTTTCCTTCTTTCCTCCGTGTTGAAATGTTGGGAGCACCCTAGGCTGGAATCCTTAGATCCTTCCACTCTATCTACACCCTCCTCCTAAATATGTTCATTCAAGTTCACGGTTTTAACTACCACCCAGACAGTGCTGGTTTCTAAGTTAACTGCCCCGGCCTCAACTCCAGGCTTCAATGTCAAATTATCCGCTCAACACTGCCTGCCACTAGTGTTTCACAGGCAACTGGAACTTTAACTTGCTCCAAAGCAAAGCTCTTGGCCAAAGTCGCTCCTCTGGCAGTGTTCCCCGTTCTGGAACATGGCATCGCCATTCTCTGGCTCCACATCTCACTGGCAGGTCCTGCGGGCTGTCTTCCTATTAGATCCCAAACCTACTCCTTGCCACCACCTCACTCTAGTCCAACCCACCATCGTCTTTGCCCCAGCAGCAGCCTTCCTACTTCTGTTCCGTCCTGTTCTTTGTAAAATTAAGGGGGACCTCCTTAACTCTTCCCAGGGCCTCCGGATTCATTCAGGAGGACAGAATTCCATGATCTACAAAGCCCTGCCCGATCTGCCTCCTGCTATTCTCTTCTCAGCTCACTTCACCTCAGCCACACTGGCACCTTATTCATCACCTCCAATCACCTTCTACTTGGTCTCTTTGCTTCCGCCCTTACAACTCACTACTCCTGGGCTAGTCAACAGTCCGCAGCCAGAGGGATCCTGTTCACACTTGAGATGTATCCCATCACCCCTCTGACAGCTTTCACCCCCTTCCCATTTTTTGCTGGAATAAAAGCCCCTGGCTGCCCGCTCAGTCCAACTGCAGCACATCGGCCCCTTTGAGCTTCCCCGACCGGCTCCGGCCTCGGGGCCTCCACGTGTTGTTGTTCCTCCTCCCAGGAAGGTGCGCTCTCTCCCCAGCTCTGAAGACGGTACCCCGTCCCCGTGTCTCCGAGGGCCGCTGCGGCCACCAGCCGCGCCGAGCTCCCTGGCCGTCTCCGTCCGCCGCGCCCCCAGGTCCGCACCGCGCGGGCAACTGGCGGGAAGCCCCGCTCGCGGCCCTGGGCGGCACCGCCCCGCCGGCTGCCTTTCCGCCCGCTCCGCGCGGCATCTCGGGGTTTGTAGTTCTGCCCCGGAAGGGCGGCTGCCGGCCCCCGAGGCCGCGCCTCCCCGACACTACAACTCCCACGGGGCAGCGGGCCTCCGCTCCCGCACCCGCCAGGCCGGCAGGCCGCCTGCCTCGCTCGCGGCGGGTCCGGCGGCCGCCGCGGGGAGGGGCGCGAAGATGGCGGACGCGGTCGCGGGCAGGGACAGGTGCGGGGAGCAGCGGCTCGTGTCGCTGCCGCTGTCCCGCATCCGGGTCATCATGAAGAGCTCGCCCGAGGTGTCCAGCATCAACCAGGAGGCGCTGGTGCTCACGGCCAAAGCCACGGTGAGGCGGGCCGCGCGGGGAGGAGGGAGCGGCTGGAGGGAGGGGGGGGCGACCGGAACCGTCGGGCCCCGCCCCGCGGCGCTGCCGGTGCCGCCCCCCCGCCCCTCGCGGGCTCGCGGCGCGCGCGCCCTCGGCGTCGCGCCCTGTCCCCTCCCTCGCAGCGCGCGCCCCAGCGCCCGGCGCCCTCGCGCCCACCGCCCCGCCCACCGCGCCGCTCCCGTCCTGCCTCGCGTGCCTTTCGCCTACCGCGCGACTCCCGCCGTTCCCCGCGCGCCGCTCCCGACTTCCCCTGCGCGAGGCCCCGGGTGGTGGCGCTGGCTGACGCGACCTGACGCGTGCCTCCTGTGGCGTCTTCTCCACGCGCATCACCGCACTCCGGGCCCCCAAACCTTCCGTTCTTCCGTTTCCGCCCTGTTCGTGGTTTTCGGGCCCCGGTTCCTCAGGGTTCAGTGAGAGGGTTCTGGAGGTGCAGCCCGACGACGCACGCACCTTGTCCGCGCAGTGAGGCCGGGCATCCTCCGTCCACAGCCGGCCCCCGTTTCCCAGCCCGTGGTGCCAGCGCCGTTCTAGGTGCAGGTGGCTCAGGGTCTCTTTGGATTTGGTGTGGACAGTAGTGCTCCAGCCCCCTTTGTGTTACTGCACTGGGCCGTGCTGAAGCCTGCCTTGGACTGCGCAGCCCCTGGGGTCTCAGTGCGGTGTCCCTGCAGGGTGCTGGGGCAGAGCTGAGACCTTCTGCTCGCCTGATCCCGGAGCCCAGGGGGGGTAGTCGTCCGATCAGCACGTGGTGCTGGGATACTTAGATTCCCTGTGCACTTTCATTCCTTACCCACCAGCCTAGATGAAGGGGAAGAGAGAGGCTCCGTCCAGGTTGTTGATTTGGGGAAGGTGTTTGGGCAAAATGGGAAAGGTGGTCAACTCTCAGCTTCATGTTATACGCCACCACCTTAGACGCTGTATTTTAAAAATGTGTTCCTGAGTCAGAGAGAATTTTTGAATGGTCCTTTGCTCCTTAAAACAACCTATAGTTTTCACATAATTATAATCCATCGTTGAATTTAAAAAAATTTCCCTGAGTTAGAAATCTAAAATAACTTTAGGGGAAATGCCTGCTTCCCTGCTAACTTTGATACACCTTTGCTTTCTTTCTGACCCATTTCTCCTTGCCCCAGTAGTTTCCTGTAATTTGAGAAACCCAGGTAATCCGCAGTCATCTAAACAATGTAATTTTAAAAATTAAGTTCTGCGGTAAATTTTCAGAGCATACTTTTCATTTCACTTTTTCATTTTGTTTTAGGAACTCTTTGTTCAGTATCTAGCCACCTATTCCTACAGACATGGCAATGGAAAAGAAAGGAAAGCACTCACTTACAGTGATTTATCAAATACTGCAGAGGAATCGGAAACTTTTCAGTTTCTTGCAGGTACTTAGCTTTGGAAACATTCTGGTTAAAACGGATGTAGTAATTTACAGCTTTTTTTCCCCCTGCTTTCACTGAAATAGACTTTTTTTTTTTTTTTTTTTTTTTTTTTTTTGCTGCTTTCTCCAGGTGCCAAAGTTTACCATGACCTGGCACAGGAAGACATTTTTAGTTTTGTCAGAGTATGTTTGTAATGTGGTTCACCTAGAATGATAGTGAAGTCAACAACCTGCACAAGGATGTTTGGCTGGCTGGGTGGCTGGGGGAGCCTGGCTGACTCCTTACCACTGAAGGGAGAACTCTGGGCTGGTCTGCTCGGCCCCAGAAACAGAGAAACTAGTAGTTGTTGTTGCGGAACAAGCTGTGTGGGCCACAGCTAAAAAAGAGCTTTAATCTATCCCCCCGGGGCCCGCCGGCCTGTCTCAGGTGGGTAGGACAGGGTTGCTCCCAGTCGTTACCAGCACACAGGAGCTCATGGTTTGCAGTCCGTGGAAAGGAAACAGGTCTCTGGCGTTAGTCAGGAGGCAGCGCTGGTTTCCTGCGCTGTCACTCAGAGGCAGGGTCGGAATTCTGTCGTGTTTCGGAGCCTGTTCTAGAGTTCAAAGCAGGGACTTGTACATTTTGAAATTTGCATTGCTGTGTTCATGGTCTGCCCAAACCAATTGCTGATGTCAGCTTTATATTTTTAAGATATATTACCAAAGAAGATTTTAGCTAGTAAATATCTGAAAATGCTTAAAGAGAAGAGGGAAGAGGACGAGGAGAATGACACGGATGATGGAAGTAATGGGGACGAAGCAGAGTCCTAAACCCAAAGTCAGCCTGCGGAGCGCCCTCCTGGATTAGCACCATTGCTTTGGAGTAAGCACGGCACCACGTGACTTTAGACTCTTCAGTTGTCAGAGACTTCAAGTACATTGTATGCCCTCCTGGCTGCCTCAGGGCACCTGATGTGCCCACGCCATAGATGGCCAACAGGAAAGGAACCCAGACAGCAGCCTTTCCCTGAGGGGCGCACGCTGCAGGCCTGGGGCAGGGCGTACCAAGAAAGCTGCCTGTGTAGTCAGGCACGCCTGGTTCATCTGCCGCGGGTAAGCTGTAGAGGCAGACAGGTTGGCTTAACTTTTTAACTTACGGATAGATTTTAAAGAGCTTCTAAGTATCAGTTGTGTAAATTCATAGATGACTATTTGGAAATTAGTTGTTGCAAACAACTAGCTGTAGTTTGAGCTAAAAATATAGTTTATGGGTAGTATGTTACATTTGAAAATTTGACGATTTGTCTTAAATACTGCATTTTTATTAACTGAAAAATAAATCTCTTTATTAGAAGCTGTACATAGTTTAATAGTAAATGCTTTGTGGAACTAGATTTAGAGCCCTCTTGTTCTCATGCCTTGCTTGTTACCTGAAACGTATGCAGAATTTAAAAAGATGCATTTCTGGGACGCCTGCGTGGCTCAGTTGGTTGGGTGTCCAACTTCAGCTCAGGTCATGATCTAACGGTTTGTGGGTTTCAGCCCCGCGTCTGGCACACACTGGCAGTGCAGAGCCTGCTTGGGATTCTCTCTCTCCCCCTCTCTCTCTGCTCCTCCCCCACTTGTGCACATCTTCTCTCTCCCGAAATAAATAAACTTTAAAAAATAAATAAAAAGCATTTCTAACACTTTTATTCCCAGAGAAAAAAAATCTCGTTAATATTTTTTGTATTTGGTTTAATTATCTCTGCAAAGGCATTTAAAATTTTTTTAATATTTATTTATTTTTGAGAGGCCGGGGGTAGGGGACAGAGAGGGAGGGAGATGCAGAACCTGAAACAGACTCCAAGCCCTGAGCTGTCAGCATAGAGCCCGACGCGGGGCTCGAACTCAGACTGTGAGATCATGACCTGAGCTGATGTCGGACGCTTAACTGACTGAGCCACACAGGCGCCCCATTTCTTAAAAACATTTAAAAATACTGTGTATGTTGAAAATCTTAAAAAAAAGAAAACTCTCCTTTTATTGTTCATTACACACAAAGTAATTGTTTTTATTGTTCATGAGAGAAAACCATAAGCTCTATTTGTTTTTTTTGACAGTAGGGTAAATTTTTGGCTGTCTCTTGTCTCTCTTTTTTAAAGATTTGGGTTACAGTTTACATCCAGTAAAGTCATCCTTTAACATCTGATGTGTTGGTTATGTAAGTAATCAATATGTAGGACAGTTCTATCCCCCCAAATATTCTTCTGTACCCTCAGAGCCCCGTTCACTTACCCTCCGGTAACTACTGATGTTTTCTGTTCCTCTTGTTTTTAAAATTGGTTTAAAATTAAAAAAAAAAAATTTAATGTTTATTATTTTTGAGAGAGACAGATAGCACGAGGTGGGGAGGGGTAGAGAGAGGGAGACACAGAATCCGAAGCAGGCTCCAGGCTCTGAACTGTCAGTACAGAGCCTGATGCAGGGCTGAACCCATGAACCATGAGATCTTGACTTGAGCCGAAGTCAGACACTTAACCGATAGGGGCAACTGGGTGGCTCAATTAAAAAAAAAAAAAAAATTTTTTTTAATGTTTATTTTTGACAGAGAAAGAGAGAGAGAGACAGTGCGAGTGGTGGAGGGGCAGAGACAGAGAGGGAGACACAGAATCCGAAGCAGGCTCCAGGTTCCGAGCTGTCAGCACAGAGCCCAACACGGGGCTCGAACTCAAAGACTGCGAGATCATGACCTGAGCCGAAGTCAGACGCTCAACTGACTGAGCCACCCAGGCACCTCTATTTAAACATTTTTAGAAACCCACATTTTGGTGTACCGTTCTGAGCTTTGACAAACTCAGGGTTGTGTAATCACAAGATATAACAGTTCTGTCATCCTGCAAATTCCCTCATGGTCAGATTCATTCCAGCCCTTTACTTGGCAACCCCTTGAGCTATCCTTTTTACCCAGAGGAGTCAGCAAATTTACTCTGGAAAGGGCCATATAGAAAATATTTTAGGGGCGCCTGGGGGGCTCAGTTGGTTGTGCGTCCAACTCTTGATTTATACTCAGGTCATGATCCCAGGGTCGTGGGATTCAGCCCTGCGTCGGGTCTGCTTGGGATTCTCACCCTCCCTCTCTGCCTGCCCCCCAGCCCTGTACTCTCTCAAAAACAAAACCAAAACAGTTTCAGCTTTGTGGGCTATATAATCTCGTTACCACTGTTGAACTAGGCTATTGTAATATAAGCAACCATATATAATACATAAAGTAATGAGTATGGCCATATTTCAGTGGGACTCCATTTCTGGACACTGAAATTTGAATCTTGTATAGTTTTCATGGGTCATGAAATATTTTGGTCTTCTTGAAACATTAAAAATGTAAAAACCATTCTTAGCTTATGGGCCATACAGAAACACAGTGGGCTGGCTTTGGCTCACAGACCATGGTTTGCTGACCGGTCTTTCCCATGTCACAGAAACGGAATTCTAGAGTACAGAGCCTGTGAACCCAGCTCTGCCCTGTTAAGCGTAATACACAGGGTTCATGTTATTGCTGGTCCCACTCCTTATTGCTGTGTAGCCCCCCACCCCCGCTAGGGATATACAGTAGTTTATCCATTCCCCAGGCCAACACATAATTCCCAATTTGGGTTGTTTCCAGCATGATTACAAATAAAGCCCTAGAAACATTTGTGTGCAGGTTTTATGTGAACAGAAGACGTCCCTTTGCTTGAGTATACACTTGGGAGTGAAATTCGTATTTAAGTTCGTAGGAAACTGCCAAACTTGTGAAGTGCCTGTACCATTTTGGATTCCCATCAGTAGTAAAGGAGTTTCACTTACTCTGCGTCCTCTGCAAAACTTGGTAGGTTGTTTTTGTTTTTGTTTTAAATTTCAGCCCCTTTAATGGGTATAGGTTTTAATTTGCATTTCACTAGTAACTAATGTTGAGCATCTTAGTATTTGCTCATTTACCGTATTTTCTTGGGTAAAGTGTCCAAATTGCCCATCTTTTTATTGGGTTTTCTTTTGGTTGTGTTTTGAGAATGTTATATATTTTGAAAACAAGCCCTTTGCTAGATTATGTGATTTGCAAATATTTTCTCCCAATGTGTAGCTTGTCTTTTCCTTGTCTTGACAGCATCTTTCAAAGAGCAGAAATAATGATATCTCTATGAGAAGTTCTTAATTTTGAGGAAATCCAGTTTATGTTTTTTCTCTGGGGATCATGCTTTTCTGATCATATCTGAAAACTTGTCATCAAACCCAAAGTCACAAAGATCTCTGAGTATCTCTTTAAGTGCCGTGCACGGCCGCTAGTATCTGTGCCTTCGGGACACGATGCTGTTTAAGAAATCCCCCAGAAAAATACTCACTGGTTTGTGTTCAACCAACTGAACATTCTTAACCCGTCTAAGCATTTCCGACCCAGTTCAGGGAGCTCTCCTCCTTGGGTCGTGTGCCAGTCTGATCCAACAGCCTGCTCCTCACTGGTTTCCTCATCTCTGCAGCCTCCTTCCTTTTCCTCTTCTATACTGGTAACAGATTATCAAAACGGCTTTGTGAAGATTTTTTTTTCCTGGTCAGAAATGTTCAAGTAGCTGTCGGGACCCAAGCCTCTTCTAGTACTGTGTACCTTTCATCGAATCCTCCCATCAACTGTATAGTGTCCGCATTTCACAAAGGGAATGGGTGGTCAGGTCAAGGCACTGGTGCAGGACACACCTAGGAGGTGGTGGGCATGGGATTCAAATCCCAGACTACTTTCTTTACTGGACCATGCAGCTTAGAAGGGATCGTCTCTCCCCACCTATGTGGTGTACATTCTTGGCACTCAAGGCCCCGAACACTGATCTTACTCTGCTGTAAATGCTACATGTAGTTTTCCTACCTTAACCTTCCATTCCTCTTGATGTGGGCTCCCTGTCCTCTGTGGAGCAGAAACACCCTGATCAAGCAGCTTGCTTTTCTGAAATTATTTCCTAATTCGTGTAACACTCACCATCATAGGTTTTTAAAATTTTACTTCTTTAGAGAGAAAGCATGTAAATGGGAGAGGGGAGAGGGGGAGAGACAGAGACAGAGAATCCCAAGCAGGGTCTGCACTGTTAGTGGGGAGCCTGACTCTGGGCTTGATCTCATAAGCAAGGGAGGTCACGACCTGAGCCAAAATCAAAGATTGGATGCTTAACCGACTGAGCCTCCCAGGCGCCCCATCATTACAGTTTTAATCCTTAGGTTTTTGTAGTCAGTTCGTGACTATAATGCTTCTGGCCGCTCAATAAAGTGAGACTTAAACAGCAAGAATGTAATAAGGTAAGCCCATATCGATTAAGAGATTATAGAGCTCTCATCATTTTCTTATATTCTTCCAGTAGCAGCTAGATGTCCCGGGGCCAGTGGGCACAAAAGTGCTAGGTGGTTTTAGATAGTAAGTCAGTGAGAAGTACAGGGTCCTGGATACATTAGGCAGGAGGGAGTGGGAAGAACTTCATCTTGATTTTGTCAGGAAAGGGGAAGGAAAAAAAAAAAAAAAAAAAAAGAAAAAGACTGGAACAAAATACACCAGAAGTTTTAAGAATCCCTATCCGTGTTGTGATTATAAATAATCGAAAATTTTCATCTTTATGTTCATCTGAATTTTTACATTCTCTGTAATTAATACAGTCTTAAAAATCAGAAAATACCAAGAACGAAACCTTGGCCTGCTTTAGCACCAATGTACGTGTATCCTAGGGTTTTCAGCCATTGTTTGGCTTTAAGTCCAGCCCTCCTTTCCCAACAGCATATATTCTTGAGGGTACAGATAGTGGGAGTCACAAAGAGCCCACAGCAAGGCCACCAGGGCCTTCAGAGCTGCAGCAGTATGTGTCACCCTAGCCTGGTGGAGGGGGTTGTGACGCACCAGGATGAGACACCTGGATGTGGTCAGCTCCGGTTCCCACACAATGTGGATCTCAGGGCTTGCATCTGCCTGGGGCTTAGTTCTGCGGCTTTTGACTTCATCCTTTCTCATGGCATTTAGAGTAGAAACACCCCAGTCCCCCTAGACACCGCATTTGTTTTTCTAGTTCGTTCCTGTGGCTCTCATCCCCAAACCCGAATTCTCAGGGACTGATGCTTAGCCCTTTTGAGTTTCTGGATACGTTGTTCAAGGAATTGGTCCAATACTTGCAGACTAGGCCTCTGGACGTCCATCACTGGAGGCGTGCTCCCACCTTGGAAACCTGGAATCTTACACCGTACCGAAGATAGTGCCCAAATAAAATCTGTGAGTAATTGAAAATCTTTGGGAGAGGCAGCTGTAAATATGAGGAATTTTATTTTATTTTTTGCTGACATACTATGAGGCAAAACAAAATTGACACCATACAAAATAACTTTATAAAATATCATTCACATCATATTTTATCAGATTTACAGCATTCTGTGCATGTTAAGGGTTATGTAAGGAGGTGAAAAAACACTATGCCAAACTTTTAGTATTAGTTTATATACACACAGTAAGAAACAAAACAAGTAACTGTTAGGTTTTCCATGAATTTATTGCAAAAATAGTGCAAACTACTTAACCTAGTAAGCTGTAAAACAAACTCGAAAGGACCCAGCTAAGCTTGAACGTGACAATAGATGCTCAGTGTCTCAGCCTTTGGCATTCTTCACCAGTTTGTCTTTCGTCCATCAAGACCACTCCCCACCTGCCGGGTGAGGGTGAGGGCTGGGGATGGAGAGACGCGGAGACTGGCTCTTCCGAGACCAGATCCATCCGGCTGCCTGATGCCAGCGCTTCCTTTAGGATCATGCTACTTACTCAATGGCAATTTTGTGAGGTCTGTGTTGAAGCCATTAAGATGCCAAGATGTTTAAGTCTGACCTTAGAAACAAGTCATCCAACCTCTTGATGACACGGAGAAAAGAATTAAGGAAGCAGCATGAACAGAAAGGACTGGGAACATTATTGTCTGCCTACACACACGGTATCCTTTTTCGCAGGTGCATTTGGGTGAAATAGCACTAATGGTGGGCGACCTTTGAACCAGATACTGCAGTTGAAAAGACAAAAACAAAGGATCCTGTATCCCGACAAGAGTCACTTTAAAATCTCGTCCAACAGTCTGTTGGGGTCCAAAAAGCGTAGATCTAAACAAGATGATAAGAGCAAAACAAAATGCTACATATAAAAGCTAAAGAAACAAAATGCAGCATATTCAGGTTCTTTTTCTTGAGGTACCTATATAAATTTAATCACCTGCCCCAAAGTACTCTTGTTAGGTGAAAGAACAGAATGCTTACTGGTGAGCCAATTGCGGGGCGTTTCTCACCACTGAGAAAGTGCAACGGCGCCGATCTGTATATGCAGCATACCGAAGGATGAGCGACTCTACAAAATAGAGCTCAAGTACTGACCCGATGGACGCTCAACAATGAGAACATTTAACTAGAATCATCCCATTTTTTGGAGATCCTGCAGCAAAAAGCCTCCCAAATCAACTTTCAGAGTTTTGCCACTAAGGAATGTTGGTTCTCTTGTAAAATTCAGAGATCTCTTTAAAATAGTAAAACTATACACTACAGGAAAGATCCCTAATTTTTATTTCTTATTGGTATAAAATCAAATTCTTAAGACTCCAAAATATTGTGTTACCTCCAAACAATTAAGTTAAAAAAGATCACCACAGTAGGAAAAGTCTAGAATTGTAAACTGCCAAATATAAAAGCATGGAAAGTCATCGATCTCCTACCTTAACTTTCTCACCTGCCAGAAAGCTTGCCTCACTCAGGGCAACCCCGGGGCTGTTGCTGAATGCAGGCCTCCCCCCACCCCACCACGGCCCACCCCACACTTCAGTGGCTCCCGCACCCCCCTCTTCCTCCGGCTCCCCCCTGGCCACCAACACCTCCACCAGGAGAGACGAAATCGACAACAGTCCATTTGCTGCTTATGAAATAAATGTATAAAATATGCCAGAGGTGGCGGGGGGGGGGGGGGAGGGAGGGGCACAGATGGCAAAACCCGCAACAGTTAAGTACGTGGGAGTTGCTTTGGCTGCCCCTTCATTGGCACAGAAAATGAAGAGAGAGCTTTAAGTACATGCATAGAAGAGTTTGGAATTTGTTTGTAAAATGTTAATTTGCTCTTGGACATAATTTTTTTTTTTTTCTTTTCTTTTCACAAGAGGGCAGTTGGGATTTCAGTTCTACCTTACTTGTTGGCTGGGGGCAACCTATCAAATTCCATGGCCAATTGGGCTTTTCTCCCCACCTGCAATGTAAGAATTTTAATTTCATACTGATTTTTTCAATGCATTAGGATTCAACACAAAAGGCACAAAATAAATAAAAAGATTATTAAATAAACGGAAATTACGATTTCAAGCTTTGTGTGGAGTTATGTCCTGCTGTTTGGTTACTTTTTCCAATTTGATTTGACAGACTTAGTAAATAGCACCCAACTGTTTAACTGAGGTAGATCCACATTGTAAAGAAAGCTGGGTCCCCTCCATTTTATGTCTAAGTTTAAGATGCTTTTACAAAAACAAAAATCCAGATAATCCTATGCGGAAGCGATGGCAGGTGGCACTACCTGAAGAAAGCTTAGAACGTGAGCAGGTTCAGTAAGATTCATGCCCAAATCACACTCTCCATTTGCCATAAATAAATCTCAGACTGGAGGGAAAAAAACCAAACATTTAAAAGTAACCCTGAAAAAGACTCTAGACTTTCAGAATAGGTCATTTTGACTGCCACAGAAATGCACAATGGTCCGTTTGCATCGAGCAGTGGCAACGGCCACGCCAGACCAGAGAGAGCGAGAGAGGGATCTGGATCACCGAAAGTTTCCCTTTGTAACTCCAAAGAAGAGACTGGTTGATTTAGGATATAGCATCTTGATCTGAACGGTTTAAACCCACCCTGCCTAATATTTTTGCATACTCTGAAACTTACAATTTTAACATCTGATTAAGGCTTGATTTAAAGTGGCATTACCACCTCGCGTCATGCAGGCATCGGACATCCTCAAAACACACGGAATGGTAGTGAACAAAAGACAAGGACGTAAGCCTCCGAATTGTATTTAGCAGGTACTATAATTTTATAATTAATTGTACAATTCATGTAGCAAATGAGAAATTATACAGAGAGGCCAATGTATATAAATACTAGTTTGTACAGGAACTTGCAGTTTTACAAAACAGCACTGCACGGTTTCTCTATTGCAAGCACAAGACGTCGTCACATAGACCCACCGCACAGGTATAAACAGTCCGTAGACAATACGCAGAGTACCGCCTGAAACGAGGCCCTTGTAGCTGCTCAGCTTCTTAGAAAATAGTAAACTTTCAATGGTCACAATACATTTGGATTCAAAATATCTTCTAAAATGTTTTATTGTGGGGGGAAAATTAAGAAGGGGCAAGATCTACCTATGGAACTTCTGAATTCATTTTTGGTTCTTTTTCAATTATTTTATAAAAATAAAATAAAACTAGAAAAGTTGATAAAACTCAGGGTTAAAACCCCTCAATACGTATTAGGTAAGTAATCTGAAGTGTATCAGAGGTAAGAAAAATCTGGATTTAGACACTACATTCTTTTCTTGTATTTAATGAGTAATTAGCCACTTTGCTGCACAGAAACTTAACAATTATTCTCTTAAAACTTTTGAAAAAGTAAAAACTCACTTGCCTCTATAGTTACAAAACATGAATTCATACCTTCAGCCACTACATTAAAACCACTATCAAACTCAGGACTCAAATTTCCATTTAGTGCTACACGATATACTCTCAGGATTTTAGTCACGCGTGTATTTGCCTTGGAAGAAGATCCGAAATTCTGAATGTGTCCTCCCCTCTGCAGCCAGCACCTCTGCCGAGGGAAGGACCACTCACTGCCTTTCACAAAGGAGAGACCGGGAGAAGGGAGGGCCAAGAGGAGCCAGTAAGGGTGGATTTCTACGCATTTTCCAAATAAGGAACATGGGGTTCCTTCCCCCGCTTGAAAGCAATAAAATCATCCCGGACAGGGTAAGGTGTTTTGTCATTAGACCATCAGCCAAGAAACTGCTCAAAACCTGGCTTGGACGAGTTCGAGATAAAAACTGCATTGTAGGTATGTCAGCATCGGGAGTCCTATATGCACGGCTCACCCCAGTCAGCAGCTTCCCCGCACACGACACAAAACAGAGCAACGCTAACGAAAAGCGTCCCGAGAGAAGGACAGTAGGACTGAATAGCACCTTACGTCTGAGGACTTCACGCGCAATTTACCAGAGACACGATTCCAATTCCTTTTCTAAAAATCTAGTTCCATGACACCAAATAGTCTTGTCAAGCGACTAAGGGGACAAAACCACCAGGTCTTGCTGACGGTTATGGTCGACGCCTGACTAAAAGAGATGGACCTTGCGCGCATTTCCCGGAATCCCCGCCGCGGACGTGGACTTGGAAAGGAAATCCTGCGGCTACAAGAACCTAACGTTTTCTGACGTGAGACAGTATGCACGGGCATCACAGTTTACAAAGTCAGGAGCTGAGGAGCAAACGCAGCTTCAAAGGCAGAAGGTCAATGACTGACTTGTGGAATGATCCAGGCTTACTTCCCAATGAAAACGCAGCCCCAACGCGATTCCAAAAGGACACTGAGGACCGGACTTTTAAAGGCACAGAGGCTGAGACTGGGTCTTCCAGAACATGCGCAGTCGGGTACCGAGGGAGACCAGAGGAAGGCCTGGTGCCACCCACTTCCTGGGTCAGAGGGACCTGCCCTCTCCCGCGCCCCCCCCCCCCCCCACAGATTGTCCCCACAGTCTCTAGAGTTCAAAGGAGCCTCGGCTCCCCAACACAAGCACCGAGGTCTGCCAAGTGGTGCCAAGGGGCCACGCAGTTGGCCTGCACCGCACCCCTGGCCTCATGGTGTAGGCTGGTCTTGGGATCGACTCACGGTTTGAAGGACCTTGATTCAGAAGGTGCTTAACGAGGGTGGCCTCAACATCTAGTTCCTGGAGACACTTGAGGAGGAAGAGTTAATATTTGGTGTTTTAGCTTTAACTCTTTCACATCAACCAGTAAGAGAAAAGTGTTAACAAAAGCACCAGTAGTCTTCAGCTCCCTCTTTTAAAATAATTTTTCATGAACGTGAAAATGGCAGGAGAGGGCCACCCCGGGATTCTGGAGACATTTATGCACAGAGCTCATGGGCAGATCTGAGTTCAACAGTTCACATTACTGAATCAGAGCGGGCTGCCGTGCGGTGTCCCCTGAAAACGCCCTGAATGGGATTCTGGTCGAAGAGAAGGCCAACCCAGAGCGCCCGAGCAGTTCCAGAAGCAGCAGGTCAGCAGACACGGAGGGTGCCCGCGCTGAGCGCCCACGCATCTTGGGGAGGGCTGTGTCTACAAAACAGTGTAGTCGCGCCATTACAAAACATTCGTAGAAAGACCGCAAAGGACACTTAGCTCTTTCAGGGTTAAAGCACGCCGCGCAGCGAGAAAAGCATCAAAACCCAAAACGACAGTGCTAAAGGCAAAAACTGCCAGGTCATGTTACACGCGTAACGCCTCTGCGCCAAAGTCAGCATCTGAGGAGCGTCCGGTGAGCGAGCAGAGCAACCTCCACGCCCCCAGACGTCCGTTCCCGCAAAACCGCCCGCCTGTCCCTCAACAATTTAAGAGCAAACCAACGGAGGGGTCTCGCAGCAAATGCGGACCTTCCAAAGATGAGAGAACCTAACGAGCCTAAAGACAAGAGGGGAAGAGGGCAGAGGGCGACCCCGACTGACCCACGGCAGCGTGTGGGCAAAGGACGTTCTGGCAGCAAAGTGGTTAATCACAGGGAGGGCTATTCAGAGCGGTAGGTGACAGACTCTCAGGACAGACTGACTGCGAGTTAGCGAGTTAGTGTCAGATGACCCAGGGGGCCCTGGGAACTCCGACTTCAAGATGCTGGCTGTGGGCCCTTATGTCCGGTCAAACAAAGGGCCTTGGACTCGGACAGAACATTTTGCTTTTAAACCGTAGATCATTTTTAAGTAGGGAGTGACAGTAACTCAAGGTTCCAAGGTCAAAGGCCGATCACGACCGCACTGTCTCCTGCGACCACACGGCCACTTTAGATGGATTATTTTTGCACAAGAGTCGGTGTTTAAGCACCTTTGTGATTTTACAGAGCCTATAAAAAGGGAGGAGAGCGCAGAGGGAGCCGTTTTCAACCCATTCACAAGTGAAGCAGAGAGAAGAGTGCTTTCTCGCAGCAAACAGGGAAGCGCACAAGGCCAGGACCACAGGCCGCTTCAGGGTCTTGCTGCACGCAGCCCCGCACGCAGCCCCGCACGGAGGCACTCCCGCCAGCCTGGGAGGACGGTGCGGGAGGCTCTTCCGTTTCATTCGTGCTGGCTGCTTAGAGTCCTAAAACGAGTCCTAAAACGGAGCCGGGCAGCCCCGAGGAGTCCCGACCCGCCTCTCTTACCTCCGAGGGGGAGGAGGGGACTGCCCACGGGTCACAGTATGGCACACGCATTTTCAAGCCAGAACTGGAGAGAGAGATGTTCACAATTCAGTTTATTCAGGCAACGTTTTGGCTATTTTCAGTGTGGATAGCTACACTTAAGAGCAAACACGAATCTACTGAGAATTCAGAGGTAGCCTTTATCTGCATTTATTTACTTTTTTTTAAACTAAAAGGTATTCAGAAACCACTTTCTGTAGTGATTTGGCTAGGCCAATACATTCACTTTAGACAATAAAATGGCAAAACATAACCAAAAAAGCATTACGGAGGGCACCACGATGGCATCGACGCTACGTTGACACACATTCGTGACCGGTTTGGGTCTAGAAGCTCCGTGTGTGTCTTACTGGGTAGCCTGACCGCAAACAATTACACACTGTGGGCTGTGGGCTGGAGCACATACTTCTCATCTAGCAACGTCACAAGGCATAAAGGAACAGCGCTGGATCTCAGGTCTCTCCAGCATCGATGGGCTAAGCCACAAATGACGGTTTTGACACAACAGTGATCTCATGGCTTTAAAATGATGGCTGACCAAAGAGAAGTGAGGGAGGCCACTGGCCACACAGATGCTTCTGATCCGAACGGTCAGATGCTGGATGGAACTGGAAGAAAATGCTTTAAGGAGCCATGAAAAACAACCAGGAATTAGACCAAAGAGAGCGTTCAAAGGATTTATAATTAACCCTCTTAAAGTTCAATCTTCAGACCTCAACGGGAGAGCATACTCTCCTTTCAATAAACTGCAAACTTCCTTTCTGGAAAACAAGAAAACGAGGCTAATTTGTCCTTCATGAATGGTCAGCAGACACAAGGCTAAAGAGGCAGAGTAAAGTCCACGCGACTCTAACACATAATACTGAAAACGTGCCAGTACCCTACAACAAAGCGACACGTCGCGTTCCTATCACGTTTGCGGCCCTACATCTATTTACAATCATTTCAAACAAGTACAGCAGATGCAAAGTTGGACATAATAAAAAGGAAGTTGTCAAAAAATCAGTGCAATTATTCTGAGTTGAAAATCTTCCTTACAAAAGAGTCAGCGTGTGTGCGTAACACAGACAGCCCCATTACAAAGTCACACGTGCACCGTGTCCACACTGAAGAGAACGTCACCGCAGCCGAAACCCGCAGGCAGGGCAGCTCGAGGGAGAAGATTCTTGGTTACTTTGGGGAAGGGCTTAAAATATAAATAAACTATTTGCATTCTGAAAGTGAGGCGTACGAACACTGAGGAAGTTTCTATTTATTGTACATTCCTTTTCTCATGAGCGTGAGAGATGAGTCAAAGAGAGGTCACAGGGAAATTTCTATGGCTTGTCTGGGCCACTGGGATTGTCCACTGTCTGGATTATGTCAACTTCTAAAGCTCCTCCTAATGGAACTGCCTTAGGTGTAGGAAAATGCCCATGAAAAATCCTTTTAACTGTCCAACAGATCAAAGTCCCGTTGAAGGAGTATATCCAGATCCTGACGGCTCCACGAACCAAGCCAAGTGCTTCCATGATGCCAAGCAACCAAGAGAAGCCGTCCCAGCCCCCCAGGCCCCCCAGAGACAGTCTGGTGTCCCAACTGCAGGACGCTTGGCTGGTCTACCCTTAACATATTGTATCAAATATATAATTTGACTGAAAAACTGCCTTGTAAAAATAAAATTTAAATCACCCTGCAGATCAATGTAAAATTACATTGCTGCATATATAAGAAAAACAATTCATCCAGAAAAATTACATTTGTGGCTTTCAAAAATAAAATCATCCGGCAAACTTGCAGGTAAACATTAGGCAATTTATAAAAGTTGGGGAAAGAAACTGCTAGCATATCCATCAGGTACCACATGCACTGGGATATCCACATCGGCCAAATCGAACCAGAGCAGAAAGAAAAAAAATAAATAGCAACATTTGCATTTACCAACAATAAAAATAACATATAATATGACATCAGTAAAACTACCCCGCACCCCGCTGCAGGAACTGAACTACACGGTCTTTTCCAATGAGCACCCCGCAGCCAGGGTGAACATCGGTCAGAGCAGGGACCCCGGCCAACCTCAAAAGAGCAGGGAAATCACTCCGTTGCCACCACGTCCCTCTCGGGCAAACCCCCCCCCCCCCCCCCCCCCCCCCACCGAGGGCCAGGGGCCGCCTGTGGTTCTAGAGTGCAAACATTCATCCACGGGAGTGTGAGAACACCACCAGAAAGCGACATCACGTTAAAAAGTAAAAGCAGACCCTATAACGTCTCAAAAGTGTGTGTGTGAAGATTTCTCAACTCCCAAACCAAACAGTCCCTTTCTAAAAGTACAGGTATGCCCAGTTTTACAATAACGTATCCGCACTAGGCAATTCTGAGCTTGTAGCACACAAACAGGCTGGAATCTCAGCGTCCCCAAGGGGCACGGGCACAAAGCAGCGGCCGCCCTCGGCTCCCCCGGGGTTTCCTTCATTGCTTTGTCACTAGGGCGAGAGCAGGGCGAGCAGAACAGTGGGGAAGGGAGGGGGGTACAGTCATTTCTCTTAAAGCGAACATTTTAAAATCTACTAGGAAGAGTACCAGTATAAGAATCTCATCGGGAGACCTCTTTGAAAGAGACGAGATAAATCCTAGTTTTCCTCTTTAATGAATCCAGATTTCTACATCATAATTTTCACATTCAGTTTGCTTAAAGCAAGGCACACCTTACTTAACAGTGGGGCGGGGCAAAGCCAGCGAGCGGACGCCACTCGAGTCCACACGGGCCCCGAGCCTCCGGTGACCGCACGCACGCGGAGGACGGGGCTCCCCTGGGAATCTGGGGCCACGAGGGCCGAGGTAGCCCAGGGGCGGGGGGTGCGAGCACAGTCAGAGACGGGCGAGGGCCCCTTTTGGCTTCCACACGAACAGGGCTCAGACTTAGTCTACTGCACTTTGAGGTTTTACGCTGTCTCAAAACTGATCCTAATAACGGGGGGATTGGTAGAAATTTGGGAAAACAATTATTTACCTGAGAAACTGTAACTACAGCCATTTGAATTCTGAATCATCAGATGTGTACAAAGGTATGCAGCTAACCCAGCTGGAGACGTCTGGTCTGTTAATGCTTTTAGTGTGAAAGGTTTTATAAGACTAGCATAGGGCTGTACAAAGTACCTTTCTCGAAGTACTATGCCCACGAAAAGGAACACCTTGCCTTCAAATGATTAAAGAAAAAAAAAGGTCTAATTCTCTGTCAGCCGGTGATCTTTCCTGGGCGTTAGCTTAGAAGGCACCTGCCCACATTGCCAAAGGGCTCCCCCGGGCTGGGCCCTCGGTGCTCGAGGGAGATTACTCTTCAGAAAGTTCTCCATCACGGGTTCTCAGACTTCGGGCAGCCCCGCAATCCCGGCTGAAGGTACAAAATACAGACGCCCAGCCCAGCTCTGGAGGATCTGATTCAGGGGTCTGCATTTTTACCAAGCACCGCCACTGCCCTGACCACCAGGACCCTGTGGCAGGTCGCAGAAACAAGCCTTTGAGACACACGGTTCCAGATGACCCTAAACATGGCTGAAAACTAACCTAATTTCAGATTTCAAAGGTGTATTAGTGAAGAGATTCCCTCCTTAGCTTGGATGCTCCTGGTAATTTAAGCCAAGAGTGTATTGGTATCCTTCTGAAAATAGGAGAAAGTGCCACTTGCCAATAAAAGGACAGGGAATTGCAACATTTCTTAGAGCAGAGGCTTCTGTTCGTTTAAAAAGACCAAAATAACAAACAAAAACAAAAACAAAAACCAACAAAATAACAACAAAAAACCCAACCAACCCAAAAAAACAAAAAAACCCCCAAAACAAAAAAGATACAGCAAGAAAAGGCTAACGCCATTACTAAGACACCCACATGCACACACAGACACACACGCACACACCACTCTGAGTGTATATCTTCACAAACAATAGTCGCCCCTTTGTCATCGCCGCCAAAATCTAGGCCGAGTGTCCGTCACAGCCCCGCCTGCTGTCGCCCCTCCCCCTTCCGAGCCAGCAGACAAGGATGGAGGTGGGGGTGCTGTCTCCAGCAAGAGGCAGCCCATCGGGACCCCCGCCCCACCGCAGGGCCAGAGGTCAGTGTCGGGGAGGGGGTCCGGGGAGGGCCGTCGGCAGGGAGGGGTAAACCTACAGAGCACAAAGCAGCACTGGTCGGGGGGGGGGGGGGGGGGGGAAGGGCTCGTCTCCTTCCCCAAATCTCTACACTGAACGTGGATTTGATTTGTTTTAAAAACTGTCTACGAGGACAAACAGCCCACTTAGCACAGAGTCGTCTGCTGTTACCCTTCCGGAGTTGTCCGTGGTATCACGCTTAGTGCGACGGTTTCTAGATTGGCAAACCCGCATCTGGGGCCCAGAATGCAAATCTCTTCTGCGGGCTTTGCAGTCCGCCACCTCCGCGGGCAGGCTCCGTCGCGGGCCGCTGGCCTCGCGCCCAACGGGGAGCCACCGCCGACGGCTCTCTGCGCGTTTCAGTGCATAGATCCTACGAGACTCGTCTAACAGAGAACCAGACGCAGAGAGAAGTGCACTCCGACACGTGGACCTGTTCCAGGAATGGAAGAATAAGTACATTCCATCTGTGCTTAACCGGCTGAGCAACACACGGGGGCGGGAGGTGGGGTGGCGGCGAGCGGCTGCCGTGCGCGCTCGGTGCCCCCCAAGGTACAGGCTACGCAATCTACGCGGGGAAGGCGGGTCGCGGTCACATTGAGTCAATTGCATACTCCTGTACGTAAGCGCGAGAACCACACGAGGCGGTCCAGTCTCCAGGCTCCAAAACACTCCTGATATGCTAAACAGATCACAATAAGCACCCCATAGTCAATAAAATGAAAAACAGCATCTACCTATCACATTAATACTGCAAACCAGATATATATATTTTTTCTCTTACATTAAAGACATAACAGTGAAAAAGGATTGTACTGTATTTATCACCACAGACCCGTATTCTTTAGAAACTTTGGAAAATAAATGTCACAGTCCTATAGGACAAATCTTACGATTAGACTGTCGGCATATTGTCTTTTTTCTTTTTTTTTTTTTTAAATAAATTTTTATTAAAATGGCACTTGTCTGCCAATCTCTCTGGACCTATAAATGTTGTAAACACACATGGCCCGTCTTCTGCCCCCGCTCCTTATTTCAAGCTGAGTGAGAGGCGGGTGGTGACAGAGCGAGACGCCCGTGGGCGCCTCGGCGGGCCACCTGCCCTCGGCCCCGAAGAGCTTGTGTGAGCCCTGTCAGGAGCGCACTAGGGTCACTCTGGTGTAGACGTCAGCGACCACGTCACAACGCTCAAGGCTTTAAAACCACTGCTGTGCTCTGTGTTTTGCTTCCACTCTCTGAGAACGTTCACAGCTAGTTTGAGCCCATCAATTTCATAGAGAATCACGTATTAAAAACAAGTAAATCGAATGACCAAATAAATTAAAAATGTTTTAAAGCCCTGAGTTCATAGACTGGTTTTAGGAGATTTTTAGGAAACACGGGACTCTATTTTAAGAAGCAGCTTCTAGATTTTGGCAAACCATACTTCCTACGACAATGGGGTCTCATACAGGTCTGCAGTTCAAAATCCAAGTCTGAAATCCGGGACGGAAGGCATTCTGGAAGATGGAGAATCTACGAAAATCGATGACGTCTCATGTTCGATGCTGGCTGTCACGGAAGGGCTGGGCATCTGTTGGTCTGAGTGTAGCTGGTCTCATGTGAATCCAACTCCGTACACCATCGTAAACACTACGACACGTCAAGCAAAGTACATGGTGCGCAGCGTGTCCTGATGAACCTGGACCGCCTTTGCCAAGGCTTGGTGGTCTCGCCCATTACTCTGCCCGGAGGTATGGCTTCCTTCGGCACTGCGGGCGCGGGGGGACAGACAGAGAGAGAGCGCGGCCTTCAGTGCCCCGGGTACCCGGGGAGGCGCCCACGCAGCCGCCGGGCGGCGGGGGAGACGCCGGCGGGTGGGCGCCCGACGGCTCCGGCCGCCGGGGCCCGGCCGCTTCCCTTCCGGGAAACGCAGCTGCCGACGCGACCCCGGCCGGCAGAGGCACGCCGCTTACCTGTCATGTTCTTTGTCCACCAGGTGGTACCTGGCGCGGAAGGCCACCAGGTGAGCGTAGTACGCCGGCGCCGGGATGGACACGGAGCGCGTGCAGCGCACGTAGGTGTGACACAGCTGGTAGGTGAGGATCTGCAGCTCGTCGGAAGAGAAACGATTGTCGTCCCAAAGCACGTGGTAGTGGGAAGGCCTGCTTGTTCCCTAAAAGCGGACCAGAGGGTCAGGGCGTGAGCACGTGAGCGAGGCATCCAGAACTCACCCACACGGGGGTGCTGCCGAGACCCGTCCACGCGACGCCTCACCGAGGACGCGGCGCCGAACGTCTGATGACAAAAACCGCGGGTCCCTGCACTGACAGAGCGTCCCTGTGCGGCCTGCAAACACGCGTGGCGGGGGACAAGGGTGAAGCCCACCACGTGGGAATGAGTTGGCCCGGAGTCGGCCCCAGGCACACAGGACGCCCCTCGGGCCTCACCAGCGCCCCTGGCCTCGCACCCACCACTCCGCCTGCCTGACCTCACCTCATCTAAAACGGGGACCCTGGCCGCAGCACGCCAGTGGGTCCTTCCTCCCCAGCGCCCCGTGGTCCCGACTCACCTGTTCGCTGGCTAACTGCCCCACCTCCCCGGGGACGGGCTCGGGCCCCAGCCCCGCCTTCCACACCACGTCCCCGGAGCCCACGGGAGCGCTCGGCGTGAGGTCTGTGCTCCTCCGGTGTTTGCTGAACACGCAGACCGTGTCACAGAGACTGTGTCCTCACCTGGATGCCGGCGTGACTACACAGGTAGAAGTCAAACTCGGTCGGGTGGGTGATTTTCGTGTCCACAGTCGTGCCTGCCGGAATGTTTCCACTTTTCCCAACCTTTGGCAACACAGGAACCCGTCAGACACGTCCAGGGGCAACAGAGCAAAGCAAGCCAGCCAGCCTCGCCCACGCTGCCGTCTGGTGCTGGGCCTTCCCGACCACGGGCTGCCCCATTTTGAAGTCTTTAAATTGGCTATGGTATTAAAGTAAAATTTAATAAATCCTAGCCACCAGAAGTAAGGAAGCTCCTGTTCTAGGCAGGCTAGGGCCTTTACGAGGCCCGGGTGGGAGAGGCAGTGTCTTCCCTTGGCTGAAAAATCTGCGGGTAATGCTAGAAGGTTCTTCGTTATTGTTGAATCTAAAACTGTGCACGATGGACACTGGACAGGTCCTCGTCCACGCACACGTGATATTCAAGGCAGGGGGCGACTGGGTGACTCAGGTCATGATCTTGTGGTTCCTGAGTTTGAGCCCTGCTTGGGATTCTCTCTCTCTCTCTCCCCCTCTCTGTGAACCCCGCCCCCCTTGTGCACGCGCTCTCTCTCTATGGCGCCCCCCTCTGCTTCCCTTCTATGTTGCAGTCTCACTCGGATTTAGACTTTATCACTTTTTTGCTACATATTTAAGTCTCCATCAGCACCACACCGTGTTACTTCACAGGTTTTTAAATTGCATACCTACATCATACATATTCTGCAACTTACTGTTTCTGCCCATTTTTTGCCATTTTGAGACATATTCATGTGATACACAGAGTTTATTCATATTCGTTACTGCACAGTATGACAGTATATGAACATCAGAGACAGTACTGCGATAAACACTCTTACACGTGTCTCCTTATACACAGGCAGGTGGGTTTCTCCAGGGCAGACCTTTAGAATTACCCGACTGCACCCAAGTTGGCTATCAGTCTGCACTCCCATCAGAAGCGTGGGGGTCTAATGATGCGTTTACTTGTATCAAGGACTATGCTAGGTGCTTAGTGTGTGAGCTCCGCTAACCCTCCCGACATCCTGAGGAAGGTGGTACAGGGAGGCTGACGCCTGTGGGCAGTCCAGATGCTGAGGGGCAGGCTAGAGCCAGGCTGCCTGGCTCCAGACCCCGTGCTCCTGACCCCGGCACAGCGCTCATACCGTCGCCAACACTTGGTATCGTCAGGGTAACTTTATGAGTCCCCCCGACTTTTCCCATTCTCTAAAATATTTTGTGTAAGATTATTCTTTGAAGGTTTGGTAAAATTTGCCTATAAAAAATCTGGATAAACTTCATAAAAGAAACTAAATAGTTTCCGCTTTTTTCCTATTCTCTGCCACACTTTAAAATCATCCAGTCTTGAAGGTTTGGTAAAGCTTGCCTGTAAAACTCTCTGGGCCTGATGCCTTTTGGAAATGATGAGTGGATTATCCCCCTGAGCTGATTTCAGTGATTTATGTAATTGCACAAACAACTGTTTGTATCTATTTCTAAGTTTTCTAAGGTATCTACCAGCATGACGCTATTACTATCCCATGATGATTTAAGGTAACACACACCCCTTCCTGAGATCATACATAGTTCTCTATTTGCTACTTAAGATTGTTAGGGTTTCCTCTCTTTGCCTCATTGAGTCTTGCTAGGTTTACCTATCTTCAAAGAAGGTTTTGTTCGTGTTAATCTGCTCTGTCCTCACTTTCTCCTTCATTATCTTCCATTCGGAGGGGGGTGGTGTAGCAACAAGCAGACTTGGAGCCCCCTTGACCCCTCGCAGGAGTCAAGTTTGCAGGCCAAGGAACGAGGGGACCCAAGCACACCGGCTCCTCGGCTTTTCCTTCCACGCCCAGACAGACATCTCACTTCTGTCCTTCCTGTACCTGCGGGCTTCTTTGATGGTTCTTTCTTATTTTCCAACAAATGTACCTAAGTCTGTACACTTCTATCCAGGCACTGCATGAAGTCTGATGCGAAACGCTCGTTTTTATTCAGTTCTGATTACTTTGTATTTTTATTCTCTTTATGTGTTTAATGCATGTACTACTTAGAAGAGAAGTTAAAATTTCAGGCCTTGTTAAGATGTCTTTTTAGTTCTACTCTTCCTTTAAAATTTAATGTCTGATAAAAAAAAAAAAAATTGTGGTTTGCCCAATACTGAGGTTTGGAAATCTCCCGAGATTGCCTCTGTGACCCGGTACGAGGCAACTTTCACGAGCCTTCCACGTGAACTCAACTGTCAATGGCTGGGTTCTAACTAACCGTAAGATCTGGCGTGGTCTCTTCATACTTCCCATTTCTAGCTTTGACTCATTTTGCCTGTTTCAGTTTCTGATAGCAGGGCGTTAAAATGTACCTCTTTGCTGGTGGATCTGTCCGTTCCTCCTTGGAATTCTGTCGCTTTTTTGCTACACTGGTTTTTACCCCCCTTTCCATACTTTTTTAGGTCACGGCGTTACGTCCAAACTCAGTTGTTCTCTCTTCTGGGTAGTTCATCCCTGTGACTGTGACAAAGTGTCCCTTTCTGTCACTAACGATTTGTCCTCTGTCTTGCAGACAGTCAGCGTCTCTCGGCTGCTGTCCTGGCTTGGTGCTGTGGGTACCGACCGAGTGGACGGCTACAGGCTCTCAGAGTAGAGTCTCTCCCTTCTGGGGTGGGGGTGGGGGGTCCCTTTTCTCAGGCAGTTACCTGATAATGTGAAGTTGAGGACAGTACGTCTACGTGTAGATTTATTTTTATTTATCCTGTCGGAAACACGGAAAATACTTTCAACCTCAGGATTCCCGCCTTTCCTCAACTGTGGAGAATTCTGAGCAGTTACATCTACGAATCTTGCTTCTCGCTGACACCCCTTGCTCCGGGACGCCCGGAGACATACCCCTGGACCGGCTCCCCAGAGCCGCCTCCAACCTCCCGTGAGGGTCCCCGGTTTGCCGTGTTCCACCTACTCTGTCCACCGCCGTGGTTACTAACCGGACCTTTTTCAGAGCCAGATCCCTGCTAACTTCTTTACTGGACAAATGCCATCTCCTGCCCGGACCTGTCCCAGGCCTGTGGGGTCTGCAGGTCCAAACGTCCCACCAGACTGAGGAGAGCCCTTCGCTGGCGCCTGAGGCTAGGCCCCCACGGAACTCGCCCAGGACGGGGTGTCCCGAGACACCTGGAACAGTGGGGGCGGCACCAGCACCCTGCGGCGCGGCTCAGGCCGAGGGCTGAGCACAGACCCGCGTCCCTCGCGGCCCCGCATCCCAGGCCCTCCCTGTGGCCAGAGCCTCACCCTCTCGTTCTTGTCGGTGCAGAAGAGCCGCGTGTGGTGCCTTTTCTGCACCACTATGAACGTGATCCCTGGCTGGTAGTCCTTTTCCAGTTTAATACACGCCTCGCGAATGGCCAGTAGCTCGTGGTGGAGAACCTGGGGGGGGAGACAACGCACGCCTTACTCTGCTTCCACCGCCTCTTTCTACCTCAAACTACGCCGTTCGGAACACGTGCTGGCCGACGAACGCTGCAGCTCAGAAAGGATACTCCAGCGGCCCGTTAGCAGCTGCGGGCCTCTGCCTCCCCGCAGGTGCTGTTTCGTTTACGTAACTGAGCAAACGAGACCCAGGTCTCGTGGTTCGGTGGTTTAAACGAGAGGATGCATTACGTCGCTCACACTGTTTTCTGGAATGTCCTCAGTGACCAGCACCCACCATACACGGGAGTAACGAGGCACCGTGGGAGACACACGCGTGAACGAATCCGTCCAAACAACTGGTTTTCTGTGCTGGAGAGGAGGGAGAGAACCTCGCAGAACACAAGGACCTAGGAGCCGGGCCCGAGGTCAAACCCGAGCCCTACCACCAGGCAGCTGTGTGGCTCGGGGAAAGCCACGTACCCTCTCTGATGCCCGTTTGTTTTCACTTTTAAGACGGGAACGGCCTACGTCCCGCAGGCTTGCTGCAAAGACTAAAGTGGCACACGAGGCGCCTGGGACCCAGGCCACGAAGAGGAAGACGCTGTTCCCACCGCCCATCTCAGAGGTAAGCGGGCAGAAGTCCTCTCACGGTGGTGAAGGCCGTTCTAGGCACCACACACCTTACGTTTCTAACCCCTGTCCTAATTACAGGTCACGATGATGTTTCACAAACGCCAGCTGTGGTCATTCCGTAAGACCCCGAGCAAGTTCACAGCGATGAGAGCAGAAGGCGCAGACCCCTCCCCGGCAGGGCCGGCTGCGGCAGAGGGTGAGGGGGCTCGGGGCGCAGGAGGGAGGTGAACGTCTCCAACCGAGGGAACCCAAGAGGTTCTGCACAGGAGGCGCCTTCAAGGTCGGCTGGCACACGCTGGCGGGGACGGCACAGGAGCGGCCCCCCCACCCCCCTGCACACGCTCCGAGGGGCCCTGGCCTCAAGTGTCAATTCTGTTCTTCCCGCCAACCGTGGGCCTCAGGGGGATGAGCTGCTTCTACTCTGGACCAGGAAGGTCCAGGCCGTCCTGCTCACGCCTAGTCAGGTGCTATCCACCCTGTTTGTCAAGGCAGCCTGGGGACCTCTGGAACGCTCCGGCGCAGCTCCCGGAATCCCCCCCCCCCCTGGGGTCCCTTCTCCCACAGGACCGGACACGGGCCCTGTATCTTCTGCCTTCCCTGCCAACATCTCCCAGGAGGCACGTGTTGGGATAGGGTGGATGCCGAGCTGGAATTAGCTTGGACGGATGTGGAGACACATCCGGGCACCAAGCTCCCGAGCTCTGGGTTCAAGGCCGACCACTGGTCACCTTCACAGGGAGGTAAGGCAGGTGCCCGGGAGCCGAGCACAGTCTCCCCGTACCCGCTCCCTCGCCTCTCCTCCACTACTCCCCGCGTCTGATGGCAGCCAGCCGGGCCTGGGATCCACAGGTCACCCGAGACCCCGCCGTTCCCTCCACGTCCAGATGGTGGCTGTGAACCCTGTGTTTAACCCTCCTTCCAAAGGGGCCCCCGCCCAGCCCCGCTCCAGGGCCCCCTGCAGTCTGCCTTTCACACTGCACACGGTGACCCCCAGACAAAACTGTTGTCTCCAGCTCACAGACTCTCCCCGGCCAAGCCTCTGGAAGGGCCGAGTGCTGACCTAGACCCAAGCTCCCCGCACGGCCCTTGAGGCCTCGAGCCCAAGCCGAGCCCCTCGTCCCTCCCGTCCCGGCTCAGCACCGCTGGCCGGGCATCCGCTTCCCTGGCCCGCCTTCCACGCTCTGGCCGGATAGAAACCACATCACCGTTTTCACCAGAGAACCGGACAAGCTATCGTACGGGACAAACGGGTGACCCTAAGGCATCCTGAGACCACAGAGAGGGAAATCACGAGGCGGCCTACCTGCTGAAACTGCCCCTCCGAGACGCCGTCGCGGTAGAAGATGATGCGGGTCGGCTTGAAGCGCGTGGACTTGTAGAACTGGATGAGGAGCTCGCGGACCATGGTGGCCAGGTCCTGGATGATCTCCTGCCGGTGCTGCTGAACCCGCACGGTGGCACAGTAGCGGTTGGGGTGGGCGTCCATGCTGCCCACGACCTGTCGGGACAGGTGCAGGGAGCGTTGGGGGGACTTCCCGGAAGCCCCCTACTCTCGGTGTGTGCTGGAGGAGGGACTGGGGATGGACAGACTTGCCTATGCCCTCAACTTGACATCACAGTGAAGGGACAGTGGCTGGTCAGTTGTGAACCTGCTGCCTTTATGTTTCTTTTTAGTATGTGGGCAACAGTGTTCGTAAATAGACTGCAAAGAATAAAAACTTGCTTAAAGTGGGGGTGTCTGGGTAGCTCAGTCGGTTAAGGGTCCGACTTCGGCTCAGGTCGTGATCTCATGGTTTGTGGGTTCGAGCCCCACGTTGGGCTCTGTGCTGACAGCTCGGAGCCTGGAGCCTTCTTCGGATTCTGTGTCTCCCTCTCTCTGCCTCTCCCCTGCTTGTACTCTGTCTCTCTCTCTCTCTCTCTCTCTCTCTCCTTCTCTCTCTGCCCCTCCCCTGCTCACGCAGTCCCTCTCTCAAAAATAAACATTAAAATTAAAAAAAAAAGTTTGCTGAAAATATCTAATAAAAAATAGGCAATTATTCTGAACCTTTACTCCGCTTGTGATCACATGGGGCTGAATTACATCAGCCCCAAGAAAGCAACTTGCATCAGGTTCCCTAGTTTTTTCAAAGCACACTGCTCACCAGGGGAAGCCATCTGCGTATCAGTGCACATCCCAAGATTCTGAACCCCAGAAACGGCAGGCCATCCCCAAGGCACACTGGCACGTAAGCAGTTGCCTGAAGGTGCCGACCAGGAGGAGCCCGGAGAACAAGGCACACCTCCACCCTGGGGTCTGTGTGCCCTTTGCTAATCAAACAAGGGCGGGCTGAAAACTGTCTAACAAGGTCAGAGCTGCAGTCCAGGTAGGAAGAGGAGATATCTGCAGGAGGAATCAGGTGACCTGATGCTAACCTGATAAAGGAACAGGGCCCCTGAGTAACTTCAGACACACCTGCTGGGGGCCCACAACAGTCCCCGGGGGTCCTGGCCTTGCTCCCGACTGGGGATCAGCCACCCCTCGGGGTCAGACGTGCCTCAGAGAGAAGCACTGGGCTGCGGGAGGCAGGCCCCATCCACACGTGTGCCACACGTTAGGGACCCGCATCTGCGGCTGCTGCTGCGAAAGCTAGGACGGGTGACTCCAAGCCCCTCCACGAGGCACCTGAGGGCACTGCTCAGACCTCAACCTGAGCCTCAGGGGGTCTTGAGCTGGGTTTTCTGCAGCTTCTCTCGAGCAACTGAGTTTGGCTCTTCCGGACTGCGTGTTTAAAACGAGAAAACTAATACTGACCCACAAGATTAGGACTCAGTGTAAGTATGCACCCGGCCCAGAAGTCGCTGCAGCGGTCCCCGCTGGACGTGCTGGGGACACAAGCCTTGAGCCCCAGGCTTCCTTCCCTCCACTTGGCTGCCCTGGCTGCAGGCCGCCGGGAGGTCCCGCCAGACAACTCAGAGGTACCGCCCTGGGCTCTGTGCTCCACAGGCCAAGTCCACGCTACCCTGAGCGTGTGCTTGTCTGGTCCTCTTGAACCAAAGCCATTGTGCTGACCCTCCCGAGATCAGTCAGCTGTGGGCACAGAGCGGGCGCCTCGCGCGGCCCCTGGGGGCTGGACACGGCCAGCTAGCGCGTGGGAAGCTCGGGGGCTCAGGGCCTGTGGAGCGAAGCTCCCCCAACGCCCCGATGGAACTCACAGGCGGAACGAGGGAAGGGCTACGTTGAAGTCCGGACGGTGTAATTACTTCACACTTGGTGTTTCGTAATAAAAACAGAAAATGTTCACAAAGAGGCACAACGTTAAAAAAAAAACCCTCGTTGCAGCATCTGGCCCAGTGGGCAGAGAGCCACCGCGGGCCTGAGCCGCGGGCGGGACCCGGCAGGACGGGAGCCACCGTGCCCTTGGCCCTTCTGCTGCCAGATCCGTGGCGTCTGGCCCGGGCCTGGGCAGGCGGACTCACTGCTGTCACACGTGGGTAGCCACGTGCCACGTGCCCTCCAAATGCCTGTTTCCCAGGACACTCTGTCTGCAACTGCCCAGGAAAGCACAGTGGTGTTCAGGAAGAGGCTCTGGCCACACCCCGCAAGGGGACCGCGTGCCCCCCTCAGGCAGCTCGGCCAAGGCGTGGGTCCCACAGGGGGCAGGACACCACCAACAGAGGGTCCGGCGGGACGCGCGGATACTCACGGCGGCAATGGAAGGCTTCTTCCCGTCCCCAGCGGGTGGGTGGGTGACATCGGCCCCCAGAAAGATGACGGGCTGCTGGAACACGGGTGGCCTGCGGAGGGAAGCGGGAGCATCTGAGGCTTGGACCGCTGAGGACACTGGTGCCAGCGTCACTCGTGGGCACAGGCACCGCGGCTGTTTTTAAAAAAGGTCTTATCTTTTAACGGTCCATACCAAAGACCTCACTCATAAAGTGACATGGGGTCTGAGAGCTGTTTCCGAATAACCCAGGGTGGGACCCGGGGGGATGGGAGGGGGTGTGGGGGAGTGTGGACTAACAACGCTGGTCCGGGGCCAGGGTGGGGGAGGGGAGGGGAGCAGAGACGAACGACACTCGGCCGGACAGCTAGTGAGGCCGGGGTCGGGGGGTGTGGGGGGGTGTGGGGGGGGTGTGGTCTGCATCTGTAAACACCTGACCGTCTCCACAGTGATCGAACGTACTGAAATGATACTAAAATCACGTCTAGAAGACAGTAATGCCACATGCCAGACTGCGCGTGTATAAAGGTCCCGCGCTTTGCTACAGCCTGGACCCCAGCCCCGCTCTTCCCGGGTCTCCCCAGGCCCAGCCGCAGCACGGGGCCGGGTCACCCTCTGCTGGGTGTTCACCAGCTTCCCTGTCCCCTGCCCACGAGAGGCCAGGAGCACTCCCCCGGTCCCAACGCCCAGAAATGTCTCCAGACATCACGTGTTTCCTGGGGGTCAAAACTGCCCCAGGTGAGTAGCACACCAACAGCTTCCCTGCCTCTTTCCAACGCTGTGTTCTAGCACCTTCCTGAAAAGGCCGTGTACACGGCACCTGGGAGCGTGGGGTCACTCGCTAGCTTTGCGTTCTGAAGTCCACTCTCTCTAGGGCTTACTTTTCTCTTCTGGAAAATGGACACAACATGAATACTTCCCTCCCATGGTTGTTGATGTCAGTGTTTTCAGCGGGCCGGGCCTGGCCCGCCACGCTCACTAGGAGCTGCTGACATTAGTGTCCTTCCCGCCCAGTGACCAGAAGCACCGTGTCATGGGGAGATGACCCCTGCGGGGCTCCCGTGGGACAGAGCTCTGCCGCCCAGAGCCGAGAGGTGGGGGAAAGGGCTTCGAGTGTGTATGCTATGTGAGTTTCCACACAACGTGGACAAGGTTTCCCCCTTCGTGCTTGCAAGCACACCAAGGGGGTTCTTCCCCCTGGGGTTCCCGGGACATCGAAGCAGGGCACAGGCAGGCACTGTGACGTCACATGGAAGGGCCGGGCTCGGGGAAGATACTGCCCGTGGCCTGGCTGACCGGCCTGCCTCCGGACCCTGACCTGGACCGCGGCCCCCCAACCCCTCTCCGTGAGCCTCTGGGGCCCGGCCCCCGCCTCGCTCTCCCCAGCACAAAGACACCAGGCATAGACGAGGCGCTGCAGCCCTCCTCCCGGCTCCACAGCTGTTCGGACTCACCTTCAACAAGGAAGACCACACCTGCCCATGAACTCCACTCCCAGGCTCCCTCCGCTCCCTAGCCTGCCAGCTTGCTGCGTGGCCAAGCTCCTGATTAGACGGACCCATTCACCACCTCCCAACCAGCTGCAAGGCTTCCTGCTGCCTTGGCAACAAGACAGTCTTCCTCAGGTCCCCGCCCCCACACGGCAGAGCCTGAGACCTCATCACAGGAGGCTCCTTGGTGGCACCACGTGACAAATGACACAGGAAGCGTTGCCCTAGCTTTCCAGGACCCGCCTGGCTCTCCTTTTGGTGGTGGTGGTGGGGGCGGGGGGGGGGGGGGCGGTTCTACTGCTGGCTCCCTGTCTCCACAACCTTTTAACCCTCAACTCTCCAGGGTAGTAGGCTTGGCATCCAACCTGTCTACACCCTGCCCTGGGGGATCTGGGATCTCACCAGCCTTGTGTCTTTAACACCGCCTCTCTGCTGGGTTCCCCTAAACACACATCCCCGAGTCCAGATCCCTGTTTCCGCCCCCCCACCCCCACCACCCTGAGCCCCGCTCCAGCACACCTTTCCCGTCTCGCTCACAGCAGCGCCATCTTCCAAACACACGGTCTCTGGGCACCCCCCTCCCCCACACTGCCAGCACCCCTCCCGAGACGGTGCAGGTGCCACCTGGTCCCATTCCGCCCAGAGCTGGAGCAGCCTTCTAGAACGGGACCCTCCAGGGGCTGCGTCTTGCCCGGGGCGGGGGGAGGGGCGCCTTGGGCCCCCTGGTCCTTTGCTACCATCGGCTCAGTGCCGCCTTCTCCAGCGGACTGGCCACAGAAACCCAGCTCCTCATCCTCCTGGCCCCGTCCCTCCCATGATGTCACTGGTGCTCCCGTCAAGTCCCTCATGCTGGGTCCTCCCAGGAGAAGGCTGGGACTCTCCCTCCTGTACTCACTGCTGGGGCCGGAGCTCAATCGACAGAACCTGTTCACTGAGCGAACGGGGCGCTGGGCTCACCACCTGCTCTTGAGAGGCCCTCACTCCTTCCCACAACCTGAGTGGATCGACCTCACCTCGCTGAGCCAGTCTCCCGAGTTCAAGTCTGGGAGGCTCTAACTTCAGGTTCTTTCCGCTTTCCCACACGGCGGCAAGGCAACCTACTAAAAAGCCGCTTAACAACGTAGCTCAGTCTTCTTGGGGTGTGGTCCCCGGACCACAGAGCATCACTTGTGGGCTTGCTAGGAGTGTCAGCACTTGGGTCCCGATCCAGAGGTGCTGGTCAGAACCTCCGTGGTTTAACAAGGCCCGAAGGTAGTTCAGAAAACTCGCCCAGGTGGGCCATCACGGGCAGGCCGAGGCCAGGCTGGGGGGCTCCGCACACAGCTGGTGCCTCCTAGCGTCTCTCCCCCAGACACACGGAAGTGGCGATGGCCGCTGCTGTCCTCACGAGAGCACTTCTACCCGAGGGCAGTGCGATTCCCTGGAGGGTGTGTCCAGTAACCTGCTCTTACCCACGCTTCTCGTTCAGATGCTAACCCGACTGCCAAGATTCTTCGGGGACGAGACCCCCTCGGTAACGTCTGTCATCACAGAAACCCCTCTCTGCCGCGGCAGAGGCTGGCCAACCCTCAGGAGGGACAAAAGCTGACCCTGGCCCTCTCCTCGAGCGCCCAGGGCCCTGTGCCAGGCCAGGGGGTACCGGGGGGCCCCGCAGCCCCACCCCGCCCCTCCCCTTCCAGGCCCCGACCCCGACCCTGACCCCGGCCTGGGATCTGCCAACAGTGTGCTCTTCTGTGGAGCTTTTCCATCCCAACGGCTGCGTTGCCAGCACTGACCGCATCAGGTGGCCTCTGTCCCCTGCCTGGCTCGGGAGACGCAAGGGCGGCTCCCGCCTACACGGCAGCAGCTACGGCTCCCTGCTCCAGAGGCGCGCTTCAGCTCGGGAGGCTGGCGTCCCAGCCGTTCAGGCTGAGCTCTGGCTCCGCCCTGCCAACTCCCTTCACGGCACAGCCACCGCACCCCACGTTTGAGCACCCCCGGGCCCTTCTCTGCCCTCCCCTCACTCAGGGAACCTGGCCAAGGCAGCCGAAACTGCGCCTTGGTTCCTGGCGTGTCGCATCGCGTCCAGGACGGCGGCCGGCACACGCGCTCACACGTGGCCTGACCTGTGTGCGCTTCCCCACCCCGGCGGGAATCAGGCCCAGGCCGACTCGGGCACATGTGGTGGGTGCGGTGGGGCGGGGGCATCCCTACCTCCCCTGGGGCAGCAGGATGTTGTTCACGCCTCCCAGCTTGACGTTGATCTTCAAGCAGAGGTTGGACAGGGTCTGGGGCGTGGTCCTCTGCACGTTCTTCATCTGCACACACTGCGTGGCCATCCCCAGCACCGTGTCTCCCACGCGCTTGACCTCGGCTGTGGAGCACCAAAGACACGTTCACTGGCAGCTCTGGCCGGCACCTCTTCCTTAGCGTGCGCCCCCCCCGCCCCCCAACGCCACAGGGGCCCAGATGCGCGACCCCAGCAGCCACGTCCGGCTATGTGGCCCAACCCCATCTGTGGCTGTGGCTGTGGCTGCGCCCACGGAAGCGGGTGACTGGCCGCCGGCACAGGGAAGTCAGGCCCCGGGGCTGGAGTTCTGGCTCCGGCACGGCCCAGGCCAGGGTCACCTCGGTCAGGGAGGCCAGGGAGTAGGACAAGTCCCATGGCAGGAAGGAAGTCCATTTCAGCGGCTTCCAGGGCTGCGGGGTGTTTTAGGCACAGCCAGGCTGGAGGGGAGGATGGCATGGCACGCCCACCCCTGTCATGGTGCTCAGGGTGGTTCGAATAAAGACACAGGCATCCCTGAAATCCGCAGCAAATGCAAGCCTGACGTCA
The DNA here is from genome assembly GCF_018350175.1 of Felis catus. Classification (NCBI taxonomy): domain Eukaryota; kingdom Metazoa; phylum Chordata; class Mammalia; order Carnivora; family Felidae; genus Felis; species Felis catus. Next base: position 80,167,915 of record NC_058385.1, read on the forward strand.
AACAGCTATCTAGGCCCACGGCCCTGGGTTCTGGATTCCTTCATGAAGCAACTGTCAGCTACTCCCTGGGCAGCCCTGTGGAAACAGGTGACTTCTGGATGGAAACACTGACGGCGTTCTCTTTGCTCTTTGCGTACGTAGCTCAGAGGGGAGGGAGAAACGTGGCTTTTATGCATCTGATTCTGTCACCGACTAACTGGGAATGCAGCTGGCGAGCCTCACCGCACCCCACACACCCCCAGGTTCTCGTTCCAACACCTCCTCCACTGGGCGCCTCTGGGCTCCCACAGGGCTTTCTTTTTCTTTCTTTCTTTCTTTTTTAGCAACCCCCCCATCGCCTGCCCTGGAGTCAGCAGTCTATACCCGCCACTGCCCTGGGGCTGCCTGATGGGGGGCTGGGTCTCGTCTCTCTGAACTCTCCGGGCCTGGGGCATCATCAGAGGTACTTGGGGCGTGTCAGCTGAGTGGACGTGCAACTGCCCTTGTGGCACGGAGGACTCCGATGAGCTTCCAGAGAGCTCTGAGGTGGGCCCACAAACGTCACACGGAGGACGACGGACGGTGGCCCCGGCCGTCACTGTGCGTGCACTGAATGGACCTTCCTCCGTCCAGCCACCGTCACGTCGGATGGGGACACGATGACGCAGCGTGTGCTGGCCTCTGGGAACTGTGGCCGCAGACGAGACCAGCGCAGGCGGCAGCCGTCGGAGCCCCCTCGTCTTTCCTAGCTTACAGATGAGCCGGAAACGAGCGCTCCCCGGTGTGGCGAAAGCACAAAGGGCTCTGGCTGCACCCAACACCCACGGAGGTCACGAGCAAAGCCAGCCAAACCGCCGAGGCCTACCGTAAACGGGGGTTTTGCCAGGCAGGATGACCACCACCAGCTGAAGGCCAGCGTACGTGTTCTTCAGGTGCCTGAACATGGGCTCCACGCTATCCGCCCCCTGGGCGTACTTGCAGAAGCACGGCTGGCCCTGGATCGGCATCCCAGCGTCCCTCGAGATCTTTCTGAGCTGCTCTGTGAAGGATCTGAAGGAGAAGGGTCGTTAGACTTGACCGCACAGGAGCGCCAAAGAATCCAGACCAGCCAGAGGCCCCAAGTAAAGGGCACGGCTTTAACAGACAACCCCAAACCATTTTCACCGACATCAGCATCTTGGTTCAAGACCCGGACACAGCCGACAACGTGCTAACTCTTGGAAAATGGATATGCTGAGTACACACGGGGGTATGGGGGGTACACACGGGGGGTGTGCTGAGTACTCACGTAGGGTATGGTGGATACACACACGAGGTATGGTAAGTACACGTGTGGGGTGTGCTGAGTATACACGTGGGGTACGGAAAAGTCTCCTGTGGCTATTCTGCCTTGATAACACAGAAGATTTCCAACCGCAAGGGCCCATGTGCCTCACCCTGTGACACCCCCAGGGAGCAGTGACAGTGCTGTCCTTTTAGAGCAATGCACGGAGCAGCTGCCGCCACTCGGCAGGCCCGGCCAGCTCCCAGGTTCTGGCACAGAACACAGGACTCCGTGGATGGCCAACAATGTCAGAGAGAGAAGAACTGCGAATGGCCCGTCCCCCGGGACTTCCCCCGCTATTCTTGTGTGTACAACTTCACTGGGGTGACACAGTCGTGGGAGGGAACGAAACAGACCACAGCTAGAGTGGCACCAGCAGCGACTGCCAACAGGCCGGGTGAAGCCTGGTGGGGGGATGGGGGGGGGCACAGACAGATCAGCAGCTGCTATTTTAAACTTAGGAATAAAAATAACGTTGCCTTCTCCAGTAACGGTAAGGACACTGTGATCCAATGGGGCCAGGGCTCAACCTCCCGTACGTGAGTGCAGTTCTGTGTCCGCATTTACATCTACAGGTGGATTCCCTGCGGGGCCATCCGGCTCCAGGCAACGTGCAATGAAGGAGCCAAGGTCAGGGTGCGGGAAAGAGAGGCACCCGGTGTTCTGGTCCTAACCTACTCTGTTTCTTAGCTAAGCTGCTCTGTGCTTCCAGCGAATTCTGCTGGCGGCGTGGAAGACGCCTCCGACACACAGCCTGTCTCCTTGACGTCAGCTCTCGAGAACTTTCTGAGCCATGGCTTTTCAGAACCACCCTTGGCTACCTTCTCAGGCTTTGAGTTTCCTCCTGCTTCCACCCAAGACAGGCGGAAAGCAAAGGCTTTCTCTTCCCTGTTAGGTTTGTTTGGCGCAAAAGCACGAGTAACAAAGCTCTATGGGTTTTGTTTTTATTTTTTAATTATTAAGCAGGCTTCACGCCCGGTGCAGAGCCGGTGCGGGGCTCGAATTCACGGCCCTGAGATTAAGACCTAAGGTGGGAACAAGAGACCCTGGAGCCCCAAAGCTGCGTGGTTATGGTGCTAACTCTCTAAGGGTCCACAGCCTGGGCCGGGCCGGGGCAGGGGACACAGACATATGAAGCTGAAGGGCTTTTTTAAGGGAACTTGAGTTCACTGAATATAATTTTCTCTTTTGCATCTAATTTTCAAACTTCTTGTTCACTTTCGGTTTTATTTCTTATATAACCTGCACGGCTTCTCCACACTCTCTCGGCTAGTGAGTCTGAGAAGTGAAAGCGGCCTCGAGGCGGCTCACGTTTCCTGGCCAGGCCCCCATCCCGGGCACATGTCCGCTGGCCTGGAAAGGTCACCAACTCCTGCCACGGCCACCGAGCCGCCCCGGCCCCGCCCCGCCCCACCCCGCCCCCGGCCCCGCGTGTCTCCTCAGCAGCCTTACTTCAGGTGGACCTCCGTGCACTGGCGCTGGGGGGCGAAGCACGCGATGGCCCACACCTTGATCTCAATGCCCGTGTGAAACTGCTTGTTCCTCATGTCCCAGACGCCCTGGACAGGGGTGGCGATCGCTTTATTCTGCAAATGGCAAGACGTTCAGAGTGAGGGAAAATGGGAAACGAGACCTCCTGACCTTGGGTGGTGTTACTTTCCCTACCTCTGCCGATCCCCTGACCGGGTGCTCCTGAGGCTGAGAACTGAGCCTCTGTGTGGTGTCCCACCCCTGACCTGCCCAGCGCTGCAAGTGGGCCAGAGGTATCTGCAGGATGGATGGACGGACGGACTGACGGACTGACGGACGAAGAGGTGGATGGGAGATGAGGGATGGGAGGAGGGAGGGATGGGAAGACGGAGAATGGACGGAGGGGTGGGTGCGGGGACAGAGGAGGAAGGACGGGTGGATGGGTGGATGGCTGGATGGGTAAACAGAGAATGGAAGGATGCACGGAGGGATGAGTGGATGCAGGCCAAGGACTGCAGAGAGGCCCAGAGCTGCCGCCAACCTCAAGGGTAGCCTGGAAGAACGGAAGTGCCCTGTGATGCGACAGGAAGGCTTCCTGGTTCAGAACATGCTCTCCTTCGTTTTATCTCCTCTGTGATCACGGAGGCAGCCAGGGAAGGGGAGGCCCCGGGCCGGGGAGCAGAGTAGCCAGCTAGGACCCCTCCACTCCACTCCACGTGCCACTGCCTGCGGTCGTTCCAGGAGCGGAAGCTACCCCCACTTGTGAAGAAAGAGCAGGCGACGTGTCCACCTGGTTGTGTCATCTCTCAACCAGAAAGGACCAGACCTCAGTGTCGCCACCCGAGCAATCTCTGAGTTCCCTGAAGTGACTCTGGAGGACAAGGACAGCAGGGAACGGCCACGGGGAGGAGGACGGGGCTGTTCAGGCCCGCGGGCACCACCAACGGGCAGGGCCGCATCTGGGTCCCTGTCATTCAGTTGCAGAGGTGTTTTTAGCAGAAAACATTTTTAATTTACAAAAGTAACACCGGCCTATTGCACAAGTCAAACACTACGGAAAGAAACGCTTTTCTTTCCTGTATTTTGGTAACGACTGCCGTGGCCCCACTGGCTCCGTCTGTAAGAGATGGGCTCCAACTACCAGTGTGGCGCTCCAGGCTTAGCAAACACACACCCGCTCAGCAGACGTGGGCTCGGACGACATCCGCGTTTCTCAACCTCAGCACTGCCGACACCTGGACGACACTACGCACCGTAGGATGTCAGAAGTCTTTGTCACCAGATGCCAGCCTCCAGACACTGCCAAATGTCCCCTGGGGGGCATTTAATGTTTCGCTCTGACAATGGACAAGTCGGATAGGCGATGGGGAGCCCAACTCTTAACCTCGGTTCGGGTCACGATCTCACAGTTTGTGAGATCGAGCCCTGCCCTGGGCTCTGTGCTGGCAGCGCAGAGCCTGCTTGGGATTCTCTCTCTCTCCCTCTCTCTGCCCCTCTCCTGCTTGCATGCACTCTCTCAAAACAAATTAATAAACATTAAAAAGAAAAATTTTTTTATTTTTTTTTTATTTATTTTTTTAATTTTTTTTTCAACTTTTTTTTTATTTTATTTTTGGGACAGAGAGAGACAGAGCATGAACGGGGGAGGGGCAGAGAGGGAGGGAGACACAGAATTGGAAACAGGCTCCAGGCTCCGAGCCATCAGCCCAGAGCCTGACGCGGGGCTCGAACTCATGGACCGCGAGATCGTGACCTGGCTGAAGTCGGACGCTTAACCGACTGCGCCACCCAGGCACCCCGAAAATTTTTTTTAAAGAAGCATTATAAACTTTCAATCCCTACAATCCTCGTGTTTTTGCGAGATAAGATTATAAGAACAAATTTATTTTCCAGACCATTCCTGTATTTACTAAGAGACAGAATGCTGAAACAGACGCGGGCTCGGGCAGTGAAAAAAAAGTCCAGATTTGTGATCTTGGTTTTACCATGTAATGAGGGCCTTTCTAGGCACCTACCTGTGAAACAGAACGAAACGCTCTTCCTCCTACGGTTGTGACAGGGTTCAAAAAGGTGCTACGTTTGCACTGTGTCTGGACATAGGTTCACAAGTGGGCCTTGCTGAGAAAACCTCTTTCAGAGGATGGGGACCAGGACGGGGACCCCCACACAGAAGGAACACCATGCGGTAAGACTCAGAAAGAACACGCCATGCCTCACGCATGCATGGGAGCATCTCCAAGACCTCTACGGCTTCTAAGAGAAGGCTTTAAGTAAAAAGAAGTGTATTTAATGCATCACTATTTGCACTGGAAGGGGTGGAAAAAAAATTGTGACTAACCCCTGGGCAGTTTTATAAAGGGCAGAGAGACACCAGTCACTTCCTGGGGAAGCAACCAGGACAGAGGGAAAGAGATTTCTTCCTGGAATTGTTTTGTTTTGTTTTTTTAAGTAGGCTCCATGCTCAACGTGAGGTTCAAAGCCACGACCCTGGGATTAAGAGTCGTGTGCTCTTCTGACTGAGCTGGCCAGACACCCCCTTCCTGTGTAGTTCTGTGCACTTTTTTTTTTTAATTTTTTAAAATGTTTCTTTATTTTTAAGAGAGAGAGAGAGAGAGAGAGACTGAGAGCAAGGAAGGGGCAGACAGAGAGGGAGACACAGAATCCGAAGCAGGTTCCAAACAGCTCTGAGCTGTCAACACAGAGCCTGACATGGGGCTCAAACTCATGAACCGTGAGATCATGACCCCAGCCGAAGTCGGACGCTTAACTGACTGAGCCACTCAGGCACCCCTGTGTACCTTTTGAACTTTGGAACACTTCATTTTATTTTATCTTATTTATTTTATTTCTTAGTGTTTTTTATTTATATTTGAGAGACAGAGAGACCAAGCATGAGCTGGGGAGGGCCAGAGAGATGGAAACAGAATATGAAGCAGGCTCCAGGCTCTGAGCTGTCAGTACAAAGCCTGACATGGGGCTCGAACTCATCAACAGTGAGATCGTGACCGGAGCTAAAGTCGGATGCTTAACTGACTGAGCCACCCATGTTCCCCATATTTTATTTTACTTATTTTTTGAAAGAGGGAGAGAATCCCAAGCGCTGTCAGCACAGAGCCCGACGCAGGGCTCGATCCCACGACCCTGGGATCAAGACCTGGGCGGAAATCAAGAGTTGGACGCTCAGCTGGCTGAGCTGCCCAGGCGCCTCTGAACTTTGGAACACTTGAAAAAGCAGAGCCTACGTTTTACAAGAAAGGGAAAAACCCTACAAACAAAACTAGGCCTTGCCACTGGTCTGGAGGACTAGCGCAAAAGGTAGAGTCAGCTAGAATGCTTCCGTGAGAGCCCGTGGCCTGTGAGGCTAAGGCCTCAGGCCCCAAGGAGGTGACGACGACCCCTCTAGTGAACTCTGTCAGGGCTCCATGGACAGGACACCCTATTGTGCACTGATAAAAGCCAGGCATTTCATGGGCAACAACACACGAGCAAAAACATGAGTGACTGATGGCTCTGTTTGCCAACAAATACCTCTGAAACAGAAGTTAAAAACCCAGAAGAGCAGTATAAGCTTCTGGAAAATAATTCGTTGCCGGCAGAGTACCCATCACGCAAAGAATAACGCTTCTCAGATGCTGATGGGCTAATAAAACTACCTGTTGGAAAGATAAAGGGTAATTCTGAAAAACTTCCAATACGACCAAGACAACTCCGTCCTTCCTGAGGCTCCCTAACGTGGGCCGGCTTCACCCAGTGTGGGAAGAATCCCTTACCTGGACCACGGTCTACGCCTCTGGTGATGGGTCCGGCCTCAGTGGGCTCAAAAGCTGCTGTTCACCACCGAGCGCCAGGCACCCATCGGCGGCCCCCTGCCCCACCCCGGCCACGCACGTACCCTGCCCCCGTAGAGGATGGAGGGCGGCTGGAGGACCCGTCCGGTCACATCTGTCATCTCGTCTTTGACCATGATTCCAAATTCACGCACATACGGATCTGTATTAAAACTTGCGCTTCGCATCTTGAAAAGGAAAAAAGAAAGAAGCCGTGTCCGTCCGAAGAAGCATCGGGGGCTCCCCTGCCCTGGGCGCCACATACCGCGTTCCCCTGGGCGTCCCCACCCCAGGGCTGGCCCCGGGAGCCGGGCGCTCACCAGCTTGCTAATCTCTTCTTGCCGATCGGGCGCCGACCTGGCAGTTGCTCTGATCATGGTTGAGGTCTGATTGTCCGTCAGCTTTTTGATACATCTCTGTCCTGCTACTATGTTACAGACCTACAAAGGAGAGACCCCGGGCGTCGGCACCAGCGCAGGAGGGCCGGGCGGGGGTCTGAGGCTGAGCACGGGGCTGGTGGCCCGGCTCTGCCGGTCCTACACGTGTCTCTCCACCACGGTGTCTGTTCCCGGAACCCACCAGGAACAGCACACTTGCAGGGGCCGCTCAGGGGCCCTGTGGCAGGCACCAGAAATCCTCCTCGGTGAGCCCAGCCTGGCACCAACAGGAGGTGGGACCCTCCCCAGGCGGGAGCTTGAAGCTGCCTGCTGACGGGAACGAGGCTGGCCTTCTGGACCGGGGTGCGGGAAAACCAGCCGGGTGCTCGAGTAACCGGACAAGGACAGAGAGTTTAAGGCACTGACAGGAAAGAGTTAAAATCGGGGCCTCAGTTTTAGCGTTTAATCTTTCCAGGATCTTCCCAGCAGGAAGTGAATCTTAGACGAGAAGTGAAGAAACTAGCTTTTCTGAACATCTTCTACCCTGTGGGGCGGACCTGCTAGGCACACGGGGCTCGTCCTCGATGGACGATGGACGGGGGAGAGTCCCCACACCCCATTTCATTCACGGGGAAACAGATGTGACGGGCGTGTCGCCGTCACCAGCCCGGGGGGCCGGCCGTAGGCAGGCAGGACCAGAGGCGGGGCCCTCCCGCTGGTGTCTGTCTAGGCTGCACTTCGCCGGCCCGGGAGCCGCAGCAGAGACCAGACTTGCCTCGAGGGGAAGGTAGGTGTGTTTCTGCTCCTGTCCGACTTGTAAACATGGCAGGTGGGGGTAGCGCAAAACCAGCTTGTGCCTGTCCTTGAAGTACTGGGCCACCGTGCACTCCACCGTCTGCCCGCTCTCTTGCTGAAGCGGGAATCTAGGAGGACAAAGAAGGGGTCAGGCCGGAGCCCTGCACGTGGCCATGCCCACCCAGGGCTGCTTGCTGGGGGCTGAAGGAGGCGTAGGGTGAGACGTGTGGGGCACCTGATCAGGGACCTTCAAGGGCTCAAACCCAAGCCATGCCCTCTGGGTAAGTAGTTCCTAAACTTCCCTGCCCTCTCTGGAGTTGGGAATCACGGACCACAGATGTCTACACTACACGCAAGCAATTCGGGACAAACTCGGGACGGACAAATGAGGACAAATCCAGAAAGGTCTGTTGGCGTTCCGGCCAAGGCTGGGCCAGGGCACAGGGGCAGGAGCCAGCCGCCCCTGCGATCTGGGGCAGGGCCTCCGAACCTCCAACCCCTCCCGGCACCGGCTCAGCACTGACGACTGGAAAACAAACAAAAACGACCCTCTCTCGCCTGAACATTCCAGAAGAAAAGTCGACAGGGAGCCGCCAACCTGTCCCCACCCTGTGCAAGAGCTATTCCTTTATTTTATTTCATTTGGCGAAGTTTTTGGCCCCACTGAGCCAAAGACACAGGGCTAGAATTTTTAGCTAGAATGAGATAACCCTTTCCGGAAGGGTCGCCGCAGTGACGGGGAGAGCCACAGCCGGTGTGGGCGGGACAGCGAGGCCACTTACGTTTGGTGGCTGGCGGGCCGCCGGGTCACGTTGCAGACACGGTACTTCCTCTTCATCTGCCCACAGTGCGTGATCTCCACCTTCAGACCTGACAACAGAGCAGCCGAGCTTCAGGGTCAAGACCCGCCCTGGGGGCCTGGGGCTCGGGCCCCCGCTTCCCAAGCGCCACCTGGCGCAGAGGCTGCCCTCGCCCTGAGAGGGAGGGGGACTGTCAGGCTGGGCCCATCTCAGCCACGGGGATGCCTTCGGCCCCATAAATGCCAAGGCCAGAGGCTGGACACTGTTCTTAAAGAAGAAAGAGACGATGTTGGCTCAGTTGAGACTCCGCACTTCCTCTAGGATTATTTTTAGCAACGGGTACGTGCGACAGCCTTTAGAAAGCCATCGGGAAAGGACAGGTGCCCAGGGGGCTGTGGGGGGGGATGGCCTGTGTGTGTGTGTGGGGGGGGTGGGTGACAGGTGCCAGCCAGCTTTCTGAGGCTGGGCCCAAGCCAGGTCACCGCACTCGGGCTGTGTCTTCCGGAGTGGAACCCTGACTCAGTGGGTGCAGATGTCACCATTGTGAGGGCCACGTGACCAGGCACGAGAGCATGTGCCCCACCCCAGAACAGCAAGAGACACTGACTATAACCACACTGAGGCTCTCTGGTCCCAACAGCCAATGACCTGGATGCCACCGGTCACTGACCTGCTCCTCACACTACACGGAAAGCCATTTATTTAGAACATCATCATTCCTGCTCTGTGAAAGGGGTTTAATTCATCTGATGGCTAACCTCTCTTGCCCCCCCCGCCCCCCCACATCCCTGTCAGGACTTAAGGAAACGCACTGGGGAGCAGGACCCTGGCCCGATGCGCGAGGCAGTTACCCACCTTTGATTTCTTTGGTAAACTTTACCCTTTGGGAATCTGTCAGAGGTTTTTGTTGTTCTTCAATACTTTTAAAATCCAAAACTTCACAAACAAACTCGATTACTGGCTGTGCCTTATAAAACGCAGTTGCTGAGACTACAGGTGGGAAAAAACAGCAAAAAAAAGCAAAAGCATGATGTAGGATGTGCCCGGTGGTGCCCCTTCCATGCCGGCCACCTGGGCTCTGTCCGCCTGATCCCTGGAGGCCACCTTCGGGCCTTGTAGGTGGGACAGAGCCAGAGGGGGCCGCTCTATATCCCTGCAGTCAGGGCTGACAGGAAGGGGTTGGTACAGCCCAAAGACAAAGTCACCCTCTGAGAATAAAATTAGGATTAAACGAAAACCCCAGCAGATCACGACAACCACAACTCTGGGTTTTCTGAGTGTCTCCGGGTGTAGATCTCTCTGAAGTCTACTGTTGCTTTGTGTGATCCAACCTTGAGAGGCCGCCTGCGGGGTGGGGGTGGGGGGGGGGGCGGGCAGGCCGCCCTGAACCTGGAGACCAGCGCGAAGGCAACACAGCAGGCTGGCCCTTAGTCAGCCCCCCTGTGCTCATATCAAGCAGGCTGAAAATGACAAGGTGAGACCAAGGGTGGCCCGAGCAGCGGGGGCTCCGTTCACCTCCCCGCCCCTCCCAAGAAAAGCTGACCCTGCCGGTGGATGCAGCAGCAGCCTGTCAGAGACGCAGACCCCTGGGCCCGCCTCAGCACCCTGATCCCCGCTGTCTAGAGTGAGCCCTGCAGGCGGCGCTGGTGGGGTCCGAGAGCCACTGCCCAAACCTCAGAGCAGAGGACAGAGGCCAGAGGCCAGGGGCAAGAGCGGCTCTGGCTTTGACAGAGGCCACGTGTGGAACCGGCCGCACAGGCGCCCCCCCCACCCCTCCCCCACCACAAAGACCGGGGCTTTGCTTACCATCAATGTTTAACATCATTTTCCAAAGAGAAGGTCGGACGGACTGATGGAAGCCAAACCACACTTCCCGGCCCCCCCCGAGGGGGTTGGAGCAGCCCTCGGACGCCGTGAAGAAGGAGCGGCCCACGGGGGTGTACCTGCAGCGAGAGACCCCCATCCGATCAGGCGAGCTTCCGCCAAGCTGACTCCAGGCTTGCGGGTCGCACGTCACTCGCGCAGGCGAACGCTCGTTGTCACCAGCAATCCTGCTGTCTTTTTGGCACGGGTGTGCTGTCACTGAGCGCCCACTCGGCGCCCACGGCTGCTGGACCCCAGACACAGGCCATGGCTGCGCACGACAGCCCCGCCCCCCTTGACGCGGCTGCCCTCAGGCCTTTCTAGAAACAGGCCATGTCGTGTCGGGTGTGCCGAGGTGGCGGACCGAGCCGGCCCCGGGCCCTGGGGGGCCGCCCTCCCCGGCCCGTATGGGGAGGAGGCGGCGGGACAGAAAGGTCAGGCCCGAGGAGACTCACGCGCCTTCCGGGGGCCGGCTGCTGACAGCGCGGAGGGCAGGGGCCCCCTGAGCGAAGCGGACATGTCCGCAGCACAGCAGCACCCACGCGTCCGGTCACCCGGGGCCGTGTCGTCGCTAAGCATCCAAAGGGAAGACACGCTGTGTGGAGGCCGCACTCCCCTCTACGGGGGGCCCCGTCCACGGGACTGTGTGGGCGGACCCTGCCCTCCCCCTCGCACAGGCTCGTCCTGCCACTTTTTCTGTTATTTTTCCACAACAAAAGTAGGCTTTCCTCCTGATTACAAAAGTGTCATCATAATTAATTCAAAAGAACACAGAAAGCAAAACTTCAGAATTCACAGTAATTCCTGCCAACCATTAAAAAAAGGTATTCAACGTTTTGGCAACTGCCTGTCCAGATTTTTTTTTTTCAACTGCACCCACCTGCCTTCCTGCCAACAACGGTTCCAAGCACTCACAGACTACACCCTGGGGGCCGGGGGTCCCTGCCAGGAGGTACAGCCTGCCACGTATCGGGTCACCCCACCCAATCTGGAGACTGAGAACACCAGGGTCCCTTTTGAAATCTCACAGGCACTTCAGTGCACCTGCTCTCACACCTACAAAGGGACAGAAGAGGCCCCACCCTCCCCTCAAACCTCAGAGCTTCGGCCAATAGTCGGGAGAGGTCAGCAAGGGGGCTCGTTTCTCCTTCTGTCCCTGGTTCATTCAAACAGTCCCCAAGGCCCTACCGTGTGCCACACACCTGGAAGCAGCAGGCTTCCCGGGTCAGAAACCCGGGGTCCAGGGGCAGCAAACTGGCCTCACACAGGAATTAGTGCAGCCCCGCCACCCGGTCAGTTGTGAGCCTCTCAAGGGTCCACCCACCCTCCGTCCCGTCAAGTTCAAGCGTGGCGATCTGAACACGCACCGTGTCTCCTGCCGTCTCAGAGCCGGCCGGGTGGTGGGTGCTCAGCCACGTACGGGGCTGGGGATGCCCTCCTGCTACCACTGGTCCCACGAGGGAAGGCCACAGAGCAACACAACACAGCTCACAAGGCTAGCCGAGCGAGAACGTGACGGCCGGTGGGCACAAAGACAGGCAGGCCTTCTCTCTGCCCAACACGGGCCCCGAACTCACAACCCCGAGACCAAGGGTCACATGCTCTATTGACTGAGCCAGCCCGGCACCCCTGGTGATTTATTTTTACATTAAACATTTCCCATGTTAGTATCGTCATAATTTTCATCATAAAACCCAGGACCGTCACCACCCCGATTCCAAAACTCCACTCCTCCTTGGACGGAGGTTTCATACTCGCCAGGTAGCCCTCAAGGGGAGCAGCCGACACTCCAGGTTCCCTGGTCCTCACCTCATGGATGGCAAATGCCGCATGACCACGTCCAGGGCCTGGATCGTCTCAAAGGGGACGCTGGGCAGCCGCCCCGAAAGTGCATCGTGTAACGCCTGTAAGCTCACACAGGACACCCACTTGATGGACACCTTGAAGATGCGGTCTTTCCCTTCTCCCGGCAGTGTGACCTCCAGCTCCACCTGTGAGGAGATCCAGAGCACATGGTCATTCACACTTGCCTCTTCTTGTTCCCCCCCCCCCCCTTTTAAGTAGACTCCACCCTGGGCGTGGAGGTCAACACAGGACTTGAACTCACGACCCTGAGATCAAGATGGGAGCTGAGATTGAAAGTCAGATGCTCAACTGCCTGAGCCACCCACCTGCCCCTCACACTTGGCCTCTTAAGAAGCTACTGGGAGGTCAAAGGTGGTAGGTCAGCTCTCAGAACACTCCTGGCTAGGGAAATCGAGCCAGTCCCTCAGACAACTGCTCACACATGGGCACGTGCACACCCCCCCAGCGTAACCCCTGGGATTTCTGCCTGGTCCTGCACACAGGGGCGCTCAGGAGAGGCAAGCACCCGGAGACTCTATCCTAAGGACGCATCACTAGAATGGGGCTGATGCTATACAGCAGCTTCTTGGCCTCGGGGTCCAGACGGGGGTGTGGGTGGGGGCAGGGAGTGCGACACAGGCTGAGGCTGCTTCTGGGACATAGGAAGGGGGCCTGGGAGCCAGCTGGGGGTCCTGGAGAGCTATGTCCCAATGCAACTGAAAAGCTGCAGTGGGTCTGGGGGTTCCCATTTTCTGGGTCCTCTGAACAGACACGTGGTAGAACAAATGCTAACTGTGGATTCTAGACTGTGTGTGCACCCCTACAATGCCTTCAGCTTTCCTCTCTGATGGAACAGGTTCACGATGGAATGTGGGAAGAGGAGTGTCTGAATCAAGGATGCGGTGGTGGGGACACGCACGGGGCTCTTCCCCCACCACTTCCAGAAGCTGTCCTACGGGACTGTCTGTGCCCCAATGGTACCAGCATCTCCGGGCACAAAATAAGCAGAGAAGAAAAGCCTCAACTACAAGACCCAGGAGGATCTCCTGGCAAGAAATTAAAATTCTCAGCAAAACCTCAGAATATCTGCCACAACAGTTGCTCAATGGTCCACAATGGCTCCGTCCAATAGAACTTTCTGTGATAATGGAAACGGTCTCTTCTTGTGCTGCCCAGGATGACAGCCATGGGCCGCGTGTGGCCACTGAGCACTTGACATGTGGAGGGTGTGGCCGAGGGACTGAATTTTCAGCTTTGTTAACTTTTAGCCAACCCACATTTACACAGCCCCGCACGGCCAGTGGCTGGCGTCCTGGACAGTGGTCAGAGGCTCAGTCCCTGAAGCAGACACCGAGTCGTCTCTCTCTCTCTCTCCCTCTCTCTCTCCCATCTCTGAAGCGCCCCTCGCCCCCTCACCCCGTTCCACGTGATGCTTGGATCTCCTTCACCCCCATCACTTCGCTTCACCACGCAAAATCCTGCAGTTAATTATTTGGTAATTGATGACGTCATCCTGAACACAGGGCACGCGCAACACTCGGTGCCTGAAGCCGTTTCGGTATTTGTCAACCATACTTCCCAATTGTCACGGAATGTCTACTTTGACAGATCACAGATTACGTACATTTCATCCTTAAATAACCAAAGATCCCAGTAACTGCGACTTTGCTCACTATTTTCTTTCTTAACGTTCATCTTCTCTGTTTTGAGAGACAGCACGAGAGCAAGCAGACACGGGGGCTAGAGGATCCCAAGCAGGCTCTGAGCTGTCAGCGTCGAGCCCGACACGGGGCTCGAACGCTCAAACTGTGAGATCCTGACCGGAGCTAAAATCAAGAGTCAGACGCTTCACACTGGGCCCCCCGGGTGCCCCCAGTAATTTTTACACAGGAAAACACAGATCTGGGGCGCCTGGGTGGCTCAGTCGGTTAAGCGGCCGACTTCGGCTCAGGTCAGGATCTCGCGATCCGTGGGTTCGAGCCCCGCGTCAGGCTCTGGGCTGACAGCTCGGAGCCTGGAGCCTGTTTTGGATTCTGTGTCTCCCTCTCTCTGCCCCTCCCCCACTCATGCTCTGTCTCTCTCTGTCTCAAAAATAAATAAACGTTAAAAAAAAAAATTTTTTTTTAAAAAGAAAACACAGATCAGACGGAAGGTCCAGCCCAAGGCCGCACATCCATGAAAGGGCAGAGGCTGGGCTGGGGGCCAGGCGGGGGCCTTCCACTCCCCACGTGCCGACTGGAGGCCGTCACACTCAGGGCAAGACAACACACATGTGCAGCCACCGCCCGTGCGCCCAGCCTACCTCCCCCCATCCAGGCTCCCAGGCCTCCAAGTCCCAGAGGGAAGGGGTTCCATCCCGCTGCCTCTGCCCCACCTGCCTGGCATGGCCTCTGGCCAGCGGTCACGTGCCATGTGGAGCATTCAGGCTGCACCGGTTCACTTGTCACTCACCCGTCGCCCGTCACTCGCCCCTCGCCCGTCACTCGCCCCTCTCTCGTCACTCACCCCTCACTCATCACTCACCCCTCACTTGTCACTCATTTGACAGGCCTGCTGTCGGCTCCCAGCGGGCACTCTCAACCCCTGGGTAACATCCCCCTTGCGCACTCACTGCACGGCATCCAGACGTCACCAGAGAACCGCAGCACCGCGTGCCGTCACGCCTGACAGCCACCGACCGGATGTGGCTGGAGGCCCAGCCGAGGAGACAGCCGTGACAGAGAGGACACTTCCAGGCGCGTGGACCTGACCAGTAAGTGGCCGCAGCCCAGCCACAGAAGGGCACGACGGTAGGTCCCCTTCCAGAAGGAAACACCGTATGTGACGGACACACACACACGGCTGCTAAAACCAGGGCCGACACCGCAGTGAGGTGTCACCTCTCGCCTGTCAGGACGGCTAGAATCAAAACCACGAACAATTAACCACAGTTGGCAGGCACGTGAAGAAGAGGGACCCTCGTGCACTGTTGGTGGGGACGCAGACTGGTGCAGCCGCTCTGGAGAACAGCGTGGAGGGTTCTCAAAAAGTTAACAACAGAAGTGGGGTGCTGGGTGGTTCAGTAAGGGAAGCGTCTGACTCTGGAATCCGGCTCAGGTCATGATCTCACAGTTCCTGAGCTCGAGCCCCTTGTTGGGCTCTGTGCTGACAGTGCGGAGCCTGCTTGGGTTCTCCCTCCCTCCCTCCCTCCCTCCCTCCCTCCCTCTCTTTCTCTCTCTCTGCCCCTTGCACACTCTCACGTGTGTGCACACTCTCTCTCAAGATAAACAAACATTTAAAAAAAAAGAGTTAAAACAGAAGCATCACGTGATCCAGTCATTCCACTATTGGGTATTTAGCTGAAGAAGATGAAAATACTAATTTGAAGAAACACATGCACCCGCGTGACCACTGCCACGGAAGCAGCCCGGGTGTCCACGGACTGAAGACTGGACACACCGGAACGTCAGCCACACGAAAGCGTGGGATCTTGCCATTGGCAACCACGCGGATGGATCCAGAGGATGTTGCACCAAGTGAAACAGAGAAAGACAAATGCCGTATGACTTCATTTATATCTGGAGCTTAAAAGACTAAAGAAACAGGGGCGCCTGGGTGGCTCAGTCGGTTAAGCGTCCGACTTCGGCTCAGGTCACGATCTCGCGGTCCATGAGTTCGAGCCCTGCGTCGGGCTCTGTGCTGACTGCTCAGAGCCTGGAGCCTGCTTTGGATTCTGGGTCTCCCTCTCTCTCTGACCCTCCCCCGTTCACGCTCTGTCTCTGTCTCAAAAATAAATAAACGTTAAAAAAAAAAAAAAGTTAAAAAAAAAAAGACTAAAGAACAAATGGAAAGCCAGAAAGAGACTCCTCAATACTGAGGACTAGGGGTCACCAGAGGGGAGGCGGGGACGGTGAATTACATGAAGGGGCACAGACTTCCAGTTACGAGTCATGGGGATGACAAGGACAGCAGAGGGAAGAGAGTCCAGAACGCTGTCCTAACTGTGTGGTGACAGACGATGACCACATTCGTCACGGGGAGAATTTCATAACGTACAGGACTGGTGTCGCCACGTTGAATGCTGGGAACGCACGGGATGCAGTGCAGTATGTCACCTACACTCTGGTTAGAAAATAAAAAAATAAAAGTTTTGGGGCGCCTGGGTGGCGCAGTCGGTTAAGCGTCCGACTTCGGCCAGGTCACGATCTCGCGGTCTGTGAGTTCGAGCCCCGCGTCGGGCTCTGGGCTGATGGCTCGGAGCCTGGAGCCTGTTTCCGATTCTGTGTCTCCCTCTCTCTCTGCCCCTCCCCCGTTCATGCTCTGTCTCTCTCTGTCCCAAAAATAAATAAAAAACGTTGAAAAAAAAATTAAAAAAAAAAAAAAAAAAAAGAAAAGAAAAGTTTGAACATGCTCCCCCCCCCCCCCCACGGTCTCTGGAGCCCTGGGCGGAAGGGGTGCTGTGTCCCGCGTGAACAGGTGTGCAGGGCTGCCTGGGGCCGAGGCGGGAGGTCATGATCTGGCCTCCGGCACAAATGCTGTTTTTATGAAGTAACGAGGCACTCAGATAAACGTACCAAACTTTTCTTTGCGGGAAAAGCATCGCGATGCCGTAATCTTGCCAGGTCGATCAAGACAAAGTGCAAACAACCGAAAGAGTGGTAATTACATGAGGTGACGGACGTGTTCATTAACGATGGGGATCATCTCACAACGTAGATGAACGTCAAATCGTCACATGTGCTTTACAAATGTGCAATTTTATCTGTCAGTTACACCTCACTACAGCTGGGGAAAATGCCTCCGAGCACTGAGGGGGGGGATGCTCAGGGCGCTGTATTTTCCTCAGCACAAGATGCTTCTGGAAATCTGTAAGTGGACTACAGCCCCCCCTTGGCCCACACGCAGGGAGCCGCACGTGCTCCAGGCCCGACGGCAGCCTCCACCCAGCGCGGCGCCTCGAGAGGCTCAGGGCCAGCGGAGACCTCGGCGGAAATGCCCCATCGTGGGCAGGGCAGCGCGAGGCTGCGGCTGTGACACGACCTGAGGACACCCTCCTGTTGGTCTGGGCCACACGCCGGGACCCACCACCCTCAGTCCCGATGACGCAGCAGCCCGTGGCCACCGATGCGAGTTGTGCGGGACACAGGGCCCTGTCGGGCTCCCCGGCTGCGCACATGGGCCACGAGCCCGCCTGCCTCCCAGGGCACTTGCGACAGTGCCTGTAAAAAGCTGCCTGTGACACAGCTACAACTGTTGGAACGCGGCCACCGTCTTCTGAGCACCGACACCTGAAACAGCAGCAGAGGGACACAGCCCAGGCCTGGGGGTGGGGAGCCAGCTGTGAAACTCAGGGTCTCCTAACAGGGCAAAGGCACACGCTCAACTCCCTCCTCAGAGCTGCAACATGGGGGCTCCGTTTTGGTGTCTGCAAGGCCAGGGAACAGAGGAAGGGACAGCGGACCCGTGAGGGACACAGAGAGACTGTGGACAAAGGAAGCAGGTGTGTTTTGACCGGGTTTTCTTTTCTAAGACGGCTATTGTGCAGTCGAGGCCACGTGGGGCGGGTTGTGCACTGAGCCAGGTGCAGCCAGCGCCCAAGCTCCAGGCCTCGCTCCTCCCAGAAGGGGACAGGCGGGTCCCATCTCGTGTTAGATGCGTCCAGGGGCCTCCTGCGAATGTACAGCAACCCATCTTCTCAAAAGGCAAACTGTCGTCCCTCCAGATTACTTTGGACAAAACCCACAGTCCTTC
Organism: Felis catus; assembly: GCF_018350175.1. Taxonomy (NCBI): domain Eukaryota; kingdom Metazoa; phylum Chordata; class Mammalia; order Carnivora; family Felidae; genus Felis; species Felis catus. The sequence goes on from NC_058385.1 coordinate 80,185,925, forward strand.
CTAGCACATCCACGAGGGCGGTTGGGAATTCAGTCACCGTCCTCGGGTGGGACCAGCAGGTGTAAGTGGCTGGTCTGTCAGGTATCAGGTCTGAGCCAGGCCAGCTGGGTTCAAGGCCCTGTGACACGTGCTGTGTCTCTACTGGAGGGCCCCTCGGTGCCGAGAGGCAGCGGAGTCGCCCCAAAGAGCAGACGAGGCCGAGGGGATCCCTCCCCCGTGTGCTGCCCTAGGAAGGGCCCTGAAGGATGGCTCCCCACCCCCCGGCCTCCCGCAAGCCTGCTGACCGGAAGCTTCGCTGCCCCGCCGGGAACCCCCAACGCCTTTTCCTGTCACGCCAGGTCAGCAGCCCCACGGCCCGGGCTTGCCCGGGCACAGGGGTGATGAGGCAGGAGCGCCAGGCGTTTTGTGCAGGGTCTGCGTCCCTTTCAAGTTGTACCCCTGGCCTGACAGGACACTTGCTTCCAGGAAAGAGGCGCCGGTGCCGTCCCTGAACAGACAGACCCTGTCGCCACAAGAAGCCAAAGACCCAAAGAGAGGACCCAAGGCCGGGCCCAGCGCCAGGAACCCAACGTGACGCACGTTCTAATCTCGCAGAGAGAGCCCAGGAGTTAAACGCAAGTCCTCTGAGCTCTGCCACCTGCTGTGAAACGTGAGGGCCTGGCCCAGGGCACAGGGCCTCTGGGCCCCAGTCAGGGCGCCTCCCCTGCCACACAGGGCCGGGGGTGAGGAGGGCGGGCTCTTTCGGCAGGACGGAGGAAGGGTACGTGACGAGAGCGGCCTTCCCGAGGAAGGGCCACGGGCCACGTTGTGTGTGCGGAGGGGGACGAGAGCCGCCCGCAGGCCCCGTCCAGCCGCTGGCAGACACGGGATCCCCTCTCTTACTACACAGGTGCGCACGACACAAGGAAGGCATTTTGCAGAAAAAAGCAAACGTAAGAGAAAACAAGAGACGCTTTGCTACACGAGGTGAAAGGACAGAGGAGCAGAAAAGCAGCCACATCGTGTCGGCTCCCCAGCAGAAGACAGGAAAGTCTGCATATCGCAACACTTGACAGACACCTAACGGCTGGAAGGAGTGGCTGGGGGGTGGGGGTGGGGCTCTCTACGTTCGTCCACAGACACTGAGCGCCCGCCAGGTACGGGGGTTGGTGGGGGGACGACAGCGTGCACGGGGTGGGGGCCACGCAGACCTCTGAGACCACCAACCACAGCCGTCCACGTCTGCCAGGCGTGTGCCAAACAGGACAGCTCAAAGTAGGATCTGGGACCCAGAAGCGCTCCTTAGAAATGCAGACGCCCTCCTGCCCCCCGAAACTGCGTCCGGGGCACAGGCAGCAGGCCACCAGGGGACGCACTCTTCAGGGTGGATCCCTTCGGCAGTCACCGGGACCCCGGGAGGTCGCTCCTACACCTCCCCCCTTTATGGAAGCACCTGGGGCCTGGCCAGGCGGGCGGGCTTACCCAAGGTCCCACACCGCAGCAGAGGGCATGGCAAGGACTCGGCTCAGATAGTTTTCACCCCAGGGAGCCTGTTAACTTCCACAACAGACAAGCTGCGCATGGGAACACTGGATCAACTCCCCTCACCCCTTCCCAAGGAAAACCATTCCTATGCCCCGCCTAGTGTCTACTTAGAAATATGCACAGATAAACTGCGAATAAACTCCTTATGCTTTTCTCCTGTACAACTTTACACAAAACCAAACACGCACATTCAACATAACACTTCACAATCAATACATAGCGTATGCGCCAGCACGCTTATCTGTAAGGCGCGATCCCACTCGGGGCACAGGCATTCGGCCCCGGGACTCCCTCAAATTCAGAACGCCCGTGTCAATCGCCCTGCGCCCAGCCCTGCAATGTCCCGCCGGGCACCGCCGTTATCTCGGGGCCCCCTGGAGACCAGTGGGTACGGAGCTCTTATCAGCACCCAGTCTTCCCTTGGCCACAACGTCCTCTACCGTTATCAGAGCACCGCAACTCGGAGCCACGCTGCTGGGAGCTGAGACCACCCGGTCTCCTGGCAACCGAGACCAGCGCAAGGAGCTTAGTCATGTTGAGACGATCAAAAAACACAAAAGCTAGAACACTTGATGCCTTTGGAGAACGTGCAGCTCAGTGGCCAGCAGCGTGAGACTCCGTAGGCACCGAGCTGCCTTCCTCCCGGGGCCCCGGGGCTCACAAAGCTAACTGGTCAGGTAACTCTCGACGGGAATCGAGTTTACTGCACGCACTGGACCAGGTGTTAAGTTACTAGTTTCTTTGTTGTGCTTTTTTTTGTCTTTAAGGTTCATGTGAAGATTATTCCTGAGCTGAGTCTTTGCTCTTCTTCTAATAAACAGGACCCGTTACCATCCCGGATCAGCCCATCTGTTGGAAGAAATGCCAAGAAGTGACAACGTCTAGGCAGAAACTGTAGCCCTCTTGAAGTAAAGCCATGATAAGGACAAAAGCAATCATCAAAGGCGACAGTTTGAAACAACCAGGGTTGGTTAATTAGTCGACGATTATTATTTCAGCCAGAAATCAGCTGTGCCTCACGGCCACCGTCACACGCGCCTTCACCTCTGCAAACATACTTTTCCAAAGGGCTTTTACTACCCGGGCTCCTGTCTGACGGTCTGTGGCACGTGTGTTTTACATTTAAAAGGCTCGTTCCAAGAAGCTCTAAGCTCCTGTCTCTGACCCGAGCCAACTGAGCCCTCTAACACTGAAGGCACAACACACGGAAAGCGGCCTTTGTGGCCGCAGGACGAAGCGTAGAGCCGACCGCAGCTTTCTCTCCCGGGTGACTTAGCACGTGACGACAGGTTTGCCTTTGCCTTCACTGCACCCTGCTTGACCCCAACGCACCCCTGTGCGCTCACCTTATCCCTCCCGATTGGGAGGGGCATCGCTGTGTAGAGATTCTTTCTTCCATCAAACACTGGTTTCCGATCCCCAAAGATCTGTGTTTTAAAGTGCTGGACCATATGTTCCACTATTTCCCTGAAACAAGACAATTCAAGCAAAAGGTCAATAAAATCTGAGAAATGAATAGAAAGACGACATTCTTCTAACACTGGTTTATAAGCGATTTTGTATACAACCTATGGCTCCTTCTAGTAATACGACTTTCAGCTCTCTTCTATAAACAATCAAACCAGGACCTTCACTGGGTTTCCGCTCATTCGTTTGGCCACTCAAACACGGGAGAACTCTCTCCATGCCAGGCACTGTGCACGCAACACAGAGCAGACAACAGACACATCCAGAACCTCCTGGAGGCGCTGAAGACAGGACCAGCACGGATGGGATTCCTGTTCCCGAAGCTGTAGGATCAGACACCACGCGTGTCACTGCAGGACTCTGCAGGCCTCCCCCCAGAGCACGGCATGACCCCGGCCCGGCCGACACTGGGTGCTGGCCCGGCCGTGACCTTGCTTCGGTCACCGGAAAGGCAAAGGGTCTGCTCCAAGCACAGGCTTCCAGGGGGTCTGTGTGATTGGCTCGGCCTCTCGCGCTCCCGTGATCTGCTGTAAGTATGCACCCCTGCTGGTGCCCCTTCAGTCCGGGGTCCACAACAAAGACCCTACGTTCGACTCAAAGCCAAAGTCTAACCTAACCCAGCAGGGACAAATGACCTGAAGGGCCACGAGCATCAAACAGGATGTGTGTTGTTTTAAGCCCCCTCGGATGCTGCTGCCGCCGCGTGTCCCCCGGCATGACGGCACCAGAATTCCAGCGGACACAGAGAGACCGTCCCGTGGCAGTGCTCCGTAAGCGCCGAGTGGCCCCGGGGCCCTCCCTCCTCACTGCGCTACCGGCCGAGAGGTGTGCAGAAACGCTCTGGACGGCCAGAGGCAGCCGAGCCATCCCGCTGGCTCAAGACTCAGGCAAAGCAGTGCCCGCCCACCCTCTCCGCGTGTTTGTTCAAGAGAGCCCCACTCAGCACCTCTCGACTAGCATTGTTTTTTTAAACGTTTATTTACTTTTGAGACAAAGAGACAGAGCGTGAGCAGGCGAAGGGCAGAGAGCGAGGGAGACACAGATTCCGAAGCGGCCTCCAGGCTCCGAGCTGTCAGCACAGAGCCCGACGCGGGGCTCGAACTCACCAGCCATGAGATCATGACCTGAGCTGAAGTCGGCCGCTCGGCCGACTGAGCCATCGATCAGCATTTCAATTCACCTCACCAAATACTGGACTTTTCTTACACACCACGCCTAATAAAGTACAGACAGGAAAGGCCCTGATGCCTGCCTGGCCCCCGAAGGTCCTCGTAAGGGAAGCATGCTCCAAATCTCAGTCATTGTCAGGAAATAGCAGCTCATGGGATGTGGCAGACAGGGAGAGATGCACTGTGGCAAGAGGGGAGGGAGAGGACATCGTAGAGACTGCCCCCCGCAAGGGAGAGCTGAGCTCTGCTTGGTTCTAAGGGTGCTTCTCTGGGGCAAAGCCTTGGGCATCCTTCAGGAGGCAAGAATCAGAAATTCATTCCATTCCTTTTCCAGAAAGTGAGGACAGCTGGCCTAAGAAGACTTGCCTTATTCAAACTGGCTTTGCCCAGTTGACCTTCAGCTGTGCTGATCATGGCAGAGAAGTCTCTAGGGATCCAGCCGATCCTGCCCAAATACCCACTGCCCGGGGGGGATCTTCGGCGCAAACAGAGCCTCTGGGCAACATCTTGTTTGAGGGCTCCACAGAGAATCACCAGGCCTCTGACAGAGAGGGAGATCACAGCCTGGGCAGGTGCAAGGCCCCGGCAACAACCAGGGCGCCTCTGACCTCCAAGTCTGCCGTTCCTGACCAGCAGCCAGGGCACAGTCTCTCCTGGGTCTCCACACTCTGCTCTGGGCCCCCGGAGACAGGCTGTCTCCAGACCACCGCTCTCCAAGCTTCAAAATCCTCATCTTCTTGGTCAAGATGTCACTGCCCACTCAAGGTCTAGATGGCTCCCCTGGACAGTTCCACCCACATTCAAAGAACAAATCACCCAACTGAATTCAAAATTATCGTGAACAGAATTAAGAGGACACAGGCTCCCAACTCATTCTATGAGGCTGGCAAAACTTTTACCTCAAAACCCAACAAGGTGATCAACAGCCCGTCTCACTTATAAACGTGGATCAAGAAGCAAAGTACAGTTGACCCTTGACCCACACAAGGGTTGGGGGTGAACACACCTCCAGTCAAAACCCCATACACACACACACACAAAACTTTAGACACTCCCAAAATGTAACTCAGCAGGGTCCGGGCTCTGATCTGTCAGCACAGAACCCGACCGACGTGGGGCTCAAACTCACGAACCGTGAGACCATGACCTGGGCCGAAGTCAGATGCTTAACCGACTGAGCCACTGAGGCGCCCCGCAAAATGTAACTCCTAATAGACTACTACTGACCAACGCTTACCGGTATCAGAGTTGATAAACACAAATTTGTATGTTATACGTATTACATGCTATATTCTTACAATAAAGTACGCTAAGGAAAAGAAAATGTTATTAAGAAAATCATGAGGAAAAGAAAACATATTTACTTTCAGAACTGTCTTTATTGAAAAAAATTCACATGTAAGTGGACACGTGCAGTTCAAACTGTGTTGTGCAAGGGCCAACTGTATTAACAAACTGAGTCCAGCAACACATTAAAAATAAGACAGCGTGTTGGGGCGCCTGGGTGGCGCAGTCGGTTAAGCGTCCGACTTCAGCCAGGTCATGATCTCACGGTCCGTGAGTTCGAGCCCCGCGTCAGGCTCTGGGCTGATGGCTCAGAGCCTGGAGCCTGTTTCCGATTCTGTGTCTCCCTCTCTCTCTGCCCCTCCCCCGTTCATGCTCTGTCTCTCTCTGTCCCAAAAATAAATAAACGTTGAAAAAAAAATTAAAAAAAAAAAAAAAATAAGACAGCGTGGAAAACCAAAGCTGGAGGCATCATAATTCCGGACTTCAAGCTGTATTACAAAGCTGTAATCGTCCAGATAGTCCGGTACTGGCACAAAAACAGATACATAGATCAATGGAACAGAACAGAGAACCCAGAAAGGAACCCACAAACGTATGGTCAACTCATCTTCAACAAAGCAGGTTAAGAATATTCCACGGAAAAAAGACAGTCTCTTCAGCAAATGGTGCTGGGGAAACTGGACAGCGACATGCAGAAGAATGAGCCTGGATCACTTTCTTACACCAGACACAAAAATAACCTCAAAAGCGATGAAAGACTAAACATAAGACAGAAGCCATCAAAATCGTAGAAAACAGGCAACAACCTCTTTGGCCTTGGTGCAGCAACTTTGTTTTTTTTTTTTAAGGTTTATTTTTATTTTTGAGAGAGAGAGACAGAGAGAGAAAACGAGCAAGTGGGGGAGGGGCAGAGAGAGAGAGGGACAGAATCCAAAGCAGGCTCCAAGCTATGAGCTGACAGCACAGACCCCAATGCGGCACTCGAACCTATGAGGTGCGAGATCATGACCTGAGCCGAAGTGGGATGCTTAACCGACTGAGCCGCCCAGGCGCCCCTCAGCTGCAGCAACTTCTTACTCGTCATGTCTCCAGAGGCAAGGGAAACAAAAGCAAAAATGAACTATTGGGACCTCATCAAGATAAAAAGCTTCTGCACAGCCAAGGAAGTAATCCACAAAACTGAAAGGCAACCCGCGGAATGGGAGAAGATATTTGCAAATGGCATATCAGATAAAGGATTAGTATTTAAAATCTATTTAAAGAACTTATCAAACTCAACACCCAGAAAACAAATAATCCAGTGAAGAAATGGGCAAAAGACACGAACAGACACATCTCCGAAGAAGACCTCCAGATGGCTAACAGACACGTGAAAAAAATGCTCAACCATCACTCATCATCAGGGAAATACAAACCAAACCCACAATGAGATACCACCTCACACCTGTCAGAATGGTAACATTAACAACTCAGGAAACAACAGGTGTTGGTGAGGATATGGAGACAGTGGAACCCTTTTGCACTGCTGGTGGGAATGCAAGCTGGTGCAGCCACTCTGGAAAACAGTATGGAGGTTCCTCACAAAATTAAAAACAGAACCACCCTACGACCCAGCAATGGCACTACTAGGTATTTATCCAGGGGATACAGGGGTGCTGTTTCGAAGGGGCACATGCACCCCCACGTTTGTAGCCGCACTATGGACAACAGCCAAATTATGGGAAGAGCCCCAATGTCCACCAGCTGATGAGCTGATAAAGAAGATATGGTACATATACACAATGGAATACTACTCCTCGATTAAAAAAGGATGAATTCTTTCCATCTGCAACAACACGGGTGGAACCAGAGTGCATTATGCTAAGCGAAATAAGTCAGAGAAAGACAAATACAATACGATTTCATTCATATGTGGAATTTACAAAACAAAACAGATGAACATAGGGGAAAGGAAGCAAAATGAAGATAACAGAGGAAGACAAACCATAAAAGACTCTTAAATACAGAGAACAAACTGAGGGTTGCTGGCAGGGTGTTGGGTGGGGGGATGGGCTAAATGAGTGACGGGCATTAAGGAGGGCACTTGTTGGGATGAGCACTGGGTGTCATATGTAAGTGATGAATCACTAAACTCTATTCCTGAAATCATTGTTCTCTAACTTGGATTTAAATTAAAAAAATAAATTAAAAAAGTGTGTGTGTGTGTGTATACATATATATATAAAGAATATATATATATGTATATATATATAAATGTATATATATATAAAGAATGTATATATATATATATATAAAGAATGTATATATATATAAAGAATATATTATATATATATATATATATATAAAGACACTGTGTCAACCTTGGCCAGATACCAGGAATGAAGGGTTGGATTTAATCTGACAAAAGTAACCAACACAAAACATATTACAGACATCAAGTAGAATTTACAGCTGTAAAACTTCTGGAAGAAAACATAAGAGAAAAATCTTTAATGAACCTTAAAAAGAGAAGGATTTCTTAGAACATGAAGAGTATGAACACCAAAAAAAAAAAAAAATTAATAAATTGAAAAACATCATCAAAATTAAAAACCTTTGGGACGCCTGGGTGGATCAGTCGGTTGAGCGTTCGATTTTGGCTCAGGTCACAAACCCCATGTCCAGCTCTGTGATGACAGCTCAGAGCCTGGAGCCTCCTTCAGATTCTGTGTCTCCCTCTCCTCTCTGCCCCTCCCCTACTCTCTCTCTCTCTCTCTCTCTCTCAAAAATAAATATTAAAAAAAAATTAAAACTTTTACTCTTTAAAAGATACCATTATGAAAAGGAAAAGGCAAGACACGGGGATGGGAGTAAATATTTGAGAAATACAAACACGTATCTGACAAAGGACATGCATGCATGATATATTTTAAAAATTCTCTTAACTCCGTAAGACAAAGAGGCCAACTTTAAACAATGGGTAAAAGACAAGAACAGACACACTGGCAAAGGAGCTACTCAAACGGCCAATAAGCACAGGAAAGGGTGCTCCTCATTAGTCAGGAGGAAAATGCCAACAAACCCACAAAGAGACACCACCACATACCCAACAGCTAGGGCTAAAATGACTGAGCAGGACCAGGCAGAGGAAGGGTGACAGTCTCACACACAGCTGCTGAGAAAGTACAGTTCCGGGGGTGGGGGTGGGGGTGGTGTGTGGGGAGGAGGTGGGGAGGTTCTTATAAATGTCAGTGTGTATTTACCACGCCATCTAATAATACCCAGTAATGACACATCAATGCTTGCACGCAAAGGTTTAGAACAGTCCTGAACTGGAAACAACCCCTATGTCTGTCAACTGGGTGACCAGACAGATGAGGGCACAAATTTCTAACGGGGCACTTATCCCACTGTGTGGATTACTAGTACCCGCGACATGACAGCCGAGTCTTAGAAACATGCCCAGGACAGAGGCCAGGCACAAAACAGTGTATGCTGTATGATTCCATTTACATGAGACTCTCTAACAGGCAAAAAGGAATCCACATTAGCAGAAGGCACTTCAGAGGCTGTCCGGGGGCAGGGGACAGGGGACTAGCTGTGAAGGAGCAGGAAAGAGCTCTGGGGCCGTCAGGATGTCCCACACCTCTACTGAGGTCCTTGTTATGTGGACGTATGTTTTTTTTAAAGCTCATTAACTAAAAATGGATGCATTTTGTTGTACATAATTATATCTCGATAAACTTATATTTTAAAAATCAAATGTAAAAAAAATTTAAATTAGGATTATCTCAAAGTTGTAGGAGAAAGCATTTACTAAAATTCAACACCCATTCACAATTTTTTTTTTTTTTTTTAATTAGCAAACCAGGGAACAGATGGAAATGTCCTTCATTGGGGAGAGATCTCCCTCTGGGATTCACAATAAAACAAAGATGTTGCTTTGGCCGCTTCTGCTCAGTGCTGGGCTGTAGGCCACGGTCACCATGTAGGGTAAGAAAGGGAGGAGGATTGTAAAGATGAAAAAACCACCATTATTGGTGGACATTAGGGCTGTATTTGTTGAAAATCCAGACGAACCTGCAGAAAAACACTGTATGCTTCACAAAGAGTCCTTGCCCCTTTATCTGTGTCCAGGGCCCAGCACATAGCAGATTCTCCAGAAATGCACACAAATGCACACATTCCCCTAGTACGAAGGCTTCTTTTGTTTTTTTTTAAATAATTTATTGTCAAGCTGGCTAACATACAGTGTATACAGTGTGCTCTTGGTTTTGGGGTAGATTCCCATGGTTCGTCGCTTACACACAACACCCAGCGCTCATCCCAACCTCCTCAATGCCCATCACCCACTGTCCCCTGCCCCCCCATCAACCCTCAGTTTGTTCTCAGCACCCAAGAGTCTCTTATGGTTTGCCTCCCTCTCTGTAACTTATTTTTCCTCCCCTTCCTCCATGGTCTGCTGTTAAGTTTCTCAAATTCCACATATGAACAAAAACATGCTGTCCTTTTCTGATTGACTTATTACTAAGTCTTTATTTGTTCACTCACTCACTTGTTCATTTGTCCATCCTCTCAGGGGGGAGTGGGGAGGGAGGAGAGGAGCTTGTGGGCAAAATCAATCGTCAAAGAGACCAGGAAGCCCAGTCTCACGCATGAGTGTCATGAGGGGAAGGGGTACGAACTCCCACACACAGGTGTATCTGCTGCCCCACCCTCTCGACCTCTCTATAAATCACAGATGTACCACAAAGCTTTGGTTTCTGGCAACTGCATTTATGGAGTTACACTTTTTCTTCTCCTATGAGTTTCTGTGACAGCAGAGGACCTCCCGAGTTACTCGGCTACATAGGATGGTCGTGTTTGGAAACACAGATTTAAATGATCGTACTGTATAATGCCACATGATATCAAGACATCGTTTGCTATGTACTCATACATGTTTCCAGAATCAGTGGCCACCTTGCCTATCAGCCTCCCCCTTCCCCTTTTCCCCCCTTCCACCAGGAAAGTACCACCCCTGCTGTCCCTCTCTGCGCTGAGATGGGACAAGAGCATGTGGGGCTGTGGTGTGGTCACTTATGTCCCAACGAGGGATGGATTTACCCACAGGGTGAGCGGAATGAGGTACACGGGACAACTAGTTCCGAGTGGCACACACAAATCTTGTATTTGGGAACTGGAAATACCAGAAGTGTTTAAAAAACAAAACAAAACAAAACAAAACAAAACAAAATAAATCAACTAACATACCATCATCATGGACTGGAATATTCGATTGTCTCCAAACAAAACCACTCCTTCAATCCCAAGAAAAATCCAGAGGGATTTATTTGATGGAATTTAATGGCTAATTTCTTTTTTTTTTTTTTTTTGATGTTTTATTTATTTCTTTGAGAGAGAGCATGCATAAGGGGGGGGGGTGCAGAGAGAGAGGGGAACAGAAGATTCAAAGCGGGCTCTGTGCCAACAGGGTGACAGCAGCAGGCGGGATGTGGGGCTCAAACGCAGGAACCGCGAGATCGTGACCCGAGCCAAAGTCCCACACTCGACCGATTGAGCCACCCAGGTGCCCCTGACTAATGTCTCACATGGACTTGGGAGTATGGGCACAGAGGCCAGCTAGCACACTCTGAGCAGGAACGAGGTGGACGCGTGAGGGTTACAGCGACAGGGACGGTGCTATGGTGAAGGAAGGGCAAGCAGACCCCGGAACAGCGTGAGGAGCCTGGAAAAAAGCCGCATGGGCACGCAGACGTTTCTCCTACGGCAGAAGCGGCAGAAAAGAGAACAGGGCACACTCCTCAGACACCTGTGCTGAGGCGACCAGGTGTGCACTGTCCAGAGCAGGGAAGCCGCGCCCTTGGCCCTGGAGACGTTGGTCTCTACCAACACTTGCTGCCCGAGGCTGAACCCAAACCAATCGTCGCCACGACGATTCCACTCAGGTACCACACGGCGGGCTCTTCGGTGGCAGGAGTCACATCCCACGCTCCCAGCAGCATCCAGCCCCTGGCAGAACTCGGCACACCGCTGGGGCTCGGTCAGCACAAGTCGGGATCACCCGAACGTGCTACAAAGCGACCCTGCTCGGGTGACCGGTCCTACGGAACCCTGGCCACCGCAGGGGCCGAGAGAAGGCACCCGGTA